>NW_027207210.1:2980282-4470423 GCF_963455315.2 Globicephala melas
ACTGGGAGCCTTGTTATGCTGATGGGCGGGATGTAAATTGCCAACAGCCACTCGGGAGAAGTGTATGGTGTTTCCTGAAACATCTAAAAAACAAAGCAACAGAGCCTAGGGCACTTCCACTTATGGTCCTATAGCTTAGGGAAATTAAAATCAAAAAGACACAGCCACCCCAAAGTTTGGGACGCCTCTGTTTACAAGAACCTCGTTTACAGTACAAGTTCAACATCGCAGAAAGTGAAAAATGGATAAAGAACATGTGGTATTTACTTACAAAGCAATATCACTCAGCAATGAAATCTATGTCATCAGGCCCTTAGCAGCACAATGAGTGGATTCAGGTATGATGATTCTAACTGAAATAAGTCACACAGAAAAAGAAACATCATAAGATATCAGTAATACACGGAATGTAAACTTGGCTACACAGGAACTGAATTACAGAACAGAACAGGGTCTCAAATTTAGAAAACCAACTTATGCTTGCTTAAGGGGAAAGGTGAGTTGGGGTGCTGCATAAAACCAGAGATTGAAATGAGCACAGATAAAGTTCCTTAAGCCAAATATGGAATAGACAAGAGCTACTCCTGACTCAACGAAATGGACTCAACACCGCATATTAAACGCCTAAGAATGTACCTAATTAGTAAGTATCTTAAAACCTATGGATTGCTATGTCTCCGAAAGAGAATCAAGCATGTGTACAGGGGCATAAACACAGCAGTGATAGGATTGGAGAGGTTCGGTGAGCAAATGAAGACCCTTTGAAGTCATATTGCATGGTACCCATTCCACGGGTTTCAACTACCCAGGTTTAAGGTATTCTTCCTTCAGCTAAAACATGCATGTGGAACCTAGAGTATGATCAACCATGTGATCGGGAGACGTGTTCAAATATGTCTCAGTTTTCCTCCCCTGGTACTTGGGTGCAACATTCCAGACGCTTTACTAACACTCTCCCCACTTGGAGAGTCAGCGCCTTTAACCTCCTGTTTGGCCCAGTTTGCAATTTCTGCGGAAGATGAACAGGAATAGGGAGAACCAATGAGAGACTAGCTGGAGGTGTCTGGACGGGCAAATTTAACTCTCATTTCCCACCAGGAAGAGGAATTAACCAAAGGCTCAGCGTGCCGTGCCGGAACCAGATTAGGGCCTGAAGCCATCCTGCGGTGTTGCGGCCAGGTCACAAGAAAGCCAGTTGAAGAAAGGAGCTCAGGGGCACTGTAATTCACAAACCTGCAGAGTTATAAATGACAGCTATCGTCCAAAAATATACTGAAGTAAGGCTGCCAAGAGGACTCGAAAGCGGGGCAGAATTGCAGGAAACCGATTTCAGGAGGTAGACTGGAATTGCATTGAAAGCATAGGAAAAGAGGCAGAACGTCCACAATGATGCACTTGGCCAAAAAGGGCGTATGCGTTTTTTCCTGAATATATTCAGGAAAAAACGCATACGCCCTTTTTGGCCAACCAAGCAAGCTTGCAAAGGAAATCTGCACTACAATGAAGTCTCACTTCACCCCGGTCAAAAGGGCCATCTGAAAAAAGTGTAAAATCCAGAAAGGCAGGACAGGCCATGGAGAACTGGGAGCCTTGTTATGCTGATGGGCGGGATGTAAATTGCCAACAGACACTCGGGAGAAGTGTATGGTGTTTCCTGAAACATCTAAAAAACAAAGCAACAGAGCCTAGGGCACTTCCACTTATGGTCCTATAGCTTAGGGAAATTAAAATCAAAAAGACACAGCCACCCCAAAGTTTGGGACGCCTCTGTTTACAAGAACCTCGTTTACAGTACAAGTTCAACATCGCAGAAAGTGAAAAATGGATAAAGAACATGTGGTATTTACTTACAAAGCAATATCACTCAGCAATGAAATCTATGTCATCAGGCCCTTAGCAGCACAATGAGTGGATTCAGGTATGATGATTCTAACTGAAATAAGTCACACAGAAAAAGAAACATCATAAGATATCAGTAATACACGGAATGTAAACTTGGCTACACAGGAACTGAATTACAGAACAGAACAGGGTCTCAAATTTAGAAAACCAACTTATGCTTGCTTAAGGGGAAAGGTGAGTTAGGGTGCTGCATAAAACCAGAGATTGAAATGAGCACAGATAAAGTTCCTTAAGCCAAATATGGAATAGACAAGAGCTACTCCTGACTCAACGAAATGGACTCAACACCGCATATTAAACGCCTAAGAATGTACCTAATTAGTAAGTATCTTAAAACCTATGGATTGCTATGTCTCCGAAAGAGAATCAAGCATGTGTACAGGGGCATAAACGCAGCAGTCATAGGATTGGAGAGGTTCGGTGAGCAAATGAAGACCCTTTGAAGTCATATTGCATGGTACCCATTCCACGGGTCTCAACTCTCCAGGTTTAAGGTATTCTTCCTTCAGCTAAAACATGCATGTGGAACCCAGAGTATGATCAACCATGTGAACGGGAGACGTGTTCAAATATGTCTCAGTTTTCCTCCCCTGGTACTCGGGTGCAACATTCCAGACGCTTTAGTAACACTCTCCCCACTTGGAGAGTCAGCGCCTTTAACTTCCTGTTTGGCCCAGTTTGCAATTTCTGCGGAAGATGAACAGGAATAGGGAACACCAATGAGAGACTACCTGGAGGTGTCTGGACGGGCAAATTTAACTCTCATTTCCCACCAGGAAGAGGAAATAACCAAAGGCTCAGCGTGCCGTGCCGGAACCAGATTAGGGCCTGAAGCCATCCTGTGGTGTTGCGGCCAGCTCAAAAGAAAGCGAGTTGAAGAAAGGAGCTCAGGGGCACTGTAATTCACAAACCTGCAGAGTTATAAATGACAGCTATCGTCCAAAAATATACTGAATAAGGCTGCCAAGAGGACTTGAAAGCGGGGCAGAATTGCAGGAAACCGATTTCAGGAGGTAGACTGGAATTGCATTGAAAGCATAGGAAAAGAGGCAGAACGTCCACAATGATGCACTTGGCCAAAAAGGGCGTATGCGTTTTTTCTTGAATATATTCAGGAAAAAACGCATACGCCCTTTTTGGACAACCAAGCAAGCTTGCAAAGGAAATCTGCACTACAATGAAGTCTCACTTCCCCCCGGTCAAAAGGGCCATCTGAAAAAAGTGTAAAATCCAGAAAGGCAGGACAGGCCATGGAGAACTGGGAGCCTTGTTATGCTGATGGGCGGGATGTAAATTGCCAACAGACACTCGGGAGAAGTGTATGGTGTTTCCTGAAACATCTAAAAAACAAAGCAACAGAGCCTAGGGCACTTCCACTTATGGTCCTATAGCTTAGGGAAATTAAAATCAAAAAGACACAGCCACCCCAAAGTTTGGGACGCCTCTGTTTACAAGAACCTCGTTTACCGTACAAGTTCAATATCACAGAAAGTGAAAAATGGATAAAGAACTTGTGGTACTTACGTACAATGCAGTATCACTCAGCAATGAAATCTATGTCATCAGGCCCGTAGCAGCATAATGAGTGGATTCAGGTACGATGATTCTCACTGAATTAAGTCACACAGAAAAAGAAACATCATAAGATATCACTAATACACGGAATGTAAACTTGGCTACACAGGAACTGAATTCCAAAACAGAACAGGGTCTCAAATTTAGAAAACCAACTTATGCTTGCTTAAGGGGAAAGGTGAGTTGGGGTGCTGCATAAAACCAGAGATTGAAATGAGCACAGATAAAGTTCCTTAAGCCAAATATGGAATAGACAAGAGCTACTCCTGACTCAACGAAATGGACTCAACACCGCATATTAAACGCCTAAGAATGTACCTAATTAGTAAGTATCTTAAAACCTATGGATTGCTATGTCTCCGAAAGAGAATCAAGCATGTGTACAGGGGCATAAACACAGCAGTGATAGGATTGGAGAGGTTCGGTGAGCAAATGAAGACCCTTTGAAGTCATATTGCATGGTACCCATTCCACGGGTTTCAACTACCCAGGTTTAAGGTATTCTTCCTTCAGCTAAAACATGCATGTGGAACCTAGAGTATGATCAACCATGTGATCGGGAGACGTGTTCAAATATGTCTCAGTTTTCCTCCCCTGGTACTTGGGTGCAACATTCCAGACGCTTTACTAACACTCTCCCCACTTGGAGAGTCAGCGCCTTTAACCTCCTGTTTGGCCCAGTTTGCAATTTCTGCGGAAGATGAACAGGAATAGGGAGAACCAATGAGAGACTAGCTGGAGGTGTCTGGACGGGCAAATTTAACTCTCATTTCCCACCAGGAAGAGGAATTAACCAAAGGCTCAGCGTGCCGTGCCGGAACCAGATTAGGGCCTGAAGCCATCCTGCGGTGTTGCGGCCAGGTCACAAGAAAGCCAGTTGAAGAAAGGAGCTCAGGGGCACTGTAATTCACAAACCTGCAGAGTTATAAATGACAGCTATCGTCCAAAAATATACTGAAGTAAGGCTGCCAAGAGGACTCGAAAGCGGGGCAGAATTGCAGGAAACCGATTTCAGGAGGTAGACTGGAATTGCATTGAAAGCATAGGAAAAGAGGCAGAACGTCCACAATGATGCACTTGGCCAAAAAGGGCGTATGCGTTTTTTCCTGAATATATTCAGGAAAAAACGCATACGCCCTTTTTGGCCAACCAAGCAAGCTTGCAAAGGAAATCTGCACTACAATGAAGTCTCACTTCACCCCGGTCAAAAGGGCCATCTGAAAAAAGTGTAAAATCCAGAAAGGCAGGACAGGCCATGGAGAACTGGGAGCCTTGTTATGCTGATGGGCGGGATGTAAATTGCCAACAGACACTCGGGAGAAGTGTATGGTGTTTCCTGAAACATCTAAAAAACAAAGCAACAGAGCCTAGGGCACTTCCACTTATGGTCCTATAGCTTAGGGAAATTAAAATCAAAAAGACACAGCCACCCCAAAGTTTGGGACGCCTCTGTTTACAAGAACCTCGTTTACAGTACAAGTTCAACATCGCAGAAAGTGAAAAATGGATAAAGAACATGTGGTATTTACTTACAAAGCAATATCACTCAGCAATGAAATCTATGTCATCAGGCCCTTAGCAGCACAATGAGTGGATTCAGGTATGATGATTCTAACTGAAATAAGTCACACAGAAAAAGAAACATCATAAGATATCAGTAATACACGGAATGTAAACTTGGCTACACAGGAACTGAATTACAGAACAGAACAGGGTCTCAAATTTAGAAAACCAACTTATGCTTGCTTAAGGGGAAAGGTGAGTTAGGGTGCTGCATAAAACCAGAGATTGAAATGAGCACAGATAAAGTTCCTTAAGCCAAATATGGAATAGACAAGAGCTACTCCTGACTCAACGAAATGGACTCAACACCGCATATTAAACGCCTAAGAATGTACCTAATTAGTAAGTATCTTAAAACCTATGGATTGCTATGTCTCCGAAAGAGAATCAAGCATGTGTACAGGGGCATAAACGCAGCAGTCATAGGATTGGAGAGGTTCGGTGAGCAAATGAAGACCCTTTGAAGTCATATTGCATGGTACCCATTCCACGGGTCTCAACTCTCCAGGTTTAAGGTATTCTTCCTTCAGCTAAAACATGCATGTGGAACCCAGAGTATGATCAACCATGTGAACGGGAGACGTGTTCAAATATGTCTCAGTTTTCCTCCCCTGGTACTCGGGTGCAACATTCCAGACGCTTTAGTAACACTCTCCCCACTTGGAGAGTCAGCGCCTTTAACTTCCTGTTTGGCCCAGTTTGCAATTTCTGCGGAAGATGAACAGGAATAGGGAACACCAATGAGAGACTACCTGGAGGTGTCTGGACGGGCAAATTTAACTCTCATTTCCCACCAGGAAGAGGAAATAACCAAAGGCTCAGCGTGCCGTGCCGGAACCAGATTAGGGCCTGAAGCCATCCTGTGGTGTTGCGGCCAGCTCAAAAGAAAGCGAGTTGAAGAAAGGAGCTCAGGGGCACTGTAATTCACAAACCTGCAGAGTTATAAATGACAGCTATCGTCCAAAAATATACTGAATAAGGCTGCCAAGAGGACTTGAAAGCGGGGCAGAATTGCAGGAAACCGATTTCAGGAGGTAGACTGGAATTGCATTGAAAGCATAGGAAAAGAGGCAGAACGTCCACAATGATGCACTTGGCCAAAAAGGGCGTATGCGTTTTTTCTTGAATATATTCAGGAAAAAACGCATACGCCCTTTTTGGACAACCAAGCAAGCTTGCAAAGGAAATCTGCACTACAATGAAGTCTCACTTCCCCCCGGTCAAAAGGGCCATCTGAAAAAAGTGTAAAATCCAGAAAGGCAGGACAGGCCATGGAGAACTGGGAGCCTTGTTATGCTGATGGGCGGGATGTAAATTGCCAACAGACACTCGGGAGAAGTGTATGGTGTTTCCTGAAACATCTAAAAAACAAAGCAACAGAGCCTAGGGCACTTCCACTTATGGTCCTATAGCTTAGGGAAATTAAAATCAAAAAGACACAGCCACCCCAAAGTTTGGGACGCCTCTGTTTACAAGAACCTCGTTTACCGTACAAGTTCAATATCACAGAAAGTGAAAAATGGATAAAGAACTTGTGGTACTTACGTACAATGCAGTATCACTCAGCAATGAAATCTATGTCATCAGGCCCGTAGCAGCATAATGAGTGGATTCAGGTACGATGATTCTCACTGAATTAAGTCACACAGAAAAAGAAACATCATAAGATATCACTAATACACGGAATGTAAACTTGGCTACACAGGAACTGAATTCCAAAACAGAACAGGGTCTCAAATTTAGAAAACCAACTTATGCTTGCTTAAGGGGAAAGGTGAGTTGGGGTGCTGCATAAAACCAGAGATTGAAATGAGCACAGATAAAGTTCCTTAAGCCAAATATGGAATAGACAAGAGCTACTCCTGACTCAACGAAATGGACTCAACACCGCATATTAAACGCCTAAGAATGTACCTAATTAGTAAGTATCTTAAAACCTATGGATTGCTATGTCTCCGAAAGAGAATCAAGCATGTGTACAGGGGCATAAACACAGCAGTGATAGGATTGGAGAGGTTCGGTGAGCAAATGAAGACCCTTTGAAGTCATATTGCATGGTACCCATTCCACGGGTTTCAACTACCCAGGTTTAAGGTATTCTTCCTTCAGCTAAAACATGCATGTGGAACCTAGAGTATGATCAACCATGTGATCGGGAGACGTGTTCAAATATGTCTCAGTTTTCCTCCCCTGGTACTTGGGTGCAACATTCCAGACGCTTTACTAACACTCTCCCCACTTGGAGAGTCAGCGCCTTTAACCTCCTGTTTGGCCCAGTTTGCAATTTCTGCGGAAGATGAACAGGAATAGGGAGAACCAATGAGAGACTAGCTGGAGGTGTCTGGACGGGCAAATTTAACTCTCATTTCCCACCAGGAAGAGGAATTAACCAAAGGCTCAGCGTGCCGTGCCGGAACCAGATTAGGGCCTGAAGCCATCCTGCGGTGTTGCGGCCAGGTCACAAGAAAGCCAGTTGAAGAAAGGAGCTCAGGGGCACTGTAATTCACAAACCTGCAGAGTTATAAATGACAGCTATCGTCCAAAAATATACTGAAGTAAGGCTGCCAAGAGGACTCGAAAGCGGGGCAGAATTGCAGGAAACCGATTTCAGGAGGTAGACTGGAATTGCATTGAAAGCATAGGAAAAGAGGCAGAACGTCCACAATGATGCACTTGGCCAAAAAGGGCGTATGCGTTTTTTCCTGAATATATTCAGGAAAAAACGCATACGCCCTTTTTGGCCAACCAAGCAAGCTTGCAAAGGAAATCTGCACTACAATGAAGTCTCACTTCACCCCGGTCAAAAGGGCCATCTGAAAAAAGTGTAAAATCCAGAAAGGCAGGACAGGCCATGGAGAACTGGGAGCCTTGTTATGCTGATGGGCGGGATGTAAATTGCCAACAGACACTCGGGAGAAGTGTATGGTGTTTCCTGAAACATCTAAAAAACAAAGCAACAGAGCCTAGGGCACTTCCACTTATGGTCCTATAGCTTAGGGAAATTAAAATCAAAAAGACACAGCCACCCCAAAGTTTGGGACGCCTCTGTTTACAAGAACCTCGTTTACAGTACAAGTTCAACATCGCAGAAAGTGAAAAATGGATAAAGAACATGTGGTATTTACTTACAAAGCAATATCACTCAGCAATGAAATCTATGTCATCAGGCCCTTAGCAGCACAATGAGTGGATTCAGGTATGATGATTCTAACTGAAATAAGTCACACAGAAAAAGAAACATCATAAGATATCAGTAATACACGGAATGTAAACTTGGCTACACAGGAACTGAATTACAGAACAGAACAGGGTCTCAAATTTAGAAAACCAACTTATGCTTGCTTAAGGGGAAAGGTGAGTTAGGGTGCTGCATAAAACCAGAGATTGAAATGAGCACAGATAAAGTTCCTTAAGCCAAATATGGAATAGACAAGAGCTACTCCTGACTCAACGAAATGGACTCAACACCGCATATTAAACGCCTAAGAATGTACCTAATTAGTAAGTATCTTAAAACCTATGGATTGCTATGTCTCCGAAAGAGAATCAAGCATGTGTACAGGGGCATAAACGCAGCAGTCATAGGATTGGAGAGGTTCGGTGAGCAAATGAAGACCCTTTGAAGTCATATTGCATGGTACCCATTCCACGGGTCTCAACTCTCCAGGTTTAAGGTATTCTTCCTTCAGCTAAAACATGCATGTGGAACCCAGAGTATGATCAACCATGTGAACGGGAGACGTGTTCAAATATGTCTCAGTTTTCCTCCCCTGGTACTCGGGTGCAACATTCCAGACGCTTTAGTAACACTCTCCCCACTTGGAGAGTCAGCGCCTTTAACTTCCTGTTTGGCCCAGTTTGCAATTTCTGCGGAAGATGAACAGGAATAGGGAACACCAATGAGAGACTACCTGGAGGTGTCTGGACGGGCAAATTTAACTCTCATTTCCCACCAGGAAGAGGAAATAACCAAAGGCTCAGCGTGCCGTGCCGGAACCAGATTAGGGCCTGAAGCCATCCTGTGGTGTTGCGGCCAGCTCAAAAGAAAGCGAGTTGAAGAAAGGAGCTCAGGGGCACTGTAATTCACAAACCTGCAGAGTTATAAATGACAGCTAT
Organism: Globicephala melas; assembly: GCF_963455315.2. Taxonomy (NCBI): domain Eukaryota; kingdom Metazoa; phylum Chordata; class Mammalia; order Artiodactyla; family Delphinidae; genus Globicephala; species Globicephala melas. The sequence continues at coordinate 2,989,439 of NW_027207210.1, forward strand.
CGTCCAAAAATATACTGAATAAGGCTGCCAAGAGGACTTGAAAGCGGGGCAGAATTGCAGGAAACCGATTTCAGGAGGTAGACTGGAATTGCATTGAAAGCATAGGAAAAGAGGCAGAACGTCCACAATGATGCACTTGGCCAAAAAGGGCGTATGCGTTTTTTCTTGAATATATTCAGGAAAAAACGCATACGCCCTTTTTGGACAACCAAGCAAGCTTGCAAAGGAAATCTGCACTACAATGAAGTCTCACTTCCCCCCGGTCAAAAGGGCCATCTGAAAAAAGTGTAAAATCCAGAAAGGCAGGACAGGCCATGGAGAACTGGGAGCCTTGTTATGCTGATGGGCGGGATGTAAATTGCCAACAGACACTCGGGAGAAGTGTATGGTGTTTCCTGAAACATCTAAAAAACAAAGCAACAGAGCCTAGGGCACTTCCACTTATGGTCCTATAGCTTAGGGAAATTAAAATCAAAAAGACACAGCCACCCCAAAGTTTGGGACGCCTCTGTTTACAAGAACCTCGTTTACCGTACAAGTTCAATATCACAGAAAGTGAAAAATGGATAAAGAACTTGTGGTACTTACGTACAATGCAGTATCACTCAGCAATGAAATCTATGTCATCAGGCCCGTAGCAGCATAATGAGTGGATTCAGGTACGATGATTCTCACTGAATTAAGTCACACAGAAAAAGAAACATCATAAGATATCACTAATACACGGAATGTAAACTTGGCTACACAGGAACTGAATTCCAAAACAGAACAGGGTCTCAAATTTAGAAAACCAACTTATGCTTGCTTAAGGGGAAAGGTGAGTTGGGGTGCTGCATAAAACCAGAGATTGAAATGAGCACAGATAAAGTTCCTTAAGCCAAATATGGACTAGACAAGAGCTACTCCTTGCTCAACGAAATGGACTCAACACCCCATATTAAACGCCTAAGAATGTACCTGACTAGTAAGTATCTTAAAACCTATGGATTGCTATGTCTCCAAAAGAGAATCAAGCGTGTGTACAGGGGCATAAACGCAGCAGTGATAGGATTGGAGAGGTTCGGTGAGCAAATGAAGACCCTTTGAAGTCATATTGCATGGTACCCATTCCACGGGTCTCAACTCTCCAGGTTTAAGGTATTCTTCCTTCAGCTAAAACATGCATGTGGAACCCAGAGTATGATCAACCGTGTGAACGGGAGACGTGTTCAAATATGTCTCAGTTTTCGTACCCTGGTACTCGGGTGCAACATTCCAGACGCTTTACTAACACTCTCCCCACTTGGAGAGTCAGCGCCTTTAACCTCCTGTTTGGCCCAGTTTGCAATTTCTGCGGAAGATGAACAAGAATAGCGAGAACCAATGAGAGACTAGCTGGAGGTGTCTGGACGGGCAAATTTAACTCTCATTTCCCACCAGGAAGAGGAATTAACCAAAGGCTCAGCGTGCCGTGAAGGAATCAGATTAGGGCCTGAAGCCATCCTGCGGTGTTGCGGCCAGGTCACAAGAAAGCGAGTTGAAGAAAGGAGCTCAGGGGCACTGTAATTCACAAACCTGCAGAGTTATAAATGACAGCTATCGTCCAAAAATATACTGAAGTAAGGCTGCCAAGAGGACTCGAAAGCGGGGCAGAATTGCAGGAAACCGATTTCAGGAGGTAGACTGGAATTGCATTGAAAGCATAGGAAAAGAGGCAGAACGCCCACAATGATGCACTTGGCCAAAAAGGGCGTATGCGTTTTTTCCTGAATATATTCAGGAAAAAACGCATACGCCCTTTTTGGCCAACCAAGCAAGCTTGCAAAGGAAATCTGCACTACAATGAAGTCTCACTTCCCCCCGGTCAAAAGGGCCATCTGAAAAAAGTGTAAAATCCAGAAAGGCAGGACAGGCCATGGAGAACTGGGAGCCTTGTTATGCTGATGGGCGGGATGTAAATTGCCAACAGACACTCGGGAGAAGTGTATGGTGTTTCCTGAAACATCTAAAAAACAAAGCAACAGAGCCTAGGGCACTTCCACTTATGGTCCTATAGCTTAGGGAAATTAAAATCAAAAAGACACAGCCACCCCAAAGTTTGGGACGCCTCTGTTTACAAGAACCTCGTTTACAGTACAAGTTCAACATCGCAGAAAGTGAAAAATGGATAAAGAAGGTGTGGTATTTACTTACAAAGCAATATCACTCAGCAATGAAATCTATGTCATCAGGCCCGTAGCAGCACAATGAGTGGATTCAGGTACGATGATTCTCACTGAAATAAGTCACACAGAAAAAGAAACATCATAAGATATCACTAATACACGGAATGTAAACTTGGCTACACAGGAACTGAATTCCAAAACAGAACAGGGTCTCAAATTTAGAAAACCAACTTATGCTTGCTTAAGGGGAAAGGTGAGTTGGGGTGCTGCATAAAACCAGAGATTGAAATGAGCACAGATAAAGTTCCTTAAGCCAAATATGGACTAGACAAGAGCTACTCCTTGCTCAACGAAATGGACTCAACACCCCATATTAAACGCCTAAGAATGTACCTGACTAGTAAGTATCTTAAAACCTATGGATTGCTATGTCTCCAAAAGAGAATCAAGCGTGTGTACAGGGGCATAAACGCAGCAGTGATAGGATTGGAGAGGTTCGGTGAGCAAATGAAGACCCTTTGAAGTCATATTGCATGGTACCCATTCCACGGGTCTCAACTCTCCACGTTTAAGGTATTCTTCCTTCAGCTAAAACATGCATGTGGAACCCAGAGTATGATCAACCGTGTGAACGGGAGACGTGTTCAAATATGTCTCAGTTTTCCTCCCCTGGTACTCGGGTGCAACATTCCAGACGCTTTACTAACACTCTCCCCACTTGGAGAGTCAGCGCCTTTAACCTCCTGTATGGCCCAGTTCGCAATTTCTGCGGAAGATGAACAGGAATAGTGAGAACCAATGAGAGACTAGCAGGAGGTGTCTGGACGGGCAAATTTAACTCTCATTTCCCACCAGGAAGAGGAAATAACCAAAGGCTCAGCGTGCCGTGCCAGAACCAGATTAGGGCCTGAAGACATTCTGTGGTGTTGCGGCCAGCTCAAAAGAAAGCGAGTTGAAGAAAGGAGCTCAGGGGCACTGTAATTCACAAACCTGCAGAGTTATACATGACAGCTATCGTCCAAAAATATACTGAAGTAAGGCTGCCAAGAGGACTTGAAAGCGGGGCAGAATTGCAGGAAACCGATTTCAGGAGGTAGACTGGAATTGCTTTGAAAGCATAGGAAAAGAGGCAGAACGTCCACAATGATGCACTTGGCCAAAAAGGGCGTATGCGTTTTTTCCTGAATATATTCAGGAAAAAACGCATACGCCCTTTTTGGCCAACCAAGCAAGCTTGCAAAGGAAATCTGCACTACAATGAAGTCTCACTTCCCCCCGGTCAAAAGGGCCATCTGAAAAAAGTGTAAAATCCAGAAAGGCAGGACAGGCCATGGAGAACTGGGAGCCTTGTTATGCTGATGGGCGGGATGTAAATTGCCAACAGACACTCGGAAGAAGTGTATGGTGTTTCCTGAAACATCTAAAAAACAAAGCAACAGAGCCTAGGGCACTTCCACTTATGGTCCTATAGCTTAGGGAAATTAAAATCAAAAAAACACAGCCACCCCAAAGTTTGGGACGCCTCTGTTTACAAGAACTTCGTTTACAGTACAAGTTCAACATCGCAGAAAGTGAAAAATGGATAAAGAACATGTGGTATTTACTTACAAAGCAATATTACTCAGCAATGAAATCTATGTCATCAGGCCCTTAGCAGCACAATGAGTGGATTCAGGTATGATGATTCTAACTGAAATAAGTCACACAGAAAAAGAAACATCATAAGATATCAGTAATACACGGAATGTAAACTTGGCTACACAGGAACTGAATTACAAAACAGAACAGGGTCTCAAATTTAGAAAACCAACTTATGCTTGCTTAAGGGGAAAGGTGAGTTGGGGTGCTGCATAAAACCAGAGATTGAAATGAGCACAGATAAAGTTCCTTAAGCCAAATATGGAATAGACAAGAGCTACTCCTTGCTCAACGAAATGGACTCAACACCGCATATTAAACGCCTAAGAATGTACCTGACTAGTAAGTATCTTAAAACCTATGGATTGCTATGTCTCCGAAAGAGAATCAAGCATGTGTACAGGCACATAAACGCAGCAGTGATAGGATTGGAGAGGTTCGGTGAACAAATGAAGACCCTTTGAAGTCATATTGCATGGTACCCATTCCACGGGTCTCAACTCTCCAGGTTTAAGGTATTCTTCCTTCAGCTAAAACATGCATGTGGAACCCAGAGTATGATCAACCGTGTGAACGGGAGACGTGTTCAAATATGTCTCAGTTTTCGTACCCTGGTACTCGGGTGCAACATTCCAGACGCTTTACTAACACTCTCCCCACTTGGAAAGTCAGCGCCTTTTACCTCCTGTTTGGCCCAGTTTGCAATTTCTGCGGAAGATGAACAGGAATAGGGAGAACCAATGAGAGAGTAGCTGGAGGTGTCTGGACGGGCAAATTTAACTCTCATTTCCCACCAGGAAGAGGAAATAACCAAAGGCTCAGCGTGCCGTGCTGGAACCAGATTAAGGCCTGAAGCCATCCTGCGGTGTTGCGGCCAGGTCACAAGAAAGCGAGTTGAAGAAAGGAGCTCAGGGGCACTGTAATTCACAAACCTGCAGAGTTATAAATGACAGCTATCGTCCAAAAATATACTGAAGTAAGGCTGCCAAGAGGACTTGAAAGCGGGGCAGAATTGCAGGAAACCGATTTCAGGAGGTAGACTGGAATTGCATTGAAAGCATAGGAAAAGAGGCAGAACGTCCACAATGATGCACTTGGCCAAAAAGGGCGTATGCGTTTTTTCCTGAATATATTCAGGAAAAAACGCATACGCCCTTTTTGGCCAACCAAGCAAGCTTGCAAAGGAAATCTGCACTACAATGAAGTCTCACTTCCCCCCGGTCAAAAGGGCCATCTGAAAAAAGTGTAAAATCCAGAAAGGCAGGACAGGCCATGGAGAACTGGGAGCCTTGTTATGCTGATGGGCGGGATGTAAATTGCCAACAGACACTCGGGAGAAGTGTATGGTGTTTCCTGAAACATCTATACAACAAAGCAACAGAGCCTAGGGCACTTCCACTTATGGTCCTATAGCTTAGGGAAATTAAAATCAAAAAGACACAGCCACCCCAAAGTTTGGGACGCCTCTGTTTACAAGAACCTCGTTTACCGTACAAGTTCAATATCACAGAAATTGAAAAATGGATAAAGAACTTGTGGTACTTACGTACAATGCAGTATCACTCAGCAATGAAATCTATGTCATCAGGCCCGTAGCAGCATAATGAGTGGATTCAGGTACGATGATTCTCACTGAAATAAGTCACACAGAAAAAGAAACATCATAAGATATCACTAATACACGGAATGTAAACTTGGCTACACAGGAACAGAATTCCAAAACAGAACAGGGTCTCAAATTTAGAAAACCAACTTATGCTTGCTTAAGGGGAAAGGTGAGTTGGGGTGCTGCATAAAACCAGAGATTGAAATGAGCACAGATAAAGTTCCTTAAGCCAAATATGGACTAGACAAGAGCTACTCCTTGCTCAACAAAATGGACTCAACACCCCATATTAAACGCCTAAGAATGTACCTGACTAGTAAGTATCTTAAAACCTATGGATTGCTATGTCTCCAAAAGAGAATCAAGCGTGTGTACAGGGGCATAAACGCAGCAGTGATAGGATTGGAGAGGTTCGGTGAGCAAATGAAGACCCTTTGAAGTCATATTGCATGGTACCCATTCCACGGTTCTCAACTCTCCAGGTTTAAGGTATTCTTCCTTCAGCTCAAACATGCATGTGGAACCCAGAGTATGATCAACCGTGTGAACGGGAGACGTGTTCAAATATGTCTCAGTTTTCCTCCCCTGGTACTCGGGTGCAACATTCCAGACGCTTTACTAACACTCTCCCGACTTGGAGAGTCCGCCCCTTTAATCTCCTGTTTGGCCCAGTTTGCAATTTCTGCGGAAGATGAACAGGAATAGCGAGAACCAATGAGAGACTAGCTGGAGGTGTCTGGACGGGCAAATTTAACTCTCATTTCCCACCAGGAAGAGGAATTAACCAAAGGCTCAGCGTGCCGTGCCGGAACCAGATTAGGGCCTGAAGCCATCCTGCGGTGTTGCGGCCAGGTCACAAGAAAGCCAGTTGAAGAAAGGAGCTCAGGGGCACTGTAATTCACAAACCTGCAGAGTTATAAATGACAGCTATCGTCCAAAAATATACTGAAGTAAGGCTGCCAAGAGGACTCGAAAGCGGGGCAGAATTGCAGGAAACCGATTTCAGGAGGTAGACTGGAATTGCATTGAAAGCATAGGAAAAGAGGCAGAACGTCCACAATGATGCACTTGGCCAAAAAGGGCGTATGCGTTTTTTCCTGAATATATTCAGGAAAAAACGCATACGCCCTTTTTGGCCAACCAAGCAAGCTTGCAAAGGAAATCTGCACTACAATGAAGTCTCACTTCCCCCCGGTCAAAAGGGCCATCTGAAAAAAGTGTAAAATCCAGAAAGGCAGGACAGGCCATGGAGAACTGGGAGCCTTGTTATGCTGATGGGCGGGATGTAAATTGCCAACAGACACTTGGGAGAAGTGTATGGTGTTTCCTGAAACATCTAAAAAACAAAGCAACAGAGCCTAGGGCACTTCCACTTATGGTCCTATAGCTTAGGGAAATTAAAATCAAAAAGACACAGCCACCCCAAAGTTTGGGACGCCTCTGTTTACAAGAACCTCATTTACCGTACAAGTTCAACATCGCAGAAAGTGAAAAATGGATAAAGAAGTTGTGGTATTTACTTACAAAGCAATATCACTCAGCAATGAAATCTATGTCATCAGGCCCTTAGCAGCACAATGAGTGGATTCAGGTATGATGATTCTAACTGAAATAAGTCACACAGAAAAAGAAACATCATAAGATATCAGTAATACACGGAATGTAAACTTGGCTACACAGGAACTGAATTACAGAACAGAACAGGGTCTCAAATTTAGAAAACCAACTTATGCTTGCTTAAGGGGAAAGGTGAGTTGGGGTGCTGCATAAAACCAGAGATTGAAACGAGCACAGATAAAGTTCCTTAAGCCAAATATGGAATAGACAAGAGCTACTCCTTGCTCAACGAAATGGACTCAACACCGCATATTAAACGCCTAAGAATGTACCTGACTAGTAAGTATCTTAAAACCTATGGATTGCTATGTCTCCGAAAGAGAATCAAGCATGTGTACAGGGGCACAAACGCAGCAGTGATAGGATTGGAGAGGTTCGGTGAGCAAATGAAGACCCTTTGAAGTCATATTGCATGGTACCCATTCCACGGGTTTCAACTACCCAGGTTTAAGGTATTCTTCCTTCAGCTAAAACATGCATGTGGAACCTAGAGTATGATCAACCATGTGATCGGGAGACGTGTTCAAATATGTCTCAGTTTTCGTACCCTGGTACTCGGGTGCAACATTCCAGACGCTTTACTAACACTCTCCCGACTTGGAGAGTCCGTCCCTTTAATCTCCTGTTTGGCCCAGTTTGCAATTTCTGCGGAAGATGAACAGGAATAGCGAGAACCAATGAGAGACTAGCTGGAGGTGTCTGGACGGGCAAATTTAACTCTCATTTCCCACCAGGAAGAGGATATAACCAAAGGCTCAGCGTGCCGGGCCGGAACCAGATTAGGCCCTGAAGCCATCCTGCGGTGTTGCGGCCAGGTCACAAGAAAGCGAGTTGAAGAAAGGAGCTCAGGGGCACTGTAATTCACAAACCTGCAGAGTTATAAATGACAGCTATCGTCCAAAAATATACTGAAGTAAGGCTGCCAAGAGGACTCGAAAGCGGGGCAGAATTGCAGGAAACCGATTTCAGGAGGTAGACTGGAATTGCATTGAAAGCATAGGAAAAGAGGCAGAACGTCCACAATGATGCACTTGGCCAAAAAGGGCGTATGCGTTTTTTCCTGAATATATTCAGGAAAAAACGCATACGCCCTTTTTGGCCAACCAAGCAAGCTTGCAAAGGAAATCTGCACTACAATGAAGTCTCACTTCCCCCCGGTCAAAAGGGCCATCTGAAAAAAGTGTAAAATCCAGAAAGGCAGGACAGGCCATGGAGAACTGGGAGCCTTGTTATGCTGATGGGCGGGATGTAAATTGCCAACAGACACTCGGGAGAAGTGTATGGTGTTTCCTGAAACATCTAAAAAACAAAGCAACAGAGCCTAGGGCACTTCCACTTATGGTCCTATAGCTTAGGGAAATTAAAATCAAAAAGACACAGCCACCCCAAAGTTTGGGACGCCTCTGTTTACAAGAACCTCGTTTACAGTACAAGTTCAACATCGCAGAAAGTGAAAAATGGATAAAGAACTTGTGGTACTTACGTACAATGCAGTATCACTCAGCAATGAAATCTATGTCATCAGGCCCGTAGCAGCATAATGAGTGGATTCAGGTACGATGATTCTCACTGAAATAAGTCACACAGAAAAAGAAACATCATAAGATATCACTAATACACGGAATGTAAACTTGGCTACACAGGAACTGAATTCCAAAACAGAACAGGGTCTCAAATTTAGAAAACCAACTTATGCTTGCTTAAGGGGAAAGGTGAGTTGGGGTGCTGCATAAAACCAGATTGAAATGAGCACAGATAAAGTTCCTTAAGCCAAATATGGACTAGACAAGAGCTACTCCTTGCTCAACGAAATGGACTCGACACCCCATATTAAACGCCTAAGAATGTACCTGACTAGTAAGTATCTTAAAACCTATGGATTGCTATGTCTCCAAAAGAGAATCAAGCGTGTGTACAGGGGCATAAACGCAGCAGTGATAGTATTGGAGAGGGTCGGTGAGCAAATGAAGACCCTTTGAAGTCATATTGCATGGTACCCATTCCACGGTTCTCAACTCTCCAGGTTTAAGGTATTCTTCCTTCAGCTAAAACATGCATGTGGAACCCAGAGTATGATCAACCATGTGAACGGGAGACGTGTTCAAATATGTCTCAGTTTTCCTCCCCTGGTACTCGGGTGCAACATTCCAGACGCTTTACTAACACTCTCCCCACTTGGAGAGTCAGCGCCTTTAACCTCCTGTTTGGCCCAGTTTGCAATTTCTGCGGAAGATGAACAAGAATAGCGAGAACCAATGAGAGACTAGCTGGAGGTGTCTGGACGGGCAAATTTAACTCTCATTTCCCACCAGAAAGAGGAATTAACCAAAGGCTCAGCGTGCCGTGCCGGAACCAGATTAGGGCCTGAAGCCATCCTGCGGTGTTGCGGCCAGCTCAAAAGAAAGCGAGTTGAAGAAAGGAGCTCAGGGGCACTGTAATTCACAAACCTGCAGAGTTATAAATGACAGCTATCGTCCAAAAATATACTGAAGTAAGGCTGCCAAGAGGACTTGAAAGCAGGGCAGAATTGCAGGAAACCGATTTCAGGAGGTAGACTGGAATTGCATTGAAAGCATAGGAAAAGAGGCAGAACGTCCACAATGATGCATTTGGCCAAAAAGGGCGTATGCGTTTTTTCCTGAATATATTCAGGAAAAAACGCATACGCCCTTTTTGGCCAACCAAGCAAGCTTGCAAAGGAAATCTGCACTACAATGAAGTCTCACTTCCCCCCGGTCAAAAGGGCCATCTGAAAAAAGTGTAAAATCCAGAAAGGCAGGACAGGCCATGGAGAACTGGGAGCCTTGTTATGCTGATGGGCGGGATGTAAATTGCCAACAGACACTCGGGAGAAGTGTATGGTGTTTCCTGAAACATCTAAAAAACAAAGCAACAGAGCCTAGGGCACTTCCACTTATGGTCCTATAGCTTAGGGAAATTAAAATCAAAAAGACACAGCTACCCCAAAGTTTGGGACGCCTCTGTTTACAAGAACCTCGTTTACAGTACAAGTTCAACATCGCAGAAAGTGAAAAATGGATAAAGAACATGTGGTATTTACTTACAAAGCAATATCACTCAGCAATGAAATCTATGTCATCAGGCCCTTAGCAGCACAATGAGTGGATTCAGGTATGATGATTCTAACTGAAATAAGTCACACAGAAAAAGAAACATCATAAGATATCAGTAATACACGGAATGTAAACTTGGCTACACAGGAACTGAATTACAGAACAGAACAGGGTCTCAAATTTAGAAAACCAACTTATGCTTGCTTAAGGGGAAAGGTGAGTTGGGGTGCTGCATAAAACCAGAGATTGAAACGAGCACAGATAAAGTTCCTTAAGCCAAATATGGAATAGACAAGAGCTACTCCTTGCTCAACGAAATGGACTCAACACCGCATATTAAACGCCTAAGAATGTACCTGACTAGTAAGTATCTTAAAACCTATGGATTGCTATGTCTCAGAAAGAGAATCAAGCATGTGTACAGGGGCACAAACGCAGCAGTGATAGGATTGGAGAGGTTCGGTGAGCAAATGAAGACCCTTTGAAGTCATATTGCATGGTACCCATTCCACGGGTTTCAACTACCCAGGTTTACGGTATTCTTCCTTCAGCTAAAACATGCATGTGGAACCCAGAGTATGATCAACCGTGTGAACGGGAGACGTGTTCAAATATGTCTCAGTTTTCCTCCCCTGGTACTCGGGTGCAACATTCCAGACGCTTTACTAACACTCTCCCCACTTGGAGAGTCAGCGCCTTTAACCTCCTGTATGGCCCAGTTCGCAATTTCTGCGGAAGATGAACAGGAATAGTGAGAACCAATGAGAGACTAGCAGGAGGTGTCTGGACGGGCAAATTTAACTCTCATTTCCCACCAGGAAGAGGAAATAACCAAAGGCTCAGCGTGCCGTGCCAGAACCAGATTAGGGCCTGAAGACATTCTGTGGTGTTGCGGCCAGCTCAAAAGAAAGCGAGTTGAAGAAAGGAGCTCAGGGGCACTGTAATTCACAAACCTGCAGAGTTATACATGACAGCTATCGTCCAAAAATATACTGAAGTAAGGCTGCCAAGAGGACTTGAAAGCGGGGCAGAATTGCAGGAAACCGATTTCAGGAGGTAGACTGGAATTGCTTTGAAAGCATAGGAAAAGAGGCAGAACGTCCACAATGATGCACTTGGCCAAAAAGGGCGTATGCGTTTTTTCCTGAATATATTCAGGAAAAAACGCATACGCCCTTTTTGGCCAACCAAGCAAGCTTGCAAAGGAAATCTGCACTACAATGAAGTCTCACTTCCCCCCGGTCAAAAGGGCCATCTGAAAAAAGTGTAAAATCCAGAAAGGCAGGACAGGCCATGGAGAACTGGGAGCCTTGTTATGCTGATGGGCGGGATGTAAATTGCCAACAGACACTCGGAAGAAGTGTATGGTGTTTCCTGAAACATCTAAAAAACAAAGCAACAGAGCCTAGGGCACTTCCACTTATGGTCCTATAGCTTAGGGAAATTAAAATCAAAAAAACACAGCCACCCCAAAGTTTGGGACGCCTCTGTTTACAAGAACTTCGTTTACAGTACAAGTTCAACATCGCAGAAAGTGAAAAATGGATAAAGAACATGTGGTATTTACTTACAAAGCAATATTACTCAGCAATGAAATCTATGTCATCAGGCCCTTAGCAGCACAATGAGTGGATTCAGGTATGATGATTCTAACTGAAATAAGTCACACAGAAAAAGAAACATCATAAGATATCAGTAATACACGGAATGTAAACTTGGCTACACAGGAACTGAATTACAAAACAGAACAGGGTCTCAAATTTAGAAAACCAACTTATGCTTGCTTAAGGGGAAAGGTGAGTTGGGGTGCTGCATAAAACCAGAGATTGAAATGAGCACAGATAAAGTTCCTTAAGCCAAATATGGAATAGACAAGAGCTACTCCTTGCTCAACAAAATGGACTCAACACCCCATATTAAACGCCTAAGAATGTACCTGACTAGTAAGTATCTTAAAACCTATGGATTGCTATGTCTCCGAAAGAGAATCAAGCATGTGTACAGGCACATAAACGCAGCAGTGATAGGATTGGAGAGGTTCGGTGAACAAATGAAGACCCTTTGAAGTCATATTGCATGGTACCCATTCCACGGGTCTCAACTCTCCAGGTTTAAGGTATTCTTCCTTCAGCTAAAACATGCATGTGGAACCCAGAGTATGATCAACCGTGTGAACGGGAGACGTGTTCAAATATGTCTCAGTTTTCGTACCCTGGTACTCGGGTGCAACATTCCAGACGCTTTACTAACACTCTCCCCACTTGGAAAGTCAGCGCCTTTTACCTCCTGTTTGGCCCAGTTTGCAATTTCTGCGGAAGATGAACAGGAATAGGGAGAACCAATGAGAGAGTAGCTGGAGGTGTCTGGACGGGCAAATTTAACTCTCATTTCCCACCAGGAAGAGGAAATAACCAAAGGCTCAGCGTGCCGTGCTGGAACCAGATTAAGGCCTGAAGCCATCCTGCGGTGTTGCGGCCAGGTCACAAGAAAGCGAGTTGAAGAAAGGAGCTCAGGGGCACTGTAATTCACAAACCTGCAGAGTTATAAATGACAGCTATCGTCCAAAAATATACTGAAGTAAGGCTGCCAAGAGGACTTGAAAGCGGGGCAGAATTGCAGGAAACCGATTTCAGGAGGTAGACTGGAATTGCATTGAAAGCATAGGAAAAGAGGCAGAACGTCCACAATGATGCACTTGGCCAAAAAGGGCGTATGCGTTTTTTCCTGAATATATTCAGGAAAAAACGCATACGCCCTTTTTGGCCAACCAAGCAAGCTTGCAAAGGAAATCTGCACTACAATGAAGTCTCACTTCCCCCCGGTCAAAAGGGCCATCTGAAAAAAGTGTAAAATCCAGAAAGGCAGGACAGGCCATGGAGAACTGGGAGCCTTGTTATGCTGATGGGCGGGATGTAAATTGCCAACAGACACTCGGGAGAAGTGTATGGTGTTTCCTGAAACATCTATACAACAAAGCAACAGAGCCTAGGGCACTTCCACTTATGGTCCTATAGCTTAGGGAAATTAAAATCAAAAAGACACAGCCACCCCAAAGTTTGGGACGCCTCTGTTTACAAGAACCTCGTTTACCGTACAAGTTCAATATCACAGAAATTGAAAAATGGATAAAGAACTTGTGGTACTTACGTACAATGCAGTATCACTCAGCAATGAAATCTATGTCATCAGGCCCGTAGCAGCATAATGAGTGGATTCAGGTACGATGATTCTCACTGAAATAAGTCACACAGAAAAAGAAACATCATAAGATATCACTAATACACGGAATGTAAACTTGGCTACACAGGAACAGAATTCCAAAACAGAACAGGGTCTCAAATTTAGAAAACCAACTTATGCTTGCTTAAGGGGAAAGGTGAGTTGGGGTGCTGCATAAAACCAGAGATTGAAATGAGCACAGATAAAGTTCCTTAAGCCAAATATGGACTAGACAAGAGCTACTCCTTGCTCAACAAAATGGACTCAACACCCCATATTAAACGCCTAAGAATGTACCTGACTAGTAAGTATCTTAAAACCTATGGATTGCTATGTCTCCAAAAGAGAATCAAGCGTGTGTACAGGGGCATAAACGCAGCAGTGATAGGATTGGAGAGGTTCGGTGAGCAAATGAAGACCCTTTGAAGTCATATTGCATGGTACCCATTCCACGGTTCTCAACTCTCCAGGTTTAAGGTATTCTTCCTTCAGCTCAAACATGCATGTGGAACCCAGAGTATGATCAACCGTGTGAACGGGAGACGTGTTCAAATATGTCTCAGTTTTCCTCCCCTGGTACTCGGGTGCAACATTCCAGACGCTTTACTAACACTCTCCCGACTTGGAGAGTCCGCCCCTTTAATCTCCTGTTTGGCCCAGTTTGCAATTTCTGCGGAAGATGAACAGGAATAGCGAGAACCAATGAGAGACTAGCTGGAGGTGTCTGGACGGGCAAATTTAACTCTCATTTCCCACCAGGAAGAGGAATTAACCAAAGGCTCAGCGTGCCGTGCCGGAACCAGATTAGGGCCTGAAGCCATCCTGCGGTGTTGCGGCCAGGTCACAAGAAAGCCAGTTGAAGAAAGGAGCTCAGGGGCACTGTAATTCACAAACCTGCAGAGTTATAAATGACAGCTATCGTCCAAAAATATACTGAAGTAAGGCTGCCAAGAGGACTCGAAAGCGGGGCAGAATTGCAGGAAACCGATTTCAGGAGGTAGACTGGAATTGCATTGAAAGCATAGGAAAAGAGGCAGAACGTCCACAATGATGCACTTAGCCAAAAAGGGCGTATGCGTTTTTTCCTGAATATATTCAGGAAAAAACGCATACGCCCTTTTTGGCCAACCAAGCAAGCTTGCAAAGGAAATCTGCACTACAATGAAGTCTCACTTCCCCCCGGTCAAAAGGGCCATCTGAAAAAAGTGTAAAATCCAGAAAGGCAGGACAGGCCATGGAGAACTGGGAGCCTTGTTATGCTGATGGGCGGGATGTAAATTGCCAACAGACACTTGGGAGAAGTGTATGGTGTTTCCTGAAACATCTAAAAAACAAAGCAACAGAGCCTAGGGCACTTCCACTTATGGTCCTATAGCTTAGGGAAATTAAAATCAAAAAGACACAGCCACCCCAAAGTTTGGGACGCCTCTGTTTACAAGAACCTCATTTACCGTACAAGTTCAACATCGCAGAAAGTGAAAAATGGATAAAGAAGGTGTGGTATTTACTTACAAAGCAATATCACTCAGCAATGAAATCTATGTCATCAGGCCCTTAGCAGCACAATGAGTGGATTCAGGTATGATGATTCTAACTGAAATAAGTCACACAGAAAAAGAAACATCATAAGATATCAGTAATACACGGAATGTAAACTTGGCTACACAGGAACTGAATTACAGAACAGAACAGGGTCTCAAATTTAGAAAACCAACTTATGCTTGCTTAAGGGGAAAGGTGAGTTGGGGTGCTGCATAAAACCAGAGATTGAAACGAGCACAGATAAAGTTCCTTAAGCCAAATATGGAATAGACAAGAGCTACTCCTTGCTCAACGAAATGGACTCAACACCGCATATTAAACGCCTAAGAATGTACCTGACTAGTAAGTATCTTAAAACCTATGGATTGCTATGTCTCCGAAAGAGAATCAAGCATGTGTACAGGGGCACAAACGCAGCAGTGATAGGATTGGAGAGGTTCGGTGAGCAAATGAAGACCCTTTGAAGTCATATTGCATGGTACCCATTCCACGGGTTTCAACTACCCAGGTTTAAGGTATTCTTCCTTCAGCTAAAACATGCATGTGGAACCTAGAGTATGATCAACCATGTGATCGGGAGACGTGTTCAAATATGTCTCAGTTTTCGTACCCTGGTACTCGGGTGCAACATTCCAGACGCTTTACTAACACTCTCCCGACTTGGAGAGTCCGTCCCTTTAATCTCCTGTTTGGCCCAGTTTGCAATTTCTGCGGAAGATGAACAGGAATAGCGAGAACCAATGAGAGACTAGCTGGAGGTGTCTGGACGGGCAAATTTAACTCTCATTTCCCACCAGGAAGAGGATATAACCAAAGGCTCAGCGTGCCGGGCCGGAACCAGATTAGGCCCTGAAGCCATCCTGCGGTGTTGCGGCCAGGTCACAAGAAAGCGAGTTGAAGAAAGGAGCTCAGGGGCACTGTAATTCACAAACCTGCAGAGTTATAAATGACAGCTATCGTCCAAAAATATACTGAAGTAAGGCTGCCAAGAGGACTCGAAAGCGGGGCAGAATTGCAGGAAACCGATTTCAGGAGGTAGACTGGAATTGCATTGAAAGCATAGGAAAAGAGGCAGAACGTCCACAATGATGCACTTGGCCAAAAAGGGCGTATGCGTTTTTTCCTGAATATATTCAGGAAAAAACGCATACGCCCTTTTTGGCCAACCAAGCAAGCTTGCAAAGGAAATCTGCACTACAATGAAGTCTCACTTCCCCCCGGTCAAAAGGGCCATCTGAAAAAAGTGTAAAATCCAGAAAGGCAGGACAGGCCATGGAGAACTGGGAGCCTTGTTATGCTGATGGGCGGGATGTAAATTGCCAACAGACACTCGGGAGAAGTGTATGGTGTTTCCTGAAACATCTAAAAAACAAAGCAACAGAGCCTAGGGCACTTCCACTTATGGTCCTATAGCTTAGGGAAATTAAAATCAAAAAGACACAGCCACCCCAAAGTTTGGGACGCCTCTGTTTACAAGAACCTCGTTTACAGTACAAGTTCAACATCGCAGAAAGTGAAAAATGGATAAAGAACTTGTGGTACTTACGTACAATGCAGTATCACTCAGCAATGAAATCTATGTCATCAGGCCCGTAGCAGCATAATGAGTGGATTCAGGTACGATGATTCTCACTGAAATAAGTCACACAGAAAAAGAAACATCATAAGATATCACTAATACACGGAATGTAAACTTGGCTACACAGGAACTGAATTCCAAAACAGAACAGGGTCTCAAATTTAGAAAACCAACTTATGCTTGCTTAAGGGGAAAGGTGAGTTGGGGTGCTGCATAAAACCAGATTGAAATGAGCACAGATAAAGTTCCTTAAGCCAAATATGGACTAGACAAGAGCTACTCCTTGCTCAACGAAATGGACTCGACACCCCATATTAAACGCCTAAGAATGTACCTGACTAGTAAGTATCTTAAAACCTATGGATTGCTATGTCTCCAAAAGAGAATCAAGCGTGTGTACAGGGGCATAAACGCAGCAGTGATAGTATTGGAGAGGGTCGGTGAGCAAATGAAGACCCTTTGAAGTCATATTGCATGGTACCCATTCCACGGTTCTCAACTCTCCAGGTTTAAGGTATTCTTCCTTCAGCTAAAACATGCATGTGGAACCCAGAGTATGATCAACCATGTGAACGGGAGACGTGTTCAAATATGTCTCAGTTTTCCTCCCCTGGTACTCGGGTGCAACATTCCAGACGCTTTACTAACACTCTCCCCACTTGGAGAGTCAGCGCCTTTAACCTCCTGTTTGGCCCAGTTTGCAATTTCTGCGGAAGATGAACAAGAATAGCGAGAACCAATGAGAGACTAGCTGGAGGTGTCTGGACGGGCAAATTTAACTCTCATTTCCCACCAGAAAGAGGAATTAACCAAAGGCTCAGCGTGCCGTGCCGGAACCAGATTAGGGCCTGAAGCCATCCTGCGGTGTTGCGGCCAGCTCAAAAGAAAGCGAGTTGAAGAAAGGAGCTCAGGGGCACTGTAATTCACAAACCTGCAGAGTTATAAATGACAGCTATCGTCCAAAAATATACTGAAGTAAGGCTGCCAAGAGGACTTGAAAGCGGGGCAGAATTGCAGGAAACCGATTTCAGGAGGTAGACTGGAATTGCATTGAAAGCATAGGAAAAGAGGCAGAACGTCCACAATGATGCATTTGGCCAAAAAGGGCGTATGCGTTTTTTCCTGAATATATTCAGGAAAAAACGCATACGCCCTTTTTGGCCAACCAAGCAAGCTTGCAAAGGAAATCTGCACTACAATGAAGTCTCACTTTCCCCCGGTCAAAAGGGCCATCTGAAAAAAGTGTAAAATCCAGAAAGGCAGGACAGGCCATGGAGAACTGGGAGCCTTGTTATGCTGATGGGCGGGATGTAAATTGCCAACAGACACTCGGGAGAAGTGTATGGTGTTTCCTGAAACATCTAAAAAACAAAGCAACAGAGCCTAGGGCACTTCCACTTATGGTCCTATAGCTTAGGGAAATTAAAATCAAAAAGACACAGCCACCCCAAAGTTTGGGACGCCTCTGTTTACAACAACCTCGTTTACAGTACAAGTTCAACATCGCAGAAAGTGAAAAATGGATAAAGAAGGTGTGGTATTTACTTACAAAGCAATATCACTCAGCAATGAAATCTATGTCATCAGGCCCTTAGCAGCACAATGAGTGGATTCAGGTATGATGATTCTAACTGAAATAAGTCACACAGAAAAAGAAACATCATAAGATATCAGTAATACACGGAATGTAAACTTGGCTACACAGGAACTGAATTACAGAACAGAACAGGGTCTCAAATTTAGAAAACCAACTTATGCTTGCTTAAGGGGAAAGGTGAGTTGGGGTGCTGCATAAAACCAGAGATTGAAACGAGCACAGATAAAGTTCCTTAAGCCAAATATGGAATAGACAAGAGCTACTCCTTGCTCAACGAAATGGACTCAACACCGCATATTAAACGCCTAAGAATGTACCTGACTAGTAAGTATCTTAAAACCTATGGATTGCTATGTCTCCGAAAGAGAATCAAGCATGTGTACAGGGGCACAAACGCAGCAGTGATAGGATTGGAGAGGTTCGGTGAGCAAATGAAGACCCTTTGAAGTCATATTGCATGGTACCCATTCCACGGGTTTCAACTACCCAGGTTTAAGGTATTCTTCCTTCAGCTAAAACATGCATGTGGAACCTAGAGTATGATCAACCATGTGATCGGGAGACGTGTTCAAATATGTCTCAGTTTTCGTACCCTGGTACTCGGGTGCAACATTCCAGACGCTTTACTAACACTCTCCCGACTTGGAGAGTCCGTCCCTTTAATCTCCTGTTTGGCCCAGTTTGCAATTTCTGCGGAAGATGAACAGGAATAGCGAGAACCAATGAGAGACTAGCTGGAGGTGTCTGGACGGGCAAATTTAACTCTCATTTCCCACCAGGAAGAGGAAATAACCAAAGGCTCAGCGTGCCGGGCCGGAACCAGATTAGGCCCTGAAGCCATCCTGCGGTGTTGCGGCCAGGTCACAAGAAAGCGAGTTGAAGAAAGGAGCTCAGGGGCACTGTAATTCACAAACCTGCAGAGTTATAAATGACAGCTATCGTCCAAAAATATACTGAAGTAAGGCTGCCAAGAGGACTCGAAAGCGGGGCAGAATTGCAGGAAACCGATTTCAGGAGGTAGACTGGAATTGCATTGAAAGCATAGGAAAAGAGGCAGAACGCCCACAATGATGCACTTGGCCAAAAAGGGCGTATGCGTTTTTTCCTGAATATATTCAGGAAAAAACGCATACGCCCTTTTTGGCCAACCAAGCAAGCTTGCAAAGGAAATCTGCACTACAATGAAGTCTCACTTCCCCCCGGTCAAAAGGGCCATCTGAAAAAAGTGTAAAATCCAGAAAGGCAGGACAGGCCATGGAGAACTGGGAGCCTTGTTATGCTGATGGGCGGGATGTAAATTGCCAACAGACACTCGGGAGAAGTGTATGGTGTTTCCTGAAACATCTAAAAAACAAAGCAACAGAGCCTAGGGCACTTCCACTTATGGTCCTATAGCTTAGGGAAATTAAAATCAAAAAGACACAGCCACGCCAAAGTTTGGGACGCCTCTGTTTACAAGAACCTCGTTTACCGTACAAGTTCAATATCACAGAAAGTGAAAAATGGATAAAGAACTTGTGGTACTTACGTACAATGCAGTATCACTCAGCAATGAAATCTATGTCATCAGGCCCGTAGCAGCATAATGAGTGGATTCAGGTACGATGATTCTCACTGAAATAAGTCACACAGAAAAAGAAACATCATAAGATATCACTAATACACGGAATGTAAACTTGGCTACACAGGAACTGAATTCCAAAACAGAACAGGGTCTCAAATTTAGAAAACCAACTTATGCTTGCTTAAGGGGAAAGGTGAGTTGGGGTGCTGCATAAAACCAGAGATTGAAATGAGCACAGATAAAGTTCCTTAAGCCAAATATGGACTAGACAAGAGCTACTCCTTGCTCAACAAAATGGACTCAACACCCCATATTAAACGCCTAAGAATGTACCTGACTAGTAAGTATATTAAAACCTATGGATTGCTATGTCTCCAAAAGAGAATCAAGCGTGTGTACAGGGGCATAAACGCAGCAGTCATAGGATTGGAGAGGTTCGGTGAGCAAATGAAGACCCTTTGAAGTCATATTGCATGGTACCCATTCCACGGGTCTCAACTCTCCAGGTTTAAGGTATTCTTCCTTCAGCTAAAACATGCATGTGGAACCCAGAGTATGATCAACCATGTGAACGGGAGACGTGTTCAAATATGTCTCAGTTTTCCTCCCCTGGTACTCGGGTGCAACATTCCAGACGCTTTAGTAACACTCTCCCCACTTGGAGAGTCAGCGCCTTTAACTTCCTGTTTGGCCCAGTTTGCAATTTCTGCGGAAGATGAACAGGAATAGGGAACACCAATGAGAGACTACCTGGAGGTGTCTGGACGGGCAAATTTAACTCTCATTTCCCACCAGGAAGAGGAAATAACCAAAGGCTCAGCGTGCCGTGCCGGAACCAGATTAGGGCCTGAAGCCATCCTGTGGTGTTGCGGCCAGCTCAAAAGAAAGCGAGTTGAAGAAAGGAGCTCAGGGGCACTGTAATTCACAAACCTGCAGAGTTATAAATGACAGCTATCGTCCAAAAATATACTGAATAAGGCTGCCAAGAGGACTTGAAAGCGGGGCAGAATTGCAGGAAACCGATTTCAGGAGGTAGACTGGAATTGCATTGAAAGCATAGGAAAAGAGGCAGAACGTCCACAATGATGCACTTGGCCAAAAAGGGCGTATGCGTTTTTTCTTGAATATATTCAGGAAAAAACGCATACGCCCTTTTTGGACAACCAAGCAAGCTTGCAAAGGAAATCTGCACTACAATGAAGTCTCACTTCCCCCCGGTCAAAAGGGCCATCTGAAAAAAGTGTAAAATCCAGAAAGGCAGGACAGGCCATGGAGAACTGGGAGCCTTGTTATGCTGATGGGCGGGATGTAAATTGCCAACAGACACTCGGGAGAAGTGTATGGTGTTTCCTGAAACATCTAAAAAACAAAGCAACAGAGCCTAGGGCACTTCCACTTATGGTCCTATAGCTTAGGGAAATTAAAATCAAAAAGACACAGCCACCCCAAAGTTTGGGACGCCTCTGTTTACAAGAACCTCGTTTACCCTACAAGTTCAATATCACAGAAAGTGAAAAATGGATAAAGAACTTGTGGTACTTACGTACAATGCAGTATCACTCAGCAATGAAATCTATGTCATCAGGCCCGTAGCAGCATAATGAGTGGATTCAGGTACGATGATTCTCACTGAATTAAGTCACACAGAAAAAGAAACATCATAAGATATCACTAATACACGGAATGTAAACTTGGCTACACAGGAACTGAATTCCAAAACAGAACAGGGTCTCAAATTTAGAAAACCAACTTATGCTTGCTTAAGGGGAAAGGTGAGTTGGGGTGCTGCATAAAACCAGAGATTGAAATGAGCACAGATAAAGTTCCTTAAGCCAAATATGGACTAGACAAGAGCTACTCCTTGCTCAACGAAATGGACTCAACACCCCATATTAAACGCCTAAGAATGTACCTGACTAGTAAGTATCTTAAAACCTATGGATTGCTATGTCTCCAAAAGAGAATCAAGCGTGTGTACAGGGGCATAAACGCAGCAGTGATAGGATTGGAGAGGTTCGGTGAGCAAATGAAGACCCTTTGAAGTCATATTGCATGGTACCCATTCCACGGGTCTCAACTCTCCAGGTTTAAGGTATTCTTCCTTCAGCTAAAACATGCATGTGGAACCCAGAGTATGATCAACCGTGTGAACGGGAGACGTGTTCAAATATGTCTCAGTTTTCGTACCCTGGTACTCGGGTGCAACATTCCAGACGCTTTACTAACACTCTCCCCACTTGGAGAGTCAGCGCCTTTAACCTCCTGTTTGGCCCAGTTTGCAATTTCTGCGGAAGATGAACAAGAATAGCGAGAACCAATGAGAGACTAGCTGGAGGTGTCTGGACGGGCAAATTTAACTCTCATTTCCCACCAGGAAGAGGAATTAACCAAAGGCTCAGCGTGCCGTGAAGGAATCAGATTAGGGCCTGAAGCCATCCTGCGGTGTTGCGGCCAGGTCACAAGAAAGCGAGTTGAAGAAAGGAGCTCAGGGGCACTGTAATTCACAAACCTGCAGAGTTATAAATGACAGCTATCGTCCAAAAATATACTGAAGTAAGGCTGCCAAGAGGACTCGAAAGCGGGGCAGAATTGCAGGAAACCGATTTCAGGAGGTAGACTGGAATTGCATTGAAAGCATAGGAAAAGAGGCAGAACGCCCACAATGATGCACTTGGCCAAAAAGGGCGTATGCGTTTTTTCCTGAATATATTCAGGAAAAAACGCATACGCCCTTTTTGGCCAACCAAGCAAGCTTGCAAAGGAAATCTGCACTACAATGAAGTCTCACTTCCCCCCGGTCAAAAGGGCCATCTGAAAAAAGTGTAAAATCCAGAAAGGCAGGACAGGCCATGGAGAACTTGGAGCCTTGTTATGCTGATGGGCGGGATGTAAATTGCCAACAGACACTCGGGAGAAGTGTATGGTGTTTCCTGAAACATCTAAAAAACAAAGCAACAGAGCCTAGGGCACTTCCACTTATGGTCCTATAGCTTAGGGAAATTAAAATCAAAAAGACACAGCCACCCCAAAGTTTGGGACGCCTCTGTTTACAAGAACCTCGTTTACAGTACAAGTTCAACATCGCAGAAAGTGAAAAATGGATAAAGAAGGTGTGGTATTTACTTACAAAGCAATATCACTCAGCAATGAAATCTATGTCATCAGGCCCGTAGCAGCACAATGAGTGGATTCAGGTACGATGATTCTCACTGAAATAAGTCACACAGAAAAAGAAACATCATAAGATATCACTAATACACGGAATGTAAACTTGGCTACACAGGAACTGAATTACAGAACAGAACAGGGTCTCAAATTTAGAAAACCAACTTATGCTTGCTTAAGGGTAAAGGTGAGTTGGGGTGCTGGATAAAACCAGAGATTGAAACGAGCACAGATAAAGTTCCTTAAGCCAAATATGGAATAGACAAGAGCTACTCCTTGCTCAACGAAATGGACTCAACACCGCATATTAAACGCCTAAGAATGTACCTGCCTAGTAAGTATCTTAAAACCTATGGATTGCTATGTCTCCGAAAGAGAATCAAGCATGTGTACAGGGGCATAAACGCAGCAGTGATAGGATTGGAGAGGTTCGGTGAGCAAATGAAGACCCTTTGAAGTCATATTGCATGGTACCCATTCCACGGGTCTCAACTCTCCAGGTTTAAGGTATTCTTCCTTCAGCTAAAACATGCATGTGGAACCCAGAGTATGATCAACCATGTGAACGGGAGACGTGTTCAAATATGTCTCAGTTTTCCTCCCCTGGTACTCGGGTGCAACATTCCAGACGCTTTACTAACACTCTCCCCACTTGGAGAGTCAGCGCCTTTAACCTCCTGTTTGGCCCAGTTTGCAATTTCTGCGGAAGATGAACAAGAATAGGGAACACCAATGAGAGACTAGCTGGAGGTGTCTGGACGGGCAAATTTAACTCTCATTTCCCACCAGGAAGAGGAAATAACCAAAGGCTCAGCGTGCCGTGCCGGAACCAGATTAGGGCCTGAAGCCATCCTGCGGTGTTGCGGCCAGCTCAAAAGAAAGCGAGTTGAAGAAAGGAGCTCAGGGGCACTGTAATTCACAAACCTGCAGAGTTATAAATGACAGCTATCGTCCAAAAATATACTGAAGTAAGGCTGCCAAGAGGACTTGAAAGCGGGGCAGAATTGCAGGAAACCGATTTCAGGAGGTAGACTGGAATTGCATTGAAAGCATAGGAAAAGAGGCAGAACGTCCACAATGATGCACTTGGCCAAAAAGGGCGTATGCGTTTTTTCCTGAATATATTCAGGAAAAAACGCATACGCCCTTTTTGGCCAACCAAGCAAGCTTGCAAAGGAAATCTGCACTACAATGAAGTCTCACTTCCCCCCGGTCAAAAGGGCCATCTGAAAAAAGTGTAAAATCCAGAAAGGCAGGACAGGCCATGGAGAACTGGGAGCCTTGTTATGCTGATGGGCGGGATGTAAATTGCCAACAGACACTCGGGAGAAGTGTATGGTGTTTCCGGAAACATCTAAAAAACAAAGCAACAGAGCCTAGGGCACTTCCACTTATGGTCCTATAGCTTAGGGAAATTAAAATCAAAAAGACACAGCCACCCCAAAGTTTGGGACGCCTCTGTTTACAAGAACTTCGTTTACAGTACAAGTTCAACATCGCAGAAAGTGAAAAATGGATAAAGAACATGTGGTATTTACTTACAAAGCAATATCACTCAGCAATGAAATCTATGTCATCAGGCCCTTAGCAGCACAATGAGTGGATTCAGGTATGATGATTCTAACTGAAATGAGTCACACAGAAAAAGAAACATCATAAGATATCAGTAATACACGGAATGTAAACTTGGCTACACAGGAACTGAATTACAGAACAGAACAGGGTCTCAAATTTAGAAAACCAACTTATGCTTGCTTAAGGGGAAAGGTGAGTTGGGGTGCTGCATAAAACCAGAGATTGAAATGAGCACAGATAAAGTTCCTTAAGCCAAATATGGACTAGACAAGAGCTACTCCTTGCTCAACGAAATGGACTCAACACCCCATATTAAACGCCTAAGAATGTACCTGACTAGTAAGTATCTTAAAACCTATGGATTGCTATGTCTCCAAAAGAGAATCAAGCGTGTGTACAGGGGCATAAACGCAGCAGTGATAGGATTGGAGAGGTTCGGTGAGCAAATGAAGACCCTTTGAAGTCATATTGCATGGTACCCATTCCACGGGTCTCAACTCTCCAGGTTTAAGGTATTCTTCCTTCAGCTAAAACATGCATGTGGAACCCAGAGTATGATCAACCGTGTGAACGGTAGACGTGTTCAAATATGTCTCAGTTTTCGTACCCTGGTACTCGGGTGCAACATTCCAGACGCTTTACTAACACTCTCCCCACTTGGGAAGTCAGCGCCTTTTACCTCCTGTTTGGCCCAGTTTGCAATTTCTGCGGAAGATGAACAGGAATAGGGAGAACCAATGAGAGACTAGCTGGAGGTGTCTGGACGGGCAAATTTAACTCTCATTTCCCACCAGGAAGAGGAAATAACCAAAGGCTCAGCGTGCCGTTCCGGAACCAGATTAAGGCCTGAAGCCATCCTGTGCTGTTGCGGCCAGGTCACAAGAAAGCGAGTTGAAGAAAGGAGCTCAGGGGCACTGTAATTCACAAACCTGCAGAGTTATAAATGACAGCTATCGTCCAAAAATATACTGAAGTAAGGCTGCCAAGAGGACTTGAAAGCGGGGCAGAATTGCAGGAAACCGATTTCAGGAGGTAGACTGGAATTGCATTGAAAGCATAGGAAAAGAGGCAGAACGTCCACAATGATGCACTTGGCCAAAAAGGGCGTATGCGTTTTTTCCTGAATATATTCAGGAAAAAACGCATACGCCCTTTTTGGCCAACCAAGCAAGCTTGCAAAGGAAATCTGCACTACAATGAAGTCTCACTTCCCCCCGGTCAAAAGGGCCATCTGAAAAAAGTGTAAAATCCAGAAAGGCAGGACAGGCCATGGAGAACTGGGAGCCTTGTTATGCTGATGGGCGGGATGTAAATTGCCAACAGACACTCGGGAGAAGTGTATGGTGTTTCCTGAAACATCTAAAAAACAAAGCAACAGAGCCTAGGGCACTTCCACTTATGGTCCTATAGCTTAGGGAAATTAAATCAAAAAGACACAGCCACCCCAAAGTTTGGGACGCCTCTGTTTACAAGAACCTCGTTTACAGTACAAGTTCAACATCGCAGAAAGTGAAAAATGGATAAAGAAGGTGTGGTATTTACTTACAAAGCAATATCACTCAGCAATGAAATCTATGTCATCAGGCCCTTAGCAGCACAATGAGTGGATTCAGGTATGATGATTCTAACTGAAATAAGTCACACAGAAAAAGAAACATCATAAGATATCAGTAATACACGGAATGTAAACTTGGCTACACAGGAACTGAATTACAGAACAGAACACGGTCTCAAATTTAGAAAACCAACTTATGCTTGCTTAAGGGGAAAGGTGAGTTGGGGTGCTGCATAAAACCAGAGATTGAAACGAGCACAGATAAAGTTCCTTAAGCCAAATATGGAATAGACAAGAGCTACTCCTTGCTCAACGAAATGGACTCAACACCGCATATTAAACGCCTAAGAATGTACCTGCCTAGTAAGTATCTTAAAACCTATGGATTGCTATGTCTCCGAAAGAGAATCAAGCATGTGTACAGGGGCATAAACGCAGCAGTGATAGGATTGGAGAGGTTCGGTGAGCAAATGAAGACCCTTTGAAGTCATATTGCATGGTACCCATTCCAAGGGTTTCAACTACCCAGGTTTAAGGTATTCTTCCTTCAGCTAAAACATGCATGTGGAACCTAGAGTATGATCAACCATGTGATCGGGAGACGTGTTCAAATATGTCTCAGTTTTCGTACCCTGGTACTCGGGTGCAACATTCCAGACGCTTTACTAACACTCTCCCGACTTGGAGAGTCCGCCCCTTTAATCTCCTGTTTGGCCCAGTTTGCAATTTCTGCGGAAGATGAACAGGAATAGCGAGAACCAATGAGAGACTAGCTGGAGGTGTCTGGACGGGCAAATTTAACTCTCATTTCCCACCAGGAAGAGGAATTAACCAAAGGCTCAGTGTGCCGTGCCGGAACCAGATTAGGGCCTGAAGCCATCCTGCGGTGTTGCGGCCAGGTCACAAGAAAGCCAGTTGAAGAAAGGAGCTCAGGGGCACTGTAATTCACAAACCTGCAGAGTTATAAATGACAGCTATCGTCCAAAAATATACTGAAGTAAGGCTGCCAAGAGGACTCGAAAGCGGGGCAGAATTGCCAGAAACCGATTTCAGGAGGTAGACTGGAATTGCATTGAAAGCATAGGAAAAGAGGCAGAACGTCCACAATGATGCACTTGGCCAAAAAGGGCGTATGCGTTTTTTCCTGAATATATTCAGGAAAAAACGCATACGCCCTTTTTGGCCAACCAAGCAAGCTTGCAAAGGAAATCTGCACTACAATGAAGTCTCACTTCCCCCCGGTCAAAAGGGCCATCTGAAAAAAGTGTAAAATCCAGAAAGGCAGGACAGGCCATGGAGAACTGGGAGCCTTGTTATGCTGATGGGCGGGATGTAAATTGCCAACAGACACTCGGGAGAAGTGTATGGTGTTTCCTGAAACATCTAAAAAACAAAGCAACAGAGCCTAGGGCACTTCCACTTATGGTCCTATAGCTTAGGGAAATTAAAATCAAAAAGACACAGCCACCCCAAAGTTTGGGACGCCTCTGTTTACAAGAACCTCATTTACCGTACAAGTTCAACATCGCAGAAAGTGAAAAATGGATAAAGAAGTTGTGGTATTTACTTACAAAGCAATATCACTCAGCAATGAAATCTATGTCATCAGGCCCGTAGCAGCATAATGAGTGGATTCAGGTACGATGATTCTAACTGAAATAAGTCACACAGAAAAAGAAACATCATAAGATATCAGTAATACACGGAATGTAAACTTGGCTACACAGGAACTGAATTACAGAACAGGGTCTCAAATTTAGAAAACCAACTTATGCTTGCTTAAGGGGAAAGGTGAGTTGGGGTGCTGCATAAAACCAGAGATTGAAACGAGCACAGATAAAGTTCCTTAAGCCAAATATGGAATAGACAAGAGCTACTCCTTGCTCAACGAAATGGACTCAACACCCCATATTAAACGCCTAAGAATGTACCTGACTAGTAAGTATCTTAAAACCTATGGATTGCTATGTCTCCAAAAGAGAATCAAGCGTGTGTACAGGGGCATAAACGCAGCAGTGATAGGATTGGAGAGGTTCGGTGAGCAAATGAAGACCCTTTGAAGTCATATTGCATGGTACCCATTCCACGGGTCTCAACTCTCCAGGTTTAAGGTATTCTTCCTTCAGCTAAAACATGCATGTGGAACCCAGAGTATGATCAACCATGTGAACGGGAGACGTGTTCAAATATGTCTCAGTTTTCCTCCCCTGGTACTCGGGTGCAACATTCCAGATGCTTTACTAACACTCTCCCCACTTGGAGAGTCAGCGCCTTTAATCTCCTGTTTGGCCCAGTTTGCAATTTCTGCGGAAGATGAACAGGAATAGCGAGAACCAATGAGAGACTAGCTGGAGGTGTCTGGACGGGCAAATTTAACTCTCATTTCCCACCAGAAAGAGGAATTAACCAAAGGCTCAGCGTGCCGTGCCGGAACCAGATTAGGGCCTGAAGCCATCCTGCGGTGTTGCGGCCAAGTCACAAGAAAGCCAGTTGAAGAAAGGAGCTCAGGGGCACTGTAATTCACAAACCTGCAGAGTTATAAATGACAGCTATCGTCCAAAAATATACTTAAGTAAGGCTGCCAAGAGGACTCGAAAGCGGGGCAGAATTGCAGGAAACCGATTTCAGGAGGTAGACTGGAATTGCATTGAAAGCATAGGAAAAGAGGCAGAACGTCCACAATGATGCACTTGGCCAAAAAGGGCGTATGCGTTTTTTCCTGAATATATTCAGGAAAAAACGCATACGCCCTTTTTGGCCAACCAAGCAAGCTTGCAAAGGAAATCTGCACTACAATGAAGTCTCACTTCCCCCCGGTCAAAAGGGCCATCTGAAAAAAGTGTAAAATCCAGAAAGGCAGGACAGGCCATGGAGAACTGGGAGCCTTGTTAAGCTGATGGGAGGGATGTAAATTGCCAACAGACACTCGGGAGAAGTGTATGGTGTTTCCTGAAACATCTAAAAAACAAAGCAACAGAGCCTAGGGCACTTCCACTTATTGTCCTATAGCTTAGGGAAATTAAAATCAAAAAGACACAGCCACCCCAAAGTTTGGGACGCCTCTGTTTACAAGAACCTTGTTTACCGTACAAGTTCAATATCACAGAAAGTGAAAAATGGATAAAGAACTTGTGGTACTTACGTACAATGCAATATCACTCAGCAATGAAATCTATGTCATCAGGCCCGTAGCAGCATAATGAGTGGATTCAGGTACGATGATTTTAACTGAAATAAGTCACACAGAAAAAGAAACATCATAAGATATCACTAATACACGGAATGTAAACTTGGCTACACAGGAACTGAATTCCAAAACAGAACAGGGTCTCAAATTTAGAAAACCAACTTATGCTTGCTTAAGGGGAAAGGTGAGTTGGGGTGCTGCATAAAACCAGAGATTGAAACGAGCACAGATAAAGTTCCTTAAGCCAAATATGGAATAGACAAGCGCTACTCCTTGCTCAACGAAATGGACTCAACACCGCATATTAAACGCCTAAGAATGTACCTGACTAGTAAGTATCTTAAAACCTATGGATTGCTATGTCTCCGAAAGAGAATCAAGCATTTGTACAGGGGCATAAACGCAGCAGTGATAGGATTGGAGAGGTTCGGTGAGCAAATGAAGACCCTTTGAAGTCATATTGCATGGTACCCATTCCACGGGTCTCAACTATCCAGGTTTAAGGTATTTTTCCTTCAGCTAAAACATGCATGTGGAACCCAGAGTATGATCAACCGTGTGAACGGGAGACGTGTTCAAATATGTCTCAGTTTTCCTCCCCTGGTACTCGGGTGCAACATTCCAGACGCTTTACTAACACTCTCCCCACTTGGAGAGTCAGCGCCTTTAACCTCCTGTTTGGCCCAGTTTGCAATTTGTGCGGAAGATGAACAGGAATAGCGAGAACCAATGAGAGACTAGCTGGAGGTGTCTGGACGGGCAAATTTAACTCTCATTTCCCACCAGGAAGAGGAAATAACCAAAGGCTCAGCGAGCCATGCCGGAACCAGATTAGGGCCTGAAGCCATCCTGCGGTGTTGCGGCCAGGTCACAAGAAAGCGAGTTGAAGAAAGGAGCTCAGGGGCACTGTAATTCACAAACCTGCAGAGTTATAAATGACAGCTATCGTCCAAAAATATACTGAAGTAAGGCTGCCAAGAGGACTTGAAAGCGGGGCAGAATTGCAGGAAACCGATTTCAGGAGGTAGACTGGAATTGCATTGAAAGCATAGGAAAAGAGGCAGAACGTCCACAATGATGCACTTGGCCAAAAAGGGCGTATGCGTTTTTTCCTGAATATATTCAGGAAAAAACGCATACGCCCTTTTTGGCCAACCAAGCAAGCTTGCAAAGGAAATCTGCACTACAATGAAGTCTCACTTCCCCCCGGTCAAAAGGGCCATCTGAAAAAAGTGTAAAATCCAGAAAGGCAGGACAGGCCATGGAGAACTGGGAGCCTTGTTATGCTGATGGGCGGGATGTAAATTGCCAACAGACACTCGGGAGAAGTGTATGGTGTTTCCGGAAACATCTAAAAAACAAAGCAACAGAGCCTAGGGCACTTCCACTTATGGTCCTATAGCTTAGGGAAATTAAAATCAAAAAGACACAGCCACCCCAAAGTTTGGGACACCTCTGTTTACAAGAACCTCGTTTACCGTACAAGTTCAATATCACAGAAAGTGAAAAATGGATAAAGAACTTGTGGTACTTACGTACAATGCAGTATCACTCAGCAATGAAATCTATGTCATCAGGCCCGTAGCAGCATAATGAGTGGATTCAGGTACGATGATTCTCACTGAAATAAGTCACACAGAAAAAGAAACATCATAAGATATCAATAATACACGGAATGTAAACTTGGCTACACAGGAACTGAATTCCAAAACAGAACAGGGTCTCAAATTTAGAAAACCAACTTATGCTTGCTTAAGGGGAAAGGTGAGTTGGGGTGCTGCATAAAACCAGAGATTGAAATGAGCACAGATAAAGTTCCTTAAGCCAAATATGGACTAGACAAGAGCTACTCCTTGCTCAACGAAATGGACTCAACACCCCATATTAAACGCCTAAGAATGTACCTGACTAGTAAGTATCTTAAAACCTATGGATTGCTATGTCTCCGAAAGAGAATCAAGCATGTGTACAGGGGCATAAACGCAGCAGTGATAGGATTGGAGAGGTTCGGTGAGCAAATGAAGACCCTTTGAAGTCATATTGCATGGTACCCATTCCACGGGTTTCAACTACCCAGGTTTAAGGTATTCTTCCTTCAGCTAAAACATGCATGTGGAACCTAGAGTATGATCAACCATGTGATTGGGAGACGTGTTCAAATATGTCTCAGTTTTCGTACCCTGGTACTCGGGTGCAACATTCCAGACGCTTTACTAACACTCTCCCGACTTGGAGAGTCAGTCCCTTTAACCTCCTGTTTGGCCCAGTTTGCAATTTCTGCGGAAGATGAACAGGAATAGCGAGAACCAATGAGAGACTAGCTGGAGGTGTCTGGACGGGCAAATTTAACTCTCATTTCCCACCAGGAAGAGGAATTAACCAAAGGTTCAGCGTGCCGTGCCGGAACCAGATTAGGGCCTGAAGCCATCCTGCGGTGTTGCGGCCAGCTCAAAAGAAAGCGAGTTGAAGAAAGGAGCTCAGGGGCACTGTAATTCACAAACCTGCAGAGTTATAAATGACAGCTATCGTCCAAAAATATACTGAAGTAAGGCTGCCAAGAGGACTTGAAAGCGGGGCAGAATTGCAGGAAACTGATTTCAGGAGGTAGACTGGAATTGCATTGAAAGCATAGGAAAAGAGGCAGAACGTCCACAATGATGCACTTGGCCAAAAAGGGCGTATGCGTTTTTTCCTGAATATATTCAGGAAAAAACGCATACGCCCTTTTTGGCCAACCAAGCAAGCTTGCAAAGGAAATCTGCACTACAATGAAGTCTCACTTCCCCCCGGTCAAAAGGGCCATCTGAAAAAAGTGTAAAATCCAGAAAGGCAGGACAGGCCATGGAGAACTGGGAGCCTTGTTATGCTGATGGGCGGGATGTAAATTGCCAACAGACACTCGGGAGAAGTGTATGGTGTTTCCTGAAACATCTAAAAAACAAAGCAACAGAGCCTAGGGCACTTCCACTTATGGTCCTATAGCTTAGGGAAATTAAAATCAAAAAGACACAGCCACCCCAAAGTTTGGGACGCCTCTGTTTACAAGAACCTCATTTACCGTACAAGTTCAACATCGCAGAAAGTGAAAAATGGATAAAGAAGTTGTGGTATTTACTTACAAAGCAATATCACTCAGCAATGAAATCTATGTCATCAGGCCCGTAGCAGCATAATGAGTGGATTCAGGTACGATGATTCTAACTGAAATAAGTCACACAGAAAAAGAAACATCATAAGATATCAGTAATACACGGAATGTAAACTTGGCTACACAGGAACTGAATTACAGAACAGGGTCTCAAATTTAGAAAACCAACTTATGCTTGCTTAAGGGGAAAGGTGAGTTGGGGTGCTGCATAAAACCAGAGATTGAAACGAGCACAGATAAAGTTCCTTAAGCCAAATATGGAATAGACAAGAGCTACTCCTTGCTCAACGAAATGGACTCAACACCCCATATTAAACGCCTAAGAATGTACCTGACTAGTAAGTATCTTAAAACCTATGGATTGCTATGTCTCCAAAAGAGAATCAAGCGTGTGTACAGGGGCATAAACGCAGCAGTGATAGGATTGGAGAGGTTCGGTGAGCAAATGAAGACCCTTTGAAGTCATATTGCATGGTACCCATTCCACGGGTCTCAACTCTCCAGGTTTAAGGTATTCTTCCTTCAGCTAAAACATGCATGTGGAACCCAGAGTATGATCAACCATGTGAACGGGAGACGTGTTCAAATATGTCTCAGTTTTCCTCCCCTGGTACTCGGGTGCAACATTCCAGATGCTTTACTAACACTCTCCCCACTTGGAGAGTCAGCGCCTTTAATCTCCTGTTTGGCCCAGTTTGCAATTTCTGCGGAAGATGAACAGGAATAGCGAGAACCAATGAGAGACTAGCTGGAGGTGTCTGGACGGGCAAATTTAACTCTCATTTCCCACCAGAAAGAGGAATTAACCAAAGGCTCAGCGTGCCGTGCCGGAACCAGATTAGGGCCTGAAGCCATCCTGCGGTGTTGCGGCCAAGTCACAAGAAAGCCAGTTGAAGAAAGGAGCTCAGGGGCACTGTAATTCACAAACCTGCAGAGTTATAAATGACAGCTATCGTCCAAAAATATACTTAAGTAAGGCTGCCAAGAGGACTCGAAAGCGGGGCAGAATTGCAGGAAACCGATTTCAGGAGGTAGACTGGAATTGCATTGAAAGCATAGGAAAAGAGGCAGAACGTCCACAATGATGCACTTGGCCAAAAAGGGCGTATGCGTTTTTTCCTGAATATATTCAGGAAAAAACGCATACGCCCTTTTTGGCCAACCAAGCAAGCTTGCAAAGGAAATATGCACTACAATGAAGTCTCACTTCCCCCCGGTCAAAAGGGCCATCTGAAAAAAGTGTAAAATCCAGAAAGGCAGGACAGGCCATGGAGAACTGGGAGCCTTGTTAAGCTGATGGGCGGGATGTAAATTGCCAACAGACACTCGGGAGAAGTGTATGGTGTTTCCTGAAACATCTAAAAAACAAAGCAACAGAGCCTAGGGCACTTCCACTTATTGTCCTATAGCTTAGGGAAATTAAAATCAAAAAGACACAGCCACCCCAAAGTTTGGGACGCCTCTGTTTACAAGAACCTTGTTTACCGTACAAGTTCAATATCACAGAAAGTGAAAAATGGATAAAGAACTTGTGGTACTTACGTACAATGCAATATCACTCAGCAATGAAATCTATGTCATCAGGCCCGTAGCAGCATAATGAGTGGATTCAGGTACGATGATTTTAACTGAAATAAGTCACACAGAAAAAGAAACATCATAAGATATCACTAATACACGGAATGTAAACTTGGCTACACAGGAACTGAATTCCAAAACAGAACAGGGTCTCAAATTTAGAAAACCAACTTATGCTTGCTTAAGGGGAAAGGTGAGTTGGGGTGCTGCATAAAACCAGAGATTGAAACGAGCACAGATAAAGTTCCTTAAGCCAAATATGGAATAGACAAGCGCTACTCCTTGCTCAACGAAATGGACTCAACACCGCATATTAAACGCCTAAGAATGTACCTGACTAGTAAGTATCTTAAAACCTATGGATTGCTATGTCTCCGAAAGAGAATCAAGCATTTGTACAGGGGCATAAACGCAGCAGTGATAGGATTGGAGAGGTTCGGTGAGCAAATGAAGACCCTTTGAAGTCATATTGCATGGTACCCATTCCACGGGTCTCAACTATCCAGGTTTAAGGTATTTTTCCTTCAGCTAAAACATGCATGTGGAACCCAGAGTATGATCAACCGTGTGAACGGGAGACGTGTTCAAATATGTCTCAGTTTTCCTCCCCTGGTACTCGGGTGCAACATTCCAGACGCTTTACTAACACTCTCCCCACTTGGAGAGTCAGCGCCTTTAACCTCCTGTTTGGCCCAGTTTGCAATTTGTGCGGAAGATGAACAGGAATAGCGAGAACCAATGAGAGACTAGCTGGAGGTGTCTGGACGGGCAAATTTAACTCTCATTTCCCACCAGGAAGAGGAAATAACCAAAGGCTCAGCGAGCCATGCCGGAACCAGATTAGGGCCTGAAGCCATCCTGCGGTGTTGCGGCCAGGTCACAAGAAAGCCAGTTGAAGAAAGGAGCTCAGGGGCACTGTAATTCACAAACCTGCAGAGTTATAAATGACAGCTATCGTCCAAAAATATACTGAAGTAAGGCTGCCAAGAGGACTTGAAAGCGGGGCAGAATTGCAGGAAACCGATTTCAGGAGGTAGACTGGAATTGCATTGAAAGCATAGGAAAAGAGGCAGAACGTCCACAATGATGCACTTGGCCAAAAAGGGCGTATGCGTTTTTTCCTGAATATATTCAGGAAAAAACGCATACGCCCTTTTTGGCCAACCAAGCAAGCTTGCAAAGGAAATCTGCACTACAATGAAGTCTCACTTCCCCCCGGTCAAAAGGGCCATCTGAAAAAAGTGTAAAATCCAGAAAGGCAGGACAGGCCATGGAGAACTGGGAGCCTTGTTATGCTGATGGGCGGGATGTAAATTGCCAACAGACACTCGGGAGAAGTGTATGGTGTTTCCGGAAACATCTAAAAAACAAAGCAACAGAGCCTAGGGCACTTCCACTTATGGTCCTATAGCTTAGGGAAATTAAAATCAAAAAGACACAGCCACCCCAAAGTTTGGGACACCTCTGTTTACAAGAACCTCGTTTACCGTACAAGTTCAATATCACAGAAAGTGAAAAATGGATAAAGAACTTGTGGTACTTACGTACAATGCAGTATCACTCAGCAATGAAATCTATGTCATCAGGCCCGTAGCAGCATAATGAGTGGATTCAGGTACGATGATTCTCACTGAAATAAGTCACACAGAAAAAGAAACATCATAAGATATCAATAATACACGGAATGTAAACTTGGCTACACAGGAACTGAATTCCAAAACAGAACAGGGTCTCAAATTTAGAAAACCAACTTATGCTTGCTTAAGGGGAAAGGTGAGTTGGGGTGCTGCATAAAACCAGAGATTGAAATGAGCACAGATAAAGTTCCTTAAGCCAAATATGGACTAGACAAGAGCTACTCCTTGCTCAACGAAATGGACTCAACACCCCATATTAAACGCCTAAGAATGTACCTGACTAGTAAGTATCTTAAAACCTATGGATTGCTATGTCTCCGAAAGAGAATCAAGCATGTGTACAGGGGCATAAACGCAGCAGTGATAGGATTGGAGAGGTTCGGTGAGCAAATGAAGACCCTTTGAAGTCATATTGCATGGTACCCATTCCACGGGTTTCAACTACCCAGGTTTAAGGTATTCTTCCTTCAGCTAAAACATGCATGTGGAACCTAGAGTATGATCAACCATGTGATTGGGAGACGTGTTCAAATATGTCTCAGTTTTCGTACCCTGGTACTCGGGTGCAACATTCCAGACGCTTTACTAACACTCTCCCGACTTGGAGAGTCAGTCCCTTTAACCTCCTGTTTGGCCCAGTTTGCAATTTCTGCGGAAGATGAACAGGAATAGCGAGAACCAATGAGAGACTAGCTGGAGGTGTCTGGACGGGCAAATTTAACTCTCATTTCCCACCAGGAAGAGGAATTAACCAAAGGTTCAGCGTGCCGTGCCGGAACCAGATTAGGGCCTGAAGCCATCCTGCGGTGTTGCGGCCAGCTCAAAAGAAAGCGAGTTGAAGAAAGGAGCTCAGGGGCACTGTAATTCACAAACCTGCAGAGTTATAAATGACAGCTATCGTCCAAAAATATACTGAAGTAAGGCTGCCAAGAGGACTTGAAAGCGGGGCAGAATTGCAGGAAACTGATTTCAGGAGGTAGACTGGAATTGCATTGAAAGCATAGGAAAAGAGGCAGAACGTCCACAATGATGCACTTGGCCAAAAAGGGCGTATGCGTTTTTTCCTGAATATATTCAGGAAAAAACGCATACGCCCTTTTTGGCCAACCAAGCAAGCTTGCAAAGGAAATCTGCACTACAATGAAGTCTCACTTCCCCCCGGTGAAAAGGGCCATCTGAAAAAAGTGTAAAATCCAGAAAGGCAGGACAGGCCATGGAGAACTGGGAGCCTTGTTATGCTGATGGGCGGGATGTAAATTGCCAACAGACACTCGGGAGAAGTGTATGGTGTTTCCTGAAACATCTAAAAAACAAAGCAACAGAGCCTAGGGCACTTCCACTTATGGTCCTATAGCTTAGGGAAATTAAAATCAAAAAGACACAGCCACCCCAAAGTTTGGGACGCCTCTGTTTACAAGAACCTCGTTTACAGTACAAGTTCAACATCGCAGAAAGTGAAAAATGGATAAAGAAAGTGTGGTATTTACTTACAAAGCAATATCACTCAGCAATGAAATCTATGTCATCAGGCCCTTAGCAGCACAATGAGTGGATTCAGGTATGATGATTCTAACTGAAATAAGTCACACAGAAAAAGAAACATCATAAGATATCAGTAATACACGGAATGTAAACTTGGCTACACAGGAACTGAATTACAGAACAGAACACGGTCTCAAATATAGAAAACCAACTTATGCTTGCTTAAGGGGAAAGGTGAGTTGGGGTGCTGCATAAAACCAGAGATTGAAACGAGCACAGATAAAGTTCCTTAAGCCAAATATGGAATAGACAAGAGCTACTCCTTGCTCAACGAAATGGACTCAACACCGCATATTAAACGCCTAAGAATGTACCTGCCTAGTAAGTATCTTAAAACCTATGGATTGCTATGTCTCTGAAAGAGAATCAAGCATGTGTACAGGGGCATAAACGCAGCAGTGATAGGATTGGAGAGGTTCGGTGAGCAAATGAAGACCCTTTGAAGTCATATTGCATGGTACCCATTCCAAGGGTTTCAACTACCCAGGTTTAAGGTATTCTTCCTTCAGCTAAAACATGCATGTGGAACCTAGAGTATGATCAACCATGTGATCGGGAGACGTGTTCAAATATGTCTCAGTTTTCGTACCCTGGTACTCGGGTGCAACATTCCAGACGCTTTACTAACACTCTCCCGACTTGGAGAGTCCGCCCCTTTAATCTCCTGTTTGGCCCAGTTTGCAATTTCTGCGGAAGATGAACAGGAATAGCGAGAACCAATGAGAGACTAGCTGGAGGTGTCTGGACGGGCAAATTTAACTCTCATTTCCCACCAGGAAGAGGAATTAACCAAAGGCTCAGTGTGCCGTGCCGGAACCAGATTAGGGCCTGAAGCCATCCTGCGGTGTTGCGGCCAGGTCACAAGAAAGCCAGTTGAAGAAAGGAGCTCAGGGGCACTGTAATTCACAAACCTGCAGAGTTATAAATGACAGCTATCGTCCAAAAATATACTGAAGTAAGGCTGCCAAGAGGACTCGAAAGCGGGGCAGAATTGCCAGAAACCGATTTCAGGAGGTAGACTGGAATTGCATTGAAAGCATAGGAAAAGAGGCAGAACGTCCACAATGATGCACTTGGCCAAAAAGGGCGTATGCGTTTTTTCCTGAATATATTCAGGAAAAAACGCATACGCCCTTTTTGGCCAACCAAGCAAGCTTGCAAAGGAAATCTGCACTACAATGAAGTCTCACTTCCCCCCGGTCAAAAGGGCCATCTGAAAAAAGTGTAAAATCCAGAAAGGCAGGACAGGCCATGGAGAACTGGGAGCCTTGTTATGCTGATGGGCGGGATGTAAATTGCCAACAGACACTCGGGAGAAGTGTATGGTGTTTCCTGAAACATCTAAAAAACAAAGCAACAGAGCCTAGGGCACTTCCACTTATGGTCCTAGAGCTTAGGGAAATTAAAATCAAAAAGACACAGCCACCCCAAAGTTTGGAACGCCTCTGTTTACAAGAACCTCGTTTACAGTACAAGTTCAACATCGCAGAAAGTGAAAAATGGATAAAGAAGGTGTGGTATTTACTTACAAAGCAATATCACTCAGCAATGAAATCTATGTCATCAGGCCCTTAGCAGCACAATGAGTGGATTCAGGTATGATGATTCTAACTGAAATAAGTCACACAGAAAAAGAAACATCATAAGATATCAGTAATACACGGAATGTAAACTTGGCTACACAGGAACTGAATTACAGAACAGAACAGGGTCTCAAATTTAGAAAACCAACTTATGCTTGCTTAAGGGGAAAGGTGAGTTGGGGTGCTGCATAAAACCAGAGATTGAAATGAGCACAGATAAAGTTCCTTAAGCCAAATATGGACTAGACAAGAGCTACTCCTTGCTCAACGAAATGGACTCAACACCCCATATTAAACGCCTAAGAATGTACCTGACTAGTAAGTATCTTAAAACCTATGGATTGCTATGTCTCCGAAAGAGAATCAAGCATGTGTACAGGGGCATAAACGCAGCAGTGATAGGATTGGAGAGGTTCGGTGAGCAAATGAAGACCCTTTGAAGTCATATTGCATGGTACCCATTCCACGGGTTTCAACTACCCAGGTTTAAGGTATTCTTCCTTCAGCTAAAACATGCATGTGGAACCTAGAGTATGATCAACCATGTGATCGGGAGACGTGTTCAAATATGTCTCAGTTTTCATACCCTGGTACTCGGGTGCAACATTCCAGACGCTTTACTAACACTCTCCCCACTTGGAGAGTCAGTCCCTTTAACCTCCTGTTTGGCCCAGTTTGCAATTTCTGTGGAAGATGAACAGGAATAGCGAGAACCAATGAGAGACTAGCTGGAGGTGTCTGGACGGGCAAATTTAACTCTCATTTCCCACCAGGAAGAGGAAATAACCAAAGGCTCAGCGTGCCGTGCCGGAACCAGATTAGGGCCTGAAGTCATCCTGCGGTGTTGCGGCCAGGTCACAAGAAAGCAAGTTGAAGAAAGGAGCTCAGGGGCACTGTAATTCACAAACCTGCAGAGTTATAAATGACAGCTATCGTCCAAAAATATACTGAAGTAAGGCTGCCAAGAGGACTTGAAAGCGGGGCAGAATTGCAGGAAACCGATTTCGGAGGTAGACTGGAATTGCATTGAAAGCATAGGAAAAGAGGCAGAACGTCCACAATGATGCACTTGGCCAAAAAGGGCGTATGCGTTTTTTCCTGAATATATTCAGGAAAAAACGCATACGCCCTTTTTGGCAAACCAAGCAAGCTTGCAAAGGAAATCTGCACTACAATGAAGTCTCACTTCCCCCCGGTCAAAAGGGCCATCTGAAAAAAGTGTAAAATCCAGAAAGGCAGGACAGGCCATGGAGAACTGGGAGCCTTGTTATGCTGATGGGCGGGATGTAAATTGCCAACAGACACTCGGGAGAAGTGTATGGTGTTTCCTGAAACATCTAAAAAACAAAGCAACAGAGCCTAGGGCACTTCCACTTATGGTCCTATAGCTTAGGGAAATTAAAATCAAAAAGACACAGCCACCCCAAAGTTTGGGACGCCTCTGTTTACAAGAACCTCGTTTACAGTACAAGTTCAACATCGCAGAAAGTGAAAAATGGATAAAGAACATGTGGTATTTACTTACAAAGCAATATCACTCAGCAATGAAATCTATGTCATCAGGCCCTTAGCAGCACAATGAGTGGATTCAGGTATGATGATTCTAACTGAAATAAGTCACACAGAAAAAGAAACATCATAAGATATCAGTAATACACGGAATGTAAACTTGGCTACACAGGAACTGAATTACAGAACAGAACAGGGTCTCAAATTTAGAAAACCAACTTATGCTTGCTTAAGGGGAAAGGTGAGTTGGGGTGCTGCATAAAACCAGAGATTGAAATGAGCACAGATAAAGTTCCTTAAGCCAAATATGGAATAGACAAGAGCTACTCCTTGCTCAACGAAATGGACTCAACACCGCATATTAAACCCCTAAGAATGTACCTGACTAGTAAGTATCTTAAAACCTATGGATTGCTATGTCTCCGAAAGAGAATCAAGCATGTGTACAGGGGCATAAACGCAGCAGTGATAGGATTGGAGAGGTTCGGTGAACAAATGAAGACCCTTTGAAGTCATATTGCATGGTACCCATTCCACGGGTCTCAACTCTCCAGGTTTAAGGTATTCTTCCTTCAGCTAAAACATGCATGTGGAACCCAGAGTATGATCAACCGTGTGAACGGGAGACGTGTTCAAATATGTCTCAGTTTTCCTCCCCTGGTACTCGGGTGCAACATTCCAGACGCTTTACTAACACTCTCCCCACTTGGAGAGTCAGCGCCTTTAACCTCCTGTTTGGCCCAGTTTGCAATTTCTGCGGAAGATGAACAGGAATAGGGAGAACCAATGAGAGACTAGCTGGAGGTGTCTGGACGGGCAAATTTAACTCTCATTTCTCACCAGGAAGAGGAAATAACCAAAGGCTCAGCGTGCCGTGCCGGAACCAGATTAGGGCCTGAAGCCATCCTGCGGTGTTGCGGCCAGGTCACAAGAAAGCGAGTTGAAGAAAGGAGCTCAGGGGCACTGTAATTCACAAACCTGCAGAGTTATAAATGACAGCTATCGTCCAAAAATATACTGAAGTAAGGCTGCCAAGAGGACTTGAAAGCGGGGCAGAATTGCAGGAAACTGATTTCAGGAGGTAGACTGGAATTGCATTTCAAGCAT
Organism: Globicephala melas; assembly: GCF_963455315.2. Classification (NCBI taxonomy): domain Eukaryota; kingdom Metazoa; phylum Chordata; class Mammalia; order Artiodactyla; family Delphinidae; genus Globicephala; species Globicephala melas. Next base: position 3,030,605 of record NW_027207210.1, read on the forward strand.
AGGAAAAGAGGCAGAACGTCCACAATGATGCACTTGGCCAAAAAGGGCGTATGCGTTTTTTCCTGAATATATTCAGGAAAAAACGCATACGCCCTTTTTGGCCAACCAAGCAAGCTTACAAAGGAAATCTGCACTACAATGAAGTCTCACTTCCCGCTGGTCAAAAGGGCCATCTGAAAAAAGTGTAAAATCCAGAAAGGCAGGACAGGCCATGGAGAACTGGGAGCCTTGTTATGCTGATGGGCGGGATGTAAATTGCCAACAGACACTCGGGAGAAGTGTATGGTGTTTCCTGAAACATCTAAAAAACAAAGCAACAGAGCCTAGGGCACTTCCACTTATGGTCCTATAGCTTAGGGAAATTAAAATCAAAAAGACACAGCCACCCCAAAGTTTGGGACGGCTCTGTTTACAAGAACCTCGTTTACAGTACAAGTTCAACATCACAGAAAGTGAAAAATGGATAAAGAAGTTGTGGTATTTACTTACAAAGCAATATCACTCAGCAATGAAATCTATGTCATCAGGCCCTTAGCAGCACAATAAGTGGATTCAGGTATGATGATTCTAACTGAAATAAGTCACACAGAAAAAGAAACATTATAAGATATCAGTAATACACGGAATGTAAACTTGGCTACACAGGAACTGAATTACAGAACAGAACAGGGTCTCAAATTTAGAAAACCAACTTATGCTTGCTCAAGGGGAAAGGTGAGTTGGGGTGCTGCATAAAACCAGAGATTGAAATGAGCACAGATAAAGTTCCTTAAGCCAAATATGGAATAGACAAGAGCTACTCCTTGCTCAACGAAATGGACTCAACACCGCATATTAAACGCCTAAGAATGTACCTGACTAGTAAGTATCTTAAAACCTATGGATTGCTATGTCTCCGAAAGAGAATCAAGCATGTGTACAGGGGCACAAACGCAGCAGTGATAGGATTGGAGAGGTTCGGTGAGCAAATGAAGACCCTTTGAAGTCATATTGCATGGTACTCATTCCATGGGTTTCAACTACCCAGGTTTAAGGTATTCTTCCTTCAGCTAAAACATGCATGTGGAACCTAGAGTATGAACAACCATGTGATCGGGAGACGTGTTCAAATATGTCTCAGTTTTCGTACCCTGGTACTCGGGTGCAACATTCCAGACGCTTTACTAACACTCTCCCGACTTGGAGAGTCAGTCCCTTTAACCTCCTGTTTGGCCCAGTTTGCAATTTCTGCGGAAGATGAACAGGAATAGGGAGAACCAATGAGAGACTAGCTGGAGGTGTCTAGACGGGCAAATTTAACTCTCATTTCCCACCAGGAAGAGGAAATAACCAAAGGCTCAGCGTGCCGTGCCGGAACCAGATTAGGGCCTGAAGCCATCCTGCGGTGTTGCGGCCAGCTCAAAAGAAAGCGAGTTGAAGAAAGGAGCTCAAGGGCACTGTAATTCACAAACCTGCAGAGTTATAAATGACAGCTATCGTCCAAAAATATACTGAAGTAAGGCTGCCAAGAGGACTTGAAAGCGGGGCAGAATTGCAGGAAACCGATTTCAGGAGGTAGACTGGAATTGCATTGAAAGCATAGGAAAAGAGGCAGAACGTCCACAATGATGCACTTGGCCAAAAAGGGCGTATGCGTTTTTTCCTGAATATATTCAGGAAAAAACGCATACGCCCTTTTTGGCAAACCAAGCAAGCTTGCAAAGGAAATCTGCACTACAATGAAGTCTCACTTCCCCCCGGTCAAAAGGGCCATCTGAAAAAAGTGTAAAATCCAGAAAGGCAGGACAGGCCATGGAGAACTGGGAGCCTTGTTATGCTGATGGGCAAGATGTAAATTGCCAACAGCCACTCCGGAGAAATGTATGGTGTTTCCTGAAACATCTAAAAAACAAAGCAACAGAGCCTAGGGCACTTCCACTTATGGTCCTATAGCTTAGGGAAATTAAAATCAAAAAGACACAGCCACCCCAAAGTTTGGGACGCCTCTGTTTACAAGAACCTCGTTTACAGTACAAGTTCAACATCGCAGAAAGTGAAAAATGGATAAAGAACATGTGGTATTTACTTACAAAGCAATATCACTCAGCAATGAAATCTATGTCATCAGGCCCTTAGCAGCACAATGAGTGGATTCAGGTATGATGATTCTAACTGAAATAAGTCACACAGAAAAAGAAACATCATAAGATATCAGTAATACACGGAATGTAAACTTGGCTACACAGGAACTGAATTACAGAACAGAACAGGGTCTCAAATTTAGAAAACCAACTTATGCTTGCTTAAGGGGAAAGGTGAGTTGGGGTGCTGCATAAAACCAGAGATTGAAATGAGCACAGATAAAGTTCCTTAAGCCAAATATGGAATAGACAAGAGCTACTCCTTGCTCAACGAAATGGACTCAACACCGCATATTAAACCCCTAAGAATGTACCTGACTAGTAAGTATCTTAAAACCTATGGATTGCTATGTCTCCGAAAGAGAATCAAGCATGTGTACAGGGGCATAAACGCAGCAGTGATAGGATTGGAGAGGTTCGGTGAACAAATGAAGACCCTTTGAAGTCATATTGCATGGTACCCATTCCACGGGTCTCAACTCTCCAGGTTTAAGGTATTCTTCCTTCAGCTAAAACATGCATGTGGAACCCAGAGTATGATCAACCGTGTGAACGGGAGACGTGTTCAAATATGTCTCAGTTTTCCTCCCCTGGTACTCGGGTGCAACATTCCAGACGCTTTACTAACACTCTCCCCACTTGGAGAGTCAGCGCCTTTAACCTCCTGTTTGGCCCAGTTTGCAATTTCTGCGGAAGATGAACAGGAATAGGGAGAACCAATGAGAGACTAGCTGGAGGTGTCTGGACGGGCAAATTTAACTCTCATTTCTCACCAGGAAGAGGAAATAACCAAAGGCTCAGCGTGCCGTGCCGGAACCAGATTAGGGCCTGAAGCCATCCTGCGGTGTTGCGGCCAGGTCACAAGAAAGCGAGTTGAAGAAAGGAGCTCAGGGGCACTGTAATTCACAAACCTGCAGAGTTATAAATGACAGCTATCGTCCAAAAATATACTGAAGTAAGGCTGCCAAGAGGACTTGAAAGCGGGGCAGAATTGCAGGAAACCGATTTCAGGAGGTAGACTGGAATTGCATTTCAAGCATAGGAAAAGAGGCAGAACGTCCACAATGATGCACTTGGCCAAAAAGGGCGTATGCGTTTTTTCCTGAATATATTCAGGAAAAAACGCATACGCCCTTTTTGGCCAACCAAGCAAGCTTACAAAGGAAATCTGCACTACAATGAAGTCTCACTTCCCGCTGGTCAAAAGGGCCATCTGAAAAAAGTGTAAAATCCAGAAAGGCAGGACAGGCCATGGAGAACTGGGAGCCTTGTTATGCTGATGGGCGGGATGTAAATTGCCAACAGACACTCGGGAGAAGTGTATGGTGTTTCCTGAAACATCTAAAAAACAAAGCAACAGAGCCTAGGGCACTTCCACTTATGGTCCTATAGCTTAGGGAAATTAAAATCAAAAAGACACAGCCACCCCAAAGTTTGGGACGGCTCTGTTTACAAGAACCTCGTTTACAGTACAAGTTCAACATCACAGAAAGTGAAAAATGGATAAAGAAGTTGTGGTATTTACTTACAAAGCAATATCACTCAGCAATGAAATCTATGTCATCAGGCCCTTAGCAGCACAATGAGTGGATTCAGGTATGATGATTCTAACTGAAATAAGTCACACAGAAAAAGAAACATCATAAGATATCAGTAATACACGGAATGTAAACTTGGCTACACAGGAACTGAATTACAGAACAGAACAGGGTCTCAAATTTAGAAAACCAACTTATGCTTGCTCAAGGGGAAAGGTGAGTTGGGGTGCTGCATAAAACCAGAGATTGAAATGAGCACAGATAAAGTTCCTTAAGCCAAATATGGAATAGACAAGAGCTACTCCTTGCTCAACGAAATGGACTCAACACCGCATATTAAACGCCTAAGAATGTACCTGACTAGTAAGTATCTTAAAACCTATGGATTGCTATGTCTCCGAAAGAGAATCAAGCATGTGTACAGGGGCATAAACGCAGCAGTGATAGGATTGGAGAGGTTCGGTGAGCAAATGAAGACCCTTTGAAGTCATATTGCATGGTACCCATTCCACGGGTTTCAACTACCCAGGTTTAAGGTATTCTTCCTTCAGCTAAAACATGCATGTGGAACCTAGAGTATGATCAACCATGTGATCGGGAGACGTGTTCAAATATGTCTCAGTTTTCATACCCTGGTACTCGGGTGCAACATTCCAGACGCTTTACTAACACTCTCCCCACTTGGAGAGTCAGTCCCTTTAACCTCCTGTTTGGCCCAGTTTGCAATTTCTGTGGAAGATGAACAGGAATAGCGAGAACCAATGAGAGACTAGCTGGAGGTGTCTGGACGGGCAAATTTAACTCTCATTTCCCACCAGGAAGAGGAAATAACCAAAGGCTCAGCGTGCCGTGCCGGAACCAGATTAGGGCCTGAAGCCATCCTGCGGTGTTGCGACCAGGTCACAAGAAAGCGAGTTGAAGAAAGGAGCTCAGGGGCACTGTAATTCACAAACCTGCAGAGTTATAAATGACAGCTATCGTCCAAAAATATACTGAAGTAAGGCTGCCAAGAGGACTTGAAAGCGGGGCAGAATTGCAGGAAACCGATTTCAGGAGGTAGACTGGAATTGCATTGAAAGCATAGGAAAAGAGGCAGAACGTCCACAATGATGCACTTGGCCAAAAAGGGCGTATGCGTTTTTTCCTGAATATATTCAGGAAAAAACGCATACGCCCTTTTTGGCCAACGAAGCAAGCTTGCAAAGGAAATCTGCACTACAATGAAGTCTCACTTCCCCCCGGTCAAAAGGGCCATCTGAAAAAAGTGTAAAATCCAGAAAGGCAGGACAGGCCATGGAGAACTGGGAGCCTTGTTATGCTGATGGGCGGGATGTAAATTGCCAACAGACACTCGGGAGAAGTGTATGGTGTTTCCTGAAACATCTAAAAAACAAAGCAACAGAGCCTAGGGCACTTCCACTTATGGTCCTATAGCTTAGGGAAATTAAAATCAAAAAGACACAGCCACCCCAAAGTTTGGGACGCCTCTGTTTACAAGAACCTCGTTTACCGTACAAGTTCAACATCGCAGAAAGTTAAAAATGGATAAAGAACATGTGGTATTTACTTACAAAGCAATATCACTCAGCAATGAAATCTATGTCATCAGGCCCTTAGCAGCACAGTGAGTGGATTCAGGTATGATGATTCTAACTGAAATAAGTCACACAGAAAAAGAAACATCATAAGATATCAGTAATACACGGAATGTAAACTTGGCTACAAAGGAACTGAATTACAGAACAGAACAGGGTCTCAAATTTAGAAAACCAACTTATGCTTGCTTAAGGGGAAAGGTGAGTTGGGGTGCTGCATAAAACCAGAGATTGAAATGAGCACAGATAAAGTTCCTTAAGCCAAATATGGAATAGACAAGAGCTACTCCTTGCTCAACGAAATGGACTCAACACCGCATATTAAACGCCTAAGAATGTACCTGACTAGTAAGTATCTTAAAACCTATGGATTGCTATGTCTCCGAAAGAGAATCAAGCATGTGTACAGGGGCATAAACGCAGCAGTGATAGGATTGGAGAGGTTCGGTGAGCAAATGAAGACCCTTTGAAGTCATATTGCATGGTACCCATTCCACGGGTTTCAACTACCCAGGTTTAAGGTATTCTTCCTTCAGCTAAAACATGCATGTGGAACCTAGAGTATGATCAACCATGTGATCGGGAGACGTGTTCAAATATGTCTCAGTTTTCGTACCCTGGTACTCGGGTGCAACATTCCAGACGCTTTACTAACACTCTCCCGACTTGGAGAGTCAGTCCCTTTAACCTCCTGTTTGGCCCAGTTTGCAATTTCTGTGGAAGATGAACAAGAAAGGCGAGAACCAATGAGAGACTAGCTGGAGGTGTCTGGACGGGCAAATTTAACTCTCATTTCCCACCAGGAAGAGGAAATAACCAAAGGCTCAGCGTGCCGTGCCGGAACCAGATTAGGGCCTGAAGCCATCCTGCGGTGTTGCGGCCAGGTCACAAGAAAGCGAGTTGAAGAAAGGAGCTCAGGGGCACTGTAATTCACAAACCTGCAGAGTTATAAATGCCAGCTATCGTCCAAAAATATACTGAAGTAAGGCTGCCAAGAGGACTTGAAAGCGGGGCAGAATTGCAGGAAACCGATTTCAGGAGGTAGACTGGAATTGCATTTCAAGCATAGGAAAAGAGGCAGAACGTCCACAATGATGCACTTGGCCTAAAAGTGCGTATGCGTTTTTTCCTGAATATATTCAGGAAAAAACGCATACGCCCTTTTTGGCCAACCAAGCAAACTTGCAAAGGAAATCTGCACTACAATGAAGTCTCACTTCCCCCCGGTCAAAAGGGCCATCTGAAAAAAGTGTAAAATCCAGAAAGGCAGGACAGGCCATGGAGAACTGGGAGCCTTGTTATGCTGATGGGCGGGATGTAAATTGCCAACAGACACTCGGGAGAAGTGTATGGTGTTTCCTGAAACATCTAAAAAACAAAGCAACAGAGCCTAGGGCACTTCCACTTTTGGTCCTATAGCTTAGGGAAATTAAAATCAAAAAGACACAGCCACCCCAAAGTTTGGGACGCCTCTGTTTACAAGAACCTCATTTACCGTACAAGTTCAATATCACAGAAAGTGAAAAATGGATAAAGAACTTGTGGTACTTACGTACAATGCAGTATTACTCAGCAATGAAATCTATGTCATCAGGCCCGTAGCAGCATAATGAGTGGATTCAGGTACGATGATTCTAACTGAAATAAGTCACACAGAAAAAGAAACATCATAAGATATCACTAATACACGGAATGTAAACTTGGCTACACAGGAACTGAATTCCAAAACAGAACAGGGTCTCAAATTTAGAAAACCAACTTATGCTTGCTTAAGGGGAAAGGTGAGTTGGGGTGCTGCATAAAACCAGAGATTGAAATGAGCACAGATAAAGTTCCTTAAGCCAAATATGGAATAGACAAGAGCTACTCCTTGCTCAACGAAATGGACTCAACACCCCATATTAAACGCCTAACAATGTACCTGACTAGTAAGTATCTTAAAACCTATGGATTGCTATGTCTCCAAAAGAGAATCAAGCGTGTGTACAGGGGCATAAACGCAGCAGTGATAGGATTGGAGAGGTTCGGTGAGCAAATGAAGACCCTTTGAAGTCATATTGCATGGTATCCATTACACGGGTCTCAACTCTCCAGGTTTAAGGTATTCTTCCTTCAGCTAAAACATGCATGTGGAACCCAGAGTATGATCAACCGTGTGAACGGGAGACGTGTTCAAATATGTCTCAGTTTTCCTCCCCTGGTACTCGGGTGCAACATTCCAGACGCTTTACTAACACTCTCCCCACTTGGAGAGTCAGCGCCTTTAACCTCCTGTTTGGCCCAGTTTGCAATTTCTGCGGAAGATGAACAGGAATAGTGAGAACCAATGAGAGACTAGCAGGAGGTGTCTGGACGGGCAAATTTAACTCTCATTTCTCACCAGGAAGAGGAAATAACCAAAGGCTCAGCGTGCCGTGCCGGAACCAGATTAGGGCCTGAAGCCATCCTGCGGTGTTGCGGCCAGGTCACAAGAAAGCGAGTTGAAGAAAGGAGCTCAGGGGCACTGTAATTCACAAACCTGCAGAGTTATAAATGACAGCTATCGTCCAAAAATATACTGAAGTAAGGCTGCCAAGAGGACTTGAAAGCGGGGCAGAATTGCAGGAAACCGATTTCAGGAGGTAGACTGGAATTGCATTTCAAGCATAGGAAAAGAGGCAGAACGTCCACAATGATGCACTTGGCCTAAAAGTGCGTATGCGTTTTTTCCTGAATATATTCAGGAAAAAACGCATACGCCCTTTTTGGCCAACCAAGCAAACTTGCAAAGGAAATCTGCACTACAATGAAGTCTCACTTCCCCCCGGTCAAAAGGGCCATCTGAAAAAAGTGTAAAATCCAGAAAGGCAGGACAGGCCATGGAGAACTGGGAGCCTTGTTATGCTGATGGGCGGGATGTAAATGGCCAACAGACACTTGGGAGAAGTGTATGGTGTTTCCTGAAACATCTAAAAAACAAAGCAACAGAGCCTAGGGCACTTCCACTTTTGGTCCTATAGCTTAGGGAAATTAAAATCAAAAAGACACAGCCACCCCAAAGTTTGGGACGCCTCTGTTTACAAGAACCTCATTTACCGTACAAGTTCAATATCACAGAAAGTGAAAAATGGATAAAGAACTTGTGGTACTTACGTACAATGCAGTATTACTCAGCAATGAAATCTATGTCATCAGGCCCGTAGCAGCATAATGAGTGGATTCAGGTACGATGCTTCTAACTGAAATAAGTCACACAGAAAAAGAAACATCATAAGATATCACTAATACACGGAATGTAAACTTGGCTACACAGGAACTGAATTCCAAAACAGAACAGGGTCTCAAATTTAGAAAACCAACTTATGCTTGCTTAAGGGGAAAGGTGAGTTGGGGTGCTGCATAAAACCAGAGATTGAAATGAGCACAGATAAAGTTCCTTAAGCCAAATATGGAATAGACAAGAGCTACTCCTTGCTCAACGAAATGGACTCAACACCTCATGTTAAACGCCTAAGAATGTACCTGACTAGTAAGTATCTTAAAACCTATGGATTGCTATGTCTCTGAAAGAGAATCAAGCATGTGTACAGGGGCATAAACGCAGCAGTGATAGGATTGGAGAGGTTCGGTGAGCAAATGAAGACCCTTTGAAGTCATATTGCATGGTATCCATTACACGGGTCTCAACTCTCCAGGTTTAAGGTATTCTTCCTTCAGCTAAAACATGCATGTGGAACCTAGAGTATGATCAACCGTGTGATCGGGAGACGTGTTCAAATATGTCTCAGTTTTCCTTCCCTGGTACTCGGGTGCAACATTCCAGACGCTTTACTAACACTCTCCCCACTTGGAGAGTCAGCGCCTTTAACCTCCTGTTTGGCCCAGTTTGCAATTTCTGCGGAAGATGAACAGGAATAGGGAGAACCAATGAGAGACTAGCTGGAGGTGTCTGGACGGGCAAATTTAACTCTCATTTCCCACCAGGAAGAGGAAATAACCAAAGGCTCAGCGTGCCGTGCCGGAACCAGATTAGGGCCTCAAGCCATCCTGCGGTGTTGCGTCCAGGTCACAAGAAAGCGAGTTGAAGAAAGGAGCTCAGGGGCACTGTAATTCACAAACCTGCAGAGTTATAAATGACAGCTATCGTCCAAAAATATACTGAAGTAAGGCTGCCAAGAGGACTTGAAAGCGGGGCAGAATTGCAGGAAACCGATTTCAGGAGGTAGACTGGAATTGCATTGAAAGCATAGGAAAAGAGGCAGAACGTCCACAATGATGCACTTGGCCAAAAAGGGCGTATGCATTTTTTCCTGAATATATTAAGGAAAAAACGCATACGCCCTTTTTGGCCAACCAAGCAAACTTGCAAAGGAAATCTGCACTACAATGAAGTCTCACTTCCCCCCGGTCAAAAGGGCCATCTGAAAAAAGTGTAAAATCCAGAAAGGCAGGACAGGCCATGGAGAACTGGGAGCCTTGTTATGCTGATGGGCGGGATGTAAATTGCCAACAGACACTCGGGAGAAGTGTATGGTGTTTCCTGAAACAGCTAAAAAACAAAGCAACAGAGCCTAGGGCACTTCCACTTATGGTCCTATAGCTTAGGGAAATTAAAATCAAAAAGACACAGCCACCCCAAAGTTTGGGACGCCTCTGTTTACAAGAACCTCGTTTACCGTACAAGTTCAATATCACAGAAAGTGAAAAATGGATAAAGAACTTGTGGTACTTACGTACAATGCAGTATCACTCAGCAATGAAATCTATGTCATCAGGCCCGTAGCAGCATAATGAGTGGATTCAGGTACGATGCTTCTAACTGAAATAAGTCACACAGAAAAAGAAACATCATAAGATATCACTAATACACGGAATGTAAACTTGGCTACACAGGAACTGAATTCCAAAACAGAACAGGGTCTCAAATTTAGAAAACCAACTTATGCTTGCTTAAGGGGAAAGGTGAGTTGGGGTGCTGCATAAAACCAGAGATTGAAATGAGCACAGATAAAGTTCCTTAAGCCAAATATGGAATAGACAAGAGCTACTCCTTGCTCAACGAAATGGACTCAACACCCCATATTAAACGCCTAAGAATGTACCTGACTAGTAAGTATCTTAAAACCTATGGATTGCTATGTCTCCAAAAGAGAATCAAGCGTGTGTACAGGGGCATAAACGCAGCAGTGATAGGATTGGAGAGGTTCGGTGAGCAAATGAAGACACTTTGAAGTCATATTGCATGGTACCCATTACACGGGTCTCAACTCTCCAAGTTTAAGGTATTCTTCCTTCAGCTAAAACATGCATGTGGAACCCAGAGTATGATCAACCGTGTGAACGGGAGACGTGTTCAAATATGTCTCAGTTTTCCTCCCCCGGTACCCGGGTGCAACATTCCAGACGCTTTACTAACACTCTCCCCACTTGGAGAGTCAGCGCCTTTAACCTCCTGTTTGGCCCAGTTTGCAATTTCTGCGGAAGATGAACTGGAATAGTGAGAACCAATGAGAGAGTAGCTGGAGGTGTCTGGACGGGCAAATTTAACTCTCATTTCCCACCAGGAAGAGGAAATAACCAAAGGCTCAGCGTGCCGTGCTGGAACCAGATTAAGGCCTGAAGCCATCCTGCGGTGTTGCGGCCAGGTCACAAGAAAGCGAGTTGAAGAAAGGAGCTCAGGGGCACTGTAATTCACAAACCTGCAGAGTTATAAATGACAGCTATCGTCCAAAAATATACTGAAGTAAGGCTGCCAAGAGGACTTGAAAGCGGGGCAGAATTGCAGGAAACCGATTTCAGGAGGTAGACTGGAATTGCATTGAAAGCATAGGAAAAGAGGCAGAACGTCCACAATGATGCACTTGGCCAAAAAGGGCGTATGCGTTTTTTCCTGAATATATTCAGGAAAAAACGCATACGCCCTTTTTGGCCAACCAAGCAAGCTTGCAAAGGAAATCTGCACTACAATGAAGTCTCACTTCCCCCCGGTCAAAAGGGCCATCTGAAAAAAGTGTAAAATCCAGAAAGGCAGGACAGGCCATGGAGAACTGGGAGCCTTGTTATGCTGATGGGCGGGATGTAAATTGCCAACAGACACTCGGGAGAAGTGTATGGTGTTTCCTGAAACATCTATACAACAAAGCAACAGAGCCTAGGGCACTTCCACTTATGGTCCTATAGCTTAGGGAAATTAAAATCAAAAAGACACAGCCACCCCAAAGTTTGGGACGCCTCTGTTTACAAGAACCTCGTTTACCGTACAAGTTCAATATCACAGAAATTGAAAAATGGATAAAGAACTTGTGGTACTTACGTACAATGCAGTATCACTCAGCAATGAAATCTATGTCATCAGGCCCGTAGCAGCATAATGAGTGGATTCAGGTACGATGATTCTCACTGAAATAAGTCACACAGAAAAAGAAACATCATAAGATATCACTAATACACGGAATGTAAACTTGGCTACACAGGAACAGAATTCCAAAACAGAACAGGGTCTCAAATTTAGAAAACCAACTTATGCTTGCTTAAGGGGAAAGGTGAGTTGGGGTGCTGCATAAAACCAGAGATTGAAATGAGCACAGATAAAGTTCCTTAAGCCAAATATGGACTAGACAAGAGCTACTCCTTGCTCAACAAAATGGACTCAACACCCCATATTAAACGCCTAAGAATGTACCTGACTAGTAAGTATCTTAAAACCTATGGATTGCTATGTCTCCAAAAGAGAATCAAGCGTGTGTACAGGGGCATAAACGCAGCAGTGATAGGATTGGAGAGGTTCGGTGAGCAAATGAAGACCCTTTGAAGTCATATTGCATGGTACCCATTCCACGGTTCTCAACTCTCCAGGTTTAAGGTATTCTTCCTTCAGCTCAAACATGCATGTGGAACCCAGAGTATGATCAACCGTGTGAACGGGAGACGTGTTCAAATATGTCTCAGTTTTCCTCCCCTGGTACTCGGGTGCAACATTCCAGACGCTTTACTAACACTCTCCCGACTTGGAGAGTCCGCCCCTTTAATCTCCTGTTTGGCCCAGTTTGCAATTTCTGCGGAAGATGAACAGGAATAGCGAGAACCAATGAGAGACTAGCTGGAGGTGTCTGGACGGGCAAATTTAACTCTCATTTCCCACCAGGAAGAGGAATTAACCAAAGGCTCAGCGTGCCGTGCCGGAACCAGATTAGGGCCTGAAGCCATCCTGCGGTGTTGCGGCCAGGTCACAAGAAAGCCAGTTGAAGAAAGGAGCTCAGGGGCACTGTAATTCACAAACCTGCAGAGTTATAAATGACAGCTATCGTCCAAAAATATACTGAAGTAAGGCTGCCAAGAGGACTCGAAAGCGGGGCAGAATTGCAGGAAACCGATTTCAGGAGGTAGACTGGAATTGCATTGAAAGCATAGGAAAAGAGGCAGAACGTCCACAATGATGCACTTAGCCAAAAAGGGCGTATGCGTTTTTTCCTGAATATATTCAGGAAAAAACGCATACGCCCTTTTTGGCCAACCAAGCAAGCTTGCAAAGGAAATCTGCACTACAATGAAGTCTCACTTCCCCCCGGTCAAAAGGGCCATCTGAAAAAAGTGTAAAATCCAGAAAGGCAGGACAGGCCATGGAGAACTGGGAGCCTTGTTATGCTGATGGGCGGGATGTAAATTGCCAACAGACACTTGGGAGAAGTGTATGGTGTTTCCTGAAACATCTAAAAAACAAAGCAACAGAGCCTAGGGCACTTCCACTTATGGTCCTATAGCTTAGGGAAATTAAAATCAAAAAGACACAGCCACCCCAAAGTTTGGGACGCCTCTGTTTACAAGAACCTCATTTACCGTACAAGTTCAACATCGCAGAAAGTGAAAAATGGATAAAGAAGGTGTGGTATTTACTTACAAAGCAATATCACTCAGCAATGAAATCTATGTCATCAGGCCCTTAGCAGCACAATGAGTGGATTCAGGTATGATGATTCTAACTGAAATAAGTCACACAGAAAAAGAAACATCATAAGATATCAGTAATACACGGAATGTAAACTTGGCTACACAGGAACTGAATTACAGAACAGAACAGGGTCTCAAATTTAGAAAACCAACTTATGCTTGCTTAAGGGGAAAGGTGAGTTGGGGTGCTGCATAAAACCAGAGATTGAAACGAGCACAGATAAAGTTCCTTAAGCCAAATATGGAATAGACAAGAGCTACTCCTTGCTCAACGAAATGGACTCAACACCGCATATTAAACGCCTAAGAATGTACCTGACTAGTAAGTATCTTAAAACCTATGGATTGCTATGTCTCCGAAAGAGAATCAAGCATGTGTACAGGGGCACAAACGCAGCAGTGATAGGATTGGAGAGGTTCGGTGAGCAAATGAAGACCCTTTGAAGTCATATTGCATGGTACCCATTCCACGGGTTTCAACTACCCAGGTTTAAGGTATTCTTCCTTCAGCTAAAACATGCATGTGGAACCTAGAGTATGATCAACCATGTGATCGGGAGACGTGTTCAAATATGTCTCAGTTTTCGTACCCTGGTACTCGGGTGCAACATTCCAGACGCTTTACTAACACTCTCCCGACTTGGAGAGTCCGTCCCTTTAATCTCCTGTTTGGCCCAGTTTGCAATTTCTGCGGAAGATGAACAGGAATAGCGAGAACCAATGAGAGACTAGCTGGAGGTGTCTGGACGGGCAAATTTAACTCTCATTTCCCACCAGGAAGAGGATATAACCAAAGGCTCAGCGTGCCGGGCCGGAACCAGATTAGGCCCTGAAGCCATCCTGCGGTGTTGCGGCCAGGTCACAAGAAAGCGAGTTGAAGAAAGGAGCTCAGGGGCACTGTAATTCACAAACCTGCAGAGTTATAAATGACAGCTATCGTCCAAAAATATACTGAAGTAAGGCTGCCAAGAGGACTCGAAAGCGGGGCAGAATTGCAGGAAACCGATTTCAGGAGGTAGACTGGAATTGCATTGAAAGCATAGGAAAAGAGGCAGAACGTCCACAATGATGCACTTGGCCAAAAAGGGCGTATGCGTTTTTTCCTGAATATATTCAGGAAAAAACGCATACGCCCTTTTTGGCCAACCAAGCAAGCTTGCAAAGGAAATCTGCACTACAATGAAGTCTCACTTCCCCCCGGTCAAAAGGGCCATCTGAAAAAAGTGTAAAATCCAGAAAGGCAGGACAGGCCATGGAGAACTGGGAGCCTTGTTATGCTGATGGGCGGGATGTAAATTGCCAACAGACACTCGGGAGAAGTGTATGGTGTTTCCTGAAACATCTAAAAAACAAAGCAACAGAGCCTAGGGCACTTCCACTTATGGTCCTATAGCTTAGGGAAATTAAAATCAAAAAGACACAGCCACCCCAAAGTTTGGGACGCCTCTGTTTACAAGAACCTCGTTTACAGTACAAGTTCAACATCGCAGAAAGTGAAAAATGGATAAAGAACTTGTGGTACTTACGTACAATGCAGTATCACTCAGCAATGAAATCTATGTCATCAGGCCCGTAGCAGCATAATGAGTGGATTCAGGTACGATGATTCTCACTGAAATAAGTCACACAGAAAAAGAAACATCATAAGATATCACTAATACACGGAATGTAAACTTGGCTACACAGGAACTGAATTCCAAAACAGAACAGGGTCTCAAATTTAGAAAACCAACTTATGCTTGCTTAAGGGGAAAGGTGAGTTGGGGTGCTGCATAAAACCAGATTGAAATGAGCACAGATAAAGTTCCTTAAGCCAAATATGGACTAGACAAGAGCTACTCCTTGCTCAACGAAATGGACTCGACACCCCATATTAAACGCCTAAGAATGTACCTGACTAGTAAGTATCTTAAAACCTATGGATTGCTATGTCTCCAAAAGAGAATCAAGCGTGTGTACAGGGGCATAAACGCAGCAGTGATAGTATTGGAGAGGGTCGGTGAGCAAATGAAGACCCTTTGAAGTCATATTGCATGGTACCCATTCCACGGTTCTCAACTCTCCAGGTTTAAGGTATTCTTCCTTCAGCTAAAACATGCATGTGGAACCCAGAGTATGATCAACCATGTGAACGGGAGACGTGTTCAAATATGTCTCAGTTTTCCTCCCCTGGTACTCGGGTGCAACATTCCAGACGCTTTACTAACACTCTCCCCACTTGGAGAGTCAGCGCCTTTAACCTCCTGTTTGGCCCAGTTTGCAATTTCTGCGGAAGATGAACAAGAATAGCGAGAACCAATGAGAGACTAGCTGGAGGTGTCTGGACGGGCAAATTTAACTCTCATTTCCCACCAGAAAGAGGAATTAACCAAAGGCTCAGCGTGCCGTGCCGGAACCAGATTAGGGCCTGAAGCCATCCTGCGGTGTTGCGGCCAGCTCAAAAGAAAGCGAGTTGAAGAAAGGAGCTCAGGGGCACTGTAATTCACAAACCTGCAGAGTTATAAATGACAGCTATCGTCCAAAAATATACTGAAGTAAGGCTGCCAAGAGGACTTGAAAGCGGGGCAGAATTGCAGGAAACCGATTTCAGGAGGTAGACTGGAATTGCATTGAAAGCATAGGAAAAGAGGCAGAACGTCCACAATGATGCATTTGGCCAAAAAGGGCGTATGCGTTTTTTCCTGAATATATTCAGGAAAAAACGCATACGCCCTTTTTGGCCAACCAAGCAAGCTTGCAAAGGAAATCTGCACTACAATGAAGTCTCACTTCCCCCCGGTCAAAAGGGCCATCTGAAAAAAGTGTAAAATCCAGAAAGGCAGGACAGGCCATGGAGAACTGGGAGCCTTGTTATGCTGATGGGCGGGATGTAAATTGCCAACAGACACTCGGGAGAAGTGTATGGTGTTTCCTGAAACATCTAAAAAACAAAGCAACAGAGCCTAGGGCACTTCCACTTATGGTCCTATAGCTTAGGGAAATTAAAATCAAAAAGACACAGCCACCCCAAAGTTTGGGACGCCTCTGTTTACAACAACCTCGTTTACAGTACAAGTTCAACATCGCAGAAAGTGAAAAATGGATAAAGAAGGTGTGGTATTTACTTACAAAGCAATATCACTCAGCAATGAAATCTATGTCATCAGGCCCTTAGCAGCACAATGAGTGGATTCAGGTATGATGATTCTAACTGAAATAAGTCACACAGAAAAAGAAACATCATAAGATATCAGTAATACACGGAATGTAAACTTGGCTACACAGGAACTGAATTACAGAACAGAACAGGGTCTCAAATTTAGAAAACCAACTTATGCTTGCTTAAGGGGAAAGGTGAGTTGGGGTGCTGCATAAAACCAGAGATTGAAACGAGCACAGATAAAGTTCCTTAAGCCAAATATGGAATAGACAAGAGCTACTCCTTGCTCAACGAAATGGACTCAACACCGCATATTAAACGCCTAAGAATGTACCTGACTAGTAAGTATCTTAAAACCTATGGATTGCTATGTCTCCGAAAGAGAATCAAGCATGTGTACAGGGGCACAAACGCAGCAGTGATAGGATTGGAGAGGTTCGGTGAGCAAATGAAGACCCTTTGAAGTCATATTGCATGGTACCCATTCCACGGGTTTCAACTACCCAGGTTTAAGGTATTCTTCCTTCAGCTAAAACATGCATGTGGAACCTAGAGTATGATCAACCATGTGATCGGGAGACGTGTTCAAATATGTCTCAGTTTTCGTACCCTGGTACTCGGGTGCAACATTCCAGACGCTTTACTAACACTCTCCCGACTTGGAGAGTCCGTCCCTTTAATCTCCTGTTTGGCCCAGTTTGCAATTTCTGCGGAAGATGAACAGGAATAGCGAGAACCAATGAGAGACTAGCTGGAGGTGTCTGGACGGGCAAATTTAACTCTCATTTCCCACCAGGAAGAGGAAATAACCAAAGGCTCAGCGTGCCGGGCCGGAACCAGATTAGGCCCTGAAGCCATCCTGCGGTGTTGCGGCCAGGTCACAAGAAAGCGAGTTGAAGAAAGGAGCTCAGGGGCACTGTAATTCACAAACCTGCAGAGTTATAAATGACAGCTATCGTCCAAAAATATACTGAAGTAAGGCTGCCAAGAGGACTCGAAAGCGGGGCAGAATTGCAGGAAACCGATTTCAGGAGGTAGACTGGAATTGCATTGAAAGCATAGGAAAAGAGGCAGAACGCCCACAATGATGCACTTGGCCAAAAAGGGCGTATGCGTTTTTTCCTGAATATATTCAGGAAAAAACGCATACGCCCTTTTTGGCCAACCAAGCAAGCTTGCAAAGGAAATCTGCACTACAATGAAGTCTCACTTCCCCCCGGTCAAAAGGGCCATCTGAAAAAAGTGTAAAATCCAGAAAGGCAGGACAGGCCATGGAGAACTGGGAGCCTTGTTATGCTGATGGGCGGGATGTAAATTGCCAACAGACACTCGGGAGAAGTGTATGGTGTTTCCTGAAACATCTAAAAAACAAAGCAACAGAGCCTAGGGCACTTCCACTTATGGTCCTATAGCTTAGGGAAATTAAAATCAAAAAGACACAGCCACCCCAAAGTTTGGGACGCCTCTGTTTACAAGAACCTCGTTTACAGTACAAGTTCAACATCGCAGAAAGTGAAAAATGGATAAAGAACTTGTGGTACTTACGTACAATGCAGTATCACTCAGCAATGAAATCTATGTCATCAGGCCCGTAGCAGCATAATGAGTGGATTCAGGTACGATGATTCTCACTGAAATAAGTCACACAGAAAAAGAAACATCATAAGATATCACTAATACACGGAATGTAAACTTGGCTACACAGGAACTGAATTCCAAAACAGAACAGGGTCTCAAATTTAGAAAACCAACTTATGCTTGCTTAAGGGGAAAGGTGAGTTGGGGTGCTGCATAAAACCAGAGATTGAAATGAGCACAGATAAAGTTCCTTAAGCCAAATATGGACTAGACAAGAGCTACTCCTTGCTCAACAAAATGGACTCAACACCCCATATTAAACGCCTAAGAATGTACCTGACTAGTAAGTATATTAAAACCTATGGATTGCTATGTCTCCAAAAGAGAATCAAGCGTGTGTACAGGGGCATAAACGCAGCAGTCATAGGATTGGAGAGGTTCGGTGAGCAAATGAAGACCCTTTGAAGTCATATTGCATGGTACCCATTCCACGGGTCTCAACTCTCCAGGTTTAAGGTATTCTTCCTTCAGCTAAAACATGCATGTGGAACCCAGAGTATGATCAACCATGTGAACGGGAGACGTGTTCAAATATGTCTCAGTTTTCCTCCCCTGGTACTCGGGTGCAACATTCCAGACGCTTTAGTAACACTCTCCCCACTTGGAGAGTCAGCGCCTTTAACTTCCTGTTTGGCCCAGTTTGCAATTTCTGCGGAAGATGAACAGGAATAGGGAACACCAATGAGAGACTACCTGGAGGTGTCTGGACGGGCAAATTTAACTCTCATTTCCCACCAGGAAGAGGAAATAACCAAAGGCTCAGCGTGCCGGGCCGGAACCAGATTAGGCCCTGAAGCCATCCTGCGGTGTTGCGGCCAGGTCACAAGAAAGCGAGTTGAAGAAAGGAGCTCAGGGGCACTGTAATTCACAAACCTGCAGAGTTATAAATGACAGCTATCGTCCAAAAATATACTGAAGTAAGGCTGCCAAGAGGACTCGAAAGCGGGGCAGAATTGCAGGAAACCGATTTCAGGAGGTAGACTGGAATTGCATTGAAAGCATAGGAAAAGAGGCAGAACGCCCACAATGATGCACTTGGCCAAAAAGGGCGTATGCGTTTTTTCCTGAATATATTCAGGAAAAAACGCATACGCCCTTTTTGGCCAACCAAGCAAGCTTGCAAAGGAAATCTGCACTACAATGAAGTCTCACTTCCCCCCGGTCAAAAGGGCCATCTGAAAAAAGTGTAAAATCCAGAAAGGCAGGACAGGCCATGGAGAACTGGGAGCCTTGTTATGCTGATGGGCGGGATGTAAATTGCCAACAGACACTCGGGAGAAGTGTATGGTGTTTCCTGAAACATCTAAAAAACAAAGCAACAGAGCCTAGGGCACTTCCACTTATGGTCCTATAGCTTAGGGAAATTAAAATCAAAAAGACACAGCCACCCCAAAGTTTGGGACGCCTCTGTTTACAAGAACCTCGTTTACAGTACAAGTTCAACATCGCAGAAAGTGAAAAATGGATAAAGAACTTGTGGTACTTACGTACAATGCAGTATCACTCAGCAATGAAATCTATGTCATCAGGCCCGTAGCAGCATAATGAGTGGATTCAGGTACGATGATTCTCACTGAAATAAGTCACACAGAAAAAGAAACATCATAAGATATCACTAATACACGGAATGTAAACTTGGCTACACAGGAACTGAATTCCAAAACAGAACAGGGTCTCAAATTTAGAAAACCAACTTATGCTTGCTTAAGGGGAAAGGTGAGTTGGGGTGCTGCATAAAACCAGAGATTGAAATGAGCACAGATAAAGTTCCTTAAGCCAAATATGGACTAGACAAGAGCTACTCCTTGCTCAACAAAATGGACTCAACACCCCATATTAAACGCCTAAGAATGTACCTGACTAGTAAGTATATTAAAACCTATGGATTGCTATGTCTCCAAAAGAGAATCAAGCGTGTGTACAGGGGCATAAACGCAGCAGTCATAGGATTGGAGAGGTTCGGTGAGCAAATGAAGACCCTTTGAAGTCATATTGCATGGTACCCATTCCACGGGTCTCAACTCTCCAGGTTTAAGGTATTCTTCCTTCAGCTAAAACATGCATGTGGAACCCAGAGTATGATCAACCATGTGAACGGGAGACGTGTTCAAATATGTCTCAGTTTTCCTCCCCTGGTACTCGGGTGCAACATTCCAGACGCTTTAGTAACACTCTCCCCACTTGGAGAGTCAGCGCCTTTAACTTCCTGTTTGGCCCAGTTTGCAATTTCTGCGGAAGATGAACAGGAATAGGGAACACCAATGAGAGACTACCTGGAGGTGTCTGGACGGGCAAATTTAACTCTCATTTCCCACCAGGAAGAGGAAATAACCAAAGGCTCAGCGTGCCGTGCCGGAACCAGATTAGGGCCTGAAGCCATCCTGTGGTGTTGCGGCCAGCTCAAAAGAAAGCGAGTTGAAGAAAGGAGCTCAGGGGCACTGTAATTCACAAACCTGCAGAGTTATAAATGACAGCTATCGTCCAAAAATATACTGAATAAGGCTGCCAAGAGGACTTGAAAGCGGGGCAGAATTGCAGGAAACCGATTTCAGGAGGTAGACTGGAATTGCATTGAAAGCATAGGAAAAGAGGCAGAACGTCCACAATGATGCACTTGGCCAAAAAGGGCGTATGCGTTTTTTCTTGAATATATTCAGGAAAAAACGCATACGCCCTTTTTGGACAACCAAGCAAGCTTGCAAAGGAAATCTGCACTACAATGAAGTCTCACTTCCCCCCGGTCAAAAGGGCCATCTGAAAAAAGTGTAAAATCCAGAAAGGCAGGACAGGCCATGGAGAACTGGGAGCCTTGTTATGCTGATGGGCGGGATGTAAATTGCCAACAGACACTCGGGAGAAGTGTATGGTGTTTCCTGAAACATCTAAAAAACAAAGCAACAGAGCCTAGGGCACTTCCACTTATGGTCCTATAGCTTAGGGAAATTAAAATCAAAAAGACACAGCCACCCCAAAGTTTGGGACGCCTCTGTTTACAAGAACCTCGTTTACCCTACAAGTTCAATATCACAGAAAGTGAAAAATGGATAAAGAACTTGTGGTACTTACGTACAATGCAGTATCACTCAGCAATGAAATCTATGTCATCAGGCCCGTAGCAGCATAATGAGTGGATTCAGGTACGATGATTCTCACTGAATTAAGTCACACAGAAAAAGAAACATCATAAGATATCACTAATACACGGAATGTAAACTTGGCTACACAGGAACTGAATTCCAAAACAGAACAGGGTCTCAAATTTAGAAAACCAACTTATGCTTGCTTAAGGGGAAAGGTGAGTTGGGGTGCTGCATAAAACCAGAGATTGAAATGAGCACAGATAAAGTTCCTTAAGCCAAATATGGACTAGACAAGAGCTACTCCTTGCTCAACGAAATGGACTCAACACCCCATATTAAACGCCTAAGAATGTACCTGACTAGTAAGTATCTTAAAACCTATGGATTGCTATGTCTCCAAAAGAGAATCAAGCGTGTGTACAGGGGCATAAACGCAGCAGTGATAGGATTGGAGAGGTTCGGTGAGCAAATGAAGACCCTTTGAAGTCATATTGCATGGTACCCATTCCACGGGTCTCAACTCTCCAGGTTTAAGGTATTCTTCCTTCAGCTAAAACATGCATGTGGAACCCAGAGTATGATCAACCGTGTGAACGGGAGACGTGTTCAAATATGTCTCAGTTTTCGTACCCTGGTACTCGGGTGCAACATTCCAGACGCTTTACTAACACTCTCCCCACTTGGAGAGTCAGCGCCTTTAACCTCCTGTTTGGCCCAGTTTGCAATTTCTGCGGAAGATGAACAAGAATAGCGAGAACCAATGAGAGACTAGCTGGAGGTGTCTGGACGGGCAAATTTAACTCTCATTTCCCACCAGGAAGAGGAATTAACCAAAGGCTCAGCGTGCCGTGAAGGAATCAGATTAGGGCCTGAAGCCATCCTGCGGTGTTGCGGCCAGGTCACAAGAAAGCGAGTTGAAGAAAGGAGCTCAGGGGCACTGTAATTCACAAACCTGCAGAGTTATAAATGACAGCTATCGTCCAAAAATATACTGAAGTAAGGCTGCCAAGAGGACTCGAAAGCGGGGCAGAATTGCAGGAAACCGATTTCAGGAGGTAGACTGGAATTGCATTGAAAGCATAGGAAAAGAGGCAGAACGCCCACAATGATGCACTTGGCCAAAAAGGGCGTATGCGTTTTTTCCTGAATATATTCAGGAAAAAACGCATACGCCCTTTTTGGCCAACCAAGCAAGCTTGCAAAGGAAATCTGCACTACAATGAAGTCTCACTTCCCCCCGGTCAAAAGGGCCATCTGAAAAAAGTGTAAAATCCAGAAAGGCAGGACAGGCCATGGAGAACTGGGAGCCTTGTTATGCTGATGGGCGGGATGTAAATTGCCAACAGACACTCGGGAGAAGTGTATGGTGTTTCCTGAAACATCTAAAAAACAAAGCAACAGAGCCTAGGGCACTTCCACTTATGGTCCTATAGCTTAGGGAAATTAAAATCAAAAAGACACAGCCACCCCAAAGTTTGGGACGCCTCTGTTTACAAGAACCTCGTTTACAGTACAAGTTCAACATCGCAGAAAGTGAAAAATGGATAAAGAAGGTGTGGTATTTACTTACAAAGCAATATCACTCAGCAATGAAATCTATGTCATCAGGCCCGTAGCAGCACAATGAGTGGATTCAGGTACGATGATTCTCACTGAAATAAGTCACACAGAAAAAGAAACATCATAAGATATCACTAATACACGGAATGTAAACTTGGCTACACAGGAACTGAATTACAGAACAGAACAGGGTCTCAAATTTAGAAAACCAACTTATGCTTGCTTAAGGGTAAAGGTGAGTTGGGGTGCTGGATAAAACCAGAGATTGAAACGAGCACAGATAAAGTTCCTTAAGCCAAATATGGAATAGACAAGAGCTACTCCTTGCTCAACGAAATGGACTCAACACCGCATATTAAACGCCTAAGAATGTACCTGCCTAGTAAGTATCTTAAAACCTATGGATTGCTATGTCTCCGAAAGAGAATCAAGCATGTGTACAGGGGCATAAACGCAGCAGTGATAGGATTGGAGAGGTTCGGTGAGCAAATGAAGACCCTTTGAAGTCATATTGCATGGTACCCATTCCACGGGTCTCAACTCTCCAGGTTTAAGGTATTCTTCCTTCAGCTAAAACATGCATGTGGAACCCAGAGTATGATCAACCATGTGAACGGGAGACGTGTTCAAATATGTCTCAGTTTTCCTCCCCTGGTACTCGGGTGCAACATTCCAGACGCTTTACTAACACTCTCCCCACTTGGAGAGTCAGCGCCTTTAACCTCCTGTTTGGCCCAGTTTGCAATTTCTGCGGAAGATGAACAAGAATAGGGAACACCAATGAGAGACTAGCTGGAGGTGTCTGGACGGGCAAATTTAACTCTCATTTCCCACCAGGAAGAGGAAATAACCAAAGGCTCAGCGTGCCGTGCCGGAACCAGATTAGGGCCTGAAGCCATCCTGCGGTGTTGCGGCCAGCTCAAAAGAAAGCGAGTTGAAGAAAGGAGCTCAGGGGCACTGTAATTCACAAACCTGCAGAGTTATAAATGACAGCTATCGTCCAAAAATATACTGAAGTAAGGCTGCCAAGAGGACTTGAAAGCGGGGCAGAATTGCAGGAAACCGATTTCAGGAGGTAGACTGGAATTGCATTGAAAGCATAGGAAAAGAGGCAGAACGTCCACAATGATGCACTTGGCCAAAAAGGGCGTATGCGTTTTTTCCTGAATATATTCAGGAAAAAACGCATACGCCCTTTTTGGCCAACCAAGCAAGCTTGCAAAGGAAATCTGCACTACAATGAAGTCTCACTTCCCCCCGGTCAAAAGGGCCATCTGAAAAAAGTGTAAAATCCAGAAAGGCAGGACAGGCCATGGAGAACTGGGAGCCTTGTTATGCTGATGGGCGGGATGTAAATTGCCAACAGACACTCGGGAGAAGTGTATGGTGTTTCCGGAAACATCTAAAAAACAAAGCAACAGAGCCTAGGGCACTTCCACTTATGGTCCTATAGCTTAGGGAAATTAAAATCAAAAAGACACAGCCACCCCAAAGTTTGGGACGCCTCTGTTTACAAGAACTTCGTTTACAGTACAAGTTCAACATCGCAGAAAGTGAAAAATGGATAAAGAACATGTGGTATTTACTTACAAAGCAATATCACTCAGCAATGAAATCTATGTCATCAGGCCCTTAGCAGCACAATGAGTGGATTCAGGTATGATGATTCTAACTGAAATGAGTCACACAGAAAAAGAAACATCATAAGATATCACTAATACACGGAATGTAAACTTGGCTACACAGGAACTGAATTACAGAACAGAACAGGGTCTCAAATTTAGAAAACCAACTTATGCTTGCTTAAGGGGAAAGGTGAGTTGGGGTGCTGCATAAAACCAGAGATTGAAATGAGCACAGATAAAGTTCCTTAAGCCAAATATGGACTAGACAAGAGCTACTCCTTGCTCAACGAAATGGACTCAACACCCCATATTAAACGCCTAAGAATGTACCTGACTAGTAAGTATCTTAAAACCTATGGATTGCTATGTCTCCAAAAGAGAATCAAGCGTGTGTACAGGGGCATAAACGCAGCAGTGATAGGATTGGAGAGGTTCGGTGAGCAAATGAAGACCCTTTGAAGTCATATTGCATGGTACCCATTCCACGGGTCTCAACTCTCCAGGTTTAAGGTATTCTTCCTTCAGCTAAAACATGCATGTGGAACCCAGAGTATGATCAACCGTGTGAACGGTAGACGTGTTCAAATATGTCTCAGTTTTCGTACCCTGGTACTCGGGTGCAACATTCCAGACGCTTTACTAACACTCTCCCCACTTGGGAAGTCAGCGCCTTTTACCTCCTGTTTGGCCCAGTTTGCAATTTCTGCGGAAGATGAACAGGAATAGGGAGAACCAATGAGAGACTAGCTGGAGGTGTCTGGACGGGCAAATTTAACTCTCATTTCCCACCAGGAAGAGGAAATAACCAAAGGCTCAGCGTGCCGTTCCGGAACCAGATTAAGGCCTGAAGCCATCCTGTGCTGTTGCGGCCAGGTCACAAGAAAGCGAGTTGAAGAAAGGAGCTCAGGGGCACTGTAATTCACAAACCTGCAGAGTTATAAATGACAGCTATCGTCCAAAAATATACTGAAGTAAGGCTGCCAAGAGGACTTGAAAGCGGGGCAGAATTGCAGGAAACCGATTTCAGGAGGTAGACTGGAATTGCATTGAAAGCATAGGAAAAGAGGCAGAACGTCCACAATGATGCACTTGGCCAAAAAGGGCGTATGCGTTTTTTCCTGAATATATTCAGGAAAAAACGCATACGCCCTTTTTGGCCAACCAAGCAAGCTTGCAAAGGAAATCTGCACTACAATGAAGTCTCACTTCCCCCCGGTCAAAAGGGCCATCTGAAAAAAGTGTAAAATCCAGAAAGGCAGGACAGGCCATGGAGAACTGGGAGCCTTGTTATGCTGATGGGCGGGATGTAAATTGCCAACAGACACTCGGGAGAAGTGTATGGTGTTTCCTGAAACATCTAAAAAACAAAGCAACAGAGCCTAGGGCACTTCCACTTATGGTCCTATAGCTTAGGGAAATTAAATCAAAAAGACACAGCCACCCCAAAGTTTGGGACGCCTCTGTTTACAAGAACCTCGTTTACAGTACAAGTTCAACATCGCAGAAAGTGAAAAATGGATAAAGAAGGTGTGGTATTTACTTACAAAGCAATATCACTCAGCAATGAAATCTATGTCATCAGGCCCTTAGCAGCACAATGAGTGGATTCAGGTATGATGATTCTAACTGAAATAAGTCACACAGAAAAAGAAACATCATAAGATATCAGTAATACACGGAATGTAAACTTGGCTACACAGGAACTGAATTACAGAACAGAACACGGTCTCAAATTTAGAAAACCAACTTATGCTTGCTTAAGGGGAAAGGTGAGTTGGGGTGCTGCATAAAACCAGAGATTGAAACGAGCACAGATAAAGTTCCTTAAGCCAAATATGGAATAGACAAGAGCTACTCCTTGCTCAACGAAATGGACTCAACACCGCATATTAAACGCCTAAGAATGTACCTGCCTAGTAAGTATCTTAAAACCTATGGATTGCTATGTCTCCGAAAGAGAATCAAGCATGTGTACAGGGGCATAAACGCAGCAGTGATAGGATTGGAGAGGTTCGGTGAGCAAATGAAGACCCTTTGAAGTCATATTGCATGGTACCCATTCCAAGGGTTTCAACTACCCAGGTTTAAGGTATTCTTCCTTCAGCTAAAACATGCATGTGGAACCTAGAGTATGATCAACCATGTGATCGGGAGACGTGTTCAAATATGTCTCAGTTTTCGTACCCTGGTACTCGGGTGCAACATTCCAGACGCTTTACTAACACTCTCCCGACTTGGAGAGTCCGCCCCTTTAATCTCCTGTTTGGCCCAGTTTGCAATTTCTGCGGAAGATGAACAGGAATAGCGAGAACCAATGAGAGACTAGCTGGAGGTGTCTGGACGGGCAAATTTAACTCTCATTTCCCACCAGGAAGAGGAATTAACCAAAGGCTCAGTGTGCCGTGCCGGAACCAGATTAGGGCCTGAAGCCATCCTGCGGTGTTGCGGCCAGGTCACAAGAAAGCCAGTTGAAGAAAGGAGCTCAGGGGCACTGTAATTCACAAACCTGCAGAGTTATAAATGACAGCTATCGTCCAAAAATATACTGAAGTAAGGCTGCCAAGAGGACTCGAAAGCGGGGCAGAATTGCCAGAAACCGATTTCAGGAGGTAGACTGGAATTGCATTGAAAGCATAGGAAAAGAGGCAGAACGTCCACAATGATGCACTTGGCCAAAAAGGGCGTATGCGTTTTTTCCTGAATATATTCAGGAAAAAACGCATACGCCCTTTTTGGCCAACCAAGCAAGCTTGCAAAGGAAATCTGCACTACAATGAAGTCTCACTTCCCCCCGGTCAAAAGGGCCATCTGAAAAAAGTGTAAAATCCAGAAAGGCAGGACAGGCCATGGAGAACTGGGAGCCTTGTTATGCTGATGGGCGGGATGTAAATTGCCAACAGACACTCGGGAGAAGTGTATGGTGTTTCCTGAAACATCTAAAAAACAAAGCAACAGAGCCTAGGGCACTTCCACTTATGGTCCTATAGCTTAGGGAAATTAAAATCAAAAAGACACAGCCACCCCAAAGTTTGGGACGCCTCTGTTTACAAGAACCTCATTTACCGTACAAGTTCAACATCGCAGAAAGTGAAAAATGGATAAAGAAGTTGTGGTATTTACTTACAAAGCAATATCACTCAGCAATGAAATCTATGTCATCAGGCCCGTAGCAGCATAATGAGTGGATTCAGGTACGATGATTCTAACTGAAATAAGTCACACAGAAAAAGAAACATCATAAGATATCAGTAATACACGGAATGTAAACTTGGCTACACAGGAACTGAATTACAGAACAGGGTCTCAAATTTAGAAAACCAACTTATGCTTGCTTAAGGGGAAAGGTGAGTTGGGGTGCTGCATAAAACCAGAGATTGAAACGAGCACAGATAAAGTTCCTTAAGCCAAATATGGAATAGACAAGAGCTACTCCTTGCTCAACGAAATGGACTCAACACCCCATATTAAACGCCTAAGAATGTACCTGACTAGTAAGTATCTTAAAACCTATGGATTGCTATGTCTCCAAAAGAGAATCAAGCGTGTGTACAGGGGCATAAACGCAGCAGTGATAGGATTGGAGAGGTTCGGTGAGCAAATGAAGACCCTTTGAAGTCATATTGCATGGTACCCATTCCACGGGTCTCAACTCTCCAGGTTTAAGGTATTCTTCCTTCAGCTAAAACATGCATGTGGAACCCAGAGTATGATCAACCATGTGAACGGGAGACGTGTTCAAATATGTCTCAGTTTTCCTCCCCTGGTACTCGGGTGCAACATTCCAGATGCTTTACTAACACTCTCCCCACTTGGAGAGTCAGCGCCTTTAATCTCCTGTTTGGCCCAGTTTGCAATTTCTGCGGAAGATGAACAGGAATAGCGAGAACCAATGAGAGACTAGCTGGAGGTGTCTGGACGGGCAAATTTAACTCTCATTTCCCACCAGAAAGAGGAATTAACCAAAGGCTCAGCGTGCCGTGCCGGAACCAGATTAGGGCCTGAAGCCATCCTGCGGTGTTGCGGCCAAGTCACAAGAAAGCCAGTTGAAGAAAGGAGCTCAGGGGCACTGTAATTCACAAACCTGCAGAGTTATAAATGACAGCTATCGTCCAAAAATATACTTAAGTAAGGCTGCCAAGAGGACTCGAAAGCGGGGCAGAATTGCAGGAAACCGATTTCAGGAGGTAGACTGGAATTGCATTGAAAGCATAGGAAAAGAGGCAGAACGTCCACAATGATGCACTTGGCCAAAAAGGGCGTATGCGTTTTTTCCTGAATATATTCAGGAAAAAACGCATACGCCCTTTTTGGCCAACCAAGCAAGCTTGCAAAGGAAATCTGCACTACAATGAAGTCTCACTTCCCCCCGGTCAAAAGGGCCATCTGAAAAAAGTGTAAAATCCAGAAAGGCAGGACAGGCCATGGAGAACTGGGAGCCTTGTTAAGCTGATGGGAGGGATGTAAATTGCCAACAGACACTCGGGAGAAGTGTATGGTGTTTCCTGAAACATCTAAAAAACAAAGCAACAGAGCCTAGGGCACTTCCACTTATTGTCCTATAGCTTAGGGAAATTAAAATCAAAAAGACACAGCCACCCCAAAGTTTGGGACGCCTCTGTTTACAAGAACCTTGTTTACCGTACAAGTTCAATATCACAGAAAGTGAAAAATGGATAAAGAACTTGTGGTACTTACGTACAATGCAATATCACTCAGCAATGAAATCTATGTCATCAGGCCCGTAGCAGCATAATGAGTGGATTCAGGTACGATGATTTTAACTGAAATAAGTCACACAGAAAAAGAAACATCATAAGATATCACTAATACACGGAATGTAAACTTGGCTACACAGGAACTGAATTCCAAAACAGAACAGGGTCTCAAATTTAGAAAACCAACTTATGCTTGCTTAAGGGGAAAGGTGAGTTGGGGTGCTGCATAAAACCAGAGATTGAAACGAGCACAGATAAAGTTCCTTAAGCCAAATATGGAATAGACAAGCGCTACTCCTTGCTCAACGAAATGGACTCAACACCGCATATTAAACGCCTAAGAATGTACCTGACTAGTAAGTATCTTAAAACCTATGGATTGCTATGTCTCCGAAAGAGAATCAAGCATTTGTACAGGGGCATAAACGCAGCAGTGATAGGATTGGAGAGGTTCGGTGAGCAAATGAAGACCCTTTGAAGTCATATTGCATGGTACCCATTCCACGGGTCTCAACTATCCAGGTTTAAGGTATTTTTCCTTCAGCTAAAACATGCATGTGGAACCCAGAGTATGATCAACCGTGTGAACGGGAGACGTGTTCAAATATGTCTCAGTTTTCCTCCCCTGGTACTCGGGTGCAACATTCCAGACGCTTTACTAACACTCTCCCCACTTGGAGAGTCAGCGCCTTTAACCTCCTGTTTGGCCCAGTTTGCAATTTGTGCGGAAGATGAACAGGAATAGCGAGAACCAATGAGAGACTAGCTGGAGGTGTCTGGACGGGCAAATTTAACTCTCATTTCCCACCAGGAAGAGGAAATAACCAAAGGCTCAGCGAGCCATGCCGGAACCAGATTAGGGCCTGAAGCCATCCTGCGGTGTTGCGGCCAGGTCACAAGAAAGCGAGTTGAAGAAAGGAGCTCAGGGGCACTGTAATTCACAAACCTGCAGAGTTATAAATGACAGCTATCGTCCAAAAATATACTGAAGTAAGGCTGCCAAGAGGACTTGAAAGCGGGGCAGAATTGCAGGAAACCGATTTCAGGAGGTAGACTGGAATTGCATTGAAAGCATAGGAAAAGAGGCAGAACGTCCACAATGATGCACTTGGCCAAAAAGGGCGTATGCGTTTTTTCCTGAATATATTCAGGAAAAAACGCATACGCCCTTTTTGGCCAACCAAGCAAGCTTGCAAAGGAAATCTGCACTACAATGAAGTCTCACTTCCCCCCGGTCAAAAGGGCCATCTGAAAAAAGTGTAAAATCCAGAAAGGCAGGACAGGCCATGGAGAACTGGGAGCCTTGTTATGCTGATGGGCGGGATGTAAATTGCCAACAGACACTCGGGAGAAGTGTATGGTGTTTCCGGAAACATCTAAAAAACAAAGCAACAGAGCCTAGGGCACTTCCACTTATGGTCCTATAGCTTAGGGAAATTAAAATCAAAAAGACACAGCCACCCCAAAGTTTGGGACACCTCTGTTTACAAGAACCTCGTTTACCGTACAAGTTCAATATCACAGAAAGTGAAAAATGGATAAAGAACTTGTGGTACTTACGTACAATGCAGTATCACTCAGCAATGAAATCTATGTCATCAGGCCCGTAGCAGCATAATGAGTGGATTCAGGTACGATGATTCTCACTGAAATAAGTCACACAGAAAAAGAAACATCATAAGATATCAATAATACACGGAATGTAAACTTGGCTACACAGGAACTGAATTCCAAAACAGAACAGGGTCTCAAATTTAGAAAACCAACTTATGCTTGCTTAAGGGGAAAGGTGAGTTGGGGTGCTGCATAAAACCAGAGATTGAAACGAGCACAGATAAAGTTCCTTAAGCCAAATATGGACTAGACAAGAGCTACTCCTTGCTCAACGAAATGGACTCAACACCCCATATTAAACGCCTAAGAATGTACCTGACTAGTAAGTATCTTAAAACCTATGGATTGCTATGTCTCCGAAAGAGAATCAAGCATGTGTACAGGGGCATAAACGCAGCAGTGATAGGATTGGAGAGGTTCGGTGAGCAAATGAAGACCCTTTGAAGTCATATTGCATGGTACCCATTCCACGGGTTTCAACTACCCAGGTTTAAGGTATTCTTCCTTCAGCTAAAACATGCATGTGGAACCTAGAGTATGATCAACCATGTGATTGGGAGACGTGTTCAAATATGTCTCAGTTTTCGTACCCTGGTACTCGGGTGCAACATTCCAGACGCTTTACTAACACTCTCCCGACTTGGAGAGTCAGTCCCTTTAACCTCCTGTTTGGCCCAGTTTGCAATTTCTGCGGAAGATGAACAGGAATAGCGAGAACCAATGAGAGACTAGCTGGAGGTGTCTGGACGGGCAAATTTAACTCTCATTTCCCACCAGGAAGAGGAATTAACCAAAGGTTCAGCGTGCCGTGCCGGAACCAGATTAGGGCCTGAAGCCATCCTGCGGTGTTGCGGCCAGCTCAAAAGAAAGCGAGTTGAAGAAAGGAGCTCAGGGGCACTGTAATTCACAAACCTGCAGAGTTATAAATGACAGCTATCGTCCAAAAATATACTGAAGTAAGGCTGCCAAGAGGACTTGAAAGCGGGGCAGAATTGCAGGAAACTGATTTCAGGAGGTAGACTGGAATTGCATTGAAAGCATAGGAAAAGAGGCAGAACGTCCACAATGATGCACTTGGCCAAAAAGGGCGTATGCGTTTTTTCCTGAATATATTCAGGAAAAAACGCATACGCCCTTTTTGGCCAACCAAGCAAGCTTGCAAAGGAAATCTGCACTACAATGAAGTCTCACTTCCCCCCGGTCAAAAGGGCCATCTGAAAAAAGTGTAAAATCCAGAAAGGCAGGACAGGCCATGGAGAACTGGGAGCCTTGTTATGCTGATGGGCGGGATGTAAATTGCCAACAGACACTCGGGAGAAGTGTATGGTGTTTCCTGAAACATCTAAAAAACAAAGCAACAGAGCCTAGGGCACTTCCACTTATGGTCCTATAGCTTAGGGAAATTAAAATCAAAAAGACACAGCCACCCCAAAGTTTGGGACGCCTCTGTTTACAAGAACCTCATTTACCGTACAAGTTCAACATCGCAGAAAGTGAAAAATGGATAAAGAAGTTGTGGTATTTACTTACAAAGCAATATCACTCAGCAATGAAATCTATGTCATCAGGCCCGTAGCAGCATAATGAGTGGATTCAGGTACGATGATTCTAACTGAAATAAGTCACACAGAAAAAGAAACATCATAAGATATCAGTAATACACGGAATGTAAACTTGGCTACACAGGAACTGAATTACAGAACAGGGTCTCAAATTTAGAAAACCAACTTATGCTTGCTTAAGGGGAAAGGTGAGTTGGGGTGCTGCATAAAACCAGAGATTGAAACGAGCACAGATAAAGTTCCTTAAGCCAAATATGGAATAGACAAGAGCTACTCCTTGCTCAACGAAATGGACTCAACACCCCATATTAAACGCCTAAGAATGTACCTGACTAGTAAGTATCTTAAAACCTATGGATTGCTATGTCTCCAAAAGAGAATCAAGCGTGTGTACAGGGGCATAAACGCAGCAGTGATAGGATTGGAGAGGTTCGGTGAGCAAATGAAGACCCTTTGAAGTCATATTGCATGGTACCCATTCCACGGGTCTCAACTCTCCAGGTTTAAGGTATTCTTCCTTCAGCTAAAACATGCATGTGGAACCCAGAGTATGATCAACCATGTGAACGGGAGACGTGTTCAAATATGTCTCAGTTTTCCTCCCCTGGTACTCGGGTGCAACATTCCAGATGCTTTACTAACACTCTCCCCACTTGGAGAGTCAGCGCCTTTAATCTCCTGTTTGGCCCAGTTTGCAATTTCTGCGGAAGATGAACAGGAATAGCGAGAACCAATGAGAGACTAGCTGGAGGTGTCTGGACGGGCAAATTTAACTCTCATTTCCCACCAGAAAGAGGAATTAACCAAAGGCTCAGCGTGCCGTGCCGGAACCAGATTAGGGCCTGAAGCCATCCTGCGGTGTTGCGGCCAAGTCACAAGAAAGCCAGTTGAAGAAAGGAGCTCAGGGGCACTGTAATTCACAAACCTGCAGAGTTATAAATGACAGCTATCGTCCAAAAATATACTTAAGTAAGGCTGCCAAGAGGACTCGAAAGCGGGGCAGAATTGCAGGAAACCGATTTCAGGAGGTAGACTGGAATTGCATTGAAAGCATAGGAAAAGAGGCAGAACGTCCACAATGATGCACTTGGCCAAAAAGGGCGTATGCGTTTTTTCCTGAATATATTCAGGAAAAAACGCATACGCCCTTTTTGGCCAACCAAGCAAGCTTGCAAAGGAAATATGCACTACAATGAAGTCTCACTTCCCCCCGGTCAAAAGGGCCATCTGAAAAAAGTGTAAAATCCAGAAAGGCAGGACAGGCCATGGAGAACTGGGAGCCTTGTTAAGCTGATGGGCGGGATGTAAATTGCCAACAGACACTCGGGAGAAGTGTATGGTGTTTCCTGAAACATCTAAAAAACAAAGCAACAGAGCCTAGGGCACTTCCACTTATTGTCCTATAGCTTAGGGAAATTAAAATCAAAAAGACACAGCCACCCCAAAGTTTGGGACGCCTCTGTTTACAAGAACCTTGTTTACCGTACAAGTTCAATATCACAGAAAGTGAAAAATGGATAAAGAACTTGTGGTACTTACGTACAATGCAATATCACTCAGCAATGAAATCTATGTCATCAGGCCCGTAGCAGCATAATGAGTGGATTCAGGTACGATGATTTTAACTGAAATAAGTCACACAGAAAAAGAAACATCATAAGATATCACTAATACACGGAATGTAAACTTGGCTACACAGGAACTGAATTCCAAAACAGAACAGGGTCTCAAATTTAGAAAACCAACTTATGCTTGCTTAAGGGGAAAGGTGAGTTGGGGTGCTGCATAAAACCAGAGATTGAAACGAGCACAGATAAAGTTCCTTAAGCCAAATATGGAATAGACAAGCGCTACTCCTTGCTCAACGAAATGGACTCAACACCGCATATTAAACGCCTAAGAATGTACCTGACTAGTAAGTATCTTAAAACCTATGGATTGCTATGTCTCCGAAAGAGAATCAAGCATTTGTACAGGGGCATAAACGCAGCAGTGATAGGATTGGAGAGGTTCGGTGAGCAAATGAAGACCCTTTGAAGTCATATTGCATGGTACCCATTCCACGGGTCTCAACTATCCAGGTTTAAGGTATTTTTCCTTCAGCTAAAACATGCATGTGGAACCCAGAGTATGATCAACCGTGTGAACGGGAGACGTGTTCAAATATGTCTCAGTTTTCCTCCCCTGGTACTCGGGTGCAACATTCCAGACGCTTTACTAACACTCTCCCCACTTGGAGAGTCAGCGCCTTTAACCTCCTGTTTGGCCCAGTTTGCAATTTGTGCGGAAGATGAACAGGAATAGCGAGAACCAATGAGAGACTAGCTGGAGGTGTCTGGACGGGCAAATTTAACTCTCATTTCCCACCAGGAAGAGGAAATAACCAAAGGCTCAGCGAGCCATGCCGGAACCAGATTAGGGCCTGAAGCCATCCTGCGGTGTTGCGGCCAGGTCACAAGAAAGCCAGTTGAAGAAAGGAGCTCAGGGGCACTGTAATTCACAAACCTGCAGAGTTATAAATGACAGCTATCGTCCAAAAATATACTGAAGTAAGGCTGCCAAGAGGACTTGAAAGCGGGGCAGAATTGCAGGAAACCGATTTCAGGAGGTAGACTGGAATTGCATTGAAAGCATAGGAAAAGAGGCAGAACGTCCACAATGATGCACTTGGCCAAAAAGGGCGTATGCGTTTTTTCCTGAATATATTCAGGAAAAAACGCATACGCCCTTTTTGGCCAACCAAGCAAGCTTGCAAAGGAAATCTGCACTACAATGAAGTCTCACTTCCCCCCGGTCAAAAGGGCCATCTGAAAAAAGTGTAAAATCCAGAAAGGCAGGACAGGCCATGGAGAACTGGGAGCCTTGTTATGCTGATGGGCGGGATGTAAATTGCCAACAGACACTCGGGAGAAGTGTATGGTGTTTCCGGAAACATCTAAAAAACAAAGCAACAGAGCCTAGGGCACTTCCACTTATGGTCCTATAGCTTAGGGAAATTAAAATCAAAAAGACACAGCCACCCCAAAGTTTGGGACACCTCTGTTTACAAGAACCTCGTTTACCGTACAAGTTCAATATCACAGAAAGTGAAAAATGGATAAAGAACTTGTGGTACTTACGTACAATGCAGTATCACTCAGCAATGAAATCTATGTCATCAGGCCCGTAGCAGCATAATGAGTGGATTCAGGTACGATGATTCTCACTGAAATAAGTCACACAGAAAAAGAAACATCATAAGATATCAATAATACACGGAATGTAAACTTGGCTACACAGGAACTGAATTCCAAAACAGAACAGGGTCTCAAATTTAGAAAACCAACTTATGCTTGCTTAAGGGGAAAGGTGAGTTGGGGTGCTGCATAAAACCAGAGATTGAAATGAGCACAGATAAAGTTCCTTAAGCCAAATATGGACTAGACAAGAGCTACTCCTTGCTCAACGAAATGGACTCAACACCCCATATTAAACGCCTAAGAATGTACCTGACTAGTAAGTATCTTAAAACCTATGGATTGCTATGTCTCCGAAAGAGAATCAAGCATGTGTACAGGGGCATAAACGCAGCAGTGATAGGATTGGAGAGGTTCGGTGAGCAAATGAAGACCCTTTGAAGTCATATTGCATGGTACCCATTCCACGGGTTTCAACTACCCAGGTTTAAGGTATTCTTCCTTCAGCTAAAACATGCATGTGGAACCTAGAGTATGATCAACCATGTGATTGGGAGACGTGTTCAAATATGTCTCAGTTTTCGTACCCTGGTACTCGGGTGCAACATTCCAGACGCTTTACTAACACTCTCCCGACTTGGAGAGTCAGTCCCTTTAACCTCCTGTTTGGCCCAGTTTGCAATTTCTGCGGAAGATGAACAGGAATAGCGAGAACCAATGAGAGACTAGCTGGAGGTGTCTGGACGGGCAAATTTAACTCTCATTTCCCACCAGGAAGAGGAATTAACCAAAGGTTCAGCGTGCCGTGCCGGAACCAGATTAGGGCCTGAAGCCATCCTGCGGTGTTGCGGCCAGCTCAAAAGAAAGCGAGTTGAAGAAAGGAGCTCAGGGGCACTGTAATTCACAAACCTGCAGAGTTATAAATGACAGCTATCGTCCAAAAATATACTGAAGTAAGGCTGCCAAGAGGACTTGAAAGCGGGGCAGAATTGCAGGAAACTGATTTCAGGAGGTAGACTGGAATTGCATTGAAAGCATAGGAAAAGAGGCAGAACGTCCACAATGATGCACTTGGCCAAAAAGGGCGTATGCGTTTTTTCCTGAATATATTCAGGAAAAAACGCATACGCCCTTTTTGGCCAACCAAGCAAGCTTGCAAAGGAAATCTGCACTACAATGAAGTCTCACTTCCCCCCGGTGAAAAGGGCCATCTGAAAAAAGTGTAAAATCCAGAAAGGCAGGACAGGCCATGGAGAACTGGGAGCCTTGTTATGCTGATGGGCGGGATGTAAATTGCCAACAGACACTCGGGAGAAGTGTATGGTGTTTCCTGAAACATCTAAAAAACAAAGCAACAGAGCCTAGGGCACTTCCACTTATGGTCCTATAGCTTAGGGAAATTAAAATCAAAAAGACACAGCCACCCCAAAGTTTGGGACGCCTCTGTTTACAAGAACCTCGTTTACAGTACAAGTTCAACATCGCAGAAAGTGAAAAATGGATAAAGAAAGTGTGGTATTTACTTACAAAGCAATATCACTCAGCAATGAAATCTATGTCATCAGGCCCTTAGCAGCACAATGAGTGGATTCAGGTATGATGATTCTAACTGAAATAAGTCACACAGAAAAAGAAACATCATAAGATATCAGTAATACACGGAATGTAAACTTGGCTACACAGGAACTGAATTACAGAACAGAACACGGTCTCAAATATAGAAAACCAACTTATGCTTGCTTAAGGGGAAAGGTGAGTTGGGGTGCTGCATAAAACCAGAGATTGAAACGAGCACAGATAAAGTTCCTTAAGCCAAATATGGAATAGACAAGAGCTACTCCTTGCTCAACGAAATGGACTCAACACCGCATATTAAACGCCTAAGAATGTACCTGCCTAGTAAGTATCTTAAAACCTATGGATTGCTATGTCTCTGAAAGAGAATCAAGCATGTGTACAGGGGCATAAACGCAGCAGTGATAGGATTGGAGAGGTTCGGTGAGCAAATGAAGACCCTTTGAAGTCATATTGCATGGTACCCA
The DNA here is from genome assembly GCF_963455315.2 of Globicephala melas. Lineage (NCBI taxonomy): Eukaryota > Metazoa > Chordata > Mammalia > Artiodactyla > Delphinidae > Globicephala > Globicephala melas. The sequence goes on from NW_027207210.1 coordinate 3,067,935, forward strand.
TTCCAAGGGTTTCAACTACCCAGGTTTAAGGTATTCTTCCTTCAGCTAAAACATGCATGTGGAACCTAGAGTATGATCAACCATGTGATCGGGAGACGTGTTCAAATATGTCTCAGTTTTCGTACCCTGGTACTCGGGTGCAACATTCCAGACGCTTTACTAACACTCTCCCGACTTGGAGAGTCCGCCCCTTTAATCTCCTGTTTGGCCCAGTTTGCAATTTCTGCGGAAGATGAACAGGAATAGCGAGAACCAATGAGAGACTAGCTGGAGGTGTCTGGACGGGCAAATTTAACTCTCATTTCCCACCAGGAAGAGGAATTAACCAAAGGCTCAGTGTGCCGTGCCGGAACCAGATTAGGGCCTGAAGCCATCCTGCGGTGTTGCGGCCAGGTCACAAGAAAGCCAGTTGAAGAAAGGAGCTCAGGGGCACTGTAATTCACAAACCTGCAGAGTTATAAATGACAGCTATCGTCCAAAAATATACTGAAGTAAGGCTGCCAAGAGGACTCGAAAGCGGGGCAGAATTGCCAGAAACCGATTTCAGGAGGTAGACTGGAATTGCATTGAAAGCATAGGAAAAGAGGCAGAACGTCCACAATGATGCACTTGGCCAAAAAGGGCGTATGCGTTTTTTCCTGAATATATTCAGGAAAAAACGCATACGCCCTTTTTGGCCAACCAAGCAAGCTTGCAAAGGAAATCTGCACTACAATGAAGTCTCACTTCCCCCCGGTCAAAAGGGCCATCTGAAAAAAGTGTAAAATCCAGAAAGGCAGGACAGGCCATGGAGAACTGGGAGCCTTGTTATGCTGATGGGCGGGATGTAAATTGCCAACAGACACTCGGGAGAAGTGTATGGTGTTTCCTGAAACATCTAAAAAACAAAGCAACAGAGCCTAGGGCACTTCCACTTATGGTCCTAGAGCTTAGGGAAATTAAAATCAAAAAGACACAGCCACCCCAAAGTTTGGAACGCCTCTGTTTACAAGAACCTCGTTTACAGTACAAGTTCAACATCGCAGAAAGTGAAAAATGGATAAAGAAGGTGTGGTATTTACTTACAAAGCAATATCACTCAGCAATGAAATCTATGTCATCAGGCCCTTAGCAGCACAATGAGTGGATTCAGGTATGATGATTCTAACTGAAATAAGTCACACAGAAAAAGAAACATCATAAGATATCAGTAATACACGGAATGTAAACTTGGCTACACAGGAACTGAATTACAGAACAGAACAGGGTCTCAAATTTAGAAAACCAACTTATGCTTGCTTAAGGGGAAAGGTGAGTTGGGGTGCTGCATAAAACCAGAGATTGAAATGAGCACAGATAAAGTTCCTTAAGCCAAATATGGACTAGACAAGAGCTACTCCTTGCTCAACGAAATGGACTCAACACCCCATATTAAACGCCTAAGAATGTACCTGACTAGTAAGTATCTTAAAACCTATGGATTGCTATGTCTCTGAAAGAGAATCAAGCATGTGTACAGGGGCATAAACGCAGCAGTGATAGGATTGGAGAGGTTCGGTGAGCAAATGAAGACCCTTTGAAGTCATATTGCATGGTACCCATTCCACGGGTTTCAACTACCCAGGTTTAAGGTATTCTTCCTTCAGCTAAAACATGCATGTGGAACCTAGAGTATGATCAACCATGTGATCGGGAGACGTGTTCAAATATGTCTCAGTTTTCATACCCTGGTACTCGGGTGCAACATTCCAGACGCTTTACTAACACTCTCCCCACTTGGAGAGTCAGTCCCTTTAACCTCCTGTTTGGCCCAGTTTGCAATTTCTGTGGAAGATGAACAGGAATAGCGAGAACCAATGAGAGACTAGCTGGAGGTGTCTGGACGGGCAAATTTAACTCTCATTTCCCACCAGGAAGAGGAAATAACCAAAGGCTCAGCGTGCCGTGCCGGAACCAGATTAGGGCCTGAAGTCATCCTGCGGTGTTGCGGCCAGGTCACAAGAAAGCGAGTTGAAGAAAGGAGCTCAGGGGCACTGTAATTCACAAACCTGCAGAGTTATAAATGACAGCTATCGTCCAAAAATATACTGAAGTAAGGCTGCCAAGAGGACTTGAAAGCGGGGCAGAATTGCAGGAAACCGATTTCGGAGGTAGACTGGAATTGCATTGAAAGCATAGGAAAAGAGGCAGAACGTCCACAATGATGCACTTGGCCAAAAAGGGCGTATGCGTTTTTTCCTGAATATATTCAGGAAAAAACGCATACGCCCTTTTTGGCAAACCAAGCAAGCTTGCAAAGGAAATCTGCACTACAATGAAGTCTCACTTCCCCCCGGTCAAAAGGGCCATCTGAAAAAAGTGTAAAATCCAGAAAGGCAGGACAGGCCATGGAGAACTGGGAGCCTTGTTATGCTGATGGGCAAGATGTAAATTGCCAACAGCCACTCCGGAGAAATGTATGGTGTTTCCTGAAACATCTAAAAAACAAAGCAACAGAGCCTAGGGCACTTCCACTTATGGTCCTATAGCTTAGGGAAATTAAAATCAAAAAGACACAGCCACCCCAAAGTTTGGGACGCCTCTGTTTACAAGAACCTCGTTTACAGTACAAGTTCAACATCGCAGAAAGTGAAAAATGGATAAAGAACATGTGGTATTTACTTACAAAGCAATATCACTCAGCAATGAAATCTATGTCATCAGGCCCTTAGCAGCACAATGAGTGGATTCAGGTATGATGATTCTAACTGAAATAAGTCACACAGAAAAAGAAACATCATAAGATATCAGTAATACACGGAATGTAAACTTGGCTACACAGGAACTGAATTACAGAACAGAACAGGGTCTCAAATTTAGAAAACCAACTTATGCTTGCTTAAGGGGAAAGGTGAGTTGGGGTGCTGCATAAAACCAGAGATTGAAATGAGCACAGATAAAGTTCCTTAAGCCAAATATGGAATAGACAAGAGCTACTCCTTGCTCAACGAAATGGACTCAACACCGCATATTAAACCCCTAAGAATGTACCTGACTAGTAAGTATCTTAAAACCTATGGATTGCTATGTCTCCGAAAGAGAATCAAGCATGTGTACAGGGGCATAAACGCAGCAGTGATAGGATTGGAGAGGTTCGGTGAAAACAGAGACTTTGAAGTACCCTTTGAAGGTCATATTGCATGGTAAGGTATTCTTCCTTCAGCTAAAACATGCATGTGAACCAGGTAGTATCCTTAGCTAAACAGTGTGAAAGGGAGCACGTGTTCAAATATGTAGTTTTCTACCTGGTATCGGGTCAGTTTTCCTCCCCTGGTACTCGGGTGCAACATTCCAGACGCTTTACTAACACTCTCCCCACTTGGAGAGTCAGCGCCTTTAACCTCCTGTTTGGCCCAGTTTGCAATTTCTGCGGAAGATGAACAGGAATAGGGAGAACCAATGAGAGACTAGCTGGAGGTGTCTGGACGGGCAAATTTAACTCTCATTTCTCACCAGGAAGAGGAAATAACCAAAGGCTCAGCGTGCCGTGCCGGAACCAGATTAGGGCCTGAAGCCATCCTGCGGTGTTGCGGCCAGGTCACAAGAAAGCGAGTTGAAGAAAGGAGCTCAGGGGCACTGTAATTCACAAACCTGCAGAGTTATAAATGACAGCTATCGTCCAAAAATATACTGAAGTAAGGCTGCCAAGAGGACTTGAAAGCGGGGCAGAATTGCAGGAAACTGATTTCAGGAGGTAGACTGGAATTGCATTTCAAGCATAGGAAAAGAGGCAGAACGTCCACAATGATGCACTTGGCCAAAAAGGGCGTATGCGTTTTTTCCTGAATATATTCAGGAAAAAACGCATACGCCCTTTTTGGCCAACCAAGCAAGCTTACAAAGGAAATCTGCACTACAATGAAGTCTCACTTCCCGCTGGTCAAAAGGGCCATCTGAAAAAAGTGTAAAATCCAGAAAGGCAGGACAGGCCATGGAGAACTGGGAGCCTTGTTATGCTGATGGGCGGGATGTAAATTGCCAACAGACACTCGGGAGAAGTGTATGGTGTTTCCTGAAACATCTAAAAAACAAAGCAACAGAGCCTAGGGCACTTCCACTTATGGTCCTATAGCTTAGGGAAATTAAAATCAAAAAGACACAGCCACCCCAAAGTTTGGGACGGCTCTGTTTACAAGAACCTCGTTTACAGTACAAGTTCAACATCACAGAAAGTGAAAAATGGATAAAGAAGTTGTGGTATTTACTTACAAAGCAATATCACTCAGCAATGAAATCTATGTCATCAGGCCCTTAGCAGCACAATAAGTGGATTCAGGTATGATGATTCTAACTGAAATAAGTCACACAGAAAAAGAAACATTATAAGATATCAGTAATACACGGAATGTAAACTTGGCTACACAGGAACTGAATTACAGAACAGAACAGGGTCTCAAATTTAGAAAACCAACTTATGCTTGCTCAAGGGGAAAGGTGAGTTGGGGTGCTGCATAAAACCAGAGATTGAAATGAGCACAGATAAAGTTCCTTAAGCCAAATATGGAATAGACAAGAGCTACTCCTTGCTCAACGAAATGGACTCAACACCGCATATTAAACGCCTAAGAATGTACCTGACTAGTAAGTATCTTAAAACCTATGGATTGCTATGTCTCCGAAAGAGAATCAAGCATGTGTACAGGGGCACAAACGCAGCAGTGATAGGATTGGAGAGGTTCGGTGAGCAAATGAAGACCCTTTGAAGTCATATTGCATGGTACTCATTCCATGGGTTTCAACTACCCAGGTTTAAGGTATTCTTCCTTCAGCTAAAACATGCATGTGGAACCTAGAGTATGAACAACCATGTGATCGGGAGACGTGTTCAAATATGTCTCAGTTTTCGTACCCTGGTACTCGGGTGCAACATTCCAGACGCTTTACTAACACTCTCCCGACTTGGAGAGTCAGTCCCTTTAACCTCCTGTTTGGCCCAGTTTGCAATTTCTGCGGAAGATGAACAGGAATAGGGAGAACCAATGAGAGACTAGCTGGAGGTGTCTAGACGGGCAAATTTAACTCTCATTTCCCACCAGGAAGAGGAAATAACCAAAGGCTCAGCGTGCCGTGCCGGAACCAGATTAGGGCCTGAAGCCATCCTGCGGTGTTGCGGCCAGCTCAAAAGAAAGCGAGTTGAAGAAAGGAGCTCAAGGGCACTGTAATTCACAAACCTGCAGAGTTATAAATGACAGCTATCGTCCAAAAATATACTGAAGTAAGGCTGCCAAGAGGACTTGAAAGCGGGGCAGAATTGCAGGAAACCGATTTCAGGAGGTAGACTGGAATTGCATTGAAAGCATAGGAAAAGAGGCAGAACGTCCACAATGATGCACTTGGCCAAAAAGGGCGTATGCGTTTTTTCCTGAATATATTCAGGAAAAAACGCATACGCCCTTTTTGGCAAACCAAGCAAGCTTGCAAAGGAAATCTGCACTACAATGAAGTCTCACTTCCCCCCGGTCAAAAGGGCCATCTGAAAAAAGTGTAAAATCCAGAAAGGCAGGACAGGCCATGGAGAACTGGGAGCCTTGTTATGCTGATGGGCAAGATGTAAATTGCCAACAGCCACTCCGGAGAAATGTATGGTGTTTCCTGAAACATCTAAAAAACAAAGCAACAGAGCCTAGGGCACTTCCACTTATGGTCCTATAGCTTAGGGAAATTAAAATCAAAAAGACACAGCCACCCCAAAGTTTGGGACGCCTCTGTTTACAAGAACCTCGTTTACAGTACAAGTTCAACATCGCAGAAAGTGAAAAATGGATAAAGAACATGTGGTATTTACTTACAAAGCAATATCACTCAGCAATGAAATCTATGTCATCAGGCCCTTAGCAGCACAATGAGTGGATTCAGGTATGATGATTCTAACTGAAATAAGTCACACAGAAAAAGAAACATCATAAGATATCAGTAATACACGGAATGTAAACTTGGCTACACAGGAACTGAATTACAGAACAGAACAGGGTCTCAAATTTAGAAAACCAACTTATGCTTGCTTAAGGGGAAAGGTGAGTTGGGGTGCTGCATAAAACCAGAGATTGAAATGAGCACAGATAAAGTTCCTTAAGCCAAATATGGAATAGACAAGAGCTACTCCTTGCTCAACGAAATGGACTCAACACCGCATATTAAACCCCTAAGAATGTACCTGACTAGTAAGTATCTTAAAACCTATGGATTGCTATGTCTCCGAAAGAGAATCAAGCATGTGTACAGGGGCATAAACGCAGCAGTGATAGGATTGGAGAGGTTCGGTGAACAAATGAAGACCCTTTGAAGTCATATTGCATGGTACCCATTCCACGGGTCTCAACTCTCCAGGTTTAAGGTATTCTTCCTTCAGCTAAAACATGCATGTGGAACCCAGAGTATGATCAACCGTGTGAACGGGAGACGTGTTCAAATATGTCTCAGTTTTCCTCCCCTGGTACTCGGGTGCAACATTCCAGACGCTTTACTAACACTCTCCCCACTTGGAGAGTCAGCGCCTTTAACCTCCTGTTTGGCCCAGTTTGCAATTTCTGCGGAAGATGAACAGGAATAGGGAGAACCAATGAGAGACTAGCTGGAGGTGTCTGGACGGGCAAATTTAACTCTCATTTCTCACCAGGAAGAGGAAATAACCAAAGGCTCAGCGTGCCGTGCCGGAACCAGATTAGGGCCTGAAGCCATCCTGCGGTGTTGCGGCCAGGTCACAAGAAAGCGAGTTGAAGAAAGGAGCTCAGGGGCACTGTAATTCACAAACCTGCAGAGTTATAAATGACAGCTATCGTCCAAAAATATACTGAAGTAAGGCTGCCAAGAGGACTTGAAAGCGGGGCAGAATTGCAGGAAACCGATTTCAGGAGGTAGACTGGAATTGCATTTCAAGCATAGGAAAAGAGGCAGAACGTCCACAATGATGCACTTGGCCAAAAAGGGCGTATGCGTTTTTTCCTGAATATATTCAGGAAAAAACGCATACGCCCTTTTTGGCCAACCAAGCAAGCTTACAAAGGAAATCTGCACTACAATGAAGTCTCACTTCCCGCTGGTCAAAAGGGCCATCTGAAAAAAGTGTAAAATCCAGAAAGGCAGGACAGGCCATGGAGAACTGGGAGCCTTGTTATGCTGATGGGCGGGATGTAAATTGCCAACAGACACTCGGGAGAAGTGTATGGTGTTTCCTGAAACATCTAAAAAACAAAGCAACAGAGCCTAGGGCACTTCCACTTATGGTCCTATAGCTTAGGGAAATTAAAATCAAAAAGACACAGCCACCCCAAAGTTTGGGACGGCTCTGTTTACAAGAACCTCGTTTACAGTACAAGTTCAACATCACAGAAAGTGAAAAATGGATAAAGAAGTTGTGGTATTTACTTACAAAGCAATATCACTCAGCAATGAAATCTATGTCATCAGGCCCTTAGCAGCACAATGAGTGGATTCAGGTATGATGATTCTAACTGAAATAAGTCACACAGAAAAAGAAACATCATAAGATATCAGTAATACACGGAATGTAAACTTGGCTACACAGGAACTGAATTACAGAACAGAACAGGGTCTCAAATTTAGAAAACCAACTTATGCTTGCTCAAGGGGAAAGGTGAGTTGGGGTGCTGCATAAAACCAGAGATTGAAATGAGCACAGATAAAGTTCCTTAAGCCAAATATGGAATAGACAAGAGCTACTCCTTGCTCAACGAAATGGACTCAACACCGCATATTAAACGCCTAAGAATGTACCTGACTAGTAAGTATCTTAAAACCTATGGATTGCTATGTCTCCGAAAGAGAATCAAGCATGTGTACAGGGGCATAAACGCAGCAGTGATAGGATTGGAGAGGTTCGGTGAGCAAATGAAGACCCTTTGAAGTCATATTGCATGGTACCCATTCCACGGGTTTCAACTACCCAGGTTTAAGGTATTCTTCCTTCAGCTAAAACATGCATGTGGAACCTAGAGTATGATCAACCATGTGATCGGGAGACGTGTTCAAATATGTCTCAGTTTTCATACCCTGGTACTCGGGTGCAACATTCCAGACGCTTTACTAACACTCTCCCCACTTGGAGAGTCAGTCCCTTTAACCTCCTGTTTGGCCCAGTTTGCAATTTCTGTGGAAGATGAACAGGAATAGCGAGAACCAATGAGAGACTAGCTGGAGGTGTCTGGACGGGCAAATTTAACTCTCATTTCCCACCAGGAAGAGGAAATAACCAAAGGCTCAGCGTGCCGTGCCGGAACCAGATTAGGGCCTGAAGCCATCCTGCGGTGTTGCGACCAGGTCACAAGAAAGCGAGTTGAAGAAAGGAGCTCAGGGGCACTGTAATTCACAAACCTGCAGAGTTATAAATGACAGCTATCGTCCAAAAATATACTGAAGTAAGGCTGCCAAGAGGACTTGAAAGCGGGGCAGAATTGCAGGAAACCGATTTCAGGAGGTAGACTGGAATTGCATTGAAAGCATAGGAAAAGAGGCAGAACGTCCACAATGATGCACTTGGCCAAAAAGGGCGTATGCGTTTTTTCCTGAATATATTCAGGAAAAAACGCATACGCCCTTTTTGGCCAACGAAGCAAGCTTGCAAAGGAAATCTGCACTACAATGAAGTCTCACTTCCCCCCGGTCAAAAGGGCCATCTGAAAAAAGTGTAAAATCCAGAAAGGCAGGACAGGCCATGGAGAACTGGGAGCCTTGTTATGCTGATGGGCGGGATGTAAATTGCCAACAGACACTCGGGAGAAGTGTATGGTGTTTCCTGAAACATCTAAAAAACAAAGCAACAGAGCCTAGGGCACTTCCACTTATGGTCCTATAGCTTAGGGAAATTAAAATCAAAAAGACACAGCCACCCCAAAGTTTGGGACGCCTCTGTTTACAAGAACCTCGTTTACCGTACAAGTTCAACATCGCAGAAAGTTAAAAATGGATAAAGAACATGTGGTATTTACTTACAAAGCAATATCACTCAGCAATGAAATCTATGTCATCAGGCCCTTAGCAGCACAATGAGTGGATTCAGGTATGATGATTCTAACTGAAATAAGTCACACAGAAAAAGAAACATCATAAGATATCAGTAATACACGGAATGTAAACTTGGCTACACAGGAACTGAATTACAGAACAGAACAGGGTCTCAAATTTAGAAAACCAACTTATGCTTGCTTAAGGGGAAAGGTGAGTTGGGGTGCTGCATAAAACCAGAGATTGAAATGAGCACAGATAAAGTTCCTTAAGCCAAATATGGAATAGACAAGAGCTACTCCTTGCTCAACGAAATGGACTCAACACCGCATATTAAACGCCTAAGAATGTACCTGACTAGTAAGTATCTTAAAACCTATGGATTGCTATGTCTCCGAAAGAGAATCAAGCATGTGTACAGGGGTATAAACGCAGCAGTGATAGGATTGGAGAGGTTCGGTGAGCAAATGAAGACCCTTTGAAGTCATATTGCATGGTACCCATTCCACGGGTTTCAACTACCCAGGTTTAAGGTATTCTTCCTTCAGCTAAAACATGCATGTGGAACCTAGAGTATGATCAACCATGTGATCGGGAGACGTGTTCAAATATGTCTCAGTTTTCATACCCTGGTACTCGGGTGCAACATTCCAGACGCTTTACTAACACTCTCCCGACTTGGAGAGTCAGTCCCTTTAACCTCCTGTTTGGCCCAGTTTGCAATTTCTGTGGAAGATGAACAGGAATAGGGAGAACCAATGAGAGACTAGCTGGAGGTGTCTGGACGGGCAAATTTAACTCTCATTTCCCACCAGGAAGAGGAAATAACCAAAGGCTCAGCGTGCCGTGCCGGAACCAGATTAGGGCCTGAAGCCATCCTGCGGTGTTGCGGCCAGGTCACAAGAAAGCCAGTTGAAGAAAGGAGCTCAGGGGCACTGTAATTCACAAACCTGCAGAGTTATAAATGACAGCTATCGTCCAAAAATATACTGAAGTAAGGCTGCCAAGAGGACTTGAAAGCGGGGCAGAATTGCAGGAAACCGATTTCAGGAGGTAGACTGGAATTGCATTGAAAGCATAGGAAAAGAGGCAGAACGTCCACAATGATGCACTTGGCCAAAAAGGGCGTATGCGTTTTTTCCTGAATATATTCAGGAAAAAACGCATACGCCCTTTTTGGCCAACCAAGCAAGCTTGCAAAGGAAATCTGCACTACAATGAAGTCTCACTTCCCCCCGGTCAAAAGGGCCATCTGAAAAAAGTGTAAAATCCAGAAAGGCAGGACAGGCCATGGAGAACTGGGAGCCTTGTTATGCTGATGGGCAAGATGTAAATTGCCAACAGCCACTCGGGAGAAGTGTATGGTGTTTCCTGAAACATCTAAAAAACAAAGCAACAGAGCCTAGGGCACTTCCACTTATGGTCCTATAGCTTAGGGAAATTAAAATCAAAAAGACACAGCCACCCCAAAGTTTGGGACGCCTCTGTTTACAAGAACCTCGTTTACAGTACAAGTTCAACATCGCAGAAAGTGAAAAATGGATAAAGAACATGTGGTATTTACTTACAAAGCAATATCACTCAGCAATGAAATCTATGTCATCAGGCCCTTAGCAGCACAGTGAGTGGATTCAGGTATGATGATTCTAACTGAAATAAGTCACACAGAAAAAGAAACATCATAAGATATCAGTAATACACGGAATGTAAACTTGGCTACAAAGGAACTGAATTACAGAACAGAACAGGGTCTCAAATTTAGAAAACCAACTTATGCTTGCTTAAGGGGAAAGGTGAGTTGGGGTGCTGCATAAAACCAGAGATTGAAATGAGCACAGATAAAGTTCCTTAAGCCAAATATGGAATAGACAAGAGCTACTCCTTGCTCAACGAAATGGACTCAACACCGCATATTAAACGCCTAAGAATGTACCTGACTAGTAAGTATCTTAAAACCTATGGATTGCTATGTCTCCGAAAGAGAATCAAGCATGTGTACAGGGGCATAAACGCAGCAGTGATAGGATTGGAGAGGTTCGGTGAGCAAATGAAGACCCTTTGAAGTCATATTGCATGGTACCCATTCCACGGGTTTCAACTACCCAGGTTTAAGGTATTCTTCCTTCAGCTAAAACATGCATGTGGAACCTAGAGTATGATCAACCATGTGATCGGGAGACGTGTTCAAATATGTCTCAGTTTTCGTACCCTGGTACTCGGGTGCAACATTCCAGACGCTTTACTAACACTCTCCCGACTTGGAGAGTCAGTCCCTTTAACCTCCTGTTTGGCCCAGTTTGCAATTTCTGTGGAAGATGAACAAGAAAGGCGAGAACCAATGAGAGACTAGCTGGAGGTGTCTGGACGGGCAAATTTAACTCTCATTTCCCACCAGGAAGAGGAAATAACCAAAGGCTCAGCGTGCCGTGCCGGAACCAGATTAGGGCCTGAAGCCATCCTGCGGTGTTGCGGCCAGGTCACAAGAAAGCGAGTTGAAGAAAGGAGCTCAGGGGCACTGTAATTCACAAACCTGCAGAGTTATAAATGCCAGCTATCGTCCAAAAATATACTGAAGTAAGGCTGCCAAGAGGACTTGAAAGCGGGGCAGAATTGCAGGAAACCGATTTCAGGAGGTAGACTGGAATTGCATTTCAAGCATAGGAAAAGAGGCAGAACGTCCACAATGATGCACTTGGCCTAAAAGTGCGTATGCGTTTTTTCCTGAATATATTCAGGAAAAAACGCATACGCCCTTTTTGGCCAACCAAGCAAACTTGCAAAGGAAATCTGCACTACAATGAAGTCTCACTTCCCCCCGGTCAAAAGGGCCATCTGAAAAAAGTGTAAAATCCAGAAAGGCAGGACAGGCCATGGAGAACTGGGAGCCTTGTTATGCTGATGGGCGGGATGTAAATTGCCAACAGACACTCGGGAGAAGTGTATGGTGTTTCCTGAAACATCTAAAAAACAAAGCAACAGAGCCTAGGGCACTTCCACTTTTGGTCCTATAGCTTAGGGAAATTAAAATCAAAAAGACACAGCCACCCCAAAGTTTGGGACGCCTCTGTTTACAAGAACCTCATTTACCGTACAAGTTCAATATCACAGAAAGTGAAAAATGGATAAAGAACTTGTGGTACTTACGTACAATGCAGTATTACTCAGCAATGAAATCTATGTCATCAGGCCCGTAGCAGCATAATGAGTGGATTCAGGTACGATGATTCTAACTGAAATAAGTCACACAGAAAAAGAAACATCATAAGATATCACTAATACACGGAATGTAAACTTGGCTACACAGGAACTGAATTCCAAAACAGAACAGGGTCTCAAATTTAGAAAACCAACTTATGCTTGCTTAAGGGGAAAGGTGAGTTGGGGTGCTGCATAAAACCAGAGATTGAAATGAGCACAGATAAAGTTCCTTAAGCCAAATATGGAATAGACAAGAGCTACTCCTTGCTCAACGAAATGGACTCAACACCCCATATTAAACGCCTAACAATGTACCTGACTAGTAAGTATCTTAAAACCTATGGATTGCTATGTCTCCAAAAGAGAATCAAGCGTGTGTACAGGGGCATAAACGCAGCAGTGATAGGATTGGAGAGGTTCGGTGAGCAAATGAAGACCCTTTGAAGTCATATTGCATGGTATCCATTACACGGGTCTCAACTCTCCAGGTTTAAGGTATTCTTCCTTCAGCTAAAACATGCATGTGGAACCCAGAGTATGATCAACCGTGTGAACGGGAGACGTGTTCAAATATGTCTCAGTTTTCCTCCCCTGGTACTCGGGTGCAACATTCCAGACGCTTTACTAACACTCTCCCCACTTGGAGAGTCAGCGCCTTTAACCTCCTGTTTGGCCCAGTTTGCAATTTCTGCGGAAGATGAACAGGAATAGGGAGAACCAATGAGAGACTAGCTGGAGGTGTCTGGACGGGCAAATTTAACTCTCATTTCCCACCAGGAAGAGGAAATAACCAAAGGCTCAGCATGCCGTGCCGGAACCAGATTAGGGCCTGAAGCCATCCTGCGGTGTTGCGGCCAGGTCACAAGAAAGCGAGTTGAAGAAAGGAGCTCAGGGGCACTGTAATTCACAAACCTGCAGAGTTATAAATGACAGCTATCATCCAAAAATATACTGAAGTAAGGCTGCCAAGAGGACTTGAAAGCGGGGCAGAATTGCAGGAAACCGATTTCAGGAGGTAGACTGGAATTGCATTGAAAGCATAGGAAAAGAGGCAGAACGTCCACAATGATGCACTTGGCCAAAAAGGGCGTATGCGTTTTTTCCTGAATATATTCATGAAAAAACGCGTACGCCCTTTTTGGCCAACCAAGCAAGCTTGCAAAGGAAATCTGCACTACAATGAAGTCTCACTTCCCCCCGGTCAAAAGGGCCATCTGAAAAAAGTGTAAAATCCAGAAAGGCAGGACAGGCCATGGAGAACTGGGAGTCTTGTTATGCTGATGGGCAAGATGTAAATTGCCAACAGCCACTCGGGAGAAGTGTATGGTGTTTCCTGAAACATCTAAAAAACAAAGCAACAGAGCCTAGGGCACTTCCACTTATGGTCCTATAGCTTAGGGAAATTAAAATCAAAAAGACACAGCCACCCCAAAGTTTGGGACGCGTCTGTTTACAAGAACCTCGTTTACAGTACAAGTTCAACATCGCAGAAAGTGAAAAATGGATAAAGAACATGTGGTATTTACTTACAAAGCAATATCACTCAGCAATGAAATCTATGTCATCAGGCCCTTAGCAGCACAATGAGTGGATTCAGGTATGATGATTCTAACTGAAATAAGTCACACAGAAAAAGAAACATCATAAGATATCAGTAATACACGGAATGTAAACTTGGCTACACAGGAACTGAATTACAGAACAGAACAGGGTCTCAAATTTAGAAAACCAACTTATGCTTGCTTAAGGGGAAAGGTGAGTTGGGGTGCTGCATAAAACCAGAGATTGAAATGAGCACAGATAAAGTTCCTTAAGCCAAATATGGAATAGACAAGAGCTACTCCTTGCTCAACGAAATGGACTCAACACCCCATATTAAACGCCTAAGAATGTACCTGACTAGTAAGTATCTTAAAACCTATGGATTGCTATGTCTCCGAAAGAGAATCAAGCATGTGTACAGGGGCATAAACGCAGCAGTGATAGGATTGGAGAGGTTCGGTGAACAAATGAAGACCCTTTGAAGTCATATTGCATGGTACCCATTCCACGGGTCTCAACTCTCCAGGTTTAAGGTATTCTTCCTTCAGCTAAAACATGCATGTGGAACCCAGAGTATGATCAACCGTGTGAACGGGAGACATGTTCATATATGTCTCAGTTTTCCTCCCCTGGTACTCGGGTGCAACATTCCAGACGCTTTACTAACACTCTCCCCACTTGGAGAGTCAGCGCCTTTAACCTCCTGTTTGGCCCAGTTTGCAATTTCTGCGGAAGATGAACAGGAATAGGGAGAACCATTGAGAGACTAGCTGGAGGTGTCTGGACGGGCAAATTTAACTCTCATTTCTCACCAGGAAGAGGAAATAACCAAAGGCTCAGCGTGCCGTGCCGGAACCAGATTAGGGCCTGAAGCCATCCTGCGGTGTTGCGGCCAGGTCACAAGAAAGCGAGTTGAAGAAAGGAGCTCAGGGGCACTGTAATTCACAAACCTGCAGAGTTATAAATGACAGCTATCGTCCAAAAATATACTGAAGTAAGGCTGCCAAGAGGACTTGAAAGCGGGGCAGAATTGCAGGAAACCGATTTCAGGAGGTAGACTGGAATTGCATTTCAAGCATAGGAAAAGAGGCAGAACGTCCACAATGATGCACTTGGCCTAAAAGTGCGTATGCGTTTTTTCCTGAATATATTCAGGAAAAAACGCATACGCCCTTTTTGGCCAACCAAGCAAACTTGCAAAGGAAATCTGCACTACAATGAAGTCTCACTTCCCCCCGGTCAAAAGGGCCATCTGAAAAAAGTGTAAAATCCAGAAAGGCAGGACAGGCCATGGAGAACTGGGAGCCTTGTTATGCTGATGGGCGGGATGTAAATGGCCAACAGACACTTGGGAGAAGTGTATGGTGTTTCCTGAAACATCTAAAAAACAAAGCAACAGAGCCTAGGGCACTTCCACTTTTGGTCCTATAGCTTAGGGAAATTAAAATCAAAAAGACACAGCCACCCCAAAGTTTGGGACGCCTCTGTTTACAAGAACCTCATTTACCGTACAAGTTCAATATCACAGAAAGTGAAAAATGGATAAAGAACTTGTGGTACTTACGTACAATGCAGTATTACTCAGCAATGAAATCTATGTCATCAGGCCCGTAGCAGCATAATGAGTGGATTCAGGTACGATGCTTCTAACTGAAATAAGTCACACAGAAAAAGAAACATCATAAGATATCACTAATACACGGAATGTAAACTTGGCTACACAGGAACTGAATTCCAAAACAGAACAGGGTCTCAAATTTAGAAAACCAACTTATGCTTGCTTAAGGGGAAAGGTGAGTTGGGGTGCTGCATAAAACCAGAGATTGAAATGAGCACAGATAAAGTTCCTTAAGCCAAATATGGAATAGACAAGAGCTACTCCTTGCTCAACGAAATGGACTCAACACCTCATGTTAAACGCCTAAGAATGTACCTGACTAGTAAGTATCTTAAAACCTATGGATTGCTATGTCTCTGAAAGAGAATCAAGCATGTGTACAGGGGCATAAACGCAGCAGTGATAGGATTGGAGAGGTTCGGTGAGCAAATGAAGACCCTTTGAAGTCATATTGCATGGTATCCATTACACGGGTCTCAACTCTCCAGGTTTAAGGTATTCTTCCTTCAGCTAAAACATGCATGTGGAACCTAGAGTATGATCAACCGTGTGATCGGGAGACGTGTTCAAATATGTCTCAGTTTTCCTTCCCTGGTACTCGGGTGCAACATTCCAGACGCTTTACTAACACTCTCCCCACTTGGAGAGTCAGCGCCTTTAACCTCCTGTTTGGCCCAGTTTGCAATTTCTGCGGAAGATGAACAGGAATAGGGAGAACCAATGAGAGACTAGCTGGAGGTGTCTGGACGGGCAAATTTAACTCTCATTTCCCACCAGGAAGAGGAAATAACCAAAGGCTCAGCGTGCCGTGCCGGAACCAGATTAGGGCCTCAAGCCATCCTGCGGTGTTGCGTCCAGGTCACAAGAAAGCGAGTTGAAGAAAGGAGCTCAGGGGCACTGTAATTCACAAACCTGCAGAGTTATAAATGACAGCTATCGTCCAAAAATATACTGAAGTAAGGCTGCCAAGAGGACTTGAAAGCGGGGCAGAATTGCAGGAAACCGATTTCAGGAGGTAGACTGGAATTGCATTGAAAGCATAGGAAAAGAGGCAGAACGTCCACAATGATGCACTTGGCCAAAAAGGGCGTATGCATTTTTTCCTGAATATATTAAGGAAAAAACGCATACGCCCTTTTTGGCCAACCAAGCAAACTTGCAAAGGAAATCTGCACTACAATGAAGTCTCACTTCCCCCCGGTCAAAAGGGCCATCTGAAAAAAGTGTAAAATCCAGAAAGGCAGGACAGGCCATGGAGAACTGGGAGCCTTGTTATGCTGATGGGCGGGATGTAAATTGCCAACAGACACTCGGGAGAAGTGTATGGTGTTTCCTGAAACAGCTAAAAAACAAAGCAACAGAGCCTAGGGCACTTCCACTTATGGTCCTATAGCTTAGGGAAATTAAAATCAAAAAGACACAGCCACCCCAAAGTTTGGGACGCCTCTGTTTACAAGAACCTCGTTTACCGTACAAGTTCAATATCACAGAAAGTGAAAAATGGATAAAGAACTTGTGGTACTTACGTACAATGCAGTATCACTCAGCAATGAAATCTATGTCATCAGGCCCGTAGCAGCATAATGAGTGGATTCAGGTACGATGCTTCTAACTGAAATAAGTCACACAGAAAAAGAAACATCATAAGATATCACTAATACACGGAATGTAAACTTGGCTACACAGGAACTGAATTCCAAAACAGAACAGGGTCTCAAATTTAGAAAACCAACTTATGCTTGCTTAAGGGGAAAGGTGAGTTGGGGTGCTGCATAAAACCAGAGATTGAAATGAGCACAGATAAAGTTCCTTAAGCCAAATATGGAATAGACAAGAGCTACTCCTTGCTCAACGAAATGGACTCAACACCCCATATTAAACGCCTAAGAATGTACCTGACTAGTAAGTATCTTAAAACCTATGGATTGCTATGTCTCCAAAAGAGAATCAAGCGTGTGTACAGGGGCATAAACGCAGCAGTGATAGGATTGGAGAGGTTCGGTGAGCAAATGAAGACACTTTGAAGTCATATTGCATGGTACCCATTACACGGGTCTCAACTCTCCAAGTTTAAGGTATTCTTCCTTCAGCTAAAACATGCATGTGGAACCCAGAGTATGATCAACCGTGTGAACGGGAGACGTGTTCAAATATGTCTCAGTTTTCCTCCCCCGGTACCCGGGTGCAACATTCCAGACGCTTTACTAACACTCTCCCCACTTGGAGAGTCAGCGCCTTTAACCTCCTGTTTGGCCCAGTTTGCAATTTCTGCGGAAGATGAACAGGAATAGCGAGAACCAATGAGAGACTAGCTGGAGGTGTCTGGACGGGCAAATTTAACTCTCATTTCCCACCAGGAAGAGGAAATAACCAAAGGCTCAGCGTGCCGTGCCGGAACCAGATTAGGGCCTGAAGCCATCCTGCGGTGTTGCGGCCAGCTCAAAAGAAAGCGAGTTGAAGAAAGGAGCTCAGGGGCACTGTAATTCACAAACCTGCAGAGTTATAAATGACAGCTATCGTCCAAAAATATACTGAAGTAAGGCTGCCAAGAGGACTTGAAAGCGGGGCAGAATTGCAGGAAACCGATTTCAGGAGGTAGAGTGGAATTGCATTTCAAGCATAGGAAAAGAGGCAGAGTGTCCACAATGATGCACTTGGCCAAAAAGGGCGTATGCGTTTTTTCCTGAATATATTCAGGAAAAAACGCATACGCCCTTTTTGGCCAACCAAGCAAGCTTGCAAAGGAAATCTGCACCACAATGAAGTCTCACTTCCCCCCGGTCAAACGGGCCATCTGAAAACAGTGTAAAATCCAGAAAGGCAGGACAGGCCATGGAGAACTGGGAGCCTTGTTATGCTGATGGGCGGGATGTAAATTGCCAACAGCCACTCGGGAGAAGTGTATGGTGTTTCCTGAAACATCTAAAAAACAAAGCAACAGAGCCTAGGGCACTTCCACTTATGGTCCTATAGCTTAGGGAAATTAAAATCAAAAAGACACAGCCACCCCAAAGTTTGGGACGCCTCTGTATACAAGAACCTCGTTTACCGTACAAGTTCAATATCACAGAAAGTGAAAAATGGATAAAGAACTTGTGGTACTTACGTACAATGCAGTATCACTCAGCAATGAAATCTATGTCATCAGGCCCGTAGCAGCATAATGAGTGGATTCAGGTACGATGATTCTAACTGAAATAAGTCACACAGAAAAAGAAACATCATAAGATATCACTAATACACGGAATGTAAACTTGGCTACACAGGAACTGAATTCCAAAACAGAACAGGGTCTCAAATTTAGAAAACCAACTTATGCTTGCTTAAGGGGAAAGGTGAGTTGGGGTGCTGCATAAAACCAGAGATTGAAATGAGCACAGATAAAGTTCCTTAAGCCAAATATGGAATAGACAAGAGCTACTCCTTGCTCAACGAAATGGACTCAACACCGCATATTAAACACCTAAGAATGTACCTGACTAGTAAGTATCTTAAAACCTATGGATTGCTATGTCTCCAAAAGAGAATCAAGCGTGTGTACAGGGGCATAAACGCAGCAGTGATAGGATTGCAGAGGTTCAGTGAGCAAATGAAGACCCTTTGAAGTCATATTGCATGGTACCCATTCCACGGGTCTCAACTCTCCAGGTTTAAGGTATTCTTCCTTCAGCTAAAACATGCATGTGGAACCCAGAGTATGATCCACCCTAACCCTTCCCCGAAGCCTTACCCTAACCCATTCCCAAGTCCTAAACCGTATGCTAACAGTAACCCATGCCCTCACACGTACACTCCCCGTGAACCGTTGTCGTACCCTCACCTGGACCCTAAACCATTCCCGTCCCCTAACCCTAACCCTAGCCCGAATCCTAAACATAACCCTTCCCCGAAGCCTTCCCCTCATCCGTCCCATAATCCGAACCCGTACTCTAACACTAACCCGCGCCCTCACATGTACGCTCCATCGAAACCCTTGTCGTACCCTCACCTGGACCCTAAACCATCCCCGTCCCCTAACTCTAACCCTAGCCCGAACCCTAACACTAAACCTTCTGCCAAGCCTTCCCCTCACCCGTCCCCGATTCCTAAGCCGTACGCTAACAGTAACCTGTGCCCTCACACGTACGCTCCCTCAAAACCGTTGTCGTACCCTCACCTGGACCCTAAATTGTCCCTGTCCCCTAACTCTAACCCTAACCCGAACCCTAACCCTAACGCTTCCCCGAAGCCTTCCCTGCATCCGTCCCCTAATCCTAACCCGTACGCTAACACAAACCCGTGCCCTCATACGTACGCTCACCTAAACCGTTGTCGTAACCTCACGTGGACCCTAAACCGTCCCCGTCCCCTAACCCTAACCCTAGCCCGAACCCTAACCCTAACCCTTCCCCGAAGCCTTCCCCTCACCCGTCCCCTATTCATAAGCCGTACGCTAACACTAACCCGTGCCCTGACACGTATGCTCCCCCTGACCATTGTCGTACCCTCACCTGGACCCTAAACTGTACTCTAACCCTAACCCTAACCCTACCCCGAACCCTAACACTAACCATTCCCCGGAACCTTCCCCTCACCCGTCCCCTAATCCTAACACATATGCTAACATTAAACCGTGCCCTCACACGTACGCTCCCCCTAAACCGTTGTGGTACCCTCACCTGGACCCTAAACCGTCCCCGTCCCCTAACACTAACCCTAGCCCGAACCCTTACCCTAACACTTCCAAAAAGCCTTCCCCTTACCCGTCCCGTAATCCTAACCCCTACGCTAACACTAACTCGTGCCCTCAAACGTACGCTCCCCCTAAACCGTTGTCGTACACTAACCTGGACCCTAAACTGTCCCCTAACCCTAACCCTAACCCTAGAACGAACCCTAAACCTAACACTTCCCCGAAGACTTCCCCTCACCCGTCCCCTAATTCTAACCCGTACCCTAACACTAACCCGTGCCCTTAAATGTACGCTCCCCCTAACCATTGTCATACCCTCACCTGGACCGTAAACCGTCCCTGTCCCCTAACACTAACCCTAGCTCAAACCATAACCTTAACTCTTCCCCGAAGCCTTCCCCTCACCCGGCCCCTATTCATAAGCCGTACGCTAACACTAACCTGAGCCCTCACACGTACGCTCCCCTTGAACCGTTGTCGTACCCTCACCTGGACCCTAAACCGTACTCTAAGCCTAAGCCTAACCCTAGCCCGAACCCTAACACTAACCCTTCCCCGGAGCCTTCCCCTTACCTGTCCCATAATCCTAACCCATACGCTAACACTAACCCACGCCCTCACACGTACGCTCCCCCTAAAGCGTTGTCGTACCCTCCCCTGGACCCTAAACCGTCCCCATCCCCTAACCCTAACCCTAGCCCGAACCCTAACCCTAACCCTTCCCCGAAGCCTGACCCTCACCCGTCCCCTAATCCTCACTCGTAAGCTAACACTAACCCACGCACTCACACGTACGCTCCCCCTAAAGCGTTGTCGTACCCTCCCCTGGACCCTAAACCGTCCCCTAACCCTAACCCTAACCCTAGTCCGAACCCTAAACCTAAACCTTCCCCGAAGTCTGACGCTCACCCGTCCCCTAATCCTAACCCGTACGCTAACACTAACCCGCGCCCTCACACGTACGCTCCCCCTAAAGCGTTGTCGTACCATCCCCTGGACCCTAAACCGTCCCCGTCCCCTAACCCTAACCCTAGCCAGAACCTTAACCCTAACCCTTCCCCGAAGGCTGACCCTCACCCGTCCCCTAATCCTAACCCGTACGCTAACACTAACCCACGCCCTCACACGTACGCTCCCCCTAAAGCGTTGTCGTACCCTCCCCTGGACCCTAAACCGTCCCCGTCCCCTAAGCCTAACCCTAGCCCGAACCCTAACCCTAACCCTTCCCCGAAGTCTGACCCTCACACGTCCCCTAATCCTAACCCGTACGCTAACACTAACCCGCGCCCTCACACGTACGCTCCCCCTAAAGCGTTGTCGTACCCTCCCCTGGACCCTAAACCGTCCCCGTCACCTAACCCTAACCCTAGCCCAAACCCTAACCCTAACCCTTCCCCGAAGCCTGACCCTCACCCGTCCCCTAATCCTAACCCGTACGCTAACACTAACCCGCGCCCTCACACGTACGCTCCCCCTAAAGCATTGTCGTACCCTCCCCTGGACACTAAACCGTCCCCGTCCCCTAACCCTAACCCTAGCCCGAACCCTAACCCTAACCCTTCTCCGAAGCCTGACCCTCACCCGTCCCCTAATCCTCACCCGTACGCTAACAATAACCCGCGCCCTCACACGTACGCTCCCGCTAAAGCGTTGTCGTACCCTCCCCTGAACCCTAAACCGTCCCCGACCCCTAACCCTAACCCTAGCCGGAACCCTAACCCTAAACCTTCCCCGAAGCCTGACACTCACCCGTCCCTTAATCCTAACCCGTACGCTAACACTAACCCGCGCCCTCACACGTATGCTCCCCCTACAGCGTTGTCGTACCCTCCCCTGGACCCTAAACCATCCCCGTTCCCTAACCCTAACCCTAGCCCGAACCCTAACCCTAACCCTTCCCCGAAGCCTGACCCTCACCCGTCCCCTAATCCTAACCCGTACGCTAACACTAACCCACGCCCTCACACGTACGCTCCCCCTAAAGCGTTGTCGTACCCTCCCCTGGACCCTAAATCGTCCCCGTCCCCTAACCCTAACCCTAGCCCGAACCCTAACCCTAACCATTCCCCGAAGCCTGACCCTCAGCCGTCCCCTAATCCTAACCCGTACGCTAACACTAACCCACGCCCTCACACGTACGCTCCCCCTAAAGCGTTGTCGTACCCTCCCCTGGACCCTAAACCGTCCCCGTCCCCTAACCCTAACCCTAGCCCGAACCCTAACCCTAACCCTTCCCCGAAGCCTGACGCTCACCCGTCCCCTAATCCTCACCCGTACGCTAACACTAACCCGCCCCCTCACACGTACGCTCCCCCTAAAGCATTGTCGTACCCTCCCCTGGACCCCAAACCGTCCCCGTACCCTAACCCTAACCCTAGCCCGAACCCTAACCCTAACCCTTCCCCGAAGCCTGACCCTCACCCGTCCCTTAAGCCTAACCCGTACGCTAACACTAACCCGCGCCCTCACACGTACGCTCCCCCTAAAGCGTTGTCGTACCCTCCCCTGGACCCCAAACCGTCCGCGTCCCCTAACCCTAACCCTAGCCCGAACCCTAACCCTAACCATTCCCCGAAGCCTGACACTCACCCGTGGCCTAATCCTCTACCGTACGCTAACACTAACCCGCGCCCTCACACGTACGCTCCCCCTAAAGCGTTGTCGTACCCTCCCCTGAACCCTAAACCGTCCCCGTCCCCTAACCCTAGCCCGAACCCTAACCCTAACCCTTCCGCGAAGCCTGACCCTCACCCGTCCCCTAATCCTAACCCGTACGCTAACACTAACCCGCGCCCTCACAAGTACGCTCCCCCTAAAGCGTTGTCGTACCCTCCCCTGGACCCTAAACCGTCCCCGTCCCCTAACCGTAACCCTAGCCCGAACCCTAACCCTAACCCTTCCCCGAAGCCTGACCCTCACCCGTCCCCTAATCCTAACCCGTACGCTAACACTAACCCGCGCCCTCACACGTACGCTCCCCCTAAAGCGTTGTTGTACCTTCCCCTGGACCCCAAACCGTCCCCGTCCCCTAACCCTAACCCTAGCCCGAACCCTAACCCTAACCATTCCCCGAAGCCTGACCCTCACCCATCCCCTAATCCTAACCCGTACGCTAACACTAACCCGCGCCCTTACACGTACGCTCCCCCTAAAGCGTTGTCGTACCCTCCCCTGAACCCTAAACCGTCCCCGGACGCTAACCCTAACCCTAGCCCGAACCCTAACCCTAACACTTCCCCGAAGCCTGACCCTCACCGTCCCCTAATCCTAACCCGTACGCTAACACTAACCCGCGCCCTCACACGTACGCTCCCCCTAAAGCGTTGTCGTACCCTCCCCTGGACCCTAAACCGTCCCCGTCCCCTAACCCTAACCCTAGCCCGAACCCTAACCCTAACCCTTCCCTGAAGCCTGACCCTCACCCGTCCCCTAATCCTAACCCGTACGCTAACACTAACCCGCGCCCTCACACGTACGATCCCCCTAAAGCGTTGTCGTACCCTCCCCTGGACCCTAAACCGTCCCCGTCCCCTAACCCTAATCCTAGCCCGAACCCTAACCCTAACCCTTCCCCGAAGCGTGACCCTCACCCGTCCCCTAATCCTAACCCGTACGCTAACACTAATCCGCGCCCTCACACGTACGCTCCCCCTTAAGCGTTGTCGTACCCTCCCCTGGACCCTAAACCGTCCCCGTCCCCTAACCCTAACCCTAGCCCGAACCCTAACCCTAACCCTTCCCCGAAGCCTGACCCTCACCCATCCCCTAATCCTAACCCGTACTCTAACACTAACCTGCGCCCTCACACGTACGCTCCCCCTAAAGCGTTGTCGTACCATCCCCTGGACCCTAAACCGTCCCCGTGCCCAACCCTAACCCTACCCCGAACCCTAACCCTAACCCTTCCCCGAAGCCTGACCCTCATCCGTCCCCTAATCCTAACCCGTACTCTAACAGTAACCCGCGCACTCACACGTACGCTCCCCCTAAAGCGTTGTCGTACCCTCCGCTGGACCCTAAACCGTCCCCATCCCCTAACCCTAACCCTAGCCCGAACCCTAACCCTAACCCTTCCCCGAAGCCTGACCCTCACCCGTCCCCTAATCCTAACCCGTACGCTAACACTAACCCGCGCCGTCACACGTACGCTCCCCCTAAAGCGTTGTCGTACCCTCCCCTGGACCCTAAACCGTCCCCGTCCCCTAACCCTACCCCTAGCCCGAACCCTAACCCTAACCATGCCCCGAAGCCTGACCCTCACCCGTCCCACAATCCTAACCCGTATGCTAACACTAACCCGCGCCCTCACACGTACGCTCCCCCTAAAGCGTTGTCGTACCCTCCCCTGAACCCTAAACCGTCCCCGTCCCCTAACCCTAACCCTAGCCCAAACCCTAACCCTAACCCTCCCCGAAGCCTGACCCGCACCCGTCCCCTAATCCTCACCCGTACGCTAACAGTAACCCGCGCCCTCACACGTACGCTCCCGCTAAACGTTGTCGTACCCTCCCCTGGACCCTAAACCGTCCCCGTCCCCTAACCCTAAGCCTAGCCCGAATCCTAACCCTAACACTTCCCCGAAGCCTGACCCTCACCCGTCCCCTAATCCTAACCCGTACGCTAACACTAACCCGCGCCCTCACGCGTACGCTCCCCCTAAAGCGTTGTCGTACCCTCCACTGGACCCTAAACCGTCCCCGTCCCCTAACCCTAACTCTAGCCCGAACCCTAACCCTAACCCTTCCCCGAAGCCTGACCCTCACCCGTCCCCTAATCCTAACCCGTACGCTAACACTAACCCGCGCCCTCACACGTATGCTCCCCCTACAGCGTTGTCGTACCCTCCCCTGGACCCTAAACCATCCCCGTTCCCTAACCCTAACCCTAGCCCGAACCCTAACCCTAACCCTTCCCCGAAGCCTGACCCTCACCCGTCCCCTAATCCTAACCCGTACGCTAACACTAACCCACGCCCTCACACGTACGCTCCCCCTAAAGCGTTGTCGTACCCTCCCCTGGACCCTAAATCGTCCCCGTCCCCTAACCCTAACCCTAGCCCGAACCCTAACCCTAACCATTCCCCGAAGCCTGACCCTCAGCCGTCCCCTAATCCTAACCCGTACGCTAACACTAACCCACGCCCTCACACGTACGCTCCCCCTAAAGCGTTGTCGTACCCTCCCCTGGACCCTAAACCGTCCCCGTCCCCTAACCCTAACCCTAGCCCGAACCCTAACCCTAACCCTTCCCCGAAGCCTGACGCTCACCCGTCCCCTAATCCTCACCCGTACGCTAACACTAACCCGCCCCCTCACACGTACGCTCCCCCTAAAGCATTGTCGTACCCTCCCCTGGACCCCAAACCGTCCCCGTACCCTAACCCTAACCCTAGCCCGAACCCTAACCCTAACCCTTCCCCGAAGCCTGACCCTCACCCATCCCCTAATCCTAACCCGTACTCTAACACTAACCTGCGCCCTCACACGTACGCTCCCCCTAAAGCGTTGTCGTACCATCCCCTGGACCCTAAACCGTCCCCGTGCCCAACCCTAACCCTACCCCGAACCCTAACCCTAACCCTTCCCCGAAGCCTGACCCTCATCCGTCCCCTAATCCTAACCCGTACTCTAACAGTAACCCGCGCACTCACACGTACGCTCCCCCTAAAGCGTTGTCGTACCCTCCGCTGGACCCTAAACCGTCCCCATCCCCTAACCCTAACCCTAGCCCGAACCCTAACCCTAACCCTTCCCCGAAGCCTGACCCTCACCCGTCCCCTAATCCTAACCCGTACGCTAACACTAACCCGCGCCGTCACACGTACACTCCCCCTAAAGCGTTGTCGTACCCTCCCCTGGACCCTAAACCGTCGCCGTCCCCTAACCCTACCCCTAGCCCGAACCCTAACCCTAACCATGCCCCGAAGCCTGACCCTCACCCGTCCCACAATCCTAACCCGTATGCTAACACTAACCCGCGCCCTCACACGTACGCTCCCCCTAAAGCGTTGTCGTACCCTCCCCTGAACCCTAAACCGTCCCCGTCCCCTAACCCTAACCCTAGCCCAAACCCTAACCCTAACCCTCCCCGAAGCCTGACCCGCACCCGTCCCCTAATCCTCACCCGTACGCTAACAGTAACCCGCGCCCTCACACGTACGCTCCCGCTAAACGTTGTCGTACCCTCCCCTGGACCCTAAACCGTCCCCGTCCCCTAACCCTAAGCCTAGCCCGAATCCTAACCCTAACACTTCCCCGAAGCCTGACCCTCACCCGTCCCCTAATCCTAACCCGTACGCTAACACTAACCCGCGCCCTCACGCGTACGCTCCCCCTAAAGCGTTGTCGTACCCTCCACTGGACCCTAATCCGTCCCCGTCCCCTAACCCTAACTCTAGCCCGAACCCTAACCCTAACCCTTCCCCGAAGCCTGACCCTCACCCGTCCCCTAATCCTAACCCGTATCCTAACACTAACCCGTGCCCTCACACGTACGCTCCCCCTAAAGCGTTGTCGTACACTCCCCTGGACCCTAAACCGTCCCCGTCCCCTAACCCTAACCCTAGCACGAACCCTAACCCTAAACCTTCCCCGAAGCCTGACCCTCACCTGCCCCCTAATCCTAACCCGTACGCTAACACTAACCCGCGCCCTCACACGTACGCTCCCCCTAAAGTGTTGTCGTACCCTCCACTGAACCCTAAACCGTCCCAGTCCCCAACCCTAACCCTAGCCCGAACCCTAACCCTAACCCTTCCCCGAAGCCTGACCCTCACCCGTCCCCTAATCCTAACCCGTACGCTAACACTAAGCCGCGCCCTCACACGTACGCTCCCCCTAAAGCGTTGTCGTACCCTCCCCTGGACCCTAAACTGTCCCCGTCCCCTAACCCTAACCCTAGCCCGAACCCTAACCCTAACACTTCCCCGAAGCCTGACCCTCACCCGTCCCCTAATCCTAACCCGTACCCTAACACTAACCCGCGCCCTCACACGTACACTCCCCCTAAAGTGTTGTCGTACCTTTCCCTGGACCCCAAACCGTCCCCGTCCCCTAACCCTAACCCTAGCCCGAACCCTAACCCTAACCATTCCCCGAAGCCTGACCCTCACCCGTCCCCTAATCCTAACCCGTACGCTGACACTAACCCGCGCCCTCACACGTACGCTCCCCCTAAAGCGTTGTCGTACCCTCCCCTGGACCCTAAACCGTCCCCGTCCCCTAACCCTAACCCTAGCCCGAACCCTAACCCTAACCCTTCCCTGAAGCCTGACCCTCACCCGTCCCCTAATCCTAACCCGTACGCTAACACTAACCCGCGCCCTCACACGTACGCTCCCCCTAAAGCGTTGTCGTACCCTCCCCTGGACCCTAAACCGTCCCTGTCCCCTAACACTAACCCTAGCCCGAACCCTAACCCTAACGCTTCCCCGAAGCCTGACCCTCACCCGTCCCCTAATCCTAACCCGTACGCTAACAGTAGCCCGCGCCCTCACACGTACGATCCCCCTAAAGCGTTGTCGAACCCTCCCCTGGACCCTAAACCGTCCCCGTCCCCTAACCCTAAACCTAGCCCGAACCCTAACCCTAACACTTCCCCGAAGCCTGACCCTCACCCGTCCCCTAATCCTAACCCGTACGCTAACACTAACCCGCGCCCTCACACGTACGCTCCCCCTAAAGCGTTGTCGTACCCTCCCCTGGACCCTAAACCGTCCCCGTCCCCTAACCCTAACCCTAGCCCGAACCCTAACCCTAACCCTTCTCCGAAGCCTGACCCTCACCCGTCCCCTAATCCTAACCCGTACGCTAACACTAACCCCCGACCTCACACGTACGCTCCCCCTAAAGCGTTGTCGTACCCTCCCCTGGACCCTAAACCGTCCCCGTCCCCTAACCCTAACCCTAGCCCGAACCCTAACCCTAACCCTTCCCCGAAGCCTGACCCTCACCCGTCCCCTAATCCTAACCCGTACGCTAACACTAACCCGCACCCTCACACGTACGCTCCCCCAAAAGCGTTGTCGTACCCTCCCCTGGACCCTAAACCGTCCCCGTCCCCTAACCCTAACCGTAGCCCGAAACCTAACCCTAACCCTTCCCCGAAGCCTGACCCTCACCCGTCCCCTAATCCTAAACCGTACGGTAACACTAACCCGCGCCCTCACACGTACGCTCCCCCTAAAGCGTTGTCGTACCCTCCCCTGGACCCTAAACCGTCCCCGTCCCCTAACCCTAACCCTAGCCCGAACCCTAACCCTAACCCTTCCCCGAAGCCTGACCCTCACCCGTCCCCTAATCCTAACACGTACGCTAACACTAACCCGCGCCCTCACACGTACGCTCCCCCTAAAGCGTTGTCGTACCCTCCCCTGGACCCTAAACCGTCCCCGTCCCCTAACCGTAACCCTAGCCCGAACCCTAACCCTAAACCTTCTCCGAAGCCTGACCCTCACCCGTCCCCTAATCCTAACCCGTACGCTAACACTAACCTGCGCCCTCACACGTACGATCCCCCTAAAGCGTTGTCGTACCCTCCCCTGGACCCTAAACCGTCCCCGTCCCCTAACCCTAACCCTAGCCCGAACCCTAACCCTAACCCTTTCCCGAAGCCTGACCTTCACCGGTCCCCTAATCCTAACCCGTACGCTAACACTAACCCACGCCCTCACACATACGCTCCCCCTAATGCGTTGTCGTACCCTCTCCTGAACCCTAAACCTTCCCCATCCCCTAACCCTAACCCTAGCCCGAACCCTAACCCTAACCCTTCCCCGAAGCCTGACCCTCACCCGTCCCCTAATCCTAACCCGTACGCTAACACTAACCCGCGCCCTCACACGTACGCTCCCCCTAAAGCGTTGTCGTACCCTCCCCTGGACCCTAAACCGTCCCCGTCCCCTAACCCTAACCCTAGCCCGAACCCTAACCCTAACCCTTCTCCGAAGCCTGACCCTCACCCGTCCCATAATCCTAACCCGTACGCTAACACTAACCCGCGCCCTCACACGTACGCTTCCCCTAAAGCGTTGTCGTACCCTCCCCTGGACCCTAAACCGTCCCCGTCCCCTAACCCTAACCCTAGCCCGAACCCTAACCCTAACCCTTCCCCGAAGCCTGACCCTCACCCGTCCCCTAATCCTAACCCGTACGCTAACACTAACCCGCGCCCTCACACGTACGCTCCCCCTAAAGCGTTGTCGTACCCTCCCCTGGACCCTAAACCGTCCCTGTCCCCTAACACTAACCCTAGCCCGAACCCTAACCCTAACGCTTCCCCGAAGCCTGACCCTCACCCGTCCCCTAATCCTAACCCGTACGCTAACACTAGCCCGCGCCCTCACACGTACGCTCCCCCTAAAGCGTTGTCGAACCCTCCCCTGGACCCTAAACCGTCCCCGTCCCCTAACCCTAAACCTAGCCCGAACCCTAACCCTAACACTTCCCCGAAGCCTGACCCTCACCCGTCCCCTAATCCTAACCCGTACGCTAACACTAACCCGCGCCCTCACACGTACGCTCCCCCTAAAGCGTTGTCGTACCCTCCCCTGGACCCTAAACCGTCCCCGTCCCCTAACCCTAACCCTAGCCCGAACCCTAACCCTAACCCTTCCCCGAAGCCTGACCCTCACCCGTCCCCTAATCCTAACCCGTACGCTAACACTAACCCGCGACCTCACACGTACGCTCCCCCTAAAGCGTTGTCGTACCCTCCCCTGGACCCTAAACCGTCCCCGTCCCCTAACCCTAACCCTAGCCCGAACCCTAACCCTAACCCTTCCCCGAAGCCTGACCCTCACCCGTCCCCTAATCCTAACCCGTACGCTAACACTAACCCGCACCCTCACACGTACGCTCCCCCTAAAGCGTTGTCGTCCCCTCCCCTGGACCCTAAACCGTCCCCGTCCCCTAACCCTAACCGTAGCCCGAAACCTAACCCTAACCCTTCCCCGAAGCCTGACCCTCACCCGTCCCCTAATCCTAAACCGTACGGTAACACTAACCCGCGCCCTCACACGTACGCTCCCCCTAAAGCGTTGTCGTACCCTCCCCTGGACCCTAAACCTTCCCCGTCCCCTAACCCTAACCCTAGCCCGAACCCTAACCCTAACCCTTCCCCGAAGCCTGACCCTAACCCGTCCCCTAATCCTAACCCTTACGCTAACACTAGCCCGAGCTCTCACACGTACGCTCCGCCTAAAGCATTGTCGAACCCTCCCCTGGACCCTAAACTGTCCCCGTCCCCTAACCCTAAACCTAGCCCGAACCCTAACCCTAACCCTTCCCCGAAGCCTGACCCTCACCCGTCCCCTAATCCTAACCCGTACGCTAACACTAACCCGCGCCCTCACACGTACGCTCCCCCTAAAGCGTTGTCGTACCCTCCCCTGGACCCTAAACCATCCCCGTCCCCTAACCCTAACCCTAGCCCGAACACTAACCCTAACCCTTCTCCGAAGCCTGACCCTCACCCGTCCCCTAATCCTAACCCGTACGCTAACACTAACCCGCGCCCTCACACGTACGCTCCCCCTAAAGCGTTGTCGTACCCTCCCCTGGACCCTGAACCGTCCCCGTCCCCTAACCCTAACCGTAGCCCGAAACCTAACCCTAACCCTTCCCCGAAGCCTGACCCTCACCCGTCCCCTAATCCTAAACCGTACGGTAACACTAACCCGCGCCCTCACACGTACGCTCCCCCTAAAGCGTTGTCGTACCCTCCCCTGGACCCTAAACCGTCCCCGTCCCCTAACCCTAACCCTAGCCCGAACCCTAACCCTAACCCTTCCCCGAAGCCTGACCCTCACCCGTCCCCTAATCCTAACCC
Organism: Globicephala melas; assembly: GCF_963455315.2. NCBI lineage: Eukaryota > Metazoa > Chordata > Mammalia > Artiodactyla > Delphinidae > Globicephala > Globicephala melas. The sequence goes on from NW_027207210.1 coordinate 3,098,771, forward strand.
GTACGCTAACACTAACCCGCGCCCTCACACGTACGCTCCCCCTAAAGCGTTGTCGTACCCTCCCCTGGACCCTAAACCGTCCCCGTCCCCTAACCCTAACCCTAGCCCGAACCCTAACCCTAAACCTTCTCCGAAGCCTGACCCTCACCCGTCCCCTAATCCTAACCCGTACGCTAACACTAACCTGCGCCCTCACACGTACGCTCCCCCTAAAGCGTTGTCGTACCCTCCCCTGGACCCTAAACCGTCCCCGTCCCCTAACCCTAACCCTAGCCCGAACCCTAACCCTAACCCTTCCCCGAAGCCTGACCCTCACACGTCCCCTCATCCTAACCCGTACGCTAACACTAACCCGCGCCCTCACACGTACGCTCCCCCTAAAGCGTTGTCGTACCCTCCCCTGGACCCTAAACCGTCCCCGTCCCCTAACCCTAACCCTAGCCCGAACCCTAACCCTAACCCTTCCCCGAAGCCTGACCCTCACCCGTCCCCTAATCCTAAGCCGTACGCTAACACTAACCCGCGCCCTCACACGTACGCTCCCCCTAAAGCGTTGTCGTACCGTCCCCTGGACCCTAAACCGTCCCCGTCCCCTAACCCTAACCCTAGCCCGAACCCTAACCCTAAACCTTCCCCGAAGCCTGACCCTCACCCGTCCCCTAATCCTAACCCGTACGCTAACACTAACCTGCGCCCTCACACGTACGCTCCCCCTAAAGCGTTGTCGTACCCTCCCCTGGACCCTAAACCGTCCCCGTCCCCTAACCCTAACCCTAGCCCGAACCCTAACCCTAACCCTTCCCCGAAGCCTGACCTTCACCGGTCCCCTAATCCTAACCCGTACGCTAACACTAACCCACGCCCTCACACGTACGCTCCCCCTAAAGCGTTGTCGTACCCTCCCCTGAACCCTAAACCTTCCCCGTCCCCTAACCCTAACCCTAGCCCGAACCCTAACCCTAACCCTTCCCCGAAGCCTGACCCTCACCCGACCCCTAATCCTAACCCGTACGCTAACACTAACCCGCGCCCTCACACGTACGCTCCCCCTAAAGCGTTGTCGTACCCTCCCCTGGACCCTAAACCGTCCCCGTCCCCTAACCCTAACCCTAGCCCGAACCCTAACCCTAACCCTTCTCCGAAGCCTGACCCTCACCCGTCCCCTAATCCTAACCCGTACGCTAACACTAACCCGCGCCCTCACACGTACGCTCCCCCTAAAGCGTTGTCGTACTCTCCCCTGGACCCTAAACCGTCCCCGTCCCCTAACCCTAACCCTAGCCCGAACCCTAACCCTAACCCTTCCCCGAAGCCTGACCCTCACCCGTCCCCTAATCCTAACCCTTACGCTAACACTAACCCGCGCCCTCACACGTACGCTCCGCATAAAGCGTTGTCGTACCCTCCCCTGGACCCTAAACCGTCCCCGTCCCCTAACCCTAACCCTACCCCGAAACCTAACCCTAACCCTTCCCCGAAGCCTGACCCTCACCCATCCCCTAATCCTAACCCGTACGCTAACACTAACCCACGCCCTCACACGTACGCTCCCCCTAAAGCGTTGTCGTACCCTCCCCTGAACCCTAAACCTTCCCCGTCCCCTAACCCTACCCCTAGCCCGAACCCTAACCCTAACCCTTCCCCGAAGCCTGACCCTCACCCGTCCCCTAATCCTAACCCGTACGCTAACACTAACCCGCGCCCTCACACGTACGCTCCCCCTAAAGCGTTGTCGTACCCTCCCCTGGACCCTAAACCGTCCCCGTCCCCTAACCCTAACCCTAGCCCGAACCCTAACCCTAACCCTTCTCCGAAGCCTGACCCTCACCCGTCCCCTAATCCTAACCCGTACGCTAACACTAACCCGCGCCCTCACACGTACGCTCCCCCTAAAGCGTTGTCGTACCCTCCCCTGGACCCTAAACCGTCCCCGTCCCCTAACCCTAACCCTAGCCCGAACCCTAACCCTAACCCTTCCCCGAATCCTGACCCTCACCCGTCCCCTAATCCTAACCCTTACGCTAACACTAACCCGCGCCCTCACACGTACGCTCCCCCTAAAGCGTTGTCGTACCCTCCCCTGGACCCTAAACCGTCCCCGTCCCCTAACCCTAACCCTAGCCCGAACCCTAACCCTAACCCTTCTCCGAAGCCTGACCCTCACCCGTCCCCTAATCCTAAACCGTACGGTAACACTAACCCGCGCCCTCACACGTACGCTCCCCCTAAAGCGTTGTCGTACCCTCCCCTGGACCCTAAACCGTCCCCGTCCCCTAACCCTAACCCTAGCCCGAACCCTAACCCTAACCCTTCCCCGAAGCCTGACCCTCACCCGTCCCCTAATCCTAAACCGTACGCTAACACTAACCCGCGCCCTCACACGTACGCTCCCCCTAAAGCGTTGTCGTACCCTCCCCTGGACCCTAAACCGTCCCCGTCCCCTAACCCTAACCCTAGCCCGAACCCTAACCCTAAACCTTCTCCGAAGCCTGACCCTCACCCGTCCCCTAATCCTAACCCGTACGCTAACACTAACCTGCGCCCTCACACGTACGCTCCCCCTAAAGCGTTGTCGTACCCTCCCCTGGACCCTAAACCGTCCCCGTCCCCTAACCCTAACCCTAGCCCGAACCCTAACCCTAACCCTTTCCCGAAGCCTGACCTTCACCGGTCCCCTAATCCTAACCCGTATGCTGACACTAACCCACGCCCTCACACATACGCTCCCCCTAATGCGTTGTCGTACCCTCCCCTGAACCCTAAACCTTCCCCATCCCCTAACCCTAACCCTAGCCCGAACCCTAACCCTAACCCTTCCCCGAAGCCTGACCCTCACCCGTCCCCTAATCCTAACCCGTACGCTAACACTAACCCGCGCCCTCACACGTACGCTCCCCCTAAAGCGTTGTCGTACCCTCCCCTGGACCCTAAACCGTCCCCGTCCCCTAACCCTAACCCTAGCCCGAACCCTAACCCTAACCCTTCCCCGAAGCCTGACCCTCACCCGTCCACTAATCCTAACCCTTACGCTAACACTAACCCGCGCCCTCACACGTACGCTCCGCCTAAAGCGTTGTCGTACCCTGCCCTGGACCAAAAACCGTCCCCGTCCCCTAACCCTAACCCTAGCCCGAACCCTAACCCTAACCCTTCCCCGAAGCCTGACCCTCACCCGTCCCCTAATCCTAACCCGTACGCTAACACTAACCCGCGCCCTCACACGTACGCTCCCCCTAAAGCGTTGTCGTACCCTCCCCTGGACCCTAAACCGTCCCCGTCCCCTAACCCTAACCGTAGCCCGAAACCTAACCCTAACCCTTCCCCGAAGCCTGACCCTCACCCGTCCCCTAATCCTAAACCGTACGGTAACACTAACCCGCGCCCTCACACGTACGCTCCCCCTAAAGCGTTGTCGTACCCTCCCCTGGACCCTAAACCGTCCCCGTCCCCTAACCCTAACCCTAGCCCGAACCCTAACCCTAACCCTTCCCCGAAGCCTGACCCTCACCCGTCCCCTAATCCTAAGCCGTACGCTAACACTAACCCGCGCCCTCACACGTACGCTCCCCCTAAAGCGTTGTCGTACCGTCCCCTGGACCCTAAACCGTCCCCGTCCCCTAACCCTAACCCTAGCCCGAACCCTAACCCTAAACCTTCCCCGAAGCCTGACCCTCACCCGTCCCCTAATCCTAACCCGTACGCTAACACTAACCTGCGCCCTCACACGTACGCTCCCCCTAAAGCGTTGTCGTACCCTCCCCTGGACCCTAAACCGTCCCCGTCCCCTAACCCTAACCCTACCCCGAACCCTAACCCTAACCCTTCCCCGAAGCCTGACCTTCACCGGTCCCCTAATCCTAACCCGTACGCTAACACTAACCCACGCCCTCACACGTACGCTCCCCCTAAAGCGTTGTTGTACCCTCCCCTGAACCCTAAACCTTCCCCGTCCCCTAAGCCTAACCCTAGCCCGAACCCTAACCCTAACCCTTCCCCGAAGCCTGACCCTCACCCGTCCCCTAATCCTAACCCGTACGCTAACACTAACCCGCGCCCTCACACGTACGCTCCCCCTAAAGCGTTGTCGTACCCTCCCCTGGACCCTAAACCGTCCACGTCCCCTAACCCTAACCCTAGCCCGAACCCTAACCCTAACCCTTCTCCGAAGCCTGACCCTCACCCGTCCCCTAATCCTAACCCGTACGCTAACACTAACCCGCGCCCTCACACGTACGCTCCCCCTAAAGCGTTGTCGTACCCTCCCCTGGACCCTAAACCGTCCCCGTCCCCTAACCCTAACCCTAGCCCGAACCCTAACCCTAACCCTTCCCCGAAGCCTGACCCTCACCCGTCCCCTAATCCTAACCCTTACGCTAACACTAACCCGCGCCCTCACACGTACGCTCCGCCTAAAGCGTTGTCGTACCCTCCCCTGGACCCTAAACCGTCCCCATCCCCTAACCCTAACACTACCCCGAAACCTAACCCTAACCCTTCCCCGAAGCCTGACCCTCACCCGTCCCCTAATCCTAACCCGAACGCTAACACTAACCCGCGCCCTCACACGTACGCTCCCCCTAAAGCGTTGTCGTACCCTCCTCTGGACCCTAAACCTTCCCCGTCCCCTAACCCTAACCCTAGCCCGAACCCTAACCCTAACCCTTCCCCGAAGCCTGACCCTCACCCGTCCCCTAATCCTAACCCGTACGCTAACACTAACCCGTGCCCTCACACGTACGCTCCCCCTAAATCGTTGTCGTACCCTCCTCTGGACCCTAAACCGTCCCCGTCCCCTAACCCTAACCCTAGCCCGAACCCTACCCCTAACCCTTCCCCGAAGCCTGACCCTCACCCGTCCCCTAATCCTAACCCGTACGCTAACACTAACCCGCACCCTCACACGTACGCTCCCCCTAAAGCGTTCTCGTACCCTCGCCTGGACCCTAAACCGTCCCCGTCGCCTAACCCTAACCCTAGCCCGAACCCTAACCCTAACCCTTCCCCGAAGCCTGACCCTCACCCATCCGCTAATCCTAACCCGTACGCTAACACTAACCCACGCCCTCACACGTACGCTCCCCCTAAAGCGTTGTCGTACCCTCCCCTGGACCCTAAATCTTCCCCGTCCCCTAACCCTAACCCTAGCCCGAACCCTAACCCTAACCCTTCCCCGAAGCCTGACCCTCACACGTCCCCTAATCCTAACCCGTACGCTAACACTAACCCACGCCCTCACACGTACGCTCCTCCTAAATCGTTGTCGTACCCTCCTCTGGACCCTAAACCGTCCCCGTACCCTAACCCTAACCCTAGCCCGAACCCTAACCCTAACCCTTCCCCGAAGCCTGACCCTCACCCTTCCCCTAATCCTCACCCGTACGCTAACACTAACCCACACCCTCACACGTACGCTCCCCCTAAAGCGTTGTCGTACCCTCACCTGGACCCTAAACCGTCCCCGTCCCCTAACCCTAACCCTAGCCCGAACGCTAACCCTAACCCTTCCCCGAATCCTGACCCTCACCCGTCCCCTAATCCTAACCCGTACGCTAACACTAACCCGCGCCCTCACACGTGCGCTTCCCCTAAAGCGTTGTCGTACCCTCCCCTGGACCCTAAACCGTCACCGTCCCCTAACCCTAACCCTAGCCCGAACCCTAACCCTAACACTTCCCCGAAGCCTGACCCTCACCCGTCCCCTAATCCTAAACCGTACGGTAACACTAACCCGCGCCCTCACACGTACGCTCCCCCTAAAGCGTTGTCGTACCCTCCCCTGGACCCTAAACCGTCCCCGTCCCCTAACCCTAACCCTAGCCCGAACCCTAACCCTAACCCTTCCCCGAAACCTGACCCTCACCCGTCCCCTAATCCTAACCCGTACGCTAACACTAACCCGCACGCTCACACGTACGCTCCCCCTAAAGCGTTGTCGTACCCTCCCCTGGACCCTAAACCGTCCCCGTCCCCTAACCCTAACCGTAGCCCGAAACCTAACCCTAACCCTTCCCCGAAGCCTGACCCTCACCCGTCCCCTAATCCTAACCCGTACGCTAACACTAACCCACGCCCTCACACGTACGCTCCCCCTAAATCGTTGTCGTACCCTCCTCTGGACCCTAAACCTTCCCCGTCCCCTAACCCTAACCCTAGTCCGAACCCTAACCCTAACCCTTCCCCGAAGCCTGACCCACACCCGTCCCCTAATCCTAACCCGTACGCTAACAATAACCCGTGCCCTCACACGTACGCTCCACCTAAATCGTTGTCGTACCCTCCTCTGGACCCTAAACCATCCCCGTCCCCTAACCCTAACCCTAGCCCGAACCCTACCCCTAACCCTTCCCCGAAGCCTGACCCTCACCCGTCCCCTAATCCTAACCCGTACGCTAACACTAACCCGCACCCTCACACGTACGCTCCCCCTAAAGCGTTGTCGTACCCTCGCCTGGACCCTAAACCGTCCCCGTCGCCTAACCCTAACCCTAGCCCGAACCCTAACCCTAACCCTTCCCCGAAGCCTGACCCTCACCCATCCCCTAATCCTAACCCGTACGCTAACACTAACCCACGCCCTCACACGTACGCTCCCCCTAAAGCGTTGTCGTACCCTCCCCTGGACCCTAAATCTTCCCCGTCCCCTAACCCTAACCCTAGCCCGAACCCTAACCCTAACCCTTCCCCGAAGCCTGACCCTCACCCGTCCCCTAATCCTCACCCGTACGCTAACACTAACCCGCACCCTCACACGTACGCTCCCCCTAAAGCGTTGTCGTACCCTCACCTGGACCCTAAACCGTCCCCGTCCCCTAACCCTAACCCTAGCCCGAACCCTAACCCTAACCCTTCCCCGAATCCTGACCCTCACCCGTCCCCTAATCCTAACCCGTACGCTAACACTAACCCGCGCCCTCACACGTGCGCTCCCCCTAAAGCGTTGTCGTACCCTCCCCTGGACCCTAAACCGTCCCCGTCCCCTAACCCTAACCCTAGCCCGAACCCTAACCCTAACACTTCCCCGAAGCCTGACCCTCACACGTCCCCTTATCCTAACCCGTACGCTAACACTAACCCGCACCCTCACACGTACGCTCCCCCTAAAGCGTTGTCGTACCCTCCCCTGGACGCTAAACCGTCCCCGTCCCCTAACCCTAACCCTAGCCCGAACCCTAACCCTAACCCTTCCCCGAAGCCTGACCCTCACCCGTCCCCTAATCCTAAACCGTACGCTAACACTAACCCGCGCCCTCACACGTACGCTCCCCCTAAAGCGTTGTCGTACCCTCCCCTGGACCCTAAACCATCCCCGTCCCCTAACCCTAACCCTAGCCCGAACCCTAACCCTAACCCTTCCCCGAAGCCAGACCATCACCCGTCCCCTAATCCTAACCCGTACGCTAACATTAACCCGCGCCCTCACACGTACGCTCCCCCTAAAGCGTTGTCGTACCCTCCCCTGGACCCTAAACCGTCCCCGTCCCCTAACCCTAACCCTAGCCCGAACCCTAACCCTAACCCTTCCCCGAAGCCTGAACTTCACCGTTCCCCTAATCGTAAACCGTACGCTAACACTAACCCGCGCCCTCACACCTACGCTCCCCCTAAAGCGTTGTCGTACCCTCCCCTGGACCCTAAACCGTCCCCGTCCCCTAACCCTAACCCTAGCCCGAACCCTAACCCTAACCCTTCTCCGAAGCCTGACCCTCACCCGTCCGCTAATCCTAACTCGTACGCTAACACTAACCCGCGCCCTCACACGTACGCTCCCCTTAAAGAGTTGTCGTACCCTCCCCTGGACCCTAAACCGTCCCCGTCCCCTAACCCTAACCCTAGCCCGAACCCTAACCCTAACCCTTCCCCGAAGCCTGACCCTCACCCGTCCCCTAATCCTAACCCTTACGCTAACACTAACCCGCGCCCTCACACGTACGCTCCGCCTAAAGCTTTGTCGTACCCTCCCCTGGACCCTAAACCGTCCCCGTCACCTAACCCTAACCCTACCGCGAACCCTAACCCTAACCCTTCCCCGAAGCCTGACCCTCACCCATCCCCTAATCCTAACCCGTACGCTAACACTAACCCGCGCCCTCACACGTACGCTCCCCCTAAAGCGTTGTCGTACCCTCCCCTGGACCCTAAACCGTCCCCGTCCCCTAACCCTAACCCTAGCCCGAACCCTAACCCTAACCCTTCCCCGAAGCCTGACCCTCACCCGTCCCATAATCCTAACCCGTACGCTAACATTAACCCGCGCCCTCACACGTACGCTCCCCCTAAAGCGTTGTCGTACCCTCCCCTGGACCCTAAACCGTCCCCGTCCCCTAACCCTAACCCTAGCCCGAACCCTAACCCTAACCCTTCCCCGAAGCCTGAACTTCACCGTTCCCCTAATCGTAAACCGTACGCTAACACTAACCCGCGCCCTCACACCTACGCTCCCCCTAAAGCGTTGTCGTACCCTCCCCTGGACCCTAAACCGTCCCCGTCCCCTAACCTTAACCCTAGCCCGAACCCTAACCCTAACCCTTCCTCGAAGCCTGACCCTCACCCGTCCCCTAATCCTAACCCGTACGCTAACACTAACCCGCGCCCTCACACGTACGCTCCCCCTAAAGCGTTGTCGTACCGTCTCCTGGACCCTAAACCGTCCCCGTCTCCTAACCCTAAACCTAGACCGAACCCTAACCCTAACCCTTCCGCGAAGCCTGACCCTCACCCGTCCCCTAATCCTAAGCCGTACGCTAACACTAACCCGCGCCCTCACACGTACGCTCCCCCTAAAGCGTTGTCGTACCCTCCCCTGGACCCTAAACCGTCCCCATCCCCTAACCCTAACCCTAGCCCGAACCCTAACCCTAACCCTTCCCCGAAGCCTGATCCACACCCGTCCCCTAATCCTAAGCTGTACACTAACACTAACCCGTGCTCTCACTCGTACGCTCCCCCTAAAGCGTTGTTGTACCCTCCCCTGGACCCTAAACCGTCCCCATACCCTAACCGTAACCCTAGCCCGAACCCTAACCCTAACCCTTCCCCGAAGCCTGACCCTCAACCGTCCCCTAATCCTAAGCCGTACGCTAACACTAACCCGCGCCCTCACACGTACGCTCCCCCTAAAGCGTTGTCGTACCCTCCCCTGGACCCTAAACTGTCCCACTCCCCTAACCCTAACCATAGCCCGAACCCTAACCCTAACCCTTCCCCGAAGCCTGACACTCACCCGTCCCCTAATCCTAAGCCGTACACTAACACTAACCCGCGCCCTCACACGTACGCTCCCCCTAAAGCGTTGTCGTACCCTCCCCTGGACCCTAAACCGTCCCCGTCCCCTAACCCTAACCCTAGCCCGAACCCTAAACCTAACCCTTCCCCGAAGCGTGACCCTCACCCGTCCCCTAATCCTCACCCGTACGCTAACACTAACCCGCGCCCTCACACGTACGCTCCCCCTGAAGCGTTTCGTACCCTCCCCTGGACCCTAAACTGTCCCCGTCCCCTAACCCTAACCCTAGCCCGAACCCTAACCCTAACCCTTCCCCGAAGCCTGACCCTCACCCGGCCCCTAATCCTAAGCCGTACGCTAACACTAACCCGCGCCCTAACACGTACGCTCCCCCTAAAGCGTTGTCGTACCCTCCCCTGGACCCTGAAACGTCCCCGTCCCCTAACCCTAACCCTAGCGCGAACCCTAACCCTAACCCTTCCCCGAAGCCTGACCCTCACCCGTCCCCTAATCCTAACTCGTACGCTAACACTAACCCGCGCCCTCACACGTACGCTCCCCCTAAAGCGTTGTCGTACCCTCCCCTGGACCCTAAACCGTCCCCGTCCCCTAACCCTAACCCTAGCCCGAATCCTAACCCTAACCCTTCACCGAAGCCTGACCCTCACCCGGCCCCTAATCCTAAGCCGTACGCTAACACTAACCCGCGCCCTCACACGTACGCTCCCCCTAAAGCGTTGTCGTACCCTCCCCTGGACCCTAAACTGTCCCACTCCCCTAACCCTAACCATAGCCCGAACCCTAACCCTAACCCTTCCCCGAAGCCTGACACTCACCCGTCCCCTAATCCTAAGCCGTACACTAACACTAACCCGCGCCCTCACACGTACGCTCCCCCTAAAGCGTTGTCGTACCCTCCCCTGGACCCTAAACCGTCCCCGTCCCCTAACCCTAACCCTAGCCCGAACCCTAAACCTAACCCTTCCCCGAAGCGTGACCCTCACCCGTCCCCTAATCCTCACCCGTACGCTAACACTAACCCGCGCCCTCACACGTACGCTCCCCCTGAAGCGTTTCGTACCCTCCCCTGGACCCTAAACTGTCCCCGTCCCCTAACCCTAACCCTAGCCCGAACCCTAACCCTAACCCTTCCCCGAAGCCTGACCCTCACCCGGCCCCTAATCCTAAGCCGTACGCTAACACTAACCCGCGCCCTAACACGTACGCTCCCCCTAAAGCGTTGTCGTACCCTCCCCTGGACCCTGAAACGTCCCCGTCCCCTAACCCTAACCCTAGCGCGAACCCTAACCCTAACCCTTCCCCGAAGCCTGACCCTCACCCGTCCCCTAATCCTAACTCGTACGCTAACACTAACCCGCGCCCTCACACGTACGCTCCCCCTAAAGCGTTGTCGTACCCTCCCCTGGACCCTAAACCGTCCCCGTCCCCTAACCCTAACCCTAGCCCGAATCCTAACCCTAACCCTTCACCGAAGCCTGACCCTCACCCGTCCCCTAATCCTAAGCCGTACGCTAACACTAACCCGCGCCCTCACACGTACGCTCCCCCTAAAGCGTTGTCGTACCCTCCCCTGGATCCTAAACCGTCCCCGTCCCCTAACCCTAACCCTAGCCCGAACCCTAACCCTAACCCTTCCCCGAAGCCTGACCCTCACCCGTCACGTAATCCTAAGCTGTACGCTAACACTAACCCGCGCCCTCACACGTACGCTCCCCCTAAAGCGTTGTCGTACCCTCCCCTGGACCCTAAACCGTCCCCGTCCCCTAACCCTAACCCTAGCCCGAACCCTAACCCTACCCCTTCCCCGAAGCCTGACCCTCACCCGTCCCCTAATCCTAACCCGTACGGTAACACTAACCCACGCCGTCACATGTACGCTCCCCTTAAGGCGTTGTCGTACCCTCCCCTGGACCCTAAACCTTCCCCGTCCCCTAATCCTAACCATAGCCCGAACCCTAACCGTAACCTTTCCCCGAAGCCTACACTCACCCGTACCCTAATCCTAAGCTGTACGCTAACACTAACCCGCGCCCTCACACGTACGCTCCCCCTAAAGCGTTGTCGTACCCTCCCCTGGACCCTAAACTCTCCCCGTCCCCTAACCCTAACCATAGCCCGAACCCTAACCCTAACCCTTCCCCGAAGCCTGACCCTCACCCGTCCCCTAATCCTAAGCCGTACGCTAACACTAACCCGCGCCCTCACACGTACGCTCCACCTAAAGCGTTGTCGTACCCTCCCCTGGACCCTACACCGTCCCCGTCCCCTAACCCTAACCCTAGCCCGAACCCTAACCCTAACCCTTTCCCGAAGCCTGACCCTCACACGTCCCCTAATCCTAACCCGTACGCTAACACTAACCCGCGCCCTCCCACGTACGCTCCCCCTAAAGCGTCGTCGTACCCTCCCCTGGACCCTAAACCGTCCCCGTCCCCTAACCCTAAACCTAGCCCGAACCCTAACCCTAACCCTTCCCCGAAGCGTGACCCTCACCCGTCCTCTAATCCTCACCCGTACGCTAACACTAACCCGCGCCCTCACACGTACGCTCCCCCTAAAGCGTTGTCGTACCCTCCCCTGGACCCTAAACCGTCCCCGTCCCCTAACCCTCACCCTAGCCCGAACCCTAACCCTAACCCTTCCCCGAAGCCTGACCCTCACCCGTCCCCTAATCCTAAGCCGTACGCTAACACTAACCCGCGCCCTCACACGTACGCCCCCCCTAAAGCGTTGTCGTACCCTCCCCTGGACCCTAAAACGTCCCCGTCCCCGTCCCCTAACCCTAGCCCGAACCCTAACCCTAACCCTTCCCCGAAGCCTGACCCTCACCTGTCCCCTAATGCTAAGCCGTACGCTAACACTAACCCGCGACCTCACACGTACGCTCCCCCTAAAGCATTGTCGTACCCTCCCCTGGACCCTAAACCGTCCCCGTTCCCTAACCCTAACCCTAGACCGAACCCTAACCCTAACCCTTCCCCGAAGCCTGACCCTCACCCGTCCCCTAATCCTAAGCCGTACGCTAACACTAACCCACGCCCTCAAACGTACGCTCCCCCTAAAGCGTTGTCGTACCCTCCCCTGGACCCTAAACCGTCCCCGTCCCCTAACCCTAACCCTAGCCCGAACCCTAACCCTAACCCTTCCCCGAAGCCTGACCCTCACCCGTCCCCTAATCCTAACCCGTACGCTAACACTAACCCGCGCCCTCACACGTACGCTCCCCCTAAAGCGTTGTCGTACCCTCCCCTGGACCCTAAACCGTCCCCATCCCCTAACCCTAACCCTAGCCCGAACCCTAACCCTAACCCTTCCCCGAAGCCTGACCCTCACCCGTCCCCTAATCCTAAGCCGTACGCTAACACTAACCCGCGCCCTCACACGTACGCTCCCCCTAAAGCGTTGTCGTACCCTCCCCTGGACCCTAAAACGTCCCCGTCCCCGTCCCCTAACCCTAGCCCGAACCCTAACCCTAACCCTTCCCCGAAGCCTGACCCTCACCTGTCCCCTAATGCTAAGCCGTACGCTAACACTAACCCGCGACCTCACACGTACGCTCCCCCTAAAGCGTTGTCGTACCCTCCCCTGGACCCTAAACCGTCCCCGTCCCCTAACCCTAACCCTAGACCGAACCCTAACCCTAACCCTTCCCCGAAGCCTGACCCTCACCCGTCCCCTAATCCTAAGCCGTACGCTAACACTAACACACGCCCTCAAACGTACGCTCCCCCTAAAGCGTTGTCGTACCCTCCCCTGGACCCTAAACCGTCCCCGTCCCCTAACCCTAACCCTAGCCCGAACCCTAACCCTAACCCTTCCCCGAAGCCTGACCCTCACCCGTCCCCTAATCCTCACCCGTACGCTAACACTAACCCGCGCCCTCACACGTACGCTCCCCCTAAAGCGATGTCGTACCCTCCCCTGGACCCTAAACCGTCCCCGTCCCCTAACCCTAACCCTAGCCCGAACCCTAAGCCTAACCCTTCCCCGAAGCCTGACCCTCACCCGTCCCCTAATCCTAAGCCGTACGCTAACACTAACCCGCGCCCTCACACGTACGCTCCCCCTAAAGCGTTGTCGTACCCTCCCCTGGACCCTAAGCCGTCCCCGTCCCCTAACCCTAACCCTAGCCCGAACCCTAACCCTAACCCTTCCCCGAAGCCTGACCCTCACCCGTCCCCTAATCCTAACCCGTACGCTAACACTAACCCGCGCCCTCACACGTACGCTCCCCCTAAAGCGTTGTCGTACCCTCCCCTGGACCCTAAACCGTCCCCGTCCCCTAACCCTAACCCTAGCCCGAACCCTAAACCTAACCCTTCCCCGAAGCCTGACCCTCACCCGTCCCCTAATCCTCACCCGTACGCTAACACTAACCCGCGCCCTCACACGTACGCTCCCCCTAAAGCGTTGTCGTACCCTCCCCTGGACCCTAAACCGTCCCCGTCCCCTAACCCTAAACCTAGCCCGAACCCTAACCCTAACCCTTCCCCGAAGCGTGACCCTCACCCGTCCTCTAATCCTCACCCGTACGCTAACACTAACCCGCGCCCTCACACGTACGCTCCCCCTAAAGCGTTGTCGTACCCTCCCCTGGACCCTAAACCGTCCCCGTCCCCTAACCCTCACCCTAGCCCGAACCCTAACCGTAACCCTTCCCCGAAGCCTGACCCTCACCCGTCCCCTAATCCTAAGCCGTACGCTAACACTAACCCGCGCCCTCACACGTACGCCCCCCCTAAAGCGTTGTCGTACCCTCCCCTGGACCCTAAAACGTCCCCGTCCCCGTCCCCTAACCCTAGCCCGAACCCTAACCCTAACCCTTCCCCGAAGCCTGACCCTCACCTGTCCCCTAATGCTAAGCCGTACGCTAACACTAACCCACGCCCTCAAACGTACGCTCCCCCTAAAGCGTTGTCGTACCCTCCCCTGGACCCTAAACCGTCCCCGTCCCCTAACCCTAACCCTAGCCCGAACCCTAACCCTAACCCTTCCCCGAAGCCTGACCCTCACCCGTCCCCTAATCCTAACCCGTACGCTAACACTAACCCGCGCCCTCACACGTACGCTCCCCCTAAAGCGTTGTCGTACCCTCCCCTGGACCCTAAACCGTCCCCATCCCCTAACCCTAACCCTAGCCCGAACCCTAACCCTAACCCTTCCCCGAAGCCTGACCCTCACCCGTCCCCTAATCCTAAGCCGTACGCTAACACTAACCCGCGCCCTCACACGTACGCTCCCCCTAAAGCGTTGTCGTACCCTCCCCTGGACCCTAAAACGTCCCCGTCCCCGTCCCCTAACCCTAGCCCGAACCCTAACCCTAACCCTTCCCCGAAGCGTGACCCTCACCTGTCCCCTAATGCTAAGCCGTACGCTAACACTAACCCGCGACCTCACACGTACGCTCCCCCTAAAGCGTTGTCGTACCCTCCCCTGGACCCTAAACCGTCCCCGTCCCCTAACCCTAACCCTAGACCGAACCCTAACCCTAACCCTTCCCCGAAGCCTGACCCTCACCCGTCCCCTAATCCTAAGCCGTACGCTAACACTAACCCACGCCCTCAAACGTACGCTCCCCCTAAAGCGTTGTCGTACCCTTCCCTGGACCCTAAACCGTCCCCGTCCCCTAACCCTAACCCTAGCCCGAACCCTAACCCTAACCCTTCCCCGAAGCCTGACCCTCACCCGTCCCCTAATCCTCACCCGTACGCTAACACTAACCCGCGCCCTCACACGTACGCTCCCCCTAAAGCGTTGTCGTACCCTCCCCTGGACCCTCAACCGTCCCCGTCCCCTAACCCTAACCCTAGCCCGAACCCTAACCCTAACCCTTCCCCGAAGGCTGACCCTCACCCTTCCCCTAATACTAAGCCGTACGCTAACACTAACCCGCGCCCTCACACGTACTCTCCACCTAAAGCGTTGTCGTACCCTCCCCTGGACCCTAAACCGTCCCCGTCCCCTAACCCTAACCCTAGCCCGAACCCTAACCCTAACCCTTCTCCGAAGCCTGACCCTCACCCGTCCGCTAATCCTAACTCGTACGCTAACACTAACCCGCGCCCTCACACGTACGCTCCCCTTAAAGAGTTGTCGTACCCTCCCCTGGACCCTAAACCGTCCCCGTCCCCTAACCCTAACCCTAGCCCGAACCCTAACCCTAACCCTTCCCCGAAGCCTGACCCTCACCCGTCCCCTAATCCTAACCCTTACGCTAACACTAACCCGCGCCCTCACACGTACGCTCCGCCTAAAGCTTTGTCGTACCCTCCCCTGGACCCTAAACCGTCCCCGTCACCTAACCCTAACCCTACCGCGAACCCTAACCCTAACCCTTCCCCGAAGCCTGACCCTCACCCATCCCCTAATCCTAACCCGTACGCTAACACTAACCCGCGCCCTCACACGTACGCTCCCCCTAAAGCGTTGTCGTACCCTCCCCTGGACCCTAAACCGTCCCCGTCCCCTAACCCTAACCCTAGCCCGAACCCTAACCCTAACCCTTCCCCGAAGCCTGACCCTCACCCGTCCCATAATCCTAACCCGTACGCTAACATTAACCCGCGCCCTCACACGTACGCTCCCCCTAAAGCGTTGTCGTACCCTCCCCTGGACCCTAAACCGTCCCCGTCCCCTAACCCTAACCCTAGCCCGAACCCTAACCCTAACCCTTCCCCGAAGCCTGAACTTCACCGTTCCCCTAATCGTAAACCGTACGCTAACACTAACCCGCGCCCTCACACCTACGCTCCCCCTAAAGCGTTGTCGTACCCTCCCCTGGACCCTAAACCGTCCCCGTCCCCTAACCTTAACCCTAGCCCGAACCCTAACCCTAACCCTTCCTCGAAGCCTGACCCTCACCCGTCCCCTAATCCTAACCCGTACGCTAACACTAACCCGCGCCCTCACACGTACGCTCCCCCTAAAGCGTTGTCGTACCGTCTCCTGGACCCTAAACCGTCCCCGTCTCCTAACCCTAAACCTAGACCGAACCCTAACCCTAACCCTTCCGCGAAGCCTGACCCTCACCCGTCCCCTAATCCTAAGCCGTACGCTAACACTAACCCGCGCCCTCACACGTACGCTCCCCCTAAAGCGTTGTCGTACCCTCCCCTGGACCCTAAACCGTCCCCATCCCCTAACCCTAACCCTAGCCCGAACCCTAACCCTAACCCTTCCCCGAAGCCTGATCCACACCCGTCCCCTAATCCTAAGCTGTACACTAACACTAACCCGTGCTCTCACTCGTACGCTCCCCCTAAAGCGTTGTTGTACCCTCCCCTGGACCCTAAACCGTCCCCATACCCTAACCGTAACCCTAGCCCGAACCCTAACCCTAACCCTTCCCCGAAGCCTGACCCTCAACCGTCCCCTAATCCTAAGCCGTACGCTAACACTAACCCGCGCCCTCACACGTACGCTCCCCCTAAAGCGTTGTCGTACCCTCCCCTGGACCCTAAACTGTCCCACTCCCCTAACCCTAACCATAGCCCGAACCCTAACCCTAACCCTTCCCCGAAGCCTGACACTCACCCGTCCCCTAATCCTAAGCCGTACACTAACACTAACCCGCGCCCTCACACGTACGCTCCCCCTAAAGCGTTGTCGTACCCTCCCCTGGACCCTAAACCGTCCCCGTCCCCTAACCCTAACCCTAGCCCGAACCCTAAACCTAACCCTTCCCCGAAGCGTGACCCTCACCCGTCCCCTAATCCTCACCCGTACGCTAACACTAACCCGCGCCCTCACACGTACGCTCCCCCTGAAGCGTTTCGTACCCTCCCCTGGACCCTAAACTGTCCCCGTCCCCTAACCCTAACCCTAGCCCGAACCCTAACCCTAACCCTTCCCCGAAGCCTGACCCTCACCCGGCCCCTAATCCTAAGCCGTACGCTAACACTAACCCGCGCCCTAACACGTACGCTCCCCCTAAAGCGTTGTCGTACCCTCCCCTGGACCCTGAAACGTCCCCGTCCCCTAACCCTAACCCTAGCGCGAACCCTAACCCTAACCCTTCCCCGAAGCCTGACCCTCACCCGTCCCCTAATCCTAACTCGTACGCTAACACTAACCCGCGCCCTCACACGTACGCTCCCCCTAAAGCGTTGTCGTACCCTCCCCTGGACCCTAAACCGTCCCCGTCCCCTAACCCTAACCCTAGCCCGAATCCTAACCCTAACCCTTCACCGAAGCCTGACCCTCACCCGTCCCCTAATCCTAAGCCGTACGCTAACACTAACCCGCGCCCTCACACGTACGCTCCCCCTAAAGCGTTGTCGTACCCTCCCCTGGATCCTAAACCGTCCCCGTCCCCTAACCCTAACCCTAGCCCGAACCCTAACCCTAACCCTTCCCCGAAGCCTGACCCTCACCCGTCACGTAATCCTAAGCTGTACGCTAACACTAACCCGCGCCCTCACACGTACGCTCCCCCTAAAGCGTTGTCGTACCCTCCCCTGGACCCTAAACCGTCCCCGTCCCCTAACCCTAACCCTAGCCCGAACCCTAACCCTACCCCTTCCCCGAAGCCTGACCCTCACCCGTCCCCTAATCCTAACCCGTACGGTAACACTAACCCACGCCGTCACATGTACGCTCCCCTTAAGGCGTTGTCGTACCCTCCCCTGGACCCTAAACCTTCCCCGTCCCCTAATCCTAACCATAGCCCGAACCCTAACCGTAACCTTTCCCCGAAGCCTACACTCACCCGTACCCTAATCCTAAGCTGTACGCTAACACTAACCCGCGCCCTCACACGTACGCTCCCCCTAAAGCGTTGTCGTACCCTCCCCTGGACCCTAAACTCTCCCCGTCCCCTAACCCTAACCATAGCCCGAACCCTAACCCTAACCCTTCCCCGAAGCCTGACCCTCACCCGTCCCCTAATCCTAAGCCGTACGCTAACACTAACCCGCGCCCTCACACGTACGCTCCACCTAAAGCGTTGTCGTACCCTCCCCTGGACCCTACACCGTCCCCGTCCCCTAACCCTAACCCTAGCCCGAACCCTAACCCTAACCCTTTCCCGAAGCCTGACCCTCACACGTCCCCTAATCCTAACCCGTACGCTAACACTAACCCGCGCCCTCCCACGTACGCTCCCCCTAAAGCGTCGTCGTACCCTCCCCTGGACCCTAAACCGTCCCCGTCCCCTAACCCTAAACCTAGCCCGAACCCTAACCCTAACCCTTCCCCGAAGCGTGACCCTCACCCGTCCTCTAATCCTCACCCGTACGCTAACACTAACCCGCGCCCTCACACGTACGCTCCCCCTAAAGCGTTGTCGTACCCTCCCCTGGACCCTAAACCGTCCCCGTCCCCTAACCCTCACCCTAGCCCGAACCCTAACCCTAACCCTTCCCCGAAGCCTGACCCTCACCCGTCCCCTAATCCTAAGCCGTACGCTAACACTAACCCGCGCCCTCACACGTACGCCCCCCCTAAAGCGTTGTCGTACCCTCCCCTGGACCCTAAAACGTCCCCGTCCCCGTCCCCTAACCCTAGCCCGAACCCTAACCCTAACCCTTCCCCGAAGCCTGACCCTCACCTGTCCCCTAATGCTAAGCCGTACGCTAACACTAACCCGCGACCTCACACGTACGCTCCCCCTAAAGCATTGTCGTACCCTCCCCTGGACCCTAAACCGTCCCCGTTCCCTAACCCTAACCCTAGACCGAACCCTAACCCTAACCCTTCCCCGAAGCCTGACCCTCACCCGTCCCCTAATCCTAAGCCGTACGCTAACACTAACCCACGCCCTCAAACGTACGCTCCCCCTAAAGCGTTGTCGTACCCTCCCCTGGACCCTAAACCGTCCCCGTCCCCTAACCCTAACCCTAGCCCGAACCCTAACCCTAACCCTTCCCCGAAGCCTGACCCTCACCCGTCCCCTAATCCTAACCCGTACGCTAACACTAACCCGCGCCCTCACACGTACGCTCCCCCTAAAGCGTTGTCGTACCCTCCCCTGGACCCTAAACCGTCCCCATCCCCTAACCCTAACCCTAGCCCGAACCCTAACCCTAACCCTTCCCCGAAGCCTGACCCTCACCCGTCCCCTAATCCTAAGCCGTACGCTAACACTAACCCGCGCCCTCACACGTACGCTCCCCCTAAAGCGTTGTCGTACCCTCCCCTGGACCCTAAAACGTCCCCGTCCCCGTCCCCTAACCCTAGCCCGAACCCTAACCCTAACCCTTCCCCGAAGCCTGACCCTCACCTGTCCCCTAATGCTAAGCCGTACGCTAACACTAACCCGCGACCTCACACGTACGCTCCCCCTAAAGCGTTGTCGTACCCTCCCCTGGACCCTAAACCGTCCCCGTCCCCTAACCCTAACCCTAGACCGAACCCTAACCCTAACCCTTCCCCGAAGCCTGACCCTCACCCGTCCCCTAATCCTAAGCCGTACGCTAACACTAACACACGCCCTCAAACGTACGCTCCCCCTAAAGCGTTGTCGTACCCTCCCCTGGACCCTAAACCGTCCCCGTCCCCTAACCCTAACCCTAGCCCGAACCCTAACCCTAACCCTTCCCCGAAGCCTGACCCTCACCCGTCCCCTAATCCTCACCCGTACGCTAACACTAACCCGCGCCCTCACACGTACGCTCCCCCTAAAGCGATGTCGTACCCTCCCCTGGACCCTAAACCGTCCCCGTCCCCTAACCCTAACCCTAGCCCGAACCCTAAGCCTAACCCTTCCCCGAAGCCTGACCCTCACCCGTCCCCTAATCCTAAGCCGTACGCTAACACTAACCCGCGCCCTCACACGTACGCTCCCCCTAAAGCGTTGTCGTACCCTCCCCTGGACCCTAAGCCGTCCCCGTCCCCTAACCCTAACCCTAGCCCGAACCCTAACCCTAACCCTTCCCCGAAGCCTGACCCTCACCCGTCCCCTAATCCTAACCCGTACGCTAACACTAACCCGCGCCCTCACACGTACGCTCCCCCTAAAGCGTTGTCGTACCCTCCCCTGGACCCTAAACCGTCCCCGTCCCCTAACCCTAACCCTAGCCCGAACCCTAAACCTAACCCTTCCCCGAAGCCTGACCCTCACCCGTCCCCTAATCCTCACCCGTACGCTAACACTAACCCGCGCCCTCACACGTACGCTCCCCCTAAAGCGTTGTCGTACCCTCCCCTGGACCCTAAACCGTCCCCGTCCCCTAACCCTAAACCTAGCCCGAACCCTAACCCTAACCCTTCCCCGAAGCGTGACCCTCACCCGTCCTCTAATCCTCACCCGTACGCTAACACTAACCCGCGCCCTCACACGTACGCTCCCCCTAAAGCGTTGTCGTACCCTCCCCTGGACCCTAAACCGTCCCCGTCCCCTAACCCTCACCCTAGCCCGAACCCTAACCGTAACCCTTCCCCGAAGCCTGACCCTCACCCGTCCCCTAATCCTAAGCCGTACGCTAACACTAACCCGCGCCCTCACACGTACGCCCCCCCTAAAGCGTTGTCGTACCCTCCCCTGGACCCTAAAACGTCCCCGTCCCCGTCCCCTAACCCTAGCCCGAACCCTAACCCTAACCCTTCCCCGAAGCCTGACCCTCACCTGTCCCCTAATGCTAAGCCGTACGCTAACACTAACCCACGCCCTCAAACGTACGCTCCCCCTAAAGCGTTGTCGTACCCTCCCCTGGACCCTAAACCGTCCCCGTCCCCTAACCCTAACCCTAGCCCGAACCCTAACCCTAACCCTTCCCCGAAGCCTGACCCTCACCCGTCCCCTAATCCTAACCCGTACGCTAACACTAACCCGCGCCCTCACACGTACGCTCCCCCTAAAGCGTTGTCGTACCCTCCCCTGGACCCTAAACCGTCCCCATCCCCTAACCCTAACCCTAGCCCGAACCCTAACCCTAACCCTTCCCCGAAGCCTGACCCTCACCCGTCCCCTAATCCTAAGCCGTACGCTAACACTAACCCGCGCCCTCACACGTACGCTCCCCCTAAAGCGTTGTCGTACCCTCCCCTGGACCCTAAAACGTCCCCGTCCCCGTCCCCTAACCCTAGCCCGAACCCTAACCCTAACCCTTCCCCGAAGCGTGACCCTCACCTGTCCCCTAATGCTAAGCCGTACGCTAACACTAACCCGCGACCTCACACGTACGCTCCCCCTAAAGCGTTGTCGTACCCTCCCCTGGACCCTAAACCGTCCCCGTCCCCTAACCCTAACCCTAGACCGAACCCTAACCCTAACCCTTCCCCGAAGCCTGACCCTCACCCGTCCCCTAATCCTAAGCCGTACGCTAACACTAACCCACGCCCTCAAACGTACGCTCCCCCTAAAGCGTTGTCGTACCCTTCCCTGGACCCTAAACCGTCCCCGTCCCCTAACCCTAACCCTAGCCCGAACCCTAACCCTAACCCTTCCCCGAAGCCTGACCCTCACCCGTCCCCTAATCCTCACCCGTACGCTAACACTAACCCGCGCCCTCACACGTACGCTCCCCCTAAAGCGTTGTCGTACCCTCCCCTGGACCCTCAACCGTCCCCGTCCCCTAACCCTAACCCTAGCCCGAACCCTAACCCTAACCCTTCCCCGAAGGCTGACCCTCACCCTTCCCCTAATACTAAGCCGTACGCTAACACTAACCCGCGCCCTCACACGTACTCTCCACCTAAAGCGTTGTCGTACCCTCCCCTGGACCCTAAACCGTCCCCGTCCCCTAACCCTAACCCTAGCCCGAACCCTAACCCTAACCCTTCCCCGAAGCCTGACCCTCACCCGTCCCCAATCCTAAGCCGTACGCTAACACTAACCCGCGCCCTCACACGTACGCTCCCCCTAAAGCGTTGTCGTACCCTCCACTGGACCCTAAACCGTCCCCGTCCCCTAACCCTAACCCTAGCCCGAACCCTAACCCTAACCCTTCCCCGAAGCCTGACCCTCACCCGTCCCCTAATCGTAAGCCGTACGCTAACACTAACCCGCGCCCTCACACGTACGCTCCCCCTAAAGCGTTGTCGTACCCTCCCCTGGACCCTAAACCGTCCCCGTCCCCTAACCCTAAACCTAGCCCGAACCCTAAGCCTAAACCTTCCCCGAAGCCTGACCCTCACCCGTCCCCTAATCCTAACCCGTACGCTAACACTAACCCGCGCCCTCACACGTACGCTCCCCCTAAAGCGTTGTCGTACCCTCCCCTGGACCCTAAACCGTCCCCATCCCCTAACCCTAACCCTAGCCCGAACCCTAACCCTAAATCTTCCCCGAAGCCTGACCCTCGCGCGTCCCGTAATCCTAACCCGTACGCTAACACTAACCCGCGCCCTCACATGTACGCTCCCCCTAAAGCGTTGTCGTACCCTCCCCTGGACCCTAAACCGTCCCCGTCCCCTAACCCTAACCCTAGCCCGAACCCTAACCCTAAACCTTCCCCGAAGCCTGACCCTCACCCGTCCCCTAATCCTAACCCGAACGCTAACACTAACCCGCGCCCTCACACGTACGCTCCCCCAAAGCGTTGTCGTACCCTCCCCTGGACCCTAAACCGTCCCCGTCCCCTAACCCTAACCCTAGCCCGAACCCTAACCCTAAATCTTCCCCGAAGCCTGACCCTCGCGCGTCCCGTAATCCTAACCCGTACGCTAACACTAACCCGCGCCCTCACACGTACGCTCCCGCTAAAGCGTTGTCGTACCCTCCCCTGGACCCTAAACCGTCCCCGTCCCCTAACCCTAACCCTAGCCCGAACCCTAACCCTAACCATTCCCCGAAGCCTGACCCTCACCCGTCCCCTAATCCTAAGCCGTACGCTAACACTAACCCGCGCCCTCACACGTACGCTCCCCCTAAAGCGTTGTCGTACCCTCCCCTGGACCCTACACCGTCCCCGTCCCCATCCCCTAACCCTAGCCCGAACCCTAACCCTAACCCTTCCCCGAAGCCTGAACCTCACCCGTCCCCTAATCCTCACCCGAACGCTAACACTAACCCGCGCCCTCACACGTACGCTCCCCCTAAAGCGTTGTCGTACCCTCCCTGGACCCTAAACCGTCCCCGTCCCCTAACCCTAACCCTAGCCCGAACCCTAACCCTAAACCTTCCCCGAAGCCTGACCCTCACCCGTCCCCTAATCCTAACCCGTACGCTAACACTAACCCGCGCCCTCACACGTACGCTCCCCCTAAAGCGTTGTCGTACCCTCCCCTGGACCCTAAACCGTCCCCGTCCCCTAACCCTAACCCTAGCCCGAACCCTAACCCTAACCCTTCCCCGAAGCCTGAACCTCACCCGTCCCCTAATCCTCACCCGTACGCTAACACTAACCCGCGCCCTCACACGTACGCTCCCCCTAAAGCGTTGTCGTACCCTCCCCTGGACCCTAAACCGTCCCCGTCCCCTAACCCTAACCCTAGCCCGAACCCTAACCCTAAATCTTCCCCGAAGCCTGACCCTCGCGCGTCCCCTAATCCTAAACCGTACGCTAACACTAACCCGCGCCCTCACACGTACGCTCCCCCGAAAGCGTTGTCGTACCCTCCCCTGGACCCTAAACCGTCCCCTAACCCTAACCCTAACCCTAGCCCGAACCCTAACCCTAAACCTTCCCCGAAGCCTGACCCTCACCCGTCCCCTAATCCTAAGCCGTACGCTAACACTAACCCGCGCCCTCACACGTACACTACCCCTAAAGCGTTGTCGTACCCTCCCCTGGACCCTAAACCGTCCCCGTCCCCTAACCCTAACCCTAGCCCGAACCCTAACCCTAACCCTTCCCCGAAGCCTGACCCTCACCCGTCCCCTAATCCTAACCCGTACGCTAACACTAACCCACGCCCTCACACGTACGCTCCCCCTAAAGCGTTGTCGTACCCTCCCCTGGAGCCTAAACCGTCCCCGTCCCCATCCCCTAACCCTAGCCCGAACTCTAACCCTAACCCTTCCCCGAAGCCTGACCCTCACCCGTCCCCTAATCCTAACCCGTACGCTAACACTAACCCGCGCCCTCACATGTACGGTCCCCTTAAAGCGTTGTCGTACCCTCCCCTGGACCCTAAACCGTCCCCGTCTCCTAATCCTAACCCTAGCCCGAACCCTAAACCTAACCTTTCGCCGAAGCCTACCCTCACCCGTTCCCTAATCCTAAGCCGTACGCTAAAACTAACCCGCGCCCTCACACGTACGCTCCCCCTAAAGCGTTGTCGTACCCTCCCCTGGACCCTAAACTGTCCCCGTCCCCTAACACTAACCATAGCCCGAAACCTAACCCTAACCCTTCCCCGAAGCCTGACCCTCACCCGTCCCCTAATCCTAAGCCGTACGCTAACACTAACCCGCGCCCTCACACGTACGCTCCCCCTAAAGCGATGTCGTACCCTCCCCTGGACCCTAAACCGTCCCCGTCCCCTAACCCTAACCCTAGCCCGAACCCTAACCCTAAACCTTCCCCGAAGCCTGACCCACACACGTCCCGTAATCCTAACCCGTACGCTAACACTAACCCGCGCCCTCACACGTACGCTACCCCTAAAGCGTTGTCGTACCCTCCCCTGGACCCTAAACCTTCCCCGTGCCCTAACCCTAACCCTAGCCCGAACCCTAACCCTAACCCTTCCCCGAAGCCTGACCCTCACCCGTCCCCTAATCCTCACCCGTACGCTAACACTAACCCACGCCCTCACACGTACGCTCCCCCTAAAGCGTTGTCGTACCCTCCCCTGGACCCTACACCGTCCCCGTCCCCATCCCCTAACCCTAGCCCGAACCCTAACCCTAACCCTTCCCCGAAGCCTGAACCTCACCCGTCCCCTAATCCTCACCCGTACGCTAACACTAACCCGCGCCCTCACACGTACGCT
Organism: Globicephala melas; assembly: GCF_963455315.2. Taxonomy (NCBI): domain Eukaryota; kingdom Metazoa; phylum Chordata; class Mammalia; order Artiodactyla; family Delphinidae; genus Globicephala; species Globicephala melas. The sequence continues at coordinate 3,123,831 of NW_027207210.1, forward strand.
CCCCCTAAAGCGTTGTCGTACCCTCCCTGGACCCTAAACCGTCCCCGTCCCCTAACCCTAACCCTAGCCCGAACCCTAACCCTAAACCTTCCCTGAAGCCTGACCCTCACCCGTCCCCTAATCCTAACCCGTACGCTAACACTAACCCGCGCCCTCACACGTACGCTCCCCCTAAAGCGTTGTCGTACCCTCCCCTGGACCCTAAACCGTCCCCGTCCCCTAACCCTAACCCTAGCCCGAACCCTAACCCTAACCCTTCCCCGAAGCCTGAACCTCACCCGTCCCCTAATCCTAACCCGTACGCTAACACTAACCCGCGCCCTCACACGTACGCTCCCCCTAAAGCGTTGTCGTACCCTCCCCTGGACCCTAAACCGTCCCCGTCCCCTAACCCTAACCCTAGCCCGAACCCTAACCCTAACCATTCCCCGAAGCCTGACCCTCACCCGTCCCCTAATCCTAAGCCGTACGCTAACACTAACCCGCGCCCTCACACGTACGCTCCCCCTAAAGCGTTGTCGTACCCTCCCCTGGACCCTACACCGTCCCCGTCCCCATCCCCTAACCCTAGCCCGAACCCTAACCCTAACCCTTCCCCGAAGCCTGAACCTCACCCGTCCCCTAATCCTAACCCGTACGCTAACACTAACCCGCGCCCTCACACGTACGCTCCCCCTAAAGCGTTGTCGTACCCTCCCCTGTACCCTAAACCGTCCCCGTCCCCTAACCCTAACCCTAGCCCGAACCCTAACCCTAAATCTTCCCCGAAGCCTGACCCTCGCGCGTCCCCTAATCCTAAACCGTACGCTAACACTAACCCACGCCCTCACACGTACGCTCCCCCGAAAGCGTTGTCGTACCCTCCCCTGGACCCTAAACCGTCCCCTAACCCTAACCCTAACCCTAGCCCGAACCCTAACCCTAAACCTTCCCCGAAGCCTGACCCTCACCCGTCCCCTAATCCTAAGCCGTACGCTAACACTAACCCGCGCCCTCACACGTACACTACCCCTAAAGCGTTGTCGTACCCTCCCCTGGACCCTAAACCGTCCCCGTCCCCTAACCCTAACCCTAGCCCGAACCCTAACCCTAACCCTTCCCCGAAGCCTGACCCTCACCCGTCCCCTAATCCTAACCCGTACGCTAACACTAACCCACGCCCTCACACGTACGCTCCCCCTAAAGCGTTGTCGTACCCTCCCCTGGAGCCTAAACCGTCCCCGTCCCCATCCCCTAACCCTAGCCCGAACTCTAACCCTAACCCTTCCCCGAAGCCTGACCCTCACCCGTCCCCTAATCCTAACCCGTACGCTAACACTAACCCGCGCCCTCACATGTACGCTCCCCTTAAAGCGTTGTCGTACCCTCCCCTGGACCCTAAACCGTCCCCGTCTCCTAATCCTAACCCTAGCCCGAACCCTAAACCTAACCTTTCGCCGAAGCCTACCCTCACCCGTTCCCTAATCCTAAGCCGTACGCTAAAACTAACCCGCGCCCTCACACGTACGCTCCCCCTAAAGCGTTGTCGTACCCTCCCCTGGACCCTAAACTGTCCCCGTCCCCTAACACTAACCATAGCCCGAAACCTAACCCTAACCCTTCCCCGAAGCCTGACCCTCACCCGTCCCCTAATCCTAAGCCGTACGCTAACACTAACCCGCGCCCTCACACGTACGCTCCCCCTAAAGCGATGTCGTACCCTCCCCTGGACCCTAAACCGTCCCCGTCCCCTAACCCTAACCCTAGCCCGAACCCTAACCCTAAACCTTCCCCGAAGCCTGACCCACACACGTCCCGTAATCCTAACCCGTACGCTAACACTAACCCGCGCCCTCACACGTACGCTACCACTAAAGCGTTGTCGTACCCTCCCCTGGACCCTAAACCTTCCCCGTGCCCTAACCCTAACCCTAGCCCGAACCCTAACCCTAACCCTTCCCCGAAGCCTGACCCTCACCCGTCCCCTAATCCTCACCCGTACGCTAACACTAACCCACGCCCTCACACGTACGCTCCCCCTAAAGCGTTGTCGTACCCTCCCCTGGACCCTAAACCGTCCCCGTCCCCTAACCCTAACCCTAGCCTAAACCCTAACCCTAACCCTTCCCCGAAGCCTGACCCTCACCCGTCCCCTAATTCTAAGCCGTACGCTAACACTAACCCGCGCCCTCACACGTAGGCTCCCCCTAAAGCGTTGTCGTACCCTCCCCTGGACCCTAAACCGACCCCGTCCCCTAACCCTAACCCTAGCCCGAACCCTAACCCTAACCCTTCCCGGAAGGCTGACCCTCACCTGTCCCCTAATGCTAAGCCGTACGCTAACACTAACCCGCGCCCTCACACGTACGCTCCCCCAAAGCGTTGTCGTACCCTCCCCTGGACCCTAAACCGTCCCCGTCCCCTAACCCTAACCCTAGCCCGAACCCTAACCCTAACCCTTCCCCGAAGCCTGACCCTCACCCGTCCCCTAATCCTCACCCGTACGCTAACACTAACCCGCGCCCTCACACGTACGCTCCCCCTAAAGCGTTGTCGTACCCTCCCCTGGACCCTAAACCGTCCCCGTCCCCAACCCTAACCCTAGCCCGAACCCTAACCCTAAATCTTCCCCGCAGCCTGACCCTCGCGCGTCCCCTAATCCTAAACCGTACGCTAACACTAACCCGCGCCCTCACACGTACGCTCCCTCGAAAGCGTTGTCGTACCCTCCCCTGGACCCTAAACCGTCCCCTAACCCTAACCCTAACCCTAGCCCGAACCCTAACCCTAAACCTTCCCCGAAGCCTGACCCTCACCCGTCCCCTAATCCTAAGCCGTACGCTAACACTAACCCGCGCCCTCACACGTACGCTCCCCCTAAAGCGTTGTCGTACCCTCCCCTGGACCCTAAACCGTCCCCGTCCCCTAACCCTAACCCTAGCCCGAACCCTAACCCTAACCCTTCCCCGAAGCCTGACCCTCACCCGTCCCCTAATCCTAACCCGTACGCTAACACTAACCCGCGCCCTCACACGTACGCTCCCCCTAAAGCGTTGTCGTACCCTCCCCTGGACCCTAAACCGTCCCCGTCCCCATCCCCTAACCCTAGCCCGAACTCTAACCCTAACCCTTCCCCGAAGCCTGACCCTCACCCGTCCCCTAATCCTAACCCGTACGCTAACACTAACCCGCGCCCTCACATGTACGCTCCCCTTAAAGCGTTGTCGTACCCTCCCCTGGACCCTAAACCGTCCCCGTCCCCTAATCCTAACCCTAGCCCGAACCCTAAACCTAACCTTTCGCCGAAGCCTACCCTCACCCGTTCCCTAATCCTAAGCCGTACGCTAAAACTAACCCGCACCCTCACACGTACGCTCCCCCTAAAGCGTTGTCGTACCCTCCCCTGGACCCTAAACTGTCCCCGTCCCCTAACACTAACCATAGCCCGAACCCTAACCCTAACCCTTCCCCGAAGCCTGACCCTCACCCGTCCCCTAATCCTAAGCCGTACGCTAACACTAACCCGCGCCCTCACACGTACGCTCCCCCTAAAGCGTTGTCGTACCCTCCCCTGGACCCTAAACCGTCCCCGTCCCCTAACCCTAACCCTAGCCCGAACCCTAACCCTAAACCTTCCCCGAAGCCTGACCCACACACGTCCCGTAATCCTAACCCGTACGCTAACACTAACCCCCGCCCTCACACGTACGCTACCCCTAAAGCGTTGTCGTACCCTCCCCTGGACCCTAAACCTTCCCCGTGCCCTAACCCTAACCCTAGCCCGAACCCTAACCCTAACCCTTCCCCGAAGCCTGACCCTCACCCGTCCCCTAATCCTCACCCGTACGCTAACACTAACCCACGCCCTCACACGTACGCTCCCCCTAAAGCGTTGTCGTACCCTCCCCTGGACCCTAAACCGTCCCCGTCCCCTAACCCTAACCCTAGCCTGAACCCTAACCCTAACCCTTCCCCGAAGCCTGACCCTCACCCGTCCCCTAATTCTAAGCCGTACGCTAACACTAACCCGCGCCCTCACACGTACGCTACCCCTAAAGCGTTGTCGTACCCTCCCCTGGACCCTAAACCGTCCCCGTCCCCTAACCCTAACCCTAGCCCGAACCCTAACCCTAACCCTTCCCCGAAGGCTGACCCTCACCTGTCCCCTAATGCTAAGCCGTACGCTAACACTAACCCGCGCCCTCACACGTACGCTCCCCCAAAGTGTTGTCGTACCCTCCCCTGGACCCTAAACCGTCCCCGTCCCCTAACCCTAACCCTAGCCCGAACCCTAACCCTAACCCTTCCCCGAAGCCTGACCCTCACCCGTCCCCTAATCCTCACCCGTACGCTAACACTAACCCGCGCCCTCACACGTACGCTCCCCCTAAAGCGTTGTCGTACCCTCCCCTGGACCCTAAACCGTCCCCGTCCCCTAACCCTAACCCTAGCCCGAACCCTAACCCTAAATCTTCCCCGAAGCCTGACCCTCGCGTGTCCCCTAATCCTAAACCGTACGCTAACACTAACCCGCGCCCTCACACGTACGCTCCCCCGAAAGCATTGTCGTACCCTCCCCTGGACCCTAAACCGTCCCCTAACCCTTACCCTAACCCTAGCCCGAACCCTAACAATAAACCTTCCCCGAAGCCTGACCCTCACCCGTCCCCTAATCCTAAGCCGTACGCTAACACTAACCCGCGCCCTCACACGTACGCTCCCCCTAAAGCGTTGTCGTACCCTCCCCTGGACCCTAAACTGTCCCCGTCCCCTAACCCTAACCCTAGCCCGAACCCTAACCCTAACTCTTCCCCGAAGCCTGACCCTCACCCGTCCCCTAATCCTAACCCGTACGCTAACACTAACCCGCGCCCTCACACGTACGCTCCCCCTAAAGAGTTGTACCCTCCCCTGGACCCTAAACCGTCCCCGTCCCCATCCCCTAACCCTAGCCCGAACTCTAACCCTAACCCTTCCCCGAAGCCTGACCCTCACCCGTCCCCTAATCCTAACCCGTACGCTAACACTAACCCGCGCCCTCACATGTACGCTCCCCTTAAAGCGTTGTCGTACCCTCCCCTGGACCCTAAACCGTCCCCGTCCCCTAATCCTAACCCTAGCCCGAACCCTAACCCTAACCTTTCGCCGAAGCCTACCCTCACCCGTTCCCTAATCCTAAGCCGTACGCTAAAACTAACCCGCGCCCTCACACGTACGCTCCCCCTAAAGCGTTGTCGTACCCTCCCCTGGACCCTAAACCGTCCCCGTCCCCTAACCCTAACCCTAGCCCGAACCCTAACCCTAAACCTTCCCCGAAGCCTGACCCACACACGTCCCGTAATCCTAACCCGTACGCTAACACTAACCCGCGCCCTCACACGTACGCTACCCCTAAAGCGTTGTCGTACCCTCCCCTGGACCCTAAACCTTCCCCGTGCCCTAACCCTAACCCTAGCCCGAACCCTAACCCTAACCCTTCCCCGAAACCTGACCCTCACCCGTCCCCTAATCCTCACCCGTACGCTAACACTAACCCACGCCCTCACACGTACGCTCCCCCTAAAGCGTTGTCGTACCCTCCCCTGGACCCTAAACCGTCCCCGTCCCCTAACCCTAACCCTAGCCTGAACCCTAACCCTAACCCTTCCCCGAAGCCTGACCCTCACCCGTCCCCTAATTCTAAGCCGTACGCTAACACTAACCCGCGCCCTCACACGTACGCTCCCCCTAAAGCGTTGTCGTACCCTCCCCTGGACCCTAAACCGTCCCCGTCCCCATCCCCTAACCCTAGCCCGAACCCTAACCCTAACCCTTCCCCGAAGCCTGACCCTCACCCGTCCCCTAATCCTCACCCGTACGCTAACACTAACCCGCGCCCTCACACGTACGCTCCCCCTAAAGCGTTGTCGTACCCTCCCTGGACCCTAAACCGTCCCCGTCCCCTAACCCTAACCCTAGCCCGAACCCTAACCCTAAACCTTCCCCGAAGCCTGACCCTCACCCGTCCCCTAATCCTAACCCGTACGCTAACACTACCCCGCGCCCTCACACCTACGCTCCCCAAAAGCGTTGTCGTACCCTCCCCTGGACCCTAAACCGTCCCCGTCCCCTAACCCTAACCCGAACCCTAACCCTAACCCTTCCTCGAAGCCTGACCCTCACCCGTCCCCTAATCCTAAGCTGTACGCTAACACTAACCCGTACCCTCACTCGTACGCTCCCCCTAAAGCGTTGTTGTACCCTCCCCTGGACCCTAAACCGTCCCCATACCCTAACTCTAACCCTAGCCCGAACCCTAACCCTAACACTTCCCCGAAGCCTGACCCTCACCCGTCCCCTAATCCTAAGCCGTACGATAACAGTAACCCGTGCCCTCACACGTATGCTCCCCCTAACGCGTTGTCGTACCCTCCCCTGGACCCTAAACCGTCCACGTCCCCTAACCCTAACCCTAGCCCGAACCCTAACCCTAACCCTTCCCCGAAGCCTGACCCTCACCCGTCCCCTAATCCTAAGCCGTACGCTAACACTAACCCGCGCCCTCACACGTACACTCCCCCTAAAGCGTTGTCGTACCCTCCCCTGGACCCTAAACCGTCCCCGTCCCCTAACCCTAACCCTAGCCCGAACCCTAACCCTAACCCTTCCCCGAAGCCTGACCCTCACCCGTCCCCTAATCCTAAGCCGTACGCTAACACTAACCCGCGCCCTCACACGTACGCTCCCCCTAAAGCGTTGTCGTACCCTCCCCTGGACCCTAAACCGTCCCCGTGCCCTAACCCTAACCCTAGCCCGAACCCTAACCCTAACCCTTCCCTGAAGCCTGACCCTCACCCGTCCCCTAATCCTCACCCGTACGCTAACACTAACCCGCGCCCTCACACGTACGCTCCCCCTAAAGCGTTGTCGTACCCTCCCCTGGACCCTAAACCGTCCCCGTCCCCTAACCCTAACCCTAGCCCGAACCCTAACCCTAACCCTTCCCCGAAGCCTGACCCTCACCCGTCCCCTAATCCTAACCCGTACGCTAACACTAACCCGCGCCCTCACACGTACTCTCCACCTAAAGCGTTGTCATACCCTCCCCTGGACCCTAAACCGTCCCCGTCCCCTAACCCTAACCCTAGCCCGAACCCTAACCTTAACCCTTCCCCGAAGCCTGACCCTCACCCGTACCCTAATCCTAACCCGTACGCTAACACTAACCCGCGCCCTCACACGTACGCTCCTCCTAAAGCGTTGTCGTACCCTCCCCTGGACCCTAAACCGTCCCCGTCCCCTAACCCTAACCCTAGCCCGAACCCTAACCCTAACCCTTCCCCGAAGCTTGACCCTCACCCGACCCTAATCCTAAGCCGTACGCTAACACTAACCCGCGCCCTCACACGTACGCTCCCCCTAAAGCGTTGTCGTACCCTCCCCTGAATCCTAAACCATCCCCGTCCCCTAACCCTAACCCTAGCCCGAACCCTAACCCTAACCCTTCCCCGAAGCCTGACGCTCACCCGTCCTCTAATCCTAAGCCGTACGCTAACACTAACCCGCGCCCTCACACGTACGCTCCCCCTAAAGCGTTGTCGTACCCTCCCCTGGACCCTAAACCGTCCCCGTCCCCTAACCCTAACCCTAGCCCGAACCCTAACCCTAACCCTTCCCCGAAGCCTGACCCTAACCCGTCCCCTAATCCTAACCCGTACGCTAACACTAAACCGCGCCCTCACACGTACGCTCCCCCTAAAGCGTTGTCGTACCCTCCCCTGGACCCTAAACCGTCCCCGTCCCCTAACCCTAACCCTAGCCCGAACCCTAACCCTAACCCTTCCCCGAAGCCTGACCCTCACCCGTCCCCTAATCCTAACCCGTACGCTAACACTAACCCGCGCCCTCACACGTACGCTCCCCCTAAAGCGTTGTCGTACCCTCCCCTGGACCCTAAACCGTCCCCGTCCCCTAACCCTAACCCTAGCCCGAACCCTAACCCTAACCCTTCCCCGAAGCCTGACCCTCACCCGTCCCCTAATCCTAACCCGTACGCTAACACTAAACCGCGCCCTCACACGTACGCTCTCCCTAAATCGTTGTCGTACCCTCCCCTGGACCCTAAACCGTCCCCGTGCCCTAACCCTAACCCTAGCTCGAACCCTAACCCTAACCCTTCCCCGAAGCCTGACCCTCACCCGTCCCCTAATCCTAACCCGTACGCTAACACTAACCCGTGCCATCACACGTACGCTCCCCCTAACGCGTTGTCGTACCCTCACCTGGACCCTAAACCGTCCCCGTCCCCTAACCCTAACCCTAGCCCGAACCCTAACCCTTCCCCGAAGCCTGACCCTCACCCGTCCCCTAATCCTAACCCGTACGCTAACACTAACCCGCGCCCTCACACGTACGCTCCCCCTAAAGCGTTGTCGTACCCTCCCCTGGACCCTACACCGTCCCCGTCCCCTAACCCTAACCCTAGCCCGAACCCTAACCCTAACCCTTCCCCGAAGCCTGACCCTCACCCGTCCCCTAATCCTAACCCGTACGCTAACACTAACCCGCGCCCTCACATGTACGCTCCCCTTAAAGCGTTGTCGTACCCTCCCCTGGACCCTAAACCGTCCCCGTCCCCTAATCCTAACCCTAGCCCGAACCCTAAACCTAACCTTTCGCCGAAGCCTACCCTCACCCGTTCCCTAATCCTAAGCCGTACGCTAAAACTAACCCGCACCCTCACACGTACGCTCCCCCTAAAGCGTTGTCGTACCCTCCCCTGGACCCTAAACTGTCCCCGTCCCCTAACACTAACCATAGCCCGAACCCTAACCCTAACCCTTCCCCGAAGCCTGACCCTCACCCGTCCCCTAATCCTAAGCCGTACGCTAACACTAACCCGCGCCCTCACACGTACGCTCCCCCTAAAGCGTTGTCGTACCCTCCCCTGGACCCTAAACCGTCCCCGTCCCCTAACCCTAACCCTAGCCCGAACCCTAACCCTAAACCTTCCCCGAAGCCTGACCCACACACGTCCCGTAATCCTAACCCGTACGCTAACACTAACCCGCGCCCTCACACGTACGCTACCCCTAAAGCGTTGTCGTACCCTCCCCTGGACCCTAAACCTTCCCCGTGCCCTAACCCTAACCCTAGCCCGAACCCTAACCCTAACCCTTCCCCGAAGCCTGACCCTCACCCGTCCCCTAATCCTCACCCGTACGCTAACACTAACCCACGCCCTCACACGTACGCTCCCCCTAAAGCGTTGTCGTACCCTCCCCTGGACCCTAAACCGTCCCCGTCCCCTAACCCTAACCCTAGCCTGAACCCTAACCCTAACCCTTCCCCGAAGCCTGACCCTCACCCGTCCCCTAATTCTAAGCCGTACGCTAACACTAACCCGCGCCCTCACACGTACGCTACCCCTAAAGCGTTGTCGTACCCTCCCCTGGACCCTAAACCGTCCCCGTCCCCTAACCCTAACCCTAGCCCGAACCCTAACCCTAACCCTTCCCCGAAGGCTGACCCTCACCTGTCCCCTAATGCTAAGCCGTACGCTAACACTAACCCGCGCCCTCACACGTACGCTCCCCCAAAGTGTTGTCGTACCCTCCCCTGGACCCTAAACCGTCCCCGTCCCCTAACCCTAACCCTAGCCCGAACCCTAACCCTAACCCTTCCCCGAAGCCTGACCCTCACCCGTCCCCTAATCCTCACCCGTACGCTAACACTAACCCGCGCCCTCACACGTACGCTCCCCCTAAAGCGTTGTCGTACCCTCCCCTGGACCCTAAACCGTCCCCGTCCCCTAACCCTAACCCTAGCCCGAACCCTAACCCTAAATCTTCCCCGAAGCCTGACCCTCGCGCGTCCCGTAATCCTAACCCGTACGCTAACACTAACCCGCGCCCTCACACGTACGCTCTCCCTAAATCGTTGTCGTACCCTCCCCTGGACCCTAAACCGTCCCCGTGCCCTAACCCTAACCCTAGCTCGAACCCTAACCCTAACCCTTCCCCGAAGCCTGACCCTCACCCGTCCCCTAATCCTAACCCGTACGCTAACACTAACCCGTGCCATCACACGTACGCTCCCCCTAAAGCGTTGTCGTACCCTCACCTGGACCCTAAACCGTCCCCGTCCCCTAACCCTAACCCTAGCCCGAACCCTAACCCTTCCCCGAAGCCTGACCCTCACCCGTCCCCTAATCCTAACCCGTACGCTAACACTAACCCGCGCCCTCACACGTACGCTCCCCCTAAAGCGTTGTCGTACCCTCCCCTGGACCCTACACCGTCCCCGTCCCCTAACCCTAACCCTAGCCCGAACCCTAACCCTAACCCTTCCCCGAAGCCTGACCCTCACCCGTCCCCTAATCCTAACCCGTACGCTAACACTAACCCGCGCCCTCACATGTACGCTCCCCTTAAAGCGTTGTCGTACCCTCCCCTGGACCCTAAACCGTCCCCGTCCCCTAATCCTAACCCTAGCCCGAACCCTAAACCTAACCTTTCGCCGAAGCCTACCCTCACCCGTTCCCTAATCCTAAGCCGTACGCTAAAACTAACCCGCACCCTCACACGTACGCTCCCCCTAAAGCGTTGTCGTACCCTCCCCTGGACCCTAAACTGTCCCCGTCCCCTAACACTAACCATAGCCCGAACCCTAACCCTAACCCTTCCCCGAAGCCTGACCCTCACCCGTCCCCTAATCCTAAGCCGTACGCTAACACTAACCCGCGCCCTCACACGTACGCTCCCCCTAAAGCGTTGTCGTACCCTCCCCTGGACCCTAAACCGTCCCCGTCCCCTAACCCTAACCCTAGCCCGAACCCTAACCCTAAACCTTCCCCGAAGCCTGACCCACACACGTCCCGTAATCCTAACCCGTACGCTAACACTAACCCGCGCCCTCACACGTACGCTACCCCTAAAGCGTTGTCGTACCCTCCCCTGGACCCTAAACCTTCCCCGTGCCCTAACCCTAACCCTAGCCCGAACCCTAACCCTAACCCTTCCCCGAAGCCTGACCCTCACCCGTCCCCTAATCCTCACCCGTACGCTAACACTAACCCACGCCCTCACACGTACGCTCCCCCTAAAGCGTTGTCGTACCCTCCCCTGGACCCTAAACCGTCCCCGTCCCCTAACCCTAACCCTAGCCTGAACCCTAACCCTAACCCTTCCCCGAAGCCTGACCCTCACCCGTCCCCTAATTCTAAGCCGTACGCTAACACTAACCCGCGCCCTCACACGTACGCTACCCCTAAAGCGTTGTCGTACCCTCCCCTGGACCCTAAACCGTCCCCGTCCCCTAACCCTAACCCTAGCCCGAACCCTAACCCTAACCCTTCCCCGAAGGCTGACCCTCACCTGTCCCCTAATGCTAAGCCGTACGCTAACACTAACCCGCGCCCTCACACGTACGCTCCCCCAAAGTGTTGTCGTACCCTCCCCTGGACCCTAAACCGTCCCCGTCCCCTAACCCTAACCCTAGCCCGAACCCTAACCCTAACCCTTCCCCGAAGCCTGACCCTCACCCGTCCCCTAATCCTCACCCGTACGCTAACACTAACCCGCGCCCTCACACGTACGCTCCCCCTAAAGCGTTGTCGTACCCTCCCCTGGACCCTAAACCGTCCCCGTCCCCTAACCCTAACCCTAGCCCGAACCCTAACCCTAAATCTTCCCCGAAGCCTGACCCTCGCGCGTCCCGTAATCCTAACCCGTACGCTAACACTAACCCGCGCCCTCACACGTACGCTCCCCTTAAAGCGTTGTCGTACCCTCCCCTGGACCCTAAACCGTCCCCGTCCCCTAACCCTAACCCTAGCCCGAACCCTAACCCTAACCATTCCCCGAAGCCTGACCCTCAGCCGTCCCCTAATCCTAACCCGTACGCTAACACTAACCCGCGCCCTCACACGTACGCTCCCCCTAAAGCGTTGTCGTACCCTCCCCTGGACCCTAAACCGTCCCCGTCCCCTAACCCTAACCCTAGCCCGAACCCTAACCCTAACCCTTCCCCGAAGCCTGACCCTCACCCGTCCCCTAATCCTAACCCGTACGCTAACACTAACCCGCGCACTCACACGTACGCTCCCCCTAAAGCGTTGTCGTACCCTCCCCTGGACCCTAAACCGTCCCCGTCCCCTAACCCTAACCCTAGCCCGAACCCTAACCCTAAATCTTCCCCGAAGCCTGACCCTCGCGCGTCCCCTAATCCTAAACCGTACGCTAACACTAACCCGCGCCCTCACACGTACGCTCCCCCGAAAGCATTGTCGTACCCTCCCCTGGACCCTAAACCGTCCCCTAACCCTAACCCTAACCCTAGCCCGAACCCTAACAATAAACCTTCCCCGAAGCCTGACCCTCACCCGTCCCCTAATCCTAAGCCGTACGCTAACACTAACCCGCGCCCTCACACGTATGCTCCCCCTAAAGCGTTGTCGTACCCTCCCCTGGACCCTAAACCGTCCCCGTCCCCTAACCCTAACCCTAGCCCGAACCCTAACCCTAACCCTTCCCCGAAGCCTGACCCTCACCCGTCCCCTAATCCTAACCCGTACGCTAACACTAACCCGCGCCCTCACACGTACGCTCCCCCTAAAGAGTTGTACCCTCCCCTGGACCCTAAACCGTCCCCGTCCCCATCCCCTAACCCTAGCCCGAACTCTAACCCTAACCCTTCCCCGAAGCCTGACCCTCACCCGTCCCCTAATCCTCACCCGTACGCTAACACTAACCCACGCCCTCACACGTACGCTCCCCCTAAAGCGTTGTCGTACCCTCCCCTGGACCCTAAACCGTCCCCGTCCCCTAACCCTAACCCTAGCCTGAACCCTAACCCTAACCCTTCCCCGAAGCCTGACCCTCACCCGTCCCCTAATTCTAAGCCGTACGCTAACACTAACCCGCGCCCTCACACGTACGCTCCCCCTAAAGCGTTGTCGTACCCTCCCCTGGACCCTAAACCGTCCCCGTCCCCATCCCCTAACCCTAGCCCGAACCCTAACCCTAACCCTTCCCCGAAGCCTGACCCTCACCCGTCCCCTAATCCTCACCCGTACGCTAACACTAACCCGCGCCCTCACACGTACGCTCCCCCTAAAGCGTTGTCGTACCCTCCCTGGACCCTAAACCGTCCCCGTCCCCTAACCCTAACCCTAGCCCGAACCCTAACCCTAAACCTTCCCCGAAGCCTGACCCTCACCCGTCCCCTAATCCTAACCCGTACGCTAACACTACCCCGCGCCCTCACACCTACGCTCCCCAAAAGCGTTGTCGTACCCTCCCCTGGACCCTAAACCGTCCCCGTCCCCTAACCCTAACCCGAACCCTAACCCTAACCCTTCCTCGAAGCCTGACCCTCACCCGTCCCCTAATCCTAAGCTGTACGCTAACACTAACCCGTACCCTCACTCGTACGCTCCCCCTAAAGCGTTGTTGTACCCTCCCCTGGACCCTAAACCGTCCCCATACCCTAACTCTAACCCTAGCCCGAACCCTAACCCTAACACTTCCCCGAAGCCTGACCCTCACCCGTCCCCTAATCCTAAGCCGTACGATAACAGTAACCCGTGCCCTCACACGTATGCTCCCCCTAACGCGTTGTCGTACCCTCCCCTGGACCCTAAACCGTCCACGTCCCCTAACCCTAACCCTAGCCCGAACCCTAACCCTAACCCTTCCCCGAAGCCTGACCCTCACCCGTCCCCTAATCCTAAGCCGTACGCTAACACTAACCCGCGCCCTCACACGTACACTCCCCCTAAAGCGTTGTCGTACCCTCCCCTGGACCCTAAACCGTCCCCGTCCCCTAACCCTAACCCTAGCCCGAACCCTAACCCTAAATCTTCCCCGAAGCCTGACCCTCGCGCGTCCCCTAATCCTAAACCGTACGCTAACACTAACCCGCGCCCTCACACGTACGCTCCCCCGAAAGCATTGTCGTACCCTCCCCTGGACCCTAAACCGTCCCCTAACCCTAACCCTAACCCTAGCCCGAACCCTAACAATAAACCTTCCCCGAAGCCTGACCCTCACCCGTCCCCTAATCCTAAGCCGTACGCTAACACTAACCCGCGCCCTCACACGTATGCTCCCCCTAAAGCGTTGTCGTACCCTCCCCTGGACCCTAAACCGTCCCCGTCCCCTAACCCTAACCCTAGCCCGAACCCTAACCCTAACCCTTCCCCGAAGCCTGACCCTCACCCGTCCCCTAATCCTAACCCGTACGCTAACACTAACCCGCGCCCTCACACGTACGCTCCCCCTAAAGAGTTGTACCCTCCCCTGGACCCTAAACCGTCCCCGTCCCCATCCCCTAACCCTAGCCCGAACTCTAACCCTAACCCTTCCCCGAAGCCTGACCCTCACCCGTCCCCTAATCCTCACCCGTACGCTAACACTAACCCACGCCCTCACACGTACGCTCCCCCTAAAGCGTTGTCGTACCCTCCCCTGGACCCTAAACCGTCCCCGTCCCCTAACCCTAACCCTAGCCTGAACCCTAACCCTAACCCTTCCCCGAAGCCTGACCCTCACCCGTCCCCTAATTCTAAGCCGTACGCTAACACTAACCCGCGCCCTCACACGTACGCTCCCCCTAAAGCGTTGTCGTACCCTCCCCTGGACCCTAAACCGTCCCCGTCCCCATCCCCTAACCCTAGCCCGAACCCTAACCCTAACCCTTCCCCGAAGCCTGACCCTCACCCGTCCCCTAATCCTCACCCGTACGCTAACACTAACCCGCGCCCTCACACGTACGCTCCCCCTAAAGCGTTGTCGTACCCTCCCTGGACCCTAAACCGTCCCCGTCCCCTAACCCTAACCCTAGCCCGAACCCTAACCCTAAACCTTCCCCGAAGCCTGACCCTCACCCGTCCCCTAATCCTAACCCGTACGCTAACACTACCCCGCGCCCTCACACCTACGCTCCCCAAAAGCGTTGTCGTACCCTCCCCTGGACCCTAAACCGTCCCCGTCCCCTAACCCTAACCCGAACCCTAACCCTAACCCTTCCTCGAAGCCTGACCCTCACCCGTCCCCTAATCCTAAGCTGTACGCTAACACTAACCCGTACCCTCACTCGTACGCTCCCCCTAAAGCGTTGTTGTACCCTCCCCTGGACCCTAAACCGTCCCCATACCCTAACTCTAACCCTAGCCCGAACCCTAACCCTAACACTTCCCCGAAGCCTGACCCTCACCCGTCCCCTAATCCTAAGCCGTACGATAGCAGTAACCCGTGCCCTCACACGTATGCTCCCCCTAACGCGTTGTCGTACCCTCCCCTGGACCCTAAACCGTCCACGTCCCCTAACCCTAACCCTAGCCCGAACCCTAACCCTAACCCTTCCCCGAAGCCTGACCCTCACCCGTCCCCTAATCCTAAGCCGTACGCTAACACTAACCCGCGCCCTCACACGTACACTCCCCCTAAAGCGTTGTCGTACCCTCCCCTGGACCCTAAACCGTCCCCGTCCCCTAACCCTAACCCTAGCCCGAACCCTAACCCTAACCCTTCCCCGAAGCCTGACCCTCACCCGTCCCCTAATCCTAAGCCGTACACTAACACTAACCCGCGCCCTCACACGTACGCTCCCCCTAAAGCGTTGTCGTACCCTCCCCTGGACCCTAAACCGTCCCCGTGCCCTAACCCTAACCCTAGCCCGAACCCTAACCCTAACCCTTCCCCGAAGCCTGACCCTCACCCGTCCCCTAATCCTCACCCGTACGCTAACACTAACCCGCGCCCTCACACGTACGCTCCCCCTAAAGCGTTGTCGTACCCTCCCCTGGACCCTAAACCGTCCCCGTCCCCTAACCCTAACCCTAGCCCGAACCCTAACCCTAACCCTTCCCCGAAGCCTGACCCTCACCCGTCCCCTAATCCTAACCCGTACGCTAACACTAACCCGCGCCCTCACACGTACTCTCCACCTAAAGCGTTGTCATACCCTCCCCTGGACCCTAAACCGTCCCCGTCCCCTAACCCTAACCCTAGCCCGAACCCTAACCTTAACCCTTCCCCGAAGCCTGACCCTCACCCGTACCCTAATCCTAACCCGTACGCTAACACTAACCCGCGCCCTCACACGTACGCTCCTCCTAAAGCGTTGTCGTACCCTCCCCTGGACCCTAAACCGTCCCCGTCCCCTAACCCTAACCCTAGCCCGAACCCTAACCCTAACCCTTCCCCGAAGCTTGACCCTCACCCGACCCTAATCCTAAGCCGTACGCTAACACTAACCCGCGCCCTCACACGTACGCTCCCCCTAAAGCGTTGTCGTACCCTCCCCTGGATCCTAAACCATCCCCGTCCCCTAACCCTAACCCTAGCCCGAACCCTAACCCTAACCCTTCCCCGAAGCCTGACACTCACCCGTCCCCTAATCCTAAGCCGTCCGCTAACACTAACCCGCGCCCTCACACGTACGCTCCCCCTAAAGCGTTGTCGTACCCTCCCCTGGACCCTAAACCGTCCCCGTCCCCTAACCCTAAACGTAGCCCGAACCCTAACCCTAAACCTTCCCCGAAGCCTGACGCTCACCCGTCCCCTAATCCTAACCCGTACGCTAACACTAAACCGCGCCCTCACACGTACGCTCCCCCTAAAGCGTTGTCGTACCCTCCCCTGGACCCTAAACCGTCCCCGTCCCCTAACCCTAACCCTAGCCCGAACCCTAACCCTAACCCTTCCCCGAAGCCTGACGCTCACCCGTCCTCTAATCCTAAGCCGTACGCTAACACTAACCCGCGCCCTCACACGTACGCTCCCCCTAAAGCGTTGTCGTACCCTCCCCTGGACCCTAAACCGTCCCCGTCCCCTAACCCTAACCCTAGCCCGAACCCTAACCCTAACCCTTCCCCGAAGCCTGACCCTCACCCGTCCCCTAATCCTAACCCGTACGCTAACACTAAACCGCGCCCTCACACGTACTCTCTCCCTAAATCGTTGTCATACCCTCCCCTGGACCCTAAACCGTCCCCGTGCCCTAACCCTAACCCTAGCTCGAACCCTAACCCTAACCCTTCCCCGAAGCCTGACCCTCACCCGTCCCCTAATCCTAACCCGTACGCTAACACTAACCCGTGCCATCACACGTACGCTCCCCCTAAAGCGTTGTCGTACCCTCACCTGGACCCTAAACCGTCCCCGTCCCCTAACCCTAACCCTAGCCCGAACCCTAACCCTTCCCCGAAGCCTGACCCTCACCCGTCCCCTAATCCTAACCCGTACGCTAACACTAACCCGCGCCCTCACACGTACGCTCCCCCTAAAGCGTTGTCGTACCCTCCCCTGGACCCTAAACCGTCCCCGTCCCCTAATCCTAACCCTAGCCCGAACCCTAAACCTAACCTTTCGCCGAAGCCTACCCTCACCCGTTCCCTAATCCTAAGCCGTACGCTAAAACTAACCCGCACCCTCACACGTACGCTCCCCCTAAAGCGTTGTCGTACCCTCCCCTGGACCCTAAACTGTCCCCGTCCCCTAACACTAACCATAGCCCGAACCCTAACCCTAACCCTTCCCCGAAGCCTGACCCTCACCCGTCCCCTAATCCTAAGCCGTACGCTAACACTAACCCGCGCCCTCACACGTACGCTCCCCCTAAAGCGTTGTCGTACCCTCCCCTGGACCCTAAACCGTCCCCGTCCCCTAACCCTAACCCTAGCCCGAACCCTAACCCTAAACCTTCCCCGAAGCCTGACCCACACACGTCCCGTAATCCTAACCCGTACGCTAACACTAACCCGCGCCCTCACACGTACGCTACCCCTAAAGCGTTGTCGTACCCTCCCCTGGACCCTAAACCTTCCCCGTGCCCTAACCCTAACCCTAGCCCGAACCCTAACCCTAACCCTTCCCCGAAGCCTGACCCTCACCCGTCCCCTAATCCTCACCCGTACGCTAACACTAACCCACGCCCTCACACGTACGCTCCCCCTAAAGCGTTGTCGTACCCTCCCCTGGACCCTAAACCGTCCCCGTCCCCTAACCCTAACCCTAGCCTGAACCCTAACCCTAACCCTTCCCCGAAGCCTGACCCTCACCCGTCCCCTAATTCTAAGCCGTACGCTAACACTAACCCGCGCCCTCACACGTACGCTCCCCCTAAAGCGTTGTCGTACCCTCCCCTGGACCCTAAACCGTCCCCGTCCCCTAACCCTAACCCTAGCCCGAACCCTAACCCTAACCCTTCCCCGAAGCCTGACCCTCACCCGTCCCCTAATCCTAACCCGTACGCTAACACTAACCCGCGCACTCACACGTACGCTCCCCCTAAAGCGTTGTCGTACCCTCCCCTGGACCCTAAACCGTCCCCGTCCCCTAACCCTAACCCTAGCCCGAACCCTAACCCTAAATCTTCCCCGAAGCCTGACCCTCGCGCGTCCCCTAATCCTAAACCGTACGCTAACACTAACCCGCGCCCTCACACGTACGCTCCCCCGAAAGCATTGTCGTACCCTCCCCTGGACCCTAAACCGTCCCCTAACCCTAACCCTAACCCTAGCCCGAACCCTAACAATAAACCTTCCCCGAAGCCTGACCCTCACCCGTCCCCTAATCCTAAGCCGTACGCTAACACTAACCCGCGCCCTCACACGTATGCTCCCCCTAAAGCGTTGTCGTACCCTCCCCTGGACCCTAAACCGTCCCCGTCCCCTAACACTAACCCTAGCCCGAACCCTAACCCTAACCCTTCCCCGAAGCCTGACCCTCACCCGTCCCCTAATCCTAACCCGTACGCTAACACTAACCCGCGCCCTCACACGTACGCTCCCCCTAAAGAGTTGTACCCTCCCCTGGACCCTAAACCGTCCCCGTCCCCATCCCCTAACCCTAGCCCGAACTCTAACCCTAACCCTTCCCCGAAGCCTGACCCTCACCCGTCCCCTAATCCTCACCCGTACGCTAACACTAACCCACGCCCTCACACGTACGCTCCCCCTAAAGCGTTGTCGTACCCTCCCCTGGACCCTAAACCGTCCCCGTCCCCTAACCCTAACCCTAGCCTGAACCCTAACCCTAACCCTTCCCCGAAGCCTGACCCTCACCCGTCCCCTAATTCTAAGCCGTACGCTAACACTAACCCGCGCCCTCACACGTACGCTCCCCCTAAAGCGTTGTCGTACCCTCCCCTGGACCCTAAACCGTCCCCGTCCCCATCCCCTAACCCTAGCCCGAACCCTAACCCTAACCCTTCCCCGAAGCCTGACCCTCACCCGTCCCCTAATCCTCACCCGTACGCTAACACTAACCCGCGCCCTCACACGTACGCTCCCCCTAAAGCGTTGTCGTACCCTCCCTGGACCCTAAACCGTCCCCGTCCCCTAACCCTAACCCTAGCCCGAACCCTAACCCTAAACCTTCCCCGAAGCCTGACCCTCACCCGTCCCCTAATCCTAACCCGTACGCTAACACTACCCCGCGCCCTCACACCTACGCTCCCCAAAAGCGTTGTCGTACCCTCCCCTGGACCCTAAACCGTCCCCGTCCCCTAACCCTAACCCGAACCCTAACCCTAACCCTTCCTCGAAGCCTGACCCTCACCCGTCCCCTAATCCTAAGCTGTACGCTAACACTAACCCGTACCCTCACTCGTACGCTCCCCCTAAAGCGTTGTTGTACCCTCCCCTGGACCCTAAACCGTCCCCATACCCTAACTCTAACCCTAGCCCGAACCCTAACCCTAACACTTCCCCGAAGCCTGACCCTCACCCGTCCCCTAATCCTAAGCCGTACGATAACAGTAACCCGTGCCCTCACACGTATGCTCCCCCTAACGCGTTGTCGTACCCTCCCCTGGACCCTAAACCGTCCACGTCCCCTAACCCTAACCCTAGCCCGAACCCTAACCCTAACCCTTCCCCGAAGCCTGACCCTCACCCGTCCCCTAATCCTAAGCCGTACGCTAACACTAACCCGCGCCCTCACACGTACACTCCCCCTAAAGCGTTGTCGTACCCTCCCCTGGACCCTAAACCGTCCCCGTCCCCTAACCCTAACCCTAGCCCGAACCCTAACCCTAACCCTTCCCCGAAGCCTGACCCTCACCCGTCCCCTAATCCTAAGCCGTACGCTAACACTAACCCGCGCCCTCACACGTACGCTCCCCCTAAAGCGTTGTCGTACCCTCCCCTGGACCCTAAACCGTCCCCGTGCCCTAACCCTAACCCTAGCCCGAACCCTAACCCTAACCCTTCCCCGAAGCCTGACCCTCACCCGTCCCCTAATCCTCACCCGTACGCTAACACTAACCCGCGCCCTCACACGTACGCTCCCCCTAAAGCGTTGTCGTACCCTCCCCTGGACCCTAAACCGTCCCCGTCCCCTAACCCTAACCCTAGCCCGAACCCTAACCCTAACCCTTCCCCGAAGCCTGACCCTCACCCGTCCCCTAATCCTAACCCGTACGCTAACACTAACCCGCGCCCTCACACGTACTCTCCACCTAAAGCGTTGTCATACCCTCCCCTGGACCCTAAACCGTCCCCGTCCCCTAACCCTAACCCTAGCCCGAACCCTAACCTTAACCCTTCCCCGAAGCCTGACCCTCACCCGTACCCTAATCCTAACCCGTACGCTAACACTAACCCGCGCCCTCACACGTACGCTCCTCCTAAAGCGTTGTCGTACCCTCCCCTGGACCCTAAACCGTCCCCGTCCCCTAACCCTAACCCTAGCCCGAACCCTAACCCTAACCCTTCCCCGAAGCTTGACCCTCACCCGACCCTAATCCTAAGCCGTACGCTAACACTAACCCGCGCCCTCACACGTACGCTCCCCCTAAAGCGTTGTCGTACCCTCCCCTGGATCCTAAACCATCCCCGTCCCCTAACCCTAACCCTAGCCCGAACCCTAACCCTAACCCTTCCCCGAAGCCTGACACTCACCCGTCCCCTAATCCTAAGCCGTCCGCTAACACTAACCCGCGCCCTCACACGTACGCTCCCCCTAAAGCGTTGTCGTACCCTCCCCTGGACCCTAAACCGTCCCCGTCCCCTAACCCTAAACGTAGCCCGAACCCTAACCCTAAACCTTCCCCGAAGCCTGACGCTCACCCGTCCCCTAATCCTAACCCGTACGCTAACACTAAACCGCGCCCTCACACGTACGCTCCCCCTAAAGCGTTGTCGTACCCTCCCCTGGACCCTAAACCGTCCCCGTCCCCTAACCCTAACCCTAGCCCGAACCCTAACCCTAACCCTTCCCCGAAGCCTGACGCTCACCCGTCCTCTAATCCTAAGCCGTACGCTAACACTAACCCGCGCCCTCACACGTACGCTCCCCCTAAAGCGTTGTCGTACCCTCCCCTGGACCCTAAACCGTCCCCGTCCCCTAACCCTAACCCTAGCCCGAACCCTAACCCTAACCCTTCCCCGAAGCCTGACCCTAACCCGTCCCCTAATCCTAACCCGTACGCTAACACTAAACCGCGCCCTCACACGTACGCTCCCCCTAAAGCGTTGTCATACCCTCCCCTGGACCCTAAACCGTCCCCGTCCCCTAAGCCTAACCCTAGCCCGAACCCTAACCCTAACCCTTCCCCGAAGCCTGACCCTCACCCGTCCCCTAATCCTAACCCGTACGCTAACACTAAACCGCGCCCTCACACGTACTCTCTCCCTAAATCGTTGTCATACCCTCCCCTGGACCCTAAACCGTCCCCGTGCCCTAACCCTAACCCTAGCTCGAACCCTAACCCTAACCCTTCCCCGAAGCCTGACCCTCACCCGTCCCCTAATCCTAACCCGTACGCTAACACTAACCCGTGCCATCACACGTACGCTCCCCCTAAAGCGTTGTCGTACCCTCACCTGGACCCTAAACCGTCCCCGTCCCCTAACCCTAACCCTAGCCCGAACCCTAACCCTTCCCCGAAGCCTGACCCTCACCCGTCCCCTAATCCTAACCCGTACGCTAACACTAACCCGCGCCCTCACACGTACGCTCCCCCTAAAGCGTTGTCGTACCCTCCCCTGGACCCTACACCGTCCCCGTCCCCTAACCCTAACCCTAGCCCGAACCCTAACCCTAACCCTTCCCCAAAGCCTGACCCTCACCCGTCCCCTAATCCTAACCCGTACGCTAACACTAACCCGCGCCCTCACACGTACGCTCCCCCTAAAGCGTTGTCGTACCCTCCCCTGGACCCTAAACCGTCCCCGTCCCCTAACCCTAACCCTAGCCCGAACCTTAACCCTAACCCTTCCCCGAAGCCTGAACTTCACCGTTCCCCTAATCCTAAACCGTACGCTAACACTACCCCGCGCCCTCACACCTACGCTCCCCAAAAGCGTTGTCGTACCCTCCCCTGGACCCTAAACCGTCCCCGTCCCCTAACCCTAACCCTAGCCCGAACCCTAACCCTAACCCTTCCCCGAAGCCTGACCCTCACCCGTCCCCTAATCCTAAGCCGTACGCTAACACTAACCCACGCCCTCACTCGTACGCTCCCCCTAAAGCGTTGTTGTACCCTCCCCTGGACCCTAAACCGTCCCCATACCCTAACTCTAACCCTAGCCCGAACCCTAACCCTAACACTTCCCCGAAGCCTGACCCTCACCCGTCCCCTAATCCTAAGCCGTACGATAACAGTAACCCGTGCCCTCACACGTACGCTCCCCCTAAAGCGTTGTCGTACCCTCCCCTGGACCCTAAACCGTCCCCGTCCCCTAATCCTAACCCTAGCCCGAACCCTAAACCTAACCTTTCGCCGAAGCCTACCCTCACCCGTTCCCTAATCCTAAGCCGTACGCTAAAACTAACCCGCACCCTCACACGTACGCTCCCCCTAAAGCGTTGTCGTACCCTCCCCTGGACCCTAAACTGTCCCCGTCCCCTAACACTAACCATAGCCCGAACCCTAACCCTAACCCTTCCCCGAAGCCTGACCCTCACCCGTCCCCTAATCCTAAGCCGTACGCTAACACTAACCCGCGCCCTCACACGTACGCTCCCCCTAAAGCGTTGTCGTACCCTCCCCTGGACCCTAAACCGTCCCCGTCCCCTAACCCTAACCCTAGCCCGAACCCTAACCCTAAACCTTCCCCGAAGCCTGACCCACACACGTCCCGTAATCCTAACCCGTACGCTAACACTAACCCGCGCCCTCACACGTACGCTACCCCTAAAGC
This sequence comes from Globicephala melas, assembly GCF_963455315.2. Classification (NCBI taxonomy): domain Eukaryota; kingdom Metazoa; phylum Chordata; class Mammalia; order Artiodactyla; family Delphinidae; genus Globicephala; species Globicephala melas. The sequence continues at coordinate 3,146,941 of NW_027207210.1, forward strand.
GTTGTCGTACCCTCCCCTGGACCCTAAACCTTCCCCGTGCCCTAACCCTAACCCTAGCCCGAACCCTAACCCTAACCCTTCCCCGAAGCCTGACCCTCACCCGTCCCCTAATCCTCACCCGTACGCTAACACTAACCCACGCCCTCACACGTACGCTCCCCCTAAAGCGTTGTCGTACCCTCCCCTGGACCCTAAACCGTCCCCGTCCCCTAACCCTAACCCTAGCCTGAACCCTAACCCTAACCCTTCCCCGAAGCCTGACCCTCACCCGTCCCCTAATTCTAAGCCGTACGCTAACACTAACCCGCGCCCTCACACGTACGCTACCCCTAAAGCGTTGTCGTACCCTCCCCTGGACCCTAAACCGTCCCCGTCCCCTAACCCTAACCCTAGCCCGAACCCTAACCCTAACCCTTCCCCGAAGGCTGACCCTCACCTGTCCCCTAATGCTAAGCCGTACGCTAACACTAACCCGCGCCCTCACACGTACGCTCCCCCAAAGTGTTGTCGTACCCTCCCCTGGACCCTAAACCGTCCCCGTCCCCTAACCCTAACCCTAGCCCGAACCCTAACCCTAACCCTTCCCCGAAGCCTGACCCTCACCCGTCCCCTAATCCTCACCCGTACGCTAACACTAACCCGCGCCCTCACACGTACGCTCCCCCTAAAGCGTTGTCGTACCCTCCCCTGGACCCTAAACCGTCCCCGTCCCCTAACCCTAACCCTAGCCCGAACCCTAACCCTAAATCTTCCCCGAAGCCTGACCCTCGCGCGTCCCGTAATCCTAACCCGTACGCTAACACTAACCCGCGCCCTCACACGTACGCTCTCCCTAAATCGTTGTCGTACCCTCCCCTGGACCCTAAACCGTCCCCGTGCCCTAACCCTAACCCTAGCTCGAACCCTAACCCTAACCCTTCCCCGAAGCCTGACCCTCACCCGTCCCCTAATCCTAACCCGTACGCTAACACTAACCCGTGCCATCACACGTACGCTCCCCCTAAAGCGTTGTCGTACCCTCACCTGGACCCTAAACCGTCCCCGTCCCCTAACCCTAACCCTAGCCCGAACCCTAACCCTTCCCCGAAGCCTGACCCTCACCCGTCCCCTAATCCTAACCCGTACGCTAACACTAACCCGCGCCCTCACACGTACGCTCCCCCTAAAGCGTTGTCGTACCCTCCCCTGGACCCTACACCGTCCCCGTCCCCTAACCCTAACCCTAGCCCGAACCCTAACCCTAACACTTCCCCGATGCCTGACCCTCACCCGTCCCCTAATCCTAACCCGTACGCTAACACTAACCCGCGCCCTCACATGTACGCTCCCCTTAAAGCGTTGTCGTACCCTCCCCTGGACCCTAAACCGTCCCCGTCCCCTAATCCTAACCCTAGCCCGAACCCTAAACCTAACCTTTCGCCGAAGCCTACCCTCACCCGTTCCCTAATCCTAAGCCGTACGCTAAAACTAACCCGCACCCTCACACGTACGCTCCCCCTAAAGCGTTGTCGTACCCTCCCCTGGACCCTAAACTGTCCCCGTCCCCTAACACTAACCATAGCCCGAACCCTAACCCTAACCCTTCCCCGAAGCCTGACCCTCACCCGTCCCCTAATCCTAAGCCGTACGCTAACACTAACCCGCGCCCTCACACGTACGCTCCCCCTAAAGCGTTGTCGTACCCTCCCCTGGACCCTAAACCGTCCCCGTCCCCTAACCCTAACCCTAGCCCGAACCCTAACCCTAAACCTTCCCCGAAGCCTGACCCACACACGTCCCGTAATCCTAACCCGTACGCTAACACTAACCCGCGCCCTCACACGTACGCTACCCCTAAAGCGTTGTCGTACCCTCCCCTGGACCCTAAACCTTCCCCGTGCCCTAACCCTAACCCTAGCCCGAACCCTAACCCTAACCCTTCCCCGAAGCCTGACCCTCACCCGTCCCCTAATCCTCACCCGTACGCTAACACTAACCCACGCCCTCACACGTACGCTCCCCCTAAAGCGTTGTCGTACCCTCCCCTGGACCCTAAACCGTCCCCGTCCCCTAACCCTAACCCTAGCCTGAACCCTAACCCTAACCCTTCCCCGAAGCCTGACCCTCACCCGTCCCCTAATTCTAAGCCGTACGCTAACACTAACCCGCGCCCTCACACGTACGCTACCCCTAAAGCGTTGTCGTACCCTCCCCTGGACCCTAAACCGTCCCCGTCCCCTAACCCTAACCCTAGCCCGAACCCTAACCCTAACCCTTCCCCGAAGGCTGACCCTCACCTGTCCCCTAATGCTAAGCCGTACGCTAACACTAACCCGCGCCCTCACACGTACGCTCCCCCAAAGTGTTGTCGTACCCTCCCCTGGACCCTAAACCGTCCCCGTCCCCTAACCCTAACCCTAGCCCGAACCCTAACCCTAACCCTTCCCCGAAGCCTGACCCTCACCCGTCCCCTAATCCTCACCCGTACGCTAACACTAACCCGCGCCCTCACACGTACGCTCCCCCTAAAGCGTTGTCGTACCCTCCCCTGGACCCTAAACCGTCCCCGTCCCCTAACCCTAACCCTAGCCCGAACCCTAACCCTAAATCTTCCCCGAAGCCTGACCCTCGCGCGTCCCGTAATCCTAACCCGTACGCTAACACTAACCCGCGCCCTCACACGTACGCTCCCCTTAAAGCGTTGTCGTACCCTCCCCTGGACCCTAAACCGTCCCCGTCCCCTAACCCTAACCCTAGCCCGAACCCTAACCCTAACCATTCCCCGAAGCCTGACCCTCAGCCGTCCCCTAATCCTAACCCGTACGCTAACACTAACCCGCGCCCTCACACGTACGCTCCCCCTAAAGCGTTGTCGTACCCTCCCCTGGACCCTAAACCGTCCCCGTCCCCTAACCCTAACCCTAGCCCGAACCCTAACCCTAACCCTTCCCCGAAGCCTGACCCTCACCCGTCCCCTAATCCTAACCCGTACGCTAACACTAACCCGCGCACTCACACGTACGCTCCCCCTAAAGCGTTGTCGTACCCTCCCCTGGACCCTAAACCGTCCCCGTCCCCTAACCCTAACCCTAGCCCGAACCCTAACCCTAAATCTTCCCCGAAGCCTGACCCTCGCGCGTCCCCTAATCCTAAACCGTACGCTAACACTAACCCGCGCCCTCACACGTACGCTCCCCCGAAAGCATTGTCGTACCCTCCCCTGGACCCTAAACCGTCCCCTAACCCTAACCCTAACCCTAGCCCGAACCCTAACAATAAACCTTCCCCGAAGCCTGACCCTCACCCGTCCCCTAATCCTAAGCCGTACGCTAACACTAACCCGCGCCCTCACACGTATGCTCCCCCTAAAGCGTTGTCGTACCCTCCCCTGGACCCTAAACCGTCCCCGTCCCCTAACCCTAACCCTAGCCCGAACCCTAACCCTAACCCTTCCCCGAAGCCTGACCCTCACCCGTCCCCTAATCCTAACCCGTACGCTAACACTAACCCGCGCCCTCACACGTACGCTCCCCCTAAAGAGTTGTACCCTCCCCTGGACCCTAAACCGTCCCCGTCCCCATCCCCTAACCCTAGCCCGAACTCTAACCCTAACCCTTCCCCGAAGCCTGACCCTCACCCGTCCCCTAATCCTCACCCGTACGCTAACACTAACCCACGCCCTCACACGTACGCTCCCCCTAAAGCGTTGTCGTACCCTCCCCTGGACCCTAAACCGTCCCCGTCCCCTAACCCTAACCCTAGCCTGAACCCTATCCCTAACCCTTCCCCGAAGCCTGACCCTCACCCGTCCCCTAATTCTAAGCCGTACGCTAACACTAACCCGCGCCCTCACACGTACGCTCCCCCTAAAGCGTTGTCGTACCCTCCCCTGGACCCTAAACCGTCCCCGTCCCCATCCCCTAACCCTAGCCCGAACCCTAACCCTAACCCTTCCCCGAAGCCTGACCCTCACCCGTCCCCTAATCCTCACCCGTACGCTAACACTAACCCGCGCCCTCACACGTACGCTCCCCCTAAAGCGTTGTCGTACCCTCCCTGGACCCTAAACCGTCCCCGTCCCCTAACCCTAACCCTAGCCCGAACCCTAACCCTAAACCTTCCCCGAAGCCTGACCCTCACCCGTCCCCTAATCCTAACCCGTACGCTAACACTACCCCGCGCCCTCACACCTACGCTCCCCAAAAGCGTTGTCGTACCCTCCCCTGGACCCTAAACCGTCCCCGTCCCCTAACCCTAACCCGAACCCTAACCCTAACCCTTCCTCGAAGCCTGACCCTCACCCGTCCCCTAATCCTAAGCTGTACGCTAACACTAACCCGTACCCTCACTCGTACGCTCCCCCTAAAGCGTTGTTGTACCCTCCCCTGGACCCTAAACCGTCCCCATACCCTAACTCTAACCCTAGCCCGAACCCTAACCCTAACACTTCCCCGAAGCCTGACCCTCACCCGTCCCCTAATCCTAAGCCGTACGATAACAGTAACCCGTGCCCTCACACGTATGCTCCCCCTAACGCGTTGTCGTACCCTCCCCTGGACCCTAAACCGTCCACGTCCCCTAACCCTAACCCTAGCCCGAACCCTAACCCTAACCCTTCCCCGAAGCCTGACCCTCACCCGTCCCCTAATCCTAAGCCGTACGCTAACACTAACCCGCGCCCTCACACGTACACTCCCCCTAAAGCGTTGTCGTACCCTCCCCTGGACCCTAAACCGTCCCCGTCCCCTAACCCTAACCCTAGCCCGAACCCTAACCCTAACCCTTCCCCGAAGCCTGACCCTCACCCGTCCCCTAATCCTAAGCCGTACGCTAACACTAACCCGCGCCCTCACACGTACGCTCCCCCTAAAGCGTTGTCGTACCCTCCCCTGGACCCTAAACCGTCCCCGTGCCCTAACCCTAACCCTAGCCCGAACCCTAACCCTAACCCTTCCCCGAAGCCTGACCCTCACCCGTCCCCTAATCCTCACCCGTACGCTAACACTAACCCGCGCCCTCACACGTACGCTCCCCCTAAAGCGTTGTCGTACCCTCCCCTGGATCCTAAACCATCCCCGTCCCCTAACCCTAACCCTAGCCCGAACCCTAACCCTAACCCTTCCCCGAAGCCTGACACTCACCCGTCCCCTAATCCTAAGCCGTCCGCTAACACTAACCCGCGCCCTCACACGTACGCTCCCCCTAAAGCGTTGTCGTACCCTCCCCTGGACCCTAAACCGTCCCCGTCCCCTAACCCTAAACGTAGCCCGAACCCTAACCCTAAACCTTCCCCGAAGCCTGACGCTCACCCGTCCCCTAATCCTAACCCGTACGCTAACACTAAACCGCGCCCTCACACGTACGCTCCCCCTAAAGCGTTGTCGTACCCTCCCCTGGACCCTAAACCGTCCCCGTCCCCTAACCCTAACCCTAGCCCGAACCCTAACCCTAACCCTTCCCCGAAGCCTGACGCTCACCCGTCCTCTAATCCTAAGCCGTACGCTAACACTAACCCGCGCCCTCACACGTACGCTCCCCCTAAAGCGTTGTCGTACCCTCCCCTGGACCCTAAACCGTCCCCGTCCCCTAACCCTAACCCTAGCCCGAACCCTAACCCTAACCCTTCCCCGAAGCCTGACCCTAACCCGTCCCCTAATCCTAACCCGTACGCTAACACTAAACCGCGCCCTCACACGTACGCTCCCCCTAAAGCGTTGTCATACCCTCCCCTGGACCCTAAACCGTCCCCGTCCCCTAAGCCTAACCCTAGCCCGAACCCTAACCCTAACCCTTCCCCGAAGCCTGACCCTCACCCGTCCCCTAATCCTAACCCGTACGCTAACACTAAACCGCGCCCTCACACGTACTCTCTCCCTAAATCGTTGTCATACCCTCCCCTGGACCCTAAACCGTCCCCGTGCCCTAACCCTAACCCTAGCTCGAACCCTAACCCTAACCCTTCACCGAAGCCTGACCCTCACCCGTCCCCTAATCCTAACCCGTACGCTAACACTAACCCGTGCCATCACACGTACGCTCCCCCTAAAGCGTTGTCGTACCCTCACCTGGACCCTAAACCGTCCCCGTCCCCTAACCCTAACCCTAGCCCGAACCCTAACCCTTCCCCGAAGCCTGACCCTCACCCGTCCCCTAATCCTAACCCGTACGCTAACACTAACCCGCGCCCTCACACGTACGCTCCCCCTAAAGCGTTGTCGTACCCTCCCCTGGACCCTACACCGTCCCCGTCCCCTAACCCTAACCCTAGCCCGAACCCTAACCCTAACCCTTCCCCGAAGCCTGACCCTCACCCGTCCCCTAATCCTAACCCGTACGCTAACACTAACCCGCGCCCTCACACGTACGCTCCCCCTAAAGCGTTGTCGTACCCTCCCCTGGACCCTAAACCGTCCCCGTCCCCTAACCCTAACCCTAGCCCGAACCTTAACCCTAACCCTTCCCCGAAGCCTGAACTTCACCGTTCCCCTAATCCTAAACCGTACGCTAACACTACCCCGCGCCCTCACACCTACGCTCCCCAAAAGCGTTGTCGTACCCTCCCCTGGACCCTAAACCGTCCCCGTCCCCTAACCCTAACCCTAGCCCGAACCCTAACCCTAACCCTTCCCCGAAGCCTGACCCTCACCCGTCCCCTAATCCTAAGCCGTACGCTAACACTAACCCACGCCCTCACTCGTACGCTCCCCCTAAAGCGTTGTTGTACCCTCCCCTGGACCCTAAACCGTCCCCATACCCTAACTCTAACCCTAGCCCGAACCCTAACCCTAACACTTCCCCGAAGCCTGACCCTCACCCGTCCCCTAATCCTAAGCCGTACGATAACAGTAACCCGTGCCCTCACACGTACGCTCCCCCTAAAGCGTTGTCGTACCCTCCCCTGGACCCTAAACCGTCCACGTCCCCTAACCCTAACCCTAGCCCGAACTCGAACCCTAACCCTTCCCCGAAGCCTGACCCTCACCCGTCCCCTAATCCTAAGCCGCATGCTAACACTAACCCGCGCCCTCACACGTACACTCCCCCTAAAGCGTTGTCGTACCCTCCCCTGGACCCTAAACCGTCCCCGTCCCCTAACCCTAACCCTAGCCCGAACCCTAACCCTAACCCTTCCCCGAAGCCTGACCCTCACCCGTCCCCTAATCCTAAGCCGTACGCTAACACTAACCCGCGCCCTCACACGTACGCTCCCCCTAAAGCTTTGTCGTACCCTCCCCTGGACCCTAAACCGTCCCCGTGCCCTAACCCTAACTCTAGCCCGAACCCTAACCCTAACCCTTCCCTGAAGCCTGACACTCACCCGTCCCCTAATCCTCACCCGTACGCTAACACTAACCCGCGCCCTCACACGTACGCTCCCCCTAAAGCGTTGTCGTACCCTCCCCTGGACCCTAAACCGTCCCCGTCCCCTAACCCTAACCCTAGCCCGAACCCTAACCCTAACCCTTCCCCGAAGCCTGACCCTCACCCGTCCCCTAATCCTAAGCCGTACGCTAACACTAACCCGCGCCCTCACACGTACCCTCCCCCTAAAGCGTTGTCGTACCCTCCCCTGGACCCTAAACCGTCCCCGTCCCCTAACCCTAACCCTAGCCCGAACCCTAACCCTAACCCTTCCCCGAAGCCTGACCCTCACCCGTCCCCTAATCCTAACCCGTATGCTAACACTAACCCGCGCCCTCACACGTACGCTCCCCCTAAAGCGTTGTCGTACCCTCCCCTGGACCCTAAACCGTCCCCGTCCCCGTCCACTAACCCTAGCCCGAACCCTAACCCTAACACTTCCCCGAAGCCTGACCCTCACCCGTCCCCTAATCCTCACCCGTATGCTAACACTAACCCGCGCCGTCACACGTACGCTCCCCCTAAAGCGTTGTCGTACCCTCCCCTGGACCCTAAACCGTCCCCGTCCCCTAACCCTAACCCTAGCCCGAACCCTAACCCTAACCCTTCCCTGAAGCCTGACCCTCACCCGTCCCCTAATCCTAACCCGTACGCTAACACTAACCCGCGCCCTCACACGTACTCTCCACCTAAAGCGTTGTCGTACCCTCCCCTGGACCCTAAACCGTCCCCGTCCCCTAACCCTAACCCTAGCCCGAACCCTAACCTTAACCCTTCCCCGAAGCCTGACCCTCACCCGTCCCCTAATCCTAACCCGTACGCTAACACTAACCCGCGCCCTCACACGTACGCTCCTCCTAAAGCGTTGTCGTACCCTCCCCTGGACCCTAAACCGTCCCCGTCCCCTAACCCTAACCCTAGCCCGAACCCTAACCCTAACCCTTCCCCGAAGCCTGACCCTCACCCGTCCCCTAATCCTAAGCCGTACGCTAACACTAACCCGCGCCCTCACAAGTACGCTCCCCCTAAAGCGTTGTCGTACCCTCCCCTGGACCCTAAACCGTCCCCGTCCCCTAACCCTAACCCTAACCCGAACCCTAACCCTAAACCTTCCCCGAAGGCTGACCCTCACCCGTCCCCTAATCCTAACCCGTACGCTAACACTAACCCGCGCCCTCACACGTACGCTCCCCCTAAAGCGTTGTCGTACCCTCCCCTGGACCCTAAACCGTCCCCGTCCCCTAACCCTAACCCTAGCCCGAACCCTAACCCTAACCCTTCCCCGAAGCCTGACCCTCACCCGTCCCCTAATCCTAACCCGTACGCTAACAGTAACCCGCGCCCTCACACGTACGCTCCCCCTAAAGCGTTGTCGTACCCTCCCCTGGACCCTAAACCGTCCCCGTCCCCGTCCACTAACCCTAGCCCGAACCCTAACCCTAAACCTTCCCCGAAGCCTGACCCTCACCCGTCTCCTAATCCTCACCCGTACGCTAACACTAACCCGCGCCCTCACACGTACACTCCCCCTAAAGCGTTGTTGTACCCTCCCCTGGACCCTAAACCGTCCCCGTCCCCTAACCCTAACCCTAACCCGAACCCTAACCCTAACCCTTCCCCGAAGCCTGACCCTCACCCGTCCCCTAATCCTCACCCGTACGCTAACACTAACCCGTGCCCTCACACGTACGCTCCCCCTAAAGCGTTGTCGTACCCTCCCCTGGACCCTAAACCGTCCCCGTCCCCGAACCCTAACCCTAGCCCGAACCCTAACCCTAACCCTTCCCCGAAGGCTGACCCTCACCCGTCCCCTAATCCTAAGCCGTACGCTAACACTAACCCGCGCCCTCACACGTACTCTCCACCAAAAGCGTTGTCGTACCCTCCCCTGGACCCTAAACCGTCCCCGTCCCCTAACCCTAACCCTAGCCCGAACCCTAACCTTAACCCTTCCCCGAAGCCTGACCCTCACCCGTCCCCTAATCCTAACCCGTACGCTAACACTAACCCGAGCCCTCACACGTACGCTCCTCCTAAAGCGTTGTCGTACCCTCCCCTGGACCCTAAACCGTCCCCGTCCCCTAACCCTAACCCTAGCCCGAACCCTAACCCTAACCCTTCCCCGAAGCCTGACCCTCACCCGTCCCCTAATCCTAAGCCGTACGCTAACACTAACCCGCGCCCTCACACGTACGCTCCCCCTAAAGCGTTGTCGTACCCTCCCCTGGACCCTAAACCGTCCCCGTCCCCTAACCCTAACCCTAGCCCGAACCCTAACCCTAACCCTTCCCCGAAGCCTGACACTCACCCGTCCCCTAATCTTCACCCGTACGCTAACACTAACCCGCGTCCTCACACATACGCTCCCCCTAAAGCGTTGTCGTACCCTCCCTGGACCCTAAACCGTCCCCTAACCCTAACCCTAAACCTAGCCCGAACCCTAACCCTAAACCTTCCCCGAAGCCTGACCCTCACCCGTCCCCTAATCCTAACCCGTACGCTAACACTAACCCGCGCCCTCACACGTACGCTCCCCCTAAAGCGTTGTCGTACCCTCCCCTGGACCCTAAACCGTCCCCGTCCCCTAACTCTAACCCTAGACCGAACCCTAACCCTAACCCTAGCCCGAACCCTAACCATAACCCTTCCCCGCAGCCTGACCCTCACCGGTCCCCTAATCCTAACCCGTACGGTAACACTAACCCGCGCCCTCACACGTACGCTCCCCCTAAAGCGTTGTCGTACCCTCCCCTGGACCCTAAACCGTCCCCTTCCCGTAACCCTAACCCTAGCCCGACCCCTAACCCTAACCCTTTCCCGAAGCCTGACCCTCACCCGTCCCCTAATCCTAAACCGTACGCTAACACTAACCCGCGCCCTCACACGTACGCTCCCCCTAAAGCGTTGTCGTACCCTCACCTGGACCCTAAACCGTTCCCCTCCCCTAACTCTAACCCTAGCCCGAACCCTAACCCTAACCCTTCCCCGAAGCCTGACCTTCACCCGACCCCTAATCCTAACCCGTAGGCTAACACTAACCCACACCCTCACACGTACGCTCCCCCTAAAGCGTTGTCGTACCCTCCCCTGGACCCTAAACCTTCCCCGTCCCCTAACACTAACCCTAGCCCGAATGCTAACCCTAACACTTCCCCGAAGCCTGACCCTCACCCGTCCCCTAATCCCAAACGGTACGCTAACACTAACGAGCGCCCTCACACGTACGCTCCCCCGAAAGCATTGTCGTACCCTCACCTGGACCCTAAACCGTCCCCGTCCCCTAATCCTAACCCTATTCCGAACCCTAACCCTAGCCCTTCCCCGAAGCCTGACCCTCACCCGTCCCCTAATCCTATCCCGTAGGCTAACACTAACCCGCGCCCTCACACGTACGCTCCCCCTAAAGCGTTCTCGTACCCTCACATGGACCCTAAACCTTCCCCGTCCCTAAACCCTAACCCTAGCCCGAACCCTAACCCTAACCCTTCCCCGAAGCCTGACCCTCAACCGTCCCCTAATCCTAACCCGTACGCTAACACTAACCTGCGCCCTCACACGTACGCTCCCCCTAAAGCGTTGTCGTACCCTCACCTGGCCCCTAAACCGTCCCCGTCCCCAACCCTATCCCTAGCACGAACCCTAACCCTAACCCTTCCCCGAAGCCTTACACTCAAACGTCCCGTAATCCTAACCCGTACGCTAACTCTATCCCGTGCCCTCACATGTACGCTCACCCTAAACCGTTGTGGTACAGTCACTTGGACCCTAAACCATCCCCGTCCCCTAACCCTAACCCTAACCCGAACCCTAACCCTAATCCTTCCCCAAAGCCTGACCCTCACACATCCCCTAATCCTAACCCGTACGCTAACACTAACCCACGCCCTCACACGTACGCTCCCCCTAAAGCACTGTCGTACCCTCACCTGGACCCTAAACCGTCCCCGTACCCTAACCCTAACCCTAGCCCGAACCCTAACCCTAACACTTCCCGGAAGCCTTACACTCACCCGTCCCCTAATCCTAACCCGTACGCTAACACTAACCCATGCCCTCACACGTACGCTCACCCTAAAGCGTTGTCGTACTCTCACCTGCACCCTAAACCGTCCCGTCCCCTAACACTAACCCTAGCCCGAACCCTAAACCTAACCCTTCCCCGAAGCCTGACTCTCACCCGTCCCCTAATCCTAACCCGTACTCTAACACTAAGCCGCTCCCTCACACGTACGCTTCCCCTAAAGCGTTGTCGTACCCTCACCTTGACCCGAAACCGTCCCCGTCCCCTAACCCTAACCCTAGCCCGAACCCTAACCCTAACCCTTCCTCGAAGCCTTACCCTCACCCGTCCCCTAATCCTAACCCGTACGCTAACACTAACCCATGCCCTCACACGTACGCTCAGCCTAAAGCGTTGTCGTACCCTCCCCTGGACCCTAAACCGTCCCCGTCCCCTAACCCTAACCCTAGCCCGAACCCTTATCCTATCCCTTACCCGAAGCCTTACCCTAATCCGTCCCCTAATCCTAACCCGTACGCTAACACTAACCCGTGCCCTCACACGTACGCTCACCCTAAACCGTTGTCGTACCCTAACCTGTCCCCTAAACCGTCCCCGTCCTCTAACCCTAACCCTAACCCTTACCCAAAGCCTTACCCTAACCCGTCCCCTAATCCTAACCCGTACGCTAACACTAACCCATGCCTTCACACGTACGCTCACCCTCAACCATTGTCGTACCCTAACCTGTCCCCTAAACCGTCCCCGTCCCCTAACCCTAACCTGTCCCCTAAACCGTCCCCGTCCCCTAACCCTAACCCTAACCCGTCCCCTAACCCGTCCCCTAACCCGTCCCCTAATCCTAACCCGTACGCTAACACTAACCCGTGCCCTCACACGTACGCTCACCCTAAACCATTGTCTTACCCTAACCTGTACCCTAAACCGTCCCTGTCCCCAACCCTAACCCTAACCCTATCCCTTACCTGAAGCCTTACCCTAACCCGTCCCCTAAACCTAACCAGTACGCTGACACTAACCCACGCCCTCACACTTACGCTCACACTATACCATTGTCGTACCCTAAACTGTACCCTAAATCGTCCCCTAACCCTTATCCCTAACCCTTACCCGAAGCCTTACCCTAACCCCTCTCCTAATCCTAACCCGTACGCTAACACTAACCCGTGCCCTCACACGTATGCTCACCCTAAACCGTTATCGTACCCTAACCTGTACCCTATACCGTCCCCGTCCCTTAACCCTAACCCTAACCCTTACCCGAAGCCTTACTCTAACCCGTCACCTAATCCTAGCCCATACGCTAACACTAACCCGTACCCTAACACGTACGCTCATCCTAAACCATTGTCGCACCCTAACCTGTACCCTAAACTGTCCCTCTCCCCTAACCCTAACCCTAACCCTTACCTGAAGCCTTACCCTCACCCGTCCCCTAATCCTAACCCGTACGCTAACACTAAATCTTACCCTTACATGTACGCTATCCCTAAACCGTTGTCGTACCCTAACCTGTACCCTAAACCGTCCCCATTCCCTAACCGTAACCCTAACCCGAAGCATTACCCTAACACTTACCCTAATCCTAAACGGCACACTAACACTGACCTGTACCCTAACACTTTCGCTCACCCTAAACCATTGTCTCATCCTAAACCATACCCGTTCCCTAACCCTAACCTTAACCCTAACCCTAAACCCACTTATAGCACTATAGCTCAGGAAAATTAAAATAACAAGAAACAACCACCGCAAAGTTTAGGGCTGCTCTGTTTACAAGAGCCTCGACTACGGTACAAATTAAATATCCTTGAAAGAGAGAAATGGATAAAGAAGTTTTCGTACTTACGTACAATGGAATATCACTCAACAATGAAATCAATGTCGTCAGGCCCGTACAAGCATAATGAATGGATTTAGGTACGATGATTCAAAGGAAATAAGTCACACAGAAAAAGAAACTTATCATAAGATATCACTTACAGAGGGAATGTAAACTTGGCTACACATGAACTGAATTACAAAACAGAACAGAGTCTCACATTTAGAAAACAAACTTATGCTTTCTTAAGGGGAATGGTGAGTTGGGGTGCTGCGTAAAACCAGAGATTGAAATTAGCACAGATACTATTCCATAAGCCAAATATATAATAGACAAGATATACTCCTTGCTCAACGAATTAGACTCAACACCACCTATTCACCGCAGAGGAATATATCTGACAATAAGAATATTAAAACATATGTATCTATATGTCTCCGTAAGAGAATCAAGTGTGTGTAGAGCAGTATACACAGCTGTGAAAAATCAACTAAACCCCATTATTAAAATAAATTTCAAAAACAAAGACAGTGAAGGAGAGAAAGTTCTTAAATAATTCGTTCAGGGCTTGTGATGAAACTTGGATTTACCACATCTACACCCACAGCTGGGTGAGACATAAGGCAGGACATTTGGGGCTGAGAGGATTGGTGAGGTTCGGTGAGCAAATGCAGACCCTTTGAAGTAATACTGTATGCTACCCATTCCCTGGGTCCCAACTCTCCTGGTTTAAGGGATTCTTCCTACAGCTAAAACATGCATGGGAAACCCAGAGGATTGTACACCATGTGATCGGGCAACGTTTCTAAAACCCATCTCATTTTTTGTCCCCTGGTACACGGGTTCGCCATTCCAGACGCTTTACTAAAAATCTCCCCACGTGGAGAGTCAGTGCCTTAAAACTCCTGTTTGGCACAGTTAGCAATTTCTGCGGAGGTTGAACGGGAATAGGGAGAACCAATGAGAGACTAGCTGTAGGTGTTTGGACGGTCACATTTCACTCTAATTTCCCACCAGGAAGAGGAATTAACAAAAGGCTCAGCGTGCCGTGATGAAACAAGATTAGGGCCTGAAGCAATCCTGCAGCTCTGCGGCCAGCCCACAAGAAAGCGAGTTGAAGAAAGGACCTCAGGGGCACTGTAATTCATAAACCTGCAGAGTTATAAATGACAGCTATCGTCCAAAAATATATTGAGGTAAGGCTGCGAAGAGGACTTGAAAGCATGGCACAATTGCAGGAAATATATTTCAGGAGGTAGATGGAAACTGCATTTAAAGCATATGAAAAGCGGCAGAACTTTGACAATGATGCACTTGGCCAAAAAGGGCGTATGCGTTTTTTTCCTGAATACATGCAGGAAAAAACGCATACGCTCTTTTTGTCCAAATAAGCAAGCCTGCAACGGAGATCTGCACTACAATGAAGTCTCACTTCCCACCGGTCAAAAGGGCCATCTGAAAAAAGTGTAAAAACCAGAAAGGCAGGACAGGCCATGGAGAACTGGGAGCCTTGTTATGCTGATGGGCGGGATGTAAATGGCCAACAGCCACTCTGGAGAAGTGTATGGTGTTTCCTGAAACCTCTAAAAAACAAAGCTACAGAGCCTAGGTTGCTTACACTTATGGTCCTATAGCTTAGGAAAATTAAAATCAACAAGACACAGCCACCCCAAAGTTTAGGGCTGCTGTGTTTACAAGAACGTCGACTACGGTACAATTTAAATATCCCAGAAAGAGGAAAATGGATAAAGAAGTTGTGGTACTTATGTACAATGGAATATCACTCAGCAATGAAATCAATATCATCAGGCCCGTAGGAGCATAATGAGTGGATTTAGGTACGATGATTCTAAGGAAATAAGTCACACAGATAAAGAAACTTATCATAAGATATCACTTATAGAGGGAATGTAAACTTGGCTACACATGAACTGAATTACAAAACAGAACAGAGTCTCACATTTAGAAAACAAACATGTTTGCTTAAGGGGAAAGGTGAGTTGGGGTGCTGCATAAATCCAGAGATTGAAATGAGCACAGATACCATTCCATAAGCCAAATATGTAATAGACAAGACCTACTCCTTGCTCAGCGAAGTGGACTCAACACCCCCTATTCACCGCAGAGGAATATATCTGACTAGTAAGAATCTTAAAATCTATGTATTTATATGTCTCCGTAAGAGAATCAAGTGTGTGTACAGACGCATAAACACAGCAGTGAAAATTAGCTCAACCCCATTATAAAAATAAACTTCAAAAACAAAACAGAAAGACAGTGAAAGAGAGAGAAATTCTTAAATAATTCGTTCAGGCTTGTGATGAAACCTGGATTTACCACATCTACACCCACAGCTGGGTGAGACATAAGGCTGGACACTTGGGGCTGAGAGAATTGGTGAGGTTCGGTGAGCAAATGCAGACCCTTTGAAGTAGTACTGCGTGCTACCCATTCCATGGGTCCCAACTCTCCAGGTTTAAGGGATTCTTCCTACAGCTAAAACATGCGTGGGAAACCCAGAGGATGGTCCACAGTGTGATCGGGCAAGGTTTCTAAAACGCATCTCATTATTCGTCCTCTGGTACTCGGGTTCGCCATTCCAGACGCTTTACTAACAATCTCCCCACTTGGAGAGTCAGTGCTTGTAATCTCCTGTTTGGCACATCGTTTGGCAGCGATGCACTTGGCCAAAAAGGGCGTATGCGTTTTTTCCTGAGTATATTCAGGATAAAATGCATACACACTTTTTGGCCAACCAAGCAAGCGGGAAATTCAAATCTGCACTACAAAGAAGTCTCATCCTAACACGTACCCTAACCCTATCCCGCTACCGTACCCTAACCTGTACCTGAGACCGTACCCGTTCCCTAACCCTAACCCTTACCCTAAGCTGTACACGAACACTAACCCGTACGCTAACATGTACCCTAACAGTAACACATAGCCATACACTAAACTTTATCCTAACCCTACCCCGTATCCTAACCCTTTCCCTAAACCGTACCATAACCCGTATCCTAATCCTAACCCATCCCCTAACACTAACCCATAACCTAACCCGTACCCTAATCCTAACCCATACACTAACACGTACCCTAACCTTAACCTAATTGGGTTAGGGTTGTCATACCCTAACCTGCAACCTAATCCGTACCCATTCCCTAAACCTAACCCTTACACTATCCCGTACCATAATCCTAACCTGTACACTAACACTAAACCGTACCCTAACACTTACCCTACTCCTAACCCGTGGTCATACCCTAAACTGTACCCCAAACCATACCCGTCCCCTAACCCTAACCCTAAACCTTACCCTAAACCGTACCCTAATCCTAACCCGTACACTAACACTAAACTGTACCCTAACATGTACCCTAACCCTAACCCTTTGTTGTTCCCTATCCTGTACCCTAAACTGTACCCCTTCCTTAACATTAAACCTAACCCTAACCCGTACCTAACACTAACCCATACACTAAACCTAACCATAACCCTGAACGTAAACCGTACCTGAATCCTAACCCATACCCTAACACTAACCCATACCTTAACCCGTACCCTAACACTAAACCATAGCCATACCCTAAACTGTACCCTAACACTAACCCGTACCATAACCATAACCCTAAACCATACTCTAAGCCGTACAATAATCCTAACCCGTACCCTAACCCTAAACCTTACCCTAAACCCTAATCCTTACCCCAGCTTAATTTTGTTTTTTTTGTATTTAAAAAAATATTTTCTTGGGTTAAAACAAACTAGCAGAACAACAAAATAGAGGGCTTCGCTGGTGGTGCGGTGGTTAGAATCTGCCTGCTAATGCAGGGGACACAGGTTCGAGCCCTGGTCTGGGAGGATCCCACATGCCATGGAGCAACTAGGCCCATAAGCCACAACCAGTGAGCCCTCGCATCTGGAGCCTGTGCTCTGCAACAAGAGAGGCCGCAATAGTGAGAGGCCCGCGCACCGAGATCAAGAGTGGCCCCCCACTTGCCACAACTAGAGAAAGCCCTCACACGGAAACTCAGACCCAACACAACAAAAATAAATAAATAAATAATAAACTCCTACCCCCCCCCCAAAAAAAAGAACAACAAAATAAAACAGAAAGTAACCTGAGTGTCCCTCAAAAAGCTAAGTCTGAACTAGTTGGTACTTCTGTTCTATGGACTGTTATGTAGCCTGTAAAAAGTGTGAGAGCTAAATCTGTTTTTCTACAGTGAGAAGCATGATATTCCAGATGTATAGAACACCTGGATAAAATGAGAACTCTACACATTATGCTGGTCGTTTCAGTAAATGGGAAAGGATGGCAAGTGGTAAAATATTATCTTTTCCTTTAATTTTTTAAATTTCACTTGTTACAAAGAACTTCAATTATAATTGTACTTTAAAAAAGTAACAATGGAAATTTAAAAGAAAAAATATATATTGTGTGTTCAGTTACGTTTCATAGAATTATGAAATGCTCCACCCTCTGGCCATTACCTGAAAAAACAGCTTTAAAACCTATGCTAATTGTCACTTCATATGAACAAGTCCTGCAGGGCTGTAAAGGAAACCTGCCTTCATCATGTCTTGCGGGAGGTAAAGGCCAAAGTATTTCAAAATGTGGCACATATTTCAAGAAAACCATTTGAAGAACTAAGCTGTAATAACCGTTTGAAAAATAAAAGGACATGCCTGAAAGCTCAATTTCAAAGGATTATGAGACACATGCAAATCCAACCACACAGAGGTATCAGCTCACACCATTCAGAATAACCATCAGGAAAGAAACTACAAACGATCAATGCTGAAGAGGTTGTGGAGAAATGCATACCCTTAATTTGAAGTGGGACGTAACCTGGTAAGAGTCACTAATGGGAACAGGGTGGAGGTGCCTTTAAAAGGTAAATATTGAGCTACTATATGATCCAGCAGGCCCACTCCTGGGCCTATAACATAAGAAGACAGAATTGGAAAGACACAGGCAGGCAAATCTGCACTGCAGCAGTATTACAATAGCCAAGACATGGAAGCAACCAAAAGTCCATCAACAGATGAGTGGACAAAGAGGAACTGTTACATGTAGAGATGGAATATTAGCTCGGGAAAAAAATGAAACAATGCCATTTGCAGCACCATAGATGAGTCTAGAGGTAACCATGCAACTTGTAGTAAGTGAGAAAGCGAAAGACACCTAACGTATATCACTTATAGGTGTTACCTGAAAATTGATAACAATGAAGATATTTCCACAGAGAAAGGCAATCACAGATTCATTGAACAAACTTATGGTTCCCCAAATCGAAAGGTGTGAGCATTGGATACATTACGATATTGGGGTTAACATAGATATAGAAACACATGTGAAATATATAATCACCAAAGACCTACGGAATACCAAGAGAAGACTACTCAACATTGTGTCATAACCTACCTGGGAAAAGGTTCCGAAGAAGAATAGATATATGTATGTGTGTGAAAGAACCACATCTTGCACACCTAGAACAAAAAAAAAACATTGTAATCAAATTTGCTGCGATAAAAAATAAAAATTAAATTAAAAATATGAACAAGAAATAATGAGACATAAACTGAAAGGAATTTTTCCTGGCACATCCCATTCTAATTTTCAACCTAGAACAGGACTTCCATTAAGGCTCTGTTGCCCTGGTAACCAGATTTGGTAAAGGAGAAATGCTGCCGCCTTGTGACTGTTTCACACAACAGCAGCTTTAAACCAAGAGGTAATGGTCACTTAATATTCAAAATATGTGCAGCACTGTAAAGGACACCGGGCCTCAAAAATGTCCTGGGGTCGTAATCGACCAGAAAATTCAAAAGACGTCAACATTTCAAGAAGACAATGTCAAGAGGCATATTTTACGCACATTTTGTCTTTTCTTTTTTTTCTCTTTAAAAGGGAATTGAAAAATGCGCAACATCAGCAATGAATAAAGCCATGCAAATCCAATTACAGAAATGTTCACCTCACAGCCGTCAGAATGTTCTTCAGCAAAAAGTCTACAAAGAATAAATGCTGAAGGGGTTTCAGAGAACTGTGTACCCTCCAGCTGCTGGGGGGGATGTAAACTGGTAACAGCCAGTAGTGAGAACATAATGGAGGTGCGTTTAAGGGTAAAAATTGAGCTACCATGTGATCTGGTAGGTCCTTTGATGTGCCTATCACCTGAGCAGAGCAGAATGGAAAAGACACAGACTGGCAATCCTGCACTGCAGGAATATTTAACATAGCCAAGACTTGGAAGAAACCAAAATGTCCATCAACAGAAAAATGCACAAAGAGGAAGTGGTCCATGTAAACAATGGAATATAAGCCATGGAAAACAATGAAACAGTGCCGTTTGCACCACCATATAAGGACCTAGAGATAATCACTCAAATTAAAGAAAGAAAGTGAAAGACAGATATCCTATGACATCACTTCTAGGTGTTACCTAAAAGTTGATACTCATGAACTTATTTCCAAGAGAAGGAAAAGCATGGATTAAGAAAAAAAATTATGTTTAACCAATGGAAAAGTGTAAGGAATGTGTGAATTAGGATATGAGGGTTAACAGACATGTACTAATACATATGAAATATATAATCACAAAATACCTATGGAATACCAAGAGAGGTCTAGGCAACACTCTGTAATAACCTACATGGTAAAGAATGCAAAGATAAATGACAGATACATTGATATAATGAACCAGATTCTGTACACCTAGGAGAAACAAAATATTTTTATCAAGTTTGCTCTGATAATTAATAAAAATTAAATTTATAAAACAAACAAGAAGTAAGGAGATATAAGCTCTTGGGGATGTGCTCTGGCACATTCCACTCTAATTTGCAGCCTACTAACACGATTTCCAGGAAGGCTCTGCTGCCCAAAAACCCAGAGTTGGAAATGTAGAAATTCTGCTGCCTTGTGGCCGTTTTCCGCAAGAGCGGCGTTAAGCCCACAGCTAATGTTCTCTTAACATTCACAAGGACTCAGGGCTGCAAAGGACACCTGCCCTAAACAACTGTGCTGAGGTAGGGAATGGACAATAAAATTCAAAACTGGCAAATTTTTCAAGACGATAGTATGAAGAGGTAAGTTTGACTCACTCTCTTGTTTAAAAAAAGGAAAATGGGTGAAAGCTCAACCTCAGGAATTATTAGACTCATGCAAATCTAACGTACAAAAAGGTTTCAACTCACACCAGTCGACTGACCATCAGCAAAAGGTCTACAAACAATAAATTCTGAAGGGGTTTTAGAGAACTGTGTACCCTCTAGCTGCTGGTGAGATGTAACGTGGTAAGAGCCAATAATGAGAACAGAAAGGAGCTACGATTAAAAGTAAAAGTTGAGGTACCATTCGATGCAGCAGTCACACCACTGGGCCTCTCACCTGAGAAGACCAGAATCGAGAAGACGCGGGCTGCAAAAGCTGCACTGCAGCCTTATTCACAATAGCCAAGACAGTGAAGCCACCAAAATGTCCATCAACAGATGTATGGATGAAGAAGAAGTGGTCCACGTTCACAATAGAATATTAGCCATGGAAAACAATGAAACACTGCTATTTGAGGTGCCATAGATGAGCTTGGAGATAATCACAGAATATGAGGTAAGTCAGAAAGCAAAAGACCTATATCCTATGATATCACTTATAGGCGTTATCTAATAACTAACACAAATGAACATATTTCCACAGAGAAAGACACTCACAGACTTAGAAATTAAGTATGCTTATCTAAAAGGAAAGGTGGGCAGAATGGATAAATTAAGATTAACGTTACCATACGTATACAAATACATATAATAAACATATATCAAAAAGACGGACCATATAGCAAGGGAGGTCTACGGAACACTGTAATATTTTACATGGGAAGAGGATCTGAACATGAATAGACATATATATTGTACAAATGAACCAGATTGTGTACATCTGGACAAACAATATCTAATCATTACCCCGATTAAATAAATTTTAAAAACCAAGATGTAATGAGACATAAACTTATGGGCGTTCCTCCTGGCACATTCCATTCTAACTTAAAACCTAGGACCACGACTTCCAGAAAGGCTCTGCTGCCCTAGTACCCAGATTTGGGAAAGGACAAATGCTGCCTCCTTGTGGCCGTTTCCCACAACAGCAGCTTTAAACCCAGTGCTAATGGTCACTAAATATTCACCAAACTTGCAGTTCTGTAATGACATCTGCCCTCCAAAAAAATCCTGGGGTCGAATATCCACCAAAAATTCAAAAGAGGGCAACCTTCCAAGAAGACAGCTTCAAGAGATAGATTGTACTCACACTTGATTTTTAACAGAAAGAAAAAAGGCGTGGAAAATGATGAATTTTAGGAATTTTTAAAGTCATGCAAACCCAAATTACAAAAACCTATCAGGTCACAGCAGTCAGATTGGCCATTAGCAAAAATGCTGCAAACTATAAATGCTGAAGGGATTGTGGAGAAGTTCGTACCCTCGGCTCTAAGGGAGACATGGTAAGAGCCACTAATGAAAACACAATGGAGGTGCTTTGAAAAGGTAAACATTGAGCTACTAGTCAATCAGTCATACCCACTGCTGGGACTATCACCTGAGAAAATGAGAATCAAAAAGTCACAAGCTGGCAATCTTGCACTCCAGCAATATTTAATATAGCCAACACTTGGAAGCAACGAAAATGTCCCTCAACAGAGCAATGCACCAAGAAGTGGTCCATATACAAAATGGAATATTATTCCGATAAAAATATAAATTAAATTAAAAACACAAACAAAAGTAAGGAGACATCAGCCTTTGGGGGTTTATCCGGGCACATTCCACTCTAATTTATAACCGAGGAAGACCACCGGCCGGAAGCTCTGTTTCCCTAGTACCAGCATGGGGAACAAAGAAAGGCTGCCGCAATCTGGCCGTTACCTGCAAAAGCAGCTTTAAAGCCTGTGCTAATGGTCACTTCATGTGAACAAGTACTGCAGGGCTGTAAATGAAACCTGCCCTCAAAATGTTTTGAGGGAGGTAATGGCCAATAAATTTCAAAATGTAACACATACTTTAGAAAACACTTTGAAGAGCTAAGCTGTAATCACAGTTTGAAAAATAAAAAGGACATGACTTAAAGCTCAATTTCAAAGGATTATGAGTCATATGCAAATTCAACCACAAAGAGGTATCAGCTCACACCAGTCAGAATATCCATCAGCAAGAAAACTACAAACAATAAATGCTGAAGCCATAAAAAGAAACGAAATTGAGCTATTTGTAATGAGGTGGATAGACCTAGAGTCTGTCATACACAGTGAAGTAAGTCAGAAAGAGAGAGACAAATACCGTATGCTAACACATATACCTGGAATTTAAGGGAAAAAAAATGTCATGAAGAACCTAGGGGTAAAACAGGAATAAAGACAGAGATCTACTAGAGAATGGACTTGAGGATATGGGGAGGGGGAAGGGTAAGCTGTGACAGAGGGAGAGAGAGGCATGGACATATATACACTACCAAACGTAAGGTAGATAGCTAGTGGGAAGCAGCAGCATGGCACAGGGAGATCAGCTCGGTGCTTTGTGACCGCCTGGAGGGGAGGGAGGGTGGGAGGGAGGGAGACGCAAGAGGGAAGTGATATGGGAACATATGTATATGTATAACTGATTCATTTTGTTGTAAAGCACAAGCTAGCACACCATTGTAAAGCAATTATACTTCAATAAAGATATTAAAAATAAATAAATAAATAAATGCTGAAGGTGTTGTGGAGAAATGCATACCCTCAACTTTAAGTGGGATGTAACCTGGAAAGAGCCAATAATGAGCACAGAATCGTGGTGCATTTAAACGGTAAACCCCGAGATACCATATGATACAGGATGCCCACTCCTGGGCCTATAACATAAGAAGACAGAATTGTAAAGACACAGGCAGGCAAATGTGCAGTGCAGCAGTATTACAATAGCCAATCATGGAGGCAACCAAAAAGTCCATCAACAGGTGAGTGGACAAAGAAGAACTGGTACATGTACAGATGGAATATTATCTAGGGAAAAAAATGAAACAATGCCATTTGCAGCACCGTAGATGATTCTAGAGGTAATCAGGCAAATTGTACTAAGTCAGACAGCAAAAGACACATATCCTATAATATCACTTATAGGTGTTAGCTAAAAATTGATACCAATGAAGATATTTCCACAGAGAAAGGCAATCACAGATTCATTAAACAAAGTTATGGTTCACCAAATGGAAAGGTGTGAGGACTGGATACATTAGGATATTGGGGTTAACATAGATATAGAAACACATGTGAAATATATAATCACCAAAGACCTACGGAATACCAAGAGAAGACTACTCAACATTGTGTCACAAGCTACATGAGAAAACGATCTGAAGAAGTATAGATACATGTATATGTGTAAAAGAACCACATCTTACACACCTAGAACAAACAAAACATTTTAATCAAATTTGCTCTGATAAAAAATAAACATTAAAAAAAGAACAAGAAAAAAAAGAGAGAAAAAAAGGGGAAAAAAAAGAACGAGAAGTAATGAGACATACACTTAAGGGGCTTTTTGCTGGCACATTGCATTCTAATTTACAACCAGAACACGACTTCCATTAAAGCTCTGTCATCACTAATAAAGCAGCTTTATAAGCAATGTTGAAGGTAGCTTAAAAGAATTCTCACTAATTATTGACAGTAACAAGAAAACAAACAAAAGTAAAAATCTCACGGCAAAAAGTATACATAGAGTAAGGGTAGTAGATCAAACACTTATTAAACTTCTGTAAAGAATAAAAGACAACAGTAGTATTTTTTTTTAAAGAGAGGGGCCAAATAAATCAGAACTGAAAGAGATGATGTTACAAGAGCCACCACAGAAATACAAAGTATCCTAAGATACACACAGGGTAACTCAGGGCTCATACTGGACAGAGCCCACTCTCCATTCCCCTGTACATGACTTACAGGAGCCTCAGGAACTGAGGAGGGGGTCCTTGAGGAGAGGCACAAGATAGAAGATGTTAGGCATTAACATGACTGCATTCATTTTAAACGTGCCTGAACTACATTCACATGAGATGATTTTGTCCTGTTTGTACATCAGCACCTCTAGTCGGAACTGCAGATCTTTGGTTTCACCACCTCTATGACAGCATTAGCTTCACCTGCTGTGGACCGTCTCCTATAGGATTTCTAGAACCACAAAACATCGAAGCTTCACAGGACCCAGAGTCTGTGCGACTCCACTCAGAGTCTCAACTGCATTCAGAGACTCAGAGTCTCAACAGAGACTCCACTCTTGGAGGACACACACAAAGTAGTGTGCACATCAGGACCCAGGGGAAGGAGCAGTCACCCCGTAGGTGAATGATCATACCTAGCTGCTAGTTTTAGAGGGTCTCCTGCAGAGGTGGGGTGTGGCTGCGGCTCACCATGGGGACAACGACACTGACAGCAGAAGTTCTGGGAGATACTCCTTGGCGTGAACTCTCCCAGAGTCCACCATTAGCCCCACCAAGAGCAAGGTAGGCTCCAGTGCTGTGTCGCCTCAGTCCAAACAACCAACAGGGAGGGAACCCAGCCCCATGCATCAGCAGACAAGTGGATTAAACTTTTTATTAAACTTTTATTTAATCCACAGACAAGCAGATTAAAGCTCTGCCCACCAGAACAACACCCAGCTCTACCCACCACCAGTCCCTCGCATAAGGAAGCTTGCACAAGCCTCTCAGATAGACTCAATCACTGGAGAGCAGACAGCAGAAGCAAGAAGAACTACAATTCTGCAGCCTGTGGAAGGAAAACCACATTCACAGAAAGATAGAGAAAATGAAAAGGCAGAGGACTTTATACCAGATCAAGGAACAAGATAAATCCTCAGAAAAACAACGAAATGAAGTGGGGATAGGTAACCTTCCAGTAAAAGAATTCAGAATAATGATAGTGAAGATGATCCAAGACCTTAGAAAAATAATGGAGGCAAAGATCGAGAAGATGCAAGAAATGCTTAACAAAGACCTAGAAGAATTAAGGAACAAACACCTAGAAGAATTAAAGAACAAACAAACAGAGATGAACAATACAATAACTGAAATGAAAAATACACTAGAAGGAATCAGTAGCAGAATAACTGTGACAGAAGAACGGATAAGTGACCTGGAAGACAGAAAGGTGGAAATCACTGCCATGGAACAAAATAAAGAAAAAGAATGAAAATAAATGAAGACAACCTAAGAGACTTCTGGGACAACATTAAATGCAACAACATTCGCATTATAGGGGTCCCAGATGGAGAACAGAGAGAGAAAGGACTCGAGAAAATATCTGAAGAGATTATAGTTGAAAACTTCCCTAGCACGGGAAAAGAAATAGCCACCGAAGTCCACGAAGCGCAGAGAGTCCCAGGCAGGATAAACCAAAGGAGAAAAATGCCGAGACACACAGTAATCAAATTGAAAAAATTAAAGACAAAGAAAAATTATTGAAAGCAACAAGGGAAAAATGACAACATACAACGGAATTCCCATAAGGTTAACAGCTGATTTCTCAGCAGAAAATCTACAAGCCAGAAGGGAGTGGCATGATAAATTTAACGTGATGAAAGGGAAGAACCTACCACCAAGAGTACTCCACCCAGCAAGTATCTCATTCAGATTTGATGGAGAAATCAAAAGCTTTACAGACAAGCAAAAGCTAAGAGAATTCAGCACCACGAAACCAGCTCTACAACAAATGCTAAAGGAACTTCTCTAAGTGGGAAACACAAGAGAAGAAAAGGACCCACTAAGACAAACCCATAACAATTAAGAAAATAATAATAGGAACATACATATTGATAATTACCTTAAACGTGAATGGATTAAATGCTCCAACCAAATGACACAGGCTCACTGAATGGATACAAAAACAAGATCCATATATATGCTGTCTACAAGAGACCCATTTCAGACCTAGGGACACATACAGACTGAAAGTGAAAGGATGGAAAAATATATTCCATGCAAATGAAAATCAAAAGAAAGCTGGAGTAGCAATACTCATATCAGATAAAATAGATTTTAAAATAAAGAATGTTACAAGAGACAAGGAAGGACACTACATAATGATCAAGGGATCAATCCAAGATATAACAATTATAAATATATATGTACCCAACACAGGAACACCTCAATACATAAGGCAACTGCTAACAGCTATAAAAGAGGAAATCAACAGTAACACAATAATAGCAAGGGACTTTAACACCTCACTTACACCAATGGAGATCATCCAGACAGAAAATTAATAAGGAAACACAAGCTTTAAATGACACAATAGACCAGATAGATTTAATGGATATTTATAGGACATTCCATCCAAAAACAGCAGACTACAAGTTCTTCTCAATGGCACACGGAACATTCTCCGGGATAGATCACATCTTGGGTCACAAATAAAGCCTCAGTAAATTTAAGAAAACTGAAATCATATCAAGCAGCTGTTCCGATCACAATGCTATGAGATTAGAAATCAATTACAGGGAAAATAACGTAAAAAACAAACACATGGAGGCTAAACAATACATTTCTAAATAACCAAGAGATCACTGAGGAAATCAAAGAGGAAATCAAAAAATACCTAGAGACAAATGACAACAAAAACACGATGATCCAAAACCTATGGGATGCAGCAAAAACAGTTCTAAGAGGGAAGTTTATAGCAATAAAAGCCTACCTCAAGAAACCAGAAAAATCTCAAATAAACAATCTAACCCTACACCTAAAGGAACTAGAGAATGAAGAACAAAACCCAAAGTTAATAGAAGGAAAGAAATCATAAAGATCAGAGCAGAAATAAATGAAATAAAAACAATAGCAAAGATCAATAAAACTAAAAGCTGGTTCTTTGAGAAGATAAACAAAAATGATAAACCTTTAGCCAGACTCAAGTAAAAGAGGGAGAGGACTCAAATCAATAAAATTAGAAATGAAACAGGAGAAGTTGTAACAGACACCACAGAAATACAAAGCATCCTAAGAGACCTCTACAAGCAACTCTATGCCAATAAAATGGACAACCTGGAAGAAATGGACAAATTCTTAGAAAGGTATAACCTTCCAAGACTGAACCGGGAAGAAATAGAAAATATGAACAGACCAATCACAAGTAATGAAATTGAAAGTGTGATTAAAAATCTTCCAACAAACAAAAGTCCAGAACGAGATGGCATCAGAGGTGAATTCTATCAAACATTTAGACAAGAGCTAACACCCAATCTTCTCAAACTCTTCAGAACTTTTCAGGGGAAGGAACACTCCCAAACTCATTATATGAGGCCACAATCACCCTGATACCAAAACCAGACAAAGATACTACAGAAAAAGAAAATTAGAGACCAATATCACTGATTAATATAGATGTAAAAATCCTCAACAAAATACTAGGAAACAGAATTAAACAACACATTAAAAGGATCATGCACCATGATCAGGTGGGGTTTATCCCAGGGATGCAAGAATTCTTCAATATACACAAATCAATCAATGTGATACACCATATTAACAAATTGTAGAATTAAAATATGATCATCCCAATAGATGCAGGAAAAGCTTTTGACAAAATTCAACACCAATTTATGATTAAAAGTCTCCAAAAAGTGGGCATAGAGGGAATCTACCTCAACATAATAAAGGCAGTATATGACAAACCCACAGCAAACATCATTCTCAATAGTGAAAAACTAAAAGCATTTCCTCTAAGATCAGGAACAAGACAAGGATGTCCACTCTCACCACTATTACTCAACATAGTTTTTGGAAGTCCTAGACACAGTAATCAGAGAAGAAAAAGAAATAAAAGGAATACAAATTGGAAAAGAAGAAGTAAAATTGTCACTGTTTGCAAATGACACGATACTACACATAGTGAATCCTAAAGATGCCACCAGAAAACTACCAGAGCTAATCAATGAATTTGGTAAAGTTGCAGGATACAAAATTAATGCACAGAAATCTCTTGCATTCCTATACACTAACAATGAAAGATCAGAAAGAGAAATTAAGGAAACAATCTCATTCACCATTGCAACAAAAAGAATAAAATACGGAGGAATGAACCTACATAAGGAGGTAAAAGACCTGTACTCAGAAAACTATAAGACACTGCTGAAAGAAATCAAAGATGATATAAACATATGGAGGTATAAACCATGTTCTTGGATTAGAAGAATCAATATTGTGAAAATGACTATAGTACCCAAAGCAAGCTACAGATTCAATGCAATCCCTATCAAATACCACTGGCATTTTCTACAGAACTAGAACAAAAAAATCTTAAAATTTGTATGGAGACACAAAAGACCCCGAATAGCCAAAGCAGTCTTGAGGGAAATTAAAAGAGCTGGAGGAATCAGACTTCCTAACTTCAGACTATACTACAAAGCTACATTAATCAAGACTATATGGTACTGGCACAAAAACAGAAATATAGATCAATTGAACAAGATAGAAAGCCCAGAGATAAACCTACGTACCTATGGCTAACTCATCTATGACAAAGGAGGCAAAGATATACAATGAAGAAAAGACAGTCTCTTCAGTAAGTGGTGCTGGGAAAACTGGACAGCTACACGTGAAAGAATGAAATTAGAACACTCCATAACACCATACACAAAAATAAACTCAAAATGAATTAGAGATCTAAATGTTAGACCAGACACTATAAAATTATTAGAGGAAAACATAGGCAGAACACTCTATGACATAAATCACAGCAAGATCCTTTTTGACCCACCTCCTAGAGAAGTGGAAATAAAAACAAAAATAAACAAATGGGACCTAATGAAACTTCAAAGCTTTTGCACAGCAAAGGAAAACAAACAAGATGAAAATACAACCCTCAGAATGGGAGAAAATGTTTTCAAATGAAGCAAATGACAAAAGATTAATCTCCAAAATTTACAAGCAGCTCGTGTAGCTCAATATCACAAAAACAAACAACACAATCCAAAAATGGGCAGAAGACCTAAATAGACATTTCTCCAAAGGAGATATACAGATTGCCAATAAACACATGAAAGGATGCTGAACATCACTAATCATTAGAGAAATGCAAATCAAAACTACAGTGAGGTATCAACTCCCAGCAGTCAGAATGGCAATCATCAAAAAATCTACAAACAATAAATGCTGGAGAGGCATTTACTGGAGAAAAGGGAACGTTCTTGCACTGTTGCTGGGAATGTAAATTGCTATACCCACTAGGGATAACAGTATAGAGGTTCCTGAAAAAACTAAAAATAGAAGTACCATACGACCCAGCAATCCAACTACTGGGCATTTGCCCTGAGAAAACCATAATTCAAAAAGAGTTATATACAACAATGTTCATTGCAGTTCTACTTACAATAGCCAGGACATGGAAGCAACCTAAGTGTCCATCGACAGATAAATGGATAAAGAATATCTGGCACATATATAAATGGAATATTACTCAGCCATAAAAAGAAACAAAACTGAGTTATTTGTAGTGAGGGGGATGGACTTAGAGTCTGTCCTACACAGTGAAGTAAGTCAGAAAGAGAAAAATAAATACCGTGTACTAACAGAGATATATGGAATCTAAAGAAAAAAGTTTATGAAGAACCTAGGGGCAGGACAGGATTAAGGACACATAGAGAAAGGACTTGAGGACACGGGGGGGGGAAGGGTAAGCTGGGACGAAGTGAGAGAGTGCCATGGACATATATACATTACCAAATGTAACATCGATAGCTACTGGGAAGCAGCCACATAGCACAGGGAGATCAGCTCGGTGCTTTGCGACCACCTAAAGGGGTGGGATGTGGAGGGTGGGAGGGAGATGTAAGAGGGAGGGGATATGGTGATATATGTATATGTATAATTGATTCACTTTGTTATACAGCAGAAACTAACACTCCATTGTAAAGCAATTATACTCCAATAAAGGTGTAAAAGGAAAATAAAAAAGAAAGAAGCCCAGAGATAAACCTACACACCTATGGTCAACTAATCTATGACAAAGTAGGCAAGACTATACAATGGAGAAAAGACAGTGTCTTCAATCAGTGGTGCTGGGAAAAATGGACAGCTACATGTAAAAGAATGAAATTAGAACACCCCCAACACCATACACAAAAATAAATTCAAAATGGATTAGAGACCTTAATGTAAGACCGGACAGTATAAAATTCTTAGAGGAAAACATAGGAAGAATACTCTAACATAAATCACAGCAAGATCTTTTTTGATCCACCTCCTAGAGTAATGACATAAAAAAGAAAACTAAACAAATGGGACCTAATGAAACGTAAAAGCTTTTGCAAAGCAATGGAAACTACAAACACAAAAAGACAACCCTCAGAATGGGAGAATATATTTGCAACTGAATCAATGGACAAAGGATTAATCTCCAATATATATAAACAGCTGATGCAGCTCAATATTAAAAAAACAAACAACCCAATACAAAATGGGCAGAAGATCTAAATAGACATTTCTTCCAAAAAGATGTAGAGATGGCCAAGGAGCACATGAAAAGCTGCTCTACATCACTAATTATTAGAGAAATGCAAATCAAAACTACAATGAGGTATCACCTCACACCTGTTAGAATGGGCATCATCAGAAAATCTACAAACAACAAATGCTGGAGAGGGTGTGGAGAAAAGGAACCCTCTTTCACGATTGGTGGGAATGTAAATTGATAGTCAATATGGAGAACAGTATGGAGGTTCCTTAAAAAACTAAAAATAGAATTACCATATGATCCAGCAACCCACTACTGGGCATATACCCAGAGAAAACCATAAATCAAAAAGACACATTCACCACAATGTTCATTGCAGCACTATTTACAATAGCCAGGTAATGGAAGCAACCTAAATGCCCACAGACAGACGAATGGATAAAGATGTGGTACATATATAAAATGGACTATTAGCCATAAAAAGGAATGAAATTGGGTCATTTGTAGAGACGTCGATGGATCTAGAGACTGTCATACAGAGTGAAGTAAGTCAGAGAGAGAAAAACAAATATTGTATATTAACGCATATATGTGGAACCTAGAAAAATGGTACAGATGAACCGGTTTGAAGGGCAGAAATAGAGACACAGATGTAGAGAACAAATGTATGGACACAAAGAGGGGAAAGCCATGGGGGGGGGTGGCGGTGGGAGGAGTTGGGAGATTGGGATTGACATGTATACATTTATATGTATAAAATAGATAACCAATAAGAACCTGCTGTATAAAAAATAAATAAAATAAAATGAAAAATAAAATTTTTTAAAAAACGGAAAAAAGTTATTCCCTTCACATACATGTATTTATATGAATGAATTATTTCCATGCTTACATCCATAAGTACAAAAAAGAGGAATAAAACCTACCTTGAAACAAAAAAGAAAAAAACAAAACAGAACCCACCAGTTATACAGATGAAAACCCTATCAGGGCACTTGCTTCAGTGGTAGACAATTCTGAAGTTGGTCAGAGGTGGGTAATCATCTCGCATGCAGCCAGCAGCCCCCCCGCAAGGAGTGTCCTCATTACAAGCCTGGGGCACCGTGCCGAGGCATCTGTGAGTAAACGTGAGCTGAGCCCCAGGCCAGCTGCTGCTGAACTGTTCCCAACCTTCCCAGGTAAAACACCTGAATATGTACAAGGACTTGAAAGCCTAGAGGAAGGGCCATGGAGCCACACGAGTGACAGCATGCCAGCCGACTTGGTGCCTGCAGGCCAGCCAGGATGGTCCTGGCCCTGGGTGCTCTTCTGGAAGATTTCCATTTGCCTGCCTGAGATACCCGTCCTGTCCCTGCCCCCACTGCTTTTTTCCTTCCTCACCTCTGCCCAGGGAGAAATTCCAGCAGCAGGTATGGGTGACACATCCTCTTCCTTAGCAGGTGGCAGCCTGGCAACTGCTGCAGAAAGTCCAGCAGAGCCTCACTCACACTGGGCCACCCACAAGGCCGTGGCCCCTCACTCCCTCCCACCAGCCCAGTCCCGACACTGCTGACAGGGCAGAGAAAATGGCGTCAGGCACGGCTGCAGGGGCTCTTGCTGCCTGGAGTGGTATTTATATTGATCTCAACCCAGGCACACCTGGGGAGGGCTGGCCGGCACGGTAAGGCTGCCCAGGTCAGCCAATCATCACCCCTCAGGGGCTCACAGTTGCAGAAAATGGAACTTGCTGAACCGGCCAGGTCCAAGGAACAGGTGTGGGCTCCTGAGAGTCAAGATAGACAAGGGGCTGCAGCTTTGGCTTGTTTTCTAATCATTTTATCTGGCCCATGAGTGGGAGACAACTTCAAGAAAACACTCTCCTAATGAGAGGAACCCAGGAGTCAGGGAGAGGAGGGGTGGGTGGTGGTTGGAGACAGAGGCCTGGTGCCCCGGGTGCAGTGGAAGTCTCTGGAAGACCAGGTGGAGGGAGGCCGTACAGAGTGATGCCCAGGGTCACAGACCTGTCGCAGCTGCTGTTTGTTAGTTCAAGTCCTGCTCTGAGGTGCTCTGTGTCAGCTCTGAGTGACAGGTGAGCTGGGGGTGCTCTGCAATGAGGGCTATGTGCACGGTTCCTGTGTGCCCAGCCCTGCCACGGTACCTGCAAGGGTAGCTCTGTATCCGGGGATTGGTCTGACCACGAGAGCCCCATGGGCTGCTGGGGACCTGGTAAAGGATGTCAGGACAGTCAGTGAAGCCACCGAGGATATACCTCCAGCTGCTCCTAATTCCTACACCCTGCTGGTCATTCTACCAACCACCAGGACATGGTATTCTGTATTAGTCTTCAATGATGCCTTCTTTTGTATTCCATTAGTCCCAGAGTCACAAGAAATTTTGGCTTGTGAGTGGCAGGACTCAACATACAACTAAAACAATACTTCCGGGCCGTCTTGCCCCAAGGGTGCAAAAATTCCCACACCGTCTTTGGGGAAAGCTTAGGTAAAGACCTAAAAGTTCTACCTCTGGAAAAGGAAACCCTCCTTCAATACGCAGACGACATTCTGATCGCCAGCCCTACTAAGGAGGCCTCTGAACTACCAAGCCAATAAAGGATAGAAGTCGTCCAAAAAGAAGCTCAAATATCACAGACTGCGGTGACCTGCCTGGGCTTCATTCTCACAGAAGGTCGGAGAAGCCCATCCCAGGAAAGGGAAGAAACCATTTTCAGCCTTACCCCTTTCTAAAACTAGAAGACAGCTTAGGGGTTCCTGGGGAGGCCAGGGTTTGCTGCTTCTGGATCCCTAACTACAGTCTACTAGCTGGGCCTCTATATGAAACACTGAAAGGAAAAGATGATGATCCTTTTGAATAGAATCCAGAAGTGGCCTTTCAAGAATGGAAAGAGCAGTCAATTCAGACCCTTGCCCTGGAACTCCCTAATTTAGCTAAACCCTTTGACCTTTACATTCCCGGTGAAAGGTGAATCGCCATTGGAGAATTAGTGCAAAAACTGGGACCACTTGAAATGGAACAATGCAAGAATGCCATCCAGTTAGGATAAACTACGGTCACCAAGGGGCTTGGCCCACTGCCACATCTGGCCAAGATACTGGCGGTATCTAAAAACCTGGAAATCAGCAGCCCAAAAGGCCACCTCCCTCCTAAGGGAAAAGGACCCCACGTGGTGATCCTAACCACCAACCATGCCCTGAACTTGCAGGGTTCGCTCCGTGGGCACACCGACCTCGAGTGAGGAGGCCTTCCAACTCCAACATCCAGAGAGATAACCGGGGGCAACAGGGCACCATGACGACTCGTGTGAACATCACTTGACCTGGAGTTTCTCTCATAAAACAACAAGAGTGTGTCCCAAAAGAGTAGACTACTGCTTGCAGGACTTACTGCACCCAGAGGGGAGCTAATAATCTTGGCGGGGGAACGGTATATCACACTGTCACCATAGAAAAGCCTACAGACACCGTGATGATGGTGGCCAATAAGACCGGCTGGACTCCTGTTTACTTCAAAAGGCTGTTGACTCAGTGGCCATCATGGTCCTTGATCACCACTGACCCTGGACTGTCTGGGAGTTGAGTGGGCAGGGCTCTGACACCTGGTGCTGTTTGTACGTTAATTCAGGGGCCTAATTGAAGAAAGCACAGACTACTGGTCAGAGCATCTAGGCTGGCAGAAACCGTCAGCCTAAGGTGGCCGAACAAATGTGGGGTGGGGTGAAACCAGCCCCCACAGCGTCTCTGCACATCTCTTTCCTGGACCCTTAAAGGTCATTAGAATCTATAACACTTCCAATGCTGGTGCTCAGGTGGACGAGCAGGGAGGCAGGGGGCCTGGGGACAATCAACGTCACCTGGAGGCTGCTGGGGAGAAGTTCTGACCCTCGCCCCTGGGTATGAGGGCTCCCAACTCAGCACTCAGCAGTTACAGAAGAAGGGTCTTCACCCTCAGAACTCCAAGAATGAGGAACGGGACGAAAGGCAGAGGAGGAGTTTGTCCCCAGCAAAGCCCATTAAAAATCCCTGGGAGATAAAAATAGAATCTGGGCAATAAAGTCAAGTCTAACTTTTTTATCCTTTGTGCTTTGTCTAATTTCACGTACTCCTAGGGTCTCGCATGCAGAGGTTCCACAGCCGGCACTTCAGACCAGATTTCCTAGTGCAGAATGGCTGGGTCGACACCTCAGCTCCTGGGGCCCAGTGCAGACTCCACGATATAGAGCCTGAGCTGCAGCCAACCCAGCCCTTGAAAGCTCTGTCCCCTCCCTCCCAATGACTCTGACAGGATCTCTACACAGCAGCCCAGCCCACAGCCCACGGGGTAGTGCATGCTCTCACCTCTCCATTCTCTGATCAAAATATAAAGTTTCCTTTGCTTGTGAACCAAACTCAGTCTCGATCTGTTGGCCCCAATGACACTGGGCAGGGGGACACTTGTTGGGGTCCACTCTGGAGGATCAGTAGCAGAAATTGAGACTATTGTAACCTCAATGAACAGATGTGTGAGCCAAACTGTAGTTAACATAGAACAGTGTATAAGGCTCGGGTAAAATAAGATGTTTCTAACACTTCCATTTGATATTTCCATCACTTTATTATAAGCAAGTTCAGTGAAAAGGTTTGTCTTATTTGTCAGGTCAATATTAGAGAAACGAAGTGATTTCTTTCCAAGGATGTACATCTAATAATCTTGGTTAAAGCTTCAATCTTGTTTTAAATGATTTTCCATTGAAAATGATACCTCTCTTTCAGCTCCCCCATTTCTGAGAAGTATAAAATCTTATAATTTATTATTACCAAAGGGGAAAGGTGGGAGGAGGGATAAATTAACAGTTTGGGATTAACACATACACACTGCTATGTATAAAATAGATCATCAACAAGGAACTACTGTATAGCACAGGGAACTACACTCAACATTTTGCAATAACCTATAAGGGGAAATAATCTGAAAAAGAATAGATATTTTTATTGACATCATCTATCAATGACAGTTAAAGTGTAACCTAAGGGAAGCTGGTGGTGAGTGCTTCTGACCCTGAAGACTTCAATCATCTAAAGTTTGGACTCTGCCTACTTCCCAAGGCCCTTAATGAACATATGTGTAGCCATAGCTTAAAAAATTCCCCAGTTTGGGTTTCGGGGAGACACTGATTTTGAAAAAGCCCTGGTGTTCTCCTTACATGAATGGGACTCTTCCTACTGCTAAAACATGTCTGTCACACCCAGAGGATAGTATACCATCTGATCGGGAAGAGTTTGGAAAAGGCATCTCATCTCCTCATCTCCTGGTGCTCGGGTTCACCCCTCCAGCGTCTTTACTAACAGTCTCCCCACTTGGAGATGTCAGCACTGTCAACATCCTGTTGCGTACAGTTTGGAATTTGTCCAGAGGATGAAGCGGAAGGATGAGGAACAATGAGAGACAAGTCCTAGGTGTTCAGACAGGCACATGTCACTCTAATTTCCAATCAGGAAGACGAATTGACCAAAGGCTAGGGTTGCCCATGGAAACAGTATAGGGCTTGAGGAAATCCTGCTGCTTTGTGGCCAGTTCCCATAAACACAAGTTGAACAATGGAGCTCAGGGGCAGTAAAATTCACGAAACTGCAGAGTTGAAAATATCCATCACTGAAAAATGTCTTGAGGAAAGTCAGAGAAAAGGACTTGTAAGCAAGGGAGAATGGCAGGAAAGGGATTTGAGGAGGTAGAAAGGACTCGCCATTAAGCACAAGAAAAGGAGCTGAACATTGCCAACATTGCAGTTGGCCAAAAAGGGTGTATGCGTTTTTTTCTGTATATATTCAAGAAAAGGGCATACACTTTTTTAGCCAACCAAACAGGTGGGCACTGGAAATCAATACTACAATGGATATCACTTCGCATCAGTCACAAGAGCCATCCTCATAAAGCGTAAACAACAGAAATGCAGGACAGGGCAACGAGAAGAGGGAGCCCTGTGAGACTTATAGTGGAAATGTATATTGCCAACGGCCATTCTGGAGAAGTGTATTGTGTTTACTAAAGCATCTAAAAAATGAGCTACAGAGCATAGGGCACTTGCACTCATGGGCGTATATCTTGGGAAAAACAAAAATCGAGAGGACACAGGCACCCCAATGTTTACCCCCTCTCTGTTTAAAAGATCCTCAACTAGGATATAACTTAAATGTCTCTGGAGGGAAAAAATGGATAGAGATGTGGTACTTATGTAGAGTGGAATATTACTCAGCCTGGAAATCAATGAAATATGGCCAGTTGTAACAACTCCAGAGGAGTTACGTATGATCATTCTAAGTGACAGAATTCAAAAAGAAAAAGATACATATCATAAGATATCACTTAACGGTGGAATCCAAAATAGCTACACATGAAATAAATTACAAAACAAAAACATAGTCAAATATGTAGAAAACACGCATAAGGCTGCTAAACGGGAAAGGTGGGGAGGGGTGAGGCATCATCCAGGAGGTTGAAATTAGCAAAGATACCATTCCAAATACCAAACTGATAATCAACAAGGCCTACACGGTAGCTAAAAGAACTGCACTCAGCACACTCAAGTCACCGGAAAAGAATATATACGACTGGTAAGAATCTGAAAAAGAATTTACTGATGTCTCTCTGTACGTGAATCAAGTGGATGTACAGCAGCAAGAAACAGAGATTTGAAAATCAGCTGTAACCAATATAGTAATAAATTGAAAAAAAATAAACGACAGAGAGACAGAGAAAACCTCTTACAACTTTTCCTCAGGGACGGTGATGCAACATGGATTGAACACGTCTAGACCCACAGCAGGATGAGACAT
Source organism: Globicephala melas (assembly GCF_963455315.2). NCBI lineage: Eukaryota > Metazoa > Chordata > Mammalia > Artiodactyla > Delphinidae > Globicephala > Globicephala melas. Next base: position 3,184,405 of record NW_027207210.1, read on the forward strand.
AAGGCTGGAAACTGTTCGCGCTAAGAGAAATGTGAGGTTGGGTGAGGAAATGCACACCCTTTAAAGTAATACTACCTGGTACCCATTCAATGGGTCCCAAATCTGCAGGTTCAAGGGATCTTCCTACAGCTAAAACATGCATGGAAAACCCAGAGGACTGTACACCATGTGATCGGGAGATGTGTCTAAAATGCAGCTCATTTATCCTCTCCTGGTGCTCCTGTTCACCATTCCAGCCACGTTACTTAGAATCTCCCCACTTGGAGAATCAGCACATTTAAACTTCTGTTTCACACATTTTGCAAATTGTGAGGAGGATGAACGGGAAGAGGGGGAACCAATGAGAGAATAGTTGTAGGGGTTTGGACGGGCACATATCACTCTAATTTCCCATTAAGAATAAGAATTAAAAAAAGGCTCAGCCCACCTCGCTGGAGCCAAAATAGGGCCTGAAGTAATCCTGCGGGTTTGAGGCCAGCTCACAAAAGAGCAACTTAAAAAATGGAGCTCAGGGTCACTGCAATTCACAAACCTGCAGAGTTATAAATGAAAACTAACGTCCAAAATTATGTTGAGGTAAGGCAAAGAAGAGGATCTGAATGCAAGACAGAATTGCAAGAAACAGATTTCAAGAAATAGATTGGACTCGTCTTTAAAGCACATGAAAAGCGGCAGAATTTCGATAATGATGCAGTTGGCCCAAAAGGGCGTATGCGTTTTTTCCTGATTATATCCAGGAAATAACGCATATGCACCTTATGGGCAAGGAAACAAGCAAGCAATGCAAATGTGCACAACAAAGAAGTCTCATTTCCCACTGGTCAAAAGGGCCATCCTAAAAAATTGTAAAAACCAGAAATGCAGGACAGGCCATGGAGAACAGGGAGCCTTTATACGCTGATGGGCAGTGTGTGAACTGCCGAGAGCCACTCTGGAGGAATGTATGGTGGTTCCTAAATCATCTAAAAAACAGAGCTACAGAGCATAGGACACTTCCAATCATGGGAGTATATCTAGGGAAGTCTAAAAATCAACAAGACACAAGCACACCACAGTTTAGGGCTACTCTGTTTACAAGAACCTCAACTTCAGTACACCTTAAATATCCCAGGAAAGAGAACAATGGATAAAGAAGATGTGGTACTTATGTACAATGGAATATCTCTTCACCATGAAATCAATGTAATAAGGCTAGTAGAAGGATAAAGAGTGGATTTAGGTCCGATAATACTACTTGAAATAAGTCAAACAGAAAAAGAAACATATCATAAGATATCACTTATAGAGGGAGGGTAAATATGGCTGCACAAAAAATGAATTACAAAACAGAACAGTGTCTCACATTTAGAAAACACATTTATGTCAGCTTAAGGGGAAAGGAGAGGTGGGGTGATGCATAAAACCAGAGTTTGAAATTAGCACAGATACCGTTCAATAAACCAAATAGGTATTAGACAAGATCTACACCTTGCTCAATGAACTGGCCTCAACACACCCTATACACCGCAGAGAAATATATCTGAGTAATAAGAATCTTAAAACCCATGTATTGATATATCTCCATAAGGGAATCAAGTGTGTGCAGAGCGGCACAAACACAGCAGTGAAAATGAGCTAAACCCCATTATAGAAATAAATTTTAAAAACAAAACGCTGAAACAATGAAAGAGAGAAAAATTCTTACAAAATTCGCTCAGGGGCTGTGATGCAACCTGGATTGACCACATATAAACCCACAGCTGGATAAGACATAAGGCTGGACACTTAGGGCTGAGAGGATTGGTGAGCTTTGGTGAGCAACTGCCAAAAGTTTAATGCAATACTTCATGCTACTCATTCCAAGGGTCCCAACACTCCAGGTTGAAGGGAATCTTCCTACAGCTAAACCATGCTTGGGAAACCCAGCGACTGGTATACCATATGATCGGGAAAGGTTTCTAAAACGCACCTCATTGTTCCTCTCCTGGGGCTCCGGATCGACATTCCAGCTGCTTTACTAACAACAACCCCACATGGAGAGTCAATGCCTTTAAGATCCAGTATCGCACAGTCTGCAGATAGTGCGGAGGATGAATGGGTTAGGGGGAACCAGTGAGAAACTAATGTAGTGGTTTCAATGGGCACATGTCACTCTAATTTCACATCAGTAAGAAGAATTAACCAAAGGCAGAGCAAGGCGTCCCACAAGAAGAATAGGGCCTGAAGGAATCCTGCGGTTATGAGGCAAGATCACAAAAATAAGAGCTGAAAAATGGAGCTAAGGGCCACTGCAATTCAAAAACGTGCAGAGTTATAAAGGCCAACAATTTTCAAAAACGATATTGAGGAAAGGCTATGAAGAGGCATTGAAACAAAGGCAGAATTGCAGGAAACCGATTTCAGGAGGTAGACTGGAATTGCATTTAAAGCATAGGAAATGAGGCAGAACGTCGACAATGATCCACTTGGCCAAAAAGGGCGTATGTGTTTTTTCCTGAATATATTCAGGAAAAAACGCATATGCACTTTTTGGACAACCAAGCAAGCTTGCAAAGGAAATCTGCACTACAATAAAGTCTCACTTCCCACCGGTTAAAAGGGCCATCTGAGAAAAGTGTAAAATCCAGAAAGGCAGGACAGGCCATGGAGAACTGGGAGCCTTGTTATGCTGATGGGCGGGATGTAAATTGCCAACAGCCACTAGGGGAGAAGTCTATGGTGTTTCCTGAAACATCTAAAAAACAAAGCAACAGAGCCTAGGGCACTTCCACTTATGGTCCTATAGCTTAGGGAAATTAAAATCAAAAAGACACAGCCACCCCAAAGTTTGGGACAGCTCTGTTTACAAGAACCTCGTTTACGGGACAAGTTCAATATCGCAGAAAGTGAAAAATGGATAAAGAAGTTGTGGTACTTACGTACAATGCATATCACTCAACAATGAAATCTATGTCATCAGGCCCATAGCAGCATAATGAGTGGATTCAGGTACGATGATTCTAACTGAAATAAGTCACACAGAAAAAGAAACATCATAAGATATCACTAATACACGGAATGGAAACTTGACTACACAGGAACTGGATTACAAAACAGAACAGGGTCTCAAATTTAGAAAATCAACTTATGCTTGCTTAAGTGGAAAGGTGAGTTGGGGTGCTGCATAAAACCAGGAATTGAAATGAGCACAGATAATGTTCCTTAAGCCAAATATGGAATAGACAAGAGCTACTCCTTGCTCAACGAAATGGACTCAACACCCCATATTAAACGCCTAAGAATGTACCTGACTAGTAAGTATCTTAAAACCTATGGATTGCTATGTCTCCGAAAGAGAATTAAGCGTGTGTACAGGGGCATGAACGCAGCAGTGATAGGATTGGAGAAGTTCAGTGAGCAAATGAAGACCCTTAGAAGTCATATTGCATGGTACCCATTCCACGGGTCTCAACTCTCCAGGTTTAAGGGATTCTTCCTTCAGCTAAAACATGCATGTGGAACCCAGAGTATGATCAACCGTGTGATCGGGAGACGTGTTCAAATATGTCTCAGTTTTCGTCCCCTGGTACTCGGGTGCAACATTCCAGACGCTTTACTAACACTCTCCCCACTTCGAGAGTCAGTGCCTTTAACCTCCTGTTTGGCCCAGTTTGCAATTTCTGCAGAAGATGAACAGGAATAGGGAATACCAATGAGAGACTAGCTGGAGGTGTCTGGACGGGCAAATTGAACTCTCAATTCCCACCAGGAAGAGGAATTAACCAAAGGCTCAGCGTGCCGTGCCGGAACCAGATTAGGGCCTGAAGCCATCCTGCGGTGTTGCGCCCAGCTCAAAAGAAAGCGAGTTGAAGAAAGGAGCTCAGGGACACTGTAATTCACAAACTTGCAGAGTTATAAATGACAACTATCGTCCAAAAATATACTGAAGTAAGGCTGCCAAGAGGACTTGAAAGCGGGGCAGAATTACAGGAAACCGATTTCAGGAGGTAGACTGGAATTGCATTGAAAGCATAGGAAAAGAGGCAGAACGTCCACAATGATGCACTTAGCCATAAAGGGCATATGCGTTTTTTCCTGAATATATTCAGGAAAAAACGCATATGCCCTTTTTGGACAACCAAGCAAGGTTGCAAAGAAAATCTGCACAACAATGAAGTCTCCCTTCCCACCGGTTAAAAGGGCCATCTGAGAAAAGTGTAAAATCCAGAAAGGCAGGACAGGCCATGGAGAACTGGGAGCCTTGTTATGCTGATGGGCGGGATGTAAATTGCCAACAGACACTCGGGAGAAGTGTATGGTGTTTCCTGAAACACCTAAAAAACAAAGCAACAGAGCCTAGGGCACTTCCACTTATGGTCCTATAGCTTAGGGAAATTAAAATCAAAAAGTCACAGCCACCCCAAAGTTTGGGACGCCTCTGTTTACAAGAACCTCGTTTACGGTACAAGTTCAATATCGCAGAAAGTGAAAAATGGAGAAAGAAGTTGTGGTACTTACGTACAATGCAATATCACTCAGCAATGAAATCTATGTCATCAGGCCCGTAGCAGCATCATGAGTGGATTCAGGTATGATGATTCTAACTGAAATAAGTCACACAGAAAAAGAAACATAAGATATCACTAATACACTGAATGTAAATTTGGATACACAGGAACTGGATTACAAAACAGAACAGGGTCTCAAATTTAGAAAACCAACTTATGCTTGCTTAAGGGGAAAGGTGAGTTGGGGTGCTGTATAAAACCAGAGATTGAAATGAGAACAGATAAATTTCCTTAAGCCAAATATGTAATACACAAGAGCTACTCCTTGCTCAACGAAATGGACTCAACACCCCATATTAAACGCCTAAGAATGTACCTGACTAGTAAGTATCTGAAAACCTATGGATTGCTATGTCTCCGAAAGAGAATCAAGCGTGTGTACAGGGAGATAAACGCAGCAGTGATAGGATTGGAGAGGTTCGGTGAGCAAATGAAGACCCTTTGAAGTCATATTGCATGGTACCCATTCCACGGGTTTCAGCTACTCAGGTTTAAGGTATTCTTCCTTCAGCTAAAACATGCATGTGGAACCTAGAGTATGATCAACCATGTGATCGGGAGACGTGTTCAAATATGTCTCAGTTTTCGTAACCTGGTACTCGGGTGCAACATTCCACACGCTTTACTAACACTCTCCCGACTTGGAGAGACAGTCCCTTTAACCTCCTGTTTGGCCCAGTTTGCAATTTCTGTGGAAGATGAACAGGAATAGCGAGAACCAATGAGAGACTAGCTGGAGGTGTCTGGACGGGCAAATTTAACTCTCATTTCCCACCAGGAAGAGGAATTAACCAAAGGCTCAGCGTGCCGTGCCGGAACCAGATTAGGGCCTGAAGCCATCCTGCGGTGTTGCGGCCAGCTCAAAAGAAAGCGAGTTGAAGAAAGGAGCTCAGGGGCACTGTAATTCACAAACCTGCAGAGTTATAAATGACAGCTATCGTCCAAAAACATACTGAAGTAAGGCTGCCAAGAGGACTCGAAAGGGGGGCAGAATTGCAGGAAACCGATTTCAGGAGGTAGACTGGAATTGCATTGAAAGCATAGGAAAAGGGGCAGAACTTCCACAATGATGCACTTGGCCAAAAAGGGCGTATACGTTTTTTCCTGAATATATTCAGGAAAAAACGCATACGCCCTTTATGGCCAACCAAGCAAGCTTGCAAAGGAAATCTGCACTACAATGAAGTCTCACTTCACCCCGGTCAAAAGGGCCATCTGAAAAAAGTGTAAAATCCAGAAAGGCAGGACAGGCCATGGAGAACTGGGAGCCTTGTTATGCTGATGGGCGGGATGTAAATTGCCAACAGACACTCGGGAGAAGTGTATGGTGTTTCCTGAAACATCTAAAAAACAAAGCAACAGAGCCTAGGGCACTTCCACTTATGGTCCTATAGCTTAGGGAAATTAAAATCAAAAAGACACAACCACCGCAAAGTTTGGGACGCCTCTGTTTACAAGAACCTCGTTTACAGTACAAGTTCAACATCGCAGAAAGTGAAAAATGGATAAAGAAGTTGTGGTATTTACTTACAAAGCAATAGCACTCAGCAATGAAATCTATGTCATCAGGCCCTTAGCAGCACAATGAGTGGATTCAGGTATGATGATTCTAACTGAAATAAGTCACACAGAAAAAGAAACATCATAAGATATCAGTAATACACGGAATGTAAACTTGGCTCCACAGGAACTGAATTACAGAACAGAACAGGGTCTCAAATTTAGAAAACCAACTTATGCTTGCTTAAGGGGAAAGGTGAGTTGGGGTGCTGCATAAAACCAGAGATTGAAATGAGCACAGAAAAAGTTCCTTAAGCCAAATATGGAATAGACAAGAGCTACTCCTTGCTCAACGAAATGGACTCAACACCGCATATTAAACGCCTAAGAATGTACCTGACTAGTAAGTATCTTAAAACATATGGATTGCTATGTCTCTGAAAGAGAATCAAGCGTGTGAACAGGGGCATAAACGCAGCAGTGATAGGATTGGAGAGGTTCGGTGAGCAAATGAAGACCCTTTGAAGTCATTTTGCATGGTACCCATTCCACGGGTTTCAACTACCCAGGTTTAAGGTATTCTTCCTTCAGCTAAAACATGCATGTGGAACCTAGAGTATGATCAACCATGTGATCGGGAGACGTGTTCAAATATGTCTCAGTTTTCGTAACCTGGTACTCGGGTGCAACATTCCAGACGCTTTACTAACACTCTCCCGACTTGGAGAGACAGTCCCTTTAACCTCCTGTTTGGCCCAGTTTGAAATTTCTGTGGAAGATGAACAGGAATAGCGAGAACCAATGAGAGACTAGCTGGAGGTGTCTGGACGGGCAAATTTAACTCTCATTTCCCACCAGGAAGAGGAATTAACCAAAGGCTCAGCGTGCCGTGCCAGAACCAGATTAGGGCCTGAAGCCATCCTGCGGTGTTGCGGCCAGCTCAAAAGAAAGCGAGTTGAAGAAAGGTGCTCAGGGGCACTGTAATTCAAAAACCTGCAGAGTTTTAAATGACAGCTATCGTCCAAAAACATACTGAAGTAAGGCTGCCAAGAGGACTTGAAAGCGAGGCAGAATTGCAGGAAACCGATTTCAGGAGGTAGACTGGAATTGCATTGAAAGCATAGGAAAAGGGGCAGAACCTCCACAATGATGCACTTGGCCAAAAAGGGCATATACGTTTTTTCCTGAATATATTCAGGAAAAAACGCATACGCCCTTTTTGGCCAACCAAGCAAGCTTGCAAAGGAAATCTGCACTACAATGAAGTCTCACTTCACCCCGGTCAAAAGGGCCATCTGAAAAAAGTGTAAAATCCAGAAAGGCAGGACAGGCCATGGAGAACTGGGAGCCTTGTTATGCTGATGGGCGGGATGTAAATTGCCAACAGACACTCCGGAGAAGTGTATGGTGTTTCCTGAAACATCTAAAAAACAAAGCAACAGAGCCTAGGGCACTTCCACTTATGGTCCTATAGCTTAGGGAAATTAAAATCAAAAAGACACAGCCACCCCAAAGTTTGGGACGCCTCTGTTTACAAGAACCTCGTTTACAGTACAAGTTCAACATCGCAGAAAGTGAAAAATGGATAAAGAAGTTGTGGTATTTACTTACAAAGCAATATCACTCAGCAATGAAAACTATGTCATCAGGCCCTTAGCAGCACAATGAGTGGATTCAGGTATGATGATTCTAACTGAAATAAGTCACACAGAAAAAGAAACATCATAAGATATCAGTAATACACGGAATGTAAACTTGGCTCCACAGGAACTGAATTACAGAACAGAACAGGGTCTCAAATTTAGAAAACCAACTTATGCTTGCTTAAGGGGAAAGGTGAGTTGGGGTGCTGCATAAAACCAGAGATTGAAATGAGCACAGATAAAGTTCCTTAAGCCAAATATGGAATAGACAAGAGCTACTCCTTGCTCAACGAAATGGACTCAACACCGCATATTAAACGCCTAAGAATGTACCTGACTAGTAAGTATCTTAAAACCTATGGATTGCTATGTCTCCGAAAGAGAATCAAGCATGTGTACAGGGGCATAAACGCAGCAGTGATAAGATTGGAGAGGTTCGGTGAGCAAATGAAGACCGTTTGAAGTCATATTGCATGGTACCCATTCCACGGGTCTCAACTCTCCAGCTTTATGGTATTCTTCCTTCAGCTAAAACATGCATGTGGAACCCAGAGTATGATCAACCGTGTGAACGGAAGACGTGTTCAAATATGTCTCAGTTTTCCTCCCATGGTACTCGGGTGCAACATTCCAGACGCTTTACTAACACTCTCCCCACTTGGAGAGTCAGCGCCTTTAACCTCCTGTTTGGCCCAGTTAGCAATTTCTGCGGAAGATGAACAGGAATAGGGAGAACCAATGAGAGACTAGCTAGAGGTGTCTGGACGGGCAAATTTAACTCTCATTTCCCACCAGGAAGAGGAATTAACCAAAGGCTCAGCGTGCCGTGCCGGAACCAGATTAGGGCCTGAAGCCATCCTGCGGTGTTGCGGCCAGGTCACAAGAAAGCCAGTTGAAGAAAGGAGCTCAGGGGCACTGTAATTCACAAACCTGCAGAGTTATAAATGACAGCTATCGTCCAAAAATATACTGAAGTAAGGCTGCCAAGAGGACTTGAAAGCGGGGCAGAATTGCAGGAAACCGATTTCAGGAGGTAGACTGAAATTGCATTGAAAGCATAGGAAAAGAGGCAGAACGTCCACAATGATGCACTTGGCCAAAAAGGGCGTATGCGTTTTTTCCTGAATATATTCAGGAATATATTCAGGAAAAAACGCATACGCCCTTTTTGGCCAACCAAGCAAGCTTGCAAAGGAAATCTGCACTACAATGAAGTCTCACTTCCCCCCGGTCAAAAGGGCCATCTGAAAAAAGTGTAAAATCCAGAAAGGCAGGACAGGCCATGGAGAACTGGGAGCCTTGTTATGCTGATGGGCGGGATGTAAATTGCCAACAGACACTCGGGAGAAGTGTATGGTGTTTCCTGAAACATCTAAAAAACAAAGCAACAGAGCCTAGGGCACTTCCACTTATGGTCCTATAGCTTAGGGAAATTAAAATCAAAAAGACACAGCCACCCCAAAGTTTGGGACGCCTCTGTTTACAAGAACCTCGTTTACCGTACAAGTTCAATATCACAGAAAGTGAAAAATGGATAAAGAACTTGTGGTACTTACGTACAATGCAGTATCACTCAGCAATGAAATCTATGTCATCAGGCCCGTAGCAGCATAATGAGTGGATTCAGGTACGATGATTCTCACTGAAATAAGTCACACAGGAAAAGAAACATCATAAGATATCACTAATACACGGAATGTAAACTTGGCTACACAGGAACTGAATTCCAAAACAGAACAGGGTCTCAAATTTAGAAAACCAACTTATGCTTGCTTAAGGGGAAAGGTGAGTTGGGGTGCTGCATAAAACCAGAGATTGAAATGAGCACAGATAAAGTTCCTTAAGCCAAATATGGAATAGACAAGAGCTACTCCTTGCTCAACGAAATGGACTCAACACCGCATATTAAACGCCTAAGAATGTACCTGACTAGTAAGTATCTTAAAACCTATGGATTGCTATGTCTCCGAAAGAGAATCAAGCATGTGTACAGGGGCATAAACGCAGCAGTGATAAGATTGGAGAGGTTCGGTGAGCAAATGAAGACCCTTTGAAGTCATATTGCATGGTACCCATTCCACGGGTCTCAACTCTCCAGCTTTATGGTATTCTTCCTTCAGCTAAAACATGCATGTGGAACCCAGAGTATGATCAACCGTGTGAACGGAAGACGTGTTCAAATATGTCTCAGTTTTCCTCCCATGGTACTCGGGTGCAACATTCCAGACGCTTTACTAACACTCTCCCCACTTGGAGAGTCAGCGCCTTTAACCTCCTGTTTGGCCCAGTTAGCAATTTCTGCGGAAGATGAACAGGAATAGGGAGAACCAATGAGAGACTAGCTAGAGGTGTCTGGACGGGCAAATTTAACTCTCATTTCCCACCAGGAAGAGGAATTAACCAAAGGCTCAGCGTGCCGTGCCGGAACCAGATTAGGGCCTGAAGCCATCCTGCGGTGTTGCGGCCAGGTCACAAGAAAGCCAGTTGAAGAAAGGAGCTCAGGGGCACTGTAATTCACAAACCTGCAGAGTTATAAATGACAGCTATCGTCCAAAAATATACTGAAGTAAGGCTGCCAAGAGGACTTGAAAGCGGGGCAGAATTGCAGGAAACCGATTTCAGGAGGTAGACTGAAATTGCATTGAAAGCATAGGAAAAGAGGCAGAACGTCCACAATGATGCACTTGGCCAAAAAGGGCGTATGCGTTTTTTCCTGAATATATTCAGGAATATATTCAGGAAAAAACGCATACGCCCTTTTTGGCCAACCAAGCAAGCTTGCAAAGGAAATCTGCACTACAATGAAGTCTCACTTCCCCCCGGTCAAAAGGGCCATCTGAAAAAAGTGTAAAATCCAGAAAGGCAGGACAGGCCATGGAGAACTGGGAGCCTTGTTATGCTGATGGGCGGGATGTAAATTGCCAACAGACACTCGGGAGAAGTGTATGGTGTTTCCTGAAACATCTAAAAAACAAAGCAACAGAGCCTAGGGCACTTCCACTTATGGTCCTATAGCTTAGGGAAATTAAAATCAAAAAGACACAGCCACCCCAAAGTTTGGGACGCCTCGGTTTACAAGAACCTCGTTTACAGTACAAGTTCAACATCGCAGAAAGTGAAAAATGGATAAAGAACATGTGGTATTTACTTACAAAGCAATATCACTCAGCAATGAAATCTATGTCATCAGGCCCGTAGCAGCACAATGAGTGGATTCAGGTATGATGATTCTAACTGAAATAAGTCACACAGAAAAAGAAACATCATAAGATATTAGTAATACACGGAATGTAAACTTGGCTACACAGGAACTGAATTCCAAAACAGAACAGGGTCTCAAATTTAGAAAACCAACTTATGCTTGCTTAAGGGGAAAGGTGAGTTGGGGTGCTGCATAAAACCAGAGATTGAAATGAGCACAGATAAAGTTCCTTAAGCCAAATATGGAATAGACAAGAGCTACTCCTTGCTCAACGAAATGGACTCAACACCGCATATTAAACGCCTAAGAATGTACCTGACTAGTAAGTATCTTAAAACCTATGGATTGCTATGTCTCCGAAAGAGAATCAAGCGTCTGTACAGGGGCATAAACGCAGCAGTGATAGGATTGGAGAGGTTCGGTGAGCAAATGAAGACCCTTTGAAGTCATATTGCATGGTACCCATTCCACGGGTTTCAACTACCCAGGTTTAAGGTATTCTTCCTTCAGCTAAAACATGCATGTGGAACCTAGAGTATGATCAACCATGTGATCGGGAGACGTGTTCAAATATGTCTCAGTTTTCGTACCCTGGTACTCGGGTGCAACATTCCAGACACTTTACTAACACTCTCCCGACTTGGATAGTCAGTCCCTTTAAACTCCTGTTTGGCCCAGTTTGCAATTTCTGCGGAAGATGAACAGGAATAGGGAGAACCAATGAGAGACTAGCTGGAGGTGTCTGGACGGGCAAATTTAACTCTCATTTCCCACCAGGAAGAGGAATTAACCAAAGGCTCAGCGTGCCGTGCCGGAACCAGATTAGGGCCTGAAGCCATCCTGCGGTGTTGCGGCCAGGTCACAAGAAAGCCAGTTGAAGAAAGGAGCTCAGGGGCACTGTAATTCACAAACCTGCAGAGTTATAAATGACAGCTATCGTCCAAAAATATACTGAAGTAAGGCTGCCAAGAGGACTTGAAAGCGGGGCAGAATTGCAGGAAACCGATTTCAGGAGGTAGACTGGAATTGCATTGAAAGCATAGGAAATGAGGCAGAACGTCCACAATGATGCACTTGGCCAAAAAGGGCGTATGCGTTTTTTCCTGAATCAGGAAAAAACGCATACGCACTTTTTGGCCAACCAAGCAAGCTTGCAAAGGAAATCTGCACTACAATGAAGTCTCACTTCCCCCCGGTCAAAAGGGCCATCTGAAAAAAGTGTAAAATCCAGAAAGTCAGGACAGGCCATGGAGAACTGGGAGCCTTGTTATGCTGATGGGCGGGATGTAAATTGCCAACAGACACTCGGGAGAAGTGTATGGTGTTTCCTGAAACATCTAAAAAACAAAGCAACAGAGCCTAGGGCACTTCCACTTATGGTCCTATAGCTTAGGGAAATTAAAATCAAAAAGACACAGCCACCCCAAAGTTTGGGACGCCTCTGTTTACAAGAACCTCGTTTACCATACAAGTTCAATATCACAGAAAGTGAAAAATGGATAAAGAACTTGTGGTACTTACGTACAATGCAGTATCACTCAGCAATGAAATCTATGTCATCTGGCCCATAGCAGCATAATGAGTGGATTCAGGTACGATGATTCTAACTGCAATAAGTCACACAGAAAATGAAACATCATAAGATATCACTAATACACGGAATGTAAACTTGGCTACACAGGAACTGAATTCCAAAACAGAACAGGGTCTCAAATTTAGAAAACCAACTTATGCTTGCTTAAGGGGAAAGGTGAGTTGGGGTGCTGCATAAAACCAGAGATTGAAATGAGCACAGATAAAGTTCCTTAAGCCAAATATGGAATAGACAAGAGCTACTCCTTGCTCAACGAAATGGACTCAACACCCCATATTAAACGCCTAAGAATGTACCTGACTAGTAAGTATCTTAAAACCTATGGATTGCTATGTCTCCAAAAGAGAATCAAGCGTGTGTACAGGGGCATAAACGCAGCAGTGATAGGATTGGAGAGGTTCGGTGAGCAAATGAAGACCCTTTGAAGTCATATTGCATGGTACCCATTCCACGGGTCTCAACTCTCCAGGTTTAAGGTATTCTTCTTTCAGCTAAAACATGCATGTGGAACCCAGAGTATGATCAACCGTGTGAACGGGAGACGTGTTCAAATATGTCTCAGTTTTCCTCCCCTGGTACTCGGGTGCAACATTCCACACGCTTTACTAACACTCTCCCGACTTGGAGAGTCAGTCCCTTTAACCTCCTGTTTGGCCCAGTTTGCAATTTCTGCGGAAGATGAACAGGAATAGCGAGAACCAATGAGAGACTAGCTGGAGGTGTCTGGACGGGCAAATTTAACTCTCATTTCCCACCAGGAAAAGGAATTAACCAAAGGCTCAGCGTGCCGTGCCGGAACCAGATTAGGGCCTGAAGCCATCCTGCGGTGTTGCGGCCAGGTCACAAGAAAGCGAGTTGAAGAAAGTAGCTCAGGGGCACTGTAATTCACAAACCTGCAGAGGTATAAATGACAGCTATCGTCCAAAAATATACTGAAGTAAGGCTGCCAAGAGGTCTTGAAAGCGGGGCAGAATTGGAGGAAACCGATTTCAGGAGGTAGACTGGAATTGCATTGAAAGCATAGGAAAAGAGGCAGAACGTCCACAATGATGCACTTGGCCAAAAAGGGCGTATGCGTTTTTTCCTGAATATATTCAGGAAAAAACGCATACGCACTTTTTGGCCAACCAAGCAAGCTTGCAAAGGAAATCTGCACTACAATGAAGTCTCACTTCCCCCCGGTCAAAAGGCCCATCTGAAAAAAGTGTAAAATCCAGAAAGGCAGGACAGGCCATGGAGAACTGGGAGCCTTGTTATTCTGATGGGCGGGATGTAAATTGCTAACAGACACTCGGGAGAAGTGTATGGTGTTTCCTGAAACATCTAACAAACAAAGCAACAGAGCCTAGGGCACTTCCACTTATGGTCCTATAGCTTAGGGAAATTAAAATCAAAAAGACACAGCCACCCCAAAGTTTGGGACGCCTCTGTTTACAAGAACCTCGTTTACCGTACAAGTTCAATATCACAGAAAGTGAAAAATGGATAAATAACTTGTGGTACTTACGTACAATGCAGTATCACTCAGCAATAAAATCTATGTCATCAGGCCCGTAGCAGCATAATGAGTGGATTCAGGTACGATGATTCTAACTGAAATAAGTCACACAGAAAAAGAAACATCATAAGATATCACTAATACACGGAATGTAAACTTGGCTACACAGGAACTGAATTCCAAAACAGAACAGGGTCTCAAATTTAGAAAACCAACTTATGCTTGCTTAAGGGTAAAGGTGAGTTGGGGTGCTGCATTAAACCAGAGATTGAAATGAGCACAGATAAAGTTCCTAAAGCCAAATACGGAATAGACAAGAGCTACTCCTTGCTCAACGAAATTGACTCAACACCCCATATTAAACGCCTAAGAATGTACCTGACTAGTAAGTATCTTAAAACCTATGGATCGCTATGTCTCCAAAAGAGAATCAACCGTGTGTACAGGGGCATAAACGCAGCAGTGATAGGATTGGAGAGGTTCGGTGAGCAAATGAAGACCCTTTGAAGTCATATTGCATGGTACCCATTCCACGGGTCTCAACTCTCCAGGTTTAAGGTATTCTTCCTTCAGCTAAAACATGCATGTGGAACCCAGAATATGATCAACCGTGTGAATGGGAGACGTGTTCAAATATGTCTCAGTTTTCCTCCCCTGGTACTCGGGTGCAACATTCCAGACGCTTTACTAACACTCTCCCCACTTGGAGAGTCAGCGCCTTTAACCTCCTGTTTGGCCCAGTTTGCAATTTCTGCGGAAGATGAACAGGAATAGCGAGAACCAATGAGAGACTAGCTGGAGGTGTCTGGACGGGCAAATTTAACTCTCATTTCCCACCAGGAAGAGGAAATAACCAAAGGCTCAGCATGCCGTGCCGGAACCAGATTAGGGCCTGAAGCCATCCTGCGGTGTTGCGGCCAGCTCAAAAGAAAGCGAGTTGAAGAAAGGAGCTGAGGGGCACTGTAATTCACAAACCTGCAGAGTTATAAATGACAGCTATCGTCCAAAAATATACTGAAGTAAGGCTGCCAAAAGTACTTGAAAACGGGGCAGAATTGCAGGAAACCGATTTCAGGAGGTAGACAGGAATTACATTGAAAGCATAGGAAAAGAGGCAGAACGTCCACAATGATGCACTTGGCCAAAAAGGGCGTATGCGTTTTTTCCTGAATATATTCAGGAAAAAACGCATACGCCCTTTTTGGCCAACCAAGCAAGCTTGCAAAGGAAATCTGCACTACAATGAAGTCTCACTTCCCCCCCGGTCAAAAGGGCCATCTGAAAAAAGTGTAAAATCCAGAAAGGCAGGACAGGCCATGTAGAAATGGGAGCCTTGTTATGCTGATGGGTGGGATGTAAATTGCCAACAGACACTCGGGAGAAGTGTATGGTGTTTCCTGAAACATCTAGAAAACAAAGCAACAGAGCCTAGGGCACTTGCACTTATGGTCCTATAGCTTAGGGAAATTAAAATCAAAAAGACACAGCCACCCCAAAGTTTGGGACGCCTCTGTTTACAAGAAACTTGTTTACAGTAAAATTTCAACATCGCAGAAAGTGAAAAATGGATAAAGAAGTTGTGGTATTTACTTACAAAGCAATATCACTCAGCAATGAAATCTATATCATCAGGCCCTCAGCAGCACAATGAGTGGAATCAGGTATGATGATTCTAACTGAAATAAGTCACACAGAAAAAGAAACATCATAAGATATCAGTAATACACGGAATGTAAACTTGGCTACACAGGAACTGAATTACAGAACAGAACAGGGTCTCAAATTTAGAAAACCAACTTATGCTTGCTTAAGGGGAAAGGTGAGTTGGGGTGCTGCATAAAACCAGAGATTGAAATGAGCACAGATAAAGTTCCTTAAACCAAATATGGAATAGACAAGAGCTAATCCTTGCTCAACGAAATGGACTCAACACCCCATATTAAACGCCTAAGAATGTACCTGACTAGTAAGTATCTTAAAACCTATGGATTGCTATGTCTCCAAAAGAGAATCAAGCATGTGTACAGGGGCATAAACGCAGCAGTGATAGGATTGGAGAGGTTCGGTGAGCAAATGAAGACCCTTTGAAGTCATATTGCATGGTACCCATTCCAAGGGTTTCAACTACCCAGGTTTAAGGTATTCTTCCTTCAGCTAAAACATGCATGTGGAACCTAGAGTATGATCAACAATGTGATCGGGAGACGTGTTCAAATATGTCTCAGTTTTCGTACCCTGGTACTCGGGTGCAACATTCCAGACGCTTTACTAACACTCTCCCGACTTGGAGAGTCCGTCCCTTTAATCTCCTGTTTGGCCCAGTTTGCAATTTCTGTGGAAGATGAACAGGAATAGGGAACACCAATGAGAGACTAGCTGGAGGTGTCTGGACGGGCAAATTTAACTCTCATTTCCCACCAGGAAGAGGAAATAACCAAAGGCTCAGCGTGCCGTGCCGGAACCAGATTAGGGCCTGAAGCCATCCTGCGGTGTTGCGGCCAGCTCAAAAGAAAGCGAGTTGAAGAAAGGAGCTCAGGGGCACTGTAATTCACAAACCTGCAGAGTTATAAATGACAGCTATCGTCCAAAAATATGCTGAAGTAAGGCTGCCAAGAGGACTTGAAAGCGGGGCAGAATTGCAGGAAACCGATTTCAGGAGGTAGACTGGAATTGCATTGAAAGCATAGGAAAAGAGGCAGAACGTCCACAATGATGCACTTGGCCAAAAAGGGCGTATGCGTTTTTTCCTGAATATATTCAGGAAAAAACGCATACGCCCTTTTTGGCCAACCAAGCAAGCTTGCAAAGGAAATCTTCACTACAATGAAGTCTCACTTCCCCCCAGTCAAAAGGGCCATCTGAAAAAAGTGTAAAATCCAGAAAGGCAGGACAGGCCATGGAGAACTGGGAGCCTTGTTATGCTGATGGGCGGGATGTCAATTGCCAACAGACACTCGGGAGAAGTGTATGGTGTTTCCTGAAAGATCTAAAAAACAAAGCAACAGAGCCTAGGGCACTTGCACTTATGGTCCTATAGCTTAGGGAAATTAAAATCAAAAAGACACAGCCACCCCAAAGTTTGGGACGCCTCTGTTTACAAGAAACTCGTTTACAGTAAAATTTCAACATCGCAGAAAGTGAAAAATGGATAAAGAAGTTGTGGTATTTACTTACAAAGCAATATCACTCAGCAATGAAATCCATATCATCAGGCCCTCAGCAGCACAATGAGTGGATTCAGGTATGATGATTCTAACTGAAATAAGTCACACAGAAAAAGAAACATCATAAGATATCACTAATACACGGAATGTAAACTTGGCTACACAGGAACTGAATTACAGAACAGAACAGGGTCTCAAATTTAGAAAACCAACTTATGCTTGCTTAAGGGGAAAGGTGAGTTGGGGTGCTGCATAAAACCAGAGATTGAAATGAGCACAGATAAAGTTCCTTAAACCAAATATGGAATAGACAAGAGCTACTCCTTGCTCAACGAAATGGACTCAACACCGCATATTAAACGCCTAAGAATGTACCTGACTAGTAAGTATCTTAAAACCTATGGATTGCTATGTCTCCAAAAGAGAATCAAGCATGTGTACAGGGGCATAAACGCAGCAGTGATAGGATTGGAGAGGTTCGGTGAGCAAATGAAGACCCTTTGAAGTCATGTTGCATGGTACCCATTCCAAGGGTTTCAACTACCCAGGTTTAAGGTATTCTTCCTTCAGCTAAAACATGCATGTGGAACCTAGAGTATGATCAACCATGTGATCGGGAGACGTGTTCAAATATGTCTCAGTTTTCGTACCCCGGTACTCGTGTGCAACATTCCAGACGCTTTACTAACACTCTCCCGACTTGGAGAGTCCGTCCCTTTAATCTCCTGTTTGGCCCAGTTTGCAATTTCTGCGGAAGATGAACAGGAATAGGGAACACCAATGAGAGACTAGCTGGAGGTGTCTGGACGGGCAAATTTAACTCTCATTTCCCACCAGGAAGAGGAAATAACCAAAGGCTCAGCGTGCCGTGCCGGAACCAGATTAGGGCCTGAAGCCATCCTGCGGTGTTGCGGCCAGCTCACAAGAAAGCGAGTTGAAGAAAGGAGCTCAGGGGCACTGTAATTCACAAACCTGCAGAGTTATAAATGACAGCTATCGTCCAAAAATATGCTGAAGTAAGGCTGCCAAGAGGACTTGAAAGCGGGGCAGAATTGCAGGAAACCGATTTCAGGAGGTAGACTGGAATTGCATTGAAAGCATAGGAAAAGAGGCAGAACGTCCACAATGATGCACTTGGCCAAAAAGGGCGTATGCGTTTTTTCCTGAATATATTCAGGAAAAAACGCATACGCCCTTTTTGGCCAACCAAGCAAGCTTGCAAAGGAAATCTGCACTACAATGAAGTCTCACTTCCCCCCGGTCAAAAGGGCCATCTGAAAAAAGTGTAAAATCCAGAAAGGCAGGACAGGCCATGGAGAACTGGGAGCCTTGTTATGCTGATGGGCGGGATGTAAATTGCCAACAGACACTCGGGAGAAGTGTATGGTGTTTCCTGAAACATCTAAAAAACAAAGCAACAGAGCCTAGGGCACTTCCACTTATGGTCCTATAGCTTAAGGAAATTAAAATCAAAAAGACACAGCCACCCGAAAGTTTGGGACGCCTCTGTTTACAAGAACCTCGTTTACCGAACAAGTTCAATATCACAGAAAGTGAAAAATGGATAAAGATCTTGTGGTACTTACGTACAATGCAGTATCACTCAGCAATGAAATCTATGTCATCAGGCCCGTAGCAGCATAATGAGTGGATTCAGGTACGATAATTCTAACTGAAATAAGTCACACAGAAAAAGAAACATCATAAGATATCACTAATACACGGAATGTAAACTTGGCTACACAGGAACTGAATTCCAAAACAGAACAGGGTCTCAAATTTAGAAAACCAACTTATGCTTGCTTAAGGGGAAAGGTGAGTTGGGGTGCTGCATAAAACCAGAGATTGAAATGAGCACAGATAAAGTTCCTTAAGCCAAATATGGAATACACAAGAGCTACTCCTTGCTCAACGAAATGGACTCAACACCCCATATTAAACGCCTAAGAATGTACCTGACTACTAAGTATATTAAAACCTATGGATTGCTATGTCTCCGAAAGAGAATCAAGCATGTGTACAGGGGCATAAACGCAGCAGTGATAGGATTGGGGAGGTTCGGTGAGCAAATGAAGACCCTTTGAAGTCATATTGCATGATACCCATTCCACGGGTCTCAACTCTCCAGGTTTAAGGTATTCTTCGTTCAGCTTAAACATGCATGTGGAACCCAGAGTATGATCAACCATGTGAACGGGAGACGTGTTCAAATATGTCTCAGTTTTCCTCCCCTGGTACTCGGATGCAACATTCCAGACGCTTTACTAACACTCTCCCCACTTGGAGAGTCAGCGCCTTTAACCTACTGCTTGGCCCAGTTTGCAATTTCTGCGGAAGATGAACAGGAATAGCGAGAACCAATGAGAGACTAGCTGGAGGTGTCTGGACGGGCAAATTTAACTCTCATTTCCCACCAGGAAGAGGAAATAACCAAAGGCTCAGCGTGTCGTGCCGGAATCAGATTAGGGCCTGAAGCTATCCTGCGGTGTTGCGGCCAGCTCAAAAGAAAGCGAGTTGAAGAAAGGAGCTCAGGGGCACTGTAATTCACAAACCTGCAGAGTTATAAATGACAGCTATCGTCCAAAAATATACTGAAGTAAGGCTGCCAAGAGGACTTGAAAGCGGGGCAGAATTGCAGGAAACCGATTTCAGGAGGTAGACTGGAATTGCATTGAAAGCATAGGAAAAGAGGCAGAACGTCCACAATGATGCACTTGGCCTAAAAGGGCGTATGCGTTTTTTCCTGAATATATTCAGGAAAAAACGCATACGCCCTTTTTGGCCAACCAAGCAAGCTTGCAAAGGAAATCTGCACTACAATGAAGTCTCACTTCGCCCCGGTCAAAAGGGCCATCTGAAAAAAGTGTAAAATCCAGAAAGGCAGGACAGGCCATGGAGAACTGGGAGCCTTGTTATGCTGATGGGCGGGATGTAAATTGCCAACAGACACTCGGGAGAAGTGTATGGTGTTTCCTGAAACATCTAAAAAACAAAGCAACAGAGCCTAGGGCACTTCCACTTATGGTCCTATAGCTTAGGGAAATTAAAATCAAACAGACACAGCCACCCCAAAGTTTGGGACGCCTCTGTTTACAAGAACCTCGTTTACAGTACAAGTTCAACATCGCAGAAAGTGAAAAATGGATAAAGAAGTTGTGGTATTTACTTACAAAGCAATATCACTCAGCAATGAAATCTATGTCATCAGGCCCTTAGCAGCACAATGAGTGGATTCAGGTATGATGATTCTAACTGAAATAAGTCACACAGAAAAAGAAACATCATAAGATATCAGTAATACACGAAATGTAAACTTGGCTACACAGGAACTGAATTACAGAACAGAACAGGGTCTCAAATTTAGGAAACCAACTTATGCTTGTTTAAGGGTAAAGGTGAGTTGGGGTGCTGCATAAAACCAGAGATTGAAATGAGCACAGATAAAGTTCCTTAAGCCAAATATGGAATAGAAAAGAGCTACTCCTTGCTCAACGAAATGGACTCAACACCCCATATTAAACGCCTAAGAATGTACCTGACTAGTCAGTATCTTAAAACCTATGGATTGCTATGTCTCCGAAAGAGAATCAAGCATGTGTACAGGGGCATAAACGCAGCAGTGATAGGATTGGAGAGGTTCGGTGAGCAAATGAAGACCCTTTGAAGTCATATTGCATGGTACACATTCCACGGGTTTCAACTACCCCGGTTTAAGGTATTCTTCCTTCAGCTAAACATGAATGTGGAACCTAGAGTATGATCAACCATGTGATTGGGAGACGTGTTCAAATATGTCTCAGTTTTCCTACCCTGGTACTCGGGTGCAACATTCCAGACGCTTTACTAACACTCTCCCATCTTGGAGAGTCAGTCCCTTTAACCTCCTGTTTGGCCCAGTTTGCAATTTCTGCGGAAGATGAACAGGAATAGCGAGAACCAATGAGAGACTAGCTGGAGGTGTCTGGACGGGGAAATTTAACTCTCATTTCCCACCAGGAAGAGGAATTAACCAAAGGCTCAGCGTGCCGTGCCGGAACCAGATTAGGGCCTGAAGCCATCCTGCGGTGTTGCGGCCAGGTCACAAGAAAGCGAGTTGAAGAAAGGAGCTCAGGGGCACTGTAATTCACAAACTTGCAGAGTTATAAATGACAGCTATCGTCCAAAAATACACTGAAGTAAGTCTGCCAAGAGGATTTGAAAGCGGAGCAGAATTGCAGGAAACCGATTTCAGGAGGTAGACTGGAATTGCATTGAAAGCATAGGAAAAGAGGCAGAACGTCCACAATGATGCACTTGGCCAAAAAGGGCGTATGCGTTTTTTCCTGAATATATTCAGGAAAAAACGCATACGCCCTTTTTGGCCAACCAAGCAAGCTTGCAAAGGAAATCTGCACTACAATGAAGTCTCACTTCCCCCCGGTCAAAAGGGCCATCTGAAAAAAGTGTAAAATCCAGAAAGGCAGGACAGGCCATGGAGAACTGGGAGCCTTGTTATGCTGATGGGCGGGATGTAAATTGCCAACAGACACTCGGGAGAAGTGTATGGTGTTTCCTGAAACATCTAAAAAACAAAGCAACAGAGCCTAGGGCACTTCCACTTATGGTCTTATAGCTTAGGGAAATTAAAATCAAAAAGACACAGCCACCCCAAAGTTTGGGACGCCTCTGTTTACAAGAACCTCGTTTACAGTACAATTTCAACATCGCAGAAAGTGAAAAATGGATAAAGAAGTTGTGGTATTTACTTACAAAGCAATATCACTCAGCAATGAAATCTATGTCACCAGGCCCTTAGCAGCACAATGAGTGGATTCAGGTATGATGATTCTAACTGAAATAAGTCACACAGAAAAAGAAACATCATAAGGTATCAGTAATACACGGAATGTAAACTTGGCTACACAGGAACTGAATTACAGAACAGAACAGGGTCTCAAATTTAGAAAACCAACTTATGCTTGCTTAAGGGGAAAGGTGTGTTGGGGTGCTGCATAAAACCAGAGATCGAAATGAGCACAGATAAAGTTCCTTAAGCCAAATATGGAATAGACAAGAGCTACTCCTTGCTCAACGAAATGGACTCAACACCGCATATTAAATGCCTAAGAATGTACCTGACTAGTAAGTATCTTCAAACCTATGGATTGCTATGTCTCCGAAAGAGAATCAAGCATGTGTACAGGGACATAAACGCAGCAGTGATAGTATAGGAGAGGTTCGGTGAGCAAATGAAGACCCTTAGAAGTCATATTGCATGGTACCCATTCCACGGGTTTCCACTACCCAGGTTTAAGGTATTCTTCCTTCAGCTAAAACATGCATGTGGAACCTAGAGTATGATCAACCATGTGAACGGGAGACGTGTTCAAATATGTCTCAGTTTTCGTACCCTGGTACTCGGGTGCAACATTCCAGATGCTTTACTAACACTCTCCCGACTTGGAGAGTCAGTCCCTTTAACCTCCTGTTTGGCCCAGTTTGCAATTTCTGCGGAAGATGAACAGGAATAGCGAGAACCAATGAGAGACTAGCTGGAGGTGTCTGGACGGGCAAATTTAACTCTCATTTCCCACCAGGAAGAGGAATTAACCAAAGGCTCAGCGTGCCGTGCCGGAACCAGATTAGGGCCTGAAGCCATCCTGCAGTGTTGCGGCCAGGTCACAAGAAAGCGAGTTGAAGAAAGGAGCTCAGGGGCACTGTAATTCACAAACCTGCAGAGTTATAAATGACAGCTATCGTCCAAAAATATACTGAAGTAAGGCTGCGAAGAGGACTTGAAAGCGGGGCAGAATTGCAGGAAACCGATTTCAGGAGGTAGACTGGAATTGCATTGAAAGCATAGGAAAAGAGGCAGAACGTCCACAATGATGCACTTGGCCAAAAAGGGCGTATGTGTTTTTTCCTGAATGTATTCAGGAAAAAACGCATACGCCCTTTTTGGCCAACCAAGCAAGCTTGCAGAAGAAATCTGCACTACAATGAAGTCTCACTTCCCCCCGGTCAAAAGGGCCATCTGAAAAAAGTGTAAAATCCAGAAAGGCAGGACAGGCCATGGAGAACTGGGAGCCTTGTTATGCTGATGGGTGGGATGTAAATTGCCAACAGACATTCGGGAGAAGTGTATGGTGTTTCCTGAAACATCTAAAAAACAAAGCAACAGAGCCTAGGGCACTTCCACTTATGGTCCCATAGCTTAGGGAAATTAAAATCAAACAGACACAGCCACCCCAAAGTTTGGGACGCCTCTGTTTACAAGAACCTCGTTTACCATACAAGTTCAATATCATAGAAAATGAAAAATGGATAAAGAACTTGTGGTACTTACGTACAATGCAGTATCACTCAGCAATGAAATCTATGTCATCAGGCCCGTAGCAGCATAATGAGTGGATTCAGGTACGATGATTCTAACTGAAATAAGTCACACAGAAAAAGAAACATCATAAGATATCAGTAATACACGGAATGTAAACTTGGCTACACAGGAACTGAATTCCAAAACAGAACAGGGTCTCAAATTTAGAAAACCAACTTCTGCTTGCTTAAGGGGAAAGGTGAGTTGGGGTGCTGCATAAAACCAGAGATTGAAATGAGCACAGATAAAGTTCCTTAAGCCAAATATGGACTAGACAAGAGCTTCTCCTTGCTCAATGAAATGGACTCAACACCGCATATTAAACGCCTAAGAGTGTACCTGACTAGTAAGTATCTTAAAACCTATGGATTGCTATGTCTCCGAAACAGAATCAAGCATGTGTACAGGGGCATAAACGCAGCAGTGATAGGATTGGAGAGGTTCGGTGAGCAAATGAAGACCCTTAGAAGACATATTGCATGGTACCCATTCCAACGGTTTCAACTACCCAGGTTTCAGGTATTCTTCCTTCAGCTAAACATGAATGTGGAACCTAGAGTATGATCAACCATGTGATTGGGAGACGTGTTCAAATATGTCTCAGTTTTCCTACCCTGGTACTCGGGTGCAACATTCCAGACGCTTTACTAACACTCTCCCATCTTGGAGAGTCAGTCCCTTTAACCTCCTGTTTGGCCCAGTTTGCAATTTCTGCGGAAGATGAACAGGAATAGCGAGAACCAATGAGAGACTAGCTGGAGGTGTCTGGACGGGGAAATTTAACTCTCATTTCCCACCAGGAAGAGGAATTAACCAAAGGCTCAGCGTGCCGTGCCGGAACCAGATTAGGGCCTGAAGCCATCCTGCGGTGTTGCGGCCAGGTCACAAGAAAGCCAGTTGAAGAAAGGAGCTCAGGGGCACTGTAATTCACAAACTTGCAGAGTTATAAATGACAGCTATCGTCCAAAAATACACTGAAGTAAGTCTGCCAAGAGGGTTTGAAAGCGGAGCAGAATTGCAGGAAACCGATTTCAGGAGGTAGACTGGAATTGCATTGAAAGCATAGGAAAAGAGGCAGAACGTCCACAATGATGCACTTGGCCAAAAAGGGTGTATGCGTTTTTTCCTGAATATATTCAGGAAAAAACGCATACGCCCTTTTTGGCCAACCAAGCAAGCTTGCAAAGGAAATCTGCACTACAATGAAGTCTCACTTCCCCCCGGTCAAAAGGGCCATCTGAAAAAAGTGTAAAATCCAGAAAGGCAGGACAGGCCATGGAGAACTGGGAGCCTTGTTATGCTGATGGGCGGGATGTAAATTGCCAACAGACACTCGGGAGAAGTGTATGGTGTTTCCTGAAACATCTAAAAAACAAAGCAACAGAGCCTAGGGCACTTCCACTTATGGTCCTATACCTTAGGGAAATTAAAATCAAAAAGACACAGCCGCCCCAAAGTTTGGGACGCCTCTGTTTACAAGAACCTCGTTTACCGTACCAGTTCAATATCACAGAAAGTGAAAAATGGATAAAGAACTTGTGGTACTTACGTACAATGCAGTATCACTCAGCAATGAAATCTATGTCATCAGGCCCGTAGCAGCATAATGAGTGGATTCAGGTACGATGATTCTAACTGAAATAAGTCACACAGAAAAAGAAACATCATAAGATATCACTAATACACGGAATGTAAACTTGGCTACACAGGAACTGAATTCCAAAACAGAACAGGGTCTCAAATTTAGAAAACAAAATTCTGCTTGCTTAAGGGTAAAGGTGTGTTGGGGTGCTGCATAAAACCAGAGATTGAAATGAGCACAGATAAAGTTCCTTAAGCCAAATATGGAATAGACAAGAGCTACTCCTTGCTCAACAAAATGGACTCAACACCCCATATTAAACACCTAAGAATGTACCTGACTAGTAAGTATCTTAAAACCTATGGATTGCTATGTCTCCAAAAGAGAATCAAGCGTGTGTACAGGGGCATAAACGCAGCAGTGATAGGATTGGAGAGGTTCGGTGAGCAAATGAAGACCCTTTGAAGTCATATTGCATGGTACCCATTACAAAGGTCTCAACTCTCCAGGTTTAAGGTATTCTTCCTTCAGCTAAAACATGCATGTGGAACCCAGAGTATGATCAACCGTGTGAACAGGAGACGTGTTCACATATCTCTCAGTTTTCCTCCCCTGGTACTCGGCTGCAACATTCCAGACGCTTTACTAACACTCTCCCCACTTGGAGAGTCAGCGCCTTTAACCTCCTGTTTGGCCCAGTTTGCAATTTCTGCGGAAGATGAACAGGAATAGCGAGAACCAATGAGAGACTAGCTGGAGGTGTCTGGACGGGCAAATTTAACTCTCATTTCCCACCAGGAAGAGGAAATAACCAAAGGCTCAGCGTGCCGTGCCGGAACCAGATTAGGGCCTGAAGCCATCCTGCGGTGTTGCAGCCAGCTCAAAAGAAAGCAAGTTGAAGAAAGGAGCTCAGGGGCACTGTAATTCACAAACCTGCAGAGTTATAAATGACAGCTATCGTCCAAAAATATACTGAAGTAAGGCTGCCAAGAGGACTTGAAAGCGGGGCAGAATTGCAGGAAACCGATTTCAGGAGGTAGACTGGAATTGCATTGAAAGCATAGGAAAAGAGGCAGAACGTCCACAATGATGCACTTGGCCAAAAAGGGCATATGCGTTTTTTCCTGAATATATTCAGGAAAAAACGCATATGCCCTGTTTGGCCAACCAAGCAAGCTTGCAAAGGAAATCTGCACTACAATGAAGTCTCACTTCCCCCCGGTCAAAAGGGCCATCTGAAAAAAGTGTAAAATCCAGAAAGGCAGGACAGGCCATGGAGAACTGGGAGCCTTGTTATGCTGATGGGCGGGATGTAAATTGCCAACAGACACTCGGGAGAAGTGTATGGTGTTTCCTGAAACATCTAAAAAACAAAGCAACAGAGCCTAGGGCACTTCCACTTATGGTCCTATAGCTTAGGGAAATTAAAATCAAAAAGACACAGCCACCCCAAAGTTTGGGACGCCTCTGTTTACAAGAACCTCGTTTACAGTACAAGTTCAATATCACAGAAAGTGAAAAATGGATAAAGAACTTGTGGTACTTACGTACAATGCAGTATCACTCAGCAATGAAATCTATGTCATCAGGCCCGTAGCAGCATAATGAGTGGATTCAGGTACGATGATTCTAACTGAAATAAGTCACACAGAAAAAGAAACATCATAAGATATCACTAATACACGGAATGTAAACTTGGCTACACAGGAACTGAATTCCAAAACAGAACAGGGTCTCAAATTTAGAAAACCAACTTCTGCTTGCTTAAGGGGAAAGGTGAGTTGGGGTGCTGCATAAAACCAGAGATTGAAATGAGCACAGATAAAGTTCCTTAAGCCAAATATGGAATAGACAAGAGCTACTCCTTGCTCAATGAAATGGACTCAACACCGCATATTAAACGAATAAGAATGTACCTGACTAGTAAGTATCTTAAAATCTATGGATTGCTATGTCTCCGAAAGAGAATCAAGCATGTGTACAGGGGCATAAACGCAGCAGTGATAGGATTGGAGAGATTCAGTGAGCAAATGAAGACCCTTAGAAGTCATATTGCATGGTACCCATTCCACGGGTTTCAACTACCCATTTTTAAGGTATTCTTCCTTCAGCTAAAACATGCATGTGGAACCTAGAGTATGATCAACCATGTGATCGGGAGACGTGTTCAAATATGTCTCAGTTTTCCTACCCTGGTACTCGGGTGCAACATTCCAGACGCTTTACTAACACTCTCCCATCTTGGAGAGTCAGTCCCTTTAACCTCCTGTTTGGCCCAGTTTGCAATTTCTGCGGAAGATGAACAGGAATAGCGAGAACCAATGAGAGACTAGCTGGAGGTGTCTGGATGGGGAAATTTAACTCTCATTTCCCACCAGGAAGAGGAATTAACCAAAGGCTCAGCGTGCCGTGCCGGAACCAGATTAGGGCCTGAAGCCATCCTGCGGTGTTGCGGCCAGGTCACAAGAAAGCGAGTTGAAGAAAGGAGCTCAGGGGCACTGTAATTCACAAACTTGCAGAGTTATAAATGACAGCTATCGTCCAAAAATACACTGAAGTAAGTCTGCCAAGAGGATTTGAAAGCGGAGCAGAATTGCAGGAAACCGATTTCAGGAGGTAGACTGGAATTGCATTGAAAGCATAGGAAAAGAGGCAGAACGTCCACAATGATGCACTTGGCCAAAAAGGGCGTATGCGTTTTTTCCTGAATATATTCAGGAAAAAACGCATACGCCCTTTTTGGCCAACCAAGCAAGCTTGCAAAGGAAATCTGCACTACAATGAAGTCTCACTTCCCCCCGGTCAAAAGGGCCATCTGAAAAAAGTGTAAAATCCAGAAAGGCAGGACAGGCCATGGAGAACTGGGAGCCTTGTTATGCTGATGGGCGGGATGTAAATTGCCAACAGACACTCGGGAGAAGTGTATGGTGTTTCCTGAAACATCTAAAAAACAAAGCAACAGAGCCTAGGGCACTTCCACTTATGGTCTTATAGCTTAGGGAAATTAAAATCAAAAAGACACAGCCACCCCAAAGTTTGGGACGCCTCTGTTTACAAGAACCTCGTTTACAGTACAATTTCAACATCGCAGAAAGTGAAAAATGGATAAAGAAGTTGTGGTATTTACTTACAAAGCAATATCACTCAGCAATGAAATCTATGTCACCAGGCCCTTAGCAGCACAATGAGTGGATTCAGGTATGATGATTCTAACTGAAATAAGTCACACAGAAAAAGAAACATCATAAGGTATCAGTAATACACGGAATGTAAACTTGGCTACACAGGAACTGAATTACAGAACAGAACAGGGTCTCAAATTTAGAAAACCAACTTATGCTTGCTTAAGGGGAAAGGTGTGTTGGGGTGCTGCATAAAACCAGAGATCGAAATGAGCACAGATAAAGTTCCTTAAGCCAAATATGGAATAGACAAGAGCTACTCCTTGCTCAACGAAATGGACTCAACACCGCATATTAAATGCCTAAGAATGTACCTGACTAGTAAGTATCTTCAAACCTATGGATTGCTATGTCTCCGAAAGAGAATCAAGCATGTGTACAGGGACATAAACGCAGCAGTGATAGTATAGGAGAGGTTCGGTGAGCAAATGAAGACCCTTAGAAGTCATATTGCATGGTACCCATTCCACGGGTTTCCACTACCCAGGTTTAAGGTATTCTTCCTTCAGCTAAAACATGCATGTGGAACCTAGAGTATGATCAACCATGTGATGGGGAGACGTGTTCAAATATGTCTCAGTTTTCGTACCCTGGTACTCGGGTGCAACATTCCAGATGCTTTACTAACACTCTCCCGACTTGGAGAGTCAGTCCCTTTAACCTCCTGTTTGGCCCAGTTTGCAATTTCTGCGGAAGATGAACAGGAATAGCGAGAACCAATGAGAGACTAGCTGGAGGTGTCTGGACGGGCAAATTTAACTCTCATTTCCCACCAGGAAGAGGAATTAACCAAAGGCTCAGCGTGCCGTGCCGGAACCAGATTAGGGCCTGAAGCCATCCTGCAGTGTTGCGGCCAGGTCACAAGAAAGCGAGTTGAAGAAAGGAGCTCAGGGGCACTGTAATTCACAAACCTGCAGAGTTATAAATGACAGCTATCGTCCAAAAATATACTGAAGTAAGGCTGCGAAGAGGACTTGAAAGCGGGGCAGAATTGCAGGAAACCGATTTCAGGAGGTAGACTGGAATTGCATTGAAAGCATAGGAAAAGAGGCAGAAGGTCCACAATGATGCACTTGGCCAAAAAGGGCGTATGTGTTTTTTCCTGAATATATTCAGGAAAAAACGCATACGCCCTTTTTGGCCAACCAAGCAAGCTTGCAGAAGAAATCTGCACTACAATGAAGTCTCACTTCCCCCCGGTCAAAAGGGCCATCTGAAAAAAGTGTAAAATCCAGAAAGGCAGGACAGGCCATGGAGAACTGGGAGCCTTGTTATGCTGATGGGTGGGATGTAAATTGCCAACAGACATTCGGGAGAAGTGTATGGTGTTTCCTGAAACATCTAAAAAACAAAGCAACAGAGCCTAGGGCACTTCCACTTATGGTCCTATAGCTTAGGGAAATTAAAATCAAAAAGACACAGCCACCCCAAAGTTTGGGACGCCTCTGTTTACAAGAACCTCGTTTACCATACAAGTTCAATATCACAGAAAGTGAAAAATGGATAAAGAACTTGTGGTACTTACGTACAATGCAGTATCACTCAGCAATGAAATCTATGTCATCAGACCCGTAGCAGCATAATGAGTGGATTCAGGTACGATGATTCTAACTGAAATAAGTCACACAGAAAAAGAAACATCATAAGATATCAGTAATACACGGAATGTAAACTTGGCTACACAGGAACTGAATTCCAAAACAGAACAGGGTCTCAAATTTAGAAAACCAACTTCTGCTTGCTTAAGGGGAAAGGTGAGTTGGGGTGCTGCATAAAACCAGAGATTGAAATGAGCACAGATAAAGTTCCTTAAGCCAAATTTGGACTAGACAAGAGCTTCTCCTTGCTCAACGAAATGGACTCAACACCCCATATTAAACGCCTAAGAATGTACCTGACTAGTAAGTATCTTAAAACCTATGGATTGCTATGTCTCCAAAAGAGAATCAAGCGTGTGTACAGGGGCATAAACGCAGCAGTGATAGGATTGGAGAGGTTCGGTGAGCAAATGAAGACCCTTTGAAGTCATATTGCATGGTACCCATTACAAAGGTCTCAACTCTCCAGGTTTAAGGTATTCTTCCTTCAGCTAAAACATGCATGTGGAACCCAGAGTATGATCAACCGTGTGAACAGGAGACGTGTTCACATATCTCTCAGTTTTCCTCCCCTGGTACTCGGCTGCAACATTCCAGACGCTTTACTAACACTCTCCCCACTTGGAGAGTCAGCGCCTTTAACCTCCTGTTTGGCCCAGTTTGCAATTTCTGCGGAAGATGAACAGGAATAGCGAGAACCAATGAGAGACTAGCTGGAGGTGTCTGGACGGGCAAATTTAACTCTCATTTCCCACCAGGAAGAGGAAATAACCAAAGGCTCAGCGTGCCGTGCCGGAACCAGATTAGGGCCTGAAGCCATCCTGCGGTGTTGCAGCCAGCTCAAAAGAAAGCAAGTTGAAGAAAGGAGCTCAGGGGCACTGTAATTCACAAACCTGCAGAGTTATAAATGACAGCTATCGTCCAAAAATATACTGAAGTAAGGCTGCCAAGAGGACTTGAAAGCGGGGCAGAATTGCAGGAAACCGATTTCAGGAGGTAGACTGGAATTGCATTGAAAGCATAGGAAAAGAGGCAGAACGTCCACAATGATGCACTTGGCCAAAAAGGGCATATGCGTTTTTTCCTGAATATATTCAGGAAAAAACGCATATGCCCTGTTTGGCCAACCAAGCAAGCTTGCAAAGGAAATCTGCACTACAATGAATTCTCACTTCCCCCCGGTCAAAAGGGCCATCAGAAAAAAGTGTAAAATCCAGAAAGGCAGGACAGGCCATGGAGAACTGGGAGCCTTGTTATGCTGATGGGCGGGATGTAAATTGCCAACAGACACTCGGGAGAAGTGTATGGTGTTTCCTGAAACATCTAAAAAACAAAGCAACAGAGCCTAGGGCACTTACACTTATGGTCCTATAGCTTAGGGAAATTAAAATCAAAAAGACACAGCCACCCCAAAGTTTGGGACGCCTCTGTTTACAAGAACCTCGTTTACAGTACAAGTTCAATATCACAGAAAGTGAAAAATGGATAAAGAACTTGTGGTACTTACGTACAATGCAGTATCACTCAGCAATGAAATCTATGTCATCAGGCCCGTAGCAGCATAATGAGTGGATTCAGGTACGATGATTCTAACTGAAATAAGTCACACAGAAAAAGAAACATCATAAGATATCAGTAATACACGGAATGTAAACTTGGCTACACAGGAACTGAATTCCAAAACAGAACAGGGTCTCAAATTTAGAAAACCAACTTCTGCTTGCTTAAGGGGAAAGGTGAGTTGGGGTGCTGCATAAAACCAGAGATTGAAATGAGCACAGATAAAGTTCCTTAAGCCAAATATGGAATAGACAAGAGCTACTCCTTGCTCAATGAAATGGACTCAACACCGCATATTAAACGAATAAGAATGTACCTGACTAGTAAGTATCTTAAAATCTATGGATTGCTATGTCTCCGAAAGAGAATCAAGCATGTGTACAGGGGCATAAACGCAGCAGTGATAGGATTGGAGAGATTCAGTGAGCAAATGAAGACCCTTAGAAGTCATATTGCATGGTACCCATTCCACGGGTTTCAACTACCCATTTTTAAGGTATTCTTCCTTCAGCTAAAACATGCATGTGGAACCTAGAGTATGATCAACCATGTGATCGGGAGACGTGTTCAAATATGTCTCAGTTTTCCTACCCTGGTACTCGGGTGCAACATTCCAGACGCTTTACTAACACTCTCCCGACTTGGAGAGTCAGTCCCTTTAACCTCCTGTTTGGCCCAGTTTGCAATTTCTGCGGAAGATTAACAGGAATAGCGAGAACCAATGAGAGACTAGCTGGAGGTGTCTGGACGGGCAAATTTAACTCTCATTTCCCACCAGGAAGAGGAATTAACCAAAGGCTCAGCGTGCCGTGCCGGAACCAGATTAGGGCCTGAAGCTATCCTGCGGTGTTGCGGCCAGGTCACAAGAAAGCGAGTTGAAGAAAGGAGCTCAGGGGCACTGTAATTCACAAACCTGCAGAGTTATAAATGACAGCTATCGTCCAAAAATATACTGAAGTAAGGCTGCCAAGAGGACTTGAAAGCGGGGCAGAATTGCAGGAAACCGATTTCAGGAGGTAGACTGGAATTGCATTGAAAGCATAGGAAAAGAGGCAGAACGTCCACAATGATGCACTTGGCCAAAGAGTGTGTACGCGTTTTTTCCTGAATATATTCAGAAAAAAACGCGTACGCCCTATTTGGCCTACCAAGCAAGCTTGCAAAGGAAATCTGCACTACAATGAAGTCTCACTTCCCCCCGGTCAAAAGGGCCATCTGAAAAAAGTGTAAAATCCAGAAAGGCAGGACAGGCCATGGAGAACTGGGAGCCTTGTTATGCTGATGGGCGGGATGTAAATTGCCAACAGACAGTCGGGAGAAGTGTATGGTGTTTCCTGAAACATCTAGAAAACAAAGCAACAGAGCCTAGGGCACTTCCACTTATGGTCCTATAGCTTAGGGAAATTAAAATCAAAAAGACACAGCCACCCCAAAGTTTGGGACGCCTCTGTTTACAAGAACCTCGTTTACAGTACAAGTTCAACATCGCAGAAAGAGAAAAATGGATAAAGAACTTGTGGTACTTACGTACAATGCAGTATCACTCAGCAATGAAATCTATGTCATCAGGCCCTTAGCAGCACAATGAGTGGATTCAGGTATGATGATTCTAACTGAAATAAGTCACACAGAAAAAGAAACATCATAAGATATCAGTAATACACGGAATGTAAACTTGGCTACACAGGAACTGAATTCCAAAACAGAACAGGGTCTCAAATTTAGAAAACCAACTTATGCTTGCTTAAGGGGAAAGGTGAGTTGGGGTGCTGCATAAAACCAGAGATTGAAATGAGCACAGATAAAGTTCCTTAAGCCAAATATGGAATAGACAAGAGCTACTCCTTGCTCAATGAAATGGACTCAACACCGCATATTAAACGCCTAAGAATGTACCTGACTAGTAAGTATCTTAAAACCTATGGATTGCTATGTCTCCGAAAGAGAATCAAGCATGTGTACAGGGGCATAAACGCAGCAGTGATAGGATTGGAGAGGTTCGGTGAGCAAATGAAGACCCTTAGAAGACATATTGCATGGTACCCATTCCAACGGTTTCAACTACCCAGGTTTCAGGTATTCTTCCTTCAGCTAAACATGAATGTGGAACCTAGAGTATGATCAACCATGTGATTGGGAGACGTGTTCAAATATGTCTCAGTTTTCCTACCCTGGTACTCGGGTGCAACATTCCAGACGCTTTACTAACACTCTCCCATCTTGGAGAGTCAGTCCCTTTAACCTCCTGTTTGGCCCAGTTTGCAATTTCTGCGGAAGATGAACAGGAATAGCGAGAACCAATGAGAGACTAGCTGGAGGTGTCTGGACGGGGAAATTTAACTCTCATTTCCCACCAGGAAGAGGAATTAACCAAAGGCTCAGCGTGCCGTGCCGGAACCAGATTAGGGCCTGAAGCCATCCTGCGGTGTTGCGGCCAGGTCACAAGAAAGCGAGTTGAAGAAAGGAGCTCAGGGGCACTGTAATTCACAAACTTGCAGAGTTATAAATGACAGCTATCGTCCAAAAATACACTGAAGTAAGTCTGCCAAGAGGATTTGAAAGCGGAGCAGAATTGCAAGAAACCGATTTCAGGAGGTAGACTGGAATTGCATTGAAAGCATAGGAAAAGAGGCAGAACGTCCACAATGATGCACTTGGCCAAAAAGGGCGTATGCGTTTTTTCCTGAATATATTCAGGAAAAAACGCATACGCCCTTTTTGGCCAACCAAGCAAGCTTGCAAAGGAAATCTGCACTACAATGAAGTCTCACTTCCCCCCGGTCAAAAGGGCCATCTGAAAAAAGTGTAAAATCCAGAAAGGCAGGACAGGCCATGGAGAACTGGGAGCCTTGTTATGCTGATGGGCGGAATGTAAATTGCCAACAGACACTCGGGAGAAGTGTATGGTGTTTCCTGAAACATCTAAAAAACAAAGCAACAGAGCCTAGGGCACTTCCACTTATGGTCTTATAGCTTAGGGAAATTAAAATCAAAAAGACACAGCCACCCCAAAGTTTGGGACGCCTCTGTTTACAAGAACCTCGTTTACAGTACAATTTCAACATCGCAGAAAGTGAAAAATGGATAAAGAAGTTGTGGTATTTACTTACAAAGCAATATCACTCAGCAATGAAATCTATGTCACCAGGCCCTTATCAGCACAATGAGTGGATTCAGGTATGATGATTCTAACTGAAATAAGTCACACAGAAAAAGAAACATCATAAGATATCACTAATACACGGAATGTAAACTTGGCTACACAGGAACTGAATTCCAAAACAGAACAGGGTCTCAAATTTAGAAAACAAAATTCTGCTTGCTTAAGGGTAAAGGTGTGTTGGGGTGCTGCATAAAACCAGAGATTGAAATGAGCACAGATAAAGTTCCTTAAGCCAAATATGGAATAGACAAGAGCTACTCCTTGCTCAACAAAATGGACTCAACACCCCATATTAAACGCCTAAGAATGTACCTGACTAGTAAGTATCTTAAAACCTATGGATTGCTATGTCTCCAAAAGAGAATCAAGCGTGTGTACAGGGGCATAAACGCAGCAGTGATAGGATTGGAGAGGTTCGGTGAGCAAATGAAGACCCTTTGAAGTCATATTGCATGGTACCCATTACAAAGGTCTCAACTCTCAAGGTTTAAGGTATTCTTCCTTCAGCTAAAACATGCATGTGGAACCCAGAGTATGATCAACCGTGTGAACAGGAGACGTGTTCACATATCTCTCAGTTTTCCTCCCCTGGTACTCGGCTGCAACATTCCAGACGCTTTACTAACACTCTCCCCACTTGGAGAGTCAGCGCCTTTAACCTCCTGTTTGGCCCAGTTTGCAATTTCTGCGGAAGATGAACAGGAATAGCGAGAACCAATGAGAGACTAGCTGGAGGTGTCTGGACGGGCAAATTTAACTCTCATTTCCCACCAGGAAGAGGAAATAACCAAAGGCTCAGCGTGCCGTGCCGGAACCAGATTAGGGCCTGAAGCCATCCTGCGGTGTTGCAGCCAGCTCAAAAGAAAGCAAGTTGAAGAAAGGAGCTCAGGGGCACTGTAATTCACAAACCTGCAGAGTTATAAATGACAGCTATCGTCCAAAAATATACTGAAGTAAGGCTGCGAAGAGGACTTGAAAGCGGGGCAGAATTGCAGGAAACCGATTTCAGGAGGTAGACTGGAATTGCATTGAAAGCATAGGAAAAGAGGCAGAACGTCCACAATGATGCACTTGGCCAAAAAGGGCATATGCGTTTTTTCCTGAATATATTCAGGAAAAAACGCATATGCCCTGTTTGGCCAACCAAGCAAGCTTGCAAAGGAAATCTGCACTACAATGAATTCTCACTTCCCCCCGGTCAAAAGGGCCATCTGAAAAAAGTGTAAAATCCAGAAAGGCAGGACAGGCCATGGAGAACTGGGAGCCTTGTTATGCTGATGGGCGGGATGTAAATTGCCAACAGACACTCGGGAGAAGTGTATGGTGTTTCCTGAAACATCTAAAAAACAAAGCAACAGAGCCTAGGGCACTTACACTTATGGTCCTATAGCTTAGGGAAATTAAAATCAAAAAGACACAGCCACCCCAAAGTTTGGGACGCCTCTGTTTACAAGAACCTCGTTTACAGTACAAGTTCAATATCACAGAAAGTGAAAAATGGATAAAGAACTTGTGGTACTTACGTACAATGCAGTATCACTCAGCAATGAAATCTATGTCATCAGGCCCGTAGCAGCATAATGAGTGGATTCAGGTACGATGATTCTAACTGAAATAAGTCACACAGAAAAAGAAACATCATAAGATATCAGTAATACACGGAATGTAAACTTGGCTACACAGGAACTGAATTCCAAAACAGAACAGGGTCTCAAATTTAGAAAACCAACTTCTGCTTGCTTAAGGGGAAAGGTGAGTTGGGGTGCTGCATAAAACCAGAGATTGAAATGAGCACAGATAAAGTTCCTTAAGCCAAATATGGAATAGACAAGAGCTACTCCTTGCTCAATGAAATGGACTCAACACCGCATATTAAACGAATAAGAATGTACCTGACTAGTAAGTATCTTAAAATCTATGGATTGCTATGTCTCCAAAAGAGAATCAAGCATGTGTACAGGGGCATAAACGCAGCAGTGATAGGATTGGAGAGATTCAGTGAGCAAATGAAGACCCTTAGAAGTCATATTGCATGGTACCCATTCCACGGGTTTCAACTACCCATTTTTAAGGTATTCTTCCTTCAGCTAAAACATGCATGTGGAACCTAGAGTATGATCAACCATGTGATCGGGAGACGTGTTCAAATATGTCTCAGTTTTCCTACCCTGGTACTCGGGTGCAACATTCCAGACGCTTTACTAACACTCTCCCGACTTGGAGAGTCAGTCCCTTTAACCTCCTGTTTGGCCCAGTTTGCAATTTCTGCGGAAGATTAACAGGAATAGCGAGAACCAATGAGAGACTAGCTGGAGGTGTCTGGACGGGCAAATTTAACTCTCATTTCCCACCAGGAAGAGGAATTAACCAAAGGCTCAGCGTGCCGTGCCGGAACCAGATTAGGGCCTGAAGCTATCCTGCGGTGTTGCGGCCAGGTCACAAGAAAGCGAGTTGAAGAAAGGAGCTCAGGGGCACTGTAATTCACAAACCTGCAGAGTTATAAATGACAGCTATCGTCCAAAAATATACTGAAGTAAGGCTGCCAAGAGGACTTGAAAGCGGGGCAGAATTGCAGGAAACCGATTTCAGGAGGTAGACTGGAATTGCATTGAAAGCATAGGAAAAGAGGCAGAACGTCCACAATGATGCACTTGGCCAAAGAGTGTGTACGCGTTTTTTCCTGAATATATTCAGAAAAAAACGCGTACGCCCTATTTGGCCTACCAAGCAAGCTTGCAAAGGAAATCTGCACTACAATGAAGTCTCACTTCCCCCCGGTCAAAAGGGCCATCTGAAAAAAGTGTAAAATCCAGAAAGGCAGGACAGGCCATGGAGAACTGGGAGCCTTGTTATGCTGATGGGCGGGATGTAAATTGCCAACAGACAGTCGGGAGAAGTGTATGGTGTTTCCTGAAACATCTAGAAAACAAAGCAACAGAGCCTAGGGCACTTCCACTTATGGTCCTATAGCTTAGGGAAATTAAAATCAAAAAGACACAGCCACCCCAAAGTTTGGGACGCCTCTGTTTACAAGAACCTCGTTTACAGTACAAGTTCAACATCGCAGAAAGAGAAAAATGGATAAAGAACTTGTGGTACTTACGTACAATGCAGTATCACTCAGCAATGAAATCTATGTCATCAGGCCCTTAGCAGCACAATGAGTGGATTCAGGTATGATGATTCTAACTGAAATAAGTCACACAGAAAAAGAAACATCATAAGATATCAGTAATACACGGAATGTAAACTTGGCTACACAGGAACTGAATTCCAAAACAGAACAGGGTCTCAAATTTAGAAAACCAACTTATGCTTGCTTAAGGGGAAAGGTGAGTTGGGGTGCTGCATAAAACCAGAGATTGAAATGAGCACAGATAAAGTTCCTTAAGCCAAATATGGAATAGACAAGAGCTACTCCTTGCTCAATGAAATGGACTCAACACCGCATATTAAACGCCTAAGAATGTACCTGACTAGTAAGTATCTTAAAACCTATGGATTGCTATGTCTCCGAAAGAGAATCAAGCATGTGTACAGGGGCATAAACGCAGCAGTGATAGGATTGGAGAGGTTCGGTGAGCAAATGAAGACCCTTAGAAGACATATTGCATGGTACCCATTCCAACGGTTTCAACTACCCAGGTTTCAGGTATTCTTCCTTCAGCTAAACATGAATGTGGAACCTAGAGTATGATCAACCATGTGATTGGGAGACGTGTTCAAATATGTCTCAGTTTTCCTACCCTGGTACTCGGGTGCAACATTCCAGACGCTTTACTAACACTCTCCCATCTTGGAGAGTCAGTCCCTTTAACCTCCTGTTTGGCCCAGTTTGCAATTTCTGCGGAAGATGAACAGGAATAGCGAGAACCAATGAGAGACTAGCTGGAGGTGTCTGGACGGGGAAATTTAACTCTCATTTCCCACCAGGAAGAGGAATTAACCAAAGGCTCAGCGTGCCGTGCCGGAACCAGATTAGGGCCTGAAGCCATCCTGCGGTGTTGCGGCCAGGTCACAAGAAAGCGAGTTGAAGAAAGGAGCTCAGGGGCACTGTAATTCACAAACTTGCAGAGTTATAAATGACAGCTATCGTCCAAAAATACACTGAAGTAAGTCTGCCAAGAGGATTTGAAAGCGGAGCAGAATTGCAGGAAACCGATTTCAGGAGGTAGACTGGAATTGCATTGAAAGCATAGGAAAAGAGGCAGAACGTCCACAATGATGCACTTGGCCAAAAAGGGCGTATGCGTTTTTTCCTGAATATATTCAGGAAAAAACGCATACGCCCTTTTTGGCCAACCAAGCAAGCTTGCAAAGGAAATCTGCACTACAATGAAGTCTCACTTCCCCCCGGTCAAAAGGGCCATCTGAAAAAAGTGTAAAATCCAGAAAGGCAGGACAGGCCATGGAGAACTGGGAGCCTTGTTATGCTGATGGGCGGGATGTAAATTGCCAACAGACACTCGGGAGAAGTGTATGGTGTTTCCTGAAACATCTAAAAAACAAAGCAACAGAGCCTAGGGCACTTCCACTTATGGTCT
This sequence comes from Globicephala melas, assembly GCF_963455315.2. Lineage (NCBI taxonomy): Eukaryota > Metazoa > Chordata > Mammalia > Artiodactyla > Delphinidae > Globicephala > Globicephala melas. The sequence goes on from NW_027207210.1 coordinate 3,223,516, forward strand.
TATAGCTTAGGGAAATTAAAATCAAAAAGACACAGCCACCCCAAAGTTTGGGACGCCTCTGTTTACAAGAACCTCGTTTACAGTACAATTTCAACATCGCAGAAAGTGAAAAATGGATAAAGAAGTTGTGGTATTTACTTACAAAGCAATATCACTCAGCAATGAAATCTATGTCACCAGGCCCTTAGCAGCACAATGAGTGGATTCAGGTATGATGATTCTAACTGAAATAAGTCACACAGAAAAAGAAACATCATAAGGTATCAGTAATACACGGAATGTAAACTTGGCTACACAGGAACTGAATTACAGAACAGAACAGGGTCTCAAATTTAGAAAACCAACTTATGCTTGCTTAAGGGGAAAGGTGAGTTGGGGTGCTGCATAAAACCAGAGATCGAAATGAGCACAGATAAAGTTCCTTAAGCCAAATATGGAATAGACAAGAGCTACTCCTTGCTCAACGAAATGGACTCAACACCGCATATTAAACGCCTAAGAATGTACCTGACTAGTAAGTATCTTAAAACCTATGGATTGCTATGTCTCCGAAAGAGAATCAAGCATGTGTACAGGGACATAAATGCAGCAGTGATAGTATAGGAGAGGTTCGGTGAGCAAATGAAGACCCTTAGAAGTCATATTGCATGGTACCCATTCCACGGGTTTCCACTACCCAGGTTTAAGGTATTCTTCCTTCAGCTAAAACATGCATGTGGAACCTAGAGTATGATCAACCATGTGATCGGGAGACGTGTTCAAATATGTCTCAGTTTTCGTACCCTGGTACTCGGGTGCAACATTCCAGATGCTTTACTAACACTCTCCCGACTTGGAGAGTCAGTCCCTTTAACCTCCTGTTTGGCCCAGTTTGCAATTTCTGCGGAAGATGAACAGGAATAGCGAGAACCAATGAGAGACTAGCTGGAGGTGTCTGGACGGGCAAATTTAACTCTCATTTCCCACCAGGAAGAGGAATTAACCAAAGGCTCAGCGTGCCGTGCCGGAACCAGATTAGGGCCTGAAGCCATCCTGCAGTGTTGCGGCCAGGTCACAAGAAAGCGAGTTGAAGAAAGGAGCTCAGGGGCACTGTAATTCACAAACCTGCAGAGTTATAAATGACAGCTATCGTCCAAAAATATACTGAAGTAAGGCTGCGAAGAGGACTTGAAAGCGGGGCAGAATTGCAGGAAACCGATTTCAGGAGGTAGACTGGAATTGCATTGAAAGCATAGGAAAAAAGGCAGAAGGTCCACAATGATGCACTTGGCCAAAAAGGGCGTATGTGTTTTTTCCTGAATATATTCAGGAAAAAACGCATACGCCCTTTTTGGCCAACCAAGCAAGCTTGCAGAAGAAATCTGCACTACAATGAAGTCTCACTTCCCCCCGGTCAAAAGGGCCATCTGAAAAAAGTGTAAAATCCAGAAAGGCAGGACAGGCCATGGAGAACTGGGAGCCTTGTTATGCTGATGGGTGGGATGTAAATTGCCAACAGACATTCGGGAGAAGTGTATGGTGTTTCCTGAAACATCTAAAAAACAAAGCAACAGAGCCTAGGGCACTTCCACTTATGGTCCTATAGCTTAGGGAAATTAAAATCAAAAAGACACAGCCACCCCAAAGTTTGGGACGCCTCTGTTTACAAGAACCTCGTTTACCATACAAGTTCAATATCACAGAAAGTGAAAAATGGATAAAGAACTTGTGGTACTTACGTACAATGCAGTATCACTCAGCAATGAAATCTATGTCATCAGGCCCGTAGCAGCATAATGAGTGGATTCAGGTACGATGATTCTAACTGAAATATGTCACACAGAAAAAGAAACATCATAAGATATCAGTAATACACGGAATGTAAACTTGGCTACACAGGAACTGAATTCCAAAACAGAACAGGGTCTCAAATTTAGAAAACCAACTTATGCTTGCTTAAGGGGAAAGCTGAGTTGGGGTGCTGCATAAAACCAGAGATTGAAATGAGCACAGATAAAGTTCCTTAAGCCAAATATGGACTAGACAAGAGCTTCTCCTTGCTCAACGAAATGGACTCAACACCCCATATTAAACGCCTAAGAATGTACCTGACTAGTAAGTATCTTAAAACCTATGGATTGCTATGTCTCCAAAAGAGAATCAAGCGTGTGTACAGGGGCATAAACGCAGCAGTGATAGGATTGGAGAGGTTCGGTGAGCAAATGAAGACCCTTTGAAGTCATATTGCATGGTACCCATTACAAAGGTCTCAACTCTCCAGGTTTAAGGTATTCTTCCTTCAGCTAAAACATGCATGTGGAACCCAGAGTATGATCAACCGTGTGAACAGGAGACGTGTTCACATATCTCTCAGTTTTCCTCCCCTGGTACTCAGCTGCAACATTCCAGACGCTTTACTAACACTCTCCCCACTTGGAGAGTCAGCGCCTTTAACCTCCTGTTTGGCCCAGTTTGCAATTTCTGCGGAAGATGAACAGGAATAGCGAGAACCAATGAGAGACTAGCTGGAGGTGTCTGGACAGGCAAATTTAACTCTCATTTCCCACCAGGAAGAGGAAATAACCAAAGGCTCAGCGTGCCGTGCCGGAACCAGATTAGGGCCTGAAGCCATCCTGCGGTGTTGCAGCCAGCTCAAAAGAAAGCAAGTTGAAGAAAGGAGCTCAGGGGCACTGTAATTCACAAACCTGCAGAGTTATAAATGACAGCTATCGTCCAAAAATATACTGAAGTAAGGCTGCCAAGAGGACTTGAAAGCGGGGCAGAATTGCAGGAAACCGATTTCAGGAGGTAGACTGGAATTGCATTGAAAGCATAGGAAAAGAGGCAGAACGTCCACAATGATGCACTTGGCCAAAGAGTGTGTACGCGTTTTTTCCTGAATATATTCAGAAAAAAACGCGTACGCCCTATTTGGCCTACCAAGCAAGCTTGCAAAGGAAATCTGCACTACAATGAAGTCTCACTTCCCCCCGGTCAAAAGGGCCATCTGAAAAAAGTGTAAAATCCAGAAAGGCAGGACAGGCCATGGAGAACTGGGAGCCTTGTTATGCTGATGGGCGGGATGTAAATTGCCAACAGACAGTCGGGAGAAGTGTATGGTGTTTCCTGAAACATCTAGAAAACAAAGCAACAGAGCCTAGGGCACTTCCACTTATGGTCCTATAGCTTAGGGAAATTAAAATCAAAAAGACACAGCCACCCCAAAGTTTGGGACGCCTCTGTTTACAAGAACCTCGTTTACAGTACAAGTTCAACATCGCAGAAAGAGAAAAATGGATAAAGAACTTGTGGTACTTACGTACAATGCAGTATCACTCAGCAATGAAATCTATGTCATCAGGCCCTTAGCAGCACAATGAGTGGATTCAGGTATGATGATTCTAACTGAAATAAGTCACACAGAAAAAGAAACATCATAAGATATCAGTAATACACGGAATGTAAACTTGGCTACACAGGAACTGAATTCCAAAACAGAACATGGTCTCAAATTTACAAAACCAACTTATGCTTGCTTAAGGGGAAAGGTGAGTTGGGGTGCTGCATAAAACCAGAGATTGAAATGAGCACAGATAAAGTTCCTTAAGCCAAATATGGAATAGACAAGAGCTACTCCTTGCTCAATGAAATGGACTCAACACCGCATATTAAACGCCTAAGAATGTACCTGACTAGTAAGTATCTTAAAACCTATGGATTGCTATGTCTCCGAAAGAGAATCAAGCATGTGTACAGGGGCATAAACGCAGCAGTGATAGGATTGGAGAGGTTCGGTGAGCAAATGAAGACCCTTAGAAGACATATTGCATGGTACCCATTCCAACGGTTTCAACTACCCAGGTTTCAGGTATTCTTCCTTCAGCTAAACATGAATGTGGAACCTAGAGTATGATCAACCATGTGATTGGGAGACGTGTTCAAATATGTCTCAGTTTTCCTACCCTGGTACTCGGGTGCAACATTCCAGACGCTTTACTAACACTCTCCCATCTTGGAGAGTCAGTCCCTTTAACCTCCTGTTTGGCCCAGTTTGCAATTTCTGCGGAAGATGAACAGGAATAGCGAGAACCAATGAGAGACTAGCTGGAGGTGTCTGGACGGGGAAATTTAACTCTCATTTCCCACCAGGAAGAGGAATTAACCAAAGGCTCAGCGTGCCGTGCCGGAACCAGATTAGGGCCTGAAGCCATCCTGCGGTGTTGCGGCCAGGTCACAAGAAAGCGAGTTGAAGAAAGGAGCTCAGGGGCACTGTAATTCACAAACTTGCAGAGTTATAAATGACAGCTATCGTCCAAAAATACACTGAAGTAAGTCTGCCAAGAGGATTTGAAAGCGGAGCAGAATTGCAGGAAACCGATTTCAGGAGGTAGACTGGAATTGCATTGAAAGCATAGGAAAAGAGGCAGAACGTCCACAATGATGCACTTGGCCAAAAAGGGCGTATGCGTTTTTTCCTGAATATATTCAGGAAAAAACGCATACGCCCTTTTTGGCCAACCAAGCAAGCTTGCAAAGGAAATCTGCACTACAATGAAGTCTCACTTCCCCCCGGTCAAAAGGGCCATCTGAAAAAAGTGTAAAATCCAGAAAGGCAGGACAGGCCATGGAGAACTGGGAGCCTTGTTATGCTGATGGGCGGGATGTAAATTGCCAACAGACACTCTGGAGAAGTGTATGGTGTTTCCTGAAACATCTAAAAAACAAAGCAACAGAGCCTAGGGCACTTCCACTTATGGTCTTATAGCTTAGGGAAATTAAAATCAAAAAGACACAGCCACCCCAAAGTTTGGGACGCCTCTGTTTACAAGAACCTCGTTTACAGTACAATTTCAACATCGCAGAAAGTGAAAAATGGATAAAGAAGTTGTGGTATTTACTTACAAAGCAATATCACTCAGCAATGAAATCTATGTCACCAGGCCCTTAGCAGCACAATGAGTGGATTCAGGTATGATGATTCTAACTGAAATAAGTCACACAGAAAAAGAAACATCATAAGGTATCAGTAATACACGGAATGTAAACTTGGCTACACAGGAACTGAATTACAGAACAGAACAGGGTCTCAAATTTAGAAAACCAACTTATGCTTGCTTAAGGGGAAAGGTGAGTTGGGGTGCTGCATAAAACCAGAGATCGAAATGAGCACAGATAAAGTTCCTTAAGCCAAATATGGAATAGACAAGAGCTACTCCTTGCTCAACGAAATGGACTCAACACCGCATATTAAACGCCTAAGAATGTACCTGACTAGTAAGTATCTTAAAACCTATGGATTGCTATGTCTCCGAAAGAGAATCAAGCATGTGTACAGGGACATAAATGCAGCAGTGATAGTATAGGAGAGGTTCGGTGAGCAAATGAAGACCCTTAGAAGTCATATTGCATGGTACCCATTCCACGGGTTTCCACTACCCAGGTTTAAGGTATTCTTCCTTCAGCTAAAACATGCATGTGGAACCTAGAGTATGATCAACCATGTGATCGGGAGACGTGTTCAAATATGTCTCAGTTTTCGTACCCTGGTACTCGGGTGCAACATTCCAGATGCTTTACTAACACTCTCCCGACTTGGAGAGTCAGTCCCTTTAACCTCCTGTTTGGCCCAGTTTGCAATTTCTGCGGAAGATGAACAGGAATAGCGAGAACCAATGAGAGACTAGCTGGAGGTGTCTGGACGGGCAAATTTAACTCTCATTTCCCACCAGGAAGAGGAATTAACCAAAGGCTCAGCGTGCCGTGCCGGAACCAGATTAGGGCCTGAAGCCATCCTGCAGTGTTGCGGCCAGGTCACAAGAAAGCGAGTTGAAGAAAGGAGCTCAGGGGCACTGTAATTCACAAACCTGCAGAGTTATAAATGACAGCTATCGTCCAAAAATATACTGAAGTAAGGCTGCGAAGAGGACTTGAAAGCGGGGCAGAATTGCAGGAAACCGATTTCAGGAGGTAGACTGGAATTGCATTGAAAGCATAGGAAAAGAGGCAGAAGGTCCACAATGATGCACTTGGCCAAAAAGGGCGTATGTGTTTTTTCCTGAATATATTCAGGAAAAAACGCATACGCCCTTTTTGGCCAACCAAGCAAGCTTGCAGAAGAAATCTGCACTACAATGAAGTCTCACTTCCCCCCGGTCAAAAGGGCCATCTGAAAAAAGTGTAAAATCCAGAAAGGCAGGACAGGCCATGGAGAACTGGGAGCCTTGTTATGCTGATGGGTGGGTTGTAAATTGCCAACAGACATTCGGGAGAAGTGTATGGTGTTTCCTGAAACATCTAAAAAACAAAGCAACAGAGCCTAGGGCACTTCCACTTATGGTCCTATAGCTTAGGGAAATTAAAATCAAAAAGACACAGCCACCCCAAAGTTTGGGACGCCTCTGTTTACAAGAACCTCGTTTACCATACAAGTTCAATATCACAGAAAGTGAAAAATGGATAAAGAACTTGTGGTACTTACGTACAATGCAGTATCACTCAGCAATGAAATCTATGTCATCAGGCCCGTAGCAGCATAATGAGTGGATTCAGGTACGATGATTCTAACTGAAATAAGTCACACAGAAAAAGAAACATCATAAGATATCAGTAATACACGGAATGTAAACTTGGCTACACAGGAACTGAATTCCAAAACAGAACAGGGTCTCAAATTTAGAAAACCAACTTCTGCTTGCTTAAGGGGAAAGGTGAGTTGGGGTGCTGCATAAAACCAGAGATTGAAATGAGCACAGATAAAGTTCCTTAAGCCAAATATGGACTAGACAAGAGCTTCTCCTTGCTCAACGAAATGGACTCAACACCCCATATTAAACGCCTAAGAATGTACCTGACTAGTAAGTATCTTAAAACCTATGGATTGCTATGTCTCCAAAAGAGAATCAAGCGTGTGTACAGGGGCATAAACGCAGCAGTGATAGGATTGGAGAGGTTCGGTGAGCAAATGAAGACCCTTTGAAGTCATATTGCATGGTACCCATTCCACGGGTCTCAACTCTCCAGGTTTAAGGTATTCTTCCTTCAGCTAAAACATGCATGTGGAACCCAGAGTATGATCAACCGTGTGAACGGGAGACGTGTTCAAATATGTCTCAGTTTTCCTCCCCTGGTACTCGGGTGCAACATTCCAGACGCTTTACTAACACTCTCCCCACTTGGAGAGTCAGCGCCTTTAACCTCCTGTTTGGCCCAGTTTGCAATTTCTGCGGAAGATGAACAGGAATAGCGAGAACCAATGAGAGACTAGCTGGAGGTGTCTGGACAGGCAAATTTAACTCTCATTTCCCACCAGGAAGAGGAAATAACCAAAGGCTCAGCGTGCCGTGCCGGAACCAGATTAGGGCCTGAAGCCATCCTGCGGTGTTGCAGCCAGCTCAAAAGAAAGCAAGTTGAAGAAAGGAGCTCAGGGGCACTGTAATTCACAAACCTGCAGAGTTATAAATGACAGCTATCGTCCAAAAATATACTGAAGTAAGGCTGCCAAGAGGACTTGAAAGCGGGGCAGAATTGCAGGAAACCGATTTCAGGAGGTAGACTGGAATTGCATTGAAAGCATAGGAAAAGAGGCAGAACGTCCACAATGATGCACTTGGCCAAAAAGGGCATATGCGTTTTTTCCTGAATATATTCAGGAAAAAACGCATATGCCCTGTTTGGCCAACCAAGCAAGCTTGCAAAGGAAATCTGCACTACAATGAATTCTCACTTCCCCCCGGTCAAAAGGGCCATCTGAAAAAAGTGTAAAATCCAGAAAGGCAGGACAGGCCATGGAGAACTGGGAGCCTTGTTATGCTGATGGGCGGGATGTAAATTGCCAACAGACACTCGGGAGAAGTGTATGGTGTTTCCTGAAACATCTAAAAAACAAAGCAACAGAGCCTAGGGCACTTCCACTTATGGTCCTATAGCTTAGGGAAATTAAAATCAAAAAGACACAGCCGCCCCAAAGTTTGGGACGCCTCTGTTTACAAGAACCTCGTTTACCGTACAAGTTCAATATCACAGAAAGTGAAAAATGGATAAAGAACTTGTGGTACTTACGTACAATGCAGTATCACTCAGCAATGAAATCTATGTCATCAGGCCCGTAGCAGCATAATGAGTGGATTCAGGTACGATGATTCTAACTGAAATAAGTCACACAGAAAAAGAAACATCATAAGATATCACTAATACACGGAATGTAAACTTGGCTACACAGGAACTGAATTCCAAAACAGAACAGGGTCTCAAATTTAGAAAACAAAATTCTGCTTGCTTAAGGGTAAAGGTGTGTTGGGGTGCTGCATAAAACCAGAGATTGAAATGAGCACAGATAAAGTTCCTTAAGCCAAATATGGAATAGACAAGAGCTACTCCTTGCTCAACAAAATGGACTCAACACCCCATATTAAACGCCTAAGAATGTACCTGACTAGTAAGTATCTTAAAACCTATGGATTGCTATGTCTCCAAAAGAGAATCAAGCGTGTGTACAGGGGCATAAACGCAGCAGTGATAGGATTGGAGAGGTTCGGTGAGCAAATGAAGACCCTTTGAAGTCATATTGCATGGTACCCATTACAAAGGTCTCAACTCTCCAGGTTTAAGGTATTCTTCCTTCAGCTAAAACATGCATGTGGAACCCAGAGTATGATCAACCGTGTGAACAGGAGACGTGTTCACATATCTCTCAGTTTTCCTCCCCTGGTACTCAGCTGCAACATTCCAGACGCTTTACTAACACTCTCCCCACTTGGAGAGTCAGCGCCTTTAACCTCCTGTTTGGCCCAGTTTGCAATTTCTGCGGAAGATGAACAGGAATAGCGAGAACCAATGAGAGACTAGCTGGAGGTGTCTGGACAGGCAAATTTAACTCTCATTTCCCACCAGGAAGAGGAAATAACCAAAGGCTCAGCGTGCCGTGCCGGAACCAGATTAGGGCCTGAAGCCATCCTGTGGTGTTGCAGCCAGCTCAAAAGAAAGCAAGTTGAAGAAAGGAGCTCAGGGGCACTGTAATTCACAAACCTGCAGAGTTATAAATGACAGCTATCGTCCAAAAATATACTGAAGTAAGGCTGCCAAGAGGACTTGAAAGCGGGGCAGAATTGCAGGAAACCGATTTCAGGAGGTAGACTGGAATTGCATTGAAAGCATAGGAAAAGAGGCAGAACGTCCACAATGATGCACTTGGCCAAAAAGGGCATATGCGTTTTTTCCTGAATATATTCAGGAAAAAACGCATATGCCCTGTTTGGCCAACCAAGCAAGCTTGCAAAGGAAATCTGCACTACAATGAATTCTCACTTCCCCCCGGTCAAAAGGGCCATCTGAAAAAAGTGTAAAATCCAGAAAGGCAGGACAGGCCATGGAGAACTGGGAGCCTTGTTATGCTGATGGGCGGGATGTAAATTGCCAACAGACACTCGGGAGAAGTGTATGGTGTTTCCTGAAACATCTAAAAAACAAAGCAACAGAGCCTATGGCACTTACACTTATGGTCCTATAGCTTAGGGAAATTAAAATCAAAAAGACACAGCCACCTCAAAGTTTGGGACGCCTCTGTTTACAAGAACCTCGTTTACAGTACAAGTTCAATATCACAGAAAGTGAAAAATGGATAAAGAACTTGTGGTACTTACGTACAATGCAGTATCACTCAGCAATGAAATCTATGTCATCAGGCCCGTAGCAGCATAATGAGTGGATTCAGGTACGATGATTCTAACTGAAATAAGTCACACAGAAAAAGAAACATCATAAGATATCACTAATACACGGAATGTAAACTTGGCTACACAGGAACTGAATTCCAAAACAGAACAGGGTCTCAAATTTAGAAAACCAACTTCTGCTTGCTTAAGGGGAAAGGTGAGTTGGGGTGCTGCATAAAACCAGAGATTGAAATGAGCACAGATAAAGTTCCTTAAGCCAAATATGGAATAGACAAGAGCTACTCCTTGCTCAATGAAATGGACTCAACACCGCATATTAAACGAATAAGAATGTACCTGACTAGTAAGTATCTTAAAATCTATGGATTGCTATGTCTCCGAAAGAGAATCAAGCATGTGTACAGGGGCATAAACGCAGCAGTGATAGGATTGGAGAGATTCAGTGAGCAAATGAAGACCCTTAGAAGTCATATTGCATGGTACCCATTCCACGGGTTTCAACTACCCATTTTTAAGGTATTCTTCCTTCAGCTAAAACATGCATGTGGAACCTAGAGTATGATCAACCATGTGATCGGGAGACGTGTTCAAATATGTCTCAGTTTTCCTACCCTGGTACTCGGGTGCAACATTCCAGACGCTTTACTAACACTCTCCCGACTTGGAGAGTCAGTCCCTTTAACCTCCTGTTTGGCCCAGTTTGCAATTTCTGCGGAAGATTAACAGGAATAGCGAGAACCAATGAGAGACTAGCTGGAGGTGTCTGGACGGGCAAATTTAACTCTCATTTCCCACCAGGAAGAGGAATTAACCAAAGGCTCAGCGTGCCGTGCCGGAACCAGATTAGGGCCTGAAGCTATCCTGCGGTGTTGCGGCCAGGTCACAAGAAAGCGAGTTGAAGAAAGGAGCTCAGGGGCACTGTAATTCACAAACCTGCAGAGTTATAAATGACAGCTATCGTCCAAAAATATACTGAAGTAAGGCTGCCAAGAGGACTTGAAAGCGGGGCAGAATTGCAGGAAACCGATTTCACGAGGTAGACTGGAATTGCATTGAAAGCATAGGAAAAGAGGCAGAACGTCCACAATGATGCACTTGGCCAAAGAGTGTGTACGCGTTTTTTCCTGAATATATTCAGAAAAAAACGCGTACGCCCTATTTGGCCTACCAAGCAAGCTTGCAAAGGAAATCTGCACTACAATGAAGTCTCACTTCCCCCCGGTCAAAAGGGCCATCTGAAAAAAGTGTAAAATCCAGAAAGGCAGGACAGGCCATGGAGAACTGGGAGCCTTGTTATGCTGATGGGCGGGATGTAAATTGCCAACAGACAGTCGGGAGAAGTGTATGGTGTTTCCTGAAACATCTAGAAAACAAAGCAACAGAGCCTAGGGCACTTCCACTTATGGTCCTATAGCTTAGGGAAATTAAAATCAAAAAGACACAGCCACCCCAAAGTTTGGGACGCCTCTGTTTACAAGAACCTCGTTTACAGTACAAGTTCAACATCGCAGAAAGAGAAAAATGGATAAAGAACTTGTGGTACTTACGTACAATGCAGTATCACTCAGCAATGAAATCTATGTCATCAGGCCCTTAGCAGCACAATGAGTGGATTCAGGTATGATGATTCTAACTGAAATAAGTCACACAGAAAAAGAAACATCATAAGATATCAGTAATACACGGAATGTAAACTTGGCTACACAGGAACTGAATTCCAAAACAGAACAGGGTCTCAAATTTAGAAAACCAACTTATGCTTGCTTAAGGGGAAAGGTGAGTTGGGGTGCTGCATAAAACCAGAGATTGAAATGAGCACAGATAAAGTTCCTTAAGCCAAATATGGAATAGACAAGAGCTACTCCTTGCTCAATGAAATGGACTCAACACCGCATATTAAACGCCTAAGAATGTACCTGACTAGTAAGTATCTTAAAACCTATGGATTGCTATGTCTCCGAAAGAGAATCAAGCATGTGTACAGGGGCATAAACGCAGCAGTGATAGGATTGGAGAGGTTCGGTGAGCAAATGAAGACCCTTAGAAGACATATTGCATGGTACCCATTCCAACGGTTTCAACTACCCAGGTTTCAGGTATTCTTCCTTCAGCTAAACATGAATGTGGAACCTAGAGTATGATCAACCATGTGATTGGGAGACGTGTTCAAATATGTCTCAGTTTTCCTACCCTGGTACTCGGGTGCAACATTCCAGACGCTTTACTAACACTCTCCCATCTTGGAGAGTCAGTCCCTTTAACCTCCTGTTTGGCCCAGTTTGCAATTTCTGCGGAAGATGAACAGGAATAGCGAGAACCAATGAGAGACTAGCTGGAGGTGTCTGGACGGGGAAATTTAACTCTCATTTCCCACCAGGAAGAGGAATTAACCAAAGGCTCAGCGTGCCGTGCCGGAACCAGATTAGGGCCTGAAGCCATCCTGCGGTGTTGCGGCCAGGTCACAAGAAAGCCAGTTGAAGAAAGGAGCTCAGGGGCACTGTAATTCACAAACTTGCAGAGTTATAAATGACAGCTATCGTCCAAAAATACACTGAAGTAAGTCTGCCAAGAGGGTTTGAAAGCGGAGCAGAATTGCAGGAAACCGATTTCAGGAGGTAGACTGGAATTGCATTGAAAGCATAGGAAAAGAGGCAGAACGTCCACAATGATGCACTTGGCCAAAAAGGGCGTATGCGTTTTTTCCTGAATATATTCAGGAAAAAACGCATACGCCCTTTTTGGCCAACCAAGCAAGCTTGCAAAGGAAATCTGCACTACAATGAAGTCTCACTTCCCCCCGGTCAAAAGGGCCATCTGAAAAAAGTGTAAAATCCAGAAAGGCAGGACAGGCCATGGAGAACTGGGAGCCTTGTTATGCTGATGGGCGGGATGTAAATTGCCAACAGACACTCGGGAGAAGTGTATGGTGTTTCCTGAAACATCTAAAAAACAAAGCAACAGAGCCTAGGGCACTTCCACTTATGGTCTTATAGCTTAGGGAAATTAAAATCAAAAAGACACAGCCACCCCAAAGTTTGGGACGCCTCTGTTTACAAGAACCTCGTTTACAGTATAATTTCAACATCGCAGAAAGTGAAAAATGGATAAAGAAGTTGTGGTATTTACTTACAAAGCAATATCACTCAGCAATGAAATCTATGTCACCAGGCCCTTAGCAGCACAATGAGTGGATTCAGGTATGATGATTCTAACTGAAATAAGTCACACAGAAAAAGAAACATCATAAGGTATCAGTAATACACGGAATGTAAACTTGGCTACACAGGAACTGAATTACAGAACAGAACAGGGTCTCAAATTTAGAAAACCAACTTATGCTTGCTTAAGGGGAAAGGTGTGTTGGGGTGCTGCATAAAACCAGAGATCGAAATGAGCACAGATAAAGTTCCTTAAGCCAAATATGGAATAGACAAGAGCTACTCCTTGCTCAACGAAATGGACTCAACACCGCATATTAAACGCCTAAGAATGTACCTGACTAGTAAGTATCTTCAAACCTATGGATTGCTATGTCTCCGAAAGAGAATCAAGCATGTGTACAGGGACATAAACGCAGCAGTGATAGTATAGGAGAGGTTCGGTGAGCAAATGAAGACCCTTAGAAGTCATATTGCATGGTACCCATTCCACGGGTTTCCACTACCCAGGTTTAAGGTATTCTTCCTTCAGCTAAAACATGCATGTGGAACCTAGAGTATGATCAACCATGTGATCGGGAGACGTGTTCAAATATGTCTCAGTTTTCGTACCCTGGTACTCGGGTGCAACATTCCAGATGCTTTACTAACACTCTCCCGACTTGGAGAGTCAGTCCCTTTAACCTCCTGTTTGGCCCAGTTTGCAATTTCTGCGGAAGATGAACAGGAATAGCGAGAACCAATGAGAGACTAGCTGGAGGTGTCTGGACGGGCAAATTTAACTCTCATTTCCCACCAGGAAGAGGAATTAACCAAAGGCTCAGCGTGCCGTGCCGGAACCAGATTAGGGCCTGAAGCCATCCTGCAGTGTTGCGGCCAGGTCACAAGAAAGCGAGTTGAAGAAAGGAGCTCAGGGGCACTGTAATTCACAAACCTGCAGAGTTATAAATGACAGCTATCGTCCAAAAATATACTGAAGTAAGGCTGCGAAGAGGACTTGAAAGCGGGGCAGAATTGCAGGAAACCGATTTCAGGAGGTAGACTGGAATTGCATTGAAAGCATAGGAAAAGAGGCAGAAGGTCCACAATGATGCACTTGGCCAAAAAGGGCGTATGTGTTTTTTCCTGAATATATTCAGGAAAAAACGCATACGCCCTTTTTGGCCAACCAAGCAAGCTTGCAGAAGAAATCTGCACTACAGTGAAGTCTCACTTCCCCCCGGTCAAAAGGGCCATCTGAAAAAAGTGTAAAATCCAGAAAGGCAGGACAGGCCATGGAGAACTGGGAGCCTTGTTATGCTGATGGGTGGGATGTAAATTGCCAACAGACATTCGGGAGAAGTGTATGGTGTTTCCTGAAACATCTAAAAAACAAAGCAACAGAGCCTAGGGCACTTCCACTTATGGTCCTATAGCTTAGGGAAATTAAAATCAAAAAGACACAGCCACCCCAAAGTTTGGGACGCCTCTGTTTACAAGAACCTCGTTTACCATACAAGTTCAATATCACAGAAAGTGAAAAATGGATAAAGAACTTGTGGTACTTACGTACAATGCAGTATCACTCAGCAATGAAATCTATGTCATCAGGCCCGTAGCAGCATAATGAGTGGATTCAGGTACGATGATTCTAACTGAAATAAGTCACACAGAAAAAGAAACATCATAAGATATCAGTAATACACGGAATGTAAACTTGGCTACACAGGAACTGAATTCCAAAACAGAACAGGGTCTCAAATTTAGAAAACCAACTTCTGCTTGCTTAAGGGGAAAGGTGAGTTGGGGTGCTGCATAAAACCAGAGATTGAAATGAGCACAGATAAAGTTCCTTAAGCCAAATATGGACTAGACAAGAGCTTCTCCTTGCTCAACGAAATGGACTCAACACCCCATATTAAACGCCTAAGAATGTACCTGACTAGTAAGTATCTTAAAACCTATGGATTGCTATGTCTCCAAAAGAGAATCAAGCGTGTGTACAGGGGCATAAACGCAGCAGTGATAGGATTGGAGAGGTTCGGTGAGCAAATGAAGACCCTTTGAAGTAATATTGCATGGTACCCATTACAAAGGTCTCAACTCTCCAGGTTTAAGGTATTCTTCCTTCAGCTAAAACATGCATGTGGAACCCAGAGTATGATCAACCGTGTGAACAGGAGACGTGTTCACATATCTCTCAGTTTTCCTCCCCTGGTACTCGGCTGCAACATTCCAGACGCTTTACTAACACTCTCCCCACTTGGAGAGTCAGCGCCTTTAACCTCCTGTTTGGCCCAGTTTGCAATTTCTGCGGAAGATGAACAGGAATAGCGAGAACCAATGAGAGACTAGCTGGAGGTGTCTGGACGGGCAAATTTAACTCTCATTTCCCACCAGGAAGAGGAAATAACCAAAGGCTCAGCGTGCCGTGCCGGAACCAGATTAGGGCCTGAAGCCATCCTGCGGTGTTGCAGCCAGCTCAAAAGAAAGCAAGTTGAAGAAAGGAGCTCAGGGGCACTGTAATTCACAAACCTGCAGAGTTATAAATGACAGCTATCGTCCAAAAATATACTGAAGTAAGGCTGCCAAGAGGACTTGAAAGCGGGGCAGAATTGCAGGAAACCGATTTCAGGAGGTAGACTGGAATTGCATTGAAAGCATAGGAAAAGAGGCAGAACGTCCACAATGATGCACTTGGCCAAAAAGGGCATATGCGTTTTTTCCTGAATATATTCAGGAAAAAACGCATATGCCCTGTTTGGCCAACCAAGCAAGCTTGCAAAGGAAATCTGCACTACAATGAATTCTCACTTCCCCCCGGTCAAAAGGGCCATCTGAAAAAAGTGTAAAATCCAGAAAGGCAGGACAGGCCATGGAGAACTGGGAGCCTTGTTATGCTGATGGGCGGGATGTAAATTGCCAACAGACACTCGGGAGAAGTGTATGGTGTTTCCTGAAACATCTAAAAAACAAAGCAACAGAGCCTAGGGCACTTACACTTATGGTCCTATAGCTTAGGGAAATTAAAATCAAAAAGACACAGCCACCCCAAAGTTTGGGACGCCTGTGTTTACAAGAACCTCGTTTACAGTACAAGTTCAATATCACAGAAAGTGAAAAATGGATAAAGAACTTGTGGTACTTACGTACAATGCAGTATCACTCAGCAATGAAATCTATGTCATCAGGCCCGTAGCAGCATAATGAGTGGATTCAGGTACGATGATTCTAACTGAAATAAGTCACACAGAAAAAGAAACATCATAAGATATCAGTAATACACGGAATGTAAACTTGGCTACACAGGAACTGAATTCCAAAACAGAACAGGGTCTCAAATTTAGAAAACCAACTTCTGCTTGCTTAAGGGGAAAGGTGAGTTGGGGTGCTGCATAAAACCAGAGATTGAAATGAGCACAGATAAAGTTCCTTAAGCCAAATATGGAATAGACAAGAGCTACTCCTTGCTCAATGAAATGGACTCAACACCGCATATTAAACGAATAAGAATGTACCTGACTAGTAAGTATCTTAAAATCTATGGATTCCTATGTCTCCGAAAGAGAATCAAGCATGTGTACAGGGGCATAAACGCAGCAGTGATAGGATTGGAGAGATTCAGTGAGCAAATGAAGACCCTTAGAAGTCATATTGCATGGTACCCATTCCACGGGTTTCAACTACCCATTTTTAAGGTATTCTTCCTTCAGCTAAAACATGCATGTGGAACCTAGAGTATGATCAACCATGTGATCGGGAGACGTGTTCAAATATTTCTCAGTTTTCCTACCCTGGTACTCGGGTGCAACATTCCAGACGCTTTACTAACACTCTCCCGACTTGGAGAGTCAGTCCCTTTAACCTCCTGTTTGGCCCAGTTTGCAATTTCTGCGGAAGATTAACAGGAATAGCGAGAACCAATGAGAGACTAGCTGGAGGTGTCTGGACGGGCAAATTTAACTCTCATTTCCCACTAGGAAGAGGAATTAACCAAAGGCTCAGCGTGCCGTGCCGGAACCAGATTAGGGCCTGAAGCTATCCTGCGGTGTTGCGGCCAGGTCACAAGAAAGCGAGTTGAAGAAAGGAGCTCAGGGGAACTGTAATTCACAAACCTGCAGAGTTATAAATGACAGCTATCGTCCAAAAATATACTGAAGTAAGGCTGCCAAGAGGACTTGAAAGCGGGGCAGAATTGCAGGAAACCGATTTCAGGAGGTAGACTGGAATTGCATTGAAAGCATAGGAAAAGAGGCAGAACGTCCACAATGATGCACTTGGCCAAAGAGTGTGTACGCGTTTTTTCCTGAATATATTCAGAAAAAAACGCGTACGCCCTATTTGGCCTACCAAGCAAGCTTGCAAAGGAAATCTGCACTACAATGAAGTCTCACTTCCCCCCGGTCAAAAGGGCCATCTGAAAAAAGTGTAAAATCCAGAAAGGCAGGACAGGCCATGGAGAACTGGGAGCCTTGTTATGCTGATGGGCGGGATGTAAATTGCCAACAGACACTCGGGAGAAGTGTATGGTGTTTCCTGAAACATCTAGAAAACAAAGCAACAGAGCCTAGGGCACTTCCACTTATGGTCCTATAGCTTAGGGAAATTAAAATCAAAAAGACACAGCCACCCCAAAGTTTGGGACGCCTCTGTTTACAAGAACCTCGTTTACAGTACAAGTTCAACATCGCAGAAAGAGAAAAATGGATAAAGAACTTGTGGTACTTACGTACAATGCAGTATCACTCAGCAATGAAATCTATGTCATCAGGCCCTTAGCAGCACAATGAGTGGATTCAGGTATGATGATTCTAACTGAAATAAGTCACACAGAAAAAGAAACATCATAAGATATCAGTAATACACGGAATGTAAACTTGGCTACACAGGAACTGAATTCCAAAACAGAACAGGGTCTCAAATTTAGAAAACCAACTTATGCTTGCTTAAGGGGAAAGGTGAGTTGGGGTGCTGCATAAAACCAGAGATTGAAATGAGCACAGATAAAGTTCCTTAAGCCAAATATGGAATAGACAAGAGCTACTCCTTGCTCAATGAAATGGACTCAACACCGCATATTAAACGCCTAAGAATGTACCTGACTAGTAAGTATCTTAAAACCTATGGATTGCTATGTCTCCGAAAGAGAATCAAGCATGTGTACAGGGGCATAAACGCAGCAGTGATAGGATTGGAGAGGTTCGGTGAGCAAATGAAGACCCTTAGAAGACATATTGCATGGTACCCATTCCAACGGTTTCAACTACCCAGGTTTCAGGTATTCTTCCTTCAGCTAAACATGAATGTGGAACCTAGAGTATGATCAACCATGTGATTGGGAGACGTGTTCAAATATGTCTCAGTTTTCCTACCCTGGTACTCGGGTGCAACATTCCAGACGCTTTACTAACACTCTCCCATCTTGGAGAGTCAGTCCCTTTAACCTCCTGTTTGGCCCAGTTTGCAATTTCTGCGGAAGATGAACAGGAATAGCGAGAACCAATGAGAGACTAGCTGGAGGTGTCTGGACGGGGAAATTTAACTCTCATTTCCCACCAGGAAGAGGAATTAACCAAAGGCTCAGCGTGCCGTGCCGGTACCAGATTAGGGCCTGAAGCCATCCTGCGGTGTTGCGGCCAGGTCACAAGAAAGCGAGTTGAAGAAAGGAGCTCAGGGGCACTGTAATTCACAAACTTGCAGAGTTATAAATGACAGCTATCGTCCAAAAATACACTGAAGTAAGTCTGCCAAGAGGATTTGAAAGCGGAGCAGAATTGCAGGAAACCGATTTCAGGAGGTAGACTGGAATTGCATTGAAAGCATAGGAAAAGAGGCAGAACGTCCACAATGATGCACTTGGCCAAAAAGGGCGTATGCGTTTTTTCCTGAATATATTCAGGAAAAAACGCATACGCCCTTTTTGGCCAACCAAGCAAGCTTGCAAAGGAAATCTGCACTACAATGAAGTCTCACTTCCCCCCGGTCAAAAGGGCCATCTGAAAAAAGTGTAAAATCCAGAAAGGCAGGACAGGCCATGGAGAACTGGGAGCCTTGTTATGCTGATGGGTGGGATGTAAATTGCCAACAGACACTGGGGAGAAGTGAATGGTGTTTCCTGAAACATCTAAAAAACAAAGCAACAGAGCCTAGGGCACTTCCACTTATGGTCCTATAGCTTAGGGAAATTAAAATCAAAAAGACACAGCCACCCCAAAGTTTGGGACGCCTCTGTTTACAAGAACCTCGTTTACCTTACAAGTTCAATATCACAGAAAGTGAAAAATGGATAAAGAACTTGTGGTACTTACGTACAATGCAGTATCACTCAGCAATGAAACCTATGTCATCAGGCCCGTAGCAGCATAATGAGTGGATTCAGGTACGATGATTCTAACTGAAATAAGTCACACAGAAAAAGAAACATCATAAGATATCACTAATACACGGAATGTAAACTTGGCTACACAGGAACTGAATTCCAGAACAGAACAGGGTCTCAAATTTAGAAAACCAACTTCTGCTTGCTTAAGGGGAAAGGTGAGTTGGGGTGCTGCATAAAACCAGAGATTGAAATGAGCACAGATAAAGTTCCTTAAGCCAAATATGGACTAGACAAGAGCTACTCCTTGCTCAACGAAATGGACTCAACACCCCATATTAAACGCCTAAGAATGTACCTGACTAGTAAGTATCTTAAAACCTATGGATTGCTATGTCTCCAAAAGAGAATCAAGCGTGTGTACAGGGGCATAAACGCAGCAGTGATAGGATTGGAGAGGTTCGGTGAGCAAATGAAGACCCTTTGAAGTCATATTGCATGATACCCATTCCACGGGTCTCAACTCTCCAGGTTTAAGGTATTCTTCCTTCAGCTAAAACATGCATGTGGAACCCAGAGTATGATCAACCGTGTGAACGGGAGACGTGTTCAAATATGTCTGAGTTTTCCTCCCCTGGTACTCGGGTGCAACATTCCAGACGCTTTACTAACACTCTCCCCACTTGGAGAGTCAGTCCCTTTAACCTCCTGTTTGGCCCAGTTTGCAATTTCTGCGGAAGATGAACAGGAATTGGGAGAACCAATGAGAGACTAGCTGGAGGTCTCTGGACGGGCAAATTTAACTCTCATTTCCCACCAGGAAGAGGAAATAACCAAAGGCTCAGCGTGCCATGCCGGAACCAGATTAGGGCCTGAAGCCATCCTGCGGTGTTGCGCCCAGCTCAAAAGAAAGCGAGTTGAAGAAAGGAGCTCAGGGGCACTGTAATTCACAAACCTGCAGAGTTATAAATGACAGCTATCGTCCAAAAATATACTGAGGTAAGGCTGCCAAGAGGACTTGAAAGCGGGGCAGAATTGCAGGAAACCGATTTCAGGAGGTAGACTGGAATTGCATTGAAAGCATAGGAAAAGAGGCAGAACGTCCACAATGATGCACTTGGCCAAAAAGGGCGTATGCGTTTTTTCCTGAATATATTCAGGAAAAAACGCATACGCACTTTTTGGCCAACCAAGCAAGCTTGCAAAGGAAATCTGCACTACAATGAAGTCTCACTTCCCCCCAGTCAAAAGGGCCATCTGAAAAAAGTGTAAAATCCAGAAAGGCAGGACAGGCCATGGAGAACTGGGAGCCTTGTTATGCTGATGGGCGGGATGTAAATTGCCAACAGACACTCGGGAGAAGTGTATGGTGTTTCCTGAAACATCTAAAAAACAAAGCAACAGAGCCTAGGGCACTTCCACTTATGGTCCTATAGCTTAGGGAAATTAAAATCAAAAAGACAGAGCCACCCCAAAGTTTGGGACGCCTCTGTTTACAAGAACCTCGTTTACGGTACAAGTTCAACATCGTAGAAAGTGAAAAATGGATAAAGAAGTTGTGGTATTTACGTACAAAGCAATATCACTCAGAAATGAAATCTATGTCATCAGGCCCTTAGCAGCACAATGAGTGGATTCAGGTATGATGATTCTAACTGAAATAAGTCACACAGAAAAAGAAACATCATAAGATATCAGTAATACACGGAATGTAAACTTGGCTACACAGGAACTGAATTACAGAACAGAACAGGGTCTCAAATTTAGAAAACCAACTTATGCTTGCTTAAGGGGAAAGGTGAGTTGGGGTGCTGCATAAAACCAGAGATTGAAATGAGCACAGATAAAGTTCCTTAAGCCAAATATGGAATAGACAAGAGCTACTCCTTGCTCAACGAAATGGACTCAACACCGCATATTAAACGCCTAAGAATGTACCTGACTAGTAAGTATCTTAAAACCTATGGATTGCTATGTCTCCGAAAGAGAATCAAGCATGTGTACAGGGGCATAAACGCAGCAGTGATAGGATTGGAGAGGTTCGGTGAGCAAATGAAGACCCTTTGAAGTCATATTGCATGGTACCCATTCCACGGGTCTCAACTCTCCAGGTTTAAGGTATTCTTCCTTCAGCTAAAACATGCATGTGGAACCCAGATTATGATCAACCGTGTGAACGGGAGACGTGTTCAAATATGTCTCAGTTTTCCTCCCCTGGTACTCGGGTGCAACATTCCAGACGCTTTACTAACACTCTCCCCACTTGGAGAGTCAGTCCCTTTAACCTCCTGTTTGGCCCAGTTTGCAATTTCTGCGGAAGATGAACAGGAATAGGGAGAACCAATGAGAGACTAGCTGGAGGTCTCTGGACGGGCAATTTTAACTCTCATTTCCCACCAGGAAGAGGAAATAACCAAAGGCTCAGCGTGCCGTGCCGGAACCAGATTAGGGCCTGTAGCCATCCTGCGGTGTTGCGGCCAGCTCAAAAGAAAGCGAGTTGAAGAAAGGAGCTCAGGGGCACTGTAATTCACAAACCTGCAGAGTTATAAATGACAGCTATCGTCCAAAAATATACTGAAGTAAGGCTGCCAAGAGGACTTGAAAGCGGGGCAGAATTGCAGGAAACCGATTTCAGGAGGTAGACTGGAATTGCATTGAAAGCATAGGAAAAGAGGCAGAACGTCCACAATGATGCACTTGGCCAAAAAGGGCGTATGCGTTTTTTCCTGAATATATTCAGGAAAAAACGCATACGCCCTTTTTGGCCAACCAAGCAAGCTTGCAAAGGAAATCTGCACTACAATGAAGTCTCACTTCCCCCCGGTCAAAAGGGCCATCTGAAAAAAGTGTAAAATCCAGAAAGGCAGGACAGGCCATGGAGAACTGGGAGCCTTGTTATGCTGATGGGCGGGATGTAAATTGCCAACAGACACTCGGGAGAAGTGTATGGTGTTTCCTGAAACATCTAAAAAACAAAGCAACAGAGCCTAGGGCACTTCCACTTATGGTCCTATAGCTTAGGGAAATTAAAATCAAAAAGACACAGCCACCCCAAAGTTTGGGACGCCTCTGTTTACAAGAACCTCGTTTACCGTACAAGTTCAATATCACAGAAAGTGAAAAATGGATAAAGAACTTGTGGTACTTACGTACAATGCAGTATCACTCAGCAATGAAATCTATGTCATCAGGCCCGTAGCAGCATAATGAGTGGATTCAGGTACGATGATTCTCACTGAAATAAGTCACACAGAAAAAGAAACATCATAAGATATCACTAATACACGGAATGTAAACTTGGCTACACAGGAACTGAATTCCAAAACAGAACAGGGTCTCAAATTTAGAAAACCAACTTATGCTTGCTTAAGGGGAAAGGTGAGTTGGGGTGCTGCATAAAACCAGAGATTGAAATGAGCACAGATAAAGTTCCTTAAGCCAAATATGGACTAGACAAGAGCTACTCCTTGCTCAACGAAATGGACTCAACACCCCATATTAAACGCCTAAGAATGTACCTGACTAGTAAGTATCTTAAAACCTATGGATTGCTATGTCTCCAAAAGAGAATCAAGCGTGTGTACAGGGGCATAAACGCAGCAGTGATAGGATTGGAGAGGTTCGGTGAGCAAATGAAGACCCTTTGAAGTCATATTGCATGGTACCCATTCCACGGGTCTCAACTCTCCAGGTTTAAGGTATTCTTCCTTCAGCTAAAACATGCATGTGGAACCCAGAGTATGATCAACCATGGGAACGGGAGACGTGTTCAAATACGTCTCAGTTTTCCTCCCCTGGTACTCGGGTGCAACATTCCAGACGCTTTACTAACACTCTCCCCACTTGGAGAGTCAGCGCCTTTAACCTCCTGTTTGGCCCAGTTTGCAATTTCTGCAGAAGATGAACAGGAATAGGGAACACCAATGAGAGACTAGCTGGAGGTGTCTGGACGGGCAAATTTAACTCTCATTTCCCACCAGGAAGAGGAAATAACCAAAGGCTCAGCGTGCCGTGCCGGAACCAGATTAGGGCCTGAAGCCATCCTGCGGTGTTGCGGCCAGCTCAAAAGAAAGCGAGTTGAAGAAAGGAGCTCAGGGGCACTGTAATTCACAAACCTGCAGCGTTATAAATGACAGCTTTCGTCCAAAAATATACTGAAGTAAGGCTGCCAAGAGGACTTGAAAGCGGGGCAGAATTGCAGGAAACCGATTTCAGGAGGTAGACTGGAATTGCATTGAAAGCATAGGAAAAGAGGCAGAACGTCCACAATGATGCACTTGGCCAAAAAGGGCGTATGCGTTTTTTCCTGAATATATTCAGGAAAAAACGCATACGCCCTTTTTGGCCAACCAAGCAAGCTTGCAAAGGAAATCTGCACTACAATGAAGTCTCACTTCCCCCCGGTCAAAAGGGCCATCTGAAAAAAGTGTAAAATCCAGAAAGGCAGGACAAGCCATGGAGAACTGGGAGCCTTGTTATGCTGATGGGCGGGATGTAAATTGCCAACAGACACTCGGGAGAAGTGTATGGTGTTTCCTGAAACATCTAAAAAACAAAGCAACAGAGGCTAGGGCACTTCCACTTATGGTCCTATAGCTTAGGGAAATTAAAATCAAAAAGACACAGCCACCCCAAAGTTTGGGACGCCTCTGTTTACAAGAACCTCGTTTACCGTACAAGTTCAATATCACAGAAAGTGAAAAATGGATAAAGAACTTGTGGTACTTACGTACAATGCAGTATCACTCAGCAATGAAATCTATGTCATCAGGCCCGTAGCAGCATAATGAGTGGATTCAGGTACGATGATTCTCACTGAAATAAGTCACACAGAAAAAGAAACATCATAAGATATCACTAATACACGGAATGTAAACTTGGCTACACAGGAACTGAATTCCAAAACAGAACAGGGTCTCAAATTTAGAAAACCAACTTATGCTTGCTTAAGGGGAAAGGTGAGTTGGGGTGCTGCATAAAACCAGAGATTGAAATGAGCACAGATAAAGTTCCTTAAGCCAAATATGGACTAGACAAGAGCTACTCCTTGCTCAACGAAATGGACTCAACACCGCATATTTAACGCCTAAGAATGTACCTGACTAGTAAGTATCTTAAAACCTATGGATTGCTATGTCTCCAAAAGAGAATCAAGCGTGTGTACAGGGGCATAAACGCAGCAGTGATAGGATTGGAGAGGTTCGGTGAGCAAATGAAGACCCTTTGAAGTCATATTGCATGGTACCCATTCCACGGGTCTCAACTCTCCAGGTTTAAGGTATTCTTCCTTCAGCTAAAACATGCATGTGGAACCCAGAGTATGATCAACCATGTGAACGGGAGACGTGTTCAAATATGTCTCAGATTTCCTCCCCTGGTACTCGGGTGCAACATTCCAGACGCTTTACTAACACTCTCCCCACTTGGAGAGTCAGCGCCTTTAACCTCCTGTTTGGCCCAGTTTGCAATTTCTGCGGAAGATGAACAGGAATAGGGAACACCAATGAGAGACTAGCTGGAGGTGTCTGGACGGGCAAATTTAACTCTCATTTCCCACCAGGAAGAGGAAATAAACAAAGGCTCAGCGTGCTGGGCCGGAACTAGATTAGGGCCTGAAGCCATCCTGCGGTGTTGCGGCCAGCTCAAAAGAAAGCGAGTTGAAGAAAGGAGCTCAGGGACACTGTAATTCACAAACCTGCAGAGTTATAAATGACAGCTATCGTCCAAAAATATACTGAAGTAAGGCTGCCAAGAGGACTTGAAAGCGGGGCAGAATTGCAGGAAACCGATTTCAGGAGGTAGACTGGAATTGCATTGAAAGCATAGGAAAAGAGGCAGAACGCCCACAATGATGCACTTGGCCAAAAAGGGCGTATGCGTTTTTTCCTGAATATATTCAGGAAAAAACGCATACGCCCTTTTTGGCCAACCAAGCAAGCTTGCAAAGGAAATCTGCACTACAATGAAGTCTCACTTCCCCCCGGTCAAAAGGGCCATCTGAAAAAAGTGTAAAATCCAGAAAGGCAGGACAGGCCATGGAGAACTGGGAGCCTTGTTATGCTGATGGGCGGGATGTAAATTGCCAACAGACACTCGGGAGAAGTGTATGGTGTTTCCTGAAACATCTAAACAACAAAGCAACAGAGCCTAGGGCACTTCCACTTATGGTCCTATAGCTTAGGGAAATTAAAATCAAAAAGACACAGCCACCCCAAAGTTTGGGACGCCTCTGTTTACAAGAACCTCGTTTACCGTACAAGTTCAATATCACAGAAAGTGAAAAATGGATAAAGAACTTGTGGTACTTACGTACAATGCAGTATCACTCAGCAATGAAATCTATGTCATCAGGCCCGTAGCAGCATAATGAGTGGATTCAGGTACGATGATTCTCACTGAAATAAGTCACACAGAAAAAGAAACATCATAAGATATCACTAATACACGGAATGTAAACTTGGCTACACAGGAACTGAATTCCAAAACAGAACAGGGTCTCAAATTTAGAAAACCAACTTATGCTTGCTTAAGGGGAAAGGTGAGTTGGGGTGCTGCATAAAACCAGAGATTGAAATGAGCACAGATAAAGTTCCTTAAGCCAAATATGGACTAGACAAGAGCTACTCCTTGCTCAATGAAATGGACTCAACACCGCATATTTAACGCCTAAGAATGTACCTGACTAGTAAGTATCTTAAAACCTATGGATTGCTATGTCTCCAAAAGAGAATCAAGCGTGTGTACAGGGGCATAAACGCAGCAGTGATAGGATTGGAGAGGTTCGGTGAGCAAATGAAGACCCTTTGAAGTCATATTGCATGGTACCCATTCCACGGGTCTCAACTCTCCAGGTTTAAGGTATTCTTCCTTCAGCTAAAACATGCATGTGGAACCCAGAGTATGATCAACCATGTGAACGGGAGACGTGTTCAAATACGTCTCAGTTTTCCTCCCCTGGTACTCGGGTGCAACATTCCAGACGCTTTACTAACACTCTCCCCACTTGGAGAGTCAGCGCCTTTAACCTCCTGTTTGGCCCAGTTTGCAATTTCTGCGGAAGATGAACAGGAATAGGGAACACCAATGAGAGACTAGCTGGAGGTGTCTGGACGGGCAAATTTAACTCTCATTTCCCACCAGGAAGAGGAAATAACCAAAGGCTCAGCGTGCCGTGCCGGAACCAGATTAGGGCCTGAAGCCATCCTGCGGTGTTGCGGCCAGCTCAAAAGAAAGCGAGTTGAAGAAAGGAGCTCAGGGGCACTGTAATTCACAAACCTGCAGCGTTATAAATGACAGCTTTCGTCCAAAAATATACTGAAGTAAGGCTGCCAAGAGGACTTGAAAGCGGGGCAGAATTGCAGGAAACCGATTTCAGGAGGTAGACTGGAATTGCATTGAAAGCATAGGAAAAGAGGCAGAACGTCCACAATGATGCACTTGGCCAAAAAGGGCGTATGCGTTTTTTCCTGAATATATTCAGGAAAAAACGCATACGCCCTTTTTGGCCAACCAAGCAAGCTTGCAAAGGAAATCTGCACTACAATGAAGTCTCACTTCCCCCCGGTCAAAAGGGCCATCTGAAAAAAGTGTAAAATCCAGAAAGGCAGGACAGGCCATGGAGAACTGGGAGCCTTGTTATGCTGATGGGCGGGATGTAAATTGCCAACAGACACTCGGGAGAAGTGTATGGTGTTTCCTGAAACATCTAAAAAACAAAGCAACAGAGCCTAGGGCACTTCCACTTATGGTCCTATAGCTTAGGGAAATTAAAATCAAAAAGACACAGCCACCCCAAAGTTTGGGACGCCTCTGTTTACAAGAACCTCGTTTACCGTACAAGTTCAATATCACAGAAAGTGAAAAATGGATAAAGAACTTGTGGTACTTACGTACAATGCAGTATCACTCAGCAATGAAATCTATGTCATCAGGCCCGTAGCAGCATAATGAGTGGATTCAGGTACGATGATTCTCACTGAAATAAGTCACACAGAAAAAGAAACATCATAAGATATCACTAATACACGGAATGTAAACTTGGCTACACAGGAACTGAATTCCAAAACAGAACAGGGTCTCAAATTTAGAAAACCAACTTATGCTTGCTTAAGGGGAAAGGTGAGTTGGGGTGCTGCATAAAACCAGAGATTGAAATGAGCACAGATAAAGTTCCTTAAGCCAAATATGGAATAGACAAGAGCTACTCCTTGCTCAACGAAATGGACTCAACACCCCATATTAAACGCCTAAGAATGTACCTGACTAGTAAGTATCTTAAAACCTATGGATTGCTATGTCTCCAAAAGAGAATCAAGCGTGTGTACAGGGGCATAAACGCAGCAGTGATAGGATTGGAGAGGTTCGGTGAGCAAATGAAGACCCTTTGAAGTCATATTGCATGGTACCCATTCCACGGGTCTCAACTCTCCAGGTTTAAGGTATTCTTCCTTCAGCTAAAACATGCATGTGGAACCCAGAGTATGATCAACCATGGGAACGGGAGACGTGTTCAAATACGTCTCAGTTTTCCTCCCCTGGTACTCGGGTGCAACATTCCAGACGCTTTACTAACACTCTCCCCACTTGGAGAGTCAGCGCCTTTAACCTCCTGTTTGGCCCAGTTTGCAATTTCTGCAGAAGATGAACAGGAATAGGGAACACCAATGAGAGACTAGCTGGAGGTGTCTGGACGGGCAAATTTAACTCTCATTTCCCACCAGGAAGAGGAAATAACCAAAGGCTCAGCGTGCCGTGCCGGAACCAGATTAGGGCCTGAAGCCATCCTGCGGTGTTGCGGCCAGCTCAAAAGAAAGCGAGTTGAAGAAAGGAGCTCAGGGGCACTGTAATTCACAAACCTGCAGCGTTATAAATGACAGCTTTCGTCCAAAAATATACTGAAGTAAGGCTGCCAAGAGGACTTGAAAGCGGGGCAGAATTGCAGGAAACCGATTTCAGGAGGTAGACTGGAATTGCATTGAAAGCATAGGAAAAGAGGCAGAACGTCCACAATGATGCACTTGGCCAAAAAGGGCGTATGCGTTTTTTCCTGAATATATTCAGGAAAAAACGCATACGCCCTTTTTGGCCAACCAAGCAAGCTTGCAAAGGAAATCTGCACTACAATGAAGTCTCACTTCCCCCCGGTCAAAAGGGCCATCTGAAAAAAGTGTAAAATCCAGAAAGGCAGGACAAGCCATGGAGAACTGGGAGCCTTGTTATGCTGATGGGCGGGATGTAAATTGCCAACAGACACTCGGGAGAAGTGTATGGTGTTTCCTGAAACATCTAAAAAACAAAGCAACAGAGGCTAGGGCACTTCCACTTATGGTCCTATAGCTTAGGGAAATTAAAATCAAAAAGACACAGCCACCCCAAAGTTTGGGACGCCTCTGTTTACAAGAACCTCGTTTACCGTACAAGTTCAATATCACAGAAAGTGAAAAATGGATAAAGAACTTGTGGTACTTACGTACAATGCAGTATCACTCAGCAATGAAATCTATGTCATCAGGCCCGTAGCAGCATAATGAGTGGATTCAGGTACGATGATTCTCACTGAAATAAGTCACACAGAAAAAGAAACATCATAAGATATCACTAATACACGGAATGTAAACTTGGCTACACAGGAACTGAATTCCAAAACAGAACAGGGTCTCAAATTTAGAAAACCAACTTATGCTTGCTTAAGGGGAAAGGTGAGTTGGGGTGCTGCATAAAACCAGAGATTGAAATGAGCACAGATAAAGTTCCTTAAGCCAAATATGGACTAGACAAGAGCTACTCCTTGCTCAACGAAATGGACTCAACACCGCATATTTAACGCCTAAGAATGTACCTGACTAGTAAGTATCTTAAAACCTATGGATTGCTATGTCTCCAAAAGAGAATCAAGCGTGTGTACAGGGGCATAAACGCAGCAGTGATAGGATTGGAGAGGTTCGGTGAGCAAATGAAGACCCTTTGAAGTCATATTGCATGGTACCCATTCCACGGGTCTCAACTCTCCAGGTTTAAGGTATTCTTCCTTCAGCTAAAACATGCATGTGGAACCCAGAGTATGATCAACCATGTGAACGGGAGACGTGTTCAAATATGTCTCAGATTTCCTCCCCTGGTACTCGGGTGCAACATTCCAGACGCTTTACTAACACTCTCCCCACTTGGAGAGTCAGCGCCTTTAACCTCCTGTTTGGCCCAGTTTGCAATTTCTGCGGAAGATGAACAGGAATAGGGAACACCAATGAGAGACTAGCTGGAGGTGTCTGGACGGGCAAATTTAACTCTCATTTCCCACCAGGAAGAGGAAATAAACAAAGGCTCAGCGTGCTGGGCCGGAACTAGATTAGGGCCTGAAGCCATCCTGCGGTGTTGCGGCCAGCTCAAAAGAAAGCGAGTTGAAGAAAGGAGCTCAGGGACACTGTAATTCACAAACCTGCAGAGTTATAAATGACAGCTATCGTCCAAAAATATACTGAAGTAAGGCTGCCAAGAGGACTTGAAAGCGGGGCAGAATTGCAGGAAACCGATTTCAGGAGGTAGACTGGAATTGCATTGAAAGCATAGGAAAAGAGGCAGAACGCCCACAATGATGCACTTGGCCAAAAAGGGCGTATGCGTTTTTTCCTGAATATATTCAGGAAAAAACGCATACGCCCTTTTTGGCCAACCAAGCAAGCTTGCAAAGGAAATCTGCACTACAATGAAGTCTCACTTCCCCCCGGTCAAAAGGGCCATCTGAAAAAAGTGTAAAATCCAGAAAGGCAGGACAGGCCATGGAGAACTGGGAGCCTTGTTATGCTGATGGGCGGGATGTAAATTGCCAACAGACACTCGGGAGAAGTGTATGGTGTTTCCTGAAACATCTAAACAACAAAGCAACAGAGCCTAGGGCACTTCCACTTATGGTCCTATAGCTTAGGGAAATTAAAATCAAAAAGACACAGCCACCCCAAAGTTTGGGACGCCTCTGTTTACAAGAACCTCGTTTACCGTACAAGTTCAATATCACAGAAAGTGAAAAATGGATAAAGAACTTGTGGTACTTACGTACAATGCAGTATCACTCAGCAATGAAATCTATGTCATCAGGCCCGTAGCAGCATAATGAGTGGATTCAGGTACGATGATTCTCACTGAAATAAGTCACACAGAAAAAGAAACATCATAAGATATCACTAATACACGGAATGTAAACTTGGCTACACAGGAACTGAATTCCAAAACAGAACAGGGTCTCAAATTTAGAAAACCAACTTATGCTTGCTTAAGGGGAAAGGTGAGTTGGGGTGCTGCATAAAACCAGAGATTGAAATGAGCACAGATAAAGTTCCTTAAGCCAAATATGGACTAGACAAGAGCTACTCCTTGCTCAATGAAATGGACTCAACACCGCATATTTAACGCCTAAGAATGTACCTGACTAGTAAGTATCTTAAAACCTATGGATTGCTATGTCTCCAAAAGAGAATCAAGCGTGTGTACAGGGGCATAAACGCAGCAGTGATAGGATTGGAGAGGTTCGGTGAGCAAATGAAGACCCTTTGAAGTCATATTGCATGGTACCCATTCCACGGGTCTCAACTCTCCAGGTTTAAGGTATTCTTCCTTCAGCTAAAACATGCATGTGGAACCCAGAGTATGATCAACCATGTGAACGGGAGACGTGTTCAAATACGTCTCAGTTTTCCTCCCCTGGTACTCGGGTGCAACATTCCAGACGCTTTACTAACACTCTCCCCACTTGGAGAGTCAGCGCCTTTAACCTCCTGTTTGGCCCAGTTTGCAATTTCTGCGGAAGATGAACAGGAATAGGGAACACCAATGAGAGACTAGCTGGAGGTGTCTGGACGGGCAAATTTAACTCTCATTTCCCACCAGGAAGAGGAAATAACCAAAGGCTCAGCGTGCCGTGCCGGAACCAGATTAGGGCCTGAAGCCATCCTGCGGTGTTGCGGCCAGCTCAAAAGAAAGCGAGTTGAAGAAAGGAGCTCAGGGGCACTGTAATTCACAAACCTGCAGCGTTATAAATGACAGCTTTCGTCCAAAAATATACTGAAGTAAGGCTGCCAAGAGGACTTGAAAGCGGGGCAGAATTGCAGGAAACCGATTTCAGGAGGTAGACTGGAATTGCATTGAAAGCATAGGAAAAGAGGCAGAACGTCCACAATGATGCACTTGGCCAAAAAGGGCGTATGCGTTTTTTCCTGAATATATTCAGGAAAAAACGCATACGCCCTTTTTGGCCAACCAAGCAAGCTTGCAAAGGAAATCTGCACTACAATGAAGTCTCACTTCCCCCCGGTCAAAAGGGCCATCTGAAAAAAGTGTAAAATCCAGAAAGGCAGGACAGGCCATGGAGAACTGGGAGCCTTGTTATGCTGATGGGCGGGATGTAAATTGCCAACAGACACTCGGGAGAAGTGTATGGTGTTTCCTGAAACATCTAAAAAACAAAGCAACAGAGCCTAGGGCACTTCCACTTATGGTCCTATAGCTTAGGGAAATTAAAATCAAAAAGACACAGCCACCCCAAAGTTTGGGACGCCTCTGTTTACAAGAACCTCGTTTACCGTACAAGTTCAATATCACAGAAAGTGAAAAATGGATAAAGAACTTGTGGTACTTACGTACAATGCAGTATCACTCAGCAATGAAATCTATGTCATCAGGCCCGTAGCAGCATAATGAGTGGATTCAGGTACGATGATTCTCACTGAAATAAGTCACACAGAAAAAGAAACATCATAAGATATCACTAATACACGGAATGTAAACTTGGCTACACAGGAACTGAATTCCAAAACAGAACAGGGTCTCAAATTTAGAAAACCAACTTATGCTTGCTTAAGGGGAAAGGTGAGTTGGGGTGCTGCATAAAACCAGAGATTGAAATGAGCACAGATAAAGTTCCTTAAGCCAAATATGGAATAGACAAGAGCTACTCCTTGCTCAACGAAATGGACTCAACACCCCATATTAAACGCCTAAGAATGTACCTGACTAGTAAGTATCTTAAAACCTATGGATTGCTATGTCTCCAAAAGAGAATCAAGCG
This sequence comes from Globicephala melas, assembly GCF_963455315.2. Lineage (NCBI taxonomy): Eukaryota > Metazoa > Chordata > Mammalia > Artiodactyla > Delphinidae > Globicephala > Globicephala melas. The sequence goes on from NW_027207210.1 coordinate 3,255,679, forward strand.
TGTGTACAGGGGCATAAACGCAGCAGTGATAGGATTGGAGAGGTTCGGTGAGCAAATGAAGACCCTTTGAAGTCATATTGCATGGTACCCATTCCACGGGTCTCAACTCTCCAGGTTTAAGGTATTCTTCCTTCAGCTAAAACATGCATGTGGAACCCAGAGTATGATCAACCATGGGAACGGGAGACGTGTTCAAATACGTCTCAGTTTTCCTCCCCTGGTACTCGGGTGCAACATTCCAGACGCTTTACTAACACTCTCCCCACTTGGAGAGTCAGCGCCTTTAACCTCCTGTTTGGCCCAGTTTGCAATTTCTGCAGAAGATGAACAGGAATAGGGAACACCAATGAGAGACTAGCTGGAGGTGTCTGGACGGGCAAATTTAACTCTCATTTCCCACCAGGAAGAGGAAATAACCAAAGGCTCAGCGTGCCGTGCCGGAACCAGATTAGGGCCTGAAGCCATCCTGCGGTGTTGCGGCCAGCTCAAAAGAAAGCGAGTTGAAGAAAGGAGCTCAGGGGCACTGTAATTCACAAACCTGCAGCGTTATAAATGACAGCTTTCGTCCAAAAATATACTGAAGTAAGGCTGCCAAGAGGACTTGAAAGCGGGGCAGAATTGCAGGAAACCGATTTCAGGAGGTAGACTGGAATTGCATTGAAAGCATAGGAAAAGAGGCAGAACGTCCACAATGATGCACTTGGCCAAAAAGGGCGTATGCGTTTTTTCCTGAATATATTCAGGAAAAAACGCATACGCCCTTTTTGGCCAACCAAGCAAGCTTGCAAAGGAAATCTGCACTACAATGAAGTCTCACTTCCCCCCGGTCAAAAGGGCCATCTGAAAAAAGTGTAAAATCCAGAAAGGCAGGACAAGCCATGGAGAACTGGGAGCCTTGTTATGCTGATGGGCGGGATGTAAATTGCCAACAGACACTCGGGAGAAGTGTATGGTGTTTCCTGAAACATCTAAAAAACAAAGCAACAGAGGCTAGGGCACTTCCACTTATGGTCCTATAGCTTAGGGAAATTAAAATCAAAAAGACACAGCCACCCCAAAGTTTGGGACGCCTCTGTTTACAAGAACCTCGTTTACCGTACAAGTTCAATATCGCAGAAAGTGAAAAATGGATAAAGAACTTGTGGTACTTACGTACAATGCAGTATCACTCAGCAATGAAATCTATGTCATCAGGCCCGTAGCAGCATAATGAGTGGATTCAGGTACGATGATTCTCACTGAAATAAGTCACACAGAAAAAGAAACATCATAAGATATCACTAATACACGGAATGTAAACTTGGCTACACAGGAACTGAATTCCAAAACAGAACAGGGTCTCAAATTTAGAAAACCAACTTATGCTTGCTTAAGGGGAAAGGTGAGTTGGGGTGCTGCATAAAACCAGAGATTGAAATGAGCACAGATAAAGTTCCTTAAGCCAAATATGGACTAGACAAGAGCTACTCCTTGCTCAACGAAATGGACTCAACACCGCATATTTAACGCCTAAGAATGTACCTGACTAGTAAGTATCTTAAAACCTATGGATTGCTATGTCTCCAAAAGAGAATCAAGCGTGTGTACAGGGGCATAAACGCAGCAGTGATAGGATTGGAGAGGTTCGGTGAGCAAATGAAGACCCTTTGAAGTCATATTGCATGGTACCCATTCCACGGGTCTCAACTCTCCAGGTTTAAGGTATTCTTCCTTCAGCTAAAACATGCATGTGGAACCCAGAGTATGATCAACCATGTGAACGGGAGACGTGTTCAAATATGTCTCAGATTTCCTCCCCTGGTACTCGGGTGCAACATTCCAGACGCTTTACTAACACTCTCCCCACTTGGAGAGTCAGCGCCTTTAACCTCCTGTTTGGCCCAGTTTGCAATTTCTGCGGAAGATGAACAGGAATAGGGAACACCAATGAGAGACTAGCTGGAGGTGTCTGGACGGGCAAATTTAACTCTCATTTCCCACCAGGAAGAGGAAATAAACAAAGGCTCAGCGTGCTGGGCCGGAACTAGATTAGGGCCTGAAGCCATCCTGCGGTGTTGCGGCCAGCTCAAAAGAAAGCGAGTTGAAGAAAGGAGCTCAGGGACACTGTAATTCACAAACCTGCAGAGTTATAAATGACAGCTATCGTCCAAAAATATACTGAAGTAAGGCTGCCAAGAGGACTTGAAAGCGGGGCAGAATTGCAGGAAACCGATTTCAGGAGGTAGACTGGAATTGCATTGAAAGCATAGGAAAAGAGGCAGAACGCCCACAATGATGCACTTGGCCAAAAAGGGCGTATGCGTTTTTTCCTGAATATATTCAGGAAAAAACGCATACGCCCTTTTTGGCCAACCAAGCAAGCTTGCAAAGGAAATCTGCACTACAATGAAGTCTCACTTCCCCCCGGTCAAAAGGGCCATCTGAAAAAAGTGTAAAATCCAGAAAGGCAGGACAGGCCATGGAGAACTGGGAGCCTTGTTATGCTGATGGGCGGGATGTAAATTGCCAACAGACACTCGGGAGAAGTGTATGGTGTTTCCTGAAACATCTAAACAACAAAGCAACAGAGCCTAGGGCACTTCCACTTATGGTCCTATAGCTTAGGGAAATTAAAATCAAAAAGACACAGCCACCCCAAAGTTTGGGACGCCTCTGTTTACAAGAACCTCGTTTACCGTACAAGTTCAATATCACAGAAAGTGAAAAATGGATAAAGAACTTGTGGTACTTACGTACAATGCAGTATCACTCAGCAATGAAATCTATGTCATCAGGCCCGTAGCAGCATAATGAGTGGATTCAGGTACGATGATTCTCACTGAAATAAGTCACACAGAAAAAGAAACATCATAAGATATCACTAATACACGGAATGTAAACTTGGCTACACAGGAACTGAATTCCAAAACAGAACAGGGTCTCAAATTTAGAAAACCAACTTATGCTTGCTTAAGGGGAAAGGTGAGTTGGGGTGCTGCATAAAACCAGAGATTGAAATGAGCACAGATAAAGTTCCTTAAGCCAAATATGGACTAGACAAGAGCTACTCCTTGCTCAATGAAATGGACTCAACACCGCATATTTAACGCCTAAGAATGTACCTGACTAGTAAGTATCTTAAAACCTATGGATTGCTATGTCTCCAAAAGAGAATCAAGCGTGTGTACAGGGGCATAAACGCAGCAGTGATAGGATTGGAGAGGTTCGGTGAGCAAATGAAGACCCTTTGAAGTCATATTGCATGGTACCCATTCCACGGGTCTCAACTCTCCAGGTTTAAGGTATTCTTCCTTCAGCTAAAACATGCATGTGGAACCCAGAGTATGATCAACCATGTGAACGGGAGACGTGTTCAAATACGTCTCAGTTTTCCTCCCCTGGTACTCGGGTGCAACATTCCAGACGCTTTACTAACACTCTCCCCACTTGGAGAGTCAGCGCCTTTAACCTCCTGTTTGGCCCAGTTTGCAATTTCTGCGGAAGATGAACAGGAATAGGGAACACCAATGAGAGACTAGCTGGAGGTGTCTGGACGGGCAAATTTAACTCTCATTTCCCACCAGGAAGAGGAAATAACCAAAGGCTCAGCGTGCCGTGCCGGAACCAGATTAGGGCCTGAAGCCATCCTGCGGTGTTGCGGCCAGCTCAAAAGAAAGCGAGTTGAAGAAAGGAGCTCAGGGGCACTGTAATTCACAAACCTGCAGCGTTATAAATGACAGCTTTCGTCCAAAAATATACTGAAGTAAGGCTGCCAAGAGGACTTGAAAGCGGGGCAGAATTGCAGGAAACCGATTTCAGGAGGTAGACTGGAATTGCATTGAAAGCATAGGAAAAGAGGCAGAACGTCCACAATGATGCACTTGGCCAAAAAGGGCGTATGCGTTTTTTCCTGAATATATTCAGGAAAAAACGCATACGCCCTTTTTGGCCAACCAAGCAAGCTTGCAAAGGAAATCTGCACTACAATGAAGTCTCACTTCCCCCCGGTCAAAAGGGCCATCTGAAAAAAGTGTAAAATCCAGAAAGGCAGGACAGGCCATGGAGAACTGGGAGCCTTGTTATGCTGATGGGCGGGATGTAAATTGCCAACAGACACTCGGGAGAAGTGTATGGTGTTTCCTGAAACATCTAAAAAACAAAGCAACAGAGCCTAGGGCACTTCCACTTATGGTCCTATAGCTTAGGGAAATTAAAATCAAAAAGACACAGCCACCCCAAAGTTTGGGACGCCTCTGTTTACAAGAACCTCGTTTACCGTACAAGTTCAATATCGCAGAAAGTGAAAAATGGATAAAGAACTTGTGGTACTTACGTACAATGCAGTATCACTCAGCAATGAAATCTATGTCATCAGGCCCGTAGCAGCATAATGAGTGGATTCAGGTACGATGATTCTCACTGAAATAAGTCACACAGAAAAAGAAACATCATAAGATATCACTAATACACGGAATGTAAACTTGGCTACACAGGAACTGAATTCCAAAACAGAACAGGGTCTCAAATTTAGAAAACCAACTTATGCTTGCTTAAGGGGAAAGGTGAGTTGGGGTGCTGCATAAAACCAGAGATTGAAATGAGCACAGATAAAGTTCCTTAAGCCAAATATGGACTAGACAAGAGCTACTCCTTGCTCAACGAAATGGACTCAACACCGCATATTTAACGCCTAAGAATGTACCTGACTAGTAAGTATCTTAAAACCTATGGATTGCTATGTCTCCAAAAGAGAATCAAGCGTGTGTACAGGGGCATAAACGCAGCAGTGATAGGATTGGAGAGGTTCGGTGAGCAAATGAAGACCCTTTGAAGTCATATTGCATGGTACCCATTCCACGGGTCTCAACTCTCCAGGTTTAAGGTATTCTTCCTTCAGCTAAAACATGCATGTGGAACCCAGAGTATGATCAACCATGTGAACGGGAGACGTGTTCAAATACGTCTCAGTTTTCCTCCCCTGGTACTCGGGTGCAACATTCCAGACGCTTTACTAACACTCTCCCCACTTGGAGAGTCAGCGCCTTTAACCTCCTGTTTGGCCCAGTTTGCAATTTCTGCGGAAGATGAACAGGAATAGGGAACACCAATGAGAGACTAGCTGGAGGTGTCTGGACGGGCAAATTTAACTCTCATTTCCCACCAGGAAGAGGAAATAACCAAAGGCTCAGCGTGCCGTGCCGGAACCAGATTAGGGCCTGAAGCCATCCTGCGGTGTTGCGGCCAGCTCAAAAGAAAGCGAGTTGAAGAAAGGAGCTCAGGGGCACTGTAATTCACAAACCTGCAGCGTTATAAATGACAGCTTTCGTCCAAAAATATACTGAAGTAAGGCTGCCAAGAGGACTTGAAAGCGGGGCAGAATTGCAGGAAACCGATTTCAGGAGGTAGACTGGAATTGCATTGAAAGCATAGGAAAAGAGGCAGAACGTCCACAATGATGCACTTGGCCAAAAAGGGCGTATGCGTTTTTTCCTGAATATATTCAGGAAAAAACGCATACGCCCTTTTTGGCCAACCAAGCAAGCTTGCAAAGGAAATCTGCACTACAATGAAGTCTCACTTCCCCCCGGTCAAAAGGGCCATCTGAAAAAAGTGTAAAATCCAGAAAGGCAGGACAGGCCATGGAGAACTGGGAGCCTTGTTATGCTGATGGGCGGGATGTAAATTGCCAACAGACACTCGGGAGAAGTGTATGGTGTTTCCTGAAACATCTAAAAAACAAAGCAACAGAGCCTAGGGCACTTCCACTTATGGTCCTATAGCTTAGGGAAATTAAAATCAAAAAGACACAGCCACCCCAAAGTTTGGGACGCCTCTGTTTACAAGAACCTCGTTTACCGTACAAGTTCAATATCGCAGAAAGTGAAAAATGGATAAAGAACTTGTGGTACTTACGTACAATGCAGTATCACTCAGCAATGAAATCTATGTCATCAGGCCCGTAGCAGCATAATGAGTGGATTCAGGTACGATGATTCTCACTGAAATAAGTCACACAGAAAAAGAAACATCATAAGATATCACTAATACACGGAATGTAAACTTGGCTACACAGGAACTGAATTCCAAAACAGAACAGGGTCTCAAATTTAGAAAACCAACTTATGCTTGCTTAAGGGGAAAGCTGAGTTGGGGTGCTGCATAAAACCAGAGATTGAAATGAGCACAGATAAAGTTCCTTAAGCCAAATATGGACTAGACAAGAGCTACTCCTTGCTCAACGAAATGGACTCAACACCCCATATTAAACGCCTAAGAATGTACCTGACTAGTAAGTATCTTAAAACCTATGGATTGCTATGTCTCCAAAAGAGAATCAAGCGTGTGTACAGGGGCATAAACGCAGCAGTGATAGGATTGGAGAGGTTCGGTGAGCAAATGAAGACCCTTTGAAGTCATATTGCATGGTACCCATTCCACGGGTCTCAACTCTCCAGGTTTAAGGTATTCTTCCTTCAGCTAAAACATGCATGTGGAACCCAGAGTATGATCAACCATGTGAACGGGAGACGTGTTCAAATACGTCTCAGTTTTCCTCCCCTGGTACTCGGGTGCAACATTCCAGACGCTTTACTAACACTCTCCCCACTTGGAGAGTCAGCGCCTTTAACCTCCTGTTTGGCCCAGTTTGCAATTTCTGCGGAAGATGAACAGGAATAGGGAACACCAATGAGAGACTAGCTGGAGGTGTCTGGACGGGCAAATTTAACTCTCATTTCCCACCAGGAAGAGGAAATAACCAAAGGCTCAGCGTGCCGTGCCGGAACCAGATTAGGGCCTGAAGCCATTCTGTGGTGTTGCGGGCAGCTCAAAAGAAAGCGAGTTGAAGAAAGGAGCTCAGGGGCACTGTAATTCACAAACCTGCAGAGTTATAAATGACAGCTATCGTCCAAAAATATACTGAAGTAAGGCTGCCAAGAGGACTTGAAAGCGGGGCAGAATTGCAGGAAACCGATTTCAGGAGGTAGACTGGAATTGCTTTGAAAGCATAGGAAAAGAGGCAGAACGTCCACAATGATGCACTTGGCCAAAAAGGGCGTATGCGTTTTTTCCTGAATATATTCAGGAAAAAACGCATACGCCCTTTTTGGCCAACCAAGCAAGCTTGCAAAGGAAATCTGCACTACAATGAAGTCTCACTTCCCCCCGGTCAAAAGGGCCATCTGAAAAAAGTGTAAAATCCAGAAAGGCAGGACAGGCCATGGAGAACTGGGAGCCTTGTTATGCTGATGGGCGGGATGTAAACTGCCAACAGACACTCGGGAGAAGTGTATGGTGTTTCCTGAAACATCTAAAAAACAAAGCAACAGAGCCTAGGGCACTTCCACTTATGGTCCTATAGCGTAGGGAAATTAAAATCAAAAAGACACAGCCACCCCAAAGTTTGGGACGCCTCTGTTTACAAGAACCTCGTTTACCGTACAAGTTCAATATCACAGAAAGTGAAAAATGGATAAAGAACTTGTGGTACTTACGTACAATGCAGTATCACTCAGCAATGAAATCTATGTCATCAGGCCCGTAGCAGCATAATGAGTGGATTCAGGTACGATGATTCTCACTGAAATAAGTCACACAGAAAAAGAAACATCATAAGATATCACTAATACACGGAATGTAAACTTGGCTACACAGGAACTGAATTCCAAAACAGAACAGGGTCTCAAATTTAGAAAACCAACTTATGCTTGCTTAAGGGGAAAGGTGAGTTGGGGTGCTGCATAAAACCAGAGATTGAAATGAGCACAGATAAAGTTCCTTAAGCCAAATATGGACTAGACAAGAGCTACTCCTTGCTCAACGAAATGGACTCAACACCGCATATTTAACGCCTAAGAATGTACCTGACTAGTAAGTATCTTAAAAACTATGGATTGCTATGTCTCCAAAAGAGAATCAAGCGTGTGTACAGGGGCATAAACGCAGCAGTGATAGGATTGGAGAGGTTCGGTGAGCAAATGAAGACCCTTTGAAGTCATATTGCATGGTACCCATTCCACGGGTCTCAACTCTCCAGGTTTAAGGTATTCTTCCTTCAGCTAAAACATGCATGTGGAACCCAGAGTATGATCAACCATGTGAACGGGAGACGTGTTCAAATACGTCTCAGTTTTCCTCCCCTGGTACTCGGGTGCAACATTCCAGACGCTTTACTAACACTCTCCCCACTTGGAGAGTCAGCGCCTTTAACCTCCTGTTTGGCCCAGTTTGCAATTTCTGCGGAAGATGAACAGGAATAGGGAACACCAATGAGAGACTAGCTGGAGGTGTCTGGACGGGCAAATTTAACTCTCATTTCCCACCAGGAAGAGGAAATAACCAAAGGCTCAGCGTGCCGTGCCGGAACCAGATTAGGGCCTGAAGCCATCCTGCGGTGTTGCAGCCAGCTCAAAAGAAAGCGAGTTGAAGAAAGGAGCTCAGGGGCACTGTAATTCACAAACCTGCAGCGTTATAAATGACAGCTTTCGTCCAAAAATATACTGAAGTAAGGCTGCCAAGAGGACTTGAAAGCGGGGCAGAATTGCAGGAAACCGATTTCAGGAGGTAGACTGGAATTGCATTGAAAGCATAGGAAAAGAGGCAGAACGTCCACAATGATGCACTTGGCCAAAAAGGGCGTATGCGTTTTTTCCTGAATATATTCAGGAAAAAACGCATACGCCCTTTTTGGCCAACCAAGCAAGCTTGCAAAGGAAATCTGCACTACAATGAAGTCTCACTTCCCCCCGGTCAAAAGGGCCATCTGAAAAAAGTGTAAAATCCAGAAAGGCAGGACAGGCCATGGAGAACTGGGAGCCTTGTTATGCTGATGGGCGGGATGTAAATTGCCAACAGACACTCAGGAGAAGTGTATGGTGTTTCCTGAAACATCTAAAAAACAAAGCAACAGAGCCTAGGGCACTTCCACTTATGGTCCTATAGCTTAGGGAAATTAAAATCAAAAAGACACAGCCACCCCAAAGTTTGGGACGCCTCTGTTTACAAGAACCTCGTTTACCGTACAAGTTCAATATCGCAGAAAGTGAAAAATGGATAAAGAACTTGTGGTACTTACGTACAATGCAGTATCACTCAGCAATGAAATCTATGTCATCAGGCCCGTAGCAGCATAATGAGTGGATTCAGGTACGATGATTCTCACTGAAATAAGTCACACAGAAAAAGAAACATCATAAGATATCACTAATACACGGAATGTAAACTTGGCTACACAGGAACTGAATTCCAAAACAGAACAGGGTCTCAAATTTAGAAAACCAACTTATGCTTGCTTAAGGGGAAAGCTGAGTTGGGGTGCTGCATAAAACCAGAGATTGAAATGAGCACAGATAAAGTTCCTTAAGCCAAATATGGACTAGACAAGAGCTACTCCTTGCTCAACGAAATGGACTCAACACCCCATATTAAACGCCTAAGAATGTACCTGACTAGTAAGTATCTTAAAACCTATGGATTGCTATGTCTCCAAAAGAGAATCAAGCGTGTGTACAGGGGCATAAACGCAGCAGTGATAGGATTGGAGAGGTTCGGTGAGCAAATGAAGACCCTTTGAAGTCATATTGCATGGTACCCATTCCACGGGTCTCAACTCTCCAGGTTTAAGGTATTCTTCCTTCAGCTAAAACATGCATGTGGAACCCAGAGTATGATCAACCATGTGAACGGGAGACGTGTTCAAATACGTCTCAGTTTTCCTCCCCTGGTACTCGGGTGCAACATTCCAGACGCTTTACTAACACTCTCCCCACTTGGAGAGTCAGCGCCTTTAACCTCCTGTTTGGTCCAGTTTGCAATTTCTGCGGAAGATGAACAGGAATAGGGAACACCAATGAGAGACTAGCTGGAGGTGTCTGGACGGGCAAATTTAACTCTCATTTCCCACCAGGAAGAGGAAATAACCAAAGGCTCAGCGTGCCGTGCCGGAACCAGATTAGGGCCTGAAGCCATTCTGTGGTGTTGCGGCCAGCTCAAAAGAAAGCGAGTTGAAGAAAGGAGCTCAGGGGCACTGTAATTCACAAACCTGCAGAGTTATAAATGACAGCTATCGTCCAAAAATATACTGAAGTAAGGCTGCCAAGAGGACTTGAAAGCGGGGCAGAATTGCAGGAAACCGATTTCAGGAGGTAGACTGGAATTGCTTTGAAAGCATAGGAAAAGAGGCAGAACGTCCACAATGATGCACTTGGCCAAAAAGGGCGTATGCGTTTTTTCCTGAATATATTCAGGAAAAAACGCATACGCCCTTTTTGGCCAACCAAGCAAGCTTGCAAAGGAAATCTGCACTACAATGAAGTCTCACTTCCCCCCGGTCAAAAGGGCCATCTGAAAAAAGTGTAAAATCCAGAAAGGCAGGACAGGCCATGGAGAACTGGGAGCCTTGTTATGCTGATGGGCGGGATGTAAACTGCCAACAGACACTCGGGAGAAGTGTATGGTGTTTCCTGAAACATCTAAAAAACAAAGCAACAGAGCCTAGGGCACTTCCACTTATGGTCCTATAGCTTAGGGAAATTAAAATCAAAAAGACACAGCCACCCCAAAGTTTGGGACGCCTCTGTTTACAAGAACCTCGTTTACCGTACAAGTTCAATATCACAGAAAGTGAAAAATGGATAAAGAACTTGTGGTACTTACGTACAATGCAGTATCACTCAGCAATGAAATCTATGTCATCAGGCCCGTAGCAGCATAATGAGTGGATTCAGGTACGATGATTCTCACTGAAATAAGTCACACAGAAAAAGAAACATCATAAGATATCACTAATACACGGAATGTAAACTTGGCTACACAGGAACTGAATTACAGAACAGAACAGGGTTTCAAATTTAGAAAACCAACTTATGCTTGCTTAAGGGGAAAGGTGAGTTGGGGTGCTGCATAAAACCAGAGATTGAAATGAGCACAGATAAAGTTCCTTAAGCCAAATATGGAATAGACAAGAGCTACTCCTTGCTCAACGAAATGGACTCAACACCGCATATTAAACGCCTAAGAATGTACCTGACTAGTAAGTATCTTAAAACCTATGGATTGCTATGTCTCCAAAAGAGAATCAAGCGTGTGTACAGGGGCATAAACGCAGCAGTGATAGGATTGGAGAGGTTCGGTGAGCAAATGAAGACCCTTTGAAGTCATATTGCATGGTACCCATTCCACGGGTCTCAACTCTCCAGGTTTAAGGTATTCTTCCTTCAGCTAAAACATGCATGTGGAACCCAGAGTATGATCAACCATGTGAACGGGAGACGTGTTCAAATACGTCTCAGTTTTCCTCCCCTGGTACTCGGGTGCAACATTCCAGACGCTTTACTAACACTCTCCCCACTTGGAGAGTCAGCGCCTTTAACCTCCTGTTTGGTCCAGTTTGCAATTTCTGCGGAAGATGAACAGGAATAGGGAACACCAATGAGAGACTAGCTGGAGGTGTCTGGACGGGCAAATTTAACTCTCATTTCCCACCAGGAAGAGGAAATAACCAAAGGCTCAGCGTGCCGGGCCGGAACCAGATTAGGGCCTGAAGCCATCCTGCGGTGTTGCGGCCAGCTCAAAAGAAAGCGAGTTGAAGAAAGGAGCTCAGGGGCACTGTAATTCACAAACCTGCAGAGTTATAAATGACAGCTATCGTCCAAAAATATACTGAAGTAAGGCTGCCAAGAGGACTTGAAAGCAGGGCAGAATTGCAGGAAACCGATTTCAGGAGGTAGACTGGAATTGCATTGAAAGCATAGGAAAAGAGGCAGAACGCCCACAATGATGCACTTGGCCAAAAAGGGCGTATGTGTTTTTTCCTGAATATATTCAGGAAAAAACGCATACGCCCTTTTTGGCCAACCAAGCAAGCTTGCAAAGGAAATCTGCACTACAATGAAGTCTCACTTCCCCCCGGTCAAAAGGGCCATCTGAAAAAAGTGTAAAATCCAGAAAGGCAGGACAGGCCATGGAGAACTGGGAGCCTTGTTATGCTGATGGGCGGGATGTAAATTGCCAACAGACACTCGGGAGAAGTGTATGGTGTTTCCTGAAACATCTAAACAACAAAGCAACAGAGCCTAGGGCACTTCCACTTATGGTCCTATAGCTTAGGGAAATTAAAATCAAAAAGACACAGCCACCCCAAAGTTTGGGACGCCTCTGTTTACAAGAACCTCGTTTACCGTACAAGTTCAATATCACAGAAAGTGAAAAATGGATAAAGAACTTGTGGTACTTACGTACAATGCAGTATCACTCAGCAATGAAATCTATGTCATCAGGCCCGTAGCAGCATAATGAGTGGATTCAGGTACGATGATTCTCACTGAAATAAGTCACACAGAAAAAGAAACATCATAAGATATCACTAATACACGGAATGTAAACTTGGCTACACAGGAACTGAATTCCAAAACAGAACAGGGTCTCAAATTTAGAAAACCAACTTATGCTTGCTTAAGGGGAAAGGTGAGTTGGGGTGCTGCATAAAACCAGAGATTGAAATGAGCACAGATAAAGTTCCTTAAGCCAAATATGGACTAGACAAGAGCTACTCCTTGCTCAACGAAATGGACTCAACACCGCATATTTAACGCCTAAGAATGTACCTGACTAGTAAGTATCTTAAAACCTATGGATTGCTATGTCTCCAAAAGAGAATCAAGCGTGTGTACAGGGGCATAAACGCAGCAGTGATAGGATTGGAGAGGTTCGGTGAGCAAATGAAGACCCTTTGAAGTCATATTGCATGGTACCCATTCCACGGGTCTCAACTCTCCAGGTTTAAGGTATTCTTCCTTCAGCTAAAACATGCATGTGGAACCCAGAGTATGATCAACCATGTGAACGGGAGACGTGTTCAAATACGTCTCAGTTTTCCTCCCCTGGTACTCGGGTGCAACATTCCAGACGCTTTACTAACACTCTCCCCACTTGGAGAGTCAGCGCCTTTAACCTCCTGTTTGGCCCAGTTTGCAATTTCTGCGGAAGATGAACAGGAATAGGGAACACCAATGAGAGACTAGCTGGAGGTGTCTGGACGGGCAAATTTAACTCTCATTTCCCACCAGGAAGAGGAAATAACCAAAGGCTCAGCGTGCCGGGCCGGAACCAGATTAGGGCCTGAAGCCATCCTGCGGTGTTGCGGCCAGCTCAAAAGAAAGCGAGTTGAAGAAAGGAGCTCAGGGGCACTGTAATTCACAAACCTGCAGCGTTATAAATGACAGCTTTCGTCCAACAATATACTGAAGTAAGGCTGCCAAGAGGACTTGAAAGCGGGGCAGAATTGCAGGAAACCGATTTCAGGAGGTAGACTGGAATTGCATTGAAAGCATAGGAAAAGAGGCAGAACGTCCACAATGATGCACTTGGCCAAAAAGGGCGTATGCGTTTTTTCCTGAATATATTCAGGAAAAAACGCATACGCCCTTTTTGGCCAACCAAGCAAGCTTGCAAAGGAAATCTGCACTACAATGAAGTCTCACTTCCCCCCGGTCAAAAGGGCCATCTGAAAAAAGTGTAAAATCCAGAAAGGCAGGACAGGCCATGGAGAACTGGGAGCCTTGTTATGCTGATGGGCGGGATGTAAATTGCCAACAGACACTCGGGAGAAGTGTATGGTGTTTCCTGAAACATCTAAACAACAAAGCAACAGAGCCTAGGGCACTTCCACTTATGGTCCTATAGCTTAGGGAAATTAAAATCAAAAAGACACAGCCACCCCAAAGTTTGGGACGCCTCTGTTTACAAGAACCTCGTTTACCGTACAAGTTCAATATCACAGAAAGTGAAAAATGGATAAAGAACTTGTGGTACTTACGTACAATGCAGTATCACTCAGCAATGAAATCTATGTCATCAGGCCCGTAGCAGCATAATGAGTGGATTCAGGTACGATGATTCTCACTGAAATAAGTCACACAGAAAAAGAAACATCATAAGATATCACTAATACACGGAATGTAAACTTGGCTACACAGGAACTGAATTCCAAAACAGAACAGGGTCTCAAATTTAGAAAACCAACTTATGCTTGCTTAAGGGGAAAGGTGAGTTGGGGTGCTGCATAAAACCAGAGATTGAAATGAGCACAGATAAAGTTCCTTAAGCCAAATATGGACTAGACAAGAGCTACTCCTTGCTCAACGAAATGGACTCAACACCGCATATTTAACGCCTAAGAATGTACCTGACTAGTAAGTATCTTAAAACCTATGGATTGCTATGTCTCCAAAAGAGAATCAAGCGTGTGTACAGGGGCATAAACGCAGCAGTGATAGGATTGGAGAGGTTCGGTGAGCAAATGAAGACCCTTTGAAGTCATATTGCATGGTACCCATTCCACGGGTCTCAACTCTCCAGGTTTAAGGTATTCTTCCTTCAGCTAAAACATGCATGTGGAACCCAGAGTATGATCAACCATGTGAACGGGAGACGTGTTCAAATACGTCTCAGTTTTCCTCCCCTGGTACTCGGGTGCAACATTCCAGACGCTTTACTAACACTCTCCCCACTTGGAGAGTCAGCGCCTTTAACCTCCTGTTTGGCCCAGTTTGCAATTTCTGCGGAAGATGAACAGGAATAGGGAACACCAATGAGAGACTAGCTGGAGGTGTCTGGACGGGCAAATTTAACTCTCATTTCCCACCAGGAAGAGGAAATAACCAAAGGCTCAGCGTGCCGGGCCGGAACCAGATTAGGGCCTGAAGCCATCCTGCGGTGTTGCGGCCAGCTCAAAAGAAAGCGAGTTGAAGAAAGGAGCTCAGGGGCACTGTAATTCACAAACCTGCAGCGTTATAAATGACAGCTTTCGTCCAACAATATACTGAAGTAAGGCTGCCAAGAGGACTTGAAAGCGGGGCAGAATTGCAGGAAACCGATTTCAGGAGGTAGACTGGAATTGCATTGAAAGCATAGGAAAAGAGGCAGAACGTCCACAATGATGCACTTGGCCAAAAAGGGCGTATGCGTTTTTTCCTGAATATATTCAGGAAAAAACGCATACGCCCTTTTTGGCCAACCAAGCAAGCTTGCAAAGGAAATCTGCACTACAATGAAGTCTCACTTCCCCCCGGTCAAAAGGGCCATCTGAAAAAAGTGTAAAATCCAGAAAGGCAGGACAGGCCATGGAGAACTGGGAGCCTTGTTATGCTGATGGGCGGGATGTAAATTGCCAACAGACACTCGGGAGAAGTGTATGGTGTTTCCTGAAACATCT
Organism: Globicephala melas; assembly: GCF_963455315.2. NCBI lineage: Eukaryota > Metazoa > Chordata > Mammalia > Artiodactyla > Delphinidae > Globicephala > Globicephala melas. The sequence goes on from NW_027207210.1 coordinate 3,270,869, forward strand.
ATACAACAAAGCAACAGAGCCTAGGGCACTTCCACTTATGGTCCTATAGCTTAGGGAAATTAAAATCAAAAAGACACAGCCACCCCAAAGTTTGGGACGCCTCTGTTTACAAGAACCTCGTTTACCGTACAAGTTCAATATCACAGAAAGTGAAAAATGGATAAAGAACTTGTGGTACTTACGTACAATGCAGTATCACTCAGCAATGAAATCTATGTCATCAGGCCCGTAGCAGCATAATGAGTGGATTCAGGTACGATGATTCTCACTGAAATAAGTCACACAGAAAAAGAAACATCATAAGATATCACTAATACACGGAATGTAAACTTGGCTACACAGGAACTGAATTCCAAAACAGAACAGGGTCTCAAATTTAGAAAACCAACTTATGCTTGCTTAAGGGGAAAGGTGAGTTGGGGTGCTGCATAAAACCAGAGATTGAAATGAGCACAGATAAAGTTCCTTAAGCCAAATATGGAATAGACAAGAGCTACTCCTTGCTCAACGAAATGGACTCAACACCGCATATTAAACGCCTAAGAATGTACCTGACTAGTAAGTATCTTAAAACCTATGGATTGCTATGTCTCCAAAAGAGAATCAAGCGTGTGTACAGGGGCATAAACGCAGCAGTGATAGGATTGGAGAGGTTCGGTGAGCAAATGAAGACCCTTTGAAGTCATATTGCATGGTACCCATTCCACGGGTCTCAACTCTCCAGGTTTAAGGTATTCTTCCTTCAGCTAAAACATGCATGTGGAACCCAGAGTATGATCAACCATGTGAACGGGAGACGTGTTCAAATACGTCTCAGTTTTCCTCCCCTGGTACTCGGGTGCAACATTCCAGACGCTTTACTAACACTCTCCCCACTTGGAGAGTCAGCGCCTTTAACCTCCTGTTTGGCCCAGTTTGCAATTTCTGCGGAAGATGAACAGGAATAGGGAACACCAATGAGAGACTAGCTGGAGGTGTCTGGACGGGCAAATTTAACTCTCATTTCCCACCAGGAAGAGGAAATAACCAAAGGCTCAGCGTGCCGGGCCGGAACCAGATTAGGGCCTGAAGCCATCCTGCGGTGTTGCGGCCAGCTCAAAAGAAAGCGAGTTGAAGAAAGGAGCTCAGGGGCACTGTAATTCACAAACCTGCAGAGTTATAAATGACAGCTATCGTCCAAAAATATACTGAAGTAAGGCTGCCAAGAGTACTTGAAAGCGGGGCAGAATTGCAGGAAACCGATTTCAGGAGGTAGACTGGAATTGCATTGAAAGCATAGGAAAAGAGGCAGAACGTCCACAATGATGCACTTGGCCAAAAAGGGCGTATGCGTTTTTTCCTGAATATATTCAGGAAAAAACGCATACGCCCTTTTTGACCAACCAAGCAAGCTTGCAAAGGAAATCTGCACTACAATGAAGTCTCACTTCCCCCCGGTCAAAAGGGCCATCTGCAAAAAGTGTAAAATCCAGAAAGGCAGGACAGGCCATGGAGAACTGGGAGCCTTTTTATGCTGATGGGCGGGATGTAAACTGCCAACAGACACTCTGGAGAAGTGTATGGTGTTTCCTGAAACATCTAAAAAACAAAGCAACAGAGCCTAGGGCACTTCCACTTATGGTCCTATAGCTTAGGGAAATTAAAATCAAAAAGACACAGCCACCCCAAAGTTTGGGACGCCTCTGTTTACAAGAACCTCGTTTACCGTACAAGTTCAATATCACAGAAAGTGAAAAATGGATAAAGAACTTGTGGTACTTACGTACAATGCAGTATCACTCAGCAATGAAATCTATGTCATCAGGCCCGTAGCAGCATAATGAGTGGATTCAGGTACGATGATTCTCACTGAAATAAGTCACACAGAAAAAGAAACATCATAAGATATCACTAATACACGGAATGTAAACTTGGCTACACAGGAACTGAATTACAGAACAGAACAGGGTCTCAAATTTAGAAAACCAACTTATGCTTGCTTAAGGGGAAAGGTGAGTTGGGGTGCTGCATAAAACCAGAGATTGAAACGAGCACAGATAAAGTTCCTTAAGCCAAATATGGACTAGACAAGAGCTACTCCTTGCTCAACGAAATGGACTCAACACCCCATATTAAACGCCTAAGAATGTACCTGACTAGTAAGTATCTTAAAACCTATGGATTGCTATGTCTCCAAAAGAGAATCAAGCGTGTGTACAGGGGCATAAACGCAGCAGTGATAGGATTGGAGAGGTTCGGTGAGCAAATGAAGACCCTTTGAAGTCATATTGCATGGTACCCATTCCACGGGTCTCAACTCTCCAGGTTTAAGGTATTCTTCCTTCAGCTAAAACATGCATGTGGAACCCAGAGTATGATCAACCATGTGAACGGGAGACGTGTTCAAATATGTCTCAGTTTTCCTCCCCTGGTACTCGGGTGCAACATTCCAGACGCTTTACTAACACTCTCCCCACTTGGAGAGTCAGCGCCTTTAACCTCCTGTTTGGCCCAGTTTGCAATTTCTGGGGAAGATGAACAGGAATAGGGAACACCAATGAGAGACTAGCTGGAGGTGTCTGGACGGGCAAATTTAACTCTCATTTCCCACCAGGAAGAGGAAATAAACAAAGGCTCAGCGTGCCGGGCCGGAACCAGATTAGGGCCTGAAGCCATCCTGCGGTGTTGCGGCCAGCTCAAAAGAAAGCGAGTTGAAGAAAGGAGCTCAGGGGCACTGTAATTCACAAACCTGCAGAGTTATAAATGACAGCTATCGTCCAAAAATATACTGAAGTAAGGCTGCCAAGAGGACTTGAAAGCGGGGCAGAATTGCAGGAAACCGATTTCAGGAGGTAGACTGGAATTGCATTGAAAGCATAGGAAAAGAGGCAGAACGCCCACAATGATGCACTTGGCCAAAAAGGGCGTATGCGTTTTTTCCTGAATATATTCAGGAAAAAACGCATACGCCCTTTTTGGCCAACCAAGCAAGCTTGCAAAGGAAATCTGCACTACAATGAAGTCTCACTTCCCCCCGGTCAAAAGGGCCATCTGAAAAAAGTGTAAAATCCAGAAAGGCAGGACAGGCCATGGAGAACTGGGAGCCTTGTTATGCTGATGGGCGGGATGTAAATTGCCAACAGACACTCGGGAGAAGTGTATGGTGTTTCCTGAAACATCTAAACAACAAAGCAACAGAGCCTAGGGCACTTCCACTTATGGTCCTATAGCTTAGGGAAATTAAAATCAAAAAGACACAGCCACCCCAAAGTTTGGGACGCCTCTGTTTACAAGAACCTCGTTTACCGTACAAGTTCAATATCACAGAAAGTGAAAAATGGATAAAGAACTTGTGGTACTTACGTACAATGCAGTATCACTCAGCAATGAAATCTATGTCATCAGGCCCGTAGCAGCATAATGAGTGGATTCAGGTACGATGATTCTCACTGAAATAAGTCACACAGAAAAAGAAACATCATAAGATATCACTAATACACGGAATGTAAACTTGGCTACACAGGAACTGAATTCCAAAACAGAACAGGGTCTCAAATTTAGAAAACCAACTTATGCTTGCTTAAGGGGAAAGGTGAGTTGGGGTGCTGCATAAAACCAGAGATTGAAATGAGCACAGATAAAGTTCCTTAAGCCAAATATGGACTAGACAAGAGCTACTCCTTGCTCAACGAAATGGACTCAACACCGCATATTAAACGCCTAAGAATGTACCTGACTAGTAAGTATCTTAAAACCTATGGATTGCTATGTCTCCAAAAGAGAATCAAGCGTGTGTACAGGGGCATAAACGCAGCAGTGATAGGATTGGAGAGGTTCGGTGAGCAAATGAAGACCCTTTGAAGTCATATTGCATGGTACCCATTCCACGGGTCTCAACTCTCCAGGTTTAAGGTATTCTTCCTTCAGCTCAAACATGCATGTGGAACCCAGAGTATGATCAACCATGTGAACGGGAGACGTGTTCAAATACGTCTCAGTTTTCCTCCCCTGGTACTCGGGTGCAACATTCCAGACGCTTTACTAACACTCTCCCCACTTGGAGAGTCAGCGCCTTTAACCTCCTGTTTGGCCCAGTTTGCAATTTCTGCGGAAGATGAACAGGAATAGGGAACACCAATGAGAGACTAGCTGGAGGTGTCTGGACGGGCAAATTTAACTCTCATTTCCCACCAGGAAGAGGAAATAACCAAAGGCTCAGCGTGCCGTGCCGGAACCAGATTAGGGCCTGAAGCCATCCTGCGGTGTTGCGGCCAGCTCAAAAGAAAGCGAGTTGAAGAAAGGAGCTCAGGGGCACTGTAATTCACAAACCTGCAGCGTTATAAATGACAGCTTTCGTCCAAAAATATACTGAAGTAAGGCTGCCAAGAGGACTTGAAAGCGGGGCAGAATTGCAGGAAACCGATTTCAGGAGGTAGACTGGAATTGCATTGAAAGCATAGGAAAAGAGGCAGAACGTCCACAATGATGCACTTGGCCAAAAAGGGCGTATGCGTTTTTTCCTGAATATATTCAGGAAAAAACGCATACGCCCTTTTTGGCCAACCAAGCAAGCTTGCAAAGGAAATCTGCACTACAATGAAGTCTCACTTCCCCCCGGTCAAAAGGGCCATCTGAAAAACGTGTAAAATCCAGAAAGGCAGGACAGGCCATGGAGAACTGGGAGCCTTGTTATGCTGATGGGCGGGATGTAAATTGCCAACAGACACTCGGGAGAAGTGTATGGTGTTTCCTGAAACATCTAAAAAACAAAGCAACAGAGCCTAGGGCACTTCCACTTATGGTCCTATAGCTTAGGGAAATTAAAATCAAAAAGACACAGCCACCCCAAAGTTTGGGACGCCTCTGTTTACAAGAACCTCGTTTACCGTACAAGTTCAATATCACAGAAAGTGAAAAATGGATAAAGAACTTGTGGTACTTACGTACAATGCAGTATCACTCAGCAATGAAATCTATGTCATCAGGCCCGTAGCAGCATAATGAGTGGATTCAGGTACGATGATTCTCACTGAAATAAGTCACACAGAAAAAGAAACATCATAAGATATCACTAATACACGGAATGTAAACTTGGCTACACAGGAACTGAATTACAGAACAGAACAGGGTCTCAAATTTAGAAAACCAACTTATGCTTGCTTAAGGGGAAAGGTGAGTTGGGGTGCTGCATAAAACCAGAGATTGAAACGAGCACAGATAAAGTTCCTTAAGCCAAATATGGACTAGACAAGAGCTACTCCTTGCTCAACGAAATGGACTCAACACCGCATATTAAACGCCTAAGAATGTACCTGACTAGTAAGTATCTTAAAACCTATGGATTGCTATGTCTCCAAAAGAGAATCAAGCGTGTGTACAGGGGCATAAACGCAGCAGTGATAGGATTGGAGAGGTTCGGTGAGCAAATGAAGACCCATTGAAGTCATATTGCATGGTACCCATTCCACGGGTCTCAACTCTCCAGGTTTAAGGTATTCTTCCTTCAGCTAAAACATGCATGTGGAACCCAGAGTATGATCAAGCATGTGAACGGGAGACGTGTTCAAATATGTCTCAGTTTTCCTCCCCTGGTACTCGGGAGCAACATTCCAGACGCTTTACTAACATTCTCCCCACTTGGAGAGTCAGCGCCTTTAACCTCCTGTTTGGCCCAGTTTGCAATTTCTGCGGAAGATGAACAGGAATAGGGAACACCAATGAGAGACTAGCTGGAGGTGTCTGGACGGGCAAATTTAACTCTCATTTCCCACCAGGAAGAGGAAATAACCAAAGGCTCAGCGTGCCGTGCCGGAACCAGATTAGGGCCTGAAGCCATTCTGTGGTGTTGCGGCCAGCTCAAAAGAAAGCGAGTTGAAGAAAGGAGCTCAGGGGCACTGTAATTCACAAACCTGCAGAGTTATAAATGACAGCTATCGTCCAAAAATATACTGAAGTAAGGCTGCCAAGAGGACTTGAAAGCGGGGCAGAATTGCAGGAAACCGATTTCAGGAGGTAGACTGGAATTGCTTTGAAAGCATAGGAAAAGAGGCAGAACGTCCACAATGATGCACTTGGCCAAAAAGGGCGTATGCGTTTTTTCCTGAATATATTCAGGAAAAAACGCATACGCCCTTTTTGGCCAACCAAGCAAGCTTGCAAAGGAAATCTGCACTACAATGAAGTCTCACTTCCCCCCGGTCAAAAGGGCCATCTGAAAAAAGTGTAAAATCCAGAAAGGCAGGACAGGCCATGGAGAACTGGGAGCCTTGTTATGCTGATGGGCGGGATGTAAATTGCCAACAGACACTCGGGAGAAGTGTATGGTGTTTCCTGAAACATCTAAAAAACAAAGCAACAGAGCCTAGGGCACTTCCACTTATGGTCCTATAGCTTAGGGAAATTAAAACAAAAAAGACACAGCCACCCCAAAGTTTGGGACGCCTCTGTTTACAAGAACCTCGTTTACCGTACAAGTTCAATATCACAGAAAGTGAAAAATGGATAAAGAACTTGTGGTACTTACGTACAATGCAGTATCACTCAGCAATGAAATCTATGTCATCAGGCCCGTAGCAGCATAATGAGTGGATTCAGGTACGATGATTCTCACTGAAATAAGTCACACAGAAAAAGAAACATCATAAGATATCAGTAATACACGGAATGTAAACTTGGCTACACAGGAACTGAATTCCAAAACAGAACAGGGTCTCAAATTTAGAAAACCAACTTATGCTTGCTTAAGGGGAAAGGTGAGTTGGGGTGCTGCATAAAACCAGAGATTGAAATGAGCACAGATAAAGTTCCTTAAGCCAAATATGGACTAGACAAGAGCTACTCCTTGCTCAACGAAATGGACTCAACACCCCATATTAAACGCCTAAGAATGTACCTGACTAGTAAGTATCTTAAAACCTATGGATTGCTATGTCTCCAAAAGAGAATCAAGCGTGTGTACAGGGGCATAAACGCAGCAGTGATAGGATTGGAGAGGTTCGGTGAGCAAATGAAGACCCTTTGAAGTCATATTGCATGGTACCCATTCCACGGGTCTCAACTCTCCAGGTTTAAGGTATTCTTCCTTCAGCTAAAACATGCATGTGGAACCCAGAGTATGATCAACCATGTGAACGGGAGACGTGTTCAAATATGTCTCAGTTTTCCTCCCCTGGTACTCGGGTGCAACATTCCAGACGCTTTACTAACACTCTCCCCACTTGGAGAGTCAGCGCCTTTAACCTCCTGTTTGGCCCAGTTTGCAATTTCTGCGGAAGATGAACTGGAATACTGAGAACCAATGAGAGACTAGCAGGAGGTGTCTGGACGGGCAAATTTAACTCTCATTTCCCACCAGGAAGAGGAAATAACCAAAGGCTCAGCGTGCCGTGCCGGAACCAGATTAGGGCCTGAAGCCATCCTGCGGTGTTGCGGCCAGCTCAAAAGAAAGCGAGTTGAAGAAAGGAGCTCAGGGGCACTGTAATTCACAAACCTGCAGCGTTATAAATGACAGCTTTCGTCCAAAAATATACTGAAGTAAGGCTGCCAAGAGGACTTGAAAGCGGGGCAGAATTGCAGGAAACCGATTTCAGGAGGTAGACTGGAATTGCATTGAAAGCATAGGAAAAGAGGCAGAACGTCCACAATGATGCACTTGGCCAAAAAGGGCGTATGCGTTTTTTCCTGAATATATGCAGGAAAAAACGCATACGCCCTTTTTGGCCAACCAAGCAAGCTTGCAAAGGAAATCTGCACTACAATGAAGTCTCACTTCCCCCCGGTCAAAAGGGCCATCTGAAAAAAGTGTAAAATCCAGAAAGGCAGGACAGGCCATGGAGAACTGGGAGCCTTGTTATGCTGATGGGCGGGATGTAAATTGCCAACAGACACTTGGGAGAAGTGTATGGTGTTTCCGGAAACATCTAAAAAACAAAGCAACAGAGCCTAGGGCACTTCCACTTATGGTCCTATAGCTTAGGGAAATTAAAATAAAAAAGACACAGCCACCCCAAAGTTTGGGACGCCTCTGTTTACAAGAACCTCGTTTACCGTACAAGTTCAATATCACAGAAAGTGAAAAATGGATAAAGAACTTGTGGTACTTACGTACAATGCAGTATCACTCAGCAATGAAATCTATGTCATCAGGCCCGTAGCAGCATAATGAGTGGATTCAGGTACGATGATTCTCACTGAAATAAGTCACACAGAAAAAGAAACATCATAAGATATCACTAATACACGGAATGTAAACTTGGCTACACAGGAACTGAATTCCAAAACAGAACAGGGTCTCAAATTTAGAAAACCAACTTATGCTTGCTTAAGGGGAAAGGTGAGTTGGGGTGCTGCATAAAACCAGAGATTGAAATGAGCACAGATAAAGTTCCTTAAGCCAAATATGGACTAGACAAGAGCTACTCCTTGCTCAACGAAATGGACTCAACACCGCATATTAAACGCCTAAGAATGTACCTGACTAGTAAGTATCTTAAAACCTATGGATTGCTATGTCTCCAAAAGAGAATCAAGCGTGTGTACAGGGGCATAAACGCAGCAGTGATAGGATTGGAGAGGTTCGGTGAGCAAATGAAGACCCTTTGAAGTCATATTGCATGGTACCCATTCCACGGGTCTCAACTCTCCAGGTTTAAGGTATTCTTCCTTCAGCTAAAACATGCATGTGGAACCCAGAGTATGATCAACCATGTGAACGGGAGACGTGTTCAAATACGTCTCAGTTTTCCTCCCCTGGTACTCGGGTGCAACATTCCAGACGCTTTACTAACACTCTCCCCACTTGGAGAGTCAGCGTCTTTAAAGTCCTGTTTGGCCCAGTTTGCAATTTCTGCGGAAGATGAACAGGAATAGGGAACACCAATGAGAGACTAGCTGGAGGTGTCTGGACGGGCAAATTTAACTCTCATTTCCCACCAGGAAGAGGAAATAACCAAAGGCTCAGCGTGCCGTGCCGGAACCAGATTAGGGCCTGTAGCCATCCTGCGGTGTTGCGGCCAGCTCAAAAGAAAGCGAGTTGAAGAAAGGAGCTCAGGGGCACTGTAATTCACAAACCTGCAGAGTTATAAATGACAGCTATCGTCCAAAAATATACTGAAGTAAGGCTGCCAAGAGGACTTGAAAGCGGGGCAGAATTGCAGGAAACCGATTTCAGGAGGTAGACTGGAATTGCATTGAAAGCATAGGAAAAGAGGCAGAACGTCCACAATGATGCACTTGGCCAAAAAGGGCGTATGCGTTTTTTCCTGAATATATTCAGGAAAAAACGCATACGCCCTTTTTGGCCAACCAAGCAAGCTTGCAAAGGAAATCTGCACTACAATGAAGTCTCACTTCCCCCCGGTCAAAAGGGCCATCTGAAAAAAGTGTAAAATCCAGAAAGGCAGGACAGGCCATGGAGAACTGGGAGCCTTGTTATGCTGATGGGCGGGATGTAAATTGCCAACAGACACTCGGGAGAAGTGTATGGTGTTTCCTGAAACATCTAAACAACAAAGCAACAGAGCCTAGGGCACTTCCACTTATGGTCCTATAGCTTAGGGAAATTAAAATCAAAAAGACACAGCCACCCCAAAGTTTGGGACGCCTCTGTTTACAAGAACCTCGTTTACCGTACAAGTTCAATATCACAGAAAGTGAAAAATGGATAAAGAACTTGTGGTACTTACGTACAATGCAGTATCACTCAGCAATGAAATCTATGTCATCAGGCCCGTAGCAGCATAATGAGTGGATTCAGGTACGATGATTCTCACTGAAATAAGTCACACAGAAAAAGAAACATCATAAGATATCACTAATACACGGAATGTAAACTTGGCTACACAGGAACTGAATTCCAAAACAGAACAGGGTCTCAAATTTAGAAAACCAACTTATGCTTGCTTAAGGGGAAAGGTGAGTTGGGGTGCTGCATAAAACCAGAGATTGAAATGAGCACAGATAAAGTTCCTTAAGCCAAATATGGACTAGACAAGAGCTACTCCTTGCTCAACGAAATGGACTCAACACCGCATATTAAACGCCTAAGAATGTACCTGACTAGTAAGTATCTTAAAACCTATGGATTGCTATGTCTCCAAAAGAGAATCAAGCGTGTGTACAGGGGCATAAACGCAGCAGTGATAGGATTGGAGAGGTTCGGTGAGCAAATGAAGACCCTTTGAAGTCATATTGCATGGTACCCATTCCACGGGTCTCAACTCTCCAGGTTTAAGGTATTCTTCCTTCAGCTAAAACATGCATGTGGAACCCAGAGTATGATCAACCATGTGAACGGGAGACGTGTTCAAATACGTCTCAGTTTTCCTCCCCTGGTACTCGGGTGCAACATTCCAGACGCTTTACTAACACTCTCCCCACTTGGAGAGTCAGCGCCTTTAACCTCCTGTTTGGCCCAGTTTGCAATTTCTGCGGAAGATGAACTGGAATAGTGAGAACCAATGAGAGACTAGCAGGAGGTGTCTGGACGGGCAAATTTAACTCTCATTTCCCACCAGGAAGAGGAAATAACCAAAGGCTCAGCGTGCCGTGCCGGAACCAGATTAGGGCCTGAAGCCATTCTGTGGTGTTGCGGCCAGCTCAAAAGAAAGCGAGTTGAAGAAAGGAGCTCAGGGGCACTGTAATTCACAAACCTGCAGCGTTATAAATGACAGCTTTCGTCCAAAAATATACTGAAGTAAGGCTGCCAAGAGGACTTGAAAGCGGGGCAGAATTGCAGGAAACCGATTTCAGGAGGTAGACTGGAATTGCATTGAAAGCATAGGAAAAGAGGCAGAACGTCCACAATGATGCACTTGGCCAAAAAGGGCGTATGCGTTTTTTCCTGAATATATTCAGGAAAAAACGCATACGCCCTTTTTGGCCAACCAAGCAAGCTTGCAAAGGAAATCTGCACTACAATGAAGTCTCACTTCCCCCCGGTCAAAAGGGCCATCTAAAAAAGTGTAAAATCCAGAAAGGCAGGACAGGCCATGGAGAACTGGGAGCCTTGTTATGCTGATGGGCGGGATGTAAATTGCCAACAGACACTCGGGAGAAGTGTATGGTGTTTCCTGAAACATCTATACAACAAAGCAACAGAGCCTAGGGCACTTCCACTTATGGTCCTATAGCTTAGGGAAATTAAAATCAAAAAGACACAGCCATCCCAAAGTTTGGGACGCCTCTGTTTACAAGAACCTCGTTTACCGTACAAGTTCAATATCACAGAAAGTGAAAAATGGATAAAGAACTTGTGGTACTTACGTACAATGCAGTATCACTCAGCAATGAAATCTATGTCATCAGGCCCGTAGCAGCATAATGAGTGGATTCAGGTACGATGATTCTCACTGAAATAAGTCACACAGAAAAAGAAACATCATAAGATATCACTAATACACGGAATGTAAACTTGGCTACACAGGAACTGAATTCCAAAACAGAACAGGGTCTCAAATTTAGAAAACCAACTTATGCTTGCTTAAGGGGAAAGGTGAGTTGGGGTGCTGCATAAAACCAGAGATTGAAACGAGCACAGATAAAGTTCCTTAAGCCAAATATGGAATAGACAAGAGCTACTCCTCGCTCAACGAAATGGACTCAACACCGCATATTAAACGCCTAAGAATGTACCTGACTAGTAAGTATCTTAAAACCTATGGATTGCTATGTCTCCGAAAGAGAATCAAGCGTGTGTACAGGGGCATAAACGCAGCAGTGATAGGATTGGAGAGGTTCGGTGAGCAAATGAAGACCCTTTGAAGTCATATTGCATGGTACCCATTCCACGGGTTTCAACTACCCAGGTTTAAGGTATTCTTCCTTCAGCTAAAACATGCATGTGGAACCTAGAGTATGATCAACCGTGTGATCGGGAGACGTGTTCAAATATGTCTCAGTTTTCGTAGCCTGGTACTCGGGTGCAACATTCCAGACGCTTTACTAACACTCTCCCGACTTGGAGAGTCCATCCCTTTAATCTCCTGTTTGGCCCAGTTTGCAATTTCTGCGGAAGATGAACAGGAATAGCGAGAACCAATGAGAGACTAGCTGGAGGTGTCTGGACGGGCAAATTTAACTCTCATTTCCCACCAGGAAGAGGAATTAACCAAAGGCTCAGCGTGCCGTGCCGGAACCAGATTAGGGCCTGAAGCCATCCTGCGGTGTTGCGGCCAGCTCAAAAGAAAGCGAGTTGAAGAAAGGAGCTCAGGGGCACTGTAATTCACAAACCTGCAGAGTTATAAATGACAGCTATCGTCCAAAAATATACTGAAGTAAGGCTGCGAAGAGGACTTGAAAGCGGGGCAGAATTGCAGGAAACCGATTTCAGGAGGTAGACTGGAATTGCATTGAAAGCATAGGAAAAGAGGCAGAACGTCCACAATGATGCACTTGGTCAAAAAGGGCGTATGCGTTTTTTCCTGAATATATTCAGGAAAAAACGCATACGCCCTTTTTGGCCAACCAAGCAAGCTTGCAAAGGAAATCTGCACTACAATGAAGTCTCACTTCCCCCCGGTCAAAAGGGCCATCTGAAAAAAGTGTAAAATCCAGAAAGGCAGGACAGGCCATGGAGAACTGGGAGCCTTGTTATGCTGATGGGCGGGATGTAAATTGCCAACAGACACTCGGGAGAAGTGTATGGTGTTTCCTGAAACATCTAAAAAACAAAGCAACAGAGCCTAGGGCACTTCCACTTATGGTCCTATAGCTTAGGGAAATTAAAATCAAAAAGACACAGCCACCCCAAAGTTTGGGACGCCTCTGTTTACAAGAACCTCGTTTACCGTACAAGTTCAATATCACAGAAAGTGAAAAATGGATAAAGAACTTGTGGTACTTACGTACAATGCAGTATCACTCAGCAATGAAATCTATGTCATCAGGCCCGTAGCAGCATAATGAGTGGATTCAGGTACGATGATTCTCACTGAAATAAGTCACACAGAAAAAGAAACATCATAAGATATCACTAATACACGGAATGTAAACTTGGCTACACAGGAACTGAATTCCAAAACAGAACAGGGTCTCAAATTTAGAAAACCAACTTATGCTTGCTTAAGGGGAAAGGTGAGTTGGGGTGCTGCATAAAACCAGAGATTGAAATGAGCACAGATAAAGTTCCTTAAGCCAAATATGGACTAGACAAGAGCTACTCCTTGCTCAACGAAATGGACTCAACACCGCATATTAAACGCCTAAGAATGTACCTGACTAGTAAGTATCTTAAAACCTATGGATTGCTATGTCTCCGAAAGAGAATCAAGCGTGTGTACAGGGGCATAAACGCAGCAGTGATAGGATTGGAGAGGTTCGGTGAGCAAATGAAGACCCTTTGAAGTCATATTGCATGGTACCCATTCCACGGGTCTCAACTCTCCAGGTTTAAGGTATTCTTCCTTCAGCTAAAACATGCATGTGGAACCCAGAGTATGATCAACCATGTGAACGGGAGACGTGTTCAAATACGTCTCAGTTTTCCTCCCCTGGTACTCGGGTGCAACATTCCAGACGCTTTACTAACACTCTCCCCACTTGGAGAGTCAGCGCCTTTAACCTCCTGTTTGGCCCAGTTTGCAATTTCTGCGGAAGATGAACTGGAATAGTGAGAACCAATGAGAGACTAGCAGGAGGTGTCTGGACGGGCAAATTTAACTCTCATTTCCCACCAGGAAGAGGAAATAACCAAAGGCTCAGCGTGCCGTGCCGGAACCAGATTAGGGCCTGAAGCCATTCTGTGGTGTTGCGGCCAGCTCAAAAGAAAGCGAGTTGAAGAAAGGAGCTCAGGGACACTGTAATTCACAAACCTGCAGAGTTATAAATGACAGCTATCGTCCAAAAATATACTGAAGTAAGGCTGCCAAGAGGACTCGAAAGCGGGGCAGAATTGCAGGAAACCGATTTCAGGAGGTAGACTGGAATTGCTTTGAAAGCATAGGAAAAGAGGCAGAACGTCCACAATGATGCACTTGGCCAAAAAGGGCGTATGCGTTTTTTCCTGAATATATTCAGGAAAAAACGCATACGCCCTTTTTGGCCAACCAAGCAAGCTTGCAAAGGAAATCTGCACTACAATGAAGTCTCACTTCACCCCGGTCAAAAGGGCCATCTGAAAAAAGTGTAAAATCCAGAAAGGCAGGACAGGCCATGGAGAACTGGGAGCCTTGTTATGCTGATGGGCGGGATGTAAATTGCCAACAGACACTCTGGAGAAGTGTAGGGTGTTTCCTGAAACATCTAAAAAACAAAGCAACAGAGCCTAGGGCACTTCCACTTATGGTCCTATAGCTTAGGGAAATTAAAATCAAAAAGACACAGCCACCCCAAAGTTTGGGACGCCTCTGTTTACAAGAACCTCGTTTACCGTACAAGTTCAATATCACAGAAAGTGAAAAATGGATAAAGAACTTGTGGTACTTACGTACAATGCAGTATCACTCAGCAATGAAATCTATGTCATCAGGCCCGTAGCAGCATAATGAGTGGATTCAGGTACGATGATTCTCACTGAAATAAGTCACACAGAAAAAGAAACATCATAAGATATCAGTAATACACGGAATGTAAACTTGGCTACACAGGAACTGAATTACAGAAAAGAACAGGGTCTCAAATTTAGAAAACCAACTTATGCTTGCTTAAGGGGAAAGGTGAGTTGGGGTGCTGCATAAAACCAGAGATTGAAACGAGCACAGATAAAGTTCCTTAAGCCAAATATGGAATAGACAAGAGCTACTCCTTGCTCAACGAAATGGACTCAACACCCCATATTAAACGCCTAAGAATGTACCTGACTAGTAAGTATCTTAAAACCTATGGATTGCTATGTCTCCAAAAGAGAATCAAGCGTGTGTACAGGGGCATAAACGCAGCAGTGATAGGATTGGAGAGGTTCGGTGAGCAAATGAAGACCCTTTGAAGTCATATTGCATGGTACCCATTCCACGGGTCTCAACTCTCCAGGTTTAAGGTATTCTTCCTTCAGCTAAAACATGCATGTGGAACCCAGAGTATGATCAACCATGTGAATGGGAGACGTGTTCAAATATGTCTCAGTTTTCCTCCCCTGGTACTCGGGTGCAACATTCCAGATGCTTTACTAACACTCTCCCCACTTGGAGAGTCAGCGCCTTTAACCTCCTGTTTGGCCCAGTTTGCAATTTCTGCGGAAGATGAACAGGAATAGGGAACACCAATGAGAGACTAGCTGGAGGTGTCTGGACGGGCAAATTTAACTCTCATTTCCCACCAGGAAGAGGAAATAACCAAAGGCTCAGCGTGCCGTGCCGGAACCAGATTAGGGCCTGAAGCCATCCTGCGGTGTTGCGGCCAGCTCAAAAGAAAGCGAGTTGAAGAAAGGAGCTCAGGGGCACTGTAATTCACAAACCTGCAGAGTTATAAATGACAGCTATCGTCCAAAAATATACTGAAGTAAGGCTGCCAAGAGGACTTGAAAGCGGGGCAGAATTGCAGGAAACCGATTTCAGGAGGTAGACTTGAATTGCATTGAAAGCATAGGAAAAGAGGCAGAACGCCCACAATGATGCACTTGGCCAAAAAGGGCGTATGTGTTTTTTCCTGAATATATTCAGGAAAAAACGCATACGCCCTTTTTGGCCAACCAAGCAAGCTTGCAAAGGAAATCTGCACTACAATGAAGTCTCACTTCCCCCCGGTCAAAAGGGCCATCTGAAAAAATTGTAAAATCCAGAAACGCAGGACAGGCCATGGAGAACTGGGAGCCTTGTTATGCTGATGGGCGGGATGTAAATTGCCAACAGACACTCGGGAGAAGTGTATGGTGTTTCCTGAAACATCTAAACAACAAAGCAACAGAGCCTAGGGCACTTCCACTTATGGTCCTATAGCTTAGGGAAATTAAAATCAAAAAGACACAGCCACCCCAAAGTTTGGGACGCCTCTGTTTACAAGAACCTCGTTTACCGTCCAAGTTCAATATCACAGAAAGTGAAAAATGGATAAAGAACTTGTGGTACTTACGTACAATGCAGTATCACTCAGCAATGAAATCTATGTCATCAGGCCCGTAGCAGCATAATGAGTGGATTCAGGTACGATGATTCTCACTGAAATAAGTCACACAGAAAAAGAAACATCATAAGATATCACTAATACACGGAATGTAAACTTGGCTACACAGGAACTGAATTCCAAAACAGAACAGGGTCTCAAATTTAGAAAACCAACTTATGCTTGCTTAAGGGGAAAGGTGAGTTGGGGTGCTGCATAAAACCAGAGATTGAAATGAGCACAGATAAAGTTCCTTAAGCCAAATATGGACTAGACAAGAGCTACTCCTTGCTCAACGAAATGGACTCAACACCGCATATTTAACGCCTAAGAATGTACCTGACTAGTAAGTATCTTAAAACCTATGGATTGCTATGTCTCCAAAAGAGAATCAAGCGTGTGTACAGGGGCATAAACGCAGCAGTGATAGGATTGGAGAGGTTCGGTGAGCAAATGAAGACCCTTTGAAGTCATATTGCATGGTACCCATTCCACGGGTCTCAACTCTCCAGGTTTAAGGTATTCTTCCTTCAGCTAAAACATGCATGTGGAACCCAGAGTATGATCAACCATGTGAACGGGAGACGTGTTCAAATACGTCTCAGTTTTCCTCCCCTGGTACTCGGGTGCAACATTCCAGACGCTTTACTAACACTCTCCCCACTTGGAGAGTCAGCGCCTTTAACCTCCTGTTTGGCCCAGTTTGCAATTTCTGCGGAAGATGAACAGGAATAGGGAACACCAATGAGAGACTAGCTGGAGGTGTCTGGACGGGCAAATTTAACTCTCATTTCCCACCAGGAAGAGGAAATAACCAAAGGCTCAGCGTGCCGTGCCGGAACCAGATTAGGGCCTGAAGCCATCCTGCGGTGTTGCGGCCAGCTCAAAAGAAAGCGAGTTGAAGAAAGGAGCTCAGGGGCACTGTAATTCACAAACCTGCAGAGTTATAAATGACAGCTATCGTCCAAAAATATACTGAAGTAAGGCTGCCAAGAGGACTTGAAAGCGGGGCAGAATTGCAGGAAACCGATTTCAGGAGGTAGACTGGAATTGCATTGAAAGCATAGGAAAAGAGGCAGAACGTCCACAATGATGCACTTGGCCAAAAAGGGCGTATGCGTTTTTTCCTGAATATATTCAGGAAAAAACGCATACGCCCTTTTTGGCCAACCAAGCAAGCTTGCAAAGGAAATCTGCACTACAATGAAGTCTCACTTCCCCCCGGTCAAAAGGGCCATCTGAAAAAAGTGTAAAATCCAGAAAGGCAGGACAGGCCATGGAGAACTGGGAGCCTTGTTATGCTGATGGGCGGGATGTAAATTGCCAACAGACACTCGGGAGAAGTGTATGGTGTTTCCGGAAACATCTAAAAAACAAAGCAACAGAGCCTAGGGCACTTCCACTTATGGTCCTATAGCTTAGGGAAATTAAAATCAAAAAGACACAGCCACCCCAAAGTTTGGGACGCCTCTGTTTACAAGAACCTCGTTTACCGTACAAGTTCAATATCACAGAAAGTGAAAAATGGATAAAGAACTTGTGGTACTTACGTACAATGCAGTATCACTCAGCAATGAAATCTATGTCATCAGGCCCGTAGCAGCATAATGAGTGGATTCAGGTACGATGATTCTCACTGAAATAAGTCACACAGAAAAAGAAACATCATAAGATATCACTAATACACGGAATGTAAACTTGGCTACACAGGAACTGAATTCCAAAACAGAACAGGGTCTCAAATTTAGAAAACCAACTTATGCTTGCTTAAGGGGAAAGGTGAGTTGGGGTGCTGCATAAAACCAGAGATTGAAATGAGCACAGATAAAGTTCCTTAAGCCAAATATGGAATAGACAAGAGCTACTCCTTGCTCAACGAAATGGACTCAACACCGCATATTAAACGCCTAAGAATGTACCTGACTAGTAAGTATCTTAAAACCTATGGATTGCTATGTCTCCAAAAGAGAATCAAGCGTGTGTACAGGGGCATAAACGCAGCAGTGATAGGATTGGAGAGGTTCGGTGAGCAAATGAAGACCCTTTGAAGTCATATTGCATGGTACCCATTCCACGGGTCTCAACTCTCCAGGTTTAAGGTATTCTTCCTTCAGCTAAAACATGCATGTGGAACCCAGAGTATGATCAACCATGTGAACGGGAGACGTGTTCAAATACGTCTCAGTTTTCCTCCCCTGGTACTCGGGTGCAACATTCCAGACGCTTTACTAACACTCTCCCCACTTGGAGAGTCAGCGCCTTTAACCTCCTGTTTGGCCCAGTTTGCAATTTCTGCGGAAGATGAACAGGAATAGGGAACACCAATGAGAGACTAGCTGGAGGTGTCTGGACGGGCAAATTTAACTCTCATTTCCCACCAGGAAGAGGAAATAACCAAAGGCTCAGCGTGCCGTGCCGGAACCAGATTAGGGCCTGAAGCCATCCTGCGGTGTTGCGGCCAGCTCAAAAGAAAGCGAGTTGAAGAAAGGAGCTCAGGGGCACTGTAATTCACAAACCTGCAGCGTTATAAATGACAGCTTTCGTCCAAAAATATACTGAAGTAAGGCTGCCAAGAGGACTTGAAAGCGGGGCAGAATTGCAGGAAACCGATTTCAGGAGGTAGACTGGAATTGCATTGAAAGCATAGGAAAAGAGGCAGAACGTCCACAATGATGCACTTGGCCAAAAAGGGCGTATGCGTTTTTTCCTGAATATATTCAGGAAAAAACGCATACGCCCTTTTTGGCCAACCAAGCAAGCTTGCAAAGGAAATCTGCACTACAATGAAGTCTCACTTCCCCCCGGTCAAAAGGGCCATCTGAAAAAAGTGTAAAATCCAGAAAGGCAGGACAGGCCATGGAGAACTGGGAGCCTTGTTATGCTGAGGGGCGGGATGTAAATTGCCAACAGACACTCGGGAGAAGTGTATGGTGTTTCCGGAAACATCTAAAAAACAAAGCAACAGAGCCTAGGGCACTTCCACTTATGGTCCTATAGCTTAGGGAAATTAAAATCAAAAAGACACAGCCACCCCAAAGTTTGGGACGCCTCTGTTTACAAGAACCTCGTTTACCGTACAAGTTCAATATCACAGAAAGTGAAAAATGGATAAAGAACTTGTGGTACTTACGTACAATGCAGTATCACTCAGCAATGAAATCTATGTCATCAGGCCCGTAGCAGCATAATGAGTGGATTCAGGTACGATGATTCTCACTGAAATAAGTCACACAGAAAAAGAAACATCATAAGATATCACTAATACACGGAATGTAAACTTGGCTACACAGGAACTGAATTCCAAAACAGAACAGGGTCTCAAATTTAGAAAACCAACTTATGCTTGCTTAAGGGGAAAGGTGAGTTGGGGTGCTGCATAAAACCAGAGATTGAAATGAGCACAGATAAAGTTCCTTAAGCCAAATATGGACTAGACAAGAGCTACTCCTTGCTCAACGAAATGGACTCAACACCGCATATTAAACGCCTAAGAATGTACCTGACTAGTAAGTATCTTAAAACCTATGGATTGCTATGTCTCCAAAAGAGAATCAAGCGTGTGTACAGGGGCATAAACGCAGCAGTGATAGGATTGGAGAGGTTCGGTGAGCAAATGAAGACCCTTTGAAGTCATATTGCATGGTACCCATTCCACGGGTCTCAACTCTCCAGGTTTAAGGTATTCTTCCTTCAGCTAAAACATGCATGTGGAACCCAGAGTATAATCAACCGTGTGAACGGGAGACGTGTTCAAATATGTCTCAGTTTTCCTCCCCTGGTACTCGGGTGCAACATTCCAGACGCTTTACTAACACTCTCCCCACTTGGAGAGTCAGCGCCTTTAACCTCCTGTTTGGCCCAGTTTTCAATTTCAGCGGAAGATGAACAGGAATAGGGAACACCAATGAGAGACTAGCTGGAGGTGTCTGGACGGGCAAATTTAACTCTCATTTCCCACCAGGAAGAGGAATTAACCAAAGGCTCAGCGTGCCGGGCCGGAACCAGATTAGGGCCTGAAGCCATCCTGCGGTGTTGCGGCCAGCTCAAAAGAAAGCGAGTTGAAGAAAGGAGCTCAGGGGCACTGTAATTCACAAACCTGCAGAGTTATAAATGACAGCTTTCGTCCAAAAATATACTGAAGTAAGGCTGCCAAGAGGACTTGAAAGCGGGGCAGAATTGCAGGAAACCGATTTCAGGAGGTAGACTGGAATTGCATTGAAAGCATAGGAAAAGAGGCAGAACGTCCACAATGATGCACTTGGCCAAAAAGGGCGTATGCGTTTTTTCCTGAATATATTCAGGAAAAAACGCATACGCCCTTTTTGGCCAACCAAGCAAGCTTGCAAAGGAAATCTGCACTACAATGAAGTCTCACTTCCCCCCGGTCAAAAGGGCCATCTGAAAAAAGTGTAAAATCCAGAAAGGCAGGACAGGCCATGGAGAACTGGGAGCCTTGTTATGCTGATGGGCGGGATGTAAATTGCCAACAGACACTCGGGAGAAGTGTATGGTGTTTCCGGAAACATCTAAAAAACAAAGCAACAGAGCCTAGGGCACTTCCACTTATGGTCCTATAGCTTAGGGAAATTAAAATCAAAAAGACACAGCCACCCCAAAGTTTGGGATGCCTCTGTTTACAAGAACCTCATTTACCGTTCAAGTTCAATATCACAGAAAGTGAAAAATGGATAAAGAACTTGTGGTACTTACGTACAATGCAGTATCACTCAGCAATGAAATCTATGTCATCAGGCCCGTAGCAGCATAATGAGTGGATTCAGGTACGATGATTCTAACTGAAATAAGTCACACAGAAAATGAAACATCATAAGGTATCACTAATACACGGAATGTGACCTTGGCTACACATGAACTGAATTACAAAACAGAACAGGGTCTCAAGTTTAGAAAACCAACTTATGCCTGCTTAAGGGGAAAGGTGAGTTGGGGTGCTGCATAAAACCAGAGATTGAAATGAGCACAGATAAAGTTCCTTAAGCCAAATATGGAATAGACAAGAGCTACTCCTTGCTCAACGAAATGGACTCAACACCGCATATTAAACGCCTAAGAATGTACCTGACTAGTAAGTATCTTAAAACCTATGGATTGCTATGTCTCCAAAAGAGAATCAAGCGTGTGTACAGGGGCATAAACGCAGCAGTGATAGGATTGGAGAGGTTCGGTGAGCAAATGAAGACCCTTTGAAGTCATATTGCATGGTACCCATTCCACGGGTCTCAACTCTCCAGGTTTAAGGTATTCTTCCTTCAGCTAAAACATGCATGTGGAACCCAGAGTATGATCAACCATGTGAACGGGAGACGTGTTCAAATACGTCTCAGTTTTCCTCCCCTGGTACTCGGGTGCAACATTCCAGACGCTTTACTAACACTCTCCCCACTTGGAGAGTCAGCGCCTATAACCTCCTGTTTGGCCCAGTTTGCAATTTCTGCGGAAGATGAACAGGAATAGGGAACACCAATGAGAGACTAGCTGGAGGTGTCTGGACGGGCAAATTTAACTCTCATTTCCCACCAGGAAGAGGAATTAACCAAAGGCTCAGCGTGCCGGGCCGGAACCAGATTAGGGCCTGAAGCCATCCTGCGGTGTTGCGGCCAGCTCAAAAGAAAGCGAGTTGAAGAAAGGAGCTCAGGGGCACTGTAATTCACAAACCTGCAGAGTTATAAATGACAGCTATCGTCCAAAAATATACTGAAGTAAGGCTGCCAAGAGGACTTGAAAGCGGGGCAGAATTGCAGGAAACCGATTTCAGGAGGTAGACTGGAATTGCATTGAAAGCATAGGAAAAGAGGCAGAACGCCCACAATGATGCACTTGGCCAAAAAGGGCGTATGTGTTTTTTCCTGAATATATTCAGGAAAAAACGCATACGCCCTTTTTGGCCAACCAAGCAAGCTTGCAAAGGAAATCTGCACTACAATGAAGTCTCACTTCCCCCCGGTCAAAAGGGCCATCTGAAAAAAGTGTAAAATCCAGAAAGGCAGGACAGGCCATGGAGAACTGGGAGCCTTGTTATGCTGAGGGGCGGGATGTAAATTGCCAACAGACACTCGGGAGAAGTGTATGGTGTTTCCTGAAACATCTAAACAACAAAGCAACAGAGCCTAGGGCACTTCCACTTATGGTCCTATAGCTTAGGGAAATTAAAATCAAAAAGACACAGCCACCCCAAAGTTTGGGACGCCTCTGTTTACAAGAACCTCGTTTACCGTACAAGTTCAATATCACAGAAAGTGAAAAATGGATAAAGAACTTGTGGTACTTACGTACAATGCAGTATCACTCAGCAATGAAATCTATGTCATCAGGCCCGTAGCAGCATAATGAGTGGATTCAGGTACGATGATTCTCACTGAAATAAGTCACACAGAAAAAGAAACATCATAAGATATCACTAATACACGGAATGTAAACTTGGCTACACAGGAACTGAATTCCAAAACAGAACAGGGTCTCAAATTTAGAAAACCAACTTATGCTTGCTTAAGGGGAAAGGTGAGTTGGGGTGCTGCATAAAACCAGAGATTGAAATGAGCACAGATAAAGTTCCTTAAGCCAAATATGGACTAGACAAGAGCTACTCCTTGCTCAACGAAATGGACTCAACACCGCATATTTAACGCCTAAGAATGTACCTGACTAGTAAGTATCTTAAAACCTATGGATTGCTATGTCTCCAAAAGAGAATCAAGCGTGTGTACAGGGGCATAAACGCAGCAGTGATAGGATTGGAGAGGTTCGGTGAGCAAATGAAGACCCTTTGAAGTCATATTGCATGGTACCCATTCCACGGGTCTCAACTCTCCAGGTTTAAGGTATTCTTCCTTCAGCTAAAACATGCATGTGGAACCCAGAGTATGATCAACCATGTGAACGGGAGACGTGTTCAAATACGTCTCAGTTTTCCTCCCCTGGTACTCGGGTGCAACATTCCAGACGCTTTACTAACACTCTCCCCACTTGGAGAGTCAGCGCCTTTAACCTCCTGTTTGGCCCAGTTTGCAATTTCTGCGGAAGATGAACAGGAATAGGGAACACCAATGAGAGACTAGCTGGAGGTGTCTGGACGGGCAAATTTAACTCTCATTTCCCACCAGGAAGAGGAAATAACCAAAGGCTCAGTGTGCCGTGCCGGAACCAGATTAGGGCCTGAAGCCATCTTGCGGTGTTGCGGCCAGCTCAAAAGAAAGCGAGTTGAAGAAAGGAGCTCAGGGGCACTGTAATTCACAAACCTGCAGCGTTATAAATGACAGCTTTCGTCCAAAAATATACTGAAGTAAGGCTGCCAAGAGGACTTGAAAGCGGGGCAGAATTGCAGGAAACCGATTTCAGGAGGTAGACTGGAATTGCATTGAAAGCATAGGAAAAGAGGCAGAACGTCCACAATGATGCACTTGGCCAAAAAGGGCGTATGCGTTTTTTCCTGAATATATTCAGGAAAAAACGCATACGCCCTTTTTGGCCAACCAAGCAAGCTTGCAAAGGAAATCTGCACTACAATGAAGTCTCACTTCCCCCCGGTCAAAAGGGCCATCTGAAAAAAGTGTAAAATCCAGAAAGGCAGGACAGGCCATGGAGAACTGGGAGCCTTGTTATGCTGATGGGCGGGATGTAAATTGCCAACAGACACTCGGGAGAAGTGTATGGTGTTTCCGGAAACATCTAAAAAACAAAGAAACAGAGCCTAGGGCACTTCCACTTATGGTCCTATAGCTTAGGGAAATTAAAATCAAAAAGACACAGCCACCCCAAAGTTTGGGACGCCTCTGTTTACAAGAACCTCGTTTACCGTACAAGTTCAACATCGCAGAAAGTGAAAAATGGATAAAGAACTTGTGGTACTTACGTACAATGCAGTATCACTCAGCAATGAAATCTATGTCATCAGGCCCGTAGCAGCATAATGAGTGGATTCAGGTACGATGATTCTCACTGAAATAAGTCACACAGAAAAAGAAACATCATAAGATATCACTAATACACGGAATGTAAACTTGGCTACACAGGAACTGAATTCCAAAACAGAACAGGGTCTCAAATTTAGAAAACCAACTTATGCTTGCTTAAGGGGAAAGGTGAGTTGGGGTGCTGCATAAAACCAGAGATTGAAATGAGCACAGATAAAGTTCCTTAAGCCAAATATGGACTAGACAAGAGCTACTCCTTGCTCAACGAAATGGACTCAACACCGCATATTAAACGCCTAAGAATGTACCTGACTAGTAAGTATCTTAAAACCTATGGATTGCTATGTCTCCAAAAGAGAATCAAGCGTGTGTACAGGGGCATAAACGCAGCAGTGATAGGATTGGAGAGGTTCGGTGAGCAAATGAAGACCCTTTGAAGTCATATTGCATGGTACCCATTCCACGGGTCTCAACTCTCCAGGTTTAAGGTATTCTTCCTTCAGCTAAAACATGCATGTGGTACCCAGAGTATGATCAACCATGTGAACGGGAGACGTGTTCAAATACGTCTCAGTTTTCCTCCCCTGGTACTCGGGTGCAACATTCCAGACGCTTTACTAACACTCTCCCCACTTGGAGAGTCAGCGCCTTTAACCTCCTGTTTGGCCCAGTTTGCAATTTCTGCGGAAGATGAACAGGAATAGGGAACACCAATGAGAGACTAGCTGGAGGTGTCTGGACGGGCAAATTTAACTCTCATTTCCCACCAGGAAGAGGAAATAACCAAAGGCTCAGCGTGCCGGGCCGGAACCAGATTAGGGCCTGAAGCCATCCTGCGGTGTTGCGGCCAGCTCAAAAGAAAGCGAGTTGAAGAAAGGAGCTCAGGGGCACTGTAATTCACAAACCTGCAGAGTTATAAATGACAGCTATCGTCCAAAAATATACTGAAGTAAGGCTGCCAAGAGGACTTGAAAGCGGGGCAGAATTGCAGGAAACCGATTTCAGGAGGTAGACTGGAATTGCATTGAAAGCATAGGAAAAGAGGCAGAACGCCCACAATGATGCACTTGGCCAAAAAGGGCGTATGTGTTTTTTCCTGAATATATTCAGGAAAAAACGCATACGCCCTTTTTGGCCAACCAAGCAAGCTTGCAAAGGAAATCTGCACTACAATGAAGTCTCACTTCCCCCCGGTCAAAAGGGCCATCTGCAAAAAGTGTAAAATCCAGAAAGGCAGGACAGGCCATGGAGAACTGGGAGCCTTGTTATGCTGATGGGCGGGATGTAAATTGCCAACAGACACTCGGGAGAAGTGTATGGTGTTTCCTGAAACATCTAAACAACAAAGCAACAGAGCCTAGGGCACTTCCACTTATGGTCCTATAGCTTAGGGAAATTAAAATCAAAAAGACACAGCCACCCCAAAGTTTGGGACGCCTCTGTTTACAAGAACCTCGTTTACCGTACAAGTTCAATATCACAGAAAGTGAAAAATGGATAAAGAACTTGTGGTACTTACGTACAATGCAGTATCACTCAGCAATGAAATCTATGTCATCAGGCCCGTAGCAGCATAATGAGTGGATTCAGGTACGATGATTCTCACTGAAATAAGTCACACAGAAAAAGAAACATCATAAGATATCACTAATACACGGAATGTAAACTTGGCTACACAGGAACTGAATTCCAAAACAGAACAGGGTCTCAAATTTAGAAAACCAACTTATGCTTGCTTAAGGGGAAAGCTGAGTTGGGGTGCTGCATAAAACCAGAGATTGAAATGAGCACAGATAAAGTTCCTTAAGCCAAATATGGACTAGACAAGAGCTACTCCTTGCTCAACGAAATGGACTCAACACCGCATATTTAACGCCTAAGAATGTACCTGACTAGTAAGTATCTTAAAACCTATGGATTGCTATGTCTCCAAAAGAGAATCAAGCGTGTGTACAGGGGCATAAACGCAGCAGTGATAGGATTGGAGAGGTTCGGTGAGCAAATGAAGACCCTTTGAAGTCATATTGCATGGTACCCATTCCACGGGTCTCAACTCTCCAGGTTTAAGGTATTCTTCCTTCAGCTAAAACATGCATGTGGAACCCAGAGTATGATCAACCATGTGAACGGGAGACGTGTTCAAATACGTCTCAGTTTTCCTCCCCTGGTACTCGGGTGCAACATTCCAGACGCTTTACTAACACTCTCCCCACTTGGAGAGTCAGCGCCTTTAACCTCCTGTTTGGCCCAGTTTGCAATTTCTGCGGAAGATGAACAGGAATAGGGAACACCAATGAGAGACTAGCTGGAGGTGTCTGGACGGGCAAATTTAACTCTCATTTCCCACCAGGAAGAGGAAATAACCAAAGGCTCAGCGTGCCGGGCCGGAACCAGATTAGGGCCTGAAGCCATTCTGTGGTGTTGCGGCCAGCTCAAAAGAAAGCGAGTTGAAGAAAGGAGCTCAGGGGCACTGTAATTCACAAACCTGCAGCGTTATAAATGACAGCTTTCGTCCAAAAATATACTGAAGTAAGGCTGCCAAGAGGACTTGAAAGCGGGGCAGAATTGCAGGAAACCGATTTCAGGAGGTAGACTGGAATTGCTTTGAAAGCATAGGAAAAGAGGCAGAACGTCCACAATGATGCACTTGGCCAAAAAGGGCGTATGCGTTTTTTCCTGAATATATTCAGGAAAAAACGCATACGCCCTTTTTGGCCAACCAAGCAAGCTTGCAAAGGAAATCTGCACTACAATGAAGTCTCACTTCCCCCCGGTCAAAAGGGCCATCTGAAAAAAGTGTAAAATCCAGAAAGGCAGGACAGGCCATGGAGAACTGGGAGCCTTGTTATGCTGATGGGCGGGATGTAAACTGCCAACAGACACTCGGGAGAAGTGTATGGTGTTTCCTGAAACATCTAAAAAACAAAGCAACAGAGCCTAGGGCACTTCCACTTATGGTCCTATAGCTTAGGGAAATTAAAATCAAAAAGACACAGCCACCCCAAAGTTTGGGACGCCTCTGTTTACAAGAACCTCGTTTACCGTACAAGTTCAATATCGCAGAAAGTGAAAAATGGATAAAGAACTTGTGGTACTTACGTACAATGCAGTATCACTCAGCAATGAAATCTATGTCATCAGGCCCGTAGCAGCATAATGAGTGGATTCAGGTACGATGATTCTCACTGAAATAAGTCACACAGAAAAAGAAACATCATAAGATATCACTAATACACGGAATGTAAACTTGGCTACACAGGAACTGAATTACAGAACAGAACAGGGTCTCAAATTTAGAAAACCAACTTATGCTTGCTTAAGGGGAAAGGTGAGTTGGGGTGCTGCATAAAACCAGAGATTGAAATGAGCACAGATAAAGTTCCTTAAGCCAAATATGGAATAGACAAGAGCTACTCCTTGCTCAACGAAATGGACTCAACACCGCATATTAAACGCCTAAGAATGTACCTGACTAGTAAGTATCTTAAAACCTATGGATTGCTATGTCTCCAAAAGAGAATCAAGCGTGTGTACAGGGGCATAAACGCAGCAGTGATAGGATTGGAGAGGTTCGGTGAGCAAATGAAGACCCTTTGAAGTCATATTGCATGGTACCCATTCCACGGGTCTCAACTCTCCAGGTTTAAGGTATTCTTCCTTCAGCTAAAACATGCATGTGGAACCCAGAGTATGATCAACCATGTGAACGGGAGACGTGTTCAAATACGTCTCAGTTTTCCTCCCCTGGTACTCGGGTGCAACATTCCAGACGCTTTACTAACACTCTCCCCACTTGGAGAGTCAGCGCCTTTAACCTCCTGTTTGGCCCAGTTTGCAATTTCTGCGGAAGATGAACAGGAATAGGGAACACCAATGAGAGACTAGCTGGAGGTGTCTGGACGGGCAAATTTAACTCTCATTTCCCACCAGGAAGAGGAAATAACCAAAGGCTCAGCGTGCCGGGCCGGAACCAGATTAGGGCCTGAAGCCATCCTGCGGTGTTGCGGCCAGCTCAAAAGAAAGCGAGTTGAAGAAAGGAGCTCAGGGGCACTGTAATTCACAAACCTGCAGCGTTATAAATGACAGCTTTCGTCCAAAAATATACTGAAGTAAGGCTGCCAAGAGGACTTGAAAGCGGGGCAGAATTGCAGGAAACCCATTTCAGGAGGTAGACTGGAATTGCATTGAAAGCATAGGAAAAGAGGCAGAACGTCCACAATGATGCACTTGGCCAAAAAGGGCGTATGCGTTTTTTCCTGAATATATTCAGGAAAAAACGCATACGCCCTTTTTGGCCAACCAAGCAAGCTTGCAAAGGAAATCTGCACTACAATGAAGTCTCACTTCCCCCCGGTCAAAAGGGCCATCTGAAAAAAGTGTAAAATCCAGAAAGGCAGGACAGGCCATGGAGAACTGGGAGCCTTGTTATGCTGATGGGCGGGATGTAAATTGCCAACAGACACTCGGGAGAAGTGTATGGTGTTTCCTGAAACATCTATACAACAAAGCAACAGAGCCTAGGGCACTTCCACTTATGGTCCTATAGCTTAGGGAAATTAAAATCAAAAAGACACAGCCACCCCAAAGTTTGGGACGCCTCTGTTTACAAGAACCTCGTTTACCGTACAAGTTCAATATCACAGAAAGTGAAAAATGGATAAAGAACTTGTGGTACTTACGTACAATGCAGTATCACTCAGCAATGAAATCTATGTCATCAGGCCCGTAGCAGCATAATGAGTGGATTCAGGTACGATGATTCTCACTGAAATAAGTCACACAGAAAAAGAAACATCATAAGATATCACTAATACACGGAATGTAAACTTGGCTACACAGGAACTGAATTCCAAAACAGAACAGGGTCTCAAATTTAGAAAACCAACTTATGCTTGCTTAAGGGGAAAGGTGAGTTGGGGTGCTGCATAAAACCAGAGATTGAAATGAGCACAGATAAAGTTCCTTAAGCCAAATATGGACTAGACAAGAGCTACTCCTTGCTCAACGAAATGGACTCAACACCGCATATTAAACGCCTAAGAATGTACCTGACTAGTAAGTATCTTAAAACCTATGGATTGCTATGTCTCCAAAAGAGAATCAAGCGTGTGTACAGGGGCATAAACGCAGCAGTGATAGGATTGGAGAGGTTCGGTGAGCAAATGAAGACCCTTTGAAGTCATATTGCATGGTACCCATTCCACGGGTCTCAACTCTCCAGGTTTAAGGTATTCTTCCTTCAGCTAAAACATGCATGTGGAACCCAGAGTATGATCAACCATGTGAACGGGAGACGTGTTCAAATATGTCTCAGTTTTCCTCCCCTGGTACTCGGGTGCAACATTCCAGACGCTTTACTCACACTCTCCCCACTTGGAGAGTCAGCGCCTTTAACCTCCTGTTTGGCCCAGTTTGCAATTTCTGCGGAAGATGAACAGGAATAGGGAACACCAATGAGAGACTAGCTGGAGGTGTCTGGACGGGCAAATTTAACTCTCATTTCCCACCAGGAAGAGGAAATAACCAAAGGCTCAGCGTGCCGTGCCGGAACCAGATTAGGGCCTGAAGCCATCCTGCGGTGTTGCGGCCAGCTCAAAAGAAAGCGAGTTGAAGAAAGGAGCTCAGGGGCACTGTAATTCACAAACCTGCAGAGTTATAAATGACAGCTATCGTCCAAAAATATACTGAAGTAAGGCTGCCAAGAGGACTTGAAAGCGGGGCAGAATTGCAGGAAACCGATTTCAGGAGGTAGACTGGAATTGCATTGAAAGCATAGGAAAAGAGGCAGAACGTCCACAATGATGCACTTGGCCAAAAAGGGCGTATGCGTTTTTTCCTGAATATATTCAGGAAAAAACGCATACGCCCTTTTTGGCCAACCAAGCAAGCTTGCAAAGGAAATCTGCACTACAATGAAGTCTCACTTCCCCCCGGTCAAAAGGGCCATCTGCAAAGAGTGTAAAATCCAGAAAGGCAGGACAGGCCATGGAGAACTGGGAGCCTTGTTATGCTGATGGGCAGGATGTAAACTGCCAACAGACACTCGGGAGAAGTGTATGGTGTTTCCTGAAACATCTAAAAAACAAAGCAACAGAGCCTAGGGCACTTCCACTTATGGTCCTATAGCTTAGGGAAATTAAAATCAAAAAGACACAGCCACCCCAAAGTTTGGGACGCCTCTGTTTACAAGAACCTCGTTTACCGTACAAGTTCAATATCACAGAAAGTGAAAAATGGATAAAGAACTTGTGGTACTTACGTACAATGCAGTATCACTCAGCAATGAAATCTATGTCATCAGGCCCGTAGCAGCATAATGAGTGGATTCAGGTACGATGATTCTCACTGAAATAAGTCACACAGAAAAAGAAACATCATAAGATATCACTAATACACGGAATGTAAACTTGGCTACACAGGAACTGAATTACAGAACAGAACAGGGTCTCAAATTTAGAAAACCAACTTATGCTTGCTTAAGGGGAAAGGTGAGTTGGGGTGCTGCATAAAACCAGAGATTGAAACGAGCACAGATAAAGTTCCTTAAGCCAAATATGGACTAGACAAGAGCTACTCCTTGCTCAACGAAATGGACTCAACACCCCATATTAAACGCCTAAGAATGTACCTGACTAGTAAGTATCTTAAAACCTATGGATTGCTATGTCTCCAAAAGAGAATCAAGCGTGTGTACAGGGGCATAAACGCAGCAGTGATAGGATTGGAGAGGTTCGGTGAGCAAATGAAGACCCTTTGAAGTCATATTGCATGGTACCCATTCCACGGGTCTCAACTCTCCAGGTTTAAGGTATTCTTCCTTCAGCTAAAACATGCATGTGGAACCCAGAGTATGATCAACCATGTGAACGGGAGACGTGTTCAAATATGTCTCAGTTTTCCTCCCCTGGTACTCGGGTGCAACATTCCAGACGCTTTACTCACACTCTCCCCACTTGGAGAGTCAGCGCCTTTAACCTCCTGTTTGGCCCAGTTTGCAATTTCTGCGGAAGATGAACAGGAATAGGGAACACCAATGAGAGACTAGCTGGAGGTGTCTGGACGGGCAAATTTAACTCTCATTTCCCACCAGGAAGAGGAAATAACCAAAGGCTCAGCGTGCCGGGCCGGAACCAGATTAGGGCCTGAAGCCATCCTGCGGTGTTGCGGCCAGCTCAAAAGAAAGCGAGTTGAAGAAAGGAGCTCAGGGGCACTGTAATTCACAAACCTGCAGCGTTATAAATGACAGCTTTCGTCCAAAAATATACTGAAGTAAGGCTGCCAAGAGGACTTGAAAGCGGGGCAGAATTGCAGGAAACCGATTTCAGGAGGTAGACTGGAATTGCATTGAAAGCATAGGAAAAGAGGCAGAACGTCCACAATGATGCACTTGGCCAAAAAGGGCGTATGCGTTTTTTCCTGAATATATTCAGGAAAAAACGCATACGCCCTTTTTGGCCAACCAAGCAAGCTTGCAAAGGAAATCTGCACTACAATGAAGTCTCACTTCCCCCCGGTCAAAAGGGCCATCTGAAAAAAGTGTAAAATCCAGAAAGGCAGGACAGGCCATGGAGAACTGGGAGCCTTGTTATGCTGAGGGGCGGGATGTAAATTGCCAACAGACACTCGGGAGAAGTGTATGGTGTTTCCGGAAACATCTAAAAAACAAAGCAACAGAGCCTAGGGCACTTCCACTTATGGTCCTATAGCTTAGGGAAATTAAAATCAAAAAGACACAGCCACCCCAAAGTTTGGGACGCCTCTGTTTACAAGAACCTCGTTTACCGTACAAGTTCAATATCACAGAAAGTGAAAAATGGATAAAGAACTTGTGGTACTTACGTACAATGCAGTATCACTCAGCAATGAAATCTATGTCATCAGGCCCGTAGCAGCATAATGAGTGGATTCAGGTACGATGATTCTCACTGAAATAAGTCACACAGAAAAAGAAACATCATAAGATATCACTAATACACGGAATGTAAACTTGGCTACACAGGAACTGAATTCCAAAACAGAACAGGGTCTCAAATTTAGAAAACCAACTTATGCTTGCTTAAGGGGAAAGGTGAGTTGGGGTGCTGCATAAAACCAGAGATTGAAATGAGCACAGATAAAGTTCCTTAAGCCAAATATGGACTAGACAAGAGCTACTCCTTGCTCAACGAAATGGACTCAACACCCCATATTAAACGCCTAAGAATGTACCTGACTAGTAAGTATCTTAAAACCTATGGATTGCTATGTCTCCAAAAGAGAATCAAGCGTGTGTACAGGGGCATAAACGCAGCAGTGATAGGATTGGAGAGGTTCGGTGAGCAAATGAAGACCCTTTGAAGTCATATTGCATGGTACCCATTCCACGGGTCTCAACTCTCCAGGTTTAAGGTATTCTTCCTTCAGCTAAAACATGCATGTGGAACCCAGAGTATGATCAACCATGTGAACGGGAGACGTGTTCAAATATGTCTCAGTTTTCCTCCCCTGGTACTCGGGTGCAACATTCCAGACGCTTTACTAACACTCTCCCCACTTGGAGAGTCAGCGCCTTTAACCTCCTGTTTGGCCCAGTTTGCAATTTCTGCGGAAGATGAACTGGAATAGTGAGAACCAATGAGAGACTAGCAGGAGGTGTCTGGACGGGCAAATTTAACTCTCATTTCCCACCAGGAAGAGGAAATAACCAAAGGCTGAGCGTGCCGTGCCGGAACCAGATTAGGGCCTGAAGCCATTCTGTGGTGTTGCGGCCAGCTCAAAAGAAAGCGAGTTGAAGAAAGGAGCTCAGGGGCACTGTAATTCACAAACCTGCAGAGTTATAAATGACAGCTATCGTCCAAAAATATACTGAAGTAAGGCTGCCAAGAGGACTTGAAAGCGGGGCAGAATTGCAGGAAACCGATTTCAGGAGGTAGACTGGAATTGCTTTGAAAGCATAGGAAAAGAGGCAGAACGTCCACAATGATGCACTTGGCCAAAAAGGGCGTATGCGTTTTTTCCTGAATATATTCAGGAAAAAACGCATACGCCCTTTTTGGCCAACCAAGCAAGCTTGCAAAGGAAATCTGCACTACAATGAAGTCTCACTTCCCCCCGGTCAAAAGGGCCATCTGAAAAAAGTGTAAAATCCAGAAAGGCAGGACAGGCCATGGAGAACTGGGAGCCTTGTTATGCTGATGGGCGGGATGTAAATTGCCAACAGACACTCGGGAGAAGTGTATGGTGTTTCCTGAAACATCTAAAAAACAAAGCAACAGAGCCTAGGGCACTTCCACTTATGGTCCTATAGCTTAGGGAAATTAAAATAAAAAAGACACAGCCACCCCAAAGTTTGGGACGCCTCTGTTTACAAGAACCTCGTTTACCGTACAAGTTCAATATCACAGAAAGTGAAAAATGGATAAAGAACTTGTGGTACTTACGTACAATGCAGTATCACTCAGCAATGAAATCTATGTCATCAGGCCCGTAGCAGCATAATGAGTGGATTCAGGTACGATGATTCTCACTGAAATAAGTCACACAGAAAAAGAAACATCATAAGATATCACTAATACACGGAATGTAAACTTGGCTACACAGGAACTGAATTACAGAACAGAACAGGGTCTCAAATTTAGAAAACCAACTTATGCTTGCTTAAGGGGAAAGGTGAGTTGGGGTGCTGCATAAAACCAGAGATTGAAATGAGCACAGATAAAGTTCCTTAAGCCAAATATGGAATAGACAAGAGCTACTCCTTGCTCAACGAAATGGACTCAACACCGCATATTAAACGCCTAAGAATGTACCTGACTAGTAAGTATCTTAAAACCTATGGATTGCTATGTCTCCAAAAGAGAATCAAGCGTGTGTACAGGGGCATAAACGCAGCAGTGATAGGATTGGAGAGGTTCGGTGAGCAAATGAAGACCCTTTGAAGTCATATTGCATGGTACCCATTCCACGGGTCTCAACTCTCCAGGTTTAAGGTATTCTTCCTTCAACTAAAACATGCATGTGGAACCCAGAGTATGATCAACCATGTGAACGGGAGACGTGTTCAAATATGTCTCAGTTTTCCTCCCCTGGTACTCGGGTGCAACATTCCAGATGCTTTACTAACACTCTCCCCACTTGGAGAGTCAGCGCCTTTAACCTCCTGTTTGGCCCAGTTTGCAATTTCTGCGGAAGATGAACAGGAATAGGGAACACCAATGAGAGACTAGCTGGAGGTGTCTGGACGGGCAAATTTAACTCTCATTTCCCACCAGGAAGAGGAAATAACCAAAGGCTCAGCGTGCCGGGCCGGAACCAGATTAGGGCCTGAAGCCATCCTGCGGTGTTGCGGCCAGCTCAAAAGAAAGCGAGTTGAAGAAAGGAGCTCAGGGGCACTGTAATTCACAAACCTGCAGAGTTATAAATGACAGCTATCGTCCAAAAATATACTGAAGTAAGGCTGCCAAGAGGACTTGAAAGCGGGGCAGAATTGCAGGAAACCGATTTCAGGAGGTAGACTGGAATTGCATTGAAAGCATAGGAAAAGAGGCAGAACGCCCACAATGATGCACTTGGCCAAAAAGGGCGTATGTGTTTTTTCCTGAATATATTCAGGAAAAAACGCATACGCCCTTTTTGGCCAACCAAGCAAGCTTGCAAAGGAAATCTGCACTACAATGAAGTCTCACTTCCCCCCGGTCAAAAGGGCCATCTGAAAAAAGTGTAAAATCCAGAAAGGCAGGACAGGCCATGGAGAACTGGGAGCCTTGTTATGCTGATGGGCGGGATGTAAATTGCCAACAGACACTCGGGAGAAGTGTATGGTGTTTCCTGAAACATCTAAACAACAAAGCAACAGAGCCTAGGGCACTTCCACTTATGGTCCTATAGCTTAGGGAAATTAAAATCAAAAAGACACAGCCACCCCAAAGTTTGGGACGCCTCTGTTTACAAGAACCTCGTTTACCGTACAAGTTCAGTATCACAGAAAGTGAAAAATGGATAAAGAACTTGTGGTACTTACGTACAATGCAGTATCACTCAGCAATGAAATCTATGTCATCAGGCCCGTAGCAGCATAATGAGTGGATTCAGGTACGATGATTCTCACTGAAATAAGTCACACAGAAAAAGAAACATCATAAGATATCACTAATACACGGAATGTAAACTTGGCTACACAGGAACTGAAT
The DNA here is from genome assembly GCF_963455315.2 of Globicephala melas. Lineage (NCBI taxonomy): Eukaryota > Metazoa > Chordata > Mammalia > Artiodactyla > Delphinidae > Globicephala > Globicephala melas. The sequence goes on from NW_027207210.1 coordinate 3,305,979, forward strand.
TCCAAAACAGAACAGGGTCTCAAATTTAGAAAACCAACTTATGCTTGCTTAAGGGGAAAGGTGAGTTGGGGTGCTGCATAAAACCAGAGATTGAAATGAGCACAGATAAAGTTCCTTAAGCCAAATATGGACTAGACAAGAGCTACTCCTTGCTCAACGAAATGGACTCAACACCGCATATTTAACGCCTAAGAATGTACCTGACTAGTAAGTATCTTAAAACCTATGGATTGCTATGTCTCCAAAAGAGAATCAAGCGTGTGTACAGGGGCATAAACGCAGCAGTGATAGGATTGGAGAGGTTCGGTGAGCAAATGAAGACCCTTTGAAGTCATATTGCATGGTACCCATTCCACGGGTCTCAACTCTCCAGGTTTAAGGTATTCTTCCTTCAGCTAAAACATGCATGTGGAACCCAGAGTATGATCAACCATGTGAACGGGAGACGTGTTCAAATACGTCTCAGTTTTCCTCCCCTGGTACTCGGGTGCAACATTCCAGACGCTTTACTAACACTCTCCCCACTTGGAGAGTCAGCGCCTTTAACCTCCTGTTTGGCCCAGTTTGCAATTTCTGCGGAAGATGAACAGGAATAGGGAACACCAATGAGAGACTAGCTGGAGGTGTCTGGACGGGCAAATTTAACTCTCATTTCCCACCAGGAAGAGGAAATAACCAAAGGCTCAGCGTGCCGGGCCGGAACCAGATTAGGGCCTGAAGACATCCTGCGGTGTTGCGGCCAGCTCAAAAGAAAGCGAGTTGAAGAAAGGAGCTCAGGGGCACTGTAATTCACAAACCTGCAGCGTTATAAATGACAGCTTTCGTCCAAAAATATACTGAAGTAAGGCTGCCAAGAGGACTTGAAAGCGGGGCAGAATTGCAGGAAACCGATTTCAGGAGGTAGACTGGAATTGCATTGAAAGCATAGGAAAAGAGGCAGAACGTCCACAATGATGCACTTGGCCAAAAAGGGCGTATGCGTTTTTTCCTGAATATATTCAGGAAAAAACGCATACGCCCTTTTTGGCCAACCAAGCAAGCTTGCAAAGGAAATCTGCACTACAATGAAGTCTCACTTCCCCCCGGTCAAAAGGGCCATCTGAAAAAAGTGTAAAATCCAGAAAGGCAGGACAGGCCATGGAGAACTGGGAGCCTTGTTATGCTGATGGGCGGGATGTAAATTGCCAACAGACACTCGGGAGAAGTGTATGGTGTTTCCGGAAACATCTAAAAAACAAAGAAACAGAGCCTAGGGCACTTCCACTTATGGTCCTATAGCTTAGGGAAATTAAAATCAAAAAGACACAGCCACCCCAAAGTTTGGGACGCCTCTGTTTACAAGAACCTCGTTTACCGTACAAGTTCAACATCGCAGAAAGTGAAAAATGGATAAAGAACTTGTGGTACTTACGTACAATGCAGTATCACTCAGCAATGAAATCTATGTCATCAGGCCCGTAGCAGCATAATGAGTGGATTCAGGTACGATGATTCTCACTGAAATAAGTCACACAGAAAAAGAAACATCATAAGATATCACTAATACACGGAATGTAAACTTGGCTACACAGGAACTGAATTCCAAAACAGAACAGGGTCTCAAATTTAGAAAACCAACTTATGCTTGCTTAAGGGGAAAGGTGAGTTGGGGTGCTGCATAAAACCAGAGATTGAAATGAGCACAGATAAAGTTCCTTAAGCCAAATATGGACTAGACAAGAGCTACTCCTTGCTCAACGAAATGGACTCAACACCGCATATTAAACGCCTAAGAATGTACCTGACTAGTAAGTATCTTAAAACCTATGGATTGCTATGTCTCCAAAAGAGAATCAAGCGTGTGTACAGGGGCATAAACGCAGCAGTGATAGGATTGGAGAGGTTCGGTGAGCAAATGAAGACCCTTTGAAGTCATATTGCATGGTACCCATTCCACGGGTCTCAACTCTCCAGGTTTAAGGTATTCTTCCTTCAGCTAAAACATGCATGTGGAACCCAGAGTATGATCAACCATGTGAACGGGAGACGTGTTCAAATACGTCTCAGTTTTCCTCCCCTGGTACTCGGGTGCAACATTCCAGACGCTTTACTAACACTCTCCCCACTTGGAGAGTCAGCGCCTTTAACCTCCTGTTTGGCCCAGTTTGCAATTTCTGCGGAAGATGAACAGGAATAGGGAACACCAATGAGAGACTAGCTGGAGGTGTCTGGACGGGCAAATTTAACTCTCATTTCCCACCAGGAAGAGGAAATAACCAAAGGCTCAGCGTGCCGTGCCGGAACCAGATTAGGGCCTGAAGCCATCCTGCGGTGTTGCGGCCAGCTCAAAAGAAAGTGAGTTGAAGAAAGGAGCTCAGGGGCACTGTAATTCACAAACCTGCAGCGTTATAAATGACAGCTTTCGTCCAAAAATATACTGAAGTAAGGCTGCCAAGAGGACTTGAAAGCGGGGCAGAATTGCAGGAAACCGATTTCAGGAGGTAGACTGGAATTGCATTGAAAGCATAGGAAAAGAGGCAGAACGTCCACAATGATGCACTTGGCCAAAAAGGGCGTATGCGTTTTTTCCTGAATATATTCAGGAAAAAACGCATACGCCCTTTTTGGCCAACCAAGCAAGCTTGCAAAGGAAATCTGCACTACAATGAAGTCTCACTTCCCCCCGGTCAAAAGGGCCATCTGAAAAAAGTGTAAAATCCAGAAAGGCAGGACAGGCCATGGAGAACTGGGAGCCTTGTTATGCTGATGGGCGGGATGTAAATTGCCAACAGACACTCGGGAGAAGTGTATGGTGTTTCCTGAAACATCTAAAAAACAAAGCAACAGAGCCTAGGGCACTTCCACTTATGGTCCTATAGCTTAGGGAAATTAAAATCAAAAAGACACAGCCACCCCAAAGTTTGGGACGCCTCTGTTTACAAGAACCTCGTTTACCGTACAAGTTCAATATCACAGAAAGTGAAAAATGGATAAAGAACTTGTGGTACTTACGTACAATGCAGTATCACTCAGCAATGAAATCTATGTCATCAGGCCCGTAGCAGCATAATGAGTGGATTCAGGTACGATGATTCTCACTGAAATAAGTCACACAGAAAAAGAAACATCATAAGATATCACTAATACACGGAATGTAAACTTGGCTACACAGGAACTGAATTCCAAAACAGAACAGGGTCTCAAATTTAGAAAACCAACTTATGCTTGCTTAAGGGGAAAGGTGAGTTGGGGTGCTGCATAAAACCAGAGATTGAAATGAGCACAGATAAAGTTCCTTAAGCCAAATATGGACTAGACAAGAGCTACTCCTTGCTCAACGAAATGGACTCAACACCGCATATTAAACGCCTAAGAATGTACCTGACTAGTAAGTATCTTAAAACCTATGGATTGCTATGTCTCCAAAAGAGAATCAAGCGTGTGTACAGGGGCATAAACGCAGCAGTGATAGGATTGGAGAGGTTCGGTGAGCAAATGAAGACCCTTTGAAGTCATATTGCATGGTACCCATTCCACGGGTCTCAACTCTCCAGGTTTAAGGTATTCTTCCTTCAGCTAAAACATGCATGTGGAACCCAGAGTATGATCAACCATGTGAACGGGAGACGTGTTCAAATACGTCTCAGTTTTCCTCCCCTGGTACTCGGGTGCAACATTCCAGACGCTTTACTAACACTCTCCCCACTTGGAGAGTCAGCGCCTTTAACCTCCTGTTTGGCCCAGTTTGCAATTTCTGCGGAAGATGAAGAGGAATAGGGAACACCAATGAGAGACTAGCTGGAGGTGTCTGGACGGGCAAATTTAACTCTCATTTCCCACCAGGAAGAGGAAATAACCAAAGGCTCAGCGTGCCGTGCCGGAACCAGATTAGGGCCTGAAGCCATCCTGCGGTGTTGCGGCCAGCTCAAAAGAAAGCGAGTTGAAGAAAGGAGCTCAGGGGCACTGTAATTCACAAACCTGCAGCGTTATAAATGACAGCTTTCGTCCAAAAATATACTGAAGTAAGGCTGCCAAGAGGACTTGAAAGCGGGGCAGAATTGCAGGAAACCGATTTCAGGAGGTAGACTGGAATTGCATTGAAAGCATAGGAAAAGAGGCAGAACGTCCACAATGATGCACTTGGCCAAAAAGGGCGTATGCGTTTTTTCCTGAATATATTCAGGAAAAAACGCATATGCCCTTTTTGGCCAACCAAGCAAGCTTGCAAAGGAAATCTGCACTACAATGAAGTCTCACTTCCCCCCGGTCAAAAGGGCCATCTGAAAAAAGTGTAAAATCCAGAAAGGCAGGACAGGCCATGGAGAACTGGGAGCCTTGTTATGCTGATGGGCGGGATGTAAATTGCCAACAGACACTCGGGAGAAGTGTATGGTGTTTCCTGAAACATCTATACAACAAAGCAACAGAGCCTAGGGCACTTCCACTTATGGTCCTATAGCTTAGGGAAATTAAAATCAAAAAGACACAGCCACCCCAAAGTTTGGGACGCCTCTGTTTACAAGAACCTCGTTTACCGTACAAGTTCAATATCACAGAAAGTGAAAAATGGATAAAGAACTTGTGGTACTTACGTACAATGCAGTATCACTCAGCAATGAAATCTATGTCATCAGGCCCGTAGCAGCATAATGAGTGGATTCAGGTACGATGATTCTCACTGAAATAAGTCACACAGAAAAAGAAACATCATAAGATATCACTAATACACGGAATGTAAACTTGGCTACACAGGAACTGAATTCCAAAACAGAACAGGGTCTCAAATTTAGAAAACCAACTTATGCTTGCTTAAGGGGAAAGGTGAGTTGGGGTGCTGCATAAAACCAGAGATTGAAATGAGCACAGATAAAGTTCCTTAAGCCAAATATGGACTAGACAAGAGCTACTCCTTGCTCAACGAAATGGACTCAACACCGCATATTAAACGCCTAAGAATGTACCTGACTAGTAAGTATCTTAAAACCTATGGATTGCTATGTCTCCAAAAGAGAATCAAGCGTGTGTACAGGGGCATAAACGCAGCAGTGATAGGATTGGAGAGGTTCGGTGAGCAAATGAAGACCCTTTGAAGTCATATTGCATGGTACCCATTCCACGGGTCTCAACTCTCCAGGTTTAAGGTATTCTTCCTTCAGCTAAAACATGCATGTGGAACCCAGAGTATGATCAACCATGTGAACGGGAGACGTGTTCAAATACGTCTCAGTTTTCCTCCCCTGGTACTCGGGTGCAACATTCCAGACGCTTTACTAACACTCTCCCCACTTGGAGAGTCAGCGCCTTTAACCTCCTGTTTGGCCCAGTTTGCAATTTCTGCGGAAGATGAACAGGAATAGGGAACACCAATGAGAGACTAGCTGGAGGTGTCTGGACGGGCAAATTTAACTCTCATTTCCCACCAGGAAGAGGAAATAACCAAAGGCTCAGCGTGCCGGGCCGGAACCAGATTAGGGCCTGAAGCCATCCTGCGGTGTTGCGGCCAGCTCAAAAGAAAGCGAGTTGAAGAAAGGAGCTCAGGGGCACTGTAATTCACAAACCTGCAGAGTTATAAATGACAGCTATCGTCCAAAAATATACTGAAGTAAGGCTGCCAAGAGGACTTGAAAGCGGGGCAGAATTGCAGGAAACCGATTTCAGGAGGTAGACTGGAATTGCATTGAAAGCATAGGAAAAGAGGCAGAACGTCCACAATGATGCACTTGGCCAAAAAGGGCGTATGCGTTTTTTCCTGAATATATTCAGGAAAAAACGCATACGCCCTTTTTGGCCAACCAAGCAAGCTTGCAAAGGAAATCTGCACTACAATGAAGTCTCACTTCCCCCCGGTCAAAAGGGCCATCTGCAAAGAGTGTAAAATCCAGAAAGGCAGGACAGGCCATGGAGAACTGGGAGCCTTGTTATGCTGATGGGCAGGATGTAAACTGCCAACAGACACTCGGGAGAAGTGTATGGTGTTTCCTGAAACATCTAAAAAACAAAGCAACAGAGCCTAGGGCACTTCCACTTATGGTCCTATAGCTTAGGGAAATTAAAATCAAAAAGACACAGCCACCCCAAAGTTTGGGACGCCTCTGTTTACAAGAACCTCGTTTACCGTACAAGTTCAATATCACAGAAAGTGAAAAATGGATAAAGAACTTGTGGTACTTACGTACAATGCAGTATCACTCAGCAATGAAATCTATGTCATCAGGCCCGTAGCAGCATAATGAGTGGATTCAGGTACGATGATTCTCACTGAAATAAGTCACACAGAAAAAGAAACATCATAAGATATCACTAATACACGGAATGTAAACTTGGCTACACAGGAACTGAATTACAGAACAGAACAGGGTCTCAAATTTAGAAAACCAACTTATGCTTGCTTAAGGGGAAAGGTGAGTTGGGGTGCTGCATAAAACCAGAGATTGAAACGAGCACAGATAAAGTTCCTTAAGCCAAATATGGACTAGACAAGAGCTACTCCTTGCTCAACGAAATGGACTCAACACCCCATATTAAACGCCTAAGAATGTACCTGACTAGTAAGTATCTTAAAACCTATGGATTGCTATGTCTCCAAAAGAGAATCAAGCGTGTGTACAGGGGCATAAACGCAGCAGTGATAGGATTGGAGAGGTTCGGTGAGCAAATGAAGACCCTTTGAAGTCATATTGCATGGTACCCATTCCACGGGTCTCAACTCTCCAGGTTTAAGGTATTCTTCCTTCAGCTAAAACATGCATGTGGAACCCAGAGTATGATCAACCATGTGAACGGGAGACGTGTTCAAATATGTCTCAGTTTTCCTCCCCTGGTACTCGGGTGCAACATTCCAGACGCTTTACTAACACTCTCCCCACTTGGAGAGTCAGCGCCTTTAACCTCCTGTTTGGCCCAGTTTGCAATTTCTGCGGAAGATGAACAGGAATAGGGAACACCAATGAGAGACTAGCTGGAGGTGTCTGGACGGGCAAATTTAACTCTCATTTCCCACCAGGAAGAGGAAATAACCAAAGGCTCAGCGTGCCGGGCCGGAACCAGATTAGGGCCTGAAGCCATCCTGCGGTGTTGCGGCCAGCTCAAAAGAAAGCGAGTTGAAGAAAGGAGCTCAGGGGCACTGTAATTCACAAACCTGCAGAGTTATAAATGACAGCTATCGTCCAAAAATATACTGAAGTAAGGCTGCCAAGAGGACTTGAAAGCGGGGCAGAATTGCAGGAAACCGATTTCAGGAGGTAGACTGGAATTGCATTGAAAGCATAGGAAAAGAGGCAGAACGCCCACAATGATGCACTTGGCCAAAAAGGGCGTATGTGTTTTTTCCTGAATATATTCAGGAAAAAACGCATACGCCCTTTTTGGCCAACCAAGCAAGCTTGCAAAGGAAATCTGCACTACAATGAAGTCTCACTTCCCCCCGGTCAAAAGGGCCATCTGAAAAAAGTGTAAAATCCAGAAAGGCAGGACAGGCCATGGAGAACTGGGAGCCTTGTTATGCTGATGGGCGGGATGTAAATTGCCAACAGACACTCGGGAGAAGTGTATGGTGTTTCCTGAAACATCTAAACAACAAAGCAACAGAGCCTAGGGCACTTCCACTTATGGTCCTATAGCTTAGGGAAATTAAAATCAAAAAGACACAGCCACCCCAAAGTTTGGGACGCCTCTGTTTACAAGAACCTCGTTTACCGTACAAGTTCAATATCACAGAAAGTGAAAAATGGATAAAGAACTTGTGGTACTTACGTACAATGCAGTATCACTCAGCAATGAAATCTATGTCATCAGGCCCGTAGCAGCATAATGAGTGGATTCAGGTACGATGATTCTCACTGAAATAAGTCACACAGAAAAAGAAACATCATAAGATATCACTAATACACGGAATGTAAACTTGGCTACACAGGAACTGAATTCCAAAACAGAACAGGGTCTCAAATTTAGAAAACCAACTTATGCTTGCTTAAGGGGAAAGGTGAGTTGGGGTGCTGCATAAAACCAGAGATTGAAATGAGCACAGATAAAGTTCCTTAAGCCAAATATGGACTAGACAAGAGCTACTCCTTGCTCAACGAAATGGACTCAACACCGCATATTTAACGCCTAAGAATGTACCTGACTAGTAAGTATCTTAAAACCTATGGATTGCTATGTCTCCAAAAGAGAATCAAGCATGTGTACAGGGGCATAAACGCAGCAGTGATAGGATTGGAGAGGTTTGGTGAGCAAATGAAGACCCTTTGAAGTCATATTGCATGGTACCCATTCCACGGGTCTCAACTCTCCAGGTTTAAGGTATTCTTCCTTCAGCTAAAACATGCATGTGGAACCCAGAGTATGATCAACCATGTGAACGGGAGACGTGTTCAAATACGTCTCAGTTTTCCTCCCCTGGTACTCGGGTGCAACATTCCAGACGCTTTACTAACACTCTCCCCACTTGGAGAGTCAGCGCCTTTAACCTCCTGTTTGGCCCAGTTTGCAATTTCTGCGGAAGATGAACAGGAATAGGGAACACCAATGAGAGACTAGCTGGAGGTGTCTGGACGGGCAAATTTAACTCTCATTTCCCACCAGGAAGAGGAAATAACCAAAGGCTCAGCGTGCCGTGCCGGAACCAGATTAGGGCCTGAATCCATCCTGCGGTGTTGCGGCCAGCTCAAAAGAAAGCGAGTTGAAGAAAGGAGCTCAGGGGCACTGTAATTCACAAACCTGCAGAGTTATAAATGACAGCTTTCGTCCAAAAATATACTGAAGTAAGGCTGCCAAGAGGACTTGAAAGCGGGGCAGAATTGCAGGAAACCGATTTCAGGAGGTAGACTGGAATTGCATTGAAAGCATAGGAAAAGAGGCAGAACGTCCACAATGATGCACTTGGCCAAAAAGGGCGTATGCGTTTTTTCCTGAATATATTCAGGAAAAAACGCATACGCCCTTTTTGGCCAACCAAGCAAGCTTGCAAAGGAAATCTGCACTACAATGAAGTCTCACTTCCCCCCGGTCAAAAGGGCCATCTGAAAAAAGTGTAAAATCCAGAAAGGCAGGACAGGCCATGGAGAACTGGGAGCCTTGTTATGCTGATGGGCGGGATGTAAATTGCCAACAGACACTCGGGAGAAGTGTATGGTGTTTCCTGAAACATCTAAACAACAAAGCAACAGAGCCTAGGGCACTTCCACTTATGGTCCTATAGCTTAGGGAAATTAAAATCAAAAAGACACAGCCACCCCAAAGTTTGGGACGCCTCTGTTTACAAGAACCTCGTTTACCGTACAAGTTCAATATCACAGAAAGTGAAAAATGGATAAAGAACTTGTGGTACTTACGTACAATGCAGTATCACTCAGCAATGAAATCTATGTCATCAGGCCCGTAGCAGCATAATGAGTGGATTCAGGTACGATGATTCTCACTGAAATAAGTCACACAGAAAAAGAAACATCATAAGATATCACTAATACACGGAATGTAAACTTGGCTACACAGGAACTGAATTACAGAACAGAACAGGGTCTCAAATTTAGAAAACCAACTTATGCTTGCTTAAGGGGAAAGGTGAGTTGGGGTGCTGCATAAAACCAGAGATTGAAACGAGCACAGATAAAGTTCCTTAAGCCAAATATGGACTAGACAAGAGCTACTCCTTGCTCAACGAAATGGACTCAACACCCCATATTAAACGCCTAAGAATGTACCTGACTAGTAAGTATCTTAAAACCTATGGATTGCTATGTCTCCAAAAGAGAATCAAGCGTGTGTACAGGGGCATAAACGCAGCAGTGATAGGATTGGAGAGGTTCGGTGAGCAAATGAAGACCCTTTGAAGTCATATTGCATGGTACCCATTCCACGGGTCTCAACTCTCCAGGTTTAAGGTATTCTTCCTTCAGCTAAAACATGCATGTGGAACCCAGAGTATGATCAACCATGTGAACGGGAGACGTGTTCAAATATGTCTCAGTTTTCCTCCCCTGGTACTCGGGTGCAACATTCCAGACGCTTTACTAACACTCTCCCCACTTGGAGAGTCAGCGCCTTTAACCTCCTGTTTGGCCCAGTTTGCAATTTCTGCGGAAGATGAACAGGAATAGGGAACACCAATGAGAGACTAGCTGGAGGTGTCTGGACGGGCAAATTTAACTCTCATTTCCCACCAGGAAGAGGAAATAACCAAAGGCTCAGCGTGCCGGGCCGGAACCAGATTAGGGCCTGAAGCCATCCTGCGGTGTTGCGGCCAGCTCAAAAGAAAGCGAGTTGAAGAAAGGAGCTCAGGGGCACTGTAATTCACAAACCTGCAGAGTTATAAATGACAGCTATCGTCCAAAAATATACTGAAGTAAGGCTGCCAAGAGGACTTGAAAGCGGGGCAGAATTGCAGGAAACCGATTTCAGGAGGTAGACTGGAATTGCATTGAAAGCATAGGAAAAGAGGCAGAACGCCCACAATGATGCACTTGGCCAAAAAGGGCGTATGTGTTTTTTCCTGAATATATTCAGGAAAAAACGCATACGCCCTTTTTGGCCAACCAAGCAAGCTTGCAAAGGAAATCTGCACTACAATGAAGTCTCACTTCCCCCCGGTCAAAAGGGCCATCTGAAAAAAGTGTAAAATCCAGAAAGGCAGGACAGGCCATGGAGAACTGGGAGCCTTGTTATGCTGATGGGCGGGATGTAAATTGCCAACAGACACTCGGGAGAAGTGTATGGTGTTTCCTGAAACATCTAAACAACAAAGCAACAGAGCCTAGGGCACTTCCACTTATGGTCCTATAGCTTAGGGAAATTAAAATCAAAAAGACACAGCCACCCCAAAGTTTGGGACGCCTCTGTTTACAAGAACCTCGTTTACCGTACAAGTTCAATATCACAGAAAGTGAAAAATGGATAAAGAACTTGTGGTACTTACGTACAATGCAGTATCACTCAGCAATGAAATCTATGTCATCAGGCCCGTAGCAGCATAATGAGTGGATTCAGGTACGATGATTCTCACTGAAATAAGTCACACAGAAAAAGAAACATCATAAGATATCACTAATACACGGAATGTAAACTTGGCTACACAGGAACTGAATTCCAAAACAGAACAGGGTCTCAAATTTAGAAAACCAACTTATGCTTGCTTAAGGGGAAAGGTGAGTTGGGGTGCTGCATAAAACCAGAGATTGAAATGAGCACAGATAAAGTTCCTTAAGCCAAATATGGACTAGACAAGAGCTACTCCTTGCTCAACGAAATGGACTCAACACCACATATTTAACGCCTAAGAATGTACCTGACTAGTAAGTATCTTAAAACCTATGGATTGCTATGTCTCCAAAAGAGAATCAAGCATGTGTACAGGGGCATAAACGCAGCAGTGATAGGATTGGAGAGGTTTGGTGAGCAAATGAAGACCCTTTGAAGTCATATTGCATGGTACCCATTCCACGGGTCTCAACTCTCCAGGTTTAAGGTATTCTTCCTTCAGCTAAAACATGCATGTGGAACCCAGAGTATGATCAACCATGTGAACGGGAGACGTGTTCAAATACGTCTCAGTTTTCCTCCCCTGGTACTCGGGTGCAACATTCCAGACGCTTTACTAACACTCTCCCCACTTGGAGAGTCAGCGCCTTTAACCTCCTGTTTGGCCCAGTTTGCAATTTCTGCGGAAGATGAACAGGAATAGGGAACACCAATGAGAGACTAGCTGGAGGTGTCTGGACGGGCAAATTTAACTCTCATTTCCCACCAGGAAGAGGAAATAACCAAAGGCTCAGCGTGCCGTGCCGGAACCAGATTAGGGCCTGAATCCATCCTGCGGTGTTGCGGCCAGCTCAAAAGAAAGCGAGTTGAAGAAAGGAGCTCAGGGGCACTGTAATTCACAAACCTGCAGAGTTATAAATGACAGCTTTCGTCCAAAAATATACTGAAGTAAGGCTGCCAAGAGGACTTGAAAGCGGGGCAGAATTGCAGGAAACCGATTTCAGGAGGTAGACTGGAATTGCATTGAAAGCATAGGAAAAGAGGCAGAACGTCCACAATGATGCACTTGGCCAAAAAGGGCGTATGCGTTTTTTCCTGAATATATTCAGGAAAAAACGCATACGCCCTTTTTGGCCAACCAAGCAAGCTTGCAAAGGAAATCTGCACTACAATGAAGTCTCACTTCCCCCCGGTCAAAAGGGCCATCTGAAAAAAGTGTAAAATCCAGAAAGGCAGGACAGGCCATGGAGAACTGGGAGCCTTGTTATGCTGATGGGCGGGATGTAAATTGCCAACAGACACTCGGGAGAAGTGTATGGTGTTTCCTGAAACATCTAAACAACAAAGCAACAGAGCCTAGGGCACTTCCACTTATGGTCCTATAGCTTAGGGAAATTAAAATCAAAAAGACACAGCCACCCCAAAGTTTGGGACGCCTCTGTTTACAAGAACCTCGTTTACCGTACAAGTTCAATATCACAGAAAGTGAAAAATGGATAAAGAACTTGTGGTACTTACGTACAATGCAGTATCACTCAGCAATGAAATCTATGTCATCAGGCCCGTAGCAGCATAATGAGTGGATTCAGGTACGATGATTCTCACTGAAATAAGTCACACAGAAAAAGAAACATCATAAGATATCACTAATACACGGAATGTAAACTTGGCTACACAGGAACTGAATTACAGAACAGAACAGGGTCTCAAATTTAGAAAACCAACTTATGCTTGCTTAAGGGGAAAGGTGAGTTGGGGTGCTGCATAAAACCAGAGATTGAAACGAGCACAGATAAAGTTCCTTAAGCCAAATATGGACTAGACAAGAGCTACTCCTTGCTCAACGAAATGGACTCAACACCCCATATTAAACGCCTAAGAATGTACCTGACTAGTAAGTATCTTAAAACCTATGGATTGCTATGTCTCCAAAAGAGAATCAAGCGTGTGTACAGGGGCATAAACGCAGCAGTGATAGGATTGGAGAGGTTCGGTGAGCAAATGAAGACCCTTTGAAGTCATATTGCATGGTACCCATTCCACGGGTCTCAACTCTCCAGGTTTAAGGTATTCTTCCTTCAGCTAAAACATGCATGTGGAACCCAGAGTATGATCAACCATGTGAACGGGAGACGTGTTCAAATATGTCTCAGTTTTCCTCCCCTGGTACTCGGGTGCAACATTCCAGACGCTTTACTAACACTCTCCCCACTTGGAGAGTCAGCGCCTTTAACCTCCTGTTTGGCCCAGTTTGCAATTTCTGCGGAAGATGAACAGGAATAGGGAACACCAATGAGAGACTAGCTGGAGGTGTCTGGACGGGCAAATTTAACTCTCATTTCCCACCAGGAAGAGGAAATAACCAAAGGCTCAGCGTGCCGGGCCGGAACCAGATTAGGGCCTGAAGCCATCCTGCGGTGTTGCGGCCAGCTCAAAAGAAAGCGAGTTGAAGAAAGGAGCTCAGGGGCACTGTAATTCACAAACCTGCAGAGTTATAAATGACAGCTATCGTCCAAAAATATACTGAAGTAAGGCTGCCAAGAGGACTTGAAAGCGGGGCAGAATTGCAGGAAACCGATTTCAGGAGGTAGACTGGAATTGCATTGAAAGCATAGGAAAAGAGGCAGAACGCCCACAATGATGCACTTGGCCAAAAAGGGCGTATGTGTTTTTTCCTGAATATATTCAGGAAAAAACGCATACGCCCTTTTTGGCCAACCAAGCAAGCTTGCAAAGGAAATCTGCACTACAATGAAGTCTCACTTCCCCCCGGTCAAAAGGGCCATCTGAAAAAAGTGTAAAATCCAGAAAGGCAGGACAGGCCATGGAGAACTGGGAGCCTTGTTATGCTGATGGGCGGGATGTAAATTGCCAACAGACACTCGGGAGAAGTGTATGGTGTTTCCTGAAACATCTAAACAACAAAGCAACAGAGCCTAGGGCACTTCCACTTATGGTCCTATAGCTTAGGGAAATTAAAATCAAAAAGACACAGCCACCCCAAAGTTTGGGACGCCTCTGTTTACAAGAACCTCGTTTACCGTACAAGTTCAATATCACAGAAAGTGAAAAATGGATAAAGAACTTGTGGTACTTACGTACAATGCAGTATCACTCAGCAATGAAATCTATGTCATCAGGCCCGTAGCAGCATAATGAGTGGATTCAGGTACGATGATTCTCACTGAAATAAGTCACACAGAAAAAGAAACATCATAAGATATCACTAATACACGGAATGTAAACTTGGCTACACAGGAACTGAATTCCAAAACAGAACAGGGTCTCAAATTTAGAAAACCAACTTATGCTTGCTTAAGGGGAAAGGTGAGTTGGGGTGCTGCATAAAACCAGAGATTGAAATGAGCACAGATAAAGTTCCTTAAGCCAAATATGGACTAGACAAGAGCTACTCCTTGCTCAACGAAATGGACTCAACACCGCATATTTAACGCCTAAGAATGTACCTGACTAGTAAGTATCTTAAAACCTATGGATTGCTATGTCTCCAAAAGAGAATCAAGCGTGTGTACAGGGGCATAAACGCAGCAGTGATAGGATTGGAGAGGTTTGGTGAGCAAATGAAGACCCTTTGAAGTCATATTGCATGGTACCCATTCCACGGGTCTCAACTCTCCAGGTTTAAGGTATTCTTCCTTCAGCTAAAACATGCATGTGGAACCCAGAGTATGATCAACCATGTGAACGGGAGACGTGTTCAAATACGTCTCAGTTTTCCTCCCCTGGTACTCGGGTGCAACATTCCAGACGCTTTACTAACACTCTCCCCACTTGGAGAGTCAGCGCCTTTAACCTCCTGTTTGGCCCAGTTTGCAATTTCTGCGGAAGATGAACAGGAATAGGGAACACCAATGAGAGACTAGCTGGAGGTGTCTGGACGGGCAAATTTAACTCTCATTTCCCACCAGGAAGAGGAAATAACCAAAGGCTCAGCGTGCCGTGCCGGAACCAGATTAGGGCCTGAAGCCATCCTGCGGTGTTGCGGCCAGCTCAAAAGAAAGCGAGTTGAAGAAAGGAGCTCAGGGGCACTGTAATTCACAAACCTGCAGAGTTATAAATGACAGCTTTCGTCCAAAAATATACTGAAGTAAGGCTGCCAAGAGGACTTGAAAGCGGGGCAGAATTGCAGGAAACCGATTTCAGGAGGTAGACTGGAATTGCATTGAAAGCATAGGAAAAGAGGCAGAACGTCCACAATGATGCACTTGGCCAAAAAGGGCGTATGCGTTTTTTCCTGAATATATTCAGGAAAAAACGCATACGCCCTTTTTGGCCAACCAAGCAAGCTTGCAAAGGAAATCTGCACTACAATGAAGTCTCACTTCCCCCCGGTCAAAAGGGCCATCTGAAAAAAGTGTAAAATCCAGAAAGGCAGGACAGGCCATGGAGAACTGGGAGCCTTGTTATGCTGATGGGCGGGATGTAAATTGCCAACAGACACTCGGGAGAAGTGTATGGTGTTTCCTGAAACATCTAAACAACAAAGCAACAGAGCCTAGGGCACTTCCACTTATGGTCCTATAGCTTAGGGAAATTAAAATCAAAAAGACACAGCCACCCCAAAGTTTGGGACGCCTCTGTTTACAAGAACCTCGTTTACCGTACAAGTTCAATATCACAGAAAGTGAAAAATGGATAAAGAACTTGTGGTACTTACGTACAATGCAGTATCACTCAGCAATGAAATCTATGTCATCAGGCCCGTAGCAGCATAATGAGTGGATTCAGGTACGATGATTCTCACTGAAATAAGTCACACAGAAAAAGAAACATCATAAGATATCACTAATACACGGAATGTAAACTTGGCTACACAGGAACTGAATTCCAAAACAGAACAGGGTCTCAAATTTAGAAAACCAACTTATGCTTGCTTAAGGGGAAAGGTGAGTTGGGGTGCTGCATAAAACCAGAGATTGAAATGAGCACAGATAAAGTTCCTTAAGCCAAATATGGACTAGACAAGAGCTACTCCTTGCTCAACGAAATGGACTCAACACCCCATATTAAACGCCTAAGAATGTACCTGACTAGTAAGTATCTTAAAACCTATGGATTGCTATGTCTCCAAAAGAGAATCAAGCGTGTGTACAGGGGCATAAACGCAGCAGTGATAGGATTGGAGAGGTTCGGTGAGCAAATGAAGACCCTTTGAAGTCATATTGCATGGTACCCATTCCACGGGTCTCAACTATCCAGGTTTAAGGTATTCTTCCTTCAGCTAAAACATGCATGTGGAACCCAGAGTATGATCAACCATGTGAACGGGAGACGTGTTCAAATATGTCTCAGTTTTCCTCCCCTGGTACTCGGGTGCAACATTCCAGACGCTTTACTAACACTCTCCCCACTTGGAGAGTCAGCGCCTTTAACCTCCTGTTTGGCCCAGTTTGCAATTTCTGCGGAAGATGAACTGGAATAGTGAGAACCAATGAGAGACTAGCAGGAGGTGTCTGGACGGGCAAATTTAACTCTCATTTCCCACCAGGAAGAGGAAATAACCAAAGGCTCAGCGTGCCGTGCCGGAACCAGATTAGGGCCTGAAGCCATTCTGTGGTGTTGCGGCCAGCTCAAAAGAAAGCGAGTTGAAGAAAGGAGCTCAGGGGCACTGTAATTCACAAACCTGCAGAGTTATAAATGACAGCTATCGTCCAAAAATATACTGAAGTAAGGCTGCCAAGAGGACTTGAAAGCGGGGCAGAATTGCAGGAAACCGATTTCAGGAGGTAGACTGGAATTGCTTTGAAAGCATAGGAAAAGAGGCAGAACGTCCACAATGATGCACTTGGCCAAAAAGGGCGTATGCGTTTTTTCCTGAATATATTCAGGAAAAAACGCATACGCCCTTTTTGGCCAACCAAGCAAGCTTGCAAAGGAAATCTGCACTACAATGAAGTCTCACTTCCCCCCGGTCAAAAGGGCCATCTGAAAAAAGTGTAAAATCCAGAAAGGCAGGACAGGCCATGGAGAACTGGGAGCCTTGTTATGCTGATGGGCGGGATGTAAACTGCCAACAGACACTCGGGAGAAGTGTATGGTGTTTCCTGAAACATCTAAAAAACAAAGCAACAGAGCCTAGGGCACTTCCACTTATGGTCCTATAGATTAGGGAAATTAAAATCAAAAAGACACAGCCACCCCAAAGTTTGGGACGCCTCTGTTTACAAGAACCTCGTTTACCGTACAAGTTCAATATCACAGAAAGTGAAAAATGGATAAAGAACTTGTGGTACTTACGTACAATGCAGTATCACTCAGCAATGAAATCTATGTCATCAGGCCCGTAGCAGCATAATGAGTGGATTCAGGTACGATGATTCTCACTGAAATAAGTCACACAGAAAAAGAAACATCATAAGATATCAGTAATACACGGAATGTAAACTTGGCTACACAGGAACTGAATTACAGAACAGAACAGGGTCTCAAATTTAGAAAACCAACTTATGCTTGCTTAAGGGGAAAGGTGAGTTGGGGTGCTGCATAAAACCAGAGATTGAAACGAGCACAGATAAAGTTCCTTAAGCCAAATATGGAATAGACAAGAGCTACTCCTTGCTCAACGAAATGGACTCAACACCCCATATTAAACGCCTAAGAATGTACCTGACTAGTAAGTATCTTAAAACCTATGGATTGCTATGTCTCCAAAAGAGAATCAAGCGTGTGTACAGGAGCATAAACGCAGCAGTGATAGGATTGGAGAGGTTCGGTGAGCAAATGAAGACCCTTTGAAGTCATATTGCATGGTACCCATTCCACGGGTCTCAACTCTCCAGGTTTAAGGTATTCTTCCTTCAGCTAAAACATGCATGTGGAACCCAGAGTATGATCAACCATGTGAACGGGAGACGTGTTCAAATATGTCTCAGTTTTCCTCCCCTGGTACTCGGGTGCAACATTCCAGATGCTTTACTAACACTCTCCCCACTTGGAGAGTCAGCGCCTTTAACCTCCTGTTTGGCCCAGTTTGCAATTTCTGCGGAAGATGAACAGGAATAGGGAACACCAATGAGAGACTAGCTGGAGGTGTCTGGACGGGCAAATTTAACTCTCATTTCCCACCAGGAAGAGGAAATAACCAAAGGCTCAGCGTGCCGGGCCGGAACCAGATTAGGGCCTGAAGCCATCCTGCGGTGTTGCGGCCAGCTCAAAAGAAAGCGAGTTGAAGAAAGGAGCTCAGGGGCACTGTAATTCACAAACCTGCAGAGTTATAAATGACAGCTATCGTCCAAAAATATACTGAAGTAAGGCTGCCAAGAGGACTTGAAAGCGGGGCAGAATTGCAGGAAACCGATTTCAGGAGGTAGACTGGAATTGCATTGAAAGCATAGGAAAAGAGGCAGAACGCCCACAATGATGCACTTGGCCAAAAAGGGCGTATGTGTTTTTTCCTGAATATATTCAGGAAAAAACGCATACGCCCTTTTTGGCCAACCAAGCAAGCTTGCAAAGGAAATCTGCACTACAATGAAGTCTCACTTCCCCCCGGTCAAAAGGGCCATCTGCAAAAAGTGTAAAATCCAGAAAGGCAGGACAGGCCATGGAGAACTGGGAGCCTTGTTATGCTGATGGGCGGGATGTAAATTGCCAACAGACACTCGGGAGAAGTGTATGGTGTTTCCTGAAACATCTAAAAAACAAAGCAACAGAGCCTAGGGCACTTCCACTTATGGTCCTATAGCTTAGGGAAATTAAAATCAAAAAGACACAGCCACCCCAAAGTTTGGGACGCCTCTGTTTACAAGAACCTCGTTTACCGTACAAGTTCAATATCACAGAAAGTGAAAAATGGATAAAGAACTTGTGGTACTTACGTACAATGCAGTATCACTCAGCAATGAAATCTATGTCATCAGGCCCGTAGCAGCATAATGAGTGGATTCAGGTACGATGATTCTCACTGAAATAAGTCACACAGAAAAAGAAACATCATAAGATATCACTAATACACGGAATGTAAACTTGGCTACACAGGAACTGAATTCCAAAACAGAACAGGGTCTCAAATTTAGAAAACCAACTTATGCTTGCTTAAGGGGAAAGGTGAGTTGGGGTGCTGCATAAAACCAGAGATTGAAATGAGCACAGATAAAGTTCCTTAAGCCAAATATGGACTAGACAAGAGCTACTCCTTGCTCAACGAAATGGACTCAACACCGCATATTTAACGCCTAAGAATGTACCTGACTAGTAAGTATCTTAAAACCTATGGATTGCTATGTCTCCAAAAGAGAATCAAGCGTGTGTACAGGGGCATAAACGCAGCAGTGATAGGATTGGAGAGGTTCGGTGAGCAAATGAAGACCCTTTGAAGTCATATTGCATGGTACCCATTCCACGGGTCTCAACTCTCCAGGTTTAAGGTATTCTTCCTTCAGCTAAAACATGCATGTGGAACCCAGAGTATGATCAACCATGTGAACGGGAGACGTGTTCAAATACGTCTCAGTTTTCCTCCCCTGGTACTCGGGTGCAACATTCCAGACGCTTTACTAACACTCTCCCCACTTGGAGAGTCAGCGCCTTTAACCTCCTGTTTGGCCCAGTTTGCAATTTCTGCGGAAGATGAACAGGAATAGGGAACACCAATGAGAGACTAGCTGGAGGTGTCTGGACGGGCAAATTTAACTCTCATTTCCCACCAGGAAGAGGAAATAACCAAAGGCTCAGCGTGCCATGCCGGAACCAGATTAGGGCCTGAAGCCATCCTGCGGTGTTGCGGCCAGCTCAAAAGAAAGCGAGTTGAAGAAAGGAGCTCAGGGGCACTGTAATTCACAAACCTGCAGAGTTATAAATGACAGCTATCGTCCAAAAATATACTGAAGTAAGGCTGCCAAGAGGACTTGAAAGCGGGGCAGAATTGCAGGAAACCGATTTCAGGAGGTAGACTGGAATTGCATTGAAAGCATAGGAAAAGAGGCAGAACGTCCACAATGATGCACTTGGCCAAAAAGGGCGTATGCGTTTTTTCCTGAATATATTCAGGAAAAAACGCATACGCCCTTTTTGGCCAACCAAGCAAGCTTGCAAAGGAAATCTGCACTACAATGAAGTCTCACTTCCCCCCGGTCAAAAGGGCCATCTGAAAAAAGTGTAAAATCCAGAAAGGCAGGACAGGCCATGGAGAACTGGGAGCCTTGTTATGCTGATGGGCGGGATGTAAATTGCCAACAGACACTCGGGAGAAGTGTATGGTGTTTCCTGAAACATCTAAACAACAAAGCAACAGAGCCTAGGGCACTTCCACTTATGGTCCTATAGCTTAGGGAAATTAAAATCAAAAAGACACAGCCACCCCAAAGTTTGGGACGCCTCTGTTTACAAGAACCTCGTTTACCGTACAAGTTCAATATCACAGAAAGTGAAAAATGGATAAAGAACTTGTGGTACTTACGTACAATGCAGTATCACTCAGCAATGAAATCTATGTCATCAGGCCCGTAGCAGCATAATGAGTGGATTCAGGTACGATGATTCTCACTGAAATAAGTCACACAGAAAAAGAAACATCATAAGATATCACTAATACACGGAATGTAAACTTGGCTACACAGGAACTGAATTCCAAAACAGAACAGGGTCTCAAATTTAGAAAACCAACTTATGCTTGCTTAAGGGGAAAGGTGAGTTGGGGTGCTGCATAAAACCAGAGATTGAAATGAGCACAGATAAAGTTCCTTAAGCCAAATATGGACTAGACAAGAGCTACTCCTTGCTCAACGAAATGGACTCAACACCCCATATTAAACGCCTAAGAATGTACCTGACTAGTAAGTATCTTAAAACCTATGGATTGCTATGTCTCCAAAAGAGAATCAAGCGTGTGTACAGGGGCATAAACGCAGCAGTGATAGGATTGGAGAGGTTCGGTGAGCAAATGAAGACCCTTTGAAGTCATATTGCATGGTACCCATTCCACGGGTCTCAACTCTCCAGGTTTAAGGTATTCTTCCTTCAGCTAAAACATGCATGTGGAACCCAGAGTATGATCAACCATGTGAACGGGAGACGTGTTCAAATATGTCTCAGTTTTCCTCCCCTGGTACTCGGGTGCAACATTCCAGATGCTTTACTAACACTCTCCCCACTTGGAGAGTCAGCGCCTTTAACCTCCTGTTTGGCCCAGTTTGCAATTTCTGCGGAAGATGAACAGGAATAGGGAACACCAATGAGAGACTAGCTGGAGGTGTCTGGACGGGCAAATTTAACTCTCATTTCCCACCAGGAAGAGGAAATAACCAAAGGCTCAGCGTGCCGGGCCGGAACCAGATTAGGGCCTGAAGCCATCCTGCGGTGTTGCGGCCAGCTCAAAAGAAAGCGAGTTGAAGAAAGGAGCTCAGGGGCACTGTAATTCACAAACCTGCAGAGTTATAAATGACAGCTATCGTCCAAAAATATACTGAAGTAAGGCTGCCAAGAGGACTTGAAAGCGGGGCAGAATTGCAGGAAACCGATTTCAGGAGGTAGACTGGAATTGCTTTGAAAGCATAGGAAAAGAGGCAGAACGCCCACAATGATGCACTTGGCCAAAAAGGGCGTATGTGTTTTTTCCTGAATATATTCAGGAAAAAACGCATACGCCCTTTTTGGCCAACCAAGCAAGCTTGCAAAGGAAATCTGCACTACAATGAAGTCTCACTTCCCCCCGGTCAAAAGGGCCATCTGAAAAAAGTGTAAAATCCAGAAAGGCAGGACAGGCCATGGAGAACTGGGAGCCTTGTTATGCTGATGGGCGGGATGTAAATTGCCAACAGACACTCGGGAGAAGTGTATGGTGTTTCCTGAAACATCTAAACAACAAAGCAACAGAGCCTAGGGCACTTCCACTTATGGTCCTATAGCTTAGGGAAATTAAAATCAAAAAGACACAGCCACCCCAAAGTTTGGGACGCCTCTGTTTACAAGAACCTCGTTTACCGTACAAGTTCAATATCACAGAAAGTGAAAAATGGATAAAGAACTTGTGGTACTTACGTACAATGCAGTATCACTCAGCAATGAAATCTATGTCATCAGGCCCGTAGCAGCATAATGAGTGGATTCAGGTACGATGATTCTCACTGAAATAAGTCACACAGAAAAAGAAACATCATAAGATATCACTAATACACGGAAT
The DNA here is from genome assembly GCF_963455315.2 of Globicephala melas. NCBI lineage: Eukaryota > Metazoa > Chordata > Mammalia > Artiodactyla > Delphinidae > Globicephala > Globicephala melas. Next base: position 3,328,072 of record NW_027207210.1, read on the forward strand.
GTAAACTTGGCTACACAGGAACTGAATTCCAAAACAGAACAGGGTCTCAAATTTAGAAAACCAACTTATGCTTGCTTAAGGGGAAAGGTGAGTTGGGGTGCTGCATAAAACCAGAGATTGAAATGAGCACAGATAAAGTTCCTTAAGCCAAATATGGACTAGACAAGAGCTACTCCTTGCTCAACGAAATGGACTCAACACCCCATATTAAACGCCTAAGAATGTACCTGACTAGTAAGTATCTTAAAACCTATGGATTGCTATGTCTCCAAAAGAGAATCAAGCGTGTGTACAGGGGCATAAACGCAGCAGTGATAGGATTGGAGAGGTTCGGTGAGCAAATGAAGACCCTTTGAAGTCATATTGCATGGTACCCATTCCACGGGTCTCAACTCTCCAGGTTTAAGGTATTCTTCCTTCAGCTAAAACATGCATGTGGAACCCAGAGTATGATCAACCATGTGAACGGGAGACGTGTTCAAATATGTCTCAGTTTTCCTCCCCTGGTACTCGGGTGCAACATTCCAGATGCTTTACTAACACTCTCCCCACTTGGAGAGTCAGCGCCTTTAACCTCCTGTTTGGCCCAGTTTGCAATTTCTGCGGAAGATGAACAGGAATAGGGAACACCAATGAGAGACTAGCTGGAGGTGTCTGGACGGGCAAATTTAACTCTCATTTCCCACCAGGAAGAGGAAATAACCAAAGGCTCAGCATGCCGGGCCGGAACCAGATTAGGGCCTGAAGCCATCCTGCGGTGTTGCGGCCAGCTCAAAAGAAAGCGAGTTGAAGAAAGGAGCTCAGGGGCACTGTAATTCACAAACCTGCAGAGTTATAAATGACAGCTATCGTCCAAAAATATACTGAAGTAAGGCTGCCAAGAGGACTTGAAAGCGGGGCAGAATTGCAGGAAACCGATTTCAGGAGGTAGACTGGAATTGCTTTGAAAGCATAGGAAAAGAGGCAGAACGTCCACAATGATGCACTTGGCCAAAAAGGGCGTATGCGTTTTTTCCTGAATATATTCAGGAAAAAACGCATACGCCCTTTTTGGCCAACCAAGCAAGCTTGCAAAGGAAATCTGCACTACAATGAAGTCTCACTTCCCCCCGGTCAAAAGGGCCATCTGAAAAAAGTGTAAAATCCAGAAAGGCAGGACAGGCCATGGAGAACTGGGAGCCTTGTTATGCTGATGGGCGGGATGTAAATTGCCAACAGACACTCGGGAGAAGTGTATGGTGTTTCCTGAAACATCTAAACAACAAAGCAACAGAGCCTAGGGCACTTCCACTTATGGTCCTATAGCTTAGGGAAATTAAAATCAAAAAGACACAGCCACCCCAAAGTTTGGGACGCCTCTGTTTACAAGAACCTCGTTTACCGTACAAGTTCAATATCACAGAAAGTGAAAAATGGATAAAGAACTTGTGGTACTTACGTACAATGCAGTATCACTCAGCAATGAAATCTATGTCATCAGGCCCGTAGCAGCATAATGAGTGGATTCAGGTACGATGATTCTCACTGAAATAAGTCACACAGAAAAAGAAACATCATAAGATATCACTAATACACGGAATGTAAACTTGGCTACACAGGAACTGAATTCCAAAACAGAACAGGGTCTCAAATTTAGAAAACCAACTTATGCTTGCTTAAGGGGAAAGGTGAGTTGGGGTGCTGCATAAAACCAGAGATTGAAATGAGCACAGATAAAGTTCCTTAAGCCAAATATGGACTAGACAAGAGCTACTCCTTGCTCAACGAAATGGACTCAACACCCCATATTAAACGCCTAAGAATGTACCTGACTAGTAAGTATCTTAAAACCTATGGATTGCTATGTCTCCAAAAGAGAATCAAGCGTGTGTACAGGGGCATAAACGCAGCAGTGATAGGATTGGAGAGGTTCGGTGAGCAAATGAAGACCCTTTGAAGTCATATTGCATGGTACCCATTCCACGGGTCTCAACTCTCCAGGTTTAAGGTATTCTTCCTTCAGCTAAAACATGCATGTGGAACCCAGAGTATGATCAACCATGTGAACGGGAGACGTGTTCAAATATGTCTCAGTTTTCCTCCCCTGGTACTCGGGTGCAACATTCCAGATGCTTTACTAACACTCTCCCCACTTGGAGAGTCAGCGCCTTTAACCTCCTGTTTGGCCCAGTTTGCAATTTCTGCGGAAGATGAACAGGAATAGGGAACACCAATGAGAGACTAGCTGGAGGTGTCTGGACGGGCAAATTTAACTCTCATTTCCCACCAGGAAGAGGAAATAACCAAAGGCTCAGCGTGCCGGGCCGGAACCAGATTAGGGCCTGAAGCCATCCTGCGGTGTTGCGGCCAGCTCAAAAGAAAGCGAGTTGAAGAAAGGAGCTCAGGGGCACTGTAATTCACAAACCTGCAGAGTTATAAATGACAGCTATCGTCCAAAAATATACTGAAGTAAGGCTGCCAAGAGGACTTGAAAGCGGGGCAGAATTGCAGGAAACCGATTTCAGGAGGTAGACTGGAATTGCTTTGAAAGCATAGGAAAAGAGGCAGAACGCCCACAATGATGCACTTGGCCAAAAAGGGCGTATGCGTTTTTTCCTGAATATATTCAGGAAAAAACGCATACGCCCTTTTTGGCCAACCAAGCAAGCTTGCAAAGGAAATCTGCACTACAATGAAGTCTCACTTCCCCCCGGTCAAAAGGGCCATCTGAAAAAAGTGTAAAATCCAGAAAGGCAGGACAGGCCATGGAGAACTGGGAGCCTTGTTATGCTGATGGGCGGGATGTAAATTGCCAACAGACACTCGGGAGAAGTGTATGGTGTTTCCTGAAACATCTAAACAACAAAGCAACAGAGCCTAGGGCACTTCCACTTATGGTCCTATAGCTTAGGGAAATTAAAATCAAAAAGACACAGCCACCCCAAAGTTTGGGACGCCTCTGTTTACAAGAACCTCGTTTACCGTACAAGTTCAATATCACAGAAAGTGAAAAATGGATAAAGAACTTGTGGTACTTACGTACAATGCAGTATCACTCAGCAATGAAATCTATGTCATCAGGCCCGTAGCAGCATAATGAGTGGATTCAGGTACGATGATTCTCACTGAAATAAGTCACACAGAAAAAGAAACATCATAAGATATCACTAATACACGGAATGTAAACTTGGCTACACAGGAACTGAATTCCAAAACAGAACAGGGTCTCAAATTTAGAAAACCAACTTATGCTTGCTTAAGGGGAAAGGTGAGTTGGGGTGCTGCATAAAACCAGAGATTGAAATGAGCACAGATAAAGTTCCTTAAGCCAAATATGGACTAGACAAGAGCTACTCCTTGCTCAACGAAATGGACTCAACACCGCATATTTAACGCCTAAGAATGTACCTGACTAGTAAGTATCTTAAAACCTATGGATTGCTATGTCTCCAAAAGAGAATCAAGCGTGTGTACAGGGGCATAAACGCAGCAGTGATAGGATTGGAGAGGTTCGGTGAGCAAATGAAGACCCTTTGAAGTCATATTGCATGGTACCCATTCCACGGGTCTCAACTCTCCAGGTTTAAGGTATTCTTCCTTCAGCTAAAACATGCATGTGGAACCCAGAGTATGATCAACCATGTGAACGGGAGACGTGTTCAAATACGTCTCAGTTTTCCTCCCCTGGTACTCGGGTGCAACATTCCAGACGCTTTACTAACACTCTCCCCACTTGGAGAGTCAGCGCCTTTAACCTCCTGTTTGGCCCAGTTTGCAATTTCTGCGGAAGATGAACAGGAATAGGGAACACCAATGAGAGACTAGCTGGAGGTGTCTGGACGGGCAAATTTAACTCTCATTTCCCACCAGGAAGAGGAAATAACCAAAGGCTCAGCGTGCCGTGCCGGAACCAGATTAGGGCCTGAAGCCATCCTGCGGTGTTGCGGCCAGCTCAAAAGAAAGCGAGTTGAAGAAAGGAGCTCAGGGGCACTGTAATTCACAAACCTGCAGCGTTATAAATGACAGCTTTCGTCCAAAAATATACTGAAGTAAGGCTGCCAAGAGGACTTGAAAGCGGGGCAGAATTGCAGGAAACGATTTCAGGAGGTAGACTGGAATTGCATTGAAAGCATAGGAAAAGAGGCAGAATGTCCACAATGATGCACTTGGCCAAAAAGGGCGTATGCGTTTTTTCCTGAATATATTCAGGAAAAAACGCATACGCCCTTTTTGGCCAACCAAGCAAGCTTGCAAAGGAAATCTGCACTACAATGAAGTCTCACTTCCCCCCGGTCAAAAGGGCCATGTGAAAAAAGTGTAAAATCCAGAAAGGCAGGACAGGCCATGGAGAACTGGGAGCCTTGTTATGCTGATGGGCGGGATGTAAATTGCCAACAGACACTCGGGAGAAGTGTATGGTGTTTCCTGAAACATCTAAAAAACAAAGCAACAGAGCCTAGGGCACTTCCACTTATGGTCCTATAGCTTAGGGAAATTAAAATCAAAAAGACACAGCCACCCCAAAGTTTGGGACGCCTCTGTTTACAAGAACCTCGTTTACCGTACAAGTTCAATATCACAGAAAGTGAAAAATGGATAAAGAACTTGTGGTACTTACGTACAATGCAGTATCACTCAGCAATGAAATCTATGTCATCAGGCCCGTAGCAGCATAATGAGTGGATTCAGGTACGATGATTCTCACTGAAATAAGTCACACAGAAAAAGAAACATCATAAGATATCACTAATACACGGAATGTAAACTTGGCTACACAGGAACTGAATTACAGAACAGAACAGGGTCTCAAATTTAGAAAACCAACTTATGCTTGCTTAAGGGGAAAGGTGAGTTGGGGTGCTGCATAAAACCAGAGATTGAAACGAGCACAGATAAAGTTCCTTAAGCCAAATATGGACTAGACAAGAGCTACTCCTTGCTCAACGAAATGGACTCAACACCGCATATTAAACGCCTAAGAATGTACCTGACTAGTAAGTATCTTAAAACCTATGGATTGCTATGTCTCCAAAAGAGAATCAAGCGTGTGTACAGGGGCATAAACGCAGCAGTGATAGGATTGGAGAGGTTCGGTGAGCAAATGAAGACCCTTTGAAGTCATATTGCATGGTACCCATTCCACGGGTCTCAACTCTCCAGGTTTAAGGTATTCTTCCTTCAGCTAAAACATGCATGTGGAACCCAGAGTATGATCAACCATGTGAACGGGAGACGTGTTCAAATATGTCTCAGTTTTCCTCCCCTGGTACTCGGGTGCAACATTCCAGATGCTTTACTAACACTCTCCCCACTTGGAGAGTCAGCGCCTTTAACCTCCTGTTTGGCCCAGTTTGCAATTTCTGCGGAAGATGAACAGGAATAGGGAACACCAATGAGAGACTAGCTGGAGGTGTCTGGACGGGCAAATTTAACTCTCATTTCCCACCAGGAAGAGGAAATAACCAAAGGCTCAGCGTGCCGGGCCGGAACCAGATTAGGGCCTGAAGCCATCCTGCGGTGTTGCGGCCAGCTCAAAAGAAAGCGAGTTGAAGAAAGGAGCTCAGGGGCACTGTAATTCACAAACCTGCAGAGTTATAAATGACAGCTATCGTCCAAAAATATACTGAAGTAAGGCTGCCAAGAGGACTTGAAAGCGGGGCAGAATTGCAGGAAACCGATTTCAGGAGGTAGACTGGAATTGCATTGAAAGCATAGGAAAAGAGGCAGAACGCCCACAATGATGCACTTGGCCAAAAAGGGCGTATGTGTTTTTTCCTGAATATATTCAGGAAAAAACGCATACGCCCTTTTTGGCCAACCAAGCAAGCTTGCAAAGGAAATCTGCACTACAATGAAGTCTCACTTCCCCCCGGTCAAAAGGGCCATCTGAAAAAAGTGTAAAATCCAGAAAGGCAGGACAGGCCATGGAGAACTGGGAGCCTTGTTATGCTGATGGGCGGGATGTAAATTGCCAACAGACACTCGGGAGAAGTGTATGGTGTTTCCTGAAACATCTAAACAACAAAGCAACAGAGCCTAGGGCACTTCCACTTATGGTCCTATAGCTTAGGGAAATTAAAATCAAAAAGACACAGCCACCCCAAAGTTTGGGACGCCTCTGTTTACAAGAACCTCGTTTACCGTACAAGTTCAATATCACAGAAAGTGAAAAATGGATAAAGAACTTGTGGTACTTACGTACAATGCAGTATCACTCAGCAATGAAATCTATGTCATCAGGCCCTTAGCAGCACAATGAGTGGATTCAGGTATGATGATTCTAACTGAAATAAGTCACACAGAAAAAGAAACATCATAAGATATCACTAATACATGGAATGTAAACTTGGCTACACAGGAACTGAATTCCAAAACAGAACAGGGTCTCAAATTTAGAAAACCAACTTATGCTTGCTTAAGGGGAAAGGTGAGTTGGGGTGCTGCATAAAACCAGAGATTGAAATGAGCACAGATAAAGTTCCTTAAGCCAAATATGGACTAGACAAGAGCTACTCCTTGCTCAACGAAATGGACTCAACACCCCATATTAAACGCCTAAGAATGTACCTGACTAGTAAGTATCTTAAAACCTATGGATTGCTATGTCTCCAAAAGAGAATCAAGCGTGTGTACAGGGGCATAAACGCAGCAGTGATAGGATTGGAGAGGTTCGGTGAGCAAATGAAGACCCTTTGAAGTCATATTGCATGGTACCCATTCCACGGGTCTCAACTCTCCAGGTTTAAGGTATTCTTCCTTCAGCTAAAACATGCATGTGGAACCCAGAGTATGATCAACCATGTGAACGGGAGACGTGTTCAAATATGTCTCAGTTTTCCTCCCCTGGTACTCGGGTGCAACATTCCAGACGCTTTACTAACAATCTCCCCACTTGGAGAGTCAGCGCCTTTAACCTCCTGTTTGGCCCAGTTTGCAATTTCTGCGGAAGATGAACAGGAATAGGGAACACCAATGAGAGACTAGCAGGAGGTGTCTGGACGGGCAAATTTAACTCTCATTTCCCACCAGGAAGAGGAAATAACCAAAGGCTCAGCGTGCCGTGCCGGAACAAGATTAGGGCCTGAAGCCATTCTGTGGTGTTGCGGCCAGCTCAAAAGAAAGCGAGTTGAAGAAAGGAGCTCAGGGGCACTGTAATTCACAAACCTGCAGAGTTATAAATGACAGCTATCGTCCAAAAATATACTGAAGTAAGGCTGCCAAGAGGACTTGAAAGCGGGGCAGAATTGCAGGAAACCGATTTCAGGAGGTAGACTGGAATTGCTTTGAAAGCATAGGAAAAGAGGCAGAACGTCCACAATGATGCACTTGGCCAAAAAGGGCGTATGCGTTTTTTCCTGAATATATTCAGGAAAAAACGCATACGCCCTTTTTGGCCAACCAAGCAAGCTTGCAAAGGAAATCTGCACTACAATGAAGTCTCACTTCCCCCCGGTCAAAAGGGCCATCTGAAAAAAGTGTAAAATCCAGAAAGGCAGGACAGGCCATGGAGAACTGGGAGCCTTGTTATGCTGATGGGCGGGATGTAAATTGCCAACAGACACTCGGGAGAAGTGTATGGTGTTTCCTGAAACATCTAAAAAACAAAGCAACAGAGCCTAGGGCACTTCCACTTATGGTCCTATAGCTTAGGGAAATTAAAATCAAAAAGACACAGCCACCCCAAAGTTTGGGACGCCTCTGTTTACAAGAACCTCGTTTACCGTACAAGTTCAATATCACAGAAAGTGAAAAATGGATAAAGAACTTGTGGTACTTACGTACAATGCAGTATCACTCAGCAATGAAATCTATGTCATCAGGCCCGTAGCAGCATAATGAGTGGATTCAGGTACGATGATTCTCACTGAAATAAGTCACACAGAAAAAGAAACATCATAAGATATCACTAATACACGGAATGTAAACTTGGCTACACAGGAACTGAATTACAGAACAGAACAGGGTCTCAAATTTAGAAAACCAACTTATGCTTGCTTAAGGGGAAAGGTGAGTTGGGGTGCTGCATAAAACCAGAGATTGAAACGAGCACAGATAAAGTTCCTTAAGCCAAATATGGAATAGACAAGAGCTACTCCTTGCTCAACGAAATGGACTCAACACCGCATATTTAACGCCTAAGAATGTACCTGACTAGTAAGTATCTTAAAACCTATGGATTGCTATGTCTCCAAAAGAGAATCAAGCGTGTGTACAGGGGCATAAACGCAGCAGTGATAGGATTGGAGAGGTTCGGTGAGCAAATGAAGACCCTTTGAAGTCATATTGCATGGTACCCATTCCACGGGTCTCAACTCTCCAGGTTTAAGGTATTCTTCCTTCAGCTAAAACATGCATGTGGAACCCAGAGTATGATCAACCATGTGAACGGGAGACGTGTTCAAATATGTCTCAGTTTTCCTCCCCTGGTACTCGGGTGCAACATTCCAGATGCTTTACTAACACTCTCCCCACTTGGAGAGTCAGCGCCTTTAACCTCCTGTTTGGCCCAGTTTGCAATTTCTGCGGAAGATGAACAGGAATAGGGAACACCAATGAGAGACTAGCTGGAGGTGTCTGGACGGGCAAATTTAACTCTCATTTCCCACCAGGAAGAGGAAATAACCAAAGGCTCAGCGTGCCGGGCCGGAACCAGATTAGGGCCTGAAGCCATCCTGCGGTGTTGCGGCCAGCTCAAAAGAAAGCGAGTTGAAGAAAGGAGCTCAGGGGCACTGTAATTCACAAACCTGCAGCGTTATAAATGACAGCTTTCGTCCAAAAATATACTGAAGTAAGGCTGCCAAGAGGACTTGAAAGCGGGGCAGAATTGCAGGAAACCGATTTCAGGAGGTAGACTGGAATTGCATTGAAAGCATAGGAAAAGAGGCAGAACGTCCACAATGATGCACTTGGCCAAAAAGGGCGTATGCGTTTTTTCCTGAATATATTCAGGAAAAAACGCATACGCCCTTTTTGGCCAACCAAGCAAGCTTGCAAAGGAAATCTGCACTACAATGAAGTCTCACTTCCCCCCGGTCAAAAGGGCCATCTGAAAAATGTGTAAAATCCAGAAAGGCAGGACAGGCCATGGAGAACTGGGAGCCTTGTTATGCTGATGGGCGGGATGTAAATTGCCAACAGACACTCGGGAGAAGTGTATGGTGTTTCCTGAAACATCTAAAAAACAAAGCAACAGAGCCTAGGGCACTTCCACTTATGGTCCTATAGCTTAGGGAAATTAAAATCAAAAAGACACAGCCACCCCAAAGTTTGGGACGCCTCTGTTTACAAGAACCTCGTTTACCGTACAAGTTCAATATCACAGAAAGTGAAAAATGGATAAAGAACTTGTGGTACTTACGTACAATGCAGTATCACTCAGCAATGAAATCTATGTCATCAGGCCCGTAGCAGCATAATGAGTGGATTCGGTACGATGATTCTCACTGAAATAAGTCACACAGAAAAAGAAACATCATAAGATATCACTAATACACGGAATGTAAACTTGGCTACACAGGAACTGAATTCCAAAACAGAACAGGGTCTCAAATTTAGAAAACCAACTTATGCTTGCTTAAGGGGAAAGGTGAGTTGGGGTGCTGCATAAAACCAGAGATTGAAATGAGCACAGATAAAGTTCCTTAAGCCAAATATGGAATAGACAAGAGCTACTCCTTGCTCAACGAAATGGACTCAACACCGCATATTAAACGCCTAAGAATGTACCTGACTAGTAAGTATCTTAAAACCTATGGATTGCTATGTCTCCAAAAGAGAATCAAGCGTGTGTACAGGGGCATAAACGCAGCAGTGATAGGATTGGAGAGGTTCAGTGAGCAAATGAAGACCCTTTGAAGTCATATTGCATGGTACCCATTCCACGGGTCTCAACTCTCCAGGTTTAAGGTATTCTTCCTTCAGCTAAAACATGCATGTGGAACCCAGAGTATGATCAACCATGTGAACGGGAGACGTGTTCAAATACGTCTCAGTTTTCCTCCCCTGGTACTCGGGTGCAACATTCCAGACGCTTTACTAACACTCTCCCCACTTGGAGAGTCAGCGCCTTTAACCTCCTGTTTGGCCCAGTTTGCAATTTCTGCGGAAGATGAACAGGAATAGGGAACACCAATGAGAGACTAGCTGGAGGTGTCTGGACGGGCAAATTTAACTCTCATTTCCCACCAGGAAGAGGAAATAACCAAAGGCTCAGCGTGCCGTGCCGGAACCAGATTAGGGCCTGAAGCCATCCTGCGGTGTTGCGGCCAGCTCACAAGAAAGCGAGTTGAAGAAAGGAGCTCAGGGGCACTGTAATTCACAAACCTGCAGAGTTATAAATGACAGCTATCGTCCAAAAATATACTGAAGTAAGGCTGCCAAGAGGACTTGAAAGCGGGGCAGAATTGCAGGAAACCGATTTCAGGAGGTAGACTGGAATTGCATTGAAAGCATAGGAAAAGAGGCAGAACGTCCACAATGATGCACTTGGCCAAAAAGGGCGTATGCGTTTTTTCCTGAATATATTCAGGAAAAAACGCATACGCCCTTTTTGGCCAACCAAGCAAGCTTGCAAAGGAAATCTGCACTACAATGAAGTCTCACTTCCCCCCGGTCAAAAGGGCCATCTGAAAAAAGTGTAAAATCCAGAAAGGCAGGACAGGCCATGGAGAACTGGGAGCCTTGTTATGCTGATGGGCGGGATGTAAATTGCCAACAGACACTCGGGAGAAGTGTATGGTGTTTCCTGAAACATCTAAAAAACAAAGCAACAGAGCCTAGGGCACTTCCACTTATGGTCCTATAGCTTAGGGAAATTAAAATCAAAAAGACACAGCCACCCCAAAGTTTGGGACACCTCTGTTTACAAGAACCTCGTTTACCGTACAAGTTCAATATCACAGAAAGTGAAAAATGGATAAAGAACTTGTGGTACTTACGTACAATGCAGTATCACTCAGCAATGAAATCTATGTCATCAGGCCCGTAGCAGCATAATGAGTGGATTCAGGTACGATGATTCTCACTGAAATAAGTCACACAGAAAAAGAAACATCATAAGATATCACTAATACACGGAATGTAAACTTGGCTACACAGGAACTGAATTCCAAAACAGAACAGGGTCTCAAATTTAGAAAACCAACTTATGCTTGCTTAAGGGGAAAGGTGAGTTGGGGTGCTGCATAAAACCAGAGATTGAAATGAGCACAGATAAAGTTCCTTAAGCCAAATATGGACTAGACAAGAGCTACTCCTTGCTCAACGAAATGGACTCAACACCGCATATTAAACGCCTAAGAATGTACCTGACTAGTAAGTATCTTAAAACCTATGGATTGCTATGTCTCCAAAAGAGAATCAAGCGTGTGTACAGGGGCATAAACGCAGCAGTGATAGGATTGGAGAGGTTCGGTGAGCAAATGAAGACCCTTTGAAGTCATATTGCATGGTACCCATTCCACGGGTCTCAACTCTCCAGGTTTAAGGTATTCTTCCTTCAGCTAAAACATGCATGTGGAACCCAGAGTATGATCAACCATGTGAACGGGAGACGTGTTCAAATATGTCTCAGTTTTCCTCCCCTGGTACTCGGGTGCAACATTCCAGACGCTTTACTAACACTCTCCCCACTTGGAGAGTCAGCGCCTTTAACCTCCTGTTTGGCCCAGTTTGCAATTTCTGCGGAAGATGAACTGGAATAGTGAGAACCAATGAGAGACTAGCAGGAGGTGTCTGGACGGGCAAATTTAACTCTCATTTCCCACCAGGAAGAGGAAATAACCAAAGGCTCAGCGTGCCGTGCCGGAACCAGATTAGGGCCTGAAGCCATTCTGTGGTGTTGCGGCCAGCTCAAAAGAAAGCGAGTTGAAGAAAGGAGCTCAGGGGCACTGTAATTCACAAACCTGCAGAGTTATAAATGACAGCTATCGTCCAAAAATATACTGAAGTAAGGCTGCCAAGAGGACTTGAAAGCGGGGCAGAATTGCAGGAAACCGATTTCAGGAGGTAGACTGGAATTGCTTTGAAAGCATAGGAAAAGAGGCAGAACGTCCACAATGATGCACTTGGCCAAAAAGGGCGTATGCGTTTTTTCCTGAATATATTCAGGAAAAAACGCATACGCCCTTTTTGGCCAACCAAGCAAGCTTGCAAAGGAAATCTGCACTACAATGAAGTCTCACTTCCCCCCGGTCAAAAGGGCCATCTGAAAAAAGTGTAAAATCCAGAAAGGCAGGACAGGCCATGGAGAACTGGGAGCCTTGTTATGCTGATGGGCGGGATGTAAATTGCCAACAGACACTCGGGAGAAGTGTATGGTGTTTCCTGAAACATCTAAAAAACAAAGCAACAGAGCCTAGGGCACTTCCACTTATGGTCCTATAGCTTAGGGAAATTAAAATCAAAAAGACACAGCCACCCCAAAGTTTGGGACGCCTCTGTTTACAAGAACCTCGTTTACCGTACAAGTTCAATATCACAGAAAGTGAAAAATGGATAAAGAACTTGTGGTACTTACGTACAATGCAGTATCACTCAGCAATGAAATCTATGTCATCAGGCCCGTAGCAGCATAATGAGTGGATTCAGGTACGATGATTCTCACTGAAATAAGTCACACAGAAAAAGAAACATCATAAGATATCACTAATACACGGAATGTAAACTTGGCTACACAGGAACTGAATTCCAAAACAGAACAGGGTCTCAAATTTAGAAAACCAACTTATGCTTGCTTAAGGGGAAAGGTGAGTTGGGGTGCTGCATAAAACCAGAGATTGAAATGAGCACAGATAAAGTTCCTTAAGCCAAATATGGACTAGACAAGAGCTACTCCTTGCTCAACGAAATGGACTCAACACCCCATATTAAACGCCTAAGAATGTACCTGACTAGTAAGTATCTTAAAACCTATGGATTACTATGTCTCCAAAAGAGAATCAAGCGTGTGTACAGGGGCATAAACGCAGCAGTGATAGGATTGGAGAGGTTCGGTGAGCAAATGAAGACCCTTTGAAGTCATATTGCATGGTACCCATTCCACGGGTCTCAACTCTCCAGGTTTAAGGTATTCTTCCTTCAGCTAAAACATGCATGTGGAACCCAGAGTATGATCAACCATGTGAACGGGAGACGTGTTCAAATATGTCTCAGTTTTCCTCCCCTGGTACTCGGGTGCAACATTCCAGACGCTTTACTAACACTCTCCCCACTTGGAGAGTCAGCGCCTTTAACCTCCTGTTTGGCCCAGTTTGCAATTTCTGCGGAAGATGAACTGGAATAGTGAGAACCAATGAGAGACTAGCAGGAGGTGTCTGGACGGGCAAATTTAACTCTCATTTCCCACCAGGAAGAGGAAATAACCAAAGGGTCAGCGTGCCGTGCCGGAACCAGATTAGGGCCTGAAGCCATCCTGCGGTGTTGCGGCCAGCTCAAAAGAAAGCGAGTTGAAGAAAGGAGCTCAGGGGCACTGTAATTCACAAACCTGCAGCGTTATAAATGACAGCTTTCGTCCAAAAATATACTGAAGTAAGGCTGCCAAGAGGACTTGAAAGCGGGGCAGAATTGCAGGAAACCGATTTCAGGAGGTAGACTGGAATTGCATTGAAAGCATAGGAAAAGAGGCAGAACGTCCACAATGATGCACTTGGCCAAAAAGGGCGTATGCGTTTTTTCCTGAATATATTCAGGAAAAAACGCATACGCCCTTTTTGGCCAACCAAGCAAGCTTGCAAAGGAAATCTGCACTACAATGAAGTCTCACTTCCCCCCGGTCAAAAGGGCCATCTGAAAAAAGTGTAAAATCCAGAAAGGCAGGACAGGCCATGGAGAACTGGGAGCCTTGTTATGCTGATGGGCGGGATGTAAATTGCCAACAGACACTTGGGAGAAGTGTATGGTGTTTCCGGAAACATCTAAAAAACAAAGCAACAGAGCCTAGGGCACTTCCACTTATGGTCCTATAGCTTAGGGAAATTAAAATCAAAAAGACACAGCCACCCCAAAGTTTGGGACGCCTCTGTTTACAAGAACCTCGTTTACCGTACAAGTTCAATATCACAGAAAGTGAAAAATGGATAAAGAACTTGTGGTACTTACGTACAATGCAGTATCACTCAGCAATGAAATCTATGTCATCAGGCCCGTAGCAGCATAATGAGTGGATTCAGGTACGATGATTCTCACTGAAATAAGTCACACAGAAAAAGAAACATCATAAGATATCACTAATACACGGAATGTAAACTTGGCTACACAGGAACTGAATTCCAAAACAGAACAGGGTCTCAAATTTAGAAAACCAACTTATGCTTGCTTAAGGGGAAAGGTGAGTTGGGGTGCTGCATAAAACCAGAGATTGAAATGAGCACAGATAAAGTTCCTTAAGCCAAATATGGACTAGACAAGAGCTACTCCTTGCTCAACGAAATGGACTCAACACCGCATATTAAACGCCTAAGAATGTACCTGACTAGTAAGTATCTTAAAACCTATGGATTGCTATGTCTCCAAAAGAGAATCAAGCGTGTGTACAGGGGCATAAACGCAGCAGTGATAGGATTGGAGAGGTTCGGTGAGCAAATGAAGACCCTTTGAAGTCATATTGCATGGTACCCATTCCACGGGTCTCAACTCTCCAGGTTTAAGGTATTCTTCCTTCAGCTAAAACATGCATGTGGAACCCAGAGTATGATCAACCATGTGAACGGGAGACGTGTTCAAATACGTCTCAGTTTTCCTCCCCTGGTACTCGGGTGCAACATTCCAGACGCTTTACTAACACTCTCCCCACTTGGAGAGTCAGCGTCTTTAACCTCCTGTTTGGCCCAGTTTGCAATTTCTGCGGAAGATGAACAGGAATAGGGAACACCAATGAGAGACTAGCTGGAGGTGTCTGGACGGGCAAATTTAACTCTCATTTCCCACCAGGAAGAGGAAATAACCAAAGGCTCAGCGTGCCGTGCCGGAACCAGATTAGGGCCTGTAGCCATCCTGCGGTGTTGCGGCCAGCTCAAAAGAAAGCGAGTTGAAGAAAGGAGCTCAGGGGCACTGTAATTCACAAACCTGCAGAGTTATAAATGACAGCTATCGTCCAAAAATATACTGAAGTAAGGCTGCCAAGAGGACTTGAAAGCGGGGCAGAATTGCAGGAAACCGATTTCAGGAGGTAGACTGGAATTGCATTGAAAGCATAGGAAAAGAGGCAGAACGTCCACAATGATGCACTTGGCCAAAAAGGGCGTATGCGTTTTTTCCTGAATATATTCAGGAAAAAACGCATACGCCCTTTTTGGCCAACCAAGCAAGCTTGCAAAGGAAATCTGCACTACAATGAAGTCTCACTTCCCCCCGGTCAAAAGGGCCATCTGAAAAAAGTGTAAAATCCAGAAAGGCAGGACAGGCCATGGAGAACTGGGAGCCTTGTTATGCTGATGGGCGGGATGTAAATTGCCAACAGACACTTGGGAGAAGTGTATGGTGTTTCCGGAAACATCTAAAAAACAAAGCAGCAGAGCCTAGGGCACTTCCACTTATGGTCCTATAGCTTAGGGAAATTAAAATAAAAAAGACACAGCCACCCCAAAGTTTGGGACGCCTCTGTTTACAAGAACCTCGTTTACCGTACAAGTTCAATATCACAGAAAGTGAAAAATGGATAAAGAACTTGTGGTACTTACGTACAATGCAGTATCACTCAGCAATGAAATCTATGTCATCAGGCCCGTAGCAGCATAATGAGTGGATTCAGGTACGATGATTCTCACTGAAATAAGTCACACAGAAAAAGAAACATCATAAGATATCACTAATACACGGAATGTAAACTTGGCTACACAGGAACTGAATTCCAAAACAGAACAGGGTCTCAAATTTAGAAAACCAACTTATGCTTGCTTAAGGGGAAAGGTGAGTTGGGGTGCTGCATAAAACCAGAGATTGAAATGAGCACAGATAAAGTTCCTTAAGCCAAATATGGACTAGACAAGAGCTACTCCTTGCTCAACGAAATGGACTCAACACCGCATATTAAACGCCTAAGAATGTACCTGACTAGTAAGTATCTTAAAACCTATGGATTGCTATGTCTCCAAAAGAGAATCAAGCGTGTGTACAGGGGCATAAACGCAGCAGTGATAGGATTGGAGAGGTTCGGTGAGCAAATGAAGACCCTTTGAAGTCATATTGCATGGTACCCATTCCACGGGTCTCAACTCTCCAGGTTTAAGGTATTCTTCCTTCAGCTAAAACATGCATGTGGAACCCAGAGTATGATCAACCATGTGAACGGGAGACGTGTTCAAATACGTCTCAGTTTTCCTCCCCTGGTACTCGGGTGCAACATTCCAGACGCTTTACTAACACTCTCCCCACTTGGAGAGTCAGCGCCTTTAACCTCCTGTTTGGCCCAGTTTGCAATTTCTGCGGAAGATGAACAGGAATAGGGAACACCAATGAGAGACTAGCTGGAGGTGTCTGGACGGGCAAATTTAACTCTCATTTCCCACCAGGAAGAGGAAATAACCAAAGGCTCAGCGTGCCGTGCCGGAACCAGATTAGGGCCTGAAGCCATCCTGCGGTGTTGCGGCCAGCTCAAAAGAAAGCGAGTTGAAGAAAGGAGCTCAGGGGCACTGTAATTCACAAACCTGCAGAGTTATAAATGACAGCTATCGTCCAAAAATATACTGAAGTAAGGCTGCCAAGAGGACTTGAAAGCGGGGCAGAATTGCAGGAAACCGATTTCAGGAGGTAGGCTGGAATTGCATTGAAAGCATAGGAAAAGAGGCAGAACGTCCACAATGATGCACTTGGCCAAAAAGGGCGTATGCGTTTTTTCCTGAATATATTCAGGAAAAATCGCATACGCCCTTTTTGGCCAACCAAGCAAGCTTGCAAAGGAAATCTGCACTACAATGAAGTCTCACTTCCCCCCGGTCAAAAGGGCCATCTGAAAAAAGTGTAAAATCCAGAAAGGCAGGACAGGCCATGGAGAACTGGGAGCCTTGTTATGCTGATGGGCGGGATGTAAATTGCCAACAGACACTCGGGAGAAGTGTATGGTGTTTCCTGAAACATCTAAAAAACAAAGCAACAGAGCCTAGGGCACTTCCACTTATGGTCCTATAGCTTAGGGAAATTAAAATCAAAAAGACACAGCCACCCCAAAGTTTGGGACGCCTCTGTTTACAAGAACCTCGTTTACCATACAAGTTCAATATCACAGAAAGTGAAAAATGGATAAAGAACTTGTGGTACTTACGTACAATGCAGTATCACTCAGCAATGAAATCTATGTCATCAGGCCCGTAGCAGCATAATGAGTGGATTCAGGTACGATGATTCTCACTGAAATAAGTCACACAGAAAAAGAAACATCATAAGATATCACTAATACACGGAATGTAAACTTGGCTACACAGGAACTGAATTCCAAAACAGAACAGGGTCTCAAATTTAGAAAACCAACTTATGCTTGCTTAAGGGGAAAGGTGAGTTGGGGTGCTGCATAAAACCAGAGATTGAAATGAGCACAGATAAAGTTCCTTAAGCCAAATATGGACTAGACAAGAGCTACTCCTTGCTCAACGAAATGGACTCAACACCCCATATTAAACGCCTAAGAATGTACCTGACTAGTAAGTATCTTAAAACCTATGGATTGCTATGTCTCCAAAAGAGAATCAAGCGTGTGTACAGGGTCATAAACGCAGCAGTGATAGGATTGGAGAGGTTCGGTGAGCAAATGAAGACCCTTTGAAGTCATATTGCATGGTACCCATTCCACGGGTCTCAACTCTCCAGGTTTAAGGTATTCTTCCTTCAGCTAAAACATGCATGTGGAACCCACAGTATGATCAACCATGTGAACGGGAGACGTGTTCAAATATGTCTCAGTTTTCCTCCCCTGGTACTCGGGTGCAACATTCCAGACGCTTTACTAACACTCTCCCCACTTGGAGAGTCAGCGCCTTTAACCTCCTGTTTGGCCCAGTTTGCAATTTCTGCGGAAGATGAACAGGAATAGGGAACACCAATGAGAGACTAGCTGGAGGTGTCTGGACGGGCAAATTTAACTCTCATTTCCCACCAGGAAGAGGAAATAACCAAAGGCTCAGCGTGCCGGGCCGGAACCAGATTAGGGCCTGAAGCCATCCTGTGGTGTTGCGGCCAGCTCAAAAGAAAGCGAGTTGAAGAAAGGAGCTCAGGGGCACTGTAATTCACAAACCTGCAGAGTTATAAATGACAGCTATCGTCCAAAAATATACTGAAGTAAGGCTGCCAAGAGGACTTGAAAGCGGGGCAGAATTGCAGGAAACCGATTTCAGGAGGTAGACTGGAATTGCATTGAAAGCATAGGAAAAGAGGCAGAACGTCCACAATGATGCACTTGGCCAAAAAGGGCGTATGCGTTTTTTCCTGAATATATTCAGGAAAAAACGCATACGCCCTTTTTGGCCAACCAAGCAAGCTTGCAAAGGAAATCTGCACTACAATGAAGTCTCACTTCCCCCCGGTCAAAAGGGCCATCTGAAAAAAGTGTAAAATCCAGAAAGGCAGGACAGGCCATGGAGAACTGGGAGCCTTGTTATGCTGATGGGCGGGATGTAAATTGCCAACAGACACTCGGGAGAAGTGTATGGTGTTTCCTGAAACATCTAAACAACAAAGCAACAGAGCCTAGGGCACTTCCACTTATGGTCCTATAGCTTAGGGAAATTAAAATCAAAAAGACACAGCCACCCCAAAGTTTGGGCCGCCTCTGTTTACAAGAACCTCGTTTACCATACAAGTTCAATATCACAGAAAGTGAAAAATGGATAAAGAACTTGTGGTACTTACGTACAATGCAGTATCACTCAGCAATGAAATCTATGTCATCAGGCCCGTAGCAGCATAATGAGTGGATTCAGGTACGATGATTCTCACTGAAATAAGTCACACAGAAAAAGAAACATCATAAGATATCACTAATACACGGAATGTAAACTTGGCTACACAGGAACTGAATTCCAAAACAGAACAGGGTCTCAAATTTAGAAAACCAACTTATGCTTGCTTAAGGGGAAAGGTGAGTTGGGGTGCTGCATAAAACCAGAGATTGAAATGAGCACAGATAAAGTTCCTTAAGCCAAATATGGACTAGACAAGAGCTACTCCTTGCTCAACGAAATGGACTCAACACCCCATATTAAACGCCTAAGAATGTACCTGACTAGTAAGTATCTTAAAACCTATGGATTGCTATGTCTCCAAAAGAGAATCAAGCGTGTGTACAGGGGCATAAACGCAGCAGTGATAGGATTGGAGAGGTTCGGTGAGCAAATGAAGACCCTTTGAAGTCATATTGCATGGTACCCATTCCACGGGTCTCAACTCTCCAGGTTTAAGGTATTCTTCCTTCAGCTAAAACATGCATGTGGAACCCAGAGTATGATCAACCATGTGAACGGGAGACGTGTTCAAATATGTCTCAGTTTTCCTCCCCTGGTACTCGGGTGCAACATTCCAGACGCTTTACTAACACTCTCCTGACTTGGAGAGTCCGTCCCTTTAATCTCCTGTTTGGCCCAGTTTGCAATTTCTGCGGAAGATGAACAGGAATAGGGAACACCAATGAGAGACTAGCTGGAGGTGTCTGGACGGGCAAATTTAACTCTCATTTCCCACCAGAAAGAGGAAATAACCAAAGGCTCAGCGTGCTGGGCCGGAACCAGATTAGGGAATGAAGCCATCCTGCGGTGTTGCGGCCAGCTCAAAAGAAAGCGAGTTGAAGAAAGGAGCTCAGGGGCACTGTAATTCACAAACCTGCAGAGTTATAAATGACAGCTATCGTCCAAAAATATACTGAAGTAAGGCTGCCAAGAGGACTTGAAAGCGGGGCAGAATTGCAGGAAACCGATTTCAGGAGGTAGACTGGAATTGCATTGAAAGCATAGGAAAAGAGGCAGAACGTCCACAATGATGCACTTGGCCAAAAAGGGCGTATGCGTTTTTTCCTGAATATATTCAGGAAAAAACGCATACGCCCTTTTTGGCCAACCAAGCAAGCTTGCAAAGGAAATCTGCACTACAATGAAGTCTCACTTCCCCCCGGTCAAAAGGGCCATCTGAAAAAAGTGTAAAATCCAGAAAGGCAGGACAGGCCATGGAGAACTGGGAGCCTTGTTATGCTGATGGGCGGGATGTAAATTGCCAACAGACACTCGGGAGAAGTGTATGGTGTTTCCTGAAACATCTAAAAAACAAAGCAACAGAGCCTAGGGCACTTCCACTTATGGTCCTATAGCTTAGGGAAATTAAAATCAAAAAGACACAGCCACCCCAAAGTTTGGGACGCCTCTGTTTACAAGAACCTCGTTTACTGTACAAGTTCAATATCACAGAAAGTGAAAAATGGATAAAGAACTTGTGGTACTTACGTACAATGCAGTATCACTCAGCAATGAAATCTATGTCATCAGGCCCATAGCAGCATAATGAGTGGATTCAGGTACGATGATTCTCACTGAAATAAGTCACACAGAAAAAGAAACATCATAAGATATCACTAATACACGGAATGTAAACTTGGCTACACAGGAACTGAATTCCAAAACAGAACAGGGTCTCAAATTTAGAAAACCAACTTATGCTTGCTTAAGGGGAAAGGTGAGTTGG
Source organism: Globicephala melas (assembly GCF_963455315.2). NCBI lineage: Eukaryota > Metazoa > Chordata > Mammalia > Artiodactyla > Delphinidae > Globicephala > Globicephala melas. The sequence goes on from NW_027207210.1 coordinate 3,348,706, forward strand.
GGTGCTGCATAAAACCAGAGATTGAAATGAGCACAGATAAAGTTCCTTAAGCCAAATATGGAATAGACAAGAGCTACTCCTTGCTCAATAAAATGGACACAACACCCCATATTAAAAGCCTAAGAATGTACCTGACTAGTAAGTATCTTAAAACCTATGGATTGCTATGTCTCCAAAAGAGAATCAAGCGTGTGTACAGGGGCATAAACGCAGCAGTGATAGGATTGGAGAGGTTCGGTGAGCAAATGAAGACCCTTTGAAGTCATATTGCATGGTACCCATTCCACGGGTCTCAACTCTCCAGGTTTAAGGTATTCTTCCTTCAGCTAAAACATGCATGTGGAACCCAGAGTATGATCAACCATGTGAACGGGAGACGTGTTCAAATATGTCTCAGTTTTCCTCCCCTGGTACTCGGGTGCAACATTCCAGATGCTTTACTAACACTCTCCCCACTTGGAGAGTCAGCACCTTTAACCTCCTGTTTGGCCCAGTTTGCAATTTCTGTGGAAGATGAACAGGAATAGGGAACACCAATGAGAGATTGGCTGGAGGTGTCTGGACGGGCAAATTTAACTCTCATTTCCCACCAGGAAGAGGAAATAACCAAAGGCTCAGCGTGCCGGGCCGGAACCAGATTAGGGCCTGAAGCCATCCTGCGGTGTTGCGGCCAGCTCAAAAGAAAGCGAGTTGATGAAAGGAGCTCAGGGGCACTGTAATTCACAAACCTGCAGAGTTATAAATGACAGCTATCGTCCAAAAATATACTGAAGTAAGGCTGCCAAGAGGACTTGAAAGCGGGGCAGAATTGCAGGAAACCGATTTCAGGAGGTAGACTGGAATTGCATTGAAAGCATAGGAAAAGAGGCAGAACGTCCACAATGATGCACTTGGCCAAAAAGGGCGTATGCGTTTTTTCCTGAATATATTCAGGAAAAAACGCATACGCCCTTTTTGGCCAACCAAGCAAGCTTGCAAAGGAAATCTGCACTACAATGAAGTCTCACTTCCCCCCGGTCAAAAGGGCCATCTGAAAAAAGTGTAAAATCCAGAAAGGCAGGACAGGCCATGGAGAACTGGGAGCCTTGTTATGCTGATGGGCGGGATGTAAATTGCCAACAGACACTCGGGAGAAGTGTATGGTGTTTCCTGAAACATCTAAAAAACAAAGCAACAGAGCCTAGGGCACTTCCACTTATGGTCCTATAGCTTAGGGAAATTAAAATCAAAAAGACACAGCCACCCCAAAGTTTGGGACGCCTCTGTTTACAAGAACCTCGTTTACAGTACAAGTTCAATATCACAGAAAGTGAAAAATGGATAAAGAAGGTGTGGTATTTACTTACAAAGCAATATCACTCAGCAATGAAATCTATGTCATCAGGCCCTTAGCAGCACAATGAGTGGATTCAGGTATGATGATTCTAACTGAAATAAGTCACACAGAAAAAGAAACATCATAAGATATCAGTAATACACGGAATGTAAACTTGGCTACACAGGAACTGAATTACAGAACAGAACAGGGTCTCAAATTTAGAAAACCAACTTATGCTTGCTTAAGGGGAAAGGTGAGTTGGGGTGCTGCATAAAACCAGAGATTGAAATGAGCACAGATAAAGTTCCTTAAGCCAAATATGGAATAGACAAGAGCTACTCCTTGCTCAACGAAATGGACTCAACACCGCATATTAAACGCCTAAGAATGGACCTGACTAGTAAGTATCTTAAAACCTATGGATTGCTATGTCTCCGAAAGAGAATCAAGCATGTGTACAGGGGCATAAACGCAGCAGTGATAGGATTGGAGAGGTTCGGTGAGCAAATGAAGACCCTTTGAAGTCATATTGCATGGTACCCATTCCACGGGTTTCAACTACCCAGGTTTAAGGTATTCTTCCTTCAGCTAAAACATGCATGTGGAGCCTAGAGTATGATCAACCATGTGATCGGGAGACGTGTTCAAATATGTCTCAGTTTTCGTACCCTGGTACTCGGGTGCAACATTCCAGACGCTTTACTAACACTCTCCCGACTTGGAGAGTCCGTCCCTTTAATCTCCTGTTTGGCCCAGTTTGCAATTTCTGCGGAAGATGAACAGGAATAGCGAGAACCAATGAGAGACTAGCTGGAGGTGTCTGGACGGGCAAATTTAACTCTCATTTCCCACCAGGAAGAGGAATTAACCAAAGGCTCAGCGTGCCGTGCCGGAACCAGATTAGGGCCTGAAGCCATCCTGCGGTGTTTCGGCCAGGTCACAAGAAAGCGAGTTGAAGAAAGGAGCTCAGGGGCACTGTAATTCACAAACCTGCAGAGTTATAAATGACAGCTATCGTCCAAAAATATACTGAAGTAAGGCTGCCAAGAGGACTTGAAAGCGGGGCAGAATTGCAGGAAACCGATTTCAGGAGGTAGACTGGAATTGCATTGAAAGCATAGGAAAAGAGGCAGAACGTCCACAATGATGCACTTGGCCAAAAAGGGCGTATGCGTTTTTTCCTGAATATATTCAGGAAAAAACGCATACGCCCTTTTTGGCCAACCAAGCAAGCTTGCAAAGGAAATCTGCACTACAATGAAGTCTCACTTCCCCCCGGTCAAAAGGGCCATCTGAAAAAAGTGTAAAATCCAGAAAGGCAGGACAGGCCATGGAGAACTGGGAGCCTTGTTATGCTGATGGGCGGGATGTAAATTGCCAACAGACACTCGGGAGAAGTGTATGGTGTTTCCTGAAACATCTAAAAAACAAAGCAACAGAGCCTAGGGCACTTCCACTTATGGTCCTATAGCTTAGGGAAATTAAAATCAAAAAGACACAGCCACCCCAAAGTTTGGGACGCCTCTGTTTACAAGAACCTCGTTTACCGTACAAGTTCAATATCACAGAAAGTGAAAAATGGATAAAGAACTTGTGGTACTTACGTACAATACAGTATCACTCAGCAATGAAATCTATGTCATCAGGCCCGTAGCAGCATAATGAGTGGATTCAGGTACGATGATTCTCACTGAAATAAGTCACACAGAAAAAGAAACATCATAAGATATCACTAATACACGGAATGTAAACTTGGCTACACAGGAACTGAATTCCAAAACAGAACAGGGTCTCAAATTTAGAAAACCAACTTATGCTTGCTTAAGGGGAAAGGTGAGTTGGGGTGCTGCATAAAACCAGAGATTGAAAGGAGCACAGATAAAGTTCCTTAAGCCAAATATGCACTAGACAAGAGCTACTCCTTGCTCAACGAAATGGACTCAACACCCCATATTAAACGCCTAAGAATGTACCTGACTAGTAAGTATCTTAAAACCTATGGATTGCTATGTCTCCAAAAGAGAATCAAGCGTGTGTACAGGGGCATAAACGCAGCAGTGATAGGATTGGAGAGGTTCGGTGAGCAAATGAAGACCCTTTGAAGTCATATTGCATGGTACCCATTCCACGGGTTTCAACTACCCAGGTTTAAGGTATTCTTCCTTCAGCTAAAACATGCATGTGGAACCTAGAGTATGATCAACCATGTGATCGGGAGACGTGTTCAAATATGTCTCAGTTTTCGTACCCTGGTACTCGGGTGCAACATTCCAGACGCTTTACTAACACTCTCCTGACTTGCAGAGTCCGTCCCTTTAATCTCCTGTTTGGCCCAGTTTGCAATTTCTGCGGAAGATGAACAGGAATAGCGAGAACCAATGAGAGACTAGCTGGAGGTGTCTGGACGGGCAAATTTAACTCTCATTTCCCACCAGGAAGAGGAAATAACCAAAGGCTCAGCGTGCCGGGCCGGAACCAGATTAGGGCCTGAAGCCATCCTGCGGTGTTGCGGCCAGCTCAAAAGAAAGCGAGTTGAAGAAAGGAGCTCAGGGGCACTGTAATTCACAAACCTGCAGAGTTATAAATGACAGCTATCGTCCAAAAATATACTGAAGTAAGGCTGCCAAGAGGACTTGAAAGCGGGGCAGAATTGCAGGAAACCGATTTCAGGAGGTAGACTGGAATTGCATTGAAAGCATAGGAAAAGAGGCAGAACGTCCACAATGATGCACTTGGCCAAAAAGGGCGTATGCGTTTTTGCCTGAATATATTCAGGAAAAAACGCATACGCCCTTTTTGGCCAACCAAGCAAGCTTGCAAAGGAAATCTGCACTACAATGAAGTCTCACTTCCCCCCGGTCAAAAGGGCCATCTGAAAAAAGTGTAAAATCCAGAAAGGCAGGACAGGCCATGGAGAACTGGGAGCCTTGTTATGCTGATGGGCGGGATGTAAATTGCCAACAGACACTCGGGAGAAGTGTATGGTGTTTCCTGAAACATCTAAAAAACAAAGCAACAGAGCCTAGGGCACTTGCACTTATGGTCCTATAGCTTAGGGAAATTAAAATCAAAAAGACACAGCCACCCCAAAGTTTGGGACGCCTCTGTTTACAAGAACCTCGTTTACCGTACAAGTTCAATATCACAGAAAGTGAAAAATGGATAAAGAACTTGTGGTACTTACGTACAATGCAGTATCACTCAGCAATGAAATCTATGTCATCAGGCCCGTAGCAGCATAATGAGTGGATTCAGGTACGATGATTCTCACTGAAATAAGTCACACAGAAAAAGAAACATCATAAGATATCAGTAATACACGGAATGTAAACTTGGCTACACAGGAACTGAATTCCAAAACAGAACAGGGTCTCAAATTTAGAAAACCAACTTATGCTTGCTTAAGGGGAAAGGTGAGTTGGGGTGCTGCATAAAACCAGAGATTGAAATGAGCACAGATAAAGTTCCTTAAGCCAAATATGGACTAGACAAGAGCTACTCCTTGCTCAATGAAATGGACTCAACACCCCATATTAAACGCCTAAGAATGTACCTGACTAGTAAGTATCTTAAAACCTATGGATTGCTATGTCTCCAAAAGAGAATCAAGCGTGTGTACAGGGGCATAAACGCAGCAGTGATAGGATTGGAGAGGTTCGGTGAGCAAATGAAGACCCTTTGAAGTCATATTGCATGGTACCCATTCCACGGGTTTCAACTACCCAGGTTTAAGGTATTCTTCCTTCAGCTAAAACATGCATGTGGAACCTAGAGTATGATCAACCATGTGATCGGGAGACGTGTTCAAATATGTCTCAGTTTTCGTACCCTGGTACTCGGGTGCAACATTCCAGACGCTTTACTAACACTCTCCTGACTTGCAGAGTCCGTCCCTTTAATCTCCTGTTTGGCCCAGTTTGCAATTTCTGCGGAAGATGAACAGGAATAGGGAACACCAATGAGAGACTAGCTGGAGGTGTCTGGACGGGCAAATTTAACTCTCATTTCCCACCAGAAAGAGGAATTAACCAAAGGCTCAGCGTGCCGTGCCGGAACCAGATTAGGGCCTGAAGCCATCCTGCGTTGTTGCGGCCAGCTCAAAAGAAAGCGAGTTGAAGAAAGGAGCTCAGGGGCACTGTAATTCACAAACCTGCAGAGTTATAAATGACAGCTATCGTCTAAAAATATACAGAAGTAAGGCTGCCAAGAGGACTCGAAAGCGGGGCAGAATTGCAGGAAACCGATTTTAGGAGGTAGACTGGAATTGCATTGAAAGCATAGGAAAAGAGGCAGAACGTCCACAATGATGCACTTGGCCAAAAAGGGCGTATGCGTTTTTTCCTGAATATATTCAGGAAAAAACGCATACGCCCTTTTTGGCCAACCAAGCAAGCTTGCAAAGGAAATCTGCACTACAATGAAGTCTCACTTCCCCCCGGTCAAAAGGGCCATCTGAAAAAAGTGTAAAATCCAGAAAGGCAGGACAGGCCATGGAGAACTGGGAGCCTTGTTATGCTGATGGGCGGGATGTAAATTGCCAACAGACACTCGGGAGAAGTGTATGGTGTTTCCTGAAACATCTAAAAAACAAAGCAACAGAGCCTAGGGCACTTCCACTTATGGTCCTATAGCTTAGGGAAATTAAAATCAAAAAGACACAGCCACCCCAAAGTTTGGGACGCCTCTGTTTACAAGAACCTCGTTTACCGTACAAGTTCAATATCACAGAAAGTGAAAAATGGATAAAGAACTTGTGGTACTTACGTACAATGCAGTATCACTCAGCAATGAAATCTATGTCATCAGGCCCGTAGCAGCATAATGAGTGGATTCAGGTACGATGATTCTCACTGAAATAAGTCACACAGAAAAAGAAACATCATAAGATATCAGTAATACACGGAATGTAAACTTGTCTACACAGGAACTGAATTGCAAAACAGAACAGGGTTTCAAATTTAGAAAACCAACTTATGCTTGCTTAAGGGGAAAGGTGAGTTGGGGTGCTGCATAAAACCAGAGATTGAAATGAGCACAGATAAAGTTCCTTAAGCCAAATATGGACTAGACAAGAGCTACTCCTTGCTCAACGAAATGGACTCAACACCCCATATTAAACGCCTAAGAATGTACCTGACTAGTAAGTATCTTAAAACCTATGGATTGCTATGTCTCCAAAAGTGAATCAAGCGTGTGTACAGGGGCATAAATGCAGCAGTGATAGGATTGGAGAGGTTAGGTGAGCAAATGAAGACCCTTTGAAGTCATATTGCATGGTACCCATTCCACGGGTCTCAACTCTCCAGGTTTAAGGTATTCTTCCTTCAGCTAAAACATGCATGTGGAACCCAGAGTATGATCAACCATGTGAACGGGAGACGTGTTCAAATATGTCTCAGTTTTCCTCCCCTGGTACTCGGGTGCAACATTCCAGACGCTTTACTAACACTCTCCCCACTTGGAGAGTCAGCGCCTTTAACCTCCTGTTTGGCCCAGTTTGCAATTTCTGCGGAAGATGAACAGGAATAGGGAACACCAATGAGAGATTGGCTGGAGGTGTCTGGACGGGCAAATTTAACTCTCATTTCCCACCAGGAAGAGGAAATAACCAAAGGCTCAGCGTGCCGGGCCGGAACCAGATTAGGGCCTGAAGCCATCCTGCGGTGTTGCGGCCAGCTCAAAAGAAAGCGAGTTGAAGAAAGGAGCTCAGGGGCACTGTAATTCACAAACCTGCAGAGTTATAAATGACAGCTATCGTCTAAAAATATACTGAAGTAAGGCTGCCAAGAGGACTCGAAAGCGGGGCAGAATTGCAGGAAACCGATTTCAGGAGGTAGACTGGAATTGCATTGAAAGCATAGGAAAAGAGGCAGAACGTCCACAATGATGCACTTGGCCAAAAAGGGCGTATGCGTTTTTTCCTGAATATATTCAGGAAAAAACGCATACGCCCTTTTTGGCCAACCAAGCAAGCTTGCAAAGGAAATCTGCACTACAATGAAGTCTCACTTCCCCCCGGTCAAAAGGGCCATCTGAAAAAAGTGTAAAATCCAGAAAGGCAGGACAGGCCATGGAGAACTGGGAGCCTTGTTATGCTGATGGGCGGGATGTAAATTGCCAACAGACACTCGGGAGAAGTGTATGGTGTTTCCTGAAACATCTAAAAAACAAAGCAACAGAGCCTAGGGCACTTGCACTTATGGTCCTATAGCTTAGGGAAATTAAAATCAAAAAGACACAGCCACCCCAAAGTTTGGGACGCCTCTGTTTACAAGAACCTCGTTTACCGTACAAGTTCAATATCACAGAAAGTGAAAAATGGATAAAGAACTTGTGGTACTTACGTACAATGCAGTATCACTCAGCAATGAAATCTATGTCATCAGGCCCGTAGCAGCATAATGAGTGGATTCAGGTACGATGATTCTCACTGAAATAAGTCACACAGAAAAAGAAACATCATAAGATATCACTAATACACGGAATGTAAACTTGGCTACACAGGAACTGAATTCCAAAACAGAACAGGGTCTCAAATTTAGAAAACCAACTTCTGCTTGCTTAAGGGGAAAGGTGAGTTGGGGTGCTGCATAAAACCAGAGATTGAAATGAGCACAGATAAAGTTCCTTAAGCCAAATATGGACTAGACAAGAGCTACTCCTTGCTCAACGAAATGGACTCAACACCCCATATTAAACGCCTAAGAATGTACCTGACTAGTAAGTATCTTAAAACCTATGGATTGCTATGTCTCCAAAAGTGAATCAAGCGTGTGTACAGGGGCATAAATGCAGCAGTGATAGGATTGGAGAGGTTAGGTGAGCAAATGAAGACCCTTTGAAGTCATATTGCATGGTACCCATTCCACGGGTCTCAACTCTCCAGGTTTAAGGTATTCTTCCTTCAGCTAAAACATGCATGTGGAACCCAGAGTATGATCAACCATGTGAACGGGAGACGTGTTCAAATATGTCTCAGTTTTCCTCCCCTGGTACTCGGGTGCAACATTCCAGACGCTTTACTAACACTCTCCCCACTTGGAGAGTCAGCGCCTTTAACCTCCTGTTTGGCCCAGTTTGCAATTTCTGCGGAAGATGAACAGGAATAGGGAACACCAATGAGAGATTGGCTGGAGGTGTCTGGACGGGCAAATTTAACTCTCATTTCCCACCAGGAAGAGGAAATAACCAAAGGCTCAGCGTGCCGGGCCGGAACCAGATTAGGGCCTGAAGCCATCCTGCGGTGTTGCGGCCAGCTCAAAAGAAAGCGAGTTGAAGAAAGGAGCTCAGGGGCACTGTAATTCACAAACCTGCAGAGTTATAAATGACAGCTATCGTCCAAAAATATACTGAAGTAAGGCTGCCAAGAGGACTCGAAAGCGGGGCAGAATTGCAGGAAACCGATTTCAGGAGGTAGACTGGAATTGCATTGAAAGCATAGGAAAAGAGGCAGAACGTCCACAATGATGCACTTGGCCAAAAAGGGCGTATGCGTTTTTTCCTGAATATATTCAGGAAAAAACGCATACGCCCTTTTTGGCCAACCAAGCAAGCTTGCAAAGGAAATCTGCACTACAATGAAGTCTCACTTCCCCCCAGTCAAAAGGGCCATCTGAAAAAAGTGTAAAATCCAGAAAGGCAGGACAGGCCATGGAGAACTGGGAGCCTTGTTATGCTGATGGGCGGGATGTAAATTGCCAACAGACACTCGGGAGAAGTGTATGGTGTTTCCTGAAACATCTAAAAAACAAAGCAACAGAGCCTAGGGCACTTCCACTTATGGTCCTATAGCTTAGGGAAATTAAAATCAAAAAGACACAGCCACCCCAAAGTTTGGGATGCCTCTGTTTACAAGAACCTCGTTTACCATACAAGTTCAATATCACAGAAAGTGAAAAATGGATAAAGAACTTGTGGTACTTACGTACAATGCAGTATCACTCAGCAATGAAATCTATGTCATCAGGCCCGTAGCAGCATAATGAGTGGATTCAGGTACGATGATTCTCACTGAAATAAGTCACACAGAAAAAGAAACATCATAAGATATCACTAATACACGGAATGTAAACTTGTCTACACAGGAACTGAATTCCAAAACATAACAGGGTCTCAAATTTAGAAAACCAACTTATGCTTGCTTAAGGGGAAAGGTGAGTTGGGGTGCTGCATAAAACCAGAGATTGAAATGAGCACAGATAAAGTTCCTTAAGCCAAATAGGGACTAGACAAGAGCTACTCCTTGCTCAACGAAATGGACTCAACACCCCATATTAAACGCCTAAGAATGTACCTGACTAGTAAGTATCTTAAAACCTATGGATTGCTATGTCTCCAAAAGAGAATCAAGCGTGTGTACAGGGGCATAAACGCAGCAGTGATAGGATTGGAGAGGTTCGGTGAGCAAATGAAAACCCTTTGAAGTCATATTGCATGGTACCCATTCCACGGGTCTCAACTCTCCAGGTTTAAGGTATTCTTCCTTCAGCTAAAACATGCATGTGGAACCCAGAGTATGATCAACCATGTGAACGGGAGACGTGTTCAAATATGTCTCAGTTTTCCTCCCCTGGTACTCGGGTGCAACATTCCAGACGCTTTACTAACACTCTCCCCACTTGGAGAGTCAGCGCCTTTAACCTCCTGTTTGGCCCAGTTTGCAATTTCTGCGGAAGATGAACAGGAATAGGGAACACCAATGAGAGACTAGCTGGAGGTGTCTGGACGGGCAAATTTAACTCTCATTTCCCACCAGGAAGAGGAAATAACCAAAGGCTCAGCGTGCCCGGCCGGAACCAGATTAGGGCCTGAAGCCATCCTGCGGTGTTGCGGCCAGCTCAAAAGAAAGCGAGTTGAAGAAAGGAGCTCAGGGGCACTGTAATTCACAAACCTGCAGAGTTATAAATGACAGCTATCGTCTAAAAATATACTGAAGTAAGGCTGCCAAGAGGACTCGAAAGCGGGGCAGAATTGCAGGAAACCGATTTCAGGAGGTAGACTGGAATTGCATTGAAAGCATAGGAAAAGAGGCAGAACGTCCACAATGATGCACTTGGCCAAAAAGGGCGTATGCGTTTTTTCCTGAATATATTCAGGAAAAAACGCATACGCCCTTTTTGGCCAACCAAGCAAGCTTGCAAAGGAAATCTGCACTACAATGAAGTCTCACTTCCCCCCGGTCAAAAGGGCCATCTGAAAAAAGTGTAAAATCCAGAAAGGCAGGACAGGCCATGGAGAACTGGGAGCCTTGTTATGCTGATGGGCGGGATGTAAATTGCCAACAGACACTCGGGAGAAGTGTATGGTGTTTCCTGAAACATCTAAAAAACAAAGCAACAGAGCCTAGGGCACTTGCACTTATGGTCCTATAGCTTAGGGAAATTAAAATCAAAAAGACACAGCCACCCCAAAGTTTGGGACGCCTCTGTTTACAAGAACCTCGTTTACCGTACAAGTTCAATATCACAGAAAGTGAAAAATGGATAAAGAACTTGTGGTACTTACGTACAATGCAGTATCACTCAGCAATGAAATCTATGTCATCAGGCCCGTAGCAGCATAATGAGTGGATTCAGGTACGATGATTCTCACTGAAATAAGTCACACAGAAAAAGAAACATCATAAGATATCACTAATACACGGAATGTAAACTTGGCTACACAGGAACTGAATTCCAAAACAGAACAGGGTCTCAAATTTAGAAAACCAACTTATGCTTGCTTAAGGGGAAAGGTGAGTTGGGGTGCTGCATAAAACCAGAGATTGAAATGAGCACAGATAAAGTTCCTTAAGCCAAATATGGACTAGACAAGAGCTACTCCTTGCTCAACGAAATGGACTCAACACCCCATATTAAACGCCTAAGAATGTACCTGACTAGTAAGTATCTTAAAACCTATGGATTGCTATGTCTCCAAAAGAGAATCAAGCGTGTGTACAGGGGCATAAACGCAGCAGTGATAGGATTGGAGAGGTTCGGTGAGCAAATGAAGACCCTTTGAAGTCATATTGCATGGTACCCATTCCACGGGTTTCAACTACCCAGGTTTAAGGTATTCTTCCTTCAGCTAAAACATGCATGTGGAACCTAGAGTATGATCAACCATGTGATCGGGAGACGTGTTCAAATATGTCTCAGTTTTCGTACCCTGGTACTCGGGTGCAACATTCCAGACGCTTTACTAACACTCTCCTGACTTGCAGAGTCCGTCCCTTTAATCTCCTGTTTGGCCCAGTTTGCAATTTCTGCGGAAGATGAACAGGAATAGGGAACACCAATGAGAGACTAGCTGGAGGTGTCTGGACGGGCAAATTTAACTCTCATTTCCCACCAGAAAGAGGAATTAACCAAAGGCTCAGCGTGCCGTGCCGGAACCAGATTAGGGCCTGAAGCCATCCTGCGTTGTTGCGGCCAGCTCAAAAGAAAGCGAGTTGAAGAAAGGAGCTCAGGGGCACTGTAATTCACAAACCTGCAGAGTTATAAATGACAGCTATCGTCTAAAAATATACTGAAGTAAGGCTGCCAAGAGGACTCGAAAGCGGGGCAGAATTGCAGGAAACCGATTTCAGGAGGTAGACTGGAATTGCATTGAAAGCATAGGAAAAGAGGCAGAACGTCCACAATGATGCACTTGGCCAAAAAGGGCGTATGCGTTTTTTCCTGAATATATTCAGGAAAAAACGCATACGCCCTTTTTGGCCAACCAAGCAAGCTTGCAAAGGAAATCTGCACTACAATGAAGTCTCACTTCCCCCCGGTCAAAAGGGCCATCTGAAAAAAGTGTAAAATCCAGAAAGGCAGGACAGGCCATGGAGAACTGGGAGCCTTGTTATGCTGATGGGCGGGATGTAAATTGCCAACAGACACTCGGGAGAAGTGTATGGTGTTTCCTGAAACATCTAAAAAACAAAGCAACAGAGCCTAGGGCACTTCCACTTATGGTCCTATAGCTTAGGGAAATTAAAATCAAAAAGACACAGCCACCCCAAAGTTTGGGACGCCTCTGTTTACAAGAACCTCGTTTACCGTACAAGTTCAATATCACAGAAAGTGAAAAATGGATAAAGAACTTGTGGTACTTACGTACAATGCAGTATCACTCAGCAATGAAATCTATGTCATCAGGCCCGTAGCAGCATAATGAGTGGATTCAGGTACGATGATTCTCACTGAAATAAGTCACACAGAAAAAGAAACATCATAAGATATCACTAATACACGGAATGTAAACTTGTCTACACAGGAACTGAATTGCAAAACAGAACAGGGTTTCAAATTTAGAAAACCAACTTATGCTTGCTTAAGGGGAAAGGTGAGTTGGGGTGCTGCATAAAACCAGAGATTGAAATGAGCACAGATAAAGTTCCTTAAGCCAAATATGGACTAGACAAGAGCTACTCCTTGCTCAACGAAATGGACTCAACACCCCATATTAAACGCCTAAGAATGTACCTGACTAGTAAGTATCTTAAAACCTATGGATTGCTATGTCTCCAAAAGAGAATCAAGCGTGTGTACAGGGGCATAAATGCAGCAGTGATAGGATTGGAGAGGTTAGGTGAGCAAATGAAGACCCTTTGAAGTCATATTGCATGGTACCCATTCCACGGGTCTCAACTCTCCAGGTTTAAGGTATTCTTCCTTCAGCTAAAACATGCATGTGGAACCCAGAGTATGATCAACCATGTGAACGGGAGACGTGTTCAAATATGTCTCAGTTTTCCTCCCCTGGTACTCGGGTGCAACATTCCAGACGCTTTACTAACACTCTCCCCACTTGGAGAGTCAGCGCCTTTAACCTCCTGTTTGGCCCAGTTTGCAATTTCTGCGGAAGATGAACAGGAATAGGGAACACCAATGAGAGATTGGCTGGAGGTGTCTGGACGGGCAAATTTAACTCTCATTTCCCACCAGGAAGAGGAAATAACCAAAGGCTCAGCGTGCCGGGCCAGAACCAGATTAGGGCCTGAAGCCATCCTGCGGTGTTGCGGCCAGCTCAAAAGAAAGCGAGTTGAAGAAAGGAGCTCAGGGGCACTGTAATTCACAAACCTGCAGAGTTATAAATGACAGCTATCGTCCAAAAATATACTGAAGTAAGGCTGCCAAGAGGACTCGAAAGCGGGGCAGAATTGCAGGAAACCGATTTCAGGAGGTAGACTGGAATTGCATTGAAAGCATAGGAAAAGAGGCAGAACGTCCACAATGATGCACTTGGCCAAAAAGGGCGTATGCGTTTTTTCCTGAATATATTCAGGAAAAAACGCATACGCCCTTTTTGGCCAACCAAGCAAGCTTGCAAAGGAAATCTGCACTACAATGAAGTCTCACTTCCCCCCAGTCAAAAGGGCCATCTGAAAAAAGTGTAAAATCCAGAAAGGCAGGACAGGCCATGGAGAACTGGGAGCCTTGTTATGCTGATGGGCGGGATGTAAATTGCCAACAGACACTCGGGAGAAGTGTATGGTGTTTCCTGAAACATCTAAAAAACAAAGCAACAGAGCCTAGGGCACTTCCACTTATGGTCCTATAGCTTAGGGAAATTAAAATCAAAAAGACACAGCCACCCCAAAGTTTGGGACGCCTCTGTTTACAAGAACCTCGTTTACCATACAAGTTCAATATCACAGAAAGTGAAAAATGGATAAAGAACTTGTGGTACTTACGTACAATGCAGTATCACTCAGCAATGAAATCTATGTCATCAGGCCCGTAGCAGCATAATGAGTGGATTCAGGTACGATGATTCTCACTGAAATAAGTCACACAGAAAAAGAAACATCATAAGATATCACTAATACACGGAATGTAAACTTGTCTACACAGGAACTGAATTCCAAAACAGAACAGGGTCTCAAATTTAGAAAACCAACTTATGCTTGCTTAAGGGGAAAGGTGAGTTGGGGTGCTGCATAAAACCAGAGATTGAAATGAGCACAGATAAAGTTCCTTAAGCCAAATAGGGACTAGACAAGAGCTACTCCTTGCTCAACGAAATGGACTCAACACCCCATATTAAACGCCTAAGAATGTACCTGACTAGTAAGTATCTTAAAACCTATGGATTGCTATGTCTCCAAAAGAGAATCAAGCGTGTGTACAGGGGCATAAACGCAGCAGTGATAGGATTGGAGAGGTTCGGTGAGCAAATGAAAACCCTTAGAAGTCATATTGCATGGTACCCATTCCACGGGTCTCAACTCTCCAGGTTTAAGGTATTCTTCCTTCAGCTAAAACATGCATGTGGAACCCAGAGTATGATCAACCATGTGAACGGGAGACGTGTTCAAATATGTCTCAGTTTTCCTCCCCTGGTACTCGGGTGCAACATTCCAGACGCTTTACTAACACTCTCCCCACTTGGAGAGTCAGCGCCTTTAACCTCCTGTTTGGCCCAGTTTGCAATTTCTGCGGAAGATGAACAGGAATAGGGAACACCAATGAGAGACTAGCTGGAGGTGTCTGGACGGGCAAATTTAACTCTCATTTCCCACCAGGAAGAGGAAATAACCAAAGGCTCAGCGTGCCGGGCCGGAACCAGATTAGGGCCTGAAGCCATCCTGCGGTGTTGCGGCCAGCTCAAAAGAAAGCGAGTTGAAGAAAGGAGCTCAGGGGCACTGTAATTCACAAACCTGCAGAGTTATAAATGACAGCTATCGTCTAAAAATATACTGAAGTAAGGCTGCCAAGAGGACTCGAAAGCGGGGCAGAATTGCAGGAAACCGATTTCAGGAGGTAGACTGGAATTGCATTGAAAGCATAGGAAAAGAGGCAGAACGTCCACAATGATGCACTTGGCCAAAAAGGGCGTATGCGTTTTTTCCTGAATATATTCAGGAAAAAACGCATACGCCCTTTTTGGCCAACCAAGCAAGCTTGCAAAGGAAATCTGCACTACAATGAAGTCTCACTTCCCCCCGGTCAAAAGGGCCATCTGAAAAAAGTGTAAAATCCAGAAAGGCAGGACAGGCCATGGAGAACTGGGAGCCTTGTTATGCTGATGGGCGGGATGTAAATTGCCAACAGACACTCGGGAGAAGTGTATGGTGTTTCCTGAAACATCTAAAAAACAAAGCAACAGAGCCTAGGGCACTTGCACTTATGGTCCTATAGCTTAGGGAAATTAAAATCAAAAAGACACAGCCACCCCAAAGTTTGGGACGCCTCTGTTTACAAGAACCTCGTTTACCGTACAAGTTCAATATCACAGAAAGTGAAAAATGGATAAAGAACTTGTGGTACTTACGTACAATGCAGTATCACTCAGCAATGAAATCTATGTCATCAGGCCCGTAGCAGCATAATGAGTGGATTCAGGTACGATGATTCTCACTGAAATAAGTCACACAGAAAAAGAAACATCATAAGATATCACTAATACACGGAATGTAAACTTGGCTACACAGGAACTGAATTCCAAAACAGAACAGGGTCTCAAATTTAGAAAACCAACTTATGCTTGCTTAAGGGGAAAGGTGAGTTGGGGTGCTGCATAAAACCAGAGATTGAAATGAGCACAGATAAAGTTCCTTAAGCCAAATATGGACTAGACAAGAGCTACTCCTTGCTCAACGAAATGGACTCAACACCCCATATTAAACGCCTAAGAATGTACCTGACTAGTAAGTATCTTAAAACCTATGGATTGCTATGTCTCCAAAAGAGAATCAAGCGTGTGTACAGGGGCATAAACGCAGCAGTGATAGGATTGGAGAGGTTCGGTGAGCAAATGAAGACCCTTTGAAGTCATATTGCATGGTACCCATTCCACGGGTTTCAACTACCCAGGTTTAAGGTATTCTTCCTTCAGCTAAAACATGCATGTGGAACCTAGAGTATGATCAACCATGTGATCGGGAGACGTGTTCAAATATGTCTCAGTTTTCGTACCCTGGTACTCGGGTGCAACATTCCAGACGCTTTACTAACACTCTCCTGACTTGCAGAGTCCGTCCCTTTAATCTCCTGTTTGGCCCAGTTTGCAATTTCTGCGGAAGATGAACAGGAATAGGGAACACCAATGAGAGACTAGCTGGAGGTGTCTGGACGGGCAAATTTAACTCTCATTTCCCACCAGAAAGAGGAATTAACCAAAGGCTCAGTGTGCCGTGCCGGAACCAGATTAGGGCCTGAAGCCATCCTGCGTTGTTGCGGCCAGCTCAAAAGAAAGCGAGTTGAAGAAAGGAGATCAGGGGCACTGTAATTCACAAACCTGCAGAGTTATAAATGACAGCTATCGTCTAAAAATATACTGAAGTAAGGCTGCCAAGAGGACTCGAAAGCGGGGCAGAATTGCAGGAAACCGATTTCAGGAGGTAGACTGGAATTGCATTGAAAGCATAGGAAAAGAGGCAGAACGTCCACAATGATGCACTTGGCCAAAAAGGGCGTATGCGTTTTTTCCTGAATATATTCAGGAAAAAACGCATACGCCCTTTTTGGCCAACCAAGCAAGCTTGCAAAGGAAATCTGCACTACAATGAAGTCTCACTTCCCCCCGGTCAAAAGGGCCATCTGAAAAAAGTGTAAAATCCAGAAAGGCAGGACAGGCCATGGAGAACTGGGAGCCTTGTTATGCTGATGGGCGGGATGTAAATTGCCAACAGACACTCGGGAGAAGTGTATGGTGTTTCCTGAAACATCTAAAAAACAAAGCAACAGAGCCTAGGGCACTTCCACTTATGGTCCTATAGCTTAGGGAAATTAAAATCAAAAAGACACAGCCACCCCAAAGTTTGGGACGCCTCTGTTTACAAGAACATCGTTTACCGTACAAGTTCAATATCACAGAAAGTGAAAAATGGATAAAGAACTTGTGGTACTTACGTACAATGCAGTATCACTCAGCAATGAAATCTATGTCATCAGGCCCGTAGCAGCATAATGAGTGGATTCAGGTACGATGATTCTCACTGAAATAAGTCACACAGAAAAAGAAACATCATAAGATATCACTAATACACGGAATGTAAACTTGTCTACACAGGAACTGAATTGCAAAACAGAACAGGGTTTCAAATTTAGAAAACCAACTTATGCTTGCTTAAGGGGAAAGGTGAGTTGGGGTGCTGCATAAAACCAGAGATTGAAATGAGCACAGATAAAGTTCCTTAAGCCAAATATGGACTAGACAAGAGCTACTCCTTGCTCAACGAAATGGACTCAACACCCCATATTAAACGCCTAAGAATGTACCTGACTAGTAAGTATCTTAAAACCTATGGATTGCTATGTCTCCAAAAGAGAATCAAGCGTGTGTACAGGGGCATAAATGCAGCAGTGATAGGATTGGAGAGGTTAGGTGAGCAAATGAAGACCCTTTGAAGTCATATTGCATGGTACCCATTCCACGGGTCTCAACTCTCCAGGTTTAAGGTATTCTTCCTTCAGCTAAAACATGCATGTGGAACCCAGAGTATGATCAACCATGTGAACGGGAGACGTGTTCAAATATGTCTCAGTTTTCCTCCCCTGGTACTCGGGTGCAACATTCCAGACGCTTTACTAACACTCTCCCCACTTGGAGAGTCAGCGCCTTTAACCTCCTGTTTGGCCCAGTTTGCAATTTCTGCGGAAGATGAACAGGAATAGGGAACACCAATGAGAGATTGGCTGGAGGTGTCTGGACGGGCAAATTTAACTCTCATTTCCCACCAGGAAGAGGAAATAACCAAAGGCTCAGCGTGCCGGGCCGGAACCAGATTAGGGCCTGAAGCCATCCTGCGGTGTTGCGGCCAGCTCAAAAGAAAGCGAGTTGAAGAAAGGAGCTCAGGGGCACTGTAATTCACAAACCTGCAGAGTTATAAATGACAGCTATCGTCCAAAAATATACTGAAGTAAGGCTGCCAAGAGGACTCGAAAGCGGGGCAGAATTGCAGGAAACCGATTTCAGGAGGTAGACTGGAATTGCATTGAAAGCATAGGAAAAGAGGCAGAACGTCCACAATGATGCACTTGGCCAAAAAGGGCGTATGCGTTTTTTCCTGAATATATTCAGGAAAAAACGCATACGCCCTTTTTGGCCAACCAAGCAAGCTTGCAAAGGAAATCTGCACTACAATGAAGTCTCACTTCCCCCCAGTCAAAAGGGCCATCTGAAAAAAGTGTAAAATCCAGAAAGGCAGGACAGGCCATGGAGAACTGGGAGCCTTGTTATGCTGATGGGCGGGATGTAAATTGCCAACAGACACTCGGGAGAAGTGTATGGTGTTTCCTGAAACATCTAAAAAACAAAGCAACAGAGCCTAGGGCACTTCCACTTATGGTCCTATAGCTTAGGGAAATTAAAATCAAAAAGACACAGCCACCCCAAAGTTTGGGACGCCTCTGTTTACAAGAACCTCGTTTACCATACAAGTTCAATATCACAGAAAGTGAAAAATGGATAAAGAACTTGTGGTACTTACGTACAATGCAGTATCACTCAGCAATGAAATCTATGTCATCAGGCCCGTAGCAGCATAATGAGTGGATTCAGGTACGATGATTCTCACTGAAATAAGTCACACAGAAAAAGAAACATCATAAGATATCACTAATACACGGAATGTAAACTTGTCTACACAGGAACTGAATTCCAAAACAGAACAGGGTCTCAAATTTAGAAAACCAACTTATGCTTGCTTAAGGGGAAAGGTGAGTTGGGGTGCTGCATAAAACCAGAGATTGAAATGAGCACAGATAAAGTTCCTTAAGCCAAATAGGGACTAGACAAGAGCTACTCCTTGCTCAACGAAATGGACTCAACACCCCATATTAAACGCCTAAGAATGTACCTGACTAGTAAGTATCTTAAAACCTATGGATTGCTATGTCTCCAAAAGAGAATCAAGCGTGTGTACAGGGGCATAAACGCAGCAGTGATAGGATTGGAGAGGTTCGGTGAGCAAATGAAAACCCTTTGAAGTCATATTGCATGGTACCCATTCCACGGGTCTCAACTCTCCAGGTTTAAGGTATTCTTCCTTCAGCTAAAACATGCATGTGGAACCCAGAGTATGATCAACCATGTGAACGGGAGACGTGTTCAAATATGTCTCAGTTTTCCTCCCCTGGTACTCGGGTGCAACATTCCAGACGCTTTACTAACACTCTCCCCACTTGGAGAGTCAGCGCCTTTAACCTCCTGTTTGGCCCAGTTTGCAATTTCTGCGGAAGATGAACAGGAATAGGGAACACCAATGAGAGACTAGCTGGAGGTGTCTGGACGGGCAAATTTAACTCTCATTTCCCACCAGGAAGAGGAAATAACCAAAGGCTCAGCGTGCCGGGCCGGAACCAGATTAGGGCCTGAAGCCATCCTGCGGTGTTGCGGCCAGCTCAAAAGAAAGCGAGTTGAAGAAAGGAGCTCAGGGGCACTGTAATTCACAAACCTGCAGAGTTATAAATGACAGCTATCGTCTAAAAATATACTGAAGTAAGGCTGCCAAGAGGACTCGAAAGCGGGGCAGAATTGCAGGAAACCGATTTCAGGAGGTAGACTGGAATTGCATTGAAAGCATAGGAAAAGAGGCAGAACGTCCACAATGATGCACTTGGCCAAAAAGGGCGTATGCGTTTTTTCCTGAATATATTCAGGAAAAAACGCATACGCCCTTTTTGGCCAACCAAGCAAGCTTGCAAAGGAAATCTGCACTACAATGAAGTCTCACTTCCCCCCGGTCAAAAGGGCCATCTGAAAAAAGTGTAAAATCCAGAAAGGCAGGACAGGCCATGGAGAACTGGGAGCCTTGTTATGCTGATGGGCGGGATGTAAATTGCCAACAGACACTCGGGAGAAGTGTATGGTGTTTCCTGAAACATCTAAAAAACAAAGCAACAGAGCCTAGGGCACTTGCACTTATGGTCCTATAGCTTAGGGAAATTAAAATCAAAAAGACACAGCCACCCCAAAGTTTGGGACGCCTCTGTTTAGAAGAACCTCGTTTACCGTACAAGTTCAATATCACAGAAAGTGAAAAATGGATAAAGAACTTGTGGTACTTACGTACAATGCAGTATCACTCAGCAATGAAATCTATGTCATCAGGCCCGTAGCAGCATAATGAGTGGATTCAGGTACGATGATTCTCACTGAAATAAGTCACACAGAAAAAGAAACATCATAAGATATCACTAATACACGGAATGTAAACTTGGCTACACAGGAACTGAATTCCAAAACAGAACAGGGTCTCAAATTTAGAAAACCAACTTATGCTTGCTTAAGGGGAAAGGTGAGTTGGGGTGCTGCATAAAACCAGAGATTGAAATGAGCACAGATAAAGTTCCTTAAGCCAAATATGGACTAGACAAGAGCTACTCCTTGCTCAACGAAATGGACTCAACACCCCATATTAAACGCCTAAGAATGTACCTGACTAGTAAGTATCTTAAAACCTATGGATTGCTATGTCTCCAAAAGAGAATCAAGCGTGTGTACAGGGGCATAAACGCAGCAGTGATAGGATTGGAGAGGTTCGGTGAGCAAATGAAGACCCTTTGAAGTCATATTGCATGGTACCCATTCCACGGGTTTCAACTACCCAGGTTTAAGGTATTCTTCCTTCAGCTAAAACATGCATGTGGAACCTAGAGTATGATCAACCATGTGATCGGGAGACGTGTTCAAATATGTCTCAGTTTTCGTACCCTGGTACTCGGGTGCAACATTCCAGACGCTTTACTAACACTCTCCTGACTTGCAGAGTCCGTCCCTTTAATCTCCTGTTTGGCCCAGTTTGCAATTTCTGCGGAAGATGAACAGGAATAGGGAACACCAATGAGAGACTAGCTGGAGGTGTCTGGACGGGCAAATTTAACTCTCATTTCCCACCAGGAAGAGGAAATAACCAAAGGCTCAGCGTGCCGTGCCGGAACCAGATTAGGGCCTGAAGCCATCCTGCGGTGTTGCGGCCAGCTCAAAAGAAAGCGAGTTGAAGAAAGGAGCTCAGGGGCACTGTAATTCACAAACCTGCAGAGTTATAAATGACAGCTATCGTCCAAAAATATACTGAAGTAAGGCTGCCAAGAGGACTTGAAAGCGGGGCAGAATTGCAGGAAACCGATTTCAGGAGGTAGACTGGAATTGCTTTGAAAGCATAGGAAAAGAGGCAGAACGTCCACAATGATGCATTTGGCCAAAAAGGGCGTATGCGTTTTTTCCTGAATATATTCAGGAAAAAACGCATACGCCCTTTTTGGCCAACCAAGCAAGCTTGCAAAGGAAATCTGCACTACAATGAAGTCTCACTTCCCCCCGGTCAAAAGGGCCATCTGAAAAAAGTGTAAAATCCAGAAAGGCAGGACAGGCCATGGAGAACTGGGAGCCTTGTTATGCTGATGGGCGGGATGTAAATTGCCAACAGACACTCGGGAGAAGTGTATGGTGTTTCCTGAAACATCTAAAAAACAAAGCAACAGAGCCTAGGGCACTTCCACTTATGGTCCTATAGCTTAGGGAAATTAAAATCAAAAAGACACAGCCACCCCAAAGTTTGGGACGCCTCTGTTTACAAGAACCTCGTTTACCGTACAAGTTCAATATCACAGAAAGTGAAAAATGGATAAAGAACTTGTGGTACTTACGTACAATGCAGTATCACTCAGCAATGAAATCTATGTCATCAGGCCCGTAGCAGCATAATGAGTGGATTCACGTACGATGATTCTCACTGAAATAAGTCACACAGAAAAAGAAACATCATAAGATATCACTAATACACGGAATGTAAACTTGGCTACACAGCAACTGAATTCCAAAACAGAACAGGGTCTCAAATTTAGAAAACCAACTTATGCTTGCTTAAGGGGAAAGGTGAGTTGGGGTGCTGCATAAAACCAGAGATTGAAATGAGCACAGATAAAGTTCCTTAAGCCAAATATGGACTAGACAAGAGCTACTCCTTGCTCAACGAAATGGACTCAACACCCCATATTAAACGCCTAAGAATGTACCTGACTAGTAAGTATCTTAAAACCTATGGATTGCTATGTCTCCAAAAGAGAATCAAGCGTGTGTACAGGGGCATAAACGCAGCAGTGATAGGATTGGAGAGGTTCGGTGAGCAAATGAAGACCCTTTGAAGTCATATTGCATGGTACCCATTCCACGGGTCTCAACTCTCCAGGTTTAAGGTATTCTTCCTTCAGCTAAAACATGCATGTGGAACCCAGAGTATGATCAACCATGTGAACGGGAGACGTGTTCAAATATGTCTCAGTTTTCCTCCCCTGGTACTCGGGTGCAACATTCCAGACGCTTTACTAACACTCTCCCCACTTGGAGAGTCAGCGCCTTTAACTTCCTGTTTGGCCCAGTTTGCAATTTCTGCGGAAGATGAACAGGAATAGGGAACACCAATGAGAGACTAGCTGGAGGTGTCTGGACGGGCAAATTTAACTCTCATTTCCCACCAGGAAGAGGAAATAACCAAAGGCTCAGCGTGCCGTGCCGGAACCAGATTAGGGCCTGAAGCCATCCTGCGGTGTTACGGCCAGGTCACAAGAAAGCGAGTTGAAGAAAGGAGCTCAGGGGCACTGTAATTCACAAACCTGCAGAGTTATAAATGACAGCTATCGTCCAAAAATATACTGAAGTAAGGCTGCCAAGAGGACTTGAAAGCGGGGCAGAATTGCAGGAAACCGATTTCAGGAGGTAGACTGGAATTGCTTTGAAAGCATAGGAAAAGAGGCAGAACGTCCACAATGATGCACTTGGCCAAAAAGGGCGTATGCGTTTTTTCCTGAATATATTCAGGAAAAAACGCATACGCCCTTTTTGGCCAACCAAGCAAGCTTGCAAAGGAAATCTGCACTACAATGAAGTCTCACTTCCCCCCGGTCAAAAGGGCCATCTGAAAAAAGTGTAAAATCCAGAAAGGCAGGACAGGCCATGGAGAACTGGGAGCCTTGTTATGCTGATGGGCGGGATGTAAATTGCCAACAGACACTCGGGAGAAGTGTATGGTGTTTCCTGAAACATCTATACAACAAAGCAACAGAGCCTAGGGCACTTCCACTTATGGTCCTATAGCTTAGGGAAATTAAAATCAAAAAGACACAGCCACCCCAAAGTTTGGGACGCCTCTGTTTACAAGAACCTCGTTTACAGTACAAGTTCAACGTCACAGAAAGTGAAAAATGGATAAAGAACATGTGGTATTTACTTACAAAGCAATATCACTCAGCAATGAAATCTATGTCATCAGGCCCGTAGCAGCACAATGAGTGGATTCAGGTATGATGATTCTAACTGAAATAAGTCACACAGAAAAAGAAACATCATAAGATATCAGTAATACACGGAATGTTAACTTGGATACACAGGAACTGAATTACAGAACAGAACAGGGTCTCAAATTTAGAAAACCAACTTATGCTTGCTTAAGGGGAAAGCTGAGTTGGGGTGCTGCATAAAACCAGAGATTGAAATGAGCACAGATAAAGTTCCTTAAGCCAAATATGGAATAGACAAGAGCTACTCCTTGCTCAACGAAATGGACTCAACACCGCATATTAAACGCCTAAGAATGTACCTGACTAGTAAGTATCTTAAAACCTATGGATTGCTATGTCTCCGAAAGAGAATCAAGCATGTGTACAGGCGCATAAACGCAGCAGTGATAGGATTGGAGAGGTTCGGTGAACAAATGAAGACCCTTTGAAGTCATATTGCATGGTACCCATTCCACGGGTCTCAACTCTCCAGGTTTAAGGTATTCTTCCTTCAGCTAAAACATGCATGTGGAACCCAGAGTATAATCAACCGTGTGAACGGGAGACGTGTTCAAATATGTCTCAGTTTTCGTACCCTGGTACTCGGGTGCAACATTCCAGATGCTTTACTAACACTCTCTCCACTTGGAGAGTCAGCGCCTTTAACCTCCTGTTTGGCCCAGTTTTCAATTTCTGCGGAAGATGAACAGGAATAGGGAGAACCAATGAGAGACTAGCTGGAGGTGTCTGGACGGGCAAATTTAACTCTCATTTCCCACCAGGAAGAGGAATTAACCAAAGGCTCAGCGTGCCGGGCCGGAACCAGATTAGGGCCTGAAGCCATCCTGCGGTGTTGCGGCCAGCTCAAAAGAAAGCGAGTTGAAGAAAGGAGCTCAGGGGCACTGTAATTCACAAACCTGCAGAGTTATAAATGACAGCTATCGTCCAAAAATATACTGAAGTAAGGCTGCCAAGAGGACTTGAAAGCGGGGCAGAATTGCAGGAAACTGATTTCAGGAGGTAGACTGGAATTGCATTGAAAGCATAGGAAAAGAGGCAGAACGTCCACAATGATGCACTTGGCCAAAAAGGGCGTATGCGTTTTTTCCTGAATATATTCAGGAAAAAACGCATACGCCCTTTTTGGCCAACCAAGCAAGCTTGCAAAGGAAATCTGCACTACAATGAAGTCTCACTTCCCCCCGGTCAAAAGGGCCATCTGAAAAAAGTGTAAAATCCAGAAAGGCAGGACAGGCCATGGAGAACTGGGAGCCTTGTTATGCTGATGGGCGGGATGTAAATTGCCAACAGACACTCGGGAGAAGTGTATGGTGTTTCCTGAAACATCTATACAACAAAGCAACAGAGCCTAGGGCACTTCCACTTATGGTCCTATAGCTTAGGGAAATTAAAATCAAAAAGACACAGCCACCCCAAAGTTTGGGACGCCTCTGTTTACAAGAACCTCATTTACCGTTCAAGTTCAATATCACAGAAAGTGAAAAATGGATAAAGAACTTGTGGTACTTACGTACAATGCAGTATCACTCAGCAATGAAATCTATGTCATCAGGCCCGTAGCAGCATAATGAGTGGATTCAGGTACGATGATTCTAACTGAAATAAGTCACACAGAAAATGAAACATCATAAGGTATCACTAATACACGGAATGTGAACTTGGCTACACATGAACTGAATTACAAAACAGAACAGGGTCTCAAGTTTAGAAAACCAACTTATGCCTGCTTAAGGGGGAAGGTGAGTTGGGGTGCTGCATAAAAGCAGAGTTTGAAATTAGCACAGATACCGTTCCATAAGCCAAATATGTAATAGACTAGACCTACCCCTTGCTCAACGAAATGGATTCAACAATGAGGTATCACCTCACACCTGGTAGAATAGGCATCATAGAAAATCTACAAACAAAAAATGCTGGAAAGGGTGTAGAGAAAAGGAACCCTCTTCCACTACTGTTGGGAATATAAATTGATACAGTCATTATGGAGAACAATATGGAATTTCTTATGAAACTAACAATAGAATTACCATATGATACAGCAATCCCAGTACTGGACATATACCCAGACAAAACCATAAATCAAAAAGAGTCATTCACCGCAATGTTCATTGCATCACTATTTACAATATCGAGGTAATGGAAGCAACTTAAATGCCCACAGACAGACGAATGCATAAAGCCGTGGTACATATATAAAATGGAATATTACTAAGCCATGAAAAGGAATGAAATTGGGTCATTTGTAGAGACGTCGATGGATCTAGAGACTGTCATACAGAGTGAAGTAAGTCTGAAAGAGAAAAACAAATCTTGTATATTCATGCATATATGTGGAACCTAGAAAAACTGTACAGATTAACCATTTTGCAAGGCATAAATAGAGCAACAGATGTAGACAACAAACGTATGGACAACAAGGGGGGAAAGCTGTTGGGGGGGTGGTGGTGGGAGGAGTTGAGAGACTGGGATTGGCATGTATACATTTATATGTATAAAATAGATAACCAATAAGAACCTGCTGTATAAAAATATAAAATAAAATTCAAAATTAAAAAGAAATAAAATTTAAAAAATAAAACAAAAAACAATTATTCCCTGCACATACATGTATTTATATGAATAAATTATTTCCATGCTTATATCTGTAAATACAAAAAAGAGGAATAAAATCTACCTTGAACCAAAAACGAAAAAGAGAAAAAAAACACAGAACCCACCAGTTACACAGAGGAAAACCGTATCAGGGCACTTGCTCCAGTTGTAAACAATTCTGAAGTTGGTCAGTGGTGGGGAATCGTCTCCCATTCAGCCAGCAGCCCCCACGCAACAAGCGTCCTCATTGCAAAGCTGGGGCACCGTGCCGAGGCATCTGTGAGTAAACGTGAGCTGAGCCCCAGGCCAGTTGCTGCTGAACTATTCCCACCCGTCCCAGGTAAAACACCTGAATATATACAAGGACTTGAAAGCCTAGAGGAAGGGCCATAGAGCCACACGAGTGACAGCATGCCGGCCGACTTGGTGCCTGCAGGCCAGCCAGGATGGTCCTGGCCCCGGGTGCTCTTCTGGAAGATTTCCATTTCCCTGCCTGAGATACCCGTCCTGTCCCTGCCCCCACGGCTTTTTTCCTTCCTCACCTCTGCCCAGGGAGAAATTCCAGCAGCAGGTATGGGTGACACATCCTCTTCTTTAGCAGGTGGCAGCCTGGCAACTGCTGCAGAAAGTCCAGCAGAGCCCCACTCACACTGGGCCACCCACAAAGCCGTGGCCTCTCACTCCCTCCCACCAGCCCAGCCCCGAGACTGCTGACAGGGCAGAGAAAATGGCGTCAGGCACGGCTGCAGGGGCTCTTGCTGCCTGGAGTGGTATTTATATTGATCTCAACCCAGGCACACCTGGGGAGGGCTGGCCGGCACGGTAAGGCTGCCCAGGTCAGCCAATCATCACCCCTCAGGGGCTCACAGTTGCAGAAAATGGAACTTGCTGAACCGGCCAGGTCCAAGGAACAGGTGTGGGCTCCTGAGAGTCAGGATAGACAAGGGGCTGCAGCTTTGGCTTGTTTTCTAATCATTTTATCTGGCCCATGAGTGGGAGACAACTTCAAGAAAACCCTCTCCTAATGAGAGGAACCCAGGAGTCAGGGAGAGGAGGGGTGGGTGGTGGTTGGAGACAGAGGCCTGGTGCCCCGGGTGCAGTGGAAGTCTCTGGAAGACCAGGTGGAGGGAGGCCTCACGGAGTGATGCCCAGGGTCACAGACCTGTCGCAGCTGCTGTTTGTTAGTTCAAGTCCTGCTCTGAGGTGCTCTGTGTCAGCTCTGAGCGACAGGTGAGCTGGGGGTGCTCTGCAATGAGGGCTATGTGCACGGTTCCTGTGTGCCCAGCCCTGCCACGGTACCTGCAAGGGTAGCTCTGTATCCTGGGAGGGCCCTGACCACGAGAGCCCCGTGGGCTGGGGTGGGGGTGGGGTACCTGCCCAGGTGAGCTCCATATTCTGGGATTGGTCTGACCACGAGAGCCCCATGGGCTGCTGGGGACCTGGTAAAGGATGTCAGGACAGTCAGTGAAGCCACCGAGGATATACCTCCAGTTGCTCCTAATTCCTACACCCTGCTGGTCATTCTACCAACCACCAGGACATGGTATTCTGTATTAGTCTTCAATGATGCCTTCTTTTGTATTCCATTAGTCCCAGAGTCACAAGAAATTTTGGCTTGTGAGTGGCAGGACTCAACATACAACTAAAACAATACTTCCGGGCCGTTCGGCCCCAAGGGTGCAAAAATTCCCACACCATCTTTGGGGAAAGCTTAGCTAAAGACCTAAAAGTTCTACCTCTGGAAAAGGAAACCCTCCTTCAATATGCAGACGACATTCTGATCGCCAGCCCTACTAAGGAGGCCTCTGAACTACCAAGCCAATAAAGGATAGAAGTTGTCCAAGAAAAAGCTCAAATATCACAGACTGCGGTGACCTGCCTGGGCTTCATTCTCACAGAAGGTCAGAGAAGCCCATCCCAGGAAAGGGAAGAAACCATTTTCAGCCTTACCCCTTTCTAAAACTAGAAGACAGCTTAGGGGTTCCTGGGGAGGCCAGGGTTTGCTGCTTCTGGATCCCTAACTACAGTCTACTAGCTGGGCCTCTATATGAAACACTGAAAGGAAAAGATGATGATCCTTTGGAATAGAATCCAGAAGTGGCCTTTCAAGAATGGAAAGAGCAGTCAATTCAGACCCTTGCCCTGGAACTCCCTAATTTAGCTAAACCCTTTGACCTTTACATTCCCGGTGAAAGGTGAATCGCCATTGGAGAATTAGTGCAAAAACTGGGACCACTTGAAATGGAACAATGCAAGAATGCCATCCAGGTAGGATAAACTACGGTCACTAAGGGGCTTGGCCCACTGCCACATCTGGCCAAGATAATGGCGGTATCTAAAAACCTGGAAATCAGCAGCCCAAAAGGCCACCTCCCTCCTAAGGGAAAAGGACCCCACGTGGTGATCCTAACCACCAACCATGCCCTGAAGTTGCAGGGTTCGCTCCGTGGGCACACCGACCTTGAGTGAGGAGGCCCTCCAACTCCAACATCCAGAGAGATAACCGGGGGCAACAGGGCACCATGACGACTCGTGTGAACATCACTTGACCTGGAGTTTCTCTCATAAAACAACAAGAGTGTGTCCCAAAAGAGTAGACTACTGCTTGCAGGACTTACTGCACCCAGAGGGGAGCTAATAATCTTGGCGGGGGAACGGTATATCACACTGTCACCATAGAAAAGCCTACAGACACCGTGATGATGGTGGCCAATAAGACCGGCTGGACTCCTGTTTACTTCAAAAGGCTGTTGACTCAGTGGCCATCATGGTCCTTGATCACCACTGACCCTGGACTGTCTGGGAGTTGAGCGGGCAGGGCTCTGACACCTGGTGCTGTTTGTACGTTAATTCAGGGGCCTAATTGAAGAAAGCGCAGACTACTGGTCAGAGCATCTAGGCTGGCAGAAACGGTCAGCCTAAGGTGGCCGAACAAATGTGGGGCGGGGTGAAACCGGCCCCCACAGCGTCTCTGCACATCTCTTTCCTGGACCCTTAAAGGTCATTAGAATCTATAACACTTCCAATGCTGGTGCTCAGGTGGACGAGCAGGGAGGCAGGGGTCCTGGGGACAATCAACGTCACCGGGAGGCTGCTGGGGAGAAGCTCTGACCCTCGCCCCAGGGTATGAGGGCTCCCAACTCAGCACTCAGCAGTTACAGAAGAAGGGTCTGCACCCTCAGCACTCCAAGAATGAGGAACAGGACAAAAGGCAGAGGAGGGGTTTGTCCCCAGCAAAGCCCATTAAAAATCCCTGGGAGATAAAAATAGAATCTGGGCAATAAAGTCAAGTCTAACCTTTTTTATCCTTTGTGCTTTGTCTAATTTCACGTGCTCCTAGGGTCCCGCATGCAGAGGTTCCACACCCGGCACTTCAGACCAGATTTCCTAGTGCAGAATGGCTGGGTCGACACCTCAGCTCCTGGGGCCCAGTGCAGACTCCACGATATAGAGCCTGAGCTACAGCCAACCCGGCCCTCGAGAGCTCCGCCCCCTCCCTCCCACTGACTCTGACAGGATCTCTACACAGCAGCCCAGCCCACAGCCCACGGGGTAGTGCATGCTCTCACCTCTCCATTCTCTGATCAAAATATAAAGTTTCCTTTGCTTGTGAACCAAACTCAGTCTCGATCTGTTGGCCCCAATGACACTGGGCAGGGGGACACTTGTTGGGGTCCACTCTGGAAGATCAGTAACAGAAATTGAGACTATTGTAACCTCAATGAACAGATGTGTGAGCCAAACTGTAGTTAACATAGAACAGTGTATAAGGCTCGGGTAAAATAAGATGTTTCTAACACTTCCATTTGATATTTCCATCACTTTATTATAAGCAAGTTCAGTGAAAAGGTTTGTCTTATTTGTCAGGTCAATATTAGAGAAATGAAGTGATTTCTTTCCAAGGATGTACATCTAATAATCTTGGTTAAACCTTCAATCTTGTTTTAAATGCTTTTCCATTGAAAATGATACCTCTCTTTCAGCTCCCCCATTTCTGAGAAGTATAAAATCTTATAATTTATTATTACCAAAGGGGAAAGGTGGGAGGAGGGATAAATTAACAGTTTGGGATTAACACATACACACTGCTATGTATAAAATAGATCATCAACAAGGAACTACTGTATAGCACAGGGAACTACACTCAACATTTTGCAATAACCTATAAGGGGAAATAATCTGAAAAAGAATAGATATTTTTATTGACATCATCTATCAATGACAGTTAAAGTGTAACCTAAGGGAAGCTGGTCGTGAGTGCTTCTGACCCTGAAGACTTCAATCATCTAAAGTTTGGACTCTGCCTACTTCCCATGGCCCTTAATGAACATATGTGTAGCCGTAACTTAAAAACTTCCCCAGTTTGGGTTTCGGGGAGACACTGATTTTGAAAAAGCCCTGGTGTTCTCCTTACATGAATGGGACTCTTCCTACTGCTAAAACATGTCTGTCACACCCAGAGGATGGTATACCGTCTGATCGGGAAGAGTTTGGAAAAGGCATCTCATCTCCTCATCTCCTGGTGCTCGGGTTCACCCCTCCAGCGTCTTTACTAACAGTCTCCCCACTTGGAGATGTCAGCACTGTCAACATCCTGTTGCGTACAGTTTGGAATTTGTCCAGAGGATGAAGCGGAAGGATGAGGAACAATGAGAGACAAGTCCTAGGTGTTCAGACAGGCACATGTCACTCTAATTTCCAATCAGGAAGACGAATTGACCAAAGGCTAGGGTTGCCCATGGAAACAATATAGGGCTTGAGGAAATCCCGCTGCTTTGTGGCCAGTTCCCATAAACACAAGTTGAACAATGGAACTCAGGGGCAGTAAAATTCACAAAACTGCAGAGTTGAAAATATCCATCACTGAAAAATGTCTTGAGGAAAGTCAGAAAAAAGGACTTGTAAGCAAGGGAGAATGGCAGGAAAGGGATTTGAGGAGGTAGAAAGGACTCGCCATTAAGCACAAGAAAAGGAGCTGAACATTGCCAACATTGCAGTTGGCCAAAAAGGGTGTATGCGTTTTTTTCTGTATATATTCAAGAAAAGGGCATACACTTTTTTAGCCAACCAAACAGATGGGCACTGGAAGTCAATACTACAAAAGATACCACTTCGCATCAGTCAGAAGAGCCATCCTCATAAAGCGTAAACAACAGAAATGCAGGACAGGGCAACGAGAAGAGGGAGCCCTGTGAGACTTATAGTGGAAATGTATATTGCCAACGGCCATTCTGGAGAAGTGTATTGTATTTACTAAAGCATCTAAAAAATGAGCTACAGAGCATAGGGCACTTGCACTCATGGGCGTATATCTTGGGAAAAACAAAAATCGAGAGGACACAGGCACCCCAATGTTTACCCCCTCTCTGTTTAAAAGATCCTCGACTAGGATATAACTTAAATGTCTCTGGAGGGAAAAAATGGATAGAGATGTGGTACTTAGGTAGAGTGGAATATTATTCAGCCTGGAAATCAATGAAATATGGCCAGTTGTAACAACTCCGGAGGAGTTACGTATGATCATTCTAAGTGACAGAATTCAAAAAGAAAAAGACACATATCATAAGATATCACTTAAAGGTGGAATCCAAAATGGCTACACATGAAATAAATTACAAAACAAAAACATAGTCAAATATGTAGAAAACACGCATAAGGCTGCTAAACGGGAAAGGTGGGGAGGGGTGAGGCATCATCCAGGAGGTTGAAATTAGCAAAGATACCATTCCAAATACCAAACTGATAATCAACAAGGCCTACACGGTAGCTAAAAGAACTGCACTCAGCACACTCAAGTCACCGGAAAAGAATATATACGACTGGTAAGAATCTGAAAAAGAATTTATTGATGTCTCTCTGTACGTGAATCAAGTGGATGTACAGCAGCAAGAAACAGAGCTTTGAAAATCAGCTGTAACCAATATAGTAATAAATTGAAAAAAATAAACGACAGAGAGACAGAGAAAACCTCTCACAACTTTTCCTCAGGGACGGTGATGCAACATGGATTGAACACATCTAGACCCACAGCAGGATGAGACATAAGGCTGGAAACTGTTTGCGCTAAGAGAAATGTGAGGTTGGGTGAGGAAATGCACACCCTTTAAAGTAATACTACCTGGTACCCATTCAATGGGTCCCAAATCTGCAGGTTCAAGGGATCTTCCTATAGCTAAAACATGCATGGAAAACCCAGAGGACTGTACACCATGTGATCGGGAGATGTGTCTAAAATGCACCTCATTTATCCTCTCCTGGTGCTCCTGTTCACCATTCCAGCCACGCTACTTAGAATCTCCCCACTTGGAGAATCAGCACATTTAAACTTCTGTTTCACACATTTTGCAAATTGTGAGGAGGATGAACGGGAAGAGGGGGAACCAATGAGAGAATAGTTGTAGGGGTTTGGACGGGCACATATCACTCTAATTTCCCATTAAGAATAAGAATTAAAGAAAGGCTCAGCCTGCCTCGCCGGAGCCAAAATAGGGCCTGAAGCAATCCTGCGGGTTTGAGGCCAGCTCACAAAAGAACAACTTAAAAAATGGAGCTCAGGGTCACTGCAATTCACAAACCTGCAGAGTTATAAATGAAAACTAACGTCCAAAAATATGTTGAGGTAAGGCAAAGAAGAGGATCTGAATGCAAGACAGAATTGCAAGAAACAGATTTCAAGAGATAGATTGGACTCGTCTTTAACGCACATGAAAAGCGGCAGAATTTCGACAATGATGCAGCTGGCCCAAAAGGGCGTATGTGTTTTTTCCTGATTATATCCAGGAAAAAACGCATACGCACTTTATGGGCAACGAAGCAAGCAAGCAATGCAAATGTGCACAACAAAGAAGTCTCATTTCCCACCGGTCAAAAGGGCCATCCTAAAAAATTGTAAAAACCAGAAATGCAGGACAGGCCATGGAGAACAGGGAGCCTTTATACGCTGATGGGCAGTGTGTGGACTGCCGAGAGCCACTCTGGAGAAGTGTATGGTGGTTCCTAAATCATCTAAAAAACAGAGCTACAGAGCATAGGACACTTCCAATCATGGGAGTATATCTAGGGAAGTCTAAAAATCAACAAGACACAAGCACACCACAGTTTAGGGCTACTCTGTTTACAAGAACCTCAACTTCAGTACACCTTAAATATCCCAGGAAAGAGAACAATGGATAAAGAAGATGTGGTACTTATGTACAATTTCTTCACCATGAAATCAATGTAATAAGGCTAGTAGAAGGATAAAGAGTGGATTTAGGTCCGATAATACTACTTGAAATAAGTCAAACAGAAAAAGAAACATATCATAAGATATCACTTATAGAGGGAGGGTAAATATGGCTGCACAAGAAAAGAATTACAGAACAGAACAGTGTCTCACATTTAGAAAACACACTTATGTCAGCTTAAGGGGAAAGGAGAGGTGGGGTGATGCATAAAACCAGAGTTTGAAATTAGCACAGATACCGTTCAATAAACCAAATAGGTATTAGACAAGATCTACACCTTGCTCAATGAACTGGCCTCAACACACCCTATACACCACAGAGAAATATATCTGAGTAATAAGAATCTTAAAACCCATGTATTGATATATCTCCATAAGGGAATCAAGTGTGTGCAGAGTGGCACAAACACAGCAGTGAAAATGAGCTAAACCCCATTATAGAAATAAATTTTAAAAACAAAACGCTGAAACAATGAAAGAGAGAAAAATTCTTACAAAATTCGCTCAGGGGCTGTGATGCAACCTGGATTGACCACATATAAACCCACAGCTGGATAAGACATAAGGCTGGACACTTGGGGCTGAGAGGATTGGTGAGCTTTGGTGAGCAACTGCCGAAAGTTTAATGCAATACTTCATGCTACTCATTCCAAGGGTCCCAACACTCCAGGTTGAAGGGAATCTTCCTACAGCTAAACCATGCTTGGGAAACCCAGCGACTGGTATACCATATGATCGGGAAAGGTTTCTAAAACACACCTCATTTTTCCTCTCCTGGGGCTCCGGATCGACATTCCAGCCGCTTTACTAACAACATCCCCACATGGAGAGTCAATGCCTTTAAGTTCTGGTATCGCACAGTCTGCAGTTAGTGCGGAGGATGAATGGGAATAGGGGGAACCAGTGAGAAACTAGCTGTAGCGGTTTCAATGGGCACATGTCACTCTAATTTCACATCAGTAAGAAGAATTAACCAAAGGCACAGCAAGGTGCCCCAGAAGAAGAATAGAGCTTCAAGGAATCCTGTGGTTATGGGGCAAGATCACAAAAATAAGAGCTGAAAAATGGAGCTAAGGGCCACTGCAATTCAAAAACCTGCAGAGTTATAAAGGCCAACTATTTTCAAAAAATATATTGAGGTAAGGCTATGAAGAAGCATTGAAAGCAAGGCAGAATTGCAGGAAACCGATTTCAGGAGATACACTGGAATTGCATTGAAAACATATGAAGAGAGTCAGAACCTCGACAATGATGCACTTGGCCAAAAAGGGCGTATGTGTTTTTTCCTGAATATAGTCAGGAAAAAACGCATACACACTTTTTGGCCAACCAAGCAAGCTTGCAAAGGAAATCTGCACTACAATGAAGTCTCACTTTCCCCTGGTCAAAAGGGCCATCTGAAAAAAGTGTAAAATCCATAAAGGCGCGACAGGCCATGGAGAACTGGGAGCCTTCTAATGCTGATGGGCGGGATGTAAATTGCCAACAGCCACTCTGGAGAAGTGTATGGTGTTTCCTGAAACATCTAAAAAACAAAGCAACAGAGCCTAGGGCACTTCCACTTATGGTCCTAGAGTTTAGGGAAATTAAAATCAAAAAGACACAGCCACCCCAAAGTTTGGGATGGCTCTGTTTACAAGAACCTCATATACGGTACAAGTTCAATATCGCAGAAAGTGAAAAATGGATAAAGAACTTGTGGTACTTACGTACAATGCAATATCACTCAGCAATAAAATCTATGACATCAGGCCCGTAGCAGCATAATGAGTGGATTCAGGTACGATGAATCTAACTGAAATAAGTCACACAGAAAAAGAAACATCATAAGATATCACTAATACACGGAATGTAAACTTGGCTACACAGGAACTGAATTCCAAAACAGAACAGGGTCTCAAATTTAGAAAACCAACTTATGCTTGCTTAAGGGGGAAGGTGAGTTGGGGTGCTGCATATAACCAGAGTTTGACATTAGCACAGATAAAGTTCCTTAAGCCAAATATGGAATAGACAAGAGCTACTCCTTGCTCAACGAAATGGACTCAACACCCCATATTAAACGCCAAAGAATATACCTGACTAGTAAGAATCTTAAAACGTATGGATGGCAATGTCTGAAAGAGAATCAAGCGTGTGTACAGGGGCATAAACACAGCTGTGACAGGATTGGAGAGGTTCAGTGAGCAAATGAATACCCTTTGAAGTCATATTGCATGGTACCCATTCCACGGGTCTCAACTCTCCAGGTTTAAGGTATTCTTCCTTCAGCTAAAATATGCATGTGGAACCCAGAGTATGATCAACCATGTGATCGGGAGACGTGTTCAAATATGTCTCAGTTTTCGTCCCCTGGTACTCGGGTGCAACATTCGAGACGCTTTACTAACACTCTCCCGACTTGGAGAGTCAGTGCCTTTAAACTCCTGTTTGGCCCAGTTTGTAATTTCTGCGGAAGATGAATAGGAATAGGGAGAACCAATGAGAGACTAGCTGGAGGTGTCTGGACGGGCAAATTTAACTCTCATTTCCCACCAGGAAGAGGAATTAACCAAAGGCTCAGTGTGCCATGCCGGAACCAGATTAGGGCCTGAAGCAATCCTGCGGTGTTGCGGCCAGCTCACAAGAAAGCGAGTTGAAGAAAGGAGCTCAGGGGCAGTGTAATTCACAAAACTGTAGAGATATAAATGAAAGCTATCGTCAAAAAATATACTGAAGTAAGGCTGCCAAGAGGACTTGAAAGCGGAGCAGAATTGCAGGAAACCGATTTCAGGAGGTATACTGGAATTGCATTGAAAACATAGGAAAAGAGGCAGAACGTCGACAATGATGCACTTGGCCAAAAACGGCGTATGCATTTATTCCTGAATATATTCAGGAAAAAAGTCATACGCCCTTTTTGGCCAACCAAGCAAGCTTGCAAAGGAAATCGGCATTACAATGAAGTCTCACTTCCCCCCGGTCAAAAGGGCCATCTGAAAAAAGTGTAAAATCCAGAAAGGCAGGACAGGCCATGGAGAACTGGGAGCCTTGTTATGCTGATGGGGGGGATGTAAATTGCCAACAGCCACTCTGGAGAAATCAATGGTGTTTCTTGAAACATGTAAAAAACAAAGCAACAGAGCCTAGGGCACTTCCACTTATGGTCCTATAGCTTACGGAAATTAAAATCAAAAAGACAGAGCCACCCAAAAGTTTGGGACGGCTCTGTTTACAAGAAACTCATTTACGGCACAAGTTCAATATCGCAGAAAGTGAAAAATGGATAAAGAACTTGTGGTACTTACATACAATGCAGTATCACTCAGCAATGAAATCTATATCATCAGGCCCGTAGCAGCACAATGAGTGGATTCAGGTACGATGATTCTAACTGAAATAAGTCACACAGAAAAAGAAACATCATAAGACATCACTAATATACGGAATGTAAACTTGGCTACACAGGAACTGAATTCCAAAACAGAACAGGGTCTCAAATTTAGAAAACCAACTTATGCTTCCTTAGGGGGAAATGTAAGTTGGGGTGCTGCATAAAACCAGAGATTGAAATGAGCACAGATAAAGTTCCTTAAGCCAAATATGGAATAGACAAGAGCTACTCCTTGCTCAACGAAATGGACTCAACACCCCATATTAAACGCCTAAGAATGTACCTGACTAGTAAGTATCTTAAAACCTATGGATTGCTATGTCTCCAAAAGAGAATCAAGCGTGTGTACAGGGGCATAAACGCAGCAGTGACACGATTGGAGAGGTTCGGTGAGCAAATGAAGACCCTTTGAAGTCATATTGCATGGTACCCATTCCACGGGTCTCAACTCTCCAGGTTTAAGGTATTCTTCCTTCAGCTAAAACATGCATGTGGAACCCAGAGTATGATCAACCATGTGAACGGGAGACGTGTTCAAATATGTCTCAGTTTTCCTCCCCTGGTACTCGGGTGCAACATTCCAGACGCTTTACTAACACTCTCCCCACTTGGAGAGTCAGCGCCTTTAACCTCCTGTTTGGCCCAGTTTGCAATTTCTGCGGAAGATGAACAGGAATAGCGAGAACCAATGAGAGACAAGCTGGAGGTGTCTGGACGGGCAAATTTAACTCTCATTTCCCACCAGAAAGAGGAATTAACCAAAGGCTCAGCGTGCCGTGCCAGAAACAGATTAGGGCCTGAAGCCATCCTGCGGTGTTGCGGCCAGCTCAAAAGAAAGCGAGTTGAAGAAAGGAGCTCAGGGGCACTGTAATTCACAAACCTGCAGAGTTATAAATGACAGCTATCGTCCAAAAATATACTGAAGTAAGGCTGCCAAGAGGACTTGAAAGCGGGGCAGAATTGCAGGAAACCGATTTCAGGAGGTAGACTGGAATTGCATTGAAAGCATAGGAAAAGAGGCAGAACGTCCACAATGATGCACTTGGCCAAAAAGGGCGTATGCGTTTTTTCCTGAATATATTCAGGAAAAAACGCATACGCCCTTTTTGGCCAACCAAGCAAGCTTGCAAAGGAAATCTGCACTACAATGAAGTCTCACTTCCCTCCGGTCAAAAGGGCCATCTGAAAAAAGTGTAAAATCCAGAAAGGCAGGACAGGCCATGGAGAACTGGGAGCCTTGTTATGCTGATGGGCGGGATGTAAATTGCCAACAGACACTTGGGAGAAGTGTATGGTGTTTCCTGAAACATCTAAAAAACAAAGCAACAGAGCCTAGGGCACTTGCACTTATGGTCCTATAGCTTAGGGAAATTAAAATAAAAAAGACACAGCCACCCCAAAGTTTGGGACACCTCTGTTTACAAGAACCTCATTTACAGTACAAGTTCAACATCACAGAAAGTGAAAAATGGATAAAGAACATGTGGTATTTACTTACAAAGCAATATCACTCAGCAATGAAATCTATGTCATCAGGCCCTTAGCAGCACAATGAGTGGATTCAGGTATGATGATTCTAACTGAAATAAGTCACACAGAAAAAGAAACATCATAAGATATCAGTAATACACGGAATGTAAACTTGGCTACACAGGAACTGAATTACAAAACAGAACAGGGTCTCAAATTTACAAAACCAACTTATGCTTGCTTAAGGGGAAAGGTGAGTTGGGGTGCTGCATAAAACCAGAGATTGAAACGAGCACAGATAAAGTTCCTTAAGCCAAATATGGAATAGACAAGAGCTACTCCTTGCTCAACGAAATGGACTCAACACCCCATATTAAACGCGTAAGAATGTACCTGACTAGTAAGTATCTTAAAACCTATGGATTGCTATGTCTCCGAAAGAGAATCAAGCATGTGTACAGGGGCATAAACGCAGTAGTGATAGGATTGGAGAGGTTCGGTGAGCAAATGAAGACCCTTTGAAGTCATATTGCATGGTACCCATTCCACGGGTTTCAACTACCCAGGTTTAAGGTATTCTTCCTTCAGCTAAAACATGCATGTGGAACCTAGAGTATGATCAACCATGTGATCGGGAGACGTGTTCAAATATGTCTCAGTTTTCGTACCCTGGTACTCGGGTGCAACATTCCAGACGCTTTACTAACACTCTCCTGACTTGGAGAGTCCGTCCCTTTAATCTCCTGTTTGGCCCAGTTTGCAATTTCTGCGGAAGATGAACAGGAATAGGGAGAACCAATGAGAGACCTGCTGGAGGTGTCTGGACGGGCAAATTTAACTCTCATTTCCCACCAGAAATAGGAATTAACCAAAGGCTCAGCGTGCCGGGCCGGAACCAGATTAGGGCCTGAAGCCATCCTGCGGTGTTGCGGCCAGCTCAAAAGAAAGCGAGTTGAAGAAAGGAGCTCAGGGGCACTGTAATTCACAAACCTGCAGAGTTATAAATGACAGCTATCGTCCAAAAATATACTGAAGTAAGGCTGCCAAGAGGACTCGAAAGCGGGGCAGAATTGCAGGAAACCGATTTCAGGAGGTAGACTGGAATTGCATTGAAAGCATAGGAAAAGAGGCAGAACGTCCACAATGATGCACTTGGCCAAAAAGGGCGTATGCGTTTTTTCCTGAATATATTCAGGAAAAAACGCATACGCCCTTTTTGGCCAACCAAGCAAGCTTGCAAAGGAAATCTGCACTACAATGAAGTCTCACTTCCCCCCGGTCAAAAGGGCCATCTGAAAAAAGTGTAAAATCCAGAAAGGCAGGACAGGCCATGGAGAACTGGGAGCCTTGTTATGCTGATGGGCGGGATGTAAATTGCCAACAGACACTCGGGAGAAGTGTATGGTGTTTCCTGAAACATCTAAAAAACAAAGCAACAGAGCCTAGGGCACTTCCACTTATGGTCCTATAGCTTAGGGAAATTAAAATCAAAAAGACACAGCCACCCCAAAGTTTGGGACGCCTCTGTTTACAAGAACCTCGTTTACCGTACAAGTTCAATATCACAGAAAGTGAAAAATGGATAAAGAACTTGTGGTACTTACGTACAATGCAGTATCACTCAGCAATGAAATCTATGTCATCAGGCCCGTAGCAGCATAATGAGTGGATTCAGGTACGATGATTCTCACTGAAATAAGTCACACAGAAAAAGAAACATCATAAGATATCACTAATACACGGAATGTAAACTTGGCTACACAGCAACTGAATTCCAAAACAGAACAGGGTCTCAAATTTAGAAAACCAACTTATGCTTGCTTAAGGGGAAAGGTGAGTTGGGGTGCTGCATAAAACCAGAGATTGAAATGAGCACAGATAAAGTTCCTTAAGCCAAATATGGACTAGACAAGAGCTACTCCTTGCTCAACGAAATGGACTCAACACCCCATATTAAACGCCTAAGAATGTACCTGACTAGTAAGTATCTTAAAACCTATGGATTGCTATGTCTCCAAAAGAGAATCAAGCGTGTGTACAGGGGCATAAACGCAGCAGTGATAGG
Organism: Globicephala melas; assembly: GCF_963455315.2. Lineage (NCBI taxonomy): Eukaryota > Metazoa > Chordata > Mammalia > Artiodactyla > Delphinidae > Globicephala > Globicephala melas. The sequence continues at coordinate 3,388,963 of NW_027207210.1, forward strand.
ATTGGAGAGGTTCGGTGAGCAAATGAAGACCCTTTGAAGTCATATTGCATGGTACCCATTCCACGGGTCTCAACTCTCCAGGTTTAAGGTATTCTTCCTTCAGCTAAAACATGCATGTGGAACCCAGAGTATGATCAACCATGTGAACGGGAGACGTGTTCAAATATGTCTCAGTTTTCCTCCCCTGGTACTCGGGTGCAACATTCCAGACGCTTTACTAACACTCTCCCCACTTGGAGAGTCAGCGCCTTTAACCTCCTGTTTGGCCCAGTTTGCAATTTCTGCGGAAGATGAACAGGAATAGGGAACACCAATGAGAGATTGGCTGGAGGTGTCTGGACGGGCAAATTTAACTCTCATTTCCCACCAGGAAGAGGAAATAACCAAAGGCTCAGCGTGCCGGGCCGGAACCAGATTAGGGCCTGAAGCCATCCTGCGGTGTTGCGGCCAGCTCAAAAGAAAGCGAGTTGAAGAAAGGAGCTCAGGGGCACTGTAATTCACAAACCTTGCAGAGTTATAAATGACAGCTATCGTCCAAAAATATACTGAAGTAAGGCTGCCAAGAGGACTTGAAAGCGGGGCAGAATTGCAGGAAACCGATTTCAGGAGGTAGACTGGAATTGCATTGAAAGCATAGGAAAAGAGGCAGAACGTCCACAATGATGCACTTGGCCAAAAAGGGCGTATGCGTTTTTTCCTGAATATATTCAGGAAAAAACGCATACGCCCTTTTTGGCCAACCAAGCAAGCTTGCAAAGGAAATCTGCACTACAATGAAGTCTCACTTCCCCCCGGTCAAAAGGGCCATCTGAAAAAAGTGTAAAATCCAGAAAGGCAGGACAGGCCATGGAGAACTGGGAGCCTTGTTATGCTGATGGGCGGGATGTAAATTGCCAACAGACACTCGGGAGAAGTGTATGGTGTTTCCTGAAACATCTAAAAAACAAAGCAACAGAGCCTAAGGCACTTCCACTTATGGTCCTATAGCTTAGGGAAATTAAAATCAAAAAGACACAGCCACCCCAAAGTTTGGGACGCCTCTGTTTACAAGAACCTCGTTTACCGTACAAGTTCAATATCACAGAAAGTGAAAAATGGATAAAGAACTTGTGGTACTTACGTACAATGCAGTATCACTCAGCAATGAAATCTATGTCATCAGGCCCGTAGCAGCATAATGAGTGGATTCAGGTACGATGATTCTCACTGAAATAAGTCACACAGAAAAAGAAACATCATAAGATATCACTAATACACGGAATGTAAACTTGGCTACACAGCAACTGAATTCCAAAACAGAACAGGGTCTCAAATTTAGAAAACCAACTTATGCTTGCTTAAGGGGAAAGGTGAGTTGGGGTGCTGCATAAAACCAGAGATTGAAATGAGCACAGATAAAGTTCCTTAAGCCAAATATGGACTAGACAAGAGCTACTCCTTGCTCAATGAAATGGACTCAACACCGCATATTAAACGCCTAAGAATGTACCTGACTAGTAAGTATCTTAAAACCTATGGATTGCTATGTCTCCGAAAGACAATCAAGCAAGTGTACAGGGGCATAAACGCAGCAGTGATAGGATTGGAGAGGTTCGGTGAGCAAATGAAGACCCTTTGAAGTCATATTGCATGGTACCCATTCCACGGGTTTCAACTACCCAGGTTTAAGGTATTCTTCCTTCAGCTAAAACATGCATGTGGAACCCAGAGTATGATCAACCATTTGATCGGGAGACGTGTTCAAATATGTCTCAGTTTTCGTACCCTGGTATTCGGGTTCAACATTCCAGACGCTTTACTAACACTCTCCCAACTTGGAGAGTCAGTCCCTTTAACCTCCTGTTTGGCCCAGTTTGCAATTTCTGCGGAAGATGAACAGGAATAGGGAGAACCAATGAGAGACTAGCTGGAGGTGTCTGGACGGGCAAATTTAACTCTCATTTCCCACCAGGAAGAGGAATTAACCAAAGGCTCAGCGTGCCGTGCCGGAACCAGATTAGAGCCTGAAGCCATCCTGCGGTGTTGCGGCCAGCTCAAAAGAAAGCGAGTTGAAGAAAGGAGCTCGGGGGCACTGTAATTCACAAACCTGCAGAGTTATAAATGACAGCTATCGTCCAAAAATATACTGAAGTAAGGCTGCCAAGAGGACTTGAAAGCGGGGCAGAATTGCAGGAAGCCGATTTCAGGAGGTAGACTGGAATTGCATTGAAAGCATAGGAAAAGAGGCAGAACGTCCACAATGATGCACTTGGCCAAAAAGGGCGTATGCGTTTTTTCCTGAATATATTCAGGAAAAAACGCATACGCCCTTTTTGGCCAACCAAGCAAGCTTGCAAAGGAAATCTGCACTACAATGAAGTCTCACTTCCCCCCCGGTCAAACGGGCCATCTGAAAAAAGTGTAAAATCCAGAAAGGCAGGACAGGCCATGGAGAACTGGGAGCCTTGTTATGCTGATGGGCGGGATGTAAATTGCCAACAGACACTCGGGAGAAGTGTATGGTGTTTCCTGAAACATCGAAAAAACAAAGCAACAGAGCCTAGGGCACTTCCACTTATGGTCCTATAGTTTATGGAAATTAAAATAAAAAAGACACAGCCACCCCAAAGTTTGGGACGCCTCTGTTTACAAGAACCTCGTTTACAGTACAAGTTCAACATCGCAGAAAGTGAAAAATGGATAAAGAAGTTGTGGTATTTACTTACAAAGCAATATCACTCAGCAATGAAATCTATGTCATCAGGCCCTTAGCAGCACAATGAGTGGATTCAGGTATGATGATTCTAACTGAAATAAGTCACACAGAAAAAGAAACATCATAAGATATCACTAATACACGGAATGTAAACTTGGCTACACAGGAACTGAATTCCAAAACAGAACAGGGTCTCAAATTTAGAAAACCAACTTATGCTTGCTTAAGGGGAAAGGTGAGTTGGGGTGCTGCATAAAACCGGAGATTGAAATGAGCACAGATAAAGTTCCTTAAGCCAAATATGGAATAGACAAGAGCTACTCCTTGCTCAACGAAATGGACTCAACACCCCATATTAAACGCCTAAGAATGTACCTGACTAGTAAGTATCTTAAAACCTATGGATTGCTATGTCTCCAAAAGAGAATCAAGCATGTGTACAGGGGCATAAACGCAGCAGTGATAGGATTGGAGAGGTTCGGTGAGCAAATGAAGACCCTTTGAAGTCATATTGCATGGTACCCATTCCACGGGTCTCAACTCTCCAGGTTTAAGGTATTCTTCCTTCAGCTAAAACATGCATGTGGAACCCAGAGTATGATCAACCGTGTGAACGGGAGACGTGTTCAAATATGTCTCAGGTTTCCTCCCCTGGTACTCGGGTGCAACATTCCAGACGCTTTACTAACACTCTCCCCACTTGGAGAGTCAGCGCCTTAACCTCCTGTTTGGCCCAGTTTGCAATTTCTGCGGAAGATGAACAGGAATAGCGAGAACCAATGAGAGACTAGCTGGAGGTGTCTGGACGGGCAAATTTAACTCTCATTTCCCACCAGGAAGAGGAAATAACCAAAGGCTCAGCGTGCCGTGCCGGAACCAGATTAGGGCCTGAAGCCATCCTGCGGTGTTGCGGCCAGGTCACAAGAAAGTGAGTTGAAGAAAGGAGCTCAGGGGCACTGTAATTCACAAACCTGCAGAGATATAAATGACAGCTATCGTCCAAAAATATACTGAAGTAAGGCTGCCAAGAGGACTTGAAAGCGGGGCAGAATTGCAGGAAACCGATTTCAGGAGGTAGACTGGAATTGCATTGAAAGCATAGGAAAAGAGGCAGAACGTCCACAATGATGCACTTGGCCAAAAAGGGCGTATTCGTTTTTTCCTGAATATATTCAGGAAAAAACGCATACGCCCTTTTTGGCCAACTAAGCAAACTTGCAAAGGAAATCTGCACTACAATGAAGTCTCACTTCCCCCCGGTCAAAAGGGCCATCTGAAAAAAGTGTAAAATCCAGAAAGGCAGGACAGGCCATGGAGAACTGGGAGCCTTTTTATGCTGACGGGCGGGATATAAATTGCCAACAGACACTCGGGAGAAGTGTATGGTGTTTCCTGAAACATCTAAAAAACAAAGCAACAGAGCCTAGGGCACTTCCACTTATGGTCCTATAGCTTAGGGAAATTAAAATCAAAAAGACACAGCCACCCCAAAGTTTGGGACGCCTCTGTTTACAAGAACCTCGTTTACGGTACAAGTTCAATATCATAGAAAGTGAAAAATGGATAAAGAACTTGTGCTACTTACGTACAATGCAGTATCACTCAGCAATGAAATCTATGTCATCAGGCCCGTAGCAGCATAATGAGTGGATTCAGGTACGATGATTCTAACTGAAATAAGTCACACAGAAAAAGAAACATCATAAGATATCACTAATACACGGAATGTAAACTTGGCTACACAGGAACTGAATTCCAAAACAGAACAGGGTCTCAAATTTAGAAAACCAACTTATGCTTGCTTAAGGGGAAAGGTGAGTTGGGGTGCTGCATAAAACCAGAGATTGAAATGAGCACAGATAAAGTTCCTTAAGCCAAATATGGACTAGACAAGAGCTACTCCTTGCTCAACGAAATGGACTCAACACCACATATTAAACGCCTAAGAATGTACCTGACTAGTAAGTATCTTAAAACCTATGGATTGCTATGTCTCCAAAAGAGAATCAAGCGTGTGTACAGGGGCATAAACGCAGCAGTGATAGGATTGGAGAGGTTCGGTGAGCAAATGAAGACCCTTTGAAGTCATATTGCATGGTACCCATTCCACGGGTCTCAACTCTCCAGGTTTAAGGTATTCTTCCTTCAGTTAAAACATGCATGTGGAACCTAGAGTATGATCAACCATGTGATCGGGAGACGTGTTCAAATATGTCTCAGTTTTCCTCCCCTGGTACTCGGGTGCAACATTCCAGACGCTTTACTAACACTCTCCCCACTTGGAGAGTCAGCGCCTTTAACCTCCTGTTTGGCCCAGTTTGCAATTTCTGCGGAAGATGAACAGGAATAGGGAGAACCAATGAGAGACTAGCTGGAGGTGTCTGGACGGGCAAATTGAACTCTCATTTCCCACCAGGAAGAGGAAATAACCAAAGGCTCAGCGTGCCGTGCCGGAACCACATTAGGGCCTGAAGACATCCTGCGGTGTTGCGGCCAGCTCAAAAGAAAGCGAGTTGAAGAAAGGAGCTCAGGGGCACTGTAATTCACAAACCTGCAGAGTTATAAATGACAGCTATCGTCCAAAAATATACTGAAGTAAGGCTGCCAAGAGGACTTGAAAGCGGGGCAGAATTGCAGGAAACCGATTTCAGGAGGTAGACTGGAATTGCATTGAAAGCATAGGAAAAGAGGCAGAACGTCCACAGTGATGCACTTGGCCAAAAAGGGCGTATGCGTTTTTTCCTGAAAATATTCAGGAAAAAACGCATACGCCCTTTTTGGCCAACCAAGCAAACTTGCAAAGGAAATCTGCACTACAATGAAGTCTCACTTCCCCCCGGTCAAAAGGGCCATCTGAAAAAAGTGTAAAATCCAGAAAGGCAGGACAGGCCATGGAGAACTGGGAGCCTTGTTATGCTGATGGGCGGGATGTAAATTGCCAACAGACACTCGGGAGAAGTGTATGATGTTTCCTGAAACATCGAAAAAACAAAGCAACAGAGCCTAGGGCACTTCCACTTATGGTCCTATAGTTTATGGAAATTAAAATAAAAAAGACACAGCCACCCCAAAGTTTGGGACGCCTCTGTTTACAAGAACCTCGTTTACAGTACAAGTTCAACATCACAGAAAGTGAAAAATGGATAAAGAAGTTGTGGTATTTACTTACAAAGCAATATCACTCAGCAATGAAATCTATGTCATCAGGCCCTTCGTAGCACAATGAGTGGATTCAGGTATGATGATTCTAACTGAAATAAGTCACACAGAAAAAGAAACATCATAAGATATCAGTAATACACGGAATGTAAACTTGGCTACACAGGAACTGAATTACAGAACAGAACAGGGTCTCAAATTTAGAAAACCAACTTATGCTTGCTTAAGGGGAAAGGTGAGTTGGGCTGCTGCATAAAAGCAGAGATTGAAATGAGCACAGATAAAGTTCCTTAAGCCAAATATGGAATAGACAAGAGCTACTCCTTGCTCAACGAAATGGACTCAACACCCCATATTAAACGCCTAAGAATGTACCTGACTAGTAAGTATCTTAAAACCTATGGATTGCTATGTCTCCGAAAGAGAATCAAGCATGTGTATAGGGGCATAAACGCAGCAGTGATAGGATTGGAGAGGTTTGGTGAGCAAATGAAGACCCTTTGAAGTCATATTGCATGGTACCCATTCCACGGGTTTCAACTACCCAGGTTTAAGGTATTCTTCCTTCAGCTAAAACATGCATGTGGAACCTAGAGTATGATCAACCATGTGATCGGGAGACGTGTTCAAATATGTCTCAGTTTTCGTACCCTGGTACTCGGGTGCAACATTCCAGACGCTTTACTAACACTCTCCCGACTTGGAGAGTCAGTGCCTTTAACCTCCTGTTTGGCCCAGTTTGCTATTTCTGCGGAAGATGAACAGGAATAGCGAGAACCAATGAGACACTAGCTGGAGGTGTCTGGACGGGCAAATTTAACTCTCATTTCCCACCAGGAAGAGGAATTAACCAAAGGCTCAGCGTGCCGTGCCGGAACCACATTAGGGCCTGAAGACATCCTGCGGTGTTGCGGCCAGCTCAAAAGAAAGCGAGTTGAAGAAAGGAGCTCAGGGGCACTGTAATTCACAAACCTGCAGAGTTATAAATGACAGCTATCGTCCAAAAATATACTGAAGTAAGGCTGCCAAGAGGACTTGAAAGCGGGGCAGAATTGCAGGAAACCGATTTCAGGAGGTAGACTGGAATTGCATTGAAAGCATAGGAAAAGAGGCAGAACGTCCACAGTGATGCACTTGGCCAAAAAGGGCGTATGCGTTTTTTCCTGAAAATATTCAGGAAAAAACGCATACGCCCTTTTTGGCCAACCAAGCAAACTTGCAAAGGAAATCTGCACTACAATGAAGTCTCACTTCCCCCCGGTCAAAAGGGCCATCTGAAAAAAGTGTAAAATCCAGAAAGGCAGGACAGGCCATGGAGAACTGGGAGCCTTGTTATGCTGATGGGCGGGATGTAAATTGCCAACAGACACTCGGGAGAAGTGTATGATGTTTCCTGAAACATCGAAAAAACAAAGCAACAGAGCCTAGGGCACTTCCACTTATGGTCCTATAGTTTATGGAAATTAAAATAAAAAAGACACAGCCACCCCAAAGTTTGGGACGCCTCTGTTTACAAGAACCTCGTTTACAGTACAAGTTCAACATCACAGAAAGTGAAAAATGGATAAAGAAGTTGTGGTATTTACTTACAAAGCAATATCACTCAGCAATGAAATCTATGTCATCAGGCCCTTCGTAGCACAATGAGTGGATTCAGGTATGATGATTCTAACTGAAATAAGTCACACAGAAAAAGAAACATCATAAGATATCAGTAATACATGGAATGTAAACTTGGCTACACAGGAACTGAATTACAGAACAGAACAGGGTCTCAAATTTAGAAAACCAACTTATGCTTGCTTAAGGGGAAAGGTGAGTTGGGCTGCTGCATAAAAGCAGAGATTGAAATGAGCACAGATAAAGTTCCTTAAGCCAAATATGGAATAGACAAGAGCTACTCCTTGCTCAACGAAATGGACTCAACACCCCATATTAAACGCCTAAGAATGTACCTGACTAGTAAGTATCTTAAAACCTATGGATTGCTATGTCTCCGAAAGAGAATCAAGCATGTGTATAGGGGCATAAACGCAGCAGTGATAGGATTGGAGAGGTTTGGTGAGCAAATGAAGACCCTTTGAAGTCATATTGCATGGTACCCATTCCACGGGTTTCAACTACCCAGGTTTAAGGTATTCTTCCTTCAGCTAAAACATGCATGTGGAACCTAGAGTATGATCAACCATGTGATCGGGAGACGTGTTCAAATATGTCTCAGTTTTCGTACCCTGGTACTCGGGTGCAACATTCCAGACGCTTTACTAACACTCTCCCGACTTGGAGAGTCAGTGCCTTTAACCTCCTGTTTGGCCCAGTTTGCTATTTCTGCGGAAGATGAACAGGAATAGCGAGAACCAATGAGACACTAGCTGGAGGTGTCTGGACGGGCAAATTTAACTCTCATTTCCCACCAGGAAGAGGAATTAACCAAAGGCTCAGCGTGCCGTGCCGGAACCAGATTAGGGCCTGAAGCCATCCTGCGGTGTTGCGGCCAGCTCAAAAGAAAGCGAGTTGAAGAAAGGAGCTCAGGGGCACTGTAATTCACAAACCTGCAGAGTTATAAATGACAGCTATCGTCCAAAAATATACTGAAGTAAGGCTGCCAAGAGGACTTGAAAGCGGGGCAGAATTGCAGGAAACCGATTTCAGGAGGTAGACTGGAATTGCATTGAAAGCATAGGAAAAGAGGCAGAACGTCCACAGTGATGCACTTGGCCAAATAGGGCGTATGCGTTTTTTCCTGAAAATATTCAGGAAAAAACGCATACGCCCTTTTTGGCCAACCAAGCAAACTTGCAAAGGAAATCTGCACTACAATGAAGTCTCACTTCCCCCCGGTCAAAAGGGCCATCTGAAAAAAGTGTAAAATCCAGAAAGGCAGGACAGGCCATGGAGAACTGGGAGCCTTGTTATGCTGATGGGCGGGATGTAAATTGCCAACAGACACTCGGGAGAAGTGTATGATGTTTCCTGAAACATCGAAAAAACAAAGCAACAGAGCCTAGGGCACTTCCACTTATGGTCCTATAGTTTATGGAAATTAAAATAAAAAAGACACAGCCACCCCAAAGTTTGGGACGCCTCTGTTTACAAGAACCTCGTTTACAGTACAAGTTCAACATCGCAGAAAGTGAAAAATGGATAAAGAAGTTGTGGTATTTACTTACAAAGCAATATCACTCAGCAATGAAATCTATGTCATCAGGCCCTTAGCAGCACAATGAGTGGATTCAGGTATGATGATTCTAACTGAAATAAGTCACACAGAAAAAGAAACATCATAAGATATCAGTAATACACGGAATGTAAACTTGGCTACACAGGAACTGAATTACAGAACAGAACAGAGTCTCAAATTTAGAAAACCAACTTATGCTTGCTTAAGGGGAAAGGTGAGTTGGGGTGCTGCATAAAACCAGAGATTGAAATGAGCACAGATAAAGTTCCTTAAGCCAAATATGGAATAGACAAGAGCTACTCCTTGCTCAATGAAATGGACTCAACACCCCATATTAAACGCCTAAGAATGTACCTGACTAGTAAGTATCTTAAAACCTATGGATTGCTATGTCTCCAAAAGAGAGTCAAGCGTGTGTACAGGGGCATAAACGCAGCAGTGATAGGATTGGAGAGGTTCGGTGAGCAAATGAAGACCCTTTGAAGTCATATTGCATGGTACCCATTACACGGGTCTCAACTCTCCAGGTTTAAGGTATTCTTCCTTCAGCTAAAACATGCATGTGGAACCCGGAGTATGATCAACCGTGTGAATGGGAGACGTGTTCAAATATGTCTCAGTTTTCCTCCCCTGGTACTCGGGTGCAACATTCCAGACGCTTTACTAACACTCTCCCCACTTGGAGAGTCAGCGCCTTTAACCTCCTGTTTGGTCCAGTTTGCAATTTCTGCGGAAGATGAACAGGAATAGGGAGAAGCAATGAGAGACTAGCTGGAGGTGTCTGGACGGGCAAATTGAACTCTCATTTCCCACCAGGAAGAGGAAATAACCAAAGGCTCAGCGTGCCGTGCCAGAACCAGATTAGGGCCTGAAGCCATCCTGCGGTGTTGCGGCCAGCTCAAAAGAAAGCGAGTTGAAGAAAGGAGCTCAGGGGCACTGTAATTCACAAACCTGCAGAGTTATAAATGACAGCTATCGTCCAAAAATATACTGAAGTAAGGCTGCCAAGAGGACTTGAAAGCGGGGCAGAATTGCAGGAAACCGATTTCAGGAGGTAGACTGGAATTGCATTTGAAGCATAGGAAAAGAGGCAGAGCGTCCACAATGATGCACTTGGCCAAAAAGGGCCTAAGAGTTTTTTCCTGAATATATTCAGGAAAAAATGCATACACCCTTTTTGGCCAACCAAGCAAGCTTGCAAAGGATCTCTGCACTACAATGAAGTCTCACTTCCCCCCGGTCAAAAGGGCCATCTGAAAAAAGTGTAAAATCCAGAAAGGCAGGACAGGTCATGGAGAACTGGGAGCCTTGTTATGCTGATGGGCAGGATGTAAATTGCCAACAGACACTCGGGAGAAGTGTATGGTGTTTCCTGAAACATCTAAAAAACAAAGCAACAGAGCCTAGGGCACTTCCACTTATGGTCCTATAGCTTAGGGAAATTAAAATCAAAAAGACACAGCCACCCCAAAGTTTGGGACGCCTCTGTTTACAAGAACCTCGTTTACGGTACAAGTTCAATATCATAGAAAGTGAAAAATGGATAAAGAACTTGTGCTACTTACGTACAATGCAGTATCACTCAGCAATGAAATCTATGTCATCAGGCCCGTAGCAGCATAATGAGTGGATTCAGGTACGATGATTCTCACTGAAATAAGTCACACAGAAAAAGAAACATCATAAGATATCACTAATACACGGAATGTAAACTTGGCTACACAGGAACTGAATTCCAAAACAGAACAGGGTCTCAAATTTAGAAAACCAACTTATGCTTGCTTAAGGGGAAAGGTGAGTTGGGGTGCTGCATAAAACCGGAGATTGAAATGAGCACAGATAAAGTTCCTTAAGCCAAATATGGACTAGACAAGAGCTACTCCTTGCTCAACGAAATGGACTCAACACCACATATTAAACGCCTAAGAATGTACCTGACTAGTAAGTATCTTAAAACCTATGGATTGCTATGTCTCCAAAAGAGAATCAAGCGTGTGTACAGGGGCATAAACGCAGCAGTGATAGGATTGGAGAGGTTCGGTGAGCAAATGAAGACCCTTTGAAGTCATATTGCATGGTACCCATTCCACGGGTCTCAACTCTCCAGGTTTAAGGTATTCTTCCTTCAGTTAAAACATGCATGTGGAACCTAGAGTATGATCAACCATGTGATCGGGAGACGTGTTCAAATATGTCTCAGTTTTCCTCCCCTGGTACTCGGGTGCAACATTCCAGACGCTTTACTAACACTCTCCCCACTTGGAGAGTCAGCGCCTTTAACCTCCTGTTTGGCCCAGTTTGCAATTTCTGCGGAAGATGAACAGGAATAGGGAGAACCAATGAGAGACTAGCTGGAGGTGTCTGGACGGGCAAATTGAACTCTCATTTCCCACCAGGAAGAGGAAATAACCAAAGGCTCAGCGTGCCGTGCCGGAACCACATTAGGGCCTGAAGACATCCTGTGGTGTTGCGGTCAGGTCACAAGAAAGCGAGTTGAAGAAAGGAGCTCAGGGGCACTGTAATTCACAAACATGCAGAGTTATAAATGACAGCTATCATCCAAAAATATACTGAAGTAAAGCTGCCAAGAGGACTTGAAAGCGGGGCAGAATTGCAGGAAACCGATTTCAGCAGGTACACTGGAATTGCATTGAAAGCATCGGAAAAGAGGCAGAACGTCCACAATGATGCACTTGGCCAAAAAGGGCGTGTGCGTTTTTTCCTTAATATATTCAGGAAAAAACGCATACGCCCTTTTTGGCCAACCAAGCAAGCTTACAAAGGAAATCTGCACTACAATGAAGTCTCACTTCCCCCCGGTCAAAAGGGCCATCTGAAAAAAGTGTAAAATCCAGAAAGGCAGGACAGGCCATGGAGAACTGGGAGCCTTGTTATGCTGATGGGCGGGATGTAAATTGCCAACAGACACTTGGGAGAAGTGTATGGTGTTTCCTGAAACATCTAAAAAACAAAGCAACAGAGCCTAGGGCACTTGCACTTATGGTCCTATAGCTTAGGGAAATTAAAATCAAAGAGACACAGCCACCCCAAAGTTTGGGACGCCTCTGTTTACAAGAACCTCATTACCGTACAAGTTCAATACCACAGGAAGTGAAAAATGGATAAAGAATTTGTGGTATTTACTTACAAAGCAATATCACTCAGCAATGAAATCTATGTCATCAGGCCCTTAGCAGCACAATGAGTGGATTCAGGTATGATGAATCTAACTGAAATAAGTCACACAGAAAAAGAAACATCATAAGATATCAGTAATACACGGAATGTAAACTTGGCTACACAGGAACTGAATTACAGAACAGAACAGGGTCTCAAATTTAGAAAACCAACTTATGCTTGCTTAAGGGTAAAGGTGAGTTGCGGTGCTGCATAAAAGCAGAGATTGAAATGAGCACAGATAAAGTTCCTTAAGCCAAATATGGAATAGACAAGAGCTACTCCTTGCTCAATGAAATGGACTCAACACCGCATATTAAACGCCTAAGAATGTACCTGACTAGTAAGTATCTTAAAACCTATGAATTGCTATGTCTCCAAAAGAGAATCAAGCGTGTGTACAGGGGCATAAACGCAGCAGTGATAGGATTGGAGAGGTTCGGTGAGCAAATGAAGACCCTTTGAAGTCATATTGCATGGTACCCATTCCACGGGTTTCAACTACCCAGGTTTAAGGTATTCTTCCTTCAGCTAAAACATGCATGTGGAACCCAGAGTATGATCAACCATTTGATCGGGAGACGTGTTCAAATATGTCTCAGTTTTCGTACCCTGGTATTCGGGTTCAACATTCCAGACGCTTTACTAACACTCTCCCAACTTGGAGAGTCAGTCCCTTTAACCTCCTGTTTGGCCCAGTTTGCAATTTCTGCGGAAGATGAACAGGAATAGGGAAAACCAATGAGAGACTAGCTGGAGGTGTCTGGACGGGCAAATTTAACTCTCATTTCCCACCAGGAAGAGGAATTAACCAAAGGCTCAGCGTGCCGTGCCGGAACCAGATTAGAGCCTGAAGCCATCCTGCGGTGTTGCGGCCAGCTCAAAAGAAAGCGAGTTGAAGAAAGGAGCTCGGGGGCACTGTAATTCACAAACCTGCAGAGTTATAAATGACAGCTATCGTCCAAAAATATACTGAAGTAAGGCTGCCAAGAGGACTTGAAAGCGGGGCAGAATTGCAGGAAGCCGATTTCAGGAGGTAGACTGGAATTGCATTGAAAGCATAGGAAAAGAGGCAGAACGTCCACAATGATGCACTTGGCCAAAAAGGGCGTATGCGTTTTTTCCTGAATATATTCAGGAAAAAACGCATACGCCCTTTTTGGCCAACCAAGCAAGCTTGCAAAGGAAATCTGCACTACAATGAAGTCTCACTTCCCCCCCGGTCAAACGGGCCATCTGAAAAAAGTGTAAAATCCAGAAAGGCAGGACAGGCCATGGAGAACTGGGAGCCTTGTTATGCTGATGGGCGGGATGTAAATTGCCAACAGACACTCGGGAGAAGTGTATGGTGTTTCCTGAAACATCTAAACAACAAAGCAACAGAGCCTAGGGCACTTCCACTTATGGTCCTATAGTTTATGGAAATTAAAATCAAAGAGACACAGCCACCCCAATGTTTGGGATGGCTCTGTTTACAAGAACCTCGTTTACAGTACAAGTTCAACATCACAGAAAGTGAAAAATGGATAAAGAAGTTGTGGTATTTACTTACAAAGCAATATCACTCAGCAATGAAATCTATGTCATCAGGCCCTTTGTAGCACAATGAGTGGATTCAGGTATGATGATTCTAACTGAAATAAGTCACACAGAAAAAGAAACATCATAAGATATCAGTAATACACGGAATGTAAACTTGGCTACACAGGAACTGAATTACAGAACAGAACAGGGTCTCAAATTTAGAAAACCAACTTATGCTTGCTTAAGGGGAAAGGTGAGTTGGGCTGCTGCATAAAAGCAGAGATTGAAATGAGCACAGATAAAGTTCCTTAAGCCAAATATGGAATAGACAAGAGCTACTCCTTGCTCAACGAAATGGACTCAACACCCCATATTAAACGCCTAAGAATGTACCTGACTAGTAAGTATCTTAAAACCTATGGATTGCTATGTCTCCGAAAGAGAATCAAGCATGTGTATAGGGGCATAAACGCAGCAGTGATAGGATTGGAGAGGTTTGGTGAGCAAATGAAGACCCTTTGAAGTCATATTGCATGGTACCCATTCCACGGGTTTCAACTACCCAGGTTTAAGGTATTCTTCCTTCAGCTAAAACATGCATGTGGAACCTAGAGTATGATCAACCATGTGATCGGGAGACGTGTTCAAATATGTCTCAGTTTTCGTACCCTGGTACTCGGGTGCAACATTCCAGACGCTTTACTAACACTCTCCCGACTTGGAGAGTCAGTGCCTTTAACCTCCTGTTTGGCCCAGTTTGCTATTTCTGCGGAAGATGAACAGGAATAGCGAGAACCAATGAGACACTAGCTGGAGGTGTCTGGACGGGCAAATTTAACTCTCATTTCCCACCAGGAAGAGGAATTAACCAAAGGCTCAGCGTGCCGTGCCGGAACCAGATTAGGGCCTGAAGCCATCCTGCGGTGTTGCGGCCAGCTCAAAAGAAAGCGAGTTGAAGAAAGGAGCTCAGGGGCACTGTAATTCACAAACCTGCAGAGTTATAAATGACAGCTATCGTCCAAAAATATACTGAAGTAAGGCTGCCAAGAGGACTTGAAAGCGGGGCAGAATTGCAGGAAACCGATTTCAGGAGGTAGACTGGAATTGCATTGAAAGCATAGGAAAAGAGGCAGAACGTCCACAATGATGCACTTGGCCAAAAAGGGCGTATGCGTTTTTTCCTGAAAATATTCAGGAAAAAACGCATACGCCCTTTTTGGCCAACCAAGCAAACTTGCAAAGGAAATCTGCACTACAATGAAGTCTCACTTCCCCCCGGTCAAAAGGGCCATCTGAAAAAAGTGTAAAATCCAGAAAGGCAGGACAGGCCATGGAGAACTGGGAGCCTTGTTATGCTGATGGGCGGGATGTAAATTGCCAACAGACACTCGGGAGAAGTGTATGATGTTTCCTGAAACATCGAAAAAACAAAGCAACAGAGCCTAGGGCACTTCCACTTATGGTCCTATAGTTTATGGAAATTAAAATAAAAAAGACACAGCCACCCCAAAGTTTGGGACGCCTCTGTTTACAAGAACCTCGTTTACAGTACAAGTTCAACATCGCAGAAAGTGAAAAATGGATAAAGAAGTTGTGGTATTTACTTACAAAGCAATATCACTCAGCAATGAAATCTGTGTCATCAGGCCCTTAGCAGCACAATGAGTGGATTCAGGTATGATGATTCTAACTGAAATAAGTCACACAGAAAAAGAAACATCATAAGATATCAGTAATACACGGAATGTAAACTTGGCTACACAGGAACTGAATTACAGAACAGAACAGAGTCTCAAATTTAGAAAACCAACTTATGCTTGCTTAAGGGGAAAGGTGAGTTGGGGTGCTGCATAAAACCAGAGATTGAAATGAGCACAGATAAAGTTCCTTAAGCCAAATATGGAATAGACAAGAGCTACTCCTTGCTCAATGAAATGGACTCAACACCCCATATTAAACGCCTAAGAATGTACCTGACTAGTAAGTATCTTAAAACCTATGGATTGCTATGTCTCCAAAAGAGAGTCAAGCGTGTGTACAGGGGCATAAACGCAGCAGTGATAGGATTGGAGAGGTTCGGTGAGCAAATGAAGACCCTTTGAAGTCATATTGCATGGTACCCATTACACGGGTCTCAACTCTCCAGGTTTAAGGTATTCTTCCTTCAGCTAAAACATGCATGTGGAACCCGGAGTATGATCAACCGTGTGAATGGGAGACGTGTTCAAATATGTCTCAGTTTTCCTCCCCTGGTACTCGGGTGCAACATTCCAGACGCTTTACTAACACTCTCCCCACTTGGAGAGTCAGCGCCTTTAACCTCCTGTTTGGTCCAGTTTGCAATTTCTGCGGAAGATGAACAGGAATAGGGAGAACCAATGAGAGACTAGCTGGAGGTGTCTGGACGGGCAAATTGAACTCTCATTTCCCACCAGGAAGAGGAAATAACCAAAGGCTCAGCGTGCCGTGCCAGAACCAGATTAGGGCCTGAAGCCATCCTGCGGTGTTGCGGCCAGCTCAAAAGAAAGCGAGTTGAAGAAAGGAGCTCAGGGGCACTGTAATTCACAAACCTGCAGAGTTATAAATGACAGCTATCGTCCAAAAATATACTGAAGTAAGGCTGCCAAGAGGACTTGAAAGCAGGGCAGAATTGCAGGAAACCGATTTCAGGAGGTAGACTGGAATTGCATTTGAAGCATAGGAAAAGAGGCAGAGCGTCCACAATGATGCACTTGGCCAAAAAGGGCCTAAGCGTTTTTTCCTGAATATATTCAGGAAAAAATGCATACACCCTTTTTGGCCAACCAAGCAAGCTTGCAAAGGATCTCTGCACTACAATGAAGTCTCACTTCCCCCAGGTCAAAAGGGCCATCTGAAAAAAGTGTAAAATCCAGAAAGGCAGGACAGGTCATGGAGAACTGGGAGCCTTGTTATGCTGATGGGCGGGATGTAAATTGCCAACAGACACTCGGGAGAAGTGTATGGTGTTTCCTGAAACATCTAAAAAACAAAGCAACAGAGCCTACGGCACTTCCACTTATGGTCCTATAGCTTAGGGAAATTAAAATCAAAAAGACACAGCCACCCCAAAGTTTGGGACGCCTCTGTTTACAAGAACCTCGTTTACCGTACAAGTTCATTATCACAGAAAGTGAAAAATGGATAAAGAACTTGTGGTACTTACGTACAATGCAGTATCACTCAGCAATGAAATCTATGTCATCAGGCCCGTAGCAGCACAATGAGTGGATTCAGGTATGATGATTCTAACTGAAATAAGTCACACAGAAAAAGAAACATCATAAGATATCACTAATACACGGAATGTAAACTTGGCTACACAGGAACTGAATTCCAAAACAGAACAGGGTCTCAAATTTAGAAAACCAACTTATGCTTGCTTAAGGTGAAAGGTGAGTTGGGGTGCTGCATAAAACCGGAGATTGAAATGAGCACAGATAAAGTTCCTTAAGCCAAATATGGAATAGACCAGAGCTACTCCTTGCTCAATGAAATGGACTCAACACCCCATATTAAACGCCTAAGAATGTACCTGACTAGTAAGTATCTTAAAACCTATGGATTGCTATGTCTCCAAAAGAGAGTCAAGCGTGTGTACAGGGGCATAAACGCAGCAGTGATAGGATTGGAGAGGTTCGGTGAGCAAATGAAGACCCTTTGAAGTCATATTGCATGGTACCCATTACACGGGTCTCAACTCTCCAGGTTTAAGGTATTCTTCCTTCAGCTAAAACATGCATGTGGAACCCGGAGTATGATCAACCGTGTGAATGGGAGACGTGTTCAAATATGTCTCAGTTTTCCTCCCCTGGTACTCGGGTGCAACATTCCAGACGCTTTACTAACACTCTCCCCACTTGGAGAGTCAGTCCCTTTAACCTCCTGTTTGGCCCAGTTTGCAATTTCTCCGGAAGATGAACAGGAATAGGGAGAACCAATGAGAGACTAGCTGGAGGTGTCTGGACGGGCAAATTTAACTCTCATTTCCCACAGGGAAGAGGAATAAACCAAAGGCTCAGCATGCCGTGCCGGAACCAGATTAGGGCCTGAAGCCATCCTGCGGTGTTGCGGCCAGGTCACAAGAAAGCGAGTTGAAGAAAGGAGCTCAGGGGCACTGTAATTCACAAACCTGCAGATTTATAAATGACAGCTATTGTCCGAAAATATACTGAAGTAGGGCTGCCAAGAGGACTTGAATGCGGGGCAGAATTGCAGGAAACCGATTTCAGGAGGAATCGGAATTGGATTGCATTTAAAACACAGGAAAAGAGGCAGAACGTCGACAATGATGCACTTGGCCAAAAAGGGCTTATGCGTTTTTTCCTGAATATATTCAGGAAAAAACGCATAAGCCCTTTTTGGCCAACCAAGCAAGCTTGCAAAGGAAATCTGCACTACAATGAAGTCTCACTTCCCCCCGGTCAAAAGGGCCATCTGAAAAAAGTGTAAAATCCAGAAAGGCAGGACAGGCCATGGAGAACTGGGAGCCTTGTTATGCTGATGGGCGGGATGTAAATTGCCAACAGCTGCTCTGTAGAAGTGTATGGTGTTTCCTGAAACATCTAAAAAACAAAGCAACAGAGCCTAGGGCACTTCTACTTATGGTCCTATAGCTTAGGGAAATTAAAATAAAAAAGACACAGCCACCCCAAAATTTGGGACGGCTCTTTTTACAGGAATCTCTTCTGCGGCACAAGTTAAATATCCCAGAGAGCAAATAATGGATAAAGAAGTTGCGGTACTTATGTACAACAGAATACCACTCAGCAATGAAATCTATGTCACCAGGCCCGTACCAACATAATGAGTGGATTGAGGCACGATGATTCTAAGTGAAATAAGTCACACAGAAAAAGAAACATCATAAGGTATCACTAATACACGGAATGTGAACTTGGCTACACATGAACTGAATTACAAAACAGAACAGGGTCTCAAATTTAGAAAACCAACTTATGCTTGCTTAAGGGGGAAGGTGAGTTGGGGTGCTGCATAAAAGCAGAGTTTGAAATTAGCACAGATACCGTTCCATAAGCCTAATATGTAATAGAGAAGACCTACCCCTTGCTCATCGAAATGGATTCAACAATGAGGTATCACCTCACACCTGGTAGAACAGGCATCATTGAAAATCTACAAACAAAAAATGCTGGAAAGGGTGTGGAGAAAAGGAACCCTCTTCCACTATTGTTTGGAATATAAATTGATACAGTCATTATGGAGAACAATATGGAATTTCTTAAGAAACTAACAATAGAATTACCATATGATACAGCAATCCCAGTACTGGACATATACCCAGACAAAACCATAAATCATAAAGAGTCATTCACCGCAATGTTCATTGCATTACTATTTACAATATCGAGGTAATGGAAGCAACCTAAATGCCCACAGACAGACGAATTCATAAAGCTGTGGTACATATATAAAATGGAATATTACTAAGCCATGAAAAGGAATGAAATTGGGTCATTTGTAGAGACGTCGATGGATCTAGAGACTGTCATACAGAGTGAAGTAAGTCAGAAAGAGAAAAACAAATCTTGTATATTCATGCATATATGTGGAACCTAGAAAAACTGTACAGATTAACCATTTTGCAAGGCATAAATAGAGCAACAGATGTAGACAACAAACGTATGGACAACAAGGGGGGAAAGCTGTTGGGGGGGTGGTGGTGGGAGGAGTTGAGAGACTGGGATTGGCATGTATACATTTATATGTATAAAATAGATAACCAATAAGAACCTGCTGTATAAAAATATAAAATAAAATTCAAAATTAAAAAGAAATAAAATTTAAAAAATAAAACAGAAAAAACAATTATTCCCTTCACATCCATGTATTTATATGAATAAATTATTTCCATGCTTATATCTGTAAATACAAAAAAGAGGAATAAAATCTACCTTGAACCAAAAACGAAAAAGAGAAAAAAAACACAGAACCCACCAGTTACACAGAGGAAAACCGTATCAGGGCACTTGCTCCAGTTGTAAACAATTCTGAAGTTGGTCAGTGGTGGGGAATCATCTCCCATTCAGCCAGCAGCCCCCACGCAACAAGCGTCCTCATTGCAAAGCTGGGGCACCGTGCCGAGGCATCTGTGAGTAAACGTGAGCTGAGCCCCAGGCCAGTTGCTGCTGAACTATTCCCACCCGTCCCAGGTAAAACACCTGAATATATACAAGGACTTGAAAGCCTAGAGGAAGGGCCATAGAGCCACACGAGTGACAGCATGCCGGCCGACTTGGTGCCTGCAGGCCAGCCAGGATGGTCCTGGCCCTGGGTGCTCTTCTGGAAGATTTCCATTTCCCTGCCTGAGATACCCGTCCTGTCCCTGCCCCCACTGCTTTTTTCCTTCCTCACCTCTGCCCAGGGAGAAATTCCAGCAGCAGGTATGGGTGACACATCCTCTTCTTTAGCAGGTGGCAGCCTGGCAACTGCTGCAGAAAGTCCAGCAGAGCCCCACTCACACTGGGCCACCCACAAAGCCGTGGCCTCTCACTCCCTCCCACCAGCCCAGCCCCGAGACTGCTGACAGGGCAGAGAAAATGGCGTCAGGCACGGCTGCAGGGGCTCTTGCTGCCTGGAGTGGTATTTATATTGATCTCAACCCAGGCACACCTGGGGAGGGCTGGCCGGCATGGTAAGGCTGCCCAGGTCAGCCAATCATCACCCCTCAGGGGCTCACAGTTGCAGAAAATGGAACTTGCTGAACCGGCCAGGTCCAAGGAACAGGTGTGGGCTCCTGAGAGTCAGGATAGACAAGGGGCTGCAGCTTTGGCTTGTTTTCTAATCATTTTATCTGGCCCATGAGTGGGAGACAACTTCAAGAAAACCCTCTCCTAATGAGAGGAACCCAGGAGTCAGGGAGAGGAGGGGTGGGTGGTGGTTGGAGACAGAGGCCTGGTGCCCCGGGTGCAGTGGAAGTCTCTGGAAGACCAGGTGGAGGGAGTCCTCACGGAGTGATGCCCAGGGTCACAGACCTGTCGCAGCTGCTGTTTGTTAGTTCAAGTCCTGCTCTGAGGTGCTCTGTGTCAGCTCTGAGCGACAGGTGAGCTGGGGGTGCTCTGCAATGAGGGCTATGTGCACGGTTCCTGTGTGCCCAGCCCTGCCACGGTACCTGCAAGGGTAGCTCTGTATCCTGGGAGGGCCCTGACCACGAGAGCCCCGTGGGCTGGGGTGGGGGTGGGGTACCTGCCCAGGTGAGCTCCATATTCTGGGATTGGTCTGACCACGAGAGCCCCATGGGCTGCTGGGGACCTGGTAAAGGATGTCAGGACAGTCAGTGAAGCCACCGAGGATATACCTCCAGTTGCTCCTAATTCCTACACCCTGCTGGTCATTCTACCAACCACCAGGACATGGTATTCTGTATTAGTCTTCAATGATGCCTTCTTTTGTATTCCATTAGTCCCAGAGTCACAAGAAATTTTGGCTTGTGAGTGGCAGGACTCAACATACAACTAAAACAATACTTCCGGGCCATCTGGCCCCAAGGGTGCAAAAATTCCCACACCATCTTTGGGGAAAGCTTAGCTAAAGACCTAAATGTTCTACCTCTGGAAAAGGAAACCCTCCTTCAATATGCAGACGACATTCTGATCACCAGCCCTACTAAGGAGGTCTCTGAACTACCAAGCCAATAAAGGATAGAAGTTGTCCAAGAAAAAGCTCAAATATCACAGACTGCGGTGACCTGCCTGGGCTTCATTCTCACAGAAGGTTGGAGAAGCCCATCCCAGGAAAGGGAAGAAACCATTTTCAGCCTTACCCCTTTCTAAAACTAGAAGACAGCTTAGGGGTTCCTGGGGAGGCCAGGGTTTGCTGCTTCTGGATCCCTAACTACACTCTACTAGCTGGGCCTCTATATGAAACACTGAAAGGAAAAGATGATGATCCTTTTGAATAGAATCCAGAAGTGGCCTTTCAAGAATGGAAAGAGCAGTCAATTCAGACCCTTGCCCTGGAACTCCCTAATTTAGCTAAACCCTTTGACCTTTACATTCCCGGTGAAAGGTGAATCGCCATTGGAGAATTAGTGCAAAAACTGGGACCACTTGAAATGGAACAATGCAAGAATGCCATCCAGGTAGGATAAACTACGGTCACTAAGGGGCTTGGCCCACTGCCACATCTGGCCAAGATACTGGCGGTATCTAAAAACCTGGAAATCAGCAGCCCAAAAGGCCACCTCCCTCCTAAGGGAAAAGGACCCCACGTGGTGATCCTAACCACCAACCATGCCCTGAAGTTGCAGGGTTCGCTCCGTGGGCACACCGACCTCGAGTGAGGAGGCCCTCCAACTCCAACATCCAGAGAGATAACCGGGGGCAACAGGGCACCATGACAACTCGTGTGAACATCACTTGACCTGGAGTTTCTCTCATAAAACAACAAGAGTGTGTCCCAAAAGAGTAGACTACTGCTTGCAGGACTTACTGCACCCAGAGGGGAGCTAATAATCTTGGCGGGGGAACGGTATATCACACTGTCACCATAGAAAAGCCTACAGACACCGTGATGATGGTGGCCAATAAGACCGGCTGGACTCCTGTTTACTTCAAAAGGCTGTTGACTCAGTGGCCATCATGGTCCTTGATCACCACTGACCCTGGACTGTCTGGGAGTTGAGCAGGCAGGGCTCTGACACCTGGTGCTGTTTGTACGTTAATTCAGGGGTCTAATTGAAGAAAGCGCAGACTACTGGTCAGAGCATCTAGGCTGGCAGAAACGGTCAGCCTAAGGTGGCCGAACAAATGTGGGGCGGGGTGAAACCGGCCCCCACAACGTCTCTGCACATCTCTTTCCTGGACCCTTAAAGGTCATTAGAATCTATAACACTTCCAATGCTGGTGCTCAGGTGGACGAGCAGGGAGGCAGGGGTCCTGGGGACAATCAACGTCACCGGGAGGCTGCTGGGGAGAAGCTCTGACCCTCGCCCCAGGGTATGAGGGCTCCCAACTCAGCACTCAGCAGTTACAGAAGAAGGGTCTGCACCCTCAGCACTCCAAGAATGAGGAACGGGACAAAAGGCAGAGGAGGGGTTTGTCCCCAGCAAAGCCCATTAAAAATCCCTGGGAAATAAAAATAGAATCTGGGCAATAAAGTCAAGTCTAACCTTTTTTATCCTTTGTGCTTTGTCTAATTTCACGTGCTCCTAGGGTCCCGCATGCAGAGGTTCCACACCCAGCACTTCAGACCAGATTTCCTAGTGCAGAATGGCTGGGTCGACACCTCAGCTCCTGGGGCCCAGTGCAGACTCCACGATATAGAGCCTGAGCTACAGCCAACCCGGCCCTCGAGAGCTCCGCCCCCTCCCTCCTTCCCACTGACTCTGACAGGATCTCTACACAGCAGCCCAGCCCACAGCCCACGGGGTAGTGCATGCTCTCACCTCTCCATTCTCTGATCAAAATATAAAGTTTCCTTTGCTTGTGAACCAAACTCAGTCTCGATCTGTTGGCCCCAATGACACTGGGCAGGGGGACACTTGTTGGGGTCCACTCTGGAGGATCAGTAACAGAAATTGAGACTATTGTAACCTCAATGAACAGATGTGTGAGCCAAACTGTAGTTAACATAGAACAGTGTATAAGGCTCGGGTAAAATAAGATGTTTTTAACACTTCCATTTGATATTTCCATCACTTTTTATAAGCAAGTTCAGTGAAAAGGTTTGTCTTATTTGTCAGGTCAATATTAGAGAAACGAAGTGATTTCTTTCCAAGGATGTACATCTAATAATCTTGGTTAAACCTTCAATCTTGTTTTAAATGCTTTTCCATTGAAAATAATACCTCTCTTTCAGCTCCCCCATTTCTGAGAAGTATAAAATCTTATAATTTATTATTACCAAAGGGGAAAGGTGGGAGGAGGGATAAATTAACAGTTTGGAATTAACACATACACACTGCTATGTATAAAATAGATCATCAACAAGGAACTACTGTATAGCACAGGGAACTACACTCAACATTTTGCAATAACCTATAAGGGGAAATAATCTGAAAAAGAATAGATATTTATATTGACATCATCTATCAATGACAGTTAAAGTGTAGCCTAAGGGAAGCTGGTGGTGAGTGCTTCTGACCCTGAAGACTTCAATCATCTAAAGTTTGGACTCTGCCTACTTCCCAAGGCCCTTAATGAACATATGTGTAGCCGTAGCTTAAAAACTTCCCCAGTTTGGGTTTCGGGGAGACACTGATTTTGAAAAAGCCCTGGTGTTCTCCTTACATGAATGGGACTCTTCCTACTGCTAAAACATGTCTGTCACACCCAGAGGATGGTATACCGTCTGATCGGGAAGAGTTTGGAAAAGGCATCTCATCTCCTCATCTCCTGGTGCTCGGGTTCACCCCTCCAGCGTCTTTACTAACAGTCTCCCCACTTGGAGATGTCAGCACTGTCAACATCCTGTTGCGTACAGTTTGGAATTTGTCCAGAGGATGAAGCGGAAGGATGAGGAACAATGAGAGACAAGTCCTAGGTGTTCAGACAGGCACATGTCACTCTAATTTCCAATCAGGAAGACGAATTGACCAAAGGCTAGGGTTGCCCATGGAAACAATATAGGGCTTGAGGAAATCCCGCTGCTTTGTGGCCAGTTCCCATAAACACAAGTTGAACAATGGAACTCAGGGGCAGTAAAATTCACAAAACTGCAGAGTTGAAAATATCCATCACTGAAAAATGTCTTGAGGAAAGTCAGAAAAAAGGACTTGTAAGCAAGGGAGAATGGCAGGAAAGGGATTTGAGGAGGTAGAAAGGACTCGCCATTAAGCACAAGAAAAGGAGCTGAACATTGCCAACATTGCAGTTGGCCAAAAAGGGTGTATGCGTTTTTTTCTGTATATATTCAAGAAAAGGGCATACACTTTTTTAGCCAACCAAACAGATGGGCACTGGAAGTCAATACTACAAAAGATACCACTTCGCATCAGTCAGAAGAGCCATCCTCATAAAGCGTAAACAACAGAAATGCAGGACAGGGCAACGAGAAGAGGGAGCCCTGTGAGACTTATAGTGGAAATGTATATTGCCAACGGCCATTCTGGAGAAGTGTATTGTATTTACTAAAGCATCTAAAAAATGAGCTACAGAGCATAGGGCACTTGCACTCATGGGCGTATATCTTGGGAAAAACAAAAATCGAGAGGACACAGGCACCCCAATGTTTACCCCCTCTCTGTTTAAAAGATCCTCGACTAGGATATAACTTAAATGTCTCTGGAGGGAAAAAATGGATAGAGATGTGGTACTTAGGTAGAGTGGAATATTATTCAGCCTGGAAATCAATGAAATATGGCCAGTTGTAACAACTCCGGAGGAGTTACGTATGATCATTCTAAGTGACAGAATTCAAAAAGAAAAAGACACATATCATAAGATATCACTTAAAGGTGGAATCCAAAATGGCTACACATGAAATAAATTACAAAACAAAAACATAGTCAAATATGTAGAAAACACGCATAAGGCTGCTAAACGGGAAAGGTGGGGAGGGGTGAGGCATCATCCAGGAGGTTGAAATTAGCAAAGATACCATTCCAAATACCAAACTGATAATCAACAAGGCCTACACGGTAGCTAAAAGAACTGCACTCAGCACACTCAAGTCACCGGAAAAGAATATATACGACTGGTAAGAATCTGAAAAAGAATTTATTGATGTCTCTCTGTACGTGAATCAAGTGGATGTACAGCAGCAAGAAACAGAGCTTTGAAAATCAGCTGTAACCAATATAGTAATAAATTGAAAAAAATAAACGACAGAGAGACAGAGAAAACCTCTTACAACTTTTCCTCAGGGACGGTGATGCAACATGGATTGAACACATCTAGACCCACAGCAGGATGAGACATAAGGCTGGAAACTGTTTGCGCTAAGAGAAATGTGAGGTTGGGTGAGGAAATGCACACCCTTTAAAGTAATACTACCTGGTACCCATTCAATGGGTCCCAAATCTGCAGGTTCAAGGGATCTTCCTACAGCTAAAACATGCATGGAAAACCCAGAGGACTGTACACCATGTGATCGGGAGATGTGTCTAAAATGCACCTCATTTATCCTCTCCTGGTGCTCCTGTTCACCATTCCAGCCACGTTACTTAGAATCTCCCCACTTGGAGAATCAGCACATTTAAACTTCTGTTTCACACATTTTGCAAATTGTGAGGAGGATGAACGGGAAGAGGGGGAACCAATGAGAGAATAGTTGTAGGGGTTTGGACGGGCACATATCACTCTAATTTCCCATTAAGAATAAGAATTAAAGAAAGGCTCAGCCTGCCTCGCCGGAGCCAAAATAGGGCCTGAAGCAATCCTGCGGGTTTGAGGCCAGCTCACAAAAGAACAACTTAAAAAATGGAGCTCAGGGTCACTGCAATTCACAAACCTGCAGAGTTATAAATGAAAACTAACGTCCAAAAATATGTTGAGGTAAGGCAAAGAAGAGGATCTGAATGCAAGACAGAATTGCAAGAAACAGATTTCAAGAGATAGATTGGACTCGTCTTTCACGCACATGAAAAGCGGCAGAATTTCGACAATGATGCAGTTGGCCCAAAAGGGCGTATGCGTTTTTTCCTGATTATATCCAGGAAAAAACGCATACGCACTTTATGGGCAACGAAGCAAGCAAGCAATGCAAATGTGCACAACAAAGAAGTCTCACTTCCCACCGGTCAAAAGGGCCATCCTAAAAAATTGTAAAAACCAGAAATGCAGGACAGGCCATGGAGAACAGGGAGCCTTTATACGCTGATGGGCAGTGTGTGAACTGCCGAGAGCCACTCTGGAGAAGTGTATGGTGGTTCCTAAATCATCTAAAAAACAGAGCTACAGAGCATAGGACACTTCCAATCATGGGAGTATATCTAGGGAAGTCTAAAAATCAACAAGACACAAGCACACCACAGTTTAGGGCTACTCTGTTTACAAGAACCTCAACTTCAGTACACCTTAAATATCCCAGGAAAGAGAACAATGGATAAAGAAGATGTGGTACTTATGTACAATGGAATATCTCTTCACCATGAAATCAATGTAATAAGGCTAGTAGAAGGATAAAGAGTGGATTTAGGTCCGATAATACTACTTGAAATAAGTCAAACAGAAAAAGAAACATATCATAAGATATCACTTATAGAGGGAGGGTAAATATGGCTGCACAAGAAATGAATTACAGAACAGAACAGTGTCTCACATTTAGAAAACACACTTATGTCAGCTTAAGGGGAAAGGAGAGGTGGGGTGATGCATAAAACCAGAGTTTGAAATTAGCACAGATACCGTTCAATAAACCAAATAGATATTAGACAAGATCTACACCTTGCTCAATGAACTGGCCTCAACACACCCTATACACCGCAGAGAAATATATCTGAGTAATAAGAATCTTAAAACCCATGTATTGATATATCTCCATAAGGGAATCAAGTGTGTGCAGAGCGGCACAAACACAGCAGTGAAAATGAGCTAAACCCCATTATAGAAATAAATTTTAAAAACAAAATGCTGAAACAATGAAAGAGAGAAAAATTCTTACAAAATTCGCTCAGGGGCTGTGATGCAACCTGGATTGACCACATATAAACCCACAGCTGGATAAGACATAAGGCTGGACACTTGGGGCTGAGAGGATTGGTGAGCTTTGGTGAGCAACTGCCGAAAGTTTAATGCAATACTTCATGCTACTCATTCCAAGGGTCCCAACACTCCAGGTTGAAGGGAATCTTCCTACAGCTAAACCATGCTTGGGAAACCCAGCGACTGGTATACCATATGATCGGGAAAGGTTTCTAAAACACACCTCATTTTTCCTCTCCTGGGGCTCCGGATCGACATTCCAGCCACTTTACTAACAACATCCCCACATGGAGAGTCAATGCCTTTAAGTTCTGGTATCGCACAGTCTGCAGTTAGTGCGGAGGATGAATGGGAATAGGGGGAACCAGTGAGAAACTAGCTGTAGCGGTTTCAATGGGCACATGTCACTCTAATTTCACATCAGTAAGAAGAATTAACCAAAGGCACAGCAAGGTGCCCCAGAGGAAGAATAGAGCTTCAAGGAATCCTGTGGTTATGGGGCAAGATCACAAAAATAAGAGCTGAAAAATGGAGCTAAGGGCCACTGCAATTCAAAAACCTGCAGAGTTATAAAGGCCAACTATTTTCAAAAAATATATTGAGGTAAGGCTATGAAGAAGCATTGAAAGCAAGGCAGAATTGCAGGAAACCGATTTCAGGAGGTACACTGGAATTGCATTGAAAACATATGAAGAGAGTCAGAACCTCGACAATGATGCACTTGGCTAAAAAGGGAGTATGTGTTTTTTCCTGAATATAGTCAGGAAAAAACGCATACACAATTTTTGGCCAACCAAGCAAGCTTGCAAAGGAAATCTGCACTACAATGAAGTCTCACTTTCCCCTGGTCAAAAGGGCCATCTGAAAAAAGTGTAAAATCCATAAAGGCACGACAGGCCATGGAGAACTGGGAGCCTTCTTATGCTGATGGGCGGGATGTAAATTGCCAACAGCCACTCTGGAGAAGTGTATGGTGTTTCCTGAAACATCTAAAAAACAAAGAAACAGAGCCTAGGGCACTTCCACTTATGGTCCTATAGTTTAGGGAAATTAAAATCAAAAAGACACAGCCACCCCAAAGTTTGGGACGGCTCTGTTTACAAGAACCTCATATACGGTACAAGTTCAATATCGCAAAAGTGAAAAATGGATAAAGAAGTTGTGGTACTTATGTACAATGCAATATCACTCAGCAATGAAATCTATGTCATCAGGCCCGTAGCAGCATAATGAGTGGATTCAGGTATGATG
Organism: Globicephala melas; assembly: GCF_963455315.2. Classification (NCBI taxonomy): domain Eukaryota; kingdom Metazoa; phylum Chordata; class Mammalia; order Artiodactyla; family Delphinidae; genus Globicephala; species Globicephala melas. The sequence continues at coordinate 3,417,572 of NW_027207210.1, forward strand.
ATTCTAACTGAAATAAGTCACACAGAAAAAGAAACATCATAAGATATCACTAATACACGGAATGTAAACTTGTCTACAGAGGAACTGAATTCCAAAACAGAACAGGGTCTCAAATTTAGAAAACCAACTTATGCTTGCTTAAGGGAAAGGTGAGTTGGGGTGCTGCATAAAACCAGAGATTGAAATGAGCACAGATAAAGTTCCTTAAGCCAAATATGGAATAGACAAGAGCTACTGCTTGCTCAACGAAATGGACTCAACACCCCATATTCAACGCCTAGGAATATACCTGACTAGTAAGTATCTTAAAACTATGGATTGCTATGTCTCTGAAAGAGAATCAAGCGTGTGTACAGGGGCATAAACGCAGCAGTGATAGAATTGGAGGGGTTCGGTGAGCAAATGAAGACCCTTTGAAGTCATATTGCATGGTACCCATTCCACGGGTCTAAACTCTCCATGTTTAAGGGATTCTTACTTCAGCTAAAACATGCATGTGGAACCCAGAGTATGATCCACCCTAACCCTTCCCCGAAGCCTTACCCTAACCCATTCCCAAGTCCTAAACCATACGCTAACAGTAACCCATGCCCTCACACGTACGCTCACCCTAAACCGTTTTTGTACCCGCACCTGGACCCTAAACCGTACTCAAACCCTAAACCTAACCCTAGCCCGAACCCTAACCCTAACACTTCCCCGGAGCCTTCCCCTCACCCGTCACCTAATCCTAACCCATACGCTAAAAATAAACAGTGCCCTCACACGTACGCTCCCCGTGGACCGTTGTCGTACCCTCACCTGGACCCTAAACCGTCCCCGTACCCTAACCCTAACCCTAGCCCGAACCCTAAACATAAACCTTCCCCGAATCCTTCCACTCACCCGTCCCATAATCCTAACCCGTACGCTAACACTAACCCGTGCCCTCACACGTACGCTCCCCGTGAAACGTTGTCATACCCTCAACTGTACCCTAAACCGTCCCCGTCCCCTAACTCTAACCCTAGCCCGAACCCTAACACTAAACCTTCCCCGAAGCCTTCCCCTCACACGTCCCCTATTCCTAAGACGTATGCTAACACTAACCCGTGCTCTCACACGTACGCTCCCCCTAAACCGTTGTCATACACTCAACTGGACCCTAAACCGTCCCCTTCCCCTAACCCTAACCCTAGCCCGAACCCTAACCCTAAGCCTTCCCCGAAGCCTTCCCCTCATCCGTCCCCTAATCCTAACCCGTACGCTAACACTAACCCATGCCCTCACACATACGCTCCCCCTAAACCGTTGTCATACCCTCACCTGGACCCTAAACCGTCCCCATCCCCTAACCCTAACCCTAGACGGAACCCTAACCCTAACCGTTCCCAGGAGCCTTCCACAAACCCGTTCCCTAATCCTAACCCGTACGCTAACATAAACCGTGCCCTCACACGTACGCTCCCCCTAAACAGTTGTCGTACCCTCACCTGGACCCTAAACGGTCCCCGTCCCCTACACCTAAAGCTAGACCGAACCCTAACCCTAACCCTTCCCCGAAGCCTTCCCCTCACCCATCCCCTAATCCTAACCCGTACGCTAACACTAACCCGTGCCCTCACACGTACGCTACCCCTAAACCGTTGTCGTACACTCACCTGGACCCTAGACCGTCCCCGTCCCCTAACCCTAACCCTAGCCCAAACCCTAAACCTAAAACTTCCCCGAAGACTTCCCCTCACCCGTCCCTTAATCCTCACCCGTACGCTAACACTAAAACGTGCCCTCACATGTTCGCTCCCCCTAAACCGTTGTCGTACCCTCACCTGGACCCTAAACCGTCCCCGTCCCCTAACCCTAACCCTAACCCGAAACCTCACCCTAACCCTTCCCTGAAGCCTTCCCCTCACCTGTCCCCTATTCATAAGCCGTACGCTAACACTAACCCGTGCCCTCACACGTACGTTCCCCCTAAACCATTGTCATACCCTCACCTGGACCCTAAACCGTCCCCATCCCCTAACCCTAACCCTAGCCCGAACCCTAATCCTAACACTTCCCTGAACCCTTCCCCTCACCCATCCCCTAATCCTAACCCGTACACTAAGAGTAACCCATGCCCTCACAGGTACACTCCTGTTAAACTGTTGTCGTACCCTCCCCTGGACCCTAAACCGTCCCCGTCCCCTAACCCTAACCCTAGCCCGAACCCTAACCCTAACCCTTCCCAGAAGGCTTCCCATCACCCGTCCCCTAATCCTCACCCGTACGCTAACACTAACCTGTGCCCTCACACATACGCTCCCCGTAAACAATTGTCGTACCCTCACCTGGACCCTAATCTGTCCCCGTCCCCATCCCCTAACCCTAGCCCGAACCCTAATCCTAAACCTTCCCTGAAGCCTTCCCCTCACCCGTCCCCTAATCCTAAGCCGTACGCTAACATTTACCCATGCCCTCACACGTACTCTCCCCCTAAACCGTTGTCGTACCCTCACCTGGACCCTAAACCATCCCCGACCCCTAACCCTAACCCTAGCCCAAACCCTAACCCTAACCCTTCCAGAAAGCCTTCCACTCAGCCGTCCCCTATTCATAAGCCGTACGCTAACACTAACCCGTGCCCTCACACGTACGCTCCCCCTGAACCATTGTCGTACAGTCACCTGGACCCTAAACCGTACTCTAACCCTAACACTAACCCTAGCCCGAACCCTAACCCTAACCCTTCCCCGAAGCCTTGCCCTCACCCGTCCCCTAATCCTAACACGTACGCTAACACTAACCAGCGCACTCACGCGTACGCTCCCCCTAAAGCGTTGTGGTACGCTCCCCTGGACCCTAAACCGTCCCCGTCCCCTAAACCTAACCCTAGCCCGAACCCTAACCCTAACCCTTCCCCGAAGCCTGACCCTCACCCGTCCCCTAATCCTAACCCGTACGCTAACACTAACCCGCGCCCTCACACGTACGCTCCCCCTAAAGCGTTGTCGTACCCTCCCCTGGACCCTAAACTGTCCCCGTCCCCTAACCCTAACCCTAGCCCGAACCCTAAACCTAACCCTTCCCCGAAGCCTGACCCTCACCCGTCCCCTAATCCTAACCCGTACGCTAACACTAACCCGCGCCCTCACTCGTACGCTCCCCCTAAAGCGTTGTCGTACCCTCCCCTGGACCCTAAACCGTCCCCGTCCCCTAACCCTAACCCTAGCCCGAACCTTAACCCTAACGCTTCCCCGAAGGCTGACCCTCACCCGTCCCCTAATCCTCACCCGTACGCTAACACTAACCCGCGCCCTCACACGTACGCTCCCCCTAAAGCGTTGTCGTACCCTCCCCTGGAACCTAAACCGTCCCCGTCCCCAACCCTAACCCTAGCCCGAACCCTAACCCTAACACTTCCCCGAAGCCTGACACTCACCAATCCCCTAATCCTCACCCGTACGCTAACACTAACCCGCGCCCTCACACGTACGCTCCCCCTAAAGCGTTGTCTTATCCTCCCCTGGACCCTAAACCGTCCCCGTCACCTAACCCTAACCCTTCCCCGAAGCCTGACCCTCACCCGTCCCCTAATCCTAACACGTACGCTAACACAAACCCGCGCCCTCATACGTACGCTCCCCCTAAAGCGTTGTCGTACCCTCCCCTGGACCCTAAACCGTCCCCGTCCCCTAACCCTAACCCTAGCCCGAACCCTAACCCTAAACCTTACCCGAAGCCTGACCCTCACCTGTCCCCTAATCCTAACCCGTACGCTAACACTAACCCGCGCCCTCACACGTACGCTCCCCCTAAAGCATTGTCGTACCCTCCCCTGGACCCTAAACCGTCCCCGTTCCCTAACCCTAACCCTAGCCCGAACCCTAACCCTAACCCTACCCCGAAGCCTGACCCTCACCCGTCCCCTAATCCTAACCCGTACGCTAACACTAACCCGCGCCCTCACGCGTACGCTCCCCCTAAAGCGTTGTCGTACCCTCCCCTCGACCCTAAACCGTCCCCGTTCCCTAACCCTAACCCTAGCCTGAACCCTAACCCTAACCCTTCCCCGAAGCCTGACCCTCACCCGTCCCCTAATCCTAACACGTACACTAACACTAACCCACGCCCTCACACGTACGCTCCCCCTAAAGCGTTGTCGTACCCTCCCCTGGACCCTAAACCGTCCCCGTCCCCTAACCCTAACCCTAGCCCGAACCCTAACCCTAACCCTTCCCCGATGCCTGCCCTCACCCGTCCCCTACTCCTAACCCGTACGATAAAACTAACCCGCGCCCTCACACGTACGCTCCCCCTAAAGCGTTGTCGTACCCTCCCCTGGACCCCAAACCGTCCCCGTCCCCTAACCCTAACTCTAGCCCGAACCCTAACCCTAACCATTCCCCGAAGCCTGACCCTCACCCGTCCCCTAATCCTAACCCGTACGCTAACACTAACCCGCGCCCTCACACGTACGCTCCCCCTAAAGCGTTGTCGTACCCTCCTCTGAACCCTAAACCGTCCCAGTCACCTAACCCTAACCCTAGCCCGAACCCTAACCCTAACCCTTCCCCGAAGCCTGACCCTCACCCGTCCCCTAATCCTAACCCGTACGCTAACACGAACCCGCGCCCTCACACGTACGCTCCCCCTAATGCATTGTCGTACCCTCCCCTGGACCCTAAACCGTCCCCGTACCCAACCGTAACCCTAGCCCGAACCCTAACCCTAACTCTTCTCCGAAGCCTGACCCTCACCCCTCTCCTAATCCTAACCCGTACGCTAACACTAACCCGCGCCCTCACACGTACGCTCCCCCTAAAGCGTTGTCGTACCCTCCCCTGGACCCTAAACCGTCCCCGTTCCCTAACCCTAACCCTAGCCCGAACCCTAACCCTAACCCTTCCCTGAAGCCTGACCCTCACCCGTCCCCTAATCCTCACCCGTACGCTAACACTAACCCGCGCCCTCACACTTACGCTCCCCCTAAAGCGTTGTCGTACCCTCCCCTGGACCCTAAACCGTCCCCGTACCCAACCGTAACCCTAGCCCGAACCCTAACCCTAACCCTTCCCCGAAGCCTGACCCTCACCCGTCTCCTAATCCTAATCCGTACGCTAACACTAACCCGCGCCCTCACACGTACGCTCCCCCTAAAGCGTTGTCGTACCCTCCCCTGTACCCTAAACAGTCCCCGTTCCCTAACCCTAACCCTAACCCGAACCATAACCCTAACCATTCCCCGAAGCCTGACCCTAACCCGTCCCCTAATCCTCACCCGTACGCTAACACTAACCCGCGCCCTCACACGTATGCTCCCCCTAAAGCGTTGTCGTACCCTCCCCTGGACCCTAAACCGTCCCCGTCCCCTAACCCTAACCCTAGCCCGAACCCTAACCCTAACACTTCCCCGAAGCCTGACCCTCACCCGTCCCCTATTCCTAAGCCGTACGCTAACACTAACCCACGCCCTCACGCGTACGCTCCCCCTAAAGCGTTGTCGTACCCTCCCATGGACCCTAAACCGTCCCCGTCCCCTAACCCTAACCCTAGCCCGAATCCTAACCCTAACACTTCCCCGAAGCCTGACCCTCACCCGTCCCCTAATCCTAACCCGTACGCTAACACTAACCCGCGCCCTCACACATACGCTCCCCATAAAGCTTTGTCGTACCCTCCACTGGACCCTAAACCGTCCCCGTCCCCTAACCCTAACCCTAGCCCAAAACCTAACCCTAACCCTTCCCCGAAGCCTGACCCTCACCCGTCCCCTAATCCTCACTCGTACGCTAACACTAACCCGCGCCCTCACACGTACGCTCCCCCTAAAGCGTTGTCGTACCCTCCCCTGGACCCCAAACCGTCCCCGTCCCCTAACACTAACCCTAGCCCGAACCCTAACCCTAACCATTCCCCGAAGCCTGACCCTCACCCGTCCCCTAATCCTCACCCGTACGCTAACACTAACGCGCGCCCTCACACGTACGCTCCCCATAAAGCGTTGTCGTACCCTCCCCTGGACCCTAAACCGTCCCCGTCCCCTAACCCTAACCCTAGCCCGAACCCTAACCCTAACACTTCCCCGAAGCCTGACCCTCACCCGTCCCCTAATCCTCACTCGTACGCTAACACTAACCCGCGCTCTCACACGTACGCTCCCCCTAAAGCGTTGTCGTACCCTCCCCTGGACCCCAAACCGTCCCCGTCCCCTAACCCTAACCCTAACCCTAGCCCGAACCCTAACCCTAACCCTTCCCCGAAGCCTGACCCTCACCCGTCCCCTAATCCTAACCCGTACGCTAACACTAACCCGTGCCCTCACGCGTACGCTCCCCCTAAAGCGTTGTCGTACCCTCCCATGGACCCTAAACCGTCCCCGTCCCCTCACCCTAACCCTAGCCCGAATCCTAACCCTAACACTTCCCCGAAGCCTGACCCTCACCCGTCCCCTAATCCTGACCCGTACGCTAACACTAACCCACGCCCTCACACGTACGCTCCCCCTAAAGCGTTGTCGTACCCTCACCTGGACCCTAAACCGTTCCCGTTCCCTAACCCTAAACCTAGCCCGAACCCTAAGCCTTCCCCGAAGCCTGACCCTCACCCGTCCCCTAATCCTCACCCGTACGCTAACACTAACCCGCGCCCTCACACGTACGCTCCCCCTAAAGTGTTGTCCTACCCTCCCCTGGACCCTAAACCGTCCCCGTCCCCTAACCCTAACCCTAGCCCGAACCCTAACCCTAACCCTTCCACGAAGCCTGACCCTCACCCGTCCCCTAATCCTCACTCGTACGCTAACACTAACCCGCGCCCTCACACGTACGCTCCCCCTAAAGCGTTGTCGTACCCTCCCCTGGACCCCAAACCATCCCCGTCCCCTAACACTAACCCTAGCCCGAACCCTAAGCCTAACCCTTCCCCGAAGCCTGACCCTCACCCGTCCCCTAATCCTAAGCCGTACGCTAACACTAACCCGCGCCCTCACACGTACGCTCCCCCTAAAGCGTTGTCGTACCCTCCCCTGGACCCTAAACCGTCCCCGTTCCCTAACCCTAACCCTAGCCCGAACCCTAACCCTAACCCTTCCCCGAAGCCTGACCCTCACCCGTCCCCTAATCCTCACCCGTACGCTAACACTAACCCGCGCCCTCACACGTACGCTCCCCCTAAAGCGTTGTCGTACCCTCCCCTGGACCCTAAACCGTCCCCGTCCCCTAAACCTAACCCTAGCCCGAACCCTAACCCTAACACTTCCCCGAAGCCTGACCCTCACCCGTCACCTAATCCTAACCCGTACGCTAACACTAACCCGCGCCCTCACGCGTACGCTCCCCCTAAAGCGTTGTCGTACCCTCCCATGGTCCCTAACCCGTCCCCGTCCCCTAACCCTAACCCTAGCCCGAACCCTAACCTAACCCTTCCCCGAAGCCTGATCCTCACCGGTCCACTAATCCTAACCCGTACGGTAACACTAACCCGCGCCCTCACACGTACGCTCCCCCTAAAGCGTTGTCGTACCCTCCCCTGGACCCTAAACCGTCCCCGTCCCCTAACCCTAACCCTAGCCCGAACCCTAACCCTAACCCTTCCCCGAAGCCTGACCCTCACCCGTCCCCTAATCCTAAGCCGTACGCTAACACTAACCCGCACCCTCACACGTACGCTCCCCCTAAAGCGTTGTCGTACCCTCCCCTGGACCCTAAACCGTCCCCGTTCCCTAACCCTAACCCTAGCCCGAACCCTAACCCTAACCCTTCCCCGAAGCCTGACCCTCACCCGTCCCCTAATCCTCACCCGTACGCTAACACTAACCCGCGCCCTCACACGTACGCTCCCCCTAAAGCGTTGTCGTACCCTCCCTTGGACCCTAAACCGTCCCCGTCCCCTAAACCTAACCCTAGGCCGAACCCTAACCCTAACCCTTCCCCGAAGCCTGACCCTCACCCGTCACCTAATCCTAACCCGTACGCTAACACTAACCCGCGCCCTCACGCGTACGCTCCCCCTAAAGCGTTGTCGTACCCTCCCATGGTCCCTAACCCGTCCCCGTCCCCTAACCCTAACCCTAGCCCGAACCCTAACCTAACCCTTCCCCGAAGCCTGATCCTCACCGGTCCACTAATCCTAACCCGTACGGTAACACTAACCCGCGCCCTCACACGTACGCTCCCCCTAAAGCGTTGTCGTACCCTCCCCTGGACCCTAAACCGTCCCCGTCCCCTAAACCTAACCCTAGCCCGAACCCTAACCCTAACCCTTCCCTGAAGCCTGACCCTCACCCGTCCCCTAATCCTAAGCCGTACGCTAACACTAACCCGCACCCTCACGCGTACGCTCCCCCTAAAGCGTTGTCGTACCCTCCCCTGGACCCTAAACTGTCCCCGTCCCCTAACCCTAACCCTAGCCCAAATCCTAACCCTAACCCTTCCCCGAAGCCTGACCCTCACCCGTCCCCTAATCCTAACACGTACGCTAACACTAACCCGTGCCCTCACACGTACGCTCCCCCTAAAGCGTTGTCGTACACTCCCCTGGACCCTAAACCGTCCCCGTCCCCTAACCCTAACCCTAGCCCGAACCCTAATCCTAACCCTTCCTCGAAGCCTGACCCTCACCGGTCCCCTAATCCTAACCCGTACGCTAACACTAACCCGCGCCCTCACACGTACGCTCCCCCTAAAGCGCTGTCGTACCCTCCCCTGGACCCTAAACCGTCCCCGTACCCAACCGTAACCCTAGCCCGAACCCTAACCCTAACCCTTCCCCGAAGCCTGACCCTCACACGTCTCCTAATCCTAATCCGTACGCTAACACTAACCCGCGCCCTCACACGTACGCTCCCCCTAAAGCGTTGTCGTACCCTCCCCTGGACCCTAAACCGTCCCCGTCCCCTAAACCTAACCCTAGCCCGAACCCTAACCCTAACCCTTCCCCGAAGCCTGACCCTCACCCGTCCCCTAATCCTCACCCGTACGCTAACACTAACCCGCGCCCTCACACGTACGCTCCCCCTAAAGCGTTGTCGTACCCTCCCCTGGACCCTAAACTGTCCCCGTCCCCTAACCCTAACCCTAGCCCGAACCCTAAACCTAACCCTTCCCCGAAGCCTGACCCTCACCCGTCCCCTAATCCTAACCCGTACGCTAACACTAACCCGCGCTCTCACACGTACGCTCCCCCTAAAGCGTTGTCGTACCCTCCCCTGGACCCCAAACCGTCCCCGTCCCCTAACCCTAACCCTAACCCTAGCCCGAACCCTAACCCTAACCCTTCCCCGAAGCCTGACCCTCACCCGTCCCCTAATCCTAACCCGTACGCTAACACTAACCCGCGCCCTCACGCGTACGCTCCCCCTAAAGCGTTGTCGTACCCTCCCATGGACCCTAAACCGTCCCCGTCCCCTCACCCTAACCCTAGCCCGAATCCTAACCCTAACACTTCCCCGAAGCCTGACCCTCACACGTCCCATAATCCTAACCCGTACGCTAACACTAACCCACGCCCTCACACGTACGCTCCCCCTAAAGCGTTGTCGTACCCTCCCCTGGACCCTAAACCGTCCCCGTTCCCTAACCCTAACCCTAGCCCGAACCCTAAGCCTTCCCCGAAGCCTGACCCTCACCCGTCCCCTAATCCTCACCCGTACGCTAACACTAACCCGCGCCCTCACACGTACGCTCCCCCTAAAGCGTTGTCCTACCCTCCCCTGGACCCTAAACCGTCCCCGTCCCCTAACCCTAACCCTAGCCCGAACCCTAACCCTAACCCTTCCACGAAGCCTGACCCTCACCCGTCCCCTAATCCTCACTCGTACGCTAACACTAACCCGCGCCCTCACACGTACGCTCCCCCTAAAGCGTTGTCGTACCCTCCCCTGGACCCCAAACCATCCCCGTCCCCTAACACTAACCCTAGCCCGAATCCTAACCCTAACCATTCCCCGAAGCCTGACCCTCACCCGTCCCCTAATCCTAACCCGTACGCTAACACTAACCCGCGCCCTCACACGTACACTCCCCCTAAAGCGTTGTCGTACCCTCCCCTGAACCCTAAACCATCCCCCTCCCCTAACCCTAACCCTAGCCCGAACCCTAACCCTAACCCTGCCCCGAAGCCTGACCCTCACCCGTCACCTAATCCTAACCCGTATGCTAACACTAACCCGCGCCCTCACATGTACGCTCCCCCTAAAGCGTTGTCGTACCCTCCCCTGGACCCTAAACCGTCCCCGTCCCCTAAACCTAACCCTAGCCCGAACCCTAACACTAACCCTTCCCCGAAGCCTGACCCTCACCCGTCCCCTAATCCTAACCCGTACGCTAACACGAACCCGCGCCCTCACACGTACGCTCCCCCTAATGCATTGTCGTACCCTCCCCTGGACCCTAAACCGTCCCCGTACCCAACCGTAACCCTAGCCCGAACCCTAACCCTAACTCTTCCCCGAAGCCTGACCCTCACCCCTCTCCTAATCCTAACCCGTACGCTAACACTAACCCGCGCCCTCACACGTACGCTCCCCCTAAAGCGTTGTCGTACCCTCCCCTGGACCCTAAACCGTCCCCGTTCCCTAACCCTAACCCTAGCCCGAACCCTAACCCTAACCCTTCCCTGAAGCCTGACCCTCACCCGTCCCCTAATCCTCACCCGTACGCTAACACTAACCCGCGCCCTCACACGTACGCTCCCCCTAAAGCGTTGTCGTACCCTCCCCTGGACCCTAAACCGTCCTCGTCCCCTAACCCTAACCCTAGCCCGAACCCTAACCCTAACCCTTCCCCGAAGCCTGACCCTCACCCGTCCCCTAATCCTAAGCCGTACGCTAACACTAACCCGCGCCCTCACGCGTACGCTCCCCCTAAATCGTTGTCGTACCCTCCCATGGACCCTAAACCGTCCCCGTCCCCTAACCCTAACCCTCGCCCGAATCCTAACCCTAACACTTCCCCGAAGCCTGACCCTCACCCGTCCCCTAATCCTAACCCGTACGCTAACACTAACCCGCGCCCTCACACGTACGCTCCCCATAAAGCATTGTCGTACCCTCCCCTGGACCCTAAACCGTCCCCGTCCCCTAACCCTAACCCTAGCCCGAACCCTAACCCTAACATTTCCCCGAAGCCTGACCCTCACCCGTCCCCTAATCCTCACTCGTACGCTAACACTAACCCGCGCTCTCACACGTACGCTCCCCCTAAAGCGTTGTCGTACCCTCCCCTGGACCCCAAACCGTCCCCGTCCCCTAACCCTAACCCTAACCCTAGCCCGAACCCTAACCCTAACCCTTCCCCGAAGCCTGACCCTCACCCGTCCCCTAATCCTAACCCGTACGCTAACACTAACCCGCGCCCTCACGCGTACGCTCCCCCTAAAGCGTTGTCGTACCCTCCCATGGACCCTAAACCGTCCCCGTCCCCTCACCCTAACCCTAGCCCGAATCCTAACCCTAACACTTCCCCGAAGCCTGACCCTCACACGTCCCATAATCCTAACCCGTACGCTAACACTAACCCACGCCCTCACACGTACGCTCCCCCTAAAGCGTTGTCGTACCCTCCCCTGGACCCTAAACCGTCCCCGTTCCCTAACCCTAACCCTAGCCCGAACCCTAGGCCTTCCCCGAAGCCTGACCCTCACCCGTCCCCTAATCCTCACCCGTACGCTAACACTAACCCGCGCCCTCACACGTACGCTCCCCCTAAAGCGTTGTCCTACCCTCCCCTGGACCCTAAACCGTCCCCGTCCCCTAACCCTAACCCTAGCCCGAACCCTTACCCTAACCCTTCCACGAAGCCTGACCCTCACCCGTCCCCTAATCCTCACTCGTACGCTAACACTAACCCGCGCCCTCACACGTACGCTCCCCCTAAAGCGTTGTCGTACCCTCCCCTGGACCCCAAACCATCCCCGTCCCCTAACACTAACCCTAGCCCGAACCCTAACCCTAACCATTCCCCGAAGCCTGACCCTCACCCGTCCCCTAATCCTAACCCGTACGCTAACACTAACCCGCGCCCTCACACGTACACTCCCCCTAAAGCGTTGTCGTACCCTCCCCTGAACCCTAAACCATCCCCCTCCCCTAACCCTAACCCTAGCCCGAACCCTAACCCTAACCCTGCCCCGAAGCCTGACCCTCACCCATCACCTAATCCTAACCCGTACGCTAACACTAACCCGCGCCCTCACATGTACGCTCCCCCTAAAGCGTTGTCGTACCCTCCCCTGGACCCTAAACCGTCCCCGTCCCCTAAACCTAACCCTAGCCCGAACCCTAACCCTAACCCTTCCCCGAAGCCTGACACTCACCCGTCCCCTAATCCTAACCCGTACGCTAACACGAACCCGCGCCCTCACACGTACGCTCCCCCTAATGCATTGTCGTACCCTCCCCTGGACCCTAAACCGTCCCCGTACCCAACCGTAACCCTAGCCCGAACCCTAACCCTAACTCTTCCCCGAAGCCTGACCCTCACCCCTCTCCTAATCCTAACCCGTACGCTAACACTAACCCGCGCCCTCACACGTACGCTCCCCCTAAAGCGTTGTCGTACCCTCCCCTGGACCCTAAACCGTCCCCGTTCCCTAACCCTAACCCTAGCCCTAACCCTAACCCTAACCCTTCCCTGAAGCCTGACCCTCACCCGTCCCCTAATCCTCACCCGTACGCTAACACTAACCCGCGCCCTCACACTTACGCTCCCCCTAAAGCGTTGTCGTACCCTCCCCTGGACCCTAAACCGTCCCCGTCCCCTAACCCTAACCCTAGCCCGAATCCTAACCCTAACACTTCCCCGAAGCCTGACCCTCACCCGTCCCCTAATCCTAACCCGTACGCTAACACTAACCCGCGCCCTCACGCGTACGCTCCCCATAAAGCATTGTCGTACCCTCCCCTGGACCCTAAACCGTCCCCGTCCCCTAACCCTAACCCTAGCCCGAACCCTAACCTAACCCTTCCCCGAAGCCTGCTCCTCACCGGTCCTCTAATCCTAACCCGTACGGTAACACTAACCCGCGCCCTCACACGTACGCTCCCCCTAAAGCGTTGTCGTACCCTCCCCTGGACCCTAAACCGTCCCCGTCCCCTAACCCTAACCCTAGCCCGAACCCTAACCCTAACCCTTCCCCGAAGCCTGACCCTCACCCGTCCCCTAATCCTAAGCCGTACGCTAACACTAACCCGCGCCCTCACGCGTACGCTCCCCCTAAAGCGTTGTCGTACCCTCCCCTGGACCCTAAACCGTCCCCGTCCCCTAACCCTAACCCTAGCCCAAATCCTAACCCTAACCCTTCCCCGAAGCCTGACCCTCACCCGTCCCCTAATCCTAACATGTACGCTAACACTAACCCGCGCCCTCACACGTACGCTCCCCCTAAAGCGTTGTCGTACACACCCCTGGACCCTAAACCGTCCCCGTCCCCTAACCCTAACCCTAGCCCGAACCCTAACCCTAACCCTTCCCCGAAGCCTGACCCTCACCGGTCCCCTAATCCTAACCCGTACGCTAACACTAACCCGCGCCCTGACACGTACGCTCCCCCTAAAGCGTTGTCGTACCCTCCCCTGGACCCTAAACCCTCCCCGTACCCAACCGTAACCCTAGCCCGAACCCTAACCCTAACCCTTCCCCGAAGCCTGACCCTCACCCGTCTCCTAATCCTAATCCGTACGCTAACACTAACCCGCGCCCTCACACGTACGCTCCCCCTAAAGTGTTGTCGTACCCTCCCCTGTACCCTAAACAGTCCCCGTTCCCTAACCCTAACCCTAACCCGAACCATAACCCTAACCATTCCCCGAAGCCTGACCCTCACCCGTCCCCTAATCCTCACCCGTACGCTAACAATAATCCGTGCCCTCACACGTACGCTCCCCCTAAAGCGTTGTCGTACCCTCCCCTGGACCCTAAACCGTCCCCGTCCCCTAACCCTAACCCTAGCCCGAACCCTAACCCTAACACTTCCCCGAAGCCTGACCCTCACCCGTCCCCTATTCCTAAGCCGTACGCTAACACTAACCCGCGCCCTCATGCGTACGCTCCCCCTAAAGCGTTGTCGTACCCTCCCATGGACCCTAAACCGTCCCCGTCCCCTAACCCTAACCCTAGCCCGAATCCTAACCCTAACACTTCCCCGAAGCCTGACCCTCACCCGTCCCCTAATCCTAACCCGTACGCTAACACTAACCCGCGCCCTCACACATACACTCCCCATAAAGCGTTGTCGTACCCTCCACTGGACCCTAAACCGTCCCCGTCCCCTAACCCTAACCCTAGCCCAAAACCTAACCCTAACCCTTCCCCGAAGCCTGACCCTCACCCGTCCCCTAATCCTCACTCGTACGCTAACACTAACCCGCGCCCTCACACGTACGCTCCCCCTAAAGCGTTGTCGTACCCTCCCCTGGACCCCAAACCGTCCCCGTCCCCTAACAGTAACCCTAGCCCGAACCCTAACCCTAACCATTCCCCGAAGCCTGACCCTCACCCGTCCCCTAATCCTCACCCGTACGCTAACACTAACGCGCGCCCTCACACGTACGCTCCCCATAAAGCGTTGTCGTACCCTCCCCTGGACCCTAAACCGTCCCCGTCCCCTAACCCTAACCCTAGCCCGAACCCTAACCCTAACACTTCCCCGAAGCCTGACCCTCACCCGTCCCCTAATCCTCACTCGTACGCTAACACTAACCCCTGCTCTCACACGTACGCTCCCCCTAAAGCGTTGTCGTACCCTCCCCTGGACCCCAAACCGTCCCCGTCCCCTAACCCTAACCCTAACCCTAGCCCGAACCCTAACCCTAACCCTTCCCCGAAGCCTGACCCTCACCCGTCCCCTAATGCTAACCCGTACGCTAACACTAACCCGCGCCCTCACGCGTACGCTCCCCCTAAAGCGTTGTCGTACCCTCCCATGGACCCTAAACCGTCCCCGTCCCCTCACCCTAACCCTAGCCCGAATCCTAACCCTAACACTTCCCCGAAGCCTGACCCTCACCCGTCCCCTAATCCTAACCCGTACGCTAACACTAACACACGCCCTCACACGTACGCTCCCCCTAAAGCGTTGTCGTACCCTCACCTGGACCCTAAACCGTCCCCGTTCCCTAACCCTAACCCTAGCCCGAACCCTAAGCCTTCCCCGAAGCCTGACCCTCACCCGTCCTCTAATCCTCACCCGTACGCTAACACTAACCCGCGCCCTCACACGTACGCTCCCCCTAAAGCGTTGTCCTACCCTCCCCTGGACCCTAAACCTTCCCCGTCCCCTAACCCTAACCCTAGCCCGAACCCTAACCCTAACCCTTCCACGAAGCCTGACCCTCACCCGTCCCCTAATCCTCACTCGTACGCTAACACTAACCCGCGCCCTCACACGTACGCTCCCCCTAAAGCGTTGTCGTACCCTCCCCTGGACCCCAAACCATCCCCGTCCCCTAACACTAACCCTAGCCCGAAACCTAAGCCTAACCCTTCCCCGAAGCCTGACCCTCACCCGTCCCCTAATCCTAAGCCGTACGCTAACACTAACCCGCGCCCTCACACGTACGCTCCCCCTAAAGCGTTGTCGTACCCTCCCCTGGACCCTAAACCGTCCCCGTTCCCTAACCCTAACCCTAGCCCGAACCCTAACCCTAATCCTTCCCCGAAGCCTGACCCTCACCCGTCCCCTAATCCTCACCCGTACGCTAACACTAACCCGCGCCCTCACACGTACGCTCCCCCTAAAGCGTTGTCGTACCCTCCCCTGGACCCCAAACCGTCCCCGTCCCCAACCCTAACCCTACCCCGAACCCTAACCCTAACCCTTCCCCGAAGCCTGACCCTCACCCGTCCCCTAATCCTAACCCGTACGCTAACACTAACCCGCGCACTCACACGTACGCTCCCCCTAAAGCGTTGTCGTACACTCCCCTGGACCCTAAACGGTCCCCGTCCCCTAACCCTAACCCTAGCCCGAACCCTAACCCTAACCCTTCCCCAAAGCCTGACCCTCACCCGTCCCCTAATACTAACCCGTACGCTAACACCTACCCACGCCCTCACATGTACGCTGCCCCTAAAGCGTTGTCTTACCCTCCCCTGGACCCCAAATCGCCCCGTCCCCTAACCCTACCCCTAGCCCGAACCCTAATCCTAACCATTCCCCGAAGCCTGACCCTCACCCGTCCCCTAATCCTAACCCGTACGCTAACACTAACCCGCGCCCTCACACGTACGCTCCCCCTAAAGCGTTGTCGTACCCTCCCCTGGACCCTAAACCGTCCCCGTCCCCTAACCCTAACCCTAGCCGTAATCCTAACCCTAACCCTTCCCCGAAGCCTGACCCTCACCCGTCCCCTAATCCTAACACGTACGCTAACACTAACCCGTGCCCTCTCACGTACGCTCCCCCTAAAGCGTTGTCGTACACTCCCCTGGACCCTAAACCGTCCCCGTCCCCTAACCCTAACCCTAGCCCGAACCCTAACCCTAACCCTTCCCCGAAGCCTGACCCTCACCAGTCCCCTAATCCTAACCCGTACGCTAACACTAACCCGCGCCCTCACACGTACGCACCCCCTAAAGCGTTGTCGTACCCTCCCCTGGACCCTAAACCGTCCCCGTACCCAACCGTAACCCTAGCCCGAACCCTAACCCTAACCCTTCCCCGAAGCCTGACCCTCACCCGTCTCCTAATCGTAATCCGTACGCTAACACTAACCCGCGCCCTCACACGTACGCTCCCCCTAAAGCGTTGTCGTACCCTCCCCTGGACCCTAAACCGTCCCCGTCCCCAACCCTAACCCTAGCCCGAACCCTAACCCTAACCCTTCCCCGCAGCCTGACACTCACCAATCCCCTAATCCTCACCCGTACGCTAACACTAACCCGCGCCCTCACACGTACGCTCCCCCTAAAGCATTGTCGTACCCTCCCCTGGACCCTAAACCGTCCCCGTCCCCTAACCCTAACCCTAGCCCGAACCCTAACCCTAACCCTTCCCCGAAGCCTGACCCTCACCCGTCCCCTAATCCTAAGCCGTACGCTAACACTAACCCGCGCCCTCACGCGTACGCTCCCCCTAAAGCGTTGCCGTACCCTCCCATGGACCCTAAACCGTCCCCGTCCCCTAACCCTAACCCTAGCCCGAATCCTAACCCTAACACTTCCCCGAAGCCTGACCCTCACCCGTCCCCTAATCCTAACCCGTACGCTAACACTAACCCGCGCCCTCACACGTACGCTCCCCATAAAGCGTTGTCGTACCCTCCCCTGGACCCTAAACCGTCCCCATCCCCTAACCCTAACCCTAGCCCGAACCCTAACCCTAACACTTCCCCGAAGCCTGACCCTCACCCGTCCCCTAATCCTCACTCGTACGCTAACACTAACCCGCGCTCTCACACGTACGCTCCCCCTAAAGCGTTGTCGTACCCTCCCCTGGACCCCAAACCGTCCCCGTCCCCTAACCCTAACCCTAACCCTAGCCCGAACCCTAACCCTAACCCTTCCCCGAAGCCTGACCCTCACCCGTCCCCTAATCCTAACCCGTACGCTAACACTAACCCACGCCCTCACGCGTACGCTCCCCCTAAAGCGTTGTCATACCCTCCCATGGACCCTAAACCGTACCCGTCCCCTCACCCTAACCCTAGCCCGAATCCTAACCCTAACACTTCCCCGAAGCCTGACCCTCACCCGTCCCCTAATCCTAACCCGTACGCTAACACTAACCCACGCCCTCACACGTACGCTCCCCCTAAAGCGTTGTCGTACCCTCCCCTGGACCCTAAACCGTCCCCGTTCCCTAACCCTAACCCTAGCCCGAACCCTAAGCCTTCCCCGAAGCCTGACCCTCACCCGTCCCCGAATCCTCACCCGTACGCTAACCCTAACCCACGCCCTCACACGTACTCTCCCCCTAAAGCGTTGTCCTACCCTCCCCTGGACCCTAAACCGTCCCCGTCCCCTAACCCTAACCCTAGCCTGAACCCTAACCCTAACCCTTCCACGAAGCCTGACCCTCACCCGTCCCCTAATCCTAACTCGTACGCTAACACTAACCCGCGCCCTCACACGTACGCTCCCCCTAAAGCGTTGTCGTACCCTCCCCTGGACCCCAAACCATCCCCGTCCCCTAACACTAACCCTAGCACGAACCCTAACCCTAACCATTCCCCGAAGCCTGACCCTCACCCGTCCCCTAATCCTAACCCATACGCTAACACTAACCCGCGCCCTCACACGTACACTCCCCCTAAAGCGTTGTCGTACCCTCCCCTGAACCCTAAACCATCCCCCTCCCCTAACCCTAACCCTATCCCGAACCCTAACCCTAACCCTGCCCCGAAGCCTGACCCTCACCCGTCCCCTAATCCTAACCCGTACGCTAACACTAACCCGCGCCCTCACACGTATGCTCCCCCTAAAGCGTTGTCGTACCCTCCTCTGAACCCTAAACCGTCCCAGTCACCTAACCCTAACCCTAGCCCGAACCCTAACCCTAACCCTTCCCCGAAGCCTGACCCTCACCCGTCCCCTAATCCTAACCCGTACGCTAACACGAACCCGCGCCCTCACACGTACGCTCCCCCTAATGCATTGTCGTACCCTCTCCTGGACCCTAAACCGTCCCCGTACCCAACCGTAATCCTAGCCCGAACCCTAACCCTAACTCTTCCCCGAAGCCTGACCCTCACCCCTCTCCTAATCCTAACCCGTACGCTAACACTAACCCGCGCCCTCACACGTACGCTCCCCCTAAAGCGTTGTCGTACCCTCCCCTGGACCCTAAACCGTCCCCGTTCCCTAACCCTAACCCTAGCCCGAACCCTAACCCTAACCCTTCCCCGAAGCCTGACCCTCACCCGTCCCCTAATCCTCACCCGTACGCTAACACTAACCCGCGCCCTCACACTTACGCTCCCCCTAAAGCGTTGTACCCTCCCCTGGACCCTAAACCGTCCCCGTCCCCTAACCCTAACCCTAGCCCGAACGCTAACCCTAACCCTTCTCTGAAGACTGACCCTCACCCGTCCCCTAATCCTAACCCGTACGCTAACACTAACCCGTGCCCTCACGCGTACGCTCCCCCTAAAGCGTTGTCGTACCCTCCCATGGACCCTAAACCGTCCCCGTCCCCTAACCCTAACCCCAGCCCGAATCCTAACCCTAACACTTCCCCGAAGCCTGACCCTCACCCGTCCCCTAATCCTAACCCGTACGCTAACACTAACCCGCGCCCTCACGCGTACGCTCCCCATAAAGCATTTTCGTACCCTCCCCTGGACCCTAAACCGTCCCCGTCCCCTAACCCTAACCCTAGCCCGAACCCTAACCTAACCCTTCCCCGAAGCCTGCTCCTCACCGGTCCTCTAATCCTAACCCGTACGGTAACACTAACCCGCGCCCTCACACGTACGTTCCCCCTAAAGCGTTGTCGTACCCTCCCCTGGACCCTATACCGTCCCCGTCCCCTAACCCTAACCCTAGCCCGAACCCTAACCCTAACCCTTCCCCGAAGCCTGACCCTCACCCGTCCCCTAATCCTAAGCCGTACGCTAACACTAACCCGCGCCCTCACGCGTACGCTCCCCCTAAAGCGTTGTCGTACCCTCCCCTGGACCCTAAACCGTCCCCCTCCCCTAACCCTAACCCTAGCCCGAACCCTAACCCTAACCCTTCCCCGAAGCCTGACCCTCACCCGTCCCCTAATCCTCACCCGTACGCTAACACTAACCCGCGCCCTCACACGTACGCTCCCCCTAAAGCGTTGTCCTACCCTCCCCTGGACCCTAAACCGTCCCCGTCCCCTAACCCTAACCCTAGCCCGAACCCTAACCCTAACCCTTCCACGAAGCCTGACCCTCACCCGTCCCCTAATCCTCACTCGTACGCTAACACTAACCCGTGCCCTCACACGTACGCTCCCCCTAAAGCGTTGTCGTACCCTCCCCTGGACCCCAAACCATCCCCGTCCCCTAACCCTAATCCTAGCCCAAATCCTAACCCTAACCCTTCCCCGAAGCCTGACCCTCACCCGTCCCCTAATCCTAACACGTACGCTAACACTAACCCGCGCCCTCACACGTACGCTCCCCCTAAAGCGTTGTCGTACACTCCCCTGGACCCTAAACCGTCCCCGTCCCCTAACCCTAACCCTAGCCCGAACCCTAACCCTAACCCTTCCCCGAAGCCTGACCCTCACCGGTCCCCTAATCCTAACCCGTACGCTAACACTAACCCGCGCCCTCACACGTACGCTCCCCCTAAAGCGTTGTCGTACACTCCCCTGGACCCTAAACCGTCCCCGTACCCAACCGTAACCCTAGCCCGAACCCTAACCCTAACCCTTCCCCGAAGCCTGACCCTCACCCGTCTCCTAATCCTAATCCGTACGCTAACACTAACCCGCGCCCTCGCACGTACGCTCCCCCTAAAGCGTTGTCGTACCCTCCCCTGTACCCTAAACCGTCCCCGTTCCCTAACCCTAACCCTAACCCGAACCCTAACCCTAACCCTTCCCCGAAGCCTGACCCTCACCCGTCCCCTAATCCTAAGCCGTACGCTAACACTAACCCGCGCCCTCACGTGTACGCTCCCCCTAGAGCGTTGTCGTACCCTCCCCTGGACCCTAAACCGTCCCCGTCCCCTAACCCTAACCCTAGCCCGAACCCTAACCCTAACCCTTCCCCGAAGCCTGACCCACACCCGTCCCCTAATCCTCACTCGTACGCTAACACTAACCTGCGCCCTCACACGTACACTCCCCCTAAAGCGTTGTCGTACCCTCCCCTGGACCCCAAACCTTCCCCGTCCCCTAACACTAACCCTAGCCCGAACCCTAACCCTAACCATTCCCCGAAGCCTGACCCTCACCCGTCCCCTTATCCTCACCCGTACGCTAACACTAACGCGCGCCCTCACACGTACGCTCCCCATAAAGCGTTGTCGTACCCTCCCCTGGACCCTAAACCGTCCCCGTCCCCTAACCCTAACCCTAGCCCGAACCCTAACCCTAACACTTCCCCGAAGCCTGACCCTCACCCGTCCCCTAATCCTAAGCCGTACGCTAACACTAACCCGCGCCCTCACGCGTACGCTCCCCCTAAAGCGTTGTCGTACCCTCCCCTGGACCCTAAACCGTCCCCGTCCCCTAACCCTAATCCTAGCCCAAATCCTAACCCTAACCCTTCCCCGAAGCCTGACCCTCACCCGTCCCCTAATCCTAACACGTACGCTAACACTAACCCGCGCCCTCACACGTACGCTCCCCCTAAAGCGTTGTCGTACACTCCCCTGGACCCTAAACCGTCCCCGTCCCCTAACCCTAACCCTAGCCCGAACCCTAACCCTAACCCTTCCCCGAAGCCTGACCCTCACTGGTCCCCTAATCCTAACCCGTACGCTAACACTAACCCGCGCCCTCACACGTACGCTCCCCCTAAAGCGTTGTCGTACACTCCCCTGGACCCAAAACCGTCCCCGTACCCAACCGTAACCCTAGCCCGAACCCTAACCCTAACCCTTCCCCGAAGCCTGACCCTCACCCATCTCCTAATCCTAATCCGTACGCTAACACTAACCCGCGCCCTCACACGTACGCTCCCCCTAAAGCGTTGTCGTACCCTCCCCTGTACCCTAAACCGTCCCCGTTCTCTACCCCTAACCCTAACCCGAACCCTAACCCTAACCATTCCCCGAAGCCTGACCCTCACCCGTCCCCTAATCCTCACCCGTACGCTAACACTAACCCGCGCCCTCACACGTACGCTCCCCCTAAAGCGTTGTCGTACCCTCCCCTGGACCCTAAACCGTCCCCGTCCCCTAACCCTAACCCTAGCCCGAACCCTAACCCTAACCCTTCCCCGAAGCCTGACCCTCACCCGTCCCCTAATCCTAACCCGTACGCTAACACTAACCCGCGCCCTCACACATACGCTCCCCATAAAGCGTTGTCGTACCCTCCCCTGGACCCTAAACCGTCCCCGTCCCCTAACCCTAACCCTAGCCCAAAACCTAACCCTAACCCTTCCCCGAAGCCTGACCCACACCCGTCCCCTAATCCTCACTCGTACGCTAACACTAACCTGCGCCCTCACACGTACGCTCCCCCTAAAGCGTTGTCGTACCCTCCCCTGGACCCCAAACCGTCCCCGTCCCCTAACACTAACCCTAGCCCGAACCCTAACCCTAACTATTCCCCGAAGCCTGACCCTCACCCGTCCCCTTATCCTCACCCGTACGCTAACACTAACGCGCGCCCTCACACGTACGCTCCCCATAAAGCGTTGTCGTACCCTCCCCTGGACCCTAAACCGTCCCCGTCCCCTAACCCTAACCCTAGCCCGAACCCTAACCCTAACACTTCCCCGAAGCCTGACCCTCACCCGTCCCCTAATCCTCACACGTACGCTAACACTAACCCGCGCTCTCACGCGTACGCTCCCCCTAAAGCGTTGTCGTACCCTCCCATGGACCCTAAACCGTCCCCGTCCCCTAACCCTAACCCTAGTCCGAATCCTAACCCTAACACTTCCCCGAAGCCTGACCCTCACCCGTCCCCTAATCCTAACCCGTACGCTAAAACTAACCCGCGCCCTCACACGTACGCTCCCCATAAAGCGTTGTCGTACCCTCCCCTGGACCCTAAACCGTCCCCGTCACCTAACCCTAACCCTCGAACGAACCCTAACCCTAACCCTTCCCCGAAGCCTGACCCTCACCCGTCCCCTAATCCTCACTCGTACGCTAACACTAACCCGCGCCCTCACACGTACGCTCCCCCTAAAGCGTTGCCGTACCCTCCCCTGGACCCCAAACCGTCCCCGTCCCCTAACACTAACCCTAGCCCGAACCCTAACCCTAACCATTCCCCGAAGCCTGACCCTCACCCGTCCCCTAATCCTAACCCGTACGCTAACACTAACCCGCTCCCTCACACGTACACTCCCCCTAAAGCGTTGTCGTACCCTCCCCTGAACCCTAAACCATCCCCCTCCCCTAACCCTAACCCTAGCCCGAACCCTAACCCTAACCCTGCCCCGAAGCCTGACCCTCACCCGTCCCCTAATCGTAACCCGTACGCTAACACTAACCTGCGCCCTCACATGTACACTCCCCCTAAAGCGTTGTCGTACCCTCCCGTGGACCCTAAACCGTCCCCGTCCCCAACCCTAACCCTACCCCGAACCCTAACCCTAACCCTTCCCCGAAGCCTGACCCTCACCCGTCCCCTAATCCTAACCCGTACGCTAACACTAACCCGCGCACTCACACGTACGCTCCCCCTAAAGCGTTGTCGTACCCTCCCCTGGACCCTAAACCGTCCCCGTCCCCTAACCCTAACCCTAGCCCGAACCCTAACCCTAACCCTTCCCCGAAGCCTGACCCTCACCCGTCCCCTAATACTAACCCGTACGCTAACACCTACCCACGCCCTCACATGTACGCTGCCCCTAAAGCGTTGTCGTACCCTCCCCTGGACCCCAAATCGTCCCCGTCCTCTAACCCTACCCCTAGCCCGAACCCTAACCCTAACCATTCCCCGAAGCCTGACCCTCACCCGTCCCCAATTCCTAACCCGTACGCTAACACTCACCCGTGCCCTCACACGTACGCTACCCCTAAAGCGTTGTCGTACCCTCCCCTGAACCCTAAACCGTCCCCGTCCCCTAAAGCTAACACTAGCCCGAACCCTAACCCTAACCCTTCCCCGAAGCCTGACCCTCACCCGTCCCCTAATCCTAACCAGTACGCTAACACTAACCCGCGCCCTCACACGTACACTCCCCCTAAAGCGTTGTCGTACCCTCCTCTGAACCCTAAACCGTCCCAGTCACCTAACCCTAACCCTAGCCCGAACCCTAACCCTAACCCTTCCCTGAAGCCTGACCCTCACCCGTCCCCTAATCCTAACCCGTACGCTAACACGAACCCGCGCCCTCACACGTACGCTCCCCCTAATGCATTGTCGTACCCTCCCCTGGACCCTAAACCGTCCCCGTACCCAACCGTAACCCTAGCCCGAACCCTAACCCTAACTCTTCCCCGAAGCCTGACCCTCACCCGTCTCCTAATCCTAACCCGTACGCTAACACTATCCCGCGCCCTCACACGTACGCTCCCCCTAAAGCGTTGTCGTACCCTCCCCTGGACCCTAAACCGTCCCAGATCCCTAACCCTAACCCTAGCCCGAACCCTAAGCCTAACCCTTCCCCGAAGCCTGACCCTTACCCGTCCCCTAATCCTCACCCGTACGCTAACACTAACCCGCGCCCTCACACTTACGCTCCCCCTAAAGCGTTGTCGTACCCTCCCCTGGACCCTAAACCGTCCCCGTCCCCTAACCCTAACCCTAGCCCGAACCCTAACCCTATCCCTTCCCCGAAGCCTGACCCTCACCCGTCCCCTAATCCTAACCCGTACGCTAACACTAACCCGCGCCCTCACGCGTACGCTCCCCCTAAAGCGTTGTCGTACCCTCCCATGGACCCTAAACCGTCCCCGTCCCCTAACCCTAACCCTAGCCCGAATCCTAACCCTAAAACTTCCCCGAAGCCTGACCCTCACCCGTCCCCTAATCCTAACCCGTACGCTAACACTAACCCGCGCCCTCACACGTACGATCCCCATAAAGCGTTGTCATACCCTCCCCTGGACCCTAAACCGTCCCCGTCCCCTAACCCTAACCCTAGCCCGAACCCTAACACTAACCCTACCCCGAAGCCTGACCCTCACCCGTCCCCTAATCCTCACTCGTACGCTAACACTAACCCGCGCCCTCACACGTACGCTCCCCCTAAAGCGTTGTCGTACCCTCCCCTGGACCCCAAACCGTCCCCGTCCCCTAACACTAACCCTAGCCCGAACTCTAACCCTAACCGTTCCCCGAAGCCTGACCCTCACCCGTCCCCTAATCCTCACCCGTACGCTAACACTAACGCGCGCCCTCACACGTACGCTCCCCCTAAAGCGTTGTCGTACCCTCCCCTGGACCCTAAACTGTTCCCGTCCCCTAACCCTAACCCTAGTCCGAACCCTAACCCTAACCCTTCCCCGAAGCCTGACCCTCACCCGTCCCCTAATCCTAACCCGTACGCTAACACTAACCCGCGTCCTCACATGTACGCTCCCCCTAATGCATTGTCGTACCCTCCCCTGGACCCTAAACCGTCCCCGTACCCAACCGTAACCCTAGCCCGAACCCTAACCCTAACTCTTCCCCGAAGCCTGATCCTCACCCGTCTCCTAATCCTAACCCGTACGCTAACACTAACCCGCGCCCTCACACGTACGCTCCCCCTAAAGCGTTGTCGTACCCTCCCCTGGACCCTAAACCGTCCCCGTCCCCTAACCCTAACCCTAGCCCGAACCCTAACCCTAACCCTTCCCCGAAGCCTGACACTCACCCGTCCCCTAATCCTCACCCGTACGCTAACACTAACCCGCGCCCTCACACTTACGCTCCCCCTAAAGCGTTGTCGTACCCTCCCCTGGACCCTAAACCGTCCCCGTCCCCTAACCCTAACCCTAGCCCGAACCCTAACCCTAACCCTTCCCCGCAGGCTGACCCTCACCCGTCCCCTAATCCTAACCCGTACGCTAACACTAACCCGCGCCCTCACGCGTACGCTCCCCCTAAAGCGTTGTCGTACCCTCCCATGGACCCTAAACAGTCACCGTCCCCTAACCCTAACCCTAGCCCGAATTCTAACCCGAACACTTCCCCGAAGCCTGACCCTCACCCGTCCCCTAATCATAACCCGTACGCTAACACTAACCCGCGCCCTCACGCGTACGCTCCCCATAAAGCGTTGTCGTACCCTCCCCTGGACCCTAAACCGTACCCGTCCCCTAACCCTAACCCTAGCCCGAACCCTAACCTAACCCTTCCCCGAAGCCTGATCCTCACCGGTCCTCTAATCCTAACCCGTACGGTAACACTAACCCGCGCCCTCACACGTACGCTCCCCCTAAGGCGTTGTCGTACCCTCCCCTGGACCGTAAACCGTCCCCGTCCCCTAACCCTAACCCTAGCCCGAACCCTAACCCTTACCCTTCCCCGAAGCCTGACCCTCACCCGTCCCCTAATCCTAAACCGTACGCTAACACTAACCCGCGCCCTCACGCGTACGCTCCCCCTAAAGCGTTGTCGTACCCTCCCCTGGACCCTAAACTGTCCCCGTCCCCTAACCCTAACCCTAGCCCAAATCCTAACCCTAACCCTTCCCCGAAGCCTGACCCTCACCCGTCCCCTAATCCTAACACGTACGCTAACACTAACCCGCGCCCTCACGCGTACGCTCCCCCTAAAGCGTTGTCGTACCCTCCCCTGGATCCTAAACCGTCCCAGTCACCTAACCCTAACCCTAGCCCGAACCCTAACCCTAACCCTTCCCTGAAGCCTGACCCTCACCCGTCCCCTAATCCTAACCCGTACGCTAACACGAACACGCGCCCTCACACGTACGCTCCCCCTAATGCATTGTCGTACCCTCCCCTGGACCCTAAACCGTCCCCGTACCCAACCGTAACCCTAGCCCGAACCCTAACCCTAACTCTTCCCCGAAGCCTGACCCTCACCCGTCTCCTAATCCTAACCCGTACGCTAACACTAACCCGCGCCCTCACACGTACGCTCCCCCTAAAGCGTTGTCGTACCCTCCCCTGGACCCTAAACCGTCCCAGATCCCTAACCCTAACCCTAGCCCGAACCCTAAGCCTAACCCTTCCCCGAAGCCTGACCCTCACCCGTCCCCTAATCCTCACCCGTACGCTAACACTAACCCGCGCCCTCACACTTACGCTCCCCCTAAAGCGTTGTCGTACCCTCCCCTGGACCCTAAACCGTCCCCGTCCCCTAACCCTAACCCTAGCCCGAACCCTAACCCTATCCCTTCCCCGAAGCCTGACCCTCACCCGTCCCCTAATCCTAACCCGTACGCTAACACTAACCCGCGCCCTCACGCGTACGCTCCCCCTAAAGCGTTGTCGTACCCTCCCATGGACCCCAAACCGTCCCCGTCCCCTAACACTAACCCTAGCCCGAACTCTAACCCTAACCATTCCCCGAAGCCTGACCCTCACCCGTCCCCTAATCCTCACCCGTACGCTAACACTAACGCGCGCCCTCACACGTACGCTCCCCATAAAGCGTTGTCGTACCCTCCCCTGGACCCTAAACTGTTCCCGTCCCCTAACCCTAACCCTAGTCCGAACCCTAACCCTAACCCTTCCCCGAAGCCTGACCCTCACCCGTCCCCTAATCCTAACCCGTACGCTAACACTAACCCGCGTCCTCACATGTACGCTCCCCCTAATGCATTGTCGTACCCTCCCCTGGACCCTAAACCGTCCCCGTACCCAACCGTAACCCTAGCCCGAACCCTAACCCTAACTCTTCCCCGAAGCCTGATCCTCACCCATCTCCTAATCCTAACCCATACGCTAACACTAACCCGCGCCCTCACACGTACGCTCCCCCTAAAGCGTTGTCGTACCCTCCCCTGGACCCTAAACCGTCCCCGTTCCCTAACCCTAACCCTAGCCCGAACCCTAACCCTAACACTTCCCCGAAGCCTGACCCTCACCCGTCCCCTAATCCTCACCCGTACGCTAACACTAACCCGCGCCCTCACATTTACGCTCCCCCTAAAGCATTGTCGTACCCTCCCCTGGACCCTAAACCGTCCCCGTCCCCTAACCCTAACCCTAGCCCGAACCCTAACCCTAACCCTTCCCCGCAGGCTGACCCTCACCCGTCCCCTAATCCTAACCCGTACGCTAACACTAACCCGCGCCCTCACGCGTACGCTCCCCCTAAAGCGTTGTCGTACCCTCCCATGGACCCTAAACAGTCCCCGTCCCCTAACCCTAACCCTAGCCCGAATCCTAACCCTAACACTTCCCCGAAGCCTGACCCTCACCCGTCCCCTAATCGTAACCCGTACGCTAACACTAACCCGCGCCCTCACGCGTACGCTCCCCATAAAGCGTTGTCGTACCCTCCCCTGGACCCTAAACCGTCCCCGTCCCCTAACCCTAACCCTAGCCCGAACCCTAACCTAACCCTTCCCCGAAGCCTGATCCTCACCGGTCCTCTAATCCTAACCCGTACGGTAACACTAACCCGCGCCCTCACACGTACGCTCCCCCTAAAGCGTTGTCGTACCCTCCCCTGGACCCTAAACCGTCCCCGTCCCCTAACCCTAACCCTAGCCCGAACCCTAACCCTTACCCTTCCCCGAAGCCTGACCCTCACCCGTCCCCTAATCCTAACCCGTACGCTAACACTAACCCGCGCCCTCACGCGTACGCTCCCCCTAAAGCGTTGTCGTACCCTCCCCTGGACCCTAAACTGTCCCCGTCCCCTAACCCTAACCCTAGCCCAAATCCTAACCCTAACCCTTCCCCGAAGCCTGACCCTCACCCGTCCCCTAATCCTAACACGTACGCTAACACTAACCCGCGCCCTCACGCGTACGCTCCCCCTAAAGCGTTGTCGTACCCTCCCCTGGACCCTAAACCGTCCCCGTCCCCTAACCCTAACCCTAGCCCGAACCCTAACCCTAACCCTTCCCCGAAGCCTGACCCTCACCGGTCCCCTAATCCTAACCCGTACGCTAACACTAACCCGCGCCCTCACACGTACGCTCCCCCTAAAGCGTTGTCGTACCCTCCCCTGGACCCTAAACTGTCCCCGTACGCAACCGTAACCCTAGCCCAAACCCTAACCCTAACACTTCGCCGAAGCCTGACCCTCACCCGTCTCTTAATCCTAATCCGTACGCTAACACTAACCCGCGACCTCACACGTACGCTCCCCCTAAAGCGTTGTCGTACCCTCCCCTGTACCCTAAACTGTCCCCGTTCCCTAACCCTAACCCTAACCCGAACCCTAACCCTAACCCTTCCCCGAAGCCTGACCCTCACCCGTCCCCTAATCCTCACCCGTACGCTAACACTAACCCGCACCCTCACACGTACGCTCCCCCTAAAGCGTTGTCGTACCCTCCCCTGGTCCCTAAACCGTCCCCGTCCCCTAACCCTAACCCTAGCCCGAACCCTAACCCTAACCCTTCCCCGAAGCCTGACCCTCACCCGTCCCCTAATCCTAAACCGTACGCTAACAGTAACCCGCGCCCTCACACGTACGCTTCCCCTAAAGCGTTGTCGTACCCTCCCCTGGACCCTAAACTGTCCCCGTCCCCTAACCCTAACCCTAGCCCGAACCCTAATCCTAAACCATCCCCGAAGCCTGACCCTCACCCGTCCCCTAATCCTCACTCGTACGCTAACACTAACCCGCGCCCTCACACGTACGCTCCCCCTAAAGCGTTGTCGTACCTTCCCCTGGACCCCAAACCGTCCCCGTCCCCTAACCCTAACCCTAACCCTAGCCCGAACCCTAACGCTAACGCTTCCCTGAAGCCTGACCCTCACACGTCCCCTAATCCTAAACCGTACGCTAACACTAACCCGCGCCCTCACACGTACGCTTCCCCTAAAGCGTTGTCGTACCCTCCCCTGGACCCTAAACCGTCCCCGTCCCCTAACCCTAACCCTAACCCTAGCCCGAACCCTAACCCTAACGCTTCCCCGAAGCCTGACCCTCACCCGTCCCCTAATCCTAAACCGTACGCTAACAGTAACCCGCGCCCTCACACGTACGCTTCCCCTAAAGCGTTGTCGTACCCTCCCCTGGACCCTAAACCGTCCCCGTCCCCTAACCCTAACCCTAGCCCGAACCCTAATCCTAAACCATCCCCGAAGCCTGACCCTCTCCCGTCCCCTAATCCTCACTCGTACGCTAACACTAACCCGTGCCCTCACACGTACGCTCCCCCTAAAGCGTTGTCGTACCCTCCCCTGGACCCTAAACCGTCCCCGTCCCCTAACCCTAACCCAGGACCGAACCCTAAACCTAAACCTTCCCCGAAGCCTAACCCTCACCCGTCCCCTAATCCTAACCCGTACGCTAACACTAACCCGCGCCCTCACACGTACGCTCCCCCTAAAGCGTTGTCGTACCCTCCCCTGCACCCTAAACCGTCCCCGTCCCCTAACCCTAACCCTAGTCCGAAACTTAACCCTAACACTTCCCCGAAGGCTGACCCTCACCCGTCCCCTAATCCTCACCTGTACGCTAACACTAACCCGCGCCCTCACACGTACACTCCCCCTAAAGCGTTGTCGTACCCTCCCCTGGACCCTAAACCGTCCCCGTCCCCAACCCTAACCCTAGCCCGAACCCTAACCCTAACCCTTCCCCGAAGCCTGACACTCACCAATCCCCTAATCCTCACCCGTACGCTAACACTAACACGCGCCCTCACACGTACGCTCCCCCTAAAGCGTTGTCGTACCCTCCCCTGGACCCTAAACCGTCTCCATCCCCTAAAACTAACCGTAGCCCGAACCCTAACCCTAACCCTTCCCCGAAGCCTGACCCTCACCCGTCCCCTAATCCTAACCCGTACGCTAACACTAACCCAAGCCCTCACACGTACGCTCCCCCTAAAGCGTTGTCGTACCCTCCCCTGGACCCTAAACCGTACCCGTCACCTAACCCTAACCCTTCCCCGAAGCCTGACCCTCACCCGTCTCCTAATCCTAACACGTACGCTAACACTGACCCACGCCCTCACACGTACGCTACCCCTAAAGCGTTGTCGTACCCTCCCCTGGACCCTAAACCGTCCCCGTCCCCTAACCCTAACCCTAGCCCGAACCCTAACCCTAAACCTTCCCCGAAGCCTGACCCTCACCCGTCCCCTAATCCTAACCCGTACGCTAACACTAACCCGCGCCCTCACACGTACGCTCCCCCTAAAGCGTTGTCGTACCCTCCCGTGGACCCTAAACCGTCCCCGTCCCCAACCCTAACCCTACCCCGAACCCTAACCCTAACCCTTCCCCGAAGCCTGACCCTCACCCGTCCCCTAATCCTAACCCGTACGCTAACACTAACCCGAGCACTCACACGTACGCTCCCCCTAAAGCGTTGTCGTACCCTCCCCTGGACCCTAAACCGTCCCCGTCCCCTAACCCTAACCCTAGCCCGAACCCTAACCCTAACCCTTCCCCGAAGCCTGACCCTCACCCGTCCCCTAATACTAACCCGTACGCTAACACCTACCCACGCCCTCACATGTACGCTGCCCCTAAAGCGTTGTCGTACCCTCCCCTGGACCCCAAATCGTCCCCGTCCTCTAACCCTACCCCTAGCCCGAACCCTAACCCTAACCATTCCCCGAAGCCTGACCCTCACCCGTCCCCAATTCCTAACCCGTACGCTAACACTCACCCGCGCCCTCACACGTACGCTACCCCTAAAGCGTTGTCGTACCCTCCCCTGAACCCTAAACCGTTCCCGTCCCCTAAAGCTAACACTAGCCCGAACCCTAACCCTAACCCTTCCCCGAAGCCTGACCCTCACCCGTCCCCTAATCCTAACCAGTACGCTAACACTAACCCGCGCCCTCACACGTACACTCCCCCTAAAGCGTTGTCGTACCCTCCTCTGAACCCTAAACCGTCCCAGTCACCTAACCCTAACCCTAGCCCGAACCCTAACCCTAACCCTTCCCCGAAGCCTGACCCTCACCCGTCCCCTAATCCTAACCCGTACGCTAACACGAACCCGCGCCCTCACACGTACGCTCCCCCTAATGCGTTGTCATACCCTCCCCTGGACCCTAAACCGTCCCCGTACCCAACAGTAACCCTAGCCCGAACC
Source organism: Globicephala melas (assembly GCF_963455315.2). Lineage (NCBI taxonomy): Eukaryota > Metazoa > Chordata > Mammalia > Artiodactyla > Delphinidae > Globicephala > Globicephala melas. The sequence continues at coordinate 3,449,264 of NW_027207210.1, forward strand.
CTAACCCTAACTCTTCCCCGAAGCCTGACCCTCACCCGTCTCCTAATCCTAACCCGTACGCTAACACTAACCCGCGCCCTCACACGTACGCTCCCCCTAAAGCGTTGTCGTACCCTCCCCTGGACCCTAAACCGTCCCAGTTCCCTAACCCTAACCCTAGCCCGAACCCTAAGCCTAACCCTTCCCCGAAGCCTGACCCTCACCCGTCCCCTAATCCTCACCCGTACGCTAACACTAACCCGCGCCCTCACACTTACGCTTCCCCTAAAGCGTTGTCGTACCCTCCCCTGGACCCTAAACCGTCCCCGTCCCCTAACCCTAACCCTAGCCCGAACCCTAACCCTATCCCTTCCCCGAAGCCTGACCCTCACCCGTCCCCTAATCCTAACCCGTACGCTAACACTAACCCGCGCCCTCACGCGTACGCTCCCCCTAAAGCGTTGTCGTACCCTCCCATGGACCCTAAACCGTCCCCGTCCCCTAACCCTAACCCTAGCCCGAATCCTAACCCTAAAACTTCCCCGAAGCCTGACCCTCACCCGTCCCCTAATCCTAACCCGTACGCTAACACTAACCCGCGCCCTCACACGTACGATCCCCATAAAGCGTTGTCATACCCTCCCCTGGACCCTAAACCGTCCCCGTCCCCTAACCCTAACCCTAGCCCGAACCCTAACCCTAACCCTACCCCGAAGCCTGACCCTCACCCGTCCCCTAATCCTCACTCGTACGCTAACACTAACCCGCGCCCTCACACGTACGCTCCCCCTAAAGCGTTGTCGTACCCTCCCCTGGACCCCAAACCGTCCCCGTCCCCTAACACTAACCCTAGCCCGAACTCTAACCCTAACCATTCCCCGAAGCCTGACCCTCACCCGTCCCCTAATCCTCACCCGTACGCTAACACTAACGCGCGCCCTCACACGTACGCTCCCCCTAAAGCGTTGTCGTACCCTCCCCTGGACCCTAAACTGTTCCCGTCCCCTAACCCTAACCCTAGTCCGAACCCTAACCCTAACCCTTCCCCGAAGCCTGACCCTCACCCGTCCCCTAATCCTAACCCGTACGCTAACACTAACCCGCGTCCTCACATGTACGCTCCCCCTAATGCATTGTCGTACCCTCCACTGGACCCTAAACCGTCCCCGTACCCAACCGTAACCCTAGCCCGAACCCTAACCCTAACTCTTCCCCGAAGCCTGATCCTCACCCGTCTCCTAATCCTAACCCGAACGCTAACACTAACCCGCGCCCTCACACGTACGCTCCCCCTAAAGCGTTGTCGTACCCTCCCCTGGACCCTAAACCGTCCCCGTTCCCTAACCCTAACCCTAGCCCGAACCCTAACCCTAACCCTTCCCCGAAGCCTGACCCTCACCCGTCCCCTAATCCTCACCCGTACGCTAACACTAACCCGCGCCCTCACACTTACGCTCCCCCTAAAGCGTTGTCGTACCCTCCCCTGGACCCTAAACCGTTCCCGTCCCCTAACCCTAACCCTAGCACGAACCCTAACCCTAACCCTTCCCCGCAGGCTGACCCTCACCCGTCCCCTAATCCTAACCCGTACGCTAACACTAACCCGCGCCCTCACGCGTACGCTCCCCCTAAAGCGTTGTCGTACCCTCCCATGGACCCTAAACAGTCCCCGTACGCAACCGTAACCCTAGCCCGAAACCTAACCCTAACACTTCGCCGAAGCCTGACCCTCACCCGTCTCTTAATCCTAACCCGTACGCTAACACTAAACCGCGCCCTCACGCGTACGCTCCCCCTAAAGCGTTGTCGTACCCTCCCATGGACCCTAAACAGTCCCCGTACGCAACCGTAACCCTAACCCGAACCCTAACCCTAACCCTTCCCCGAAGCCTGACCCTCACCCGTCCCCTAATCCTCACCCGTACGCTAACACTAACCCGCACCCTCACACGTACGCTCCCCCTAAAGCGTTGTCGTACCCTCCCCTTCTCCCTAAACCGTCCCCGTCCCCTAACCCTAACCCTAGCCCGAACCCTAACCCTAACCCTTCCCCGAAGCCTGACCCCCCCCTGTCCCCTAATCCTAACCCGTACGCTAACACTAACCCGCGCCCTCACACGGACGCTCCCCCTAAAGCGTTGTCGTACCCTCCCCTGGACCCTAAACCGTCCCTGTACCCTAACCCTAACCCTTGCCCGAGCCCTAACCCTAACACTTCCCCGAAGCCTGACCCTCACCCGTCCCCTAATCCTAACCCATACGCTAACACTAACCCGCGCCCTCACACGTACGCTCCCCCTAAAGCGTTGTCGTACCCTCCCCTGGACCCTAAACCGTACCCGTCACCTAACCCTAACCCTTCCCCGAAGCCTGACCCTCACCCGTCCCCTAATCCTAACACGTACGCTAACACTTACCCGCGCCCTCACACGTACGCTCCCCCTAAAGCGTTGTCGTACCCTCCCCTGGACCCTAAACCGTCCCCGTCCCCTAACACTAACCCTAGCCCGAACCCTAACCCTAACGCTTCCCCGAAGCCTGACCCTCACCCGTCCCCTAATCCTAACCCGTACGCTAACACTAACCCACGCCCTCACACGTACGCTCCCCCTAAAGCGTTGTCGTACCCTCCCATGGACCCTAAACCGTCCCCGTCCCCTAACCCTAACCCTAGCCCAAACCCTAACCCTAACCCTTCCCCGAAGCCTGACCCTCACCCGTCCCCTAATCCTAACCCGTACGCTAACACTAACCCGCGCCCTCACGCGTACGCTCCCCCTAAAGCGTTGTCGTACCCTCCCCTGGACCCTAAACCGTCCCCGTCCCCTAACCCTAACCCTAGCCCGAACCCTAACCCTAAACCTTCCCCGAAGCCTGACCCTCACCCGTCCCCTAATCCTAACCCGTACGCTAACACTAACCCGCGCCCTCACACGTACGCTCCCCCTAAAGCGTTGTCGTACCCTCCCCTGGACCCTAAACCGTCCCCGTTCCCTAACCCTAACCCTAGCCTGAACCCTAACCCTAACCCTTCCCCGAAGCCTGACCCTCACCCGTCCCCTAATCCTCACCCGTACGCTAACACTAAACCCCGCCCTCACACGTACGCTCCCCCTAAAGCGTTGTTGTACCCTCCCCTGGACCCTAAACCGTCCCCGTCCCCTAACACTAACCCTAACCCTAACCCTAACCCTAACCCTAACCCTAACCCTAACCCTAACCCTAACACTAACCCGCGCCCTCACGCGTACGCTCCCCCTAAAGCGTTGTCGTACCCTCCCCTGGACCCTAAACCGTCCCCGTCCCCTAACCCTAACCCTAGCCCGAACCCTAACCCTAACCCTTCCCCGAAGCCTCACCCTCACCGGTCCCCTAATCCTAACCCGTACGCTAACACTAACCCGCGCCCTCACACGTACGCTCCCCCTAAAGCGTTGTCGTACCCTCCCCTGGACCCTAAACTGTCCCCGTACGCAACCGTAACCCTAGCCCGAACCCTAACCCTAACACTTCGCCGAAGCCTGACCCTCACCCGTCTCTTAATCCTAATCCGTACGCTAACACTAACCCGCGACCTCACACGTACGCTCCCCCTAAAGCGTTGTCGTACCCTCCCCTGTACCCTAAACTGTCCCCGTTCCCTAACCCTAACCCTAACCCGAACCCTAACCCTAACCCTTCCCCGAAGCCTGACCCTCACCCGTCCCCTAATCCTCACCCGTACGCTAACACTAACCCGCACCCTCACACGTACGCTCCCCCTAAAGCGTTGTCGTACCCTCCCCTGGTCCCTAAACCGTCCCCGTCCCCTAACCCTAACCCTAGCCCGAACCCTAACCCTAACCCTTCCCCGAAGCCTGACCCTCACCCGTCCCCTAATCCTAAACCGTACGCTAACAGTAACCCGCGCCCTCACACGTACGCTTCCCCTAAAGCGTTGTCGTACCCTCCCCTGGACCCTAAACTGTCCCCGTCCCCTAACCCTAACCCTAGCCCGAACCCTAATCCTAAACCATCCCCGAAGCCTGACCCTCACCCGTCCCCTAATCCTCACTCGTACGCTAACACTAACCCGCGCCCTCACACGTACGCTCCCCCTAAAGCGTTGTCGTACCCTCCCCTGGACCCCAAACCGTCCCCGTCCCCTAACCCTAACCCTAACCCTAGCCCGAACCCTAACGCTAACGCTTCCCTGAAGCCTGACCCTCACACGTCCCCTAATCCTAAACCGTACGCTAACACTAACACGCGCCCTCACACGTACGCTTCCCCTAAAGCGTTGTCGTACCCTCCCCTGGACCCTAAACCGTCCCCGTCCCCTAACCCTAACCCTAACCCTAGCCCGAACCCTAACCCTAACGCTTCCCCGAAGCCTGACCCTCACCCGTCCCCTAATCCTAAACCGTACGCTAACAGTAACCCGCGCCCTCACACGTACGCTTCCCCTAAAGCGTTGTCGTACCCTCCCCTGGACCCTAAACCGTCCCCGTCCCCTAACCCTAACCCTAGCCCGAACCCTAATCCTAAACCATCCCCGAAGCCTGACCCTCTCCCGTCCCCTAATCCTCACTCGTACGCTAACACTAACCCGTGCCCTCACACGTACGCTCCCCCTAAAGCGTTGTCGTACCCTCCCCTGGACCCTAAACCGTCCCCGTCCCCTAACCCTAACCCAGGACCGAACCCTAAACCTAAACCTTCCCCGAAGCCTAACCCTCACCCGTCCCCTAATCCTAACCCGTACGCTAACACTAACCCGCGCCCTCACACGTACGCTCCCCCTAAAGCGTTGTCGTATCCTCCCCTGCACCCTAAACCGTCCCCGTCCCCTAACCCTAACCCTAGCCCGAAACTTAACCCTAACACTTCCCCGAAGGCTGACCCTCACCCGTCCCCTAATCCTCACCTGTACGCTAACACTAACCCGCGCCCTCACACGTACACTCCCCCTAAAGCGTTGTCGTACCCTCCCCTGGACCCTAAACCGTCCCCGTCCCCAACCCTAACCCTAGCCCGAACCCAACCCTAACCCTTCCCCGAAGCCTGACACTCACCAATCCCCTAATCCTCACCCGTACGCTAACACTAACACGCGCCCTCACACGTACGCTCCCCCTAAAGCGTTGTCGTACCCTCCCCTGGACCCTAAACCGTCTCCATCCCCTAAAACTAACCGTAGCCCGAACCCTAACCCTAACCCTTCCCCGAAGCCTGACCCTCACCCGTCCCCTAATCCTAACCCGTACGCTAACACTAACCCAAGCCCTCACACGTACGCTCCCCCTAAAGCGTTGTCGTACCCTCCCCTGGACCCTAAACCGTACCCGTCACCTAACCCTAACCCTTCCCCGAAGCCTGACCCTCACCCGTCTCCTAATCCTAACACGTACGCTAACACTGACCCACGCCCTCACACGTACGCTACCCCTAAAGCGTTGTCGTACCCTCCCCTGGACCCTAAACCGTCCCCGTCCCCTAACCCTAACCCTAGCCCGAACCCTAACCCTAAACCTTCCCCGAAGCCTGACCCTCACCCGTCCCCTAATCCTAACCCGTACGCTAACACTAACCCGCGCCCTCACACGTACGCTCCCCCTAAAGCGTTGTCGTACCCTCCCGTGGACCCTAAACCGTCCCCGTCCCCAACCCTAACCCTACCCCGAACCCTAACCCTAACCCTTCCCCGAAGCCTGACCCTCACCCGTCCCCTAATCCTAACCCGTACGCTAACACTAACCCGAGCACTCACACGTACGCTCCCCCTAAAGCGTTGTCGTACCCTCCCCTGGACCCTAAACCGTCCCCGTCCCCTAACCCTAACCCTAGCCCGAACCCTAACCCTAACCCTTCCCCGAAGCCTGACCCTCACCCGTCCCCTAATACTAACCCGTACGCTAACACCTACCCACGCCCTCACATGTACGCTGCCCCTAAAGCGTTGTCGTACCCTCCCCTGGACCCCAAATCGTCCCCGTCCTCTAACCCTACCCCTAGCCCGAACCCTAACCCTAACCATTCCCCGAAGCCTGACCCTCACCCGTCCCCAATTCCTAACCCGTACGCTAACACTCACCCGCGCCCTCACACGTACGCTACCCCTAAAGCGTTGTCGTACCCTCCCCTGAACCCTAAACCGTCCCCGTCCCCTAAAGCTAACACTAGCCCGAACCCTAACCCTAACCCTTCCCCGAAGCCTGACCCTCACCCGTCCCCTAATCCTAACCAGTACGCTAACACTAACCCGCGCCCTCACACGTACACTCCCCCTAAAGCGTTGTCGTACCCTCCTCTGAACCCTAAACCGTCCCAGTCACCTAACCCTAACCCTAGCCCGAACCCTAACCCTAACCCTTCCCCGAAGCCTGACCCTCACCCGTCCCCTAATCCTAACCCGTACGCTAACACGAACCCGCACCCTCACACGTACGCTCCCCCTAATGCATTGTCATACCCTCCCCTGGACCCTAAACCGTCCCCGTACCCAACCGTAACCCTAGCCCGAACCCTAACCCTAACTCTTCCCCGAAGCCTGACCATCACCCGTCTCCTAATCCTAACCCGTACGCTAACACTAACCCGCGCCCTCACACGTACGCTCCCCCTAAAGCGTTGTCGTACCCTCCCCTGGACCCTAAACCGTCCCAGTTCCCTAACCCTAACCCTAGCCCGAACCCTAAGCCTAACCCTTCCCCGAAGCCTGACCCTCACCCGTCCCCTAATCCTCACCCGTACGCTAACACTAACCCGCGCCCTCACACTTACGCTTCCCCTAAAGCGTTGTCGTACCCTCCCCTGGACCCTAAACCGTCCCCGTCCCCTAACCCTAACCCTAGCCCGAACCCTAACCCTATCCCTTCCCCGAAGCCTGACCCTCACCCGTCCCCTAATCCTAACCCGTACGCTAACACTAACGCGCGCCCTCACGCGTACGCTCCCCCTAAAGCGTTGTCGTACCCTCCCATGGACCCTAAACCGTCCCCGTCCCCTAACCCTAACCCTAGCCCGAATCCTAACCCTAAAACTTCCCCGAAGCCTGACCCTCACCCGTCCCCTAATCCTAACCCGTACGCTAACACTAACCCGCGCCCTCACACGTACGATCCCCATAAAGCGTTGTCATACCCTCCCCTGGACCCTAAACCGTCCCCGTCCCCTAACCCTAACCCTAGCCCGAACCCTAACCCTAACCCTACCCCGAAGCCTGACCCTCACCCGTCCCCTAATCCTCACTCGTACGCTAACACTAACCCGCGCCCTCACACGTACGCTCCCCCTAAAGCGTTGTCGTACCCTCCCCTGGACCCCAAACCGTCCCCGTCCCCTAACACTAACCCTAGCCCGAACTCTAACCCTAACCATTCCCCGAAGCCTGACCCTCACCCGTCCCCTAATCCTCACCCGTACGCTAACACTAACGCGCGACCTCACACGTACGCTCCCCCTAAAGCGTTGTCGTACCCTCCCCTGGACCCTAAACTGTTCCCGTCCCCTAACCCTAACCCTAGTCCGAACCCTAACCCTAACCCTTCCCCGAAGCCTGACCCTCACCCGTCCCCTAATCCTAACCCGTACGCTAACACTAACCCGCGTCCTCACATGTACGCTCCCCCTAATGCATTGTCGTACCCTCCACTGGACCCTAAACCGTCCCCGTACCCAACCGTAACCCTAGCCCGAACCCTAACCCTAACTCTTCCCCGAAGCCTGATCCTCACCCGTCTCCTAATCCTAAACCGTACGCTAACACTAACCCGCGCCCTCACACGTACGCTCCCCCTAAAGCGTTGTCGTACCCTCCCATGGACCCTAAACCGTCCCCGTCCCCTAACCCTAACCCTAGCCCAAACCCTAACCCTAACCCTTCCCCGAAGCCTGACCCTCACCCGTCCCCTAATCCTAACCCGTACGCTAACACTAACCCGCGCCCTCACGCGTACGCTCCCCCTAAAGCGTTGTCGTACCCTCCCCTGGACCCTAAACCGTCCCCGTCCCCTAACCCTAACCCTAGCCCGAACCCTAACCCTAAACCTTCCCCGAAGCCTGACCCTCACCCGTCCCCTAATCCTAACCCGTACGCTAACACTAACCCGCGCCCTCACACGTACGCTCCCCCTAAAGCGTTGTCGTACCCTCCCCTGGACCCTAAACCGTCCCCGTTCCCTAACCCTAACCCTAGCCTGAACCCTAACCCTAACCCTTCCCCGAAGCCTGACCCTCACCCGTCCCCTAATCCTCACCCGTACGCTAACACTAAACCCCGCCCTCACACGTACGCTCCCCCTAAAGCGTTGTTGTACCCTCCCCTGGACCCTAAACCGTCCCCGTCCCCTAACACTAACCCTAACCCTAACCCTAACCCTAACCCTAACCCTAACCCTAACCCTAACACTAACCCGCGCCCTCACGCGTACGCTCCCCCTAAAGCGTTGTCGTACCCTCCCCTGGACCCTAAACCGTCCCCGTCCCCTAACCCTAACCCTAGCCCGAACCCTAACCCTAACCCTTCCCCGAAGCCTCACCCTCACCGGTCCCCTAATCCTAACCCGTACGCTAACACTAACCCGCGCCCTCACACGTACGCTCCCCCTAAAGCGTTGTCGTACCCTCCCCTGGACCCTAAACTGTCCCCGTACGCAACCGTAACCCTAGCCCGAACCCTAACCCTAACACTTCGCCGAAGCCTGACCCTCACCCGTCTCTTAATCCTAATCCGTACGCTAACACTAACCCGCGACCTCACACGTACGCTCCCCCTAAAGCGTTGTCGTACCCTCCCCTGTACCCTAAACTGTCCCCGTTCCCTAACCCTAACCCTAACCCGAACCCTAACCCTAACCCTTCCCCGAAGCCTGACCCTCACCCGTCCCCTAATCCTCACCCGTACGCTAACACTAACCCGCACCCTCACACGTACGCTCCCCCTAAAGCGTTGTCGTACCCTCCCCTGGTCCCTAAACCGTCCCCGTCCCCTAACCCTAACCCTAGCCCGAACCCTAACCCTAACCCTTCCCCGAAGCCTGACCCTCACCCGTCCCCTAATCCTAAACCGTACGCTAACAGTAACCCGCGCCCTCACACGTACGCTTCCCCTAAAGCGTTGTCGTACCCTCCCCTGGACCCTAAACTGTCCCCGTCCCCTAACCCTAACCCTAGCCCGAACCCTAATCCTAAACCATCCCCGAAGCCTGACCCTCACCCGTCCCCTAATCCTCACTCGTACGCTAACACTAACCCGCGCCCTCACACGTACGCTCCCCCTAAAGCGTTGTCGTACCCTCCCCTGGACCCCAAACCGTCCCTGTCCCCTAACCCTAACCCTAACCCTAGCCCGAACCCTAACGCTAACGCTTCCCTGAAGCCTGACCCTCACACGTCCCCTAATCCTAAACCGTACGCTAACACTAACACGCGCCCTCACACGTACGCTTCCCCGAAAGCGTTGTCGTACCCTCCCCTGGACCCTAAACCGTCCCCGTCCCCTAACCCTAACCCTAACCCTAGCCCGAACCCTAACCCTAACGCTTCCCCGAAGCCTGACCCTCACCCGTCCCCTAATCCTAAACCGTACGCTAACAGTAACCCGCGCCCTCACACGTACGCTTCCCCTAAAGCGTTGTCGTACCCTCCCCTGGACCCTAAACCGTCCCCGTCCCCTAACCCTAACCCTAGCCCGAACCCTAATCCTAAACCATCCCCGAAGCCTGACCCTCTCCCGTCCCCTAATCCTCACTCGTACGCTAACACTAACCCGTGCCCTCACACGTACGCTCCCCCTAAAGCGTTGTTGTACCCTCCCCTGGACCCTAAACCGTCCCCGTCCCCTAACCCTAACCCAGGACCGAACCCTAAACCTAAACCTTCCCCGAAGCCTAACCCTCACCCGTCCCCTAATCCTAACCCGTACGCTAACACTAACCCGCGCCCTCACACGTACGCTCCCCCTAAAGCGTTGTCGTATCCTCCCCTGCACCCTAAACCGTCCCCGTCCCCTAACCCTAACCCTAGCCCGAAACTTAACCCTAACACTTCCCCGAAGGCTGACCCTCACCCGTCCCCTAATCCTCACCTGTACGCTAACACTAACCCGCGCCCTCACACGTACACTCCCCCTAAAGCGTTGTCGTACCCTCCCCTGGACCCTAAACCGTCCCCGTCCCCAACCCTAACCCTAGCCCGAACCCAACCCTAACCCTTCCCCGAAGCCTGACACTCACCAATCCCCTAATCCTCACCCGTACGCTAACACTAACACGCGCCCTCACACGTACGCTCCCCCTAAAGCGTTGTCGTACCCTCCCCTGGACCCTAAACCGTCTCCATCCCCTAAAACTAACCGTAGCCCGAACCCTAACCCTAACCCTTCCCCGAAGCCTGACCCTCACCCGTCCCCTAATCCTAACCCGTACGCTAACACTAACCCAAGCCCTCACACGTACGCTCCCCCTAAAGCGTTGTCGTACCCTCCCCTGGACCCTAAACCGTACCCGTCACCTAACCCTAACCCTTCCCCGAAGCCTGACCCTCACCCGTCTCCTAATCCTAACACGTACGCTAACACTGACCCACGCCCTCACACGTACGCTACCCCTAAAGCGTTGTCGTACCCTCCCCTGGACCCTAAACCGTCCCCGTCCCCTAACCCTAACCCTAGCCCGAACCCTAACCCTAAACCTTCCCCGAAGCCTGACCCTCACCCGTCCCCTAATCCTAACCCGTACGCTAACACTAACCCGCGCCCTCACACGTACGCTCCCCCTAAAGCGTTGTCGTACCCTCCCGTGGACCCTAAACCGTCCCCGTCCCCAACCCTAACCCTACCCCGAACCCTAACCCTAACCCTTCCCCGAAGCCTGACCCTCACCCGTCCCCTAATCCTAACCCGTACGCTAACACTAACCCGAGCACTCACACGTACGCTCCCCCTAAAGCGTTGTCGTACCCTCCCCTGGACCCTAAACCGTCCCCGTCCCCTAACCCTAACCCTAGCCCGAACCCTAACCCTAACCCTTCCCCGAAGCCTGACCCTCACCCGTCCCCTAATACTAACCCGTACGCTAACACCTACCCACGCCCTCACATGTACGCTGCCCCTAAAGCGTTGTCGTACCCTCCCCTGGACCCCAAATCGTCCTCGTCCTCTAACCCTACCCCTAGCCCGAACCCTAACCCTAACCATTCCCCGAAGCCTGACCCTCACCCGTCCCCAATTCCTAACCCGTACGCTAACACTCACCCGCGCCCTCACACGTACGCTACCCCTAAAGCGTTGTCGTACCCTCCCCTGAACCCTAAACCGTCCCCGTCCCCTAAAGCTAACACTAGCCCGAACCCTAACCCTAACCCTTCCCCGAAGCCTGACCCTCACCCGTCCCCTAATCCTAACCAGTACGCTAACACTAACCCGCGCCCTCACACGTACACTCCCCCTAAAGCGTTGTCGTACCCTCCTCTGAACCCTAAACCGTCCCAGTCACCTAACCCTAACCCTAGCCCGAACCCTAACCCTAACCCTTCCCCGAAGCCTGACCCTCACCCGTCCCCTAATCCTAACCCGTACGCTAACACGAACCCGCACCCTCACACGTACGCTCCCCCTAATGCATTGTCATACCCTCCCCTGGACCCTAAACCGTCCCCGTACCCAACCGTAACCCTAGCCCGAACCCTAACCCTAACTCTTCCCCGAAGCCTGACCATCACCCGTCTCCTAATCCTAACCCGTACGCTAACACTAACCCGCGCCCTCACACGTACGCTCCCCCTAAAGCGTTGTCGTACCCTCCCCTGGACCCTAAACCGTCCCAGTTCCCTAACCCTAACCCTAGCCCGAACCCTAAGCCTAACCCTTCCCCGAAGCCTGACCCTCACCCGTCCCCTAATCCTCACCCGTACGCTAACACTAACCCGCGCCCTCACACTTACGCTTCCCCTAAAGCGTTGTCGTACCCTCCCCTGGACCCTAAACCGTCCCCGTCCCCTAACCCTAACCCTAGCCCGAACCCTAACCCTATCCCTTCCCCGAAGCCTGACCCTCACCCGTCCCCTAATCCTAACCCGTACGCTAACACTAACGCGCGCCCTCACGCGTACGCTCCCCCTAAAGCGTTGTCGTACCCTCCCATGGACCCTAAACCGTCCCCGTCCCCTAACCCTAACCCTAGCCCGAATCCTAACCCTAAAACTTCCCCGAAGCCTGACCCTCACCCGTCCCCTAATCCTAACCCGTACGCTAACACTAACCCGCGCCCTCACACGTACGATCCCCATAAAGCGTTGTCATACCCTCCCCTGGACCCTAAACCGTCCCCGTCCCCTAACCCTAACCCTAGCCCGAACCCTAACCCTAACCCTACCCCGAAGCCTGACCCTCACCCGTCCCCTAATCCTCACTCGTACGCTAACACTAACCCGCGCCCTCACACGTACGCTCCCCCTAAAGCGTTGTCGTACCCTCCCCTGGACCCCAAACCGTCCCCGTCCCCTAACACTAACCCTAGCCCGAACTCTAACCCTAACCATTCCCCGAAGCCTGACCCTCACCCGTCCCCTAATCCTCACCCGTACGCTAACACTAACGCGCGACCTCACACGTACGCTCCCCCTAAAGCGTTGTCGTACCCTCCCCTGGACCCTAAACTGTTCCCGTCCCCTAACCCTAACCCTAGTCCGAACCCTAACCCTAACCCTTCCCCGAAGCCTGACCCTCACCCGTCCCCTAATCCTAACCCGTACGCTAACACTAACCCGCGTCCTCACATGTACGCTCCCCCTAATGCATTGTCGTACCCTCCACTGGACCCTAAACCGTCCCCGTACCCAACCGTAACCCTAGCCCGAACCCTAACCCTAACTCTTCCCCGAAGCCTGATCCTCACCCGTCTCCTAATCCTAACCCGTACGCTAACACTAACCCGCGCCCTCACACGTACGCTCCCCCTAAAGCGTTGTCGTACCCTCCCCTGGACCCTAAACCGTCCCCGTTCCCTAACCCTAACCCTAGCCCGAACCCTAACCCTAACCCTTCCCCGAAGCCTGACCCTCACCCGTCCCCTAATCCTCACCCGTACGCTAACACTAACCCGCGCCCTCACACTTACGCTCCCCCTAAAGCGTTGTCGTACCCTCCCCTGGACCCTAAACCGTTCCCGTCCCCTAACCCTAACCCTAGCACGAACCCTAACCCTAACCCTTCCCCGCAGGCTGACCCTCACCCGTCCCCTAATCCTAACCCGTACGCTAACACTAACCCGCGCCCTCACGCGTACGCTCCCCCTAAAGCGTTGTCGTACCCTCCCATGGACCCTAAACAGTCCCCGTACGCAACCGTAACCCTAGCCCGAAACCTAACCCTAACACTTCGCCGAAGCCTGACCCTCACCCGTCTCTTAATCCTAATCCGTACGCTAACACTAACCCGCGACCTCACACGTACGCTCCCCCTAAAGCGTTGTCGTACCCTCCCCTGTACCGTAAACTGTCCCCGTTCCCTAACCCTAACCCTAACCCGAACCCTAACCCTAACCCTTCCCCGAAGCCTGACCCTCACCCGTCCCCTAATCCTCACCCGTACGCTAACACTAACCCGCACCCTCACACGTACGCTCCCCCTAAAGCGTTGTCGTACCCTCCCCTTCTCCCTAAACCGTCCCCGTCCCCTAACCCTAACCCTAGCCCGAACCCTAACCCTAACCCTTCCCCGAAGCCTGACCCCCCCTGTCCCCTAATCCTAACCCGTACGCTAACACTAACCCGCGCCCTCACACGGACGCTCCCCCTAAAGCGTTGTCGTACCCTCCCCTGGACCCTAAACCGTCCCTGTACCCTAACCCTAACCCTAGCCCGAGCCCTAACCCTAACACTTCCCCGAAGCCTGACCCTCACCCGTCCCCTAATCCTAACCCATACGCTAACACTAACCCGCGCCCTCACACGTACGCTCCCCCTAAAGCGTTGTCGTACCCTCCCCTGGACCCTAAACCGTACCCGTCACCTAACCCTAACCCTTCCCCGAAGCCTGACCCTCACCCGTCCCCTAATCCTAACACGTACGCTAACACTTACACGCGCCCTCACACGTACGCTCCCCCTAAAGCGTTGTCGTACCCTCCCCTGGACCCTAAACCGTCCCCGTCCCCTAACACTAACCCTAGCCCGAACCCTAACCCTAACGCTTCCCCGAAGCCTGACCCTCACCCGTCCCCTAATCCTAACCCGTACGCTAACACTAACCCACGCCGTCACACGTACGCTCCCCCTAAAGCGTTGTCGTACCCTCCCATGGACCCTAAACCGTCCCCGTCCCCTAACCCTAACCCTAGCCCAAACCCTAACCCTAACCCTTCCCCGAAGCCTGACCCTCACCCGTCCCCTAATCCTAACCCGTACGCTAACACTAACCCGCGCCCTCACGCGTACGCTCCCCCTAAAGCGTTGTCGTACCCTCCCCTGGACCCTAAACCGTCCCCGTCCCCTAACCCTAACCCTAGCCCGAACCCTAACCCTAAACCTTCCCCGAAGCCTGACCCTCACCCGTCCCCTAATCCTAACCCGTACGCTAACACTAACCCGCGCCCTCACACGTACGCTCCCCCTAAAGCGTTGTCGTACCCTCCCCTGGACCCTAAACCGTCCCCGTTCCCTAACCCTAACCCTAGCCTGAACCCTAACCCTAACCCTTCCCCGAAGCCTGACCCTCACCCGTCCCCTAATCCTCACCCGTAGGCTAACACTAAACCCCGCCCTCACACGTACGCTCCCCCTAAAGCGTTGTTGTACCCTCCCCTGGACCCTAAACCGTCCCCGTCCCCTAACACTAACCCTAGCCCGAACCCTAACCCTAACCCTTCCCCGAAGCCTGACCCTCACCGGTCCCCTAATCCTAACCCGTACGCTAACACTAACCCGCGCCCTCACACGTACGCTCCCCCTAAAGCGTTGTCGTACCCTCCCCTGGACCCTAAACCGTCCCCGTCCCCTAACCCTAACCCTAGCCCGAACCCTAACCCTAACCCTTCCCCGAAGCCTGACCCTCACCCGTCCCCTAATCCTAACCCGTACGCTAACACTAACCCGCGCCCTCACAAGTACGCTCCACCTAAAGCGTTGTCGTACCCTCCCCTGGACCCCAAACCGTCCCCGTCCCCTAACCCTAACCCTAGCAAGAACCCTAAGCCTAACCATTCCCCGAAGCCTGACCCTCACCCGTCCCATAATCCTCACCCGTACGCTAACACTAACCCGCGCCCTCACACGTACGCTCCCCCTAAAGCGTTGTCGTACCCTCCCCTGGACCCTAAACTGTCCCCGTCCCCTAACCCTAACCCTAGCCCGAACCCTAACCCTAACCCTTCTCCGAAGCCTGACCCTCACCCGACCCCTAATCCTAACACGTACGCTAACACTATCCCGCGCCCTCACGCGTACGCTCCCCCTAAAGAGTTGTCGTACCCTCCCCTGGACCCTAAACCGTCCCCGTCCCCTAACTCTAACCCTAGCCCGAACCCTAACCCTAACCCTTCCCCGAAGCCTGACCCTCACCCGTCCCCTAATCCTCACTCGTACGCTAACACTAACACACGCCCTAACAAGTACGCTCCCCCTAAAGCGTTGTCGTACCCTCCCCTGGAGCCTAAACCGTCCCCGTCCGCAACCCAAACCCTAGCCCGAACTCTAACCCTAACCCTTCCCTGAAGCCTGACCCTCACCCGTCCCCTAATCCTAACACGTACGCTAACACTAACCCGCGCCCTCACACGTACGCTCCCCCTAAAGCATTGTCGTACCTCCCCTGGACCCTAAACCGTCCCCGTCCCCAACACTAACCCTAGCCCGAACCCTAACCCTAACCCTTCCCCGAAGCCTGACCCTCACCCGTCCCCTAATCCTAACCCGTACGCTAACACTAACCCACAACCTCACACGTACGCTCCCCCTAAAGCGTTGTCGTACCCTCCCCTGGACCCTAAACCATCCCCGTCCCCTAACCCTAACCCTAGCCCGAACCCTAACCCTAACCCTTCCCCGAAGCCTGACCCCCACCCGTCCCCTAATCCTAACCCGTACGCTAACACTAACCCGCGCCCTCACACGTACGCTCCCCCTAAAGCGTTGTCGTACCCTCCCCTGGACCCTAAACCGTCCCTGTACCCTAACCCTAACCCTAGCCCGAACCCTAACCCTAACACTTCCCCGAAGCCTGACCCTCACCCGTCCCCTAATCGTAACCCATACGCTAACACTAACCCGCGCCCTCACACGTACGCTCCCCCTAAAGCGTTGTCGTACCCTCCCCTGGACCCTAAACTGTCCCCGTCCCCTAACCCTAACCCTAGCCCGAACCCTAACCCTAACCCTTCCCCGAAGCCTGACCCTCACCCGTCCCCTAATCCTAACCCGTACGCTAACACTAACCCGCACCCTCACACGTACGCTCCCCCTAAAGCGTTGTCGTACCCTCCCCTGGACCCTAAACTGTCCCCGTCCCCTAACCCTAACCGTAGCCCGAACCCTAACCCTAACCCTTCCCCGAAGCCTGACCCTCTCCCGTCCCCTAATCCTAACCCGTACGCTAACACTAACCCGCGCCCTCACGCGTACGCTCCCCCTAAAGCGTTGTCGTACCCTCCCCTGGACCCTAAACCGTCCCCGTCCCCTAACCCTAACCCTAACCCTAACCCGAACCCTAACCCTAACGCTTCCCCGAAACCTGACCCTCACCCGTCCCCTAATCCTAAACCGTTCGCTAACAGTAACCCGCGCCCTCACACGTACGCTCCCCCTAAAGCGTTGTCGTACCCTCCCCTGGACCCTAAACCGTCCCCGTCCCCTAACCCTAACCCTAGCCCGAACCCTAAATCTAAACCTTCCCCCAAGCCTAACCCTCACCCGTCCCCTAATCCTAACCCGTACGCTAACACTAACCCGCGCCCTCACACGTACGCTCCCCCTAATGCGTTGTCGTACCCTCCCCTGGACCCTAAACCGTCCCCGTCCCCTAACCATAACCCTAGCCCGAACCTTAACCCTAACACTTCCCCGAAGGCTGACCCTCACCCGTCCCCTAATCCTCACCCGTACTCTAACACTAACCAGCGCCCTCACACGTACGCTCCCCCTAAAGCGTTGTCGTACCCTCCCCTGGACCCTAAACCGTCCCCGTCCCCTAACACTAACCGTAGCCCGAACCCTAACCCTAACCCTTCCCCGAAGCCTGACCCTCACCCGTCCCCTAATCCTAACCCGTACGCTAACACTAACCCACGCCCTCACACGTACGCTCCCCCTAAAGCGTTGTCGTACCCTCCCCTGGACCCTAAACCGTCCCGTCACCTAACCCTAACCCTTCCCCGAAGCCTGACCCTCACCCGTCCCCTAATCCTAACACGTACGCTAACACTAACCTGCGCCCTCACACGTACGCTCCCCCTAAAGCGTTGTCGTACCCTCCCCTGGACCCTAAACCGTCCCCGTCCCCTAACCCTAACCCTAGCCCGAACCCTAACCCTAAACCTTCCCCGAAGCCTGACCCTCACCCGTCCCCTATTCCTAACCCGTACGCTAACACTAACCCGCGCCCTCACACGTACGCTCCCCCTAAAGCGTTGTCGTACCCTCCCCTGGACCCTAAACTGTCCCCGTCCCCTAACACTAACCCTAGCCCGAACCCTAACCCTAACGCTTCCCCGAAGCCTGACGCTCAACCGTCCCCTAATCCTAACCCGTACGCTAACACTAACCCACGCCCTCACACGTACGCTCCCCCTAAAGCGTTGTCGTACCCTCCCATGGACCCTAAACCGTCCCCGTCCCCTAACCCTAACCCTAGCCCGAACCCTAACCCTAACCGTTCCCCGAAGCCTGACACTCACCCGTCCCCTAATCCTAACCCGTACGCTAACACTAACCCGCGCCCTCAAGCGTACGCTCCCCCTAAAGCGTTGTCGTACCCTCCCCTGGACTCTAAACCGTCCCCGTCCCCTAACCCTAACCCTAGCCCGAACCCTAACCCTAAACCTTCCCCGAAGCCTGACCCTCACCCGTCCCCTAATCCTAACCCGTACGCTAACACTAACCCGTGCCCTCACACGTACGCTCCCCCTAAAGCGTTGTCGTACCCTCCCCAGGACCCTAAACCGTCCCCGTTCCCTAACCCTAACCCTAGCCTGAACCCTAACCCTAACCCTTCCCCGAAGCCTGACCCTCACCCTTCCCCTAATCCTCACCCGTACGCTAACACTAACCCCCGCCCTCACACGTACGCTCCCCCTAAAGCGTTGTCGTACCCTCCCCTGGACCCTAAACCGTCCCCGTCCCCTAACCCTAACCCTAGCCCGAACCCTAACCCTAACCCATCCCCGAAGCCTGACCCTCACCGGTCCCCTAATCCTAACCCGTACGCTAACACTAACCGGCGCCCTCACACGTACGCTCCCCCTAAAGCGTTGTCGTACCCTCCCCTGGACCCTAAACCGTCCCCGTCCCCTAACCCTAACCCTAGCCCAAACCCTAACCCTAACACTTCCCCGAAGCCTGACCGTCACCCGTCCCCTAATCCTAACCCGTACGCTAACACTAACCCGCGCCCTCACAAGTACGCTCCCCCTAAAGCGTTGTCGTACCCTCCCCTGGACCCCAAACCGTCCCCGTCCCCTAACCCTAACCCTAGCAAGAACCCTAAGCCTAACCATTCCCCGAAGCCTGACCCTCACCCGTCCCATAATCCTCACCCGTACGCTAACACTAACCCGCGCCCTCACACGTACGCTCCCCCTAAAGCGTTGTCGTACCCTCCCCTGGACCCTAAACTGTCCCCGTCCCCTAACCCTAACCCTAGCCCGAACCCTAACCCTAACCCTTCCCCGAAGCCTGACCCTCACCCGTCCCCTAATCCTAACCCGTACGCTAACACTAACACGCGCCCTAACACGTACTCTCCCCCTAAAGCGTTGTCGTACCCTCCCCTGAACCCTAAACCGTCCCCGTACCCTAACCCTAACCCTAGCCGGAACCCTAACCCTAACCCTTCCCCGAAGCCTGACCCTCACCCGTCCCCTAATCCTCACTCGTACGCTAACACTAACACACGCCCTAACAAGTACGCTCCCCCTAAAGCGTTGTCGTACCTCCCCTGGACCCTAAACCGTCCCCGTCCCCAACACTAACCCTAGCCCGAACCCTAACCCTAACCCTTCCCCGAAGCCTGACCCTCACCCGTCCCCTAATCCTAACCCGTACGCTAACACTAACCCACAACCTCACACGTACGCTCCCCCTAAAGCGTTGTCGTACCCTCCCCTGGACCCTAAACCGTCCCCGTCCCCTAACCCTAACCCTAGCCCGAACCCTAACCCTAACCCTTCCCCGAAGCCTGACCCTCACCCGTCCCCTAATCCTAACCCGTACGCTAACACTAACCCGCGCCCTCACACGTACGCTCCCCCTAAAGCGTTGTCGTACCCTCCCCTGGACCCTAAACCGTCCCCGTCCCCTAACCGTAACCCTAGCCCGGACCCTAACCCTAACCCTTCCTCGAAGCCTGACCCTCACCCGTCCCCTAATCCTAAACCGTACGCTAACACTAACCCGCACCCTCACACGTACGCTCCCCCTAAAGCGTTGTCGTACCCTCCCCTAGACCCAAAACCGTCCCCGTACCCTAACCCTAACCCTAGCATGAACCCTAACCCTAACAATTCCCCGAAGCCTGACCCTCACCTGTCCCCTAATCCTCACCCGTACGCTAACACTAACCCGCGCCCTCACACGTACGCTCCCCCTAAAGCGTTGTCGTACCCTCACCTGGACCCTAAACTGTCCCCGTCCCCTAACCCTAACCCTAGCCCGAACCCTAACCCTAACACTTCCCCGTAGCCTGACCCTCACCCGGCCCCTAATCCTAACACGTACGCTAACACTAACCCGCGCCCTCACGCGTACGCTCCCCCTAAAGCGTTGTCGTACCCTCCCCTGGACCCTAAACCGTCCCCGTCCCCTAACCCTAACCCTAGCCCGAACCCTAACCCTAACCCTTCCCCGAAGCCTGACCCTCACCCGTCCCCTAATCCTAACCCGTACGCTAACACTAACATGCGCCCTAACATGTACGCTCCCCCTAAAGCGTTGTCGTACCCTCCCCTGAACCCTAAACTGTCCCCGTCCCCTAACCCTAACCCTAGCCCGAACCCTAACCCTAACTCTTCCCCGAAGCCTGACCCTCACCCGTCCCCTACTCCTAACCCGTATGATAAAACTAACCCGCGCCCTCACACGTACGCTCCCCCTAAAGCGTTGTCGTACCCTCCCCTGGACCCCAAACCGTCCCCGTACCCGTCCCCTAACCGTAGCCCGAACCCTAACCCTAACCATTCCCCGAAGCCTGACCCTCACCCGTCCCCTAATCCTCACCCGTACGCTAACACTAACCCGCGCCCTCACACGTACGCTCCCCCTAAAGCGTTGTCGTACCCTCCCCTGGACCCTAAACTGTCCCCGGCCCCTAACACTAACCCTAGCCTGAACCCTAACCCTAACCCTTCCCCGAAGCCTGACCCTCACCCGTCACCTAATCCTAACCCGTACGCTAACACTAACCCGCGCCCTCACGTGTACGCTCCCCCTAAAGCGTTGTCGTACCCTCCCCTGGACCTTAAACCGTCCCCGTCCCCTAACCCTAAACCTAGCCCAAATCCTAACCCTAACCCTTCCCCGAAGCCTGACCCTCACCCGTCCCCTAATCCTCACCCGTACGCTAACAGTAACCCGCGCCCTCACACGTACGCTCCCCCTAAAGCGTTGTCGTACCCTCCCCTGGACCCTAAACCGTCCCCGTTCCCTAACCCTAACCCTAGCCCGAACCCTAACCCTAACCCTTCCCCGAAGCCTGACCCTCACCGGTCCCCTAATCCTCACCCGTACGCTAACACTAACCCGCGCCCTCACACGTACGCTCCCCCTAAAGCGTTGTCGTACCCTCCCCTGGACCCTAAACCGTCCCCGTCCCCTAACCCTAACCCTAGCCCGAACCCTAACCCTAACCCTTCCCCGAAGCCTGACCCTCACCCGTCCCCTAATCCTAAGCCGTACGCTAACACTAACCCGCGCCCTCACGCGTACGCTCCCCCTAAAGCGTTGTCGTACCCTCCCATGGACCCTAAACCGTCCCCGTCCCATAACCCTAATCCTAGCCCGAATCCTAACCCTAACACTTCACCGAAGCCTGACCCTCACCCGTCCCCTAATCCTAACCCGTACGCTAACACTAACCCGCGCCCTCACACGTGCGCTCCCCATAAAGCGTTGTCGTACCCTCCCCTGGACCCTAAACCGTCCCCGTCCCCTAACCCTAACCCTAGCCCGAACCCTAACCCTAACCCTTCCCCGAAGCCTGACCCTCACCCGTCCCCTAATCCTCACTCGTACACTAACACTAACCCGCGCCCTCACACGTACGCTCCCCCTAAAGCGTTGTCGTACCCTCCCCTGGACCCCAAACCGTCCCTGTCCCCTAACACTAACCCTAGCCCGAACCCTAACCCTAACCATTCCCCGAAGCCTGACCCTCACCCGTCCCCTATTCCTAACCCGTACGCTAACACTAACCCGCGCCCTCACACGTACGCTCCCCCTAAAGCGTTGTCGTTCCCTCCCCTGAACCCTAAACCATCCCCCTCCCCTAATCCTAACCCTAGCCCGAACCCTAACCCTAACCCTGCCCCGAAGCCTGACCCTCACCCGTCCCCTAATCCTAACCCGTACGCTAACACTAACCCGCGCCCTCACACGTACGCTCCCCCTAAAGCGTTGTCGTACCCTCCCCTGGACCCTAAACCGTCCCCGTCCCCAACCCTAACCCTACCCCGAACCCTAACCCTAACCCTTCCCCGAAGCCTGACCCTCACCCGTCCCCTAATCCTAACCCGTTCGCTAACACTAACCCGCGCACTCACACGTACGCTCCCCCTAAAGCGTTGTCGTACCCTCCCATGGACCCTAAACCGTCCCCGTCCCCTAACCCTTACCCCAGCCCGAACCCTAACCCTAACCCTTCCCTGAAGCCTGACCCTCACCCGTCGCCTAATCCTAACCCGTACGCTAACACCTACCCACGCCCTCACATGTACGCTGCCCCTAAAGCGTTGTCGTACCCTTCCCTGGACCCCAAATCGTCCCCGTCCCCTAACCCTACCCCTAGCCCGAACCCTAACCCTAACCATTCCCCGAAACCTGACCCTCACCCGTCCCCTAATCCTAACCCGTACGCTAACACTAACCCGCGCCCTCACACGTACGCTACCCCTAAAGCGTTGTCGTACCCTCCCCTGGACCCTAAACCGTCCCCGTCCCCTAACCCTAACCCTAGCCTAAATCCTAACCCTAACCCTTCCCCGAAGCCTGACCCTCACCCGTCCCCTAATCCTAACACGTACGCTAACACTAAACCGCGCCCTCACACGTACGCTCCCCCTAAAGCGTTGTCGTACCCTCTCCTGGACCCTAAACCATTCCCGTCCCCTAACCCTAGCCCGAACCCTAACCCTAACCCTTCCCCGAAGCCTGACCCTCACCCGTCCCCTAATCCTAACCCGTACGCTAACACTAACCCGCGCCCTCACACGTACGCTCCCCCTAAAGCGTTGTCGTACCCTCCCCTGGACCCTAAACCGTCCCGGTCCCCTAACACTAACCCTAGCCCGAACCCTAACCCTAACCCTTCCCCGAAGCCTGACCCTCACCCGTCCCCTAATCCTAACCCGTACGCTAACACTAACCCGCGCCCTCAAACGTACGCTCCCCCTAAAGCGTTGTCGTACCCTCCCCTGGACCCTAAACCGTCCCCGTCCCCTAACCCTAACCCTAGCCCGAACCCTAAACCTAACCCTTCCCCGAAGCCTGACCCTCACCCGTCCCCTAATCCTAACCCTTACGCTAACACTAACCCGTGCTCTCACTCGTACGCTCCCCCTAAAGCGTTGTCGTACCCTCCCCTGGACCCTAAACCGTCCCCGTACCCAACCGTAACCCTAGCCCGAACCCTAACCCTAACCCTTCCCCGAAGCCTGAACCTCACCCGTCCCCTAATCCTCAGCCGTACGCTAACAGTAACCCGCGCCCTCACACGTACGCTCCCCCTAAAGCGTTGTCGTACCCTTCCCTGGACCCTAAACCGTCCCCGTTCCCTAACCCTAACCCTAGCCCGAACCCTAACCCTAACCCTTCCCCGAAGCCTGACCCTCACCCGTCCCCTAATCCTCACCCGTACGCTAACACTAACCCACGCCCTCACACGTACGCTCCCCCTAAAGCGTTGTCGTACCCTCCCCTGGACCCTAAACCGTCCCCGTCCCCTAACCCTAACCCTAGCCCGAACCCTAACCCTAACCCTTCCCCGAAGCCTGACCCTCACCCGTCCCCTAATCCTAAGCCGTACGCTAACACTAACCCGCGCCCTCACGCGTACGCTCCCCCTAAAGCGTTGTCGTACCCTCCCATGGACCCTAAACCGTCCCCGTCCCATAACCCTAATCCTAGCCCGAATCCTAACCCTAACACTTCCCCGAAGCCTGACCCTCACCCGTCCCCTAATCCTAACCCGTACGCTAACACTAACCCGCGCCCTCACACGTACGCTCCCCATAAAGCGTTGTCGTACCCTCCCCTGGACCCTAAACCGTCCCCGTCCCCTAACCCTAACCCTAGCCCGAACCCTAACCCTAACCCTTCCCCGAAGCCTGACCCTCACCCGTCCCCTAATCCTCACTCGTACACTAACACTAACCCGCGCCCTCACACGTACGCTCCCCCTAAAGCGTTGTCGTACCCTCCCCTGGACCCCAAACCGTCCCTGTCCCCTAACACTAACCCTAGCCCGAACCCTAACCCTAACCATTCCCCGAAGCCTGACCCTCACCCGTCCCCTAATCCTAACCCGTACGCTAACACTAACCCGCGCCCTCACACGTACACTCCCCCTAAAGCGTTGTCGTTCCCTCCCCTGAACCCTAAACCATCCCCCTCCCCTAATCCTAACCCTAGCCCGAACCCTAACCCTAACCCTGCCCCGAAGCCTGACCCTCACCCGTCCCCTAATCCTAACCCGTACGCTAACACTAACCCGCGCCCTCACACGTACGCTCCCCCTAAAGCGTTGTCGTACCCTCCCCTGGACCCTAAACCGTTCCCGTCCCCAACCCTAACCCTACCCCGAACCCTAACCCTAACCCTTCCCCGAAGCCTGACCCTCACCCGTCCCCTAATCCTAACCCGTACGCTAACACTAACCCACGCACTCACATGTACGCTCCCCCTAAAGCGTTGTCGTACCCTCCCATGGACCCTAAACCGTCCCCGTCCCCTAACCCTTACCCTAGCCCGAACCCTAACCCTAACCCTTCCCTGAAGCCTGACCCTCACCCGTCGCCGAATCCTAACCCGTACGCTAACACCTACCCACGCCCTCACATGTACGCTGCCCCTAAAGCGTTGTCGTAGCCTCCCCTGGACCACAAATCGTCCCCGTCCCCTAACCCTACCCCTAGCCCGAAGCCTAACCCTAACCATTCCCCGAAACCTGACCCTCACCCGTCCCCTAATCCTAACCCGTACGCTAACACTAACCCGCGCCCTCACACGTACGCTACCCCTAAAGCGTTGTCGTACCCTCCCCTGGACCCTAAACCGTCCCCGTCCCCTAACAATAACCCTAGCCCGAACCCTAACCCTAACCCTTCCCCGAAGCCTGACCCTCACTCGTCCCCTAATGCTAACCCGTACGCTAACACTAACCCGCGCCCTCACACGTACACTCCCCCTAAAGCGTTGTCGTACCCTCCCCTGGACCCTAAACCGTCCCCGTCCCCTAACACTAACCCTAGCCCGAACCCTAACCCTAACCCTTCCCCGAAGCCTGACCCTCACCCGTCCCCTAATCCTAACCCGTACGCTAACACTAACCCACGCCCTCACACGTACGCTCCCCCTAAAGCGTTGTCGTACCCTCCCCTGGACCCTAAACCGTCCCGTCACCTAACGCTAACCCTTCCCCGAAGCCTGACCCTCACCCGTCCCCTAATCCTAACACGTACGCTAACACTAACCTGCGCCCTCACACGTACGCTCCCCCTAAAGCGTTGTCGTACCCTCCCCTGGACCCTAAACCGTCCCCGTCCCCTAACCCTAACCCTAGCCCGAACCCTAACCCTAAACCTTCCCCGAAGCCTGACCCTCACCCGTCCCCTATTCCTAACCCGTACGCTAACACTAACCCGCGCCCTCACACGTACGCTCCCCCTAAAGCGTTGTCGTACCCTCCCCTGGACCCTAAACCGTCCCCGTCCCCTAACACTAACCCTAGCCCGAAACCTAACCCTAACGCTTCCCCGAAGCCTGACCCTCAACCGTCCCCTAATCCTAACCCGTACGCTAACACTAACCCACGCCCTCACACGTACGCTCCCCCTAAAGCGTTGTCGTACCCTCCCATGGACCCTAAACCGTCCCCGTCCCCTAACCCTAACCCTAGCCCGAACCCTAACCCTAACCGTTCCCCGAAGCCTGACACTCACCCGTCCCCTAATCCTAACCCGTACGCTAACACTAACCCGCGCCCTCAAGCGTACGCTCCCCCTAAAGCGTTGTCGTACCCTCCCCTGGACTCTAAACCGTCCCCGTCCCCTAACCCTAACCCTAGCCCGAACCCTAACCCTAAACCTTCCCCGAAGCCTGACCCTCACCCGTCCCCTAATCCTAACCCGTACGCTAACACTAACCCGTGCCCTCACACGTACGCTCCCCCTAAAGCGTTGTCGTACCCTCCCCAGGACCCTAAACCGTCCCCGTTCCCTAACCCTAACCCTAGCCTGAACCCTAACCCTAAACCTTCCCCGAAGCCTGACCCTCACCGGTCCCCTAATCCTAACCCGTACGCTAACACTAACCGGCGCCCTCACACGTACGCTCCCCCTAAAGCGTTGTCGTACCCTCCCCTGGACTCTAAACCGTCCCCGTCCCCTAACCCTAACCCTAGCCCAAACCCTAACCCTAACCCTTCCCCGAAGCCTGACCGTCACCCGTCCCCTAATCCTAACCCGTACGCTAACACTAACCCGCGCCCTCACAAGTACGCTCCCCCTAAAGCGTTGTCGTACCCTCCCCTGGACCCCAAACCGTCCCCGTCCCCTAACCCTAACCCTAGCAAGAACCCTAAGCCTAACCATTCCCCGAAGCCTGACCCTCACCCGTCCCATAATCCTCACCCGTACGCTAACACTAACCCGCGCCCTCACACGTACGCTCCCCCTAAAGCGTTGTCGTACCCTCCCCTGGACCCTAAACTGTCCCCGTCCCCTAACCCTAACCCTAGCCCGAACCCTAACCCTAACCCTTCCCCGAAGCCTGACCCTCACCCGTCCCCTAATCCTAACCCGTACGCTAACACTAACACGCGCCCTAACACGTACTCTCCCCCTAAAGCGTTGTCGTACCCTCCCCTGAACCCTAAACCGTCCCCGTCCCCTAACCCTAACCCTAGCCGGAACCCTAACCCTAACCCTTCCCCGAAGCCTGACCCTCACCCGTCCCCTAATCCTCACTCGTACGCTAACACTAACACACGCCCTAACAAGTACGCTCCCCCTAAAGCGTTATCGTACCCTCCCCTGGACCCTAAACCGTCCCCGTCCCCAACCCAAACCCTAGCCCGAACTCTAACCCTAACCCTTACCCGAAGCCTGACCCTCACCCGTCCCCTAATCCTAACACGTACGCTAACACTAACCAGCGCCCTCACACGTACGCTCCCCCTAAAGCGTTGTCGTACCTCCCCTGGACCCTAAACCGTCCCCGTCCCCAACACTAACCCTAGCCCGAATCCTAACCCTAACCCTTCCCCGAAGCCTGACCCTCACCCGTCCCCTAATCCTAACCCGTACGCTAACACTAACCCACAACCTCACACGTACGCTCCCCCTAAAGCGTTGTCGTACCCTCCCCTGGACCCTAAACCGTCCCCGTCCCCTAACCCTAACCCTAGCCCGAACCCTAACCCTAACCCTTCCCCGAAGCCTGACCCTCACCCGTCCCCTAATCCTAACCCGTACGCTAACACTAACCCGCGCCCTCACACGTACGCTCCCCCTAAAGCGTTGTCGTACCCTCCCCTGGACCCTAAACCGTCCCCGTCCCCTAACCCTAACCCTAGCCCGAACCCTAACCCTAACCCTTCCTCGAAGCCTGACCCTCACCCGTCCCCTAATCCTAAACCGTACGCTAACAGTAACCCGCACCCTCACACGTACGCTCCCCCTAAAGCGTTGTCGTACCCTCCCCTAGACCCAAAACCGTCCCCGTACCCTAACCCTAACCCTAGCATGAACCCTAACCCTAACAATTCCCCGAAGCCTGACCCTCACCTGTCCCCTAATCCTCACCCGTACGCTAACACTAACCCGCGCCCTCACACGTACGCTCCCCCTAAAGCGTTGTCGTACCCTCACCTGGACCCTAAACTGTCCCCGTCCCCTAACCCTAACCCTAGCCCGAACCCTAACCCTAACACTTCCCCGTAGCCTGACCCTCACCCGGCCCCTAATCCTAACACGTACGCTAACACTAACCCGCGCCCTCACGCGTACGCTCCCCCTAAAGCGTTGTCGTACCCTCCCCTGGACCCTAAACCGTCCCCGTCCCCTAACCCTAACCCTAGCCCGAACCCTAACCCTAACCCTTCCCCGAAGCCTGACCCTCACCCGTCCCCTAATCCTAACCCGTACGCTAACACTAACATGCGCCCTAACATGTACGCTCCCCCTAAAGCGTTGTCGTACCCTCCCCTGAACCCTAAACTGTCCCCGTCCCCTAACCCTAACCCTAGCCCGAACCCTAACCCTAACTCTTCCCCGAAGCCTGACCCTCACCCGTCCCCTACTCCTAACCCGTATGATAAAACTAACCCGCTCCCTCACACGTACGCTCCCCCTAAAGCGTTGTCGTACCCTCCCCTGGACCCCAAACCGTCCCCGTACCCGTCCCCTAACCGTAGCCCGAACCCTAACCCTAACCATTCCCCGAAGCCTGACCCTCACCCGTCCCCTAATCCTCACCCGTACGCTAACACTAACCCGCGCCCTCACACGTACGCTCCCCCTAAAGCGTTGTCGTACCCTCCCCTGGACCCTAAACTGTCCCCGGCCCCTAACACTAACCCTAGCCCGAACCCTAACCCTAACCCTTCCCCGAAGCCTGACCCTCACCCGTCACCTAATCCTAACCCGTACGCTAACACTAACCCGCGCCCTCACGTGTACGCTCCCCCTAAAGCGTTGTCGTACCCTCCCCTGGACCTTAAACCGTCCCCGTCCCCTAACCCTAAACCTAGCCCAAATCCTAACCCTAACCCTTCCCCGAAGCCTGACCCTCACCCGTCCCCTAATCCTCACCCGTACGCTAACAGTAACCCGCGCCCTCACACGTACGCTCCCCCTAAAGCGTTGTCGTACCCTCCCATGGACCCTAAACCGTCCCCGTTCCCTAACCCTAACCCTAGCCCGAACCCTAACCCTAACCCTTCCCCGAAGCCTGACCCTCACCCGTCCCCTAATCCTCACCCGTACGCTAACACTAACCCGCGCCCTCACACGTACGCTCCCCCTAAAGCGTTGTCGTACCCTCCCCTGGACCCTAAACCGTCCCCGTCCCCTAACCCTAACCCTAGCCCGAACCCTAACCCTAACCCTTCCCCGAAGCCTGACCCTCACCCGTCCCCAATCCTAAGCCGTACGCTAACACTAACCTGCGCCCTCACGCGTACGCTCCCCCTAAAGCGTTGTCGTACCCTCCCATGGACCCTAAACCGTCCCCGTCCCATAACCCTAATCCTAGCCCGAATCCTAACCCTAACACTTCCCCGAAGCCTGACCCTCACCCGTCCCCTAATCCTAACCCGTACGCTAACACTAACCCGCGCACTCACACGTACGCTCCCCCTAAAGCGTTGTCGTACCCTCCCATGGACCCTAAACCGTCCCCGTCCCCTAACCCTTACCCTAGCCCGAACCCTAACCCTAACCCTTCCCTGAAGCCTGACCCTCACCCGTCGCCTAATCCTAACCCGTACGCTAACACCTACCCACGCCCTCACATGTACGCTGCCCCTAAAGCGTTGTCGTACCCTTCCCTGGACCCCAAATCGTCCCCGTCCCCTAACCCTACCCCTAGCCCGAACCCTAACCCTAACCATTCCCCGAAACCTGACCCTCACCCGTCCCCTAATCCTAACCCGTACGCTAACACTAACCCGCGCCCTCACACGTACGCTACCCCTAAAGCGTTGTCGTACCCTCCCCTGGACCCTAAACCGTCCCCGTCCCCTAACCCTAACCCTAGCCCGAACCCTAACCCTAACCCTTCCCCGAAGCCTGACCCTCACCCGTCCCCTAATCCTAACCCGTACGCTAACACTAACCAGCGCCCTCATGCGTACGCTCCCCCTAAAGCGTTGTCGTACCCTCCCCTGGACCCTAAACCGTCCCCGTCCCCTAAACCTAACCCTAGCCCGAACCCTAACCCTAACCCTTCCCCGAAGCCTGACCCTCACCCGTCCCCTAATCCTAACCCGTACGCTAACACTAACCCGCACCCTCACACGTACGCTCCCCCTAAAGCGTTGTCGTACCCTCCCCTGGACCCTAAACTGTCCCCGTCCCCTAACCCTAACCCTAGCCCGAACCCTAACCCTAACCCTTCCCCGAAGCCTGACCCTCTCCCGTCCCCTAATCCTAACCCGTACGCTAACACTAACCCGCGCCCTCACGCGTACGCTCCCCTTAAAGCGTTGTCGTACCCTCCCCTGGACCCTAAACCGTCCCCGTCCCCTAACCCTAACCCTAACCCTAACCCGAACACTAACCCTAACGCTTCCCCGAAACCTGACCCTCACCCGTCCCCTAATCCTAAACCATTCGCTAACAGTAACCCGCGCCCTCACACGTACGCTCCCCCTAAAGCGTTGTCGTACCCTCCCCTGGACCCTAAACCGTCCCCGTCCCCTAACCCTAACCCTAGCCCGAACCCTAAACCTAAACCTTCCCCCAAGCCTAACCCTCACCCGTCCCCTAATCCTAACCCGTACGCTAACACTAACCCGCGCCCTCACACGTACGCTCCCCCTAATGCGTTGTCGTACCCTCCCCTGGACCCTAAACCGTCCCCGTCCCCTAACACTAACCCTAGCCCGAACCCTAACCCTAACGCTTCCCCGAAGCCTGACCCTCACCCGTCCCCTAATCCTAACCCGTACGCTAACACTAACCCACGCCCTCACACGTACGCTCCCCCTAAAGCGTTGTCGTACCCTCCCATGGACCCTAAACCGTCCCCGTCCCCTAACCATAACCCTAGCCCGAACCTTAACCCTAACACTTCCCCGAAGGCTGACCCTCACCCGTCCCCTAATCCTCACCCGTACGCTAACACTAACCCGCGCCCTCACACGTACGCTCCCCCTAAAGCGTTGTCGTACCCTCCCCTGGACCCTAAACCGTCCCCGTCCCCAACCCTAACCCTAGCCCGAACCCTAACCCTAACCCTTCCCCGAAGCCTGACACTCACCAATCCCCTAATCCTCAACCGTACGCTAACACTAACCCGCGCCCTCACACGTACGCTCCCCCTAAAGCGTTGTCGTACCCTCCCCTGGACCCTAAACCGTCCCCGTCCCCTAACACTAACCGTAGCCCGAACCCTAACCCTAACCCTTCCCCGAAGCCTGACCCTCACCCGTCCCCTAATCCTAACCCGTACGCTAACACTAACCCACACCCTCACACATACGCTCCCCCTAAAGCGTTGTCGTACCCTCCCCTGGACCCTAAACCGTCCCGTCACCTAACCCTAACCCTTCCCCGAAGCCTGACCCTCACCCGTCCCCTAATCCTAACACGTACGCTAACACTAACCCGCGCCCTCACACGTACGCTCCTCCTAAAGCGTTGTCGTACCCTCCCCTGGACCCTAAACTGTCCCCGTCCCCTAACCCTAACCCTAGCCCGAACCCTAACCCTAACCCTTCCCCGTAGCCTGACCCTCACCCATCCCCTAATCCTAACCCGTACGCTAACACTAACTAGCGCCCTCACACGTACGCTCCCCCTAAAGCGTTGTCGTACCCTCCCCTGGACCCTAAACCGTCCCCATCCCCTAACCCTAACCCTAGCCCGAACCCTAACCCTAACCCTTCCTCGAAGCCTGACCCTCACCCGTCCCCTAATCCTAAACCGTACGCTAACACTAACCCGCACCCTCACACGTACGCTCCCCCTAAAGCGTTGTCGTACCCTCCCCTAGACCCAAAACCGTCCCCGTACCCTAACCCTAACCCTAGCATGAACCCTAACCCTAACAATTCCCCGAAGCCTGACCCTCACCTGTCCCCTAATCCTCACCCGTACGCTAACACTAACCCGCGCCCTCACACGTACGCTCCCCCTAAAGCGTTGTCGTACCCTCCCCTGGACCCTAAACTGTCCCCGTCCCCTATCCCTAACCCTAGCCCGAACCCTAACCCTAACCCTTCCCCGTAGCCTGACCCTCACCCGTCCCCTAATCCTAACCCGTACGCTAACACTAACCCACGCCCTCACACGTACGCTCCCCCTAAAGCGTTGTCGTACCCACCCATGGACCCTAAACCGTCCCCGTCCCCTAACCCTAACCCTAGACCGAACCCTAACACTAACCCTTCCCCGAAGCCTGACCCTCACCCGTCCCCTAATCCTAACCCGTACGCTAACACTAACCCGCGCCCTCACGCGTACGCTCCCCCTAAAGCGTTGTCGTACTCTCCCCTGGACCCTAAACCGTCCCCGTCCCCTAACCCTAACCCTAGCCCGAACCCTAACCCTAAACCTTCCCCGAAGCCTGACCCACACCCGTCCCCTAATCCTCACCCATACGCTAACACTAACCCCCGCCCTCACACGTACGCTCCCCCTAAAGCGTTGTCGTACCCTCCCCTGGACCCTAAACCGTCCCCGTCCCCTAACACTAACCCTAGCCCGAACCCTAACCCTAACCCTTCCCCGAAGCCTAACCCTCACCGGTCCCCTAATCCTAACCCGTACGCTAACACTAACCCGCGCCCTCACACGTACGCTCCCCCTAAAGCGTTGTCGTACCCTCCCCTGGACCCTAAACCGTCCCCGTCCCCTAACCCTAACCCTAGCCCGAACCCTAACCCTAACCCTTCCCCGAAGCCTGACCCTCACCCGTCCCCTAATCCTAACCCGTACGCTAACACTAACCCGCGCCCTCACAAGTACGCTCCCCCTAAAGCGTTGTCGTACCCTCCCCTGGACCCCAAACCGTCCCCGTCCCCTAACCCTAACCCTAGCAAGAACCCTAAGCCTAACCATTCCCCGAAGCCTGACCCTCACCCGTCCCCTAATCCTCACCCGTACGCTAACACTAACCCGCGCCCTCACACGTACGCTCCCCCTAAAGCGTTGTCGTACCCTCCCCTGGACCCTAAACTGTCCCCGTCCCCTAACCCTAACCCTAGCCCGAACCCTAACCCTAACCCTTCTCCGAAGCCTGACCCTCACCTGACCCCTAATCCTAACACGTACGCTAACACTATCCCGCGCCCTCACGCGTACGCTCCCCCTAAAGAGTTGTCGTACCCTCCCCTGGACCCTAAACCGTCCCCGTCCCCTAACTCTAACCCTAGCCCGAACCCTAACCCTAACCCTTCCCCGAAGCCTGACCCTCACCCGTCCCCTAATCCTCACTCGTACGCTAACACTAACACACGCCCTAACAAGTACGCTCCCCCTAAAGCGTTGTCGTACCCTCCCCTGGAGCCTAAACCGTCCCCGTCCCCAACCCAAACCCTAGCCCGAACTCTAACCCTAACCCTTCCCCGAAGCCTGACCCTCACCCGTCCCCTAATCCTAACACGTACGCTAACACTAACCCGCGCCCTCACACGTACGCTCCCCCTAAAGCGTTGTCGTACCTCCCCTGGACCCTAAACCGTCCCCGTCCCCTAAACCTAACCCTAGCCCGAACCCTAACCCTAACCCTTCCCCGAAGCCTGACCCTCACCCGTCCCCTAATCCTAATCCGTACGCTAACACTAACCCGCACCCTCACACGTACGCTCCCCCTAAAGCGTTGTCGTACCCTCCCCTGGACCCTAAACTGTCCCCGTCCCCTAACCCTAACCCTAGCCCGAACCCTAACCCTAACCCTTCCCCGAAGCCTGACCCTCTCCCGTCCCCTAATCCTAACCCGTACGCTAACACTAACCCGCGCCCTCACGCGTACGCTCCCCTTAAAGCGTTGTCGTACCCTCCCCTGGACCCTAAACCGTCCCCGTCCCCGTCCCCTAACCCTAACCCTTGCCCGAACCCTAAACCTAAACCTTCCCCCAAGCCTAACCCTCACCCGTCCCCTAATCCTAACCCGTACGCTAACACTAACCCGCGCCCTCACACGTACGCTCCCCCTAATGCGTTGTCGTACCCTCCCCTGGACCCTAAACCGTCCCCGTCCCCTAACCATAACCCTAGCCCGAACCTTAACCCTAACAATTCCCCGAAGGCTGACCCTCACCCGTCCCCTAATCCTCACCCGTACGCTAACACTAACCCGCGCCCTCACACGTACGCTCCCCCTAAAGCGTTGTCGTACCCTCCCCTGGACCCTAAACCGTCCCCGTCCCCAACCCTAACCCTAGCCCGAACCCTAACCCTAACCCTTCCCCGAAGCCTGACACTCACCAATCCCCTAATCCTCAACAGTACGCTAACACTAACCCGCGCCCTCACACGTACGCTCCCCCTAAAGCGTTGTCGTACCCTCCCCTGGACCCTAAACCGTCCCCGTCCCCTAACACTAACCGTAGCCCGAACCCTAACCCTAACCCTTCCCCGAAGCCTGACCCTCACCCGTCCCCTAATCCTAACCCGTACGCTAACACTAACCCACGCCCTCACACGTACGCTCCCCCTAAAGCGTTGTCGTACCCTCCCCTGGACCCTAAACCGTCCCGTCACCTAACCCTAACCCTTCCCCGAAGCCTGACCCTCACCCGTCCCCTAATCCTAACACGTACGCTAACACTAACCTGCGCCCTCACACGTACGCTCCCCCTAAAGCGTTGTCGTACCCTCCCCTGGACCCTAAACCGTCCCCGTCCCCTAACCATAACCCTAGCCCGAACCCTAACCCTAAACCTTCCCCGAAGCCTGACCCTCACCCGTCCCCTATTCCTAACCCGTACGCTAACACTAACCCGCGCCCTCACACGTACGCTCCCCCTAAAGCGTTGTCGTACCCTCCCCTGGACCCTAAACCGTCCCCGTCCCCTAACACTAACCCTAGCCCGAACCCTAACCCTAACGCTTCCCCGAAGCCTGACCCTCACCCGTCCCCTAATCCTAACCCGTACGCTAACACTAACCCACGCCCTCACACGTACGCTCCCCCTAAAGCGTTGTCGTACCCTCCCATGGACCCTAAACCGTCCCCGTCCCCTAACCATAACCCTAGCCCGAACCTTAACCCTAACACTTCCCCGAAGGCTGACCCTCACCCGTCCCCTAATCCTCACCCGTACGCTAACACTAACCCGTGCCCTCACACGTACGCTCCCCCTAAAGCGTTGTCGTACCCTCCCCTGGACCCTAAACCGTCCCCGTCCCCAACCCTAACCCTAGCCCGAACCCTAACCCTAACCCTTCCCCGAAGCCTGACACTCACCAATCCCCTAATCCTCAACCGTACGCTAACACTAACCCGCGCCCTCACACGTACGCTCCCCCTAAAGCGTTGTCGTACCCTCCCCTGGACCCTAAACCGTCCCCGTCCCCTAACACTAACCGTAGCCCGAACCCTAACCCTAACCCTTCCCCGAAGCCTGACCCTCACCCGTCCCCTAATCCTAACCAGTACGCTAACACTAACCCACGCCCTCACACGTACGCTCCCCCTAAAGCGTTGTCGTACCCTCCCCTGGACCCTAAACCGTCCCGTCACCTAACCCTAACCCTTCCCCGAAGCC
This sequence comes from Globicephala melas, assembly GCF_963455315.2. NCBI lineage: Eukaryota > Metazoa > Chordata > Mammalia > Artiodactyla > Delphinidae > Globicephala > Globicephala melas. The sequence goes on from NW_027207210.1 coordinate 3,484,296, forward strand.
TGACCCTCACCCGTCCCCTAATCCTAACACGTACGCTAACACTAACCTGCGCCCTCACACGTACGCTCCCCCTAATGCGTTGTCGTACCCTCCCCTGGACCCTAAACCGTCCCCGTCCCCTAACCCTAACCCTAGCCCGAACCCTAACCCTAACCCTTCCCCGAAGCCTGACCCTCTCCCGTCCCCTAATCCTAACCCGTACGCTAACACTAACCCGCGCCCTCACGCGTACGCTCCCCTTAAAGCGTTGTCGTACCCTCCCCTGGACCCTAAACCGTACCCGTCCCCGTCCCCTAACCCTAACCCTAGCCCGAACCCTAAACCTAAACCTTCCCCCAAGCCTAACCCTCACCCGTCCCCTAATCCTAACCCGTACGCTAACACTAACCCGCGCCCTCACACGTACGCTCCCCCTAATGCGTTGTCGTACCCTCCCCTGGACCCTAAACCGTCCCCGTCCCCTAACCATAACCCTAGCCCGAACCTTAACCCTAACACTTCCCCGAAGGCTGACCCTCACCCGTCCCCTAATCCTCACCCGTACGCTAACACTAACCCGCGCCCTCACACGTACGCTCCCCCTAAAGCGTTGTCGTACCCTCCCCTGGACCCTAAACCGTCCCCGTCCCCAACCCTAACCCTAGCCCGAACCCTAACCCTAACCCTTCCCCGAAGCCTGACACTCACCAATCCCCTAATCCTCAACCGTACGCTAACACTAACCCGCGCCCTCACACGTACGCTCCCCCTAAAGCGTTGTCGTACCCTCCCCTGGACCCTAAACCGTCCCCGTCCCCTAACACTAACCGTAGCCCGAACCCTAACCCTAACCCTTCCCCGAAGCCTGACCCTCACCCGTCCCCTAATCCTAACCCGTACGCTAACACTAACCCACGCCCTCACACGTACGCTCCCCCTAAAGCGTTGTCGTACCCTCCCCTGGACCCTAAACCGTCCCGTCACCTAACCCTAACCCTTCCCCGAAGCCTGACCCTCACCCGTCCCCTAATCCTAACACGTACGCTAACACTAACCTGCGCCCTCACACGTACGCTCCCCCTAAAGCGTTGTCGTACCCTCCCCTGGACCCTAAACCGTCCCCGTCCCCTAACCATAACCCTAGCCCGAACCCTAACCCTAAACCTTCCCCGAAGCCTGACCCTCACCCGTCCCCTATTCCTAACCCGTACGCTAACACTAACCCGCGCCCTCACACGTACGCTCCCCCTAAAGCGTTGTCGTACCCTCCCCTGGACCCTAAACCGTCCCCGTCCCCTAACACTAACCCTAGCCCGAACCCTAACCCTAACGCTTCCCCGAAGCCTGACCCTAACCCGTCCCCTAATCCTAACCCGTACGCTAACACTAACCCACGCCCTCACACGTACGCTCCCCCTAAAGCGTTGTCGTACCCTCCCATGGACCCTAAACCGTCCCCGTCCCCTAACCATAACCCTAGCCCGAACCTTAACCCTAACACTTCCCCGAAGGCTGACCCTCACCCGTCCCCTAATCCTCACCCGTACGCTAACACTAACCCGTGCCCTCACACGTACGCTCCCCCTAAAGCGTTGTCGTACCCTCCCCTGGACCCTAAACCGTCCCCGTCCCCAACCCTAACCCTAGCCCGAACCCTAACCCTAACCCTTCCCCGAAGCCTGACACTCACCAATCCCCTAATCCTCAACCGTACGCTAACACTAACCCGCGCCCTCACACGTACGCTCCCCCTAAAGCGTTGTCGTACCCTCCCCTGGACCCTAAACCGTCCCCGTCCCCTAACACTAACCGTAGCCCGAACCCTAACCCTAACCCTTCCCCGAAGCCTGACCCTCACCCGTCCCCTAATCCTAACCCGTACGCTAACACTAACCCACGCCCTCACACGTACGCTCCCCCTAAAGCGTTGTCGTACCCTCCCCTGGACCCTAAACCGTCCCGTCACCTAACCCTAACCCTTCCCCGAAGCCTGACCCTCACCCGTCCCCTAATCCTAACACGTACGCTAACACTAACCTGCGCCCTCACACGTACGCTCCCCTTAATGCGTTGTCGTACCCTCCCCTGGACCCTAAACCGTCCCCGTCCCCTAACCCTAACCCTAGCCCGAACCCTAAACCTAAACCTTCCCCCAAGCCTAACCCTCACCCGTCCCCTAATGCTAACCCGTACGCTAACACTAACCCGCGCCCTCACACGTACGCTCCCCCTAATGCGTTGTCGTACCCTCCCCTGGACCCTAAACCGTCCCCGTCCCCTAACCATAACCCTAGCCCGAACCTTAAACCTAACACTTCCCCGAAGGCTGACCCTCACCCGTCCCCTAATCCTCACCCGTACGCTAACACTAACCCGCGCCCTCACACGTACGCTCCCCCTAAAGCGTTGTCGTACCCTCCCCTGGACCCTAAACCGTCCCCGTCCCCAACCCTAACCCTAGCCCGAACCCTAACCCTAACCCTTCCCCGAAGCCTGACACTCACCAATCCCCTAATCCTCAACCGTACGCTAACACTAACCCGCGCCCTCACACGTACGCTCCCCCTAAAGCGTTGTTGTACCCTCCCCTGGACCCTAAACCGTCCCGTCACCTAACCCTAACCCTTCCCCGAAGCCTGACCCTCACCCGTCCCCTAATCCTAACACGTACGCTAACACTAACCCGCGCCCTCACACGTACGCTCCCCCTAAAGCGTTGTCGTACCCTCCCCTGGACCCTAAACCGTCCCAGTCCCCTAACCCTAACCCTAGCCCGAACCCTAACCCTAACCCTTCCCCGAAGCCTGACCCTCACCCGTCCCCTAATCCTAACCCGTACGCTAACACTAACCCGCGCCCTCACAAGTACGCTCCCCCTAAAGCGTTGTCGTACCCTCCCCTGGACCCCAAACCGTCCCCGTCCCCTAACCCTAACCCTAGCAAGAACCCTAAGCCTAACCATTCCCCGAAGCCTGACCCTCACCCGTCCCCTAATCCTCACCCGTACGCTAACACTAACCCGCGCCCTCACACGTACGCTCCCCCTAAAGCGTTGTCGTACCCTCCCCTGGACCCTAAACTGTCCCCGTCCCCTAACCCTAACCCTAGCCCGAACCCTAACCCTAACCCTTCTCCGAAGCCTGACCCTCACCTGACCCCTAATCCTAACACGTACGCTAACACTATCCCGCGCCCTCACGCATACGCTCCCCCTAAAGAGTTGTCGTACCCTCCCCTGGACCCTAAACCGTCCCCGTCCCCTAACTCTAACCCTAGCCCGAACCCTAACCCTAACCCTTCCCCGAAGCCTGACCCTCACCCGTCCCCTAATCCTCACTCGTACGCTAACACTAACACACGCCCTAACAAGTACGCTCCCCCTAAAGCGTTGTCGTACCCTCCCCTGGAGCCTAAACCGTCCCCGTCCCCAACCCAAACCCTAGCCCGAACTCTAACCCTAACCCTTCCCCGAAGCCTGACCCTCACCCGTCCCCTAATCCTAACACGTACGCTAACACTAACCCGCGCCCTCACACGTACGCTCCCCCTAAAGCGTTGTCGTACCTCCCCTGGACCCTAAACCGTCCCCGTCCCCAACACTAACCCTAGCCCGAACCCTAACCCTAACCCTTCCCCGAAGCCTGACCCTCACCCGTCCCCTAATCCTAACCCGTACGCTAACACTAACCCACAACCTCACACGTACGCTCCCCCTAAAGCGTTGTCGTACCCTCCCCTGGACCCTAAACCATCCCCGTCCCCTAACCCTAACCCTAGCCCGAACCCTAACCCTAACCCTTCCCCGAAGCCTGACCTCCACCCGTCCCCTAATCCTAACCCGTACGCTAACACTAACCCGCGCCCTCACACGTACGCTCCCCCTAAAGCGTTGTCGTACCCTCCCCTGGACCCTAAACTGTCCCCGTCCCCTAACCCTAACCCTAGCCCGAACCCTAACCCTAACCCTTCCCCGAAGCCTGACCCTCACCCGTCCCCTAATCCTAACCCGTACGCTAACACTAACCAGCGCCCTCATGCGTACGCTCCCCCTAAAGCGTTGTCGTACCCTCCCCTGGACCCTAAACCGTCCCCGTCCCCTAAACCTAACCCTAGCCCGAACCCTAACCCTAACCCTTCCCCGAAGCCTGACCCTCACCGGTCCCCTAATCCTAACCCGTACGCTAACACTAACCCGCACCCTCACACGTACGCTCCCCCTAAAGCGTTGTCGTACCCTCCCCTGGACCCTAAACTGTCCCCGTCCCCTAATCCCAACCCTAGCCCGAACCCTAACCCTAACCCTTCCCCGAAGCCTGACCCTCTCCCGTCCCCTAATCCTAACCCGTACGCTAACACTAACCCGCGCCCTCACGCGTACGCTCCCCTTAAAGCGTTGTCGTACTCTCCCCTGGACCCTAAACCGTCCCCGTCCCCGTCCCCTAACCCTAACCCTAGCCCGAACCCTAAACCTAAACCTTCCCCCAAGCCTAACCCTCACCCGTCCCCTAATCCTAACCCGTACGCTAACACTAACCCGCGCCCTCACACGTACGCTCCCCCTAATGCGTTGTCGTACCCTCCCCTGGACCCTAAACCGTCCCCGTCCCCTAACCATAACCCTAGCCCGAACCTTAACCCTAACACTTCCCCGAAGGCTGACCCTCACCCTTCCCCTAATCCTCACCCGTACCTAACACTAACCCGCGCCCTCACACGTACGCTCCCCCTAAAGCGTTGTCGTACCCTCCCCTGGACCCTAAACCGTCCCCGTCCCCAACCCTAACCCTAGCCCGAACCCTAACCCTAACCCTTCCCCGAAGCCTGACACTCACCAATCCCCTAATCCTCAACCGTACGCTAACACTAACCCGCGCCCTCACACGTACGCTCCCCCTAAAGCGTTGTCGTACCCTCCCCTGGACCCTAAACCGTCCCCGTCCCCTAACACTAACCGTAGCCCGAACCCTAACCCTAACCCTTCCCCGAAGCCTGACCCTCACCCGTCCCCTAATCCTAACCCGTACGCTAACACTAACCCACGCCCTCACACGTACGCTCCCCCTAAAGCGTTGTCGTACCCTCCCCTGGACCCTAAACCGTCCCGTCACCTAACCCTAACCCTTCCCCGAAGCCTGACCCTCACCCGTCCCCTAATCCTAACACGTACGCTAACACTAACCTGCGCCCTCACACGTACGCTCCCCCTAAAGCGTTGTCGTACCCTCCCCTGGACCCTAAACCGTCCCCGTCCCCTAACCATAACCCTAGCCCGAACCCTAACCCTAAACCTTCCCCGAAGCCTGACCCTCACCCGTCCCCTATTCCTAACCCGTACGCTAACACTAACCCGCGCCCTCACACGTACGCTCCCCCTAAAGCGTTGTCGTACCCTCCCCTGGACCCTAAACCGTCCCCGTCCCCTAACACTAACCCTAGCCCGAACCCTAACCCTAACGCTTCCCCGAAGCCTGACCCTCACCCGTCCCCTAATCCTAACCCGTACGCTAACACTAACCCACGCCCTCACACGTACGCTCCCCCTAAAGCGTTGTCGTACCCTCCCATGGACCCTAAACCGTCCCCGTCCCCTAACCATAACCCTAGCCCGAACCTTAACCCTAACACTTCCCCGAAGGCTGACCCTCACCCGTCCCCTAATCCTCACCCGTACGCTAACACTAACCCGTGCCCTCACACGTACGCTCCCCCTAAAGCGTTGTCGTACCCTCCCCTGGACCCTAAACCGTCCCCGTCCCCAACCCTAACCCTAGCCCGAACCCTAACCCTAACCCTTCCCCGAAGCCTGACACTCACCAATCCCCTAATCCTCAACCGTACGCTAACACTAACCCGCGCCCTCACACGTACGCTCCCCCTAAAGCGTTGTCGTACCCTCCCCTGGACCCTAAACCGTCCCCGTCCCCTAACACTAACCGTAGCCCGAACCCTAACCCTAACCCTTCCCCGAAGCCTGACCCTCACCCGTCCACTAATCCTAACCCGTACGCTAACACTAACCCACGCCCTCACACGTACGCTCCCCCTAAAGCGTTGTCGTACCCTCCCCTGGACCCTAAACCGTCCCGTCACCTAACCCTAACCCTTCCCCGAAGCCTGACCCTCACCCGTCCCCTAATCCTAACACGTACGCTAACACTAACCTGCGCCCTCACACGTACGCTCCCCCTAATGCGTTGTCGTACCCTCCCCTGGACCCTAAACCTTCCCCGTCCCCTAACCCTAACCCTAGCCCGAACCCTAAACCTAAACCTTCCCCCAAGCCTAACCCTCACCCGTCCCCTAATCCTAACCCGTACGCTAACACTAACCCGCGCCCTCACACGTACGCTCCCCCTAATGCGTTGTCGTACCCTCCCCTGGACCCTAAACCGTCCCCGTCCCCTAACCATAACCCTAGCCCGAACCTTAACCCTAACACTTCCCCGAAGGCTGACCCTCACCCGTCCCCTAATCCTCACCCGTACGCTAACACTAACCCGCGCCCTCACACGTACGCTCCCCCTAAAGCGTTGTCGTACCCTCCCCTGGACCCTAAACCGTCCCCGTCCCCAACCCTAACCCTAGCCCGAACCCTAACCCTAACCCTTCCCCGAAGCCTGACACTCACCAATCCCCTAATCCTCAAACATACGCTAACACTAACCCGCGCCCTCACACGTACGCTCCCCCTAAAGCGTTGTCGTACCCTCCCCTGGACCCTAAACCGTCCCCGTCCCCTAACACTAACCCTAGCCCGAACCCTAACCCTAACGCTTCCCCGAAGCCTGACCCTCACCCGTCCCCTAATCCTAACCCGTACGCTAACACTAACCCGCGCCCTCACGCGTACGCTCCCCTTAAAGCGTTGTCGTACCCTCCCCTGGACCCTAAACCGTCCCCGTCCCCGTCCCCTAACCCTAACCCTTGCCCGAACCCTAAACCTAAACCTTCCCCCAAGCCTAACCCTCACCCGTCCCCTAATCCTAACCCGTACGCTAACACTAACCCGCGCCCTCACACGTACGCTCCCCCTAATGCGTTGTCGTACCCTCCCCTGGACCCTAAACCGTCCCCGTCCCCTAACCATAACCCTAGCCCGAACCTTAACCCTAACAATTCCCCGAAGGCTGACCCTCACCCGTCCCCTAATCCTCACCCGTACGCTAACACTAACCCGCGCCCTCACACGTACGCTCCCCCTAAAGCGTTGTCGTACCCTCCCCTGGACCCTAAACCGTCCCCGTCCCCAACCCTAACCCTAGCCCGAACCCTAACCCTAACCCTTCCCCGAAGCCTGACACTCACCAATCCCCTAATCCTCAACAGTACGCTAACACTAACCCGCGCCCTCACACGTACGCTCCCCCTAAAGCGTTGTCGTACCCTCCCCTGGACCCTAAACCGTCCCCGTCCCCTAACACTAACCGTAGCCCGAACCCTAACCCTAACCCTTCCCCGAAGCCTGACCCTCACCCGTCCCCTAATCCTAACCCGTACGCTAACACTAACCCACGCCCTCACACGTACGCTCCCCCTAAAGCGTTGTCGTACCCTCCCCTGGACCCTAAACCGTCCCGTCACCTAACCCTAACACTTCCCCGAAGCCTGACCCTCACCCGTCCCCTAATCCTAACACGTACGCTAACACTAACCTGCGCCCTCACACGTACGCTCCCCCTAAAGCGTTGTCGTACCCTCCCCTGGACCCTAAACCGTCCCCGTCCCCTAACCATAACCCTAGCCCGAACCCTAACCCTAAACCTTCCCCGAAGCCTGACCCTCACCCGTCCCCTATTCCTAACCCGTACGCTAACACTAACCCGCGCCCTCACACGTACGCTCCCCCTAAAGCGTTGTCGTACCCTCCCCTGGACCCTAAACCGTCCCCGTCCCCTAACACTAACCCTAGCCCGAACCCTAACCCTAACGCTTCCCCGAAGCCTGACCCTCACCCGTCCCCTAATCCTAACCCGTACGCTAACACTAACCCACGCCCTCACACGTACGCTCCCCCTAAAGCGTTGTCGTACCCTCCCATGGACCCTAAACCGTCCCCGTCCCCTAACCATAACCCTAGCCCGAACCTTAACCCTAACACTTCCCCGAAGGCTGACCCTCACCCGTCCCCTAATCCTCACCCGTACGCTAACACTAACCCGTGCCCTCACACGTACGCTCCCCCTAAAGCGTTGTCGTACCCTCCCCTGGACCCTAAACCGTCCCCGTCCCCAACCCTAACCCTAGCCCGAACCCTAACCCTAACCCTTCCCCGAAGCCTGACACTCACCAATCCCCTAATCCTCAACCGTACGCTAACACTAACCCGCGCCCTCACACGTACGCTCCCCCTAAAGCGTTGTCGTACCCTCCCCTGGACCCTAAACCGTCCCCGTCCCCTAACACTAACCGTAGCCCGAACCCTAACCCTAACCCTTCCCCGAAGCCTGACCCTCACCCGTCCCCTAATCCTAACCAGTACGCTAACACTAACCCACGCCCTCACACGTACGCTCCCCCTAAAGCGTTGTCGTACCCTCCCCTGGACCCTAAACCGTCCCGTCACCTAACCCTAACCCTTCCCCGAAGCCTGACCCTCACCCGTCCCCTAATCCTAACACGTACGCTAACACTAACCTGCGCCCTCACACGTACGCTCCCCCTAATGCGTTGTCGTACCCTCCCCTGGACCCTAAACCGTCCCCGTCCCCTAACCCTAACCCTAGCCCGAACCCTAACCCTAACCCTTCCCCGAAGCCTGACCCTCTCCCGTCCCCTAATCCTAACCCGTACGCTAACACTAACCCGCGCCCTCACGCGTACGCTCCCCTTAAAGCGTTGTCGTACCCTCCCCTGGACCCTAAACCGTACCCGTCCCCGTCCCCTAACCCTAACCCTAGCCCGAACCCTAAACCTAAACCTTCCCCCAAGCCTAACCCTCACCCGTCCCCTAATCCTAACCCGTACGCTAACACTAACCCGCGCCCTCACACGTACGCTCCCCCTAATGCGTTGTCGTACCCTCCCCTGGACCCTAAACCGTCCCCGTCCCCTAACCATAACCCTAGCCCGAACCTTAACCCTAACACTTCCCCGAAGGCTGACCCTCACCCGTCCCCTAATCCTCACCCGTACGCTAACACTAACCCGCGCCCTCACACGTACGCTCCCCCTAAAGCGTTGTCGTACCCTCCCCTGGACCCTAAACCGTCCCCGTCCCCAACCCTAACCCTAGCCCGAACCCTAACCCTAACCCTTCCCCGAAGCCTGACACTCACCAATCCCCTAATCCTCAACCGTACGCTAACACTAACCCGCGCCCTCACACGTACGCTCCCCCTAAAGCGTTGTCGTACCCTCCCCTGGACCCTAAACCGTCCCCGTCCCCTAACACTAACCGTAGCCCGAACCCTAACCCTAACCCTTCCCCGAAGCCTGACCCTCACCCGTCCCCTAATCCTAACCCGTACGCTAACACTAACCCACGCCCTCACACGTACGCTCCCCCTAAAGCGTTGTCGTACCCTCCCCTGGACCCTAAACCGTCCCGTCACCTAACCCTAACCCTTCCCCGAAGCCTGACCCTCACCCGTCCCCTAATCCTAACACGTACGCTAACACTAACCTGCGCCCTCACACGTACGCTCCCCCTAAAGCGTTGTCGTACCCTCCCCTGGACCCTAAACCGTCCCCGTCCCCTAACCATAACCCTAGCCCGAACCCTAACCCTAAACCTTCCCCGAAGCCTGACCCTCACCCGTCCCCTATTCCTAACCCGTACGCTAACACTAACCCGCGCCCTCACACGTACGCTCCCCCTAAAGCGTTGTCGTACCCTCCCCTGGACCCTAAACCGTCCCCGTCCCCTAACACTAACCCTAGCCCGAACCCTAACCCTAACGCTTCCCCGAAGCCTGACCCTAACCCGTCCCCTAATCCTAACCCGTACGCTAACACTAACCCACGCCCTCACACGTACGCTCCCCCTAAAGCGTTGTCGTACCCTCCCATGGACCCTAAACCGTCCCCGTCCCCTAACCATAACCCTAGCCCGAACCTTAACCCTAACACTTCCCCGAAGGCTGACCCTCACCCGTCCCCTAATCCTCACCCGTACGCTAACACTAACCCGTGCCCTCACACGTACGCTCCCCCTAAAGCGTTGTCGTACCCTCCCCTGGACCCTAAACCGTCCCCGTCCCCAACCCTAACCCTAGCCCGAACCCTAACCCTAACCCTTCCCCGAAGCCTGACACTCACCAATCCCCTAATCCTCAACCGTACGCTAACACTAACCCGCGCCCTCACACGTACGCTCCCCCTAAAGCGTTGTCGTACCCTCCCCTGGACCCTAAACCGTCCCCGTCCCCTAACACTAACCGTAGCCCGAACCCTAACCCTAACCCTTCCCCGAAGCCTGACCCTCACCCGTCCCCTAATCCTAACCCGTACGCTAACACTAACCCACGCCCTCACACGTACGCTCCCCCTAAATCGTTGTCGTACCCTCCCCTGGACCCTAAACCGTCCCGTCACCTAACCCTAACCCTTCCCCGAAGCCTGACCCTCACCCGTCCCCTAATCCTAACACGTACGCTAACACTAACCTGCGCCCTCACACGTACGCTCCCCCTAATGCGTTGTCGTACCCTCCCCTGGACCCTAAACCGTCCCCGTCCCCTAACCCTAACCCTAGCCCGAACCCTAAACCTAAACCTTCCCCCAAGCCTAACCCTCACCCGTCCCCTAATGCTAACCCGTACGCTAACACTAACCCGCGCCCTCACACGTACGCTCCCCCTAATGCGTTGTCGTACCCTCCCCTGGACCCTAAACCGTCCCCGTCCCCTAACCATAACCCTAGCCCGAACCTTAAACCTAACACTTCCCCGAAGGCTGACCCTCACCCGTCCCCTAATCCTCACCCGTACGCTAACACTAACCCGCGCCCTCACACGTACGCTCCCCCTAAAGCGTTGTCGTACCCTCCCCTGGACCCTAAACCGTCCCCGTCCCCAACCCTAACCCTAGCCCGAACCCTAACCCTAACCCTTCCCCGAAGCCTGACACTCACCAATCCCCTAATCCTCAACCGTACGCTAACACTAACCCGCGCCCTCACACGTACGCTCCCCCTAAAGCATTGTCGTACCCTCCCCTGGACCCTAAACCGTCCCGTCACCTAACCCTAACCCTTCCCCGAAGCCTGACCCTCACCCGTCCCCTAATCCTAACACGTACGCTAACACTAACCCGCGCCCTCACACGTACGCTCCCCCTAAAGCGTTGTCGTACCCTCCCCTGGACCCTAAACCGTCCCAGTCCCCTAACCCTAACCCTAGCCCGAACCCTAACCCTAACCCTTCCCCGAAGCCTGACCCTCACCCGTCCCCTAATCCTAACCCGTACGCTAACACTAACCCGCGCCCTCACAAGTACGCTCCCCCTAAAGCGTTGTCGTACCCTCCCCTGGACCCCAAACCGTCCCCGTCCCCTAACCCTAACCCTAGCAAGAACCCTAAGCCTAACCATTCCCCGAAGCCTGACCCTCACCCGTCCCCTAATCCTCACCCGTACGCTAACACTAACCCGCGCCCTCACACGTACGCTCCCCCTAAAGCGTTGTCGTACCCTCCCCTGGACCCTAAACTGTCCCCGTCCCCTAACCCTAACCCTAGCCCGAACCCTAACCCTAACCCTTCTCCGAAGCCTGACCCTCACCTGACCCCTAATCCTAACACGTACGCTAACACTATCCCGCGCCCTCACGCATACGCTCCCCCTAAAGAGTTGTCGTACCCTCCCCTGGACCCTAAACCGTCCCCGTCCCCTAACTCTAACCCTAGCCCGAACCCTAACCCTAACCCTTCCCCGAAGCCTGACCCTCACCCGTCCCCTAATCCTCACTCGTACGCTAACACTAACACACGCCCTAACAAGTACGCTCCCCCTAAAGCGTTGTCGTACCTCCCCTGGACCCTAAACCGTCCCCGTCCCCAACACTAACCCTAGCCCGAACCCTAACCCTAACCCTTCCCCGAAGCCTGACCCTCACCCGTCCCCTAATCCTAACCCGTACGCTAACACTAACCCACAACCTCACACGTACGCTCCCCCTAAAGCGTTGTCGTACCCTCCCCTGGACCCTAAACCATCCCCGTCCCCTAACCCTAACCCTAGCCCGAACCCTAACCCTAACCCTTCCCCGAAGCCTGACCCCCACCCGTCCCCTAATCCTAACCCGTACGCTAACACTAACCCGCGCCCTCACACGTACGCTCCCCCTAAAGCGTTGTCGTACCCTCCCCTGGACCCTAAACTGTCCCCGTCCCCTAACCCTAACCCTAGCCCGAACCCTAACCCTAACCCTTCCCCGAAGCCTGACCCTCACCCGTCCCCTAATCCTAACCCGTACGCTAACACTAACCAGCGCCCTCATGCGTACGCTCCCCCTAAAGCGTTGTCGTACCCTCCCCTGGACCCTAAACCGTCCCCGTCCCCTAAACCTAACCCTAGCCCGAACCCTAACCCTAACCCTTCCCCGAAGCCTGACCCTCACCCGTCCCCTAATCCTAACCCGTACGCTAACACTAACCCGCACCCTCACACGTACGCTCCCCCTAAAGCGTTGTCGTACCCTCCCCTGGACCCTAAACTGTCCCCGTCCCCTAACCCTAACCCTAGCCCGAACCCTAACCCTAACCCTTCCCCGAAGCCTGACCCTCTCCCGTCCCCTAATCCTAACCCGTACGCTAACACTAACCCGCGCCCTCACGCGTACGCTCCCCTTAAAGAGTTGTCGTACTCTCCCCTGGACCCTAAACCGTCCCCGTCCCCGTCCCCTAACCCTAACCCTAGCCCGAACCCTAAACCTAAACCTTCCCCCAAGCCTAACCCTCACCCGTCCCCTAATCCTAACCCGTACGCTAACACTAACCCGCGCCCTCACACGTACGCTCCCCCTAATGCGTTGTCGTACCCTCCCCTGGACCCTAAACCGTCCCCGTCCCCTAACCATAACCCTAGCCCGAACCTTAACCCTAACACTTCCCCGAAGGCTGACCCTCACCCTTCCCCTAATCCTCACCCGTACCTAACACTAACCCGCGCCCTCACACGTACGCTCCCCCTAAAGCGTTGTCGTACCCTCCCCTGGACCCTAAACCGTCCCCGTCCCCAACCCTAACCCTAGCCCGAACCCTAACCCTAACCCTTCCCCGAAGCCTGACACTCACCAATCCCCTAATCCTCAACCGTACGCTAACACTAACCCGCGCCCTCACACGTACGCTCCCCCTAAAGCGTTGTCGTACCCTCCCCTGGACCCTAAACCGTCCCCGTCCCCTAACACTAACCGTAGCCCGAACCCTAACCCTAACCCTTCCCCGAAGCCTGACCCTCACCCGTCCCCTAATCCTAACCCGTACGCTAACACTAACCCACGCCCTCACACGTACGCTCCCCCTAAAGCGTTGTCGTACCCTCCCCTGGACCCTAAACCGTCCCGTCACCTAACCCTAACCCTTCCCCGAAGCCTGACCCTCACCCGTCCCCTAATCCTAACACGTACGCTAACACTAACCTGCGCCCTCACACGTACGCTCCCCCTAAAGCGTTGTCGTACCCTCCCCTGGACCCTAAACCGTCCCCGTCCCCTAACCATAACCCTAGCCCGAACCCTAACCCTAAACCTTCCCCGAAGCCTGACCCTCACCCGTCCCCTATTCCTAACCCGTACGCTAACACTAACCCGCGCCCTCACACGTACGCTCCCCCTAAAGCGTTGTCGTACCCTCCCCTGGACCCTAAACCGTCCCCGTCCCCTAACACTAACCCTAGCCCGAACCCTAACCCTAACGCTTCCCCGAAGCCTGACCCTCACCCGTCCCCTAATCCTAACCCGTACGCTAACACTAACCCACGCCCTCACACGTACGCTCCCCCTAAAGCGTTGTCGTACCCTCCCATGGACCCTAAACCGTCCCCGTCCCCTAACCATAACCCTAGCCCGAACCTTAACCCTAACACTTCCCCGAAGGCTGACCCTCACCCGTCCCCTAATCCTCACCCGTACGCTAACACTAACCCGTGCCCTCACACGTACGCTCCCCCTAAAGCGTTGTCGTACCCTCCCCTGGACCCTAAACCGTCCCCGTCCCCAACCCTAACCCTAGCCCGAACCCTAACCCTAACCCTTCCCCGAAGCCTGACACTCACCAATCCCCTAATCCTCAACCGTACGCTAACACTAACCCGCGCCCTCACACGTACGCTCCCCCTAAAGCGTTGTCGTACCCTCCCCTGGACCCTAAACCGTCCCCGTCCCCTAACACTAACCGTAGCCCGAACCCTAACCCTAACCCTTCCCCGAAGCCTGACCCTCACCCGTCCACTAATCCTAACCCGTACGCTAACACTAACCCACGCCCTCACACGTACGCTCCCCCTAAAGCGTTGTCGTACCCTCCCCTGGACCCTAAACCGTCCCGTCACCTAACCCTAACCCTTCCCCGAAGCCTGACCCTCACCCGTCCCCTAATCCTAACACGTACGCTAACACTAACCTGCGCCCTCACACGTACGCTCCCCCTAATGCGTTGTCGTACCCTCCCCTGGACCCTAAACCTTCCCCGTCCCCTAACCCTAACCCTAGCCCGAACCCTAAACCTAAACCTTCCCCCAAGCCTAACCCTCACCCGTCCCCTAATCCTAACCCGTACGCTAACACTAACCCGCGCCCTCACACGTACGCTCCCCCTAATGCGTTGTCGTACCCTCCCCTGGACCCTAAACCGTCCCCGTCCCCTAACCATAACCCTAGCCCGAACCTTAACCCTAACACTTCCCCGAAGGCTGACCCTCACCCGTCCCCTAATCCTCACCCGTACGCTAACACTAACCCGCGCCCTCACACGTACGCTCCCCCTAAAGCGTTGTCGTACCCTCCCCTGGACCCTAAACCGTCCCCGTCCCCAACCCTAACCCTAGCCCGAACCCTAACCCTAACCCTTCCCCGAAGCCTGACACTCACCAATCCCCTAATCCTCAAACATACGCTAACACTAACCCGCGCCCTCACACGTACGCTCCCCCTAAAGCGTTGTCGTACCCTCCCCTGGACCCTAAACCGTCCCCGTCCCCTAACACTAACCCTAGCCCGAACCCTAACCCTAACGCTTCCCCGAAGCCTGACCCTCACCCGTCCCCTAATCCTAACCCGTACGCTAACACTAACCCACGCCCTCACACGTACGCTCCCCCTAAAGCGTTGTCGTACCCTCCCATGGACCCTAAACCGTCCCCGTCCCCTAACCCTAACCCTAGCCCGAACCCTAACCCTAACCGTTCCCCGAAGCCTGACACTCTCCCGTCCCCTAATCCTAAACCGTACGCTAACAATAACCCGCGCCCTCACGCGTACGCTCCCCCTAAAGCGTTGTCGTACCCTCCCCTGGACTCTAAACCGTCCCCGTCCCCTAACCCTAACCCTAGCCCGAACCCTAACCCTAAACCTTCCCCGAAGCCTGACCCTCACCCGTCCCCTAATCCTAACCCGTACGCTAACACTAACCCGTGCCCTCACACGTACGCTCCCCCTAAAGCGTTGTCGTACCCTCCCCAGGACCCTAAACCGTCCCCGTTCCCTAACCCTAACCCTAGCCTGAACCCTAACCCTAACCCTTCCCCGAAGCCTGACCCTCACCCTTCCCCTAATCCTCACCCGTACGCTAACACTAACCCCCGCCCTCACACGTACGCTCCCCCTAAAGCGTTGTCGTACCCTCCCCTGGACCCTAAACCTTCCCCGTCCCCTAACCCTAACCCTAGCCCGAACCCTAACCCTAACCCATCCCCGAAGCCTGACCCTCACCGGTCCCCTAATCCTAACCCGTATGCTAACACTAACCGGCGCCCTCACACGTACGCTCCCCCTAAAGCGTTGTCGTACCCTCCCCTGGACCCTAAACCATCCCCGTCCCCTAACCCTAACCCTAGCCCAAACCCTAACCCTAACCTTTCCCCGAAGCCTGACCGTCACCCGTCCCCTAATCCTAACCCGTACGCTAACACTAACCCGCGCCCTCACAAGTACGCTCCCCCTAAAGCGTTGTCGTACCCTCCCCTGGACCCCAAACCGTCCCCGTCCCCTAACCCTAACCCTAGCAAGAACCCTAAGCCTAACCATTCCCCGAAGCCTGACCCTCACCCGTCCCATAATCCTCACCCGTACGCTAACACTAACCCGCGCCCTCACACGTACGCTCCCCCTAAAGCGTTGTCGTACCCTCCCCTGGACCCTAAACTGTCCCCGTCCCCTAACCCTAACCCTAGCCCGAACCCTAACCCTAACCCTTCCCCGAAGCCTGACCCTCACCCGTCCCCTAATCCTCACTCGTACGCTAACACTAACACACGCCCTAACAAGTACGCTCCCCCTAAAGCGTTATCGTACCCTCCCCTGGACCCTAAACCGTCCCCGTCCCCAACCCAAACCCTAGCCCGAACTCTAACCCTAACCCTTCCCCGAAGCCTGACCCTCACCCGTCCCCTAATCCTAACACGTACGCTAACACTAACCAGCGCCCTCACACGTACGCTCCCCCTAAAGCGTTGTCGTACCTCCCCTGGACCCTAAACCGTCCCCGTCCCCAACACTAACCCTAGCCCGAACCCTAACCCTAACCCTTCCCCGAAGCCTGACCCTCACCCGTCCCCTAATCCTAACCCGTACGCTAACACTAACCCACAACCTCACACGTACGCTCCCCCTAAAGCGTTGTCGTACCCTCCCCTGGACCCTAAACCGTCCCCGTCCCCTAACCCTAACCCTAGCCCGAACCCTAACCCTAACCCTTCCCCGAAGCCTGACCCTCACCCGTCCCCTAATCCTAACCCGTACCTAACACTAACCCGCGCCCTCACACGTACGCTCCCCCTAAAGCGTTGTCGTACCCTCCCCTGGACCCTAAACCGTCCCCGTCCCCTAACCATAACCCTAGCCCGAACCTTAACCCTAACACTTCCCCGAAGGCTGACCCTCACCCTTACCCTAATCCTCACCCGTACCTAACACTAACCCGCGCCCTCACACGTACGCTCCCCCTAAAGCGTTGTCGTACCCTCCCCTGGACCCTAAACCGTCCCCGTCCCCAACCCTAACCCTAGCCCGAACCCTAACCCTAACCCTTCCCCGAAGCCTGACACTCACCAATCCCATAATCCTCAACCGTACGCTAACACTAACCCGCGCCCTCACACGTACGCTCCCCCTAAAGCGTTGTCGTACCCTCCCCTGGACCCTAAACCGTCCCCGTCCCCTAACACTAACCGTAGCCCGAACCCTAACCCTAACCCTTCCCCGAAGCCTGACCCTCACCCGTCCCCTAATCCTAACCCGTACGCTAACACTAACCCACGCCCTCACACGTACGCTCCCCCTAAAGCGTTGTCGTACCCTCCCCTGGACCCTAAACCGTCCCGTCACCTAACCCTAACCCTTCCCCGAAGCCTGACCCTCACCCGTCCCCTATTCCTAACCCGTACGCTAACACTAACCCGCGCCCTCACACGTACGCTCCCCCTAAAGCGTTGTCGTACCCTCCCCTGGACCCTAAACCGTCCCCGTCCCCTAACACTAACCCTAGCCCGAACCCTAACCCTAACGCTTCCCCGAAGCCTGACCCTCACCCGTCCCCTAATCCTAACCCGTACGCTAACACTAACCCACGCCCTCACACGTACGCTCCCCCTAAAGCGTTGTCGTACCCTCCCATGGACCCTAAACCGTCCCCGTCCCCTAACCATAACCCTAGCCCGAACCTTAACCCTAACACTTCCCCGAAGGCTGACCCTCACCCGTCCCCTAATCCTCACCCGTACGCTAACACTAACCCGTGCCCTCACACGTACGCTCCCCCTAAAGCGTTGTCGTACCCTCCCCTGGACCCTAAACCGTCCCCGTCCCCAACCCTAACCCTAGCCCGAACCCTAACCCTAACCCTTCCCCGAAGCCTGACACTCACCAATCCCCTAATCCTCAACCGTACGCTAACACTAACCCGCGCCCTCACACGTACGCTCCCCCTAAAGCGTTGTCGTACTCTCCCCTGGACCCTAAACCGTCCCCGTCCCCTAACACTAACCGTAGCCCGAACCCTAACCCTAACCCTTCCCCGAAGCCTGACCCTCACCCGTCCACTAATCCTAACCCGTACGCTAACACTAACCCACGCCCTCACACGTACGCTCCCCCTAAAGCGTTGTCGTACCCTCCCATGGACCCTAAACCGTCCCGTCACCTAACCCTAACCCTTCCCCGAAGCCTGACCCTCACCCGTCCCCTAATCCTAACACGTACGCTAACACTAACCTGCGCCCTCACACGTACGCTCCCCCTAATGCGTTGTCGTACCCTCCCCTGGACCCTAAACCTTCCCCGTCCCCTAACCCTAACCCTAGCCCGAACCCTAAACCTAAACCTTCCCCCAAGCCTAACCCTCACCCGTCCCCTAATCCTAACCCGTACGCTAACACTAACCCGCGCCCTCACACGTACGCTCCCCCTAATGCGTTGTCGTACCCTCCCCTGGACCCTAAACCGTCCCCGTCCCCTAACCATAACCCTAGCCCGAACCTTAACCCTAACACTTCCCCGAAGGCTGACCCTCACCCGTCCCCTAATCCTCACCCGTATGCTAACACTAACCCGCGCCCTCACACGTACGCTCCCCCTAAAGCGTTGTCGTACCCTCCCCTGGACCCTAAACCGTCCCCGTCCCCAACCCTAACCCTAGCCCGAACCCTAACCCTAACCCTTCCCCGAAGCCTGACACTCACCAATCCCCTAATCCTCAAACATACGCTAACACTAACCCGCGCCCTCACACGTACGCTCCCCCTAAAGCGTTGTCGTACCCTCCCCTGGACCCTAAACCGTCCCCGTCCCCTAACACTAACCCTAGCCCGAACCCTAACCCTAACGCTTCCCCGAAGCCTGACCCTCACCCGTCCCCTAATCCTAACCCGTACGCTAACACTAACCCACGCCCTCACACGTACGCTCCCCCTAAAGCGTTGTCGTACCCTCCCATGGACCCTAAACCGTCCCCGTCCCCTAACCCTAACCCTAGCCCGAACCCTAACCCTAACCGTTCCCCGAAGCCTGACACTCACCCGTCCCCTAATCCTAAACCGTACGCTAACAATAACCCGCGCCCTCACGCGTACGCTCCCCCTAAAGCGTTGTCGTACCCTCCCCTGGACTCTAAACCGTCCCCGTCCCCTAACCCTAACCCTAGCCCGAACCCTAACCCTAAACCTTCCCCGAAGCCTGACCCTCACCCGTCCCCTAATCCTAACCCGTACGCTAACACTAACCCGTGCCCTCACACGTACGCTCCCCCTAAAGCGTTGTCGTACCCTCCCCAGGACCCTAAACCGTCCCCGTTCCCTAACCCTAACCCTAGCCTGAACCCTAACCCTAACCCTTCCCCGAAGCCTGACCCTCACCCTTCCCCTAATCCTCACCCGTACGCTAACACTAACCCCCGCCCTCACACGTACGCTCCCCCTAAAGCGTTGTCGTACCCTCCCCTGGACCCTAAACCTTCCCCGTCCCCTAACCCTAACCCTAGCCCGAACCCTAACCCTAACCCATCCCCGAAGCCTGACCCTCACCGGTCCCCTAATCCTAACCCGTACGCTAACACTAACCGGCGCCCTCACACGTACGCTCCCCCTAAAGCGTTGTCGTACCCTCCCCTGGACCCTAAACCATCCCCGTCCCCTAACCCTAACCCTAGCCCAAACCCTAACCCTAACCTTTCCCCGAAGCCTGACCGTCACCCGTCCCCTAATCCTAACCCGTACGCTAACACTAACCCGCGCCCTCACAAGTACGCTCCCCCTAAAGCGTTGTCGTACCCTCCCCTGGACCCCAAACCGTCCCCGTCCCCTAACCCTAACCCTAGCAAGAACCCTAAGCCTAACCATTCCCCGAAGCCTGACCCTCACCCGTCCCATAATCCTCACCCGTACGCTAACACTAACCCGCGCCCTCACACGTACGCTCCCCCTAAAGCGTTGTCGTACCCTCCCCTGGACCCTAAACTGTCCCCGTCCCCTAACCCTAACCCTAGCCCGAACCCTAACCCTAACCCTTCCCCGAAGCCTGACCCTCACCCGTCCCCTAATCCTAACACGTACGCTAACACTAACCAGCGCCCTCACACGTACGCTCCCCCTAAAGCGTTGTCGTACCTCCCCTGGACCCTAAACCGTCCCCGTCCCCAACACTAACCCTAGCCCGAACCCTAACCCTAACCCTTCCCCGAAGCCTGACCCTCACCCGTCCCCTAATCCTAACCCGTACGCTAACACTAACCCACAACCTCACACGTACGCTCCCCCTAAAGCGTTGTCGTACCCTCCCCTGGACCCTAAACCGTCCCCGTCCCCTAACCCTAACCCTAGCCCGAACCCTAACCCTAACCCTTCCCCGAAGCCTGACCCTCACCCATCCCCTAATCCTAACCCGTACGCTAACACTAACCCGCGCCCTAACACGTACGCTCCCCCTAAAGCGTTGTCGTACCCTCCCCTGGACCCTAAACCGTCCCCGTCCCCTAACCCTAACCCTAGCCCGAACCCTAACCCTAACCCTTCCTCGAAGCCTGACCCTCACCCGTCCCCTAATCCTAAACCGTACGCTAACACTAACCCGCACCCTCACACGTACACTCCCCCTAAAGCGTTGTCGTACCCTCCCCTAGACCCAAAACCGTCCCCGTACCCTAACCCTAACCCTAGCATGAACCCTAACCCTAACAATTCCCCGAAGCCTGACCCTCACCTGTCCCCTAATCCTCACCCGTACGCTAACACTAACCCGCGCCCTCACACGTACGCTCCCCCTAAAGCGTTGTCGTACCCTCCCCTGGACCCTAAACTGTCCCCGTCCCCTAACCCTAACCCTAGCCCGAACCCTAACCCTAACCCTTCCCCGTAGCCTGACCCTCACCCGGCCCCTAATCCTAACACGTACGCTAACACTAACCCGCGCCCTCACGCGTACGCTCCCCCTAAAGCGTTGTCGTACCCTCCCCTGGACCCTAAACCGTCTCCGTCCCCTAACCCTAACCCTAGCCCGAACCCTAACCCTAACCCTTCCCCGAAGCCTGACCCTCACCCGTCCCCTAATCCTAACCCGTACGCTAACACTAACATGCTCCCTAACACGTACGCTCCCCCTAAAGCGTTGTCGTACCCTCCCCTGAACCCTAAACCGTCCCCGTCCCCTAACCCTAACCCTAGCCCGAACCCTAACCCTAACTCTTCCCCGAAGCCTGACCCTCACCCGTCCCCTACTCCTAACCCGTATGATAAAACTAACCCACGCCCTCACACGTACGCTCCCCCTAAAGCGTTGTCGTACCCTCCCCTGAACCCCAAACCGTCCCCGTACCCGTCCCCTAACCGTAGCCCGAACCCTAACCCTAACCATTCCCCGAAGCCTGACCCTCACCCGTCCCCTAATCCTCACCCGTACGCTAACACTAACCCGCGCCCTCACGCGTACGCTCCCCCTAAAGCGTTGTCGTACCCTCCCCTGGACCTTAAACCGTCCCCGTCCCCTAACCCTAACCCTAGCCCAAATCCTCACCCTAACACTTCCCCGAAGCCTGACCCTCACCCATCCCCTAATCCTAACACGTACGCTAACACTAACCCGCGCCCTCACACGTACGCTCCCCCTAAGGCGTTGTCGTACACTCCCCTGGACCCTAAACCGTCCCCGTCCCCTAACCCTAACCCTAGCCCGAAACCTAACCCTAACCCTTCCCCGAAGCCTGACCCTCACCCGTCCCCTATTCCTAAGCCGTACGCTAACACTAACCTGCGCCCTCACTCGTACGCTCCCCCTAAAGCGTTGTCGTACCCTCCCCTGGACCCTAAACCGTCCCCGTACCCAACCGTAACCCTAGCCCGAACCCTAACCCTAACCCTTCCCCGAATCCTGAACCTCACCCGTCCCCTAATCCTCACCCGTACGCTAACAGAAACCCGCGCCCTCACACGTACGCTCCCCCTAAAGCGTTGTCGTACCCTCCCCTGGACCCTAAACCGTCCCCGTTCCCTAACCCTAACCCTAGCCCGAACCCTAACCCTAACCCTTCCCCGAAGCCTGACCCTCACCCGTCCCCTAATCCTCACCCGTACGCTAACACTAACCCGCGCCCTCACACGTACGCTCCCCCTAAAGCGTTGTCGTACCCTCCCCTGGACCCTAAACCGTCCCCGTCCCCTAACACTAACCCTAGCCCGAACCCTAACCCTAACCCTTCCCCGAAGCCTGACCCTCACCCGTCCCCTAATCCTAAGCCGTACGCTAACACTAACCCGCGCCCTCACGCGTACGCTCCCCCTAAAGCGTTGTCGTACCCTCCCATGGACCCTAAACCGTCCCCGTCCCATAACCCTAATCCTAGCCCGAATCCTAACCCTAACACTTCCCCGAAGCCTGACCCTCACCCGTCCCCTAATCCTAACCCGTACGCTAACACTAACCCGCGCCCTCACACGTACGCTCCCCATAAAGCGTTGTCGTACCCTCCCCTGGACCCTAAACCGTCCCCGTCCCCTAACCCTAACCCTAGCCCGAACCCTAACCCTAACCCTTCCCCGAAGCCTGACCCTCACCCGTCCACTAATCCTCACTCGTACACTAACACTAACCCGCGCCCTCACACGTACGCTCCCCCTAAAGCGTTGTCGTACCCTCCCCTGGACCCCAAACCGTCCCCGTCCCCTAACACTAACCCTAGCCCGAACCCTAACCCTAACCATTCCCCGAAGCCTGACCCTCACCCGTCCCCTAATCCTAACCCGTACGCTAACACTAACCCGCGCCCTCACACGTACACTCCCCCTAAAGCGTTGTCGTTCCCTCCCCTGAACCCTAAACCATCCCCCTCCCCTAATCCTAACCCTAGCCCGAACCCTAACCCTAACCCTGCCCCGAAGCCTGACCCTCACCCGTCCCCTAATCCTAACCCGTACGCTAACACTAACCCGCGCCCTCACATGTACGCTGCCTCTAAAGCGTTGTCGTACCCTCCCCTGGACCACAAATCGTCCCCGTCCCCTAACCCTACCCCTAGCCCGAACCCTAACCCTAACCATTCCCCAAAACCTGACCCTCACCCGTCCCCTAATCCTAACCCGTACGCTAACACTAACCCGCGCCCTCACACGTACGCTACCCCTAAAGCGTTGTCGTACCCTCCCCTGGACCCTAAACCGTCCCCGTCCCCTAACACTAACCCTAGCCCGAACCCTAACCCTAACCCTTCCCCGAAGCCTGACCCTCACTCGTCCCCTAATCCTAACCCGTACGCTAACACTAACCCGCGCCCTCACACGTACGCTCCCCCTAAAGCGTTGTCATACCCTCCCCTGGACCCTAAACCGTCCCCGTCCCCTAACACTAACCCTAGCCCGAACCCTAACCCTAACCCTTCCCCGAAGCCTGACCCTCACCCGTCCCCTAATCCTAACCCGTACGCTAACACTAACCCGCGCCCTGAAACGTACGCTCCCCCTAAAGCGTTGTCGTGCCCTCCCCTGGACCCTAAACCGTCCCCGTCCCCTAACCCTAACCCTAGCCCGAACCCTAAACCTAACCCTTCCCCGAAGCCTGACCCTCACCCGTCCCCTAATCCTAACCCGTACGCTAACACTAACCCGTGCCCTCACTCGTACGCTCCCCCTAAAGCGTTGTCGTACCCTCCCCTGGACCCTAAACCGTCCCCGTACCCAACCGTAACCCTAGCCCGAACCCTAACCCTAACCCTTCCCCGAAGCCTGAACCTCACCCGTCCCCTAATCCTCACCCGTATGCTAACAGTAACCCGCGCCCTCACACGTACGCTCCCCCTAAAGCATTGTCGTACCCTCCCCTGGACCCTAAACCGTCCCCGTTCCCTAACCCTAACCCTAGCCCGAACCCTAACCCTAACCCTTCCCCGAAGCCTGACCCTCACCCGTCCCCTAATCCTCACCCGTACACTAACACTAACCCGCGCCCTCACACGTACGCTCCCCCTAAAGCGTTGTCGTACCCTCCCCTGGACCCTAAACCGTCCCCGTCCCCTAACCCTAACCCTAGCCCGAACCCTAACCCTCACCCTTCCCCGAAGCCTGACCCTCACCTGTCCCCTAATCCTAAGCCGTACGCTAACACTAACCCGCGCCCTCACGCGTACGCTCCCCCTAAATCGTTGTCGTACCCTCCCATGGACCCTAAACCGTCCCCGTCCCATAACCCTAATCCTAGCCCGAATCCTAACCCTAACACTTCCCCGAAGCCTGACCCTCACCCGTCCCCTAATCCTAACCCGTACGCTAACACTAACCCGCGCCCTCACACGTACGCTCCCCATAAAGCGTTGTCGTACCCTCCCCTGGACCCTAAACCGTCCCCGTCCCCTAACCCTAACCCTAGCCCGAACCCTAACCCTAACCCTTCCCCGAAGCCTGACCCTCACCTGTCCCCTAATCCTCACTCGTACACTAACACTAACCCGCGCCCTCACACGTACGCTCCCCCTAAAGCGTTGTCGTACCCTCCCCTGGACCCCAAACCGTCCCTGTCCCCTAACACTAACCCTAGCCCGAACCCTAACCCTAACCATTCCCCGAAGCCTGACCCTCACCCGTCCCCTAATCCTAACCCGTACGCTAACACTAACCCGCGCCCTCACACGTACACTCCCCCTAAAGCGTTGTCGTTCCCTCCCCTGAACCCTAAACCATCCCCCTCCCCTAATCCTAACCCTAGCCCGAACCCTAACCCTAACCCTGCCCCGAAGCCTGACCCTCACCCGTCCCCTAATCCTAACCCGTACGCTAACACTAACCCGCGCCCTCACATGTACGCTCCCCCTAAAGCGTTGTCGTACCCTCCCCTGGACCCTAAACCGTTCCCGTCCCCTAACCCTAACCCTAGTCCGAACCCTAACCCTAACCCTTCCCCAAAGCCTGACCCTCACCCGTCCCCTAATCCTAACCCGTACGCTAACACTAACCCGCGCCCTCTCACGTACGCTCCCACTAAAGCGTTGTCGTACCCTCCCCTGGACCCTAAACCGTCCCCGTCCCCAACCCTAACCCTACCCCGAAACCTAACCCTAACCCTTCCCCGAAGCCTGACCCTCACCCGTCCCCTAATCCTAACCCGTACGCTAACACTAACCCGCGCACTCACACGTACGCTCCCCCTAAAGCGTTGTCGTACCCTCCCCTGGACCCTAAACCGTCCCCGTCCCCTAACACTAACCCTAGCCCGAACCCTAACCCTAACCCTTCCCCGAAGCCTGACCCTCACCCGTCCCCTAATCCTAACCCGTACGCTAACACGAACCCGCGCCCTCAAACGTACGCTCCCCCTAAAGCGTTGTCGTACCCTCCCCTGGACCCTAAACCGACCCCGTCCCCTAACCCTAACCCTAGCCCGAACCATAAACCTAACCCTTCCCCGAAGCCTGACCCTCACCCGTCCCCTAATCCTAACCCGTATGCTAACACTAACCCGCGCCCTCACGCGTACGCTCCCCCTAAAGCGTTGTCATACCCTCCCATGGACCCTAAAACGTCCCCGTCCCATAACCCTAATCCTAGCCCGAATGCTAACCCTAACCCTTCCCCGAAGCCTGACCCTCACCCGTCCCCTAATCCTCACTCGTACACTAACACTAAACCGCGCCCTCACACGTACGCTCCCCCTAAAGCGTTGTCGTACCCTCCCCTGGACCCCAAACCGTCCCTGTCCCCTAACACTAACCCTAGCCCGAACCCTCACCCTAACCATTCCCCGAAGCCTGACCCTCACCCGTCCCCTAATCCTAACCCGTACGCTAACACTAACCCGCGCCCTCACACGTACACTCCCCCTAAAGCGTTGTCGTACCCTCCCCTGGACCCTAAACCGTTCCCGTTCCCTAACCCTAACCCTAGTCCGAACCCTAACCCTAACCCTTCCCCGAAGCCTGACCCTCACCCGTCCCCTAATCCTAACCCGTACGCTAACACTAACCCGTGCCCTCACACGTACGCTCCCCCTAAAGCGTTGTCGTACCCTCCCCTGGACCCTAAACCGTCCCCGTCCCCTAACCCTAACCCTAGCCCGAACCCTAAACCTAACCCTTCCCCGAAGCCTGACCCTCACCCGTCCCCTAATCCTAACCCGTACGCTAACACTAACCCGTGCCCTCACTCGTACGCTCCCCCTAAAGCGTTGTCGTACCCTCCCCTGGACCCTAAACCGTCCCCGTACCCAACCGTAACCCTAGCCCGAACCCTAACCCTAACCCTTCCCCGAAGCCTGAACCTCACCCGTCCCCTAATCCTCACCCGTATGCTAACAGTAACCCGCGCCCTCACACGTACGCTCCCCCTAAAGCATTGTCGTACCCTCCCCTGGACCCTAAACCGTCCCCGTTCCCTAACCCTAACCCTAGCCCGAACCCTAACCCTAACCCTTCCCCGAAGCCTGACCCTCACCCGTCCCCTAATCCTCACCCGTACGCTAACACTAACCCGCGCCCTCCCACGTACGCTCCCCCTAAAGCGTTGTCGTACCCTCCCCTGGACCCTAAACCGTCCCCGTCCCCTAACCCTAACCCTAGCCCGAACCCTAACCCTAACCCTTCCACGAAGCCTGACCCTCACCCGTCCCCTAATCCTAAGCCGTACGCTAACACTAACCCGCGCCCTCACGCGTACGCTCCCGCTAAAGCGTTGTCGTACCCTCCCATGGACCCTAAACCGTCCCCGTCCCATAACCCTAATCCTAGCCCGAATCCTAACCCTAACACTTCCCCGAAGCCTGACCCTCACCCGTCCCCTAATCCTAACCCGTACGCTAACACTAACCCGCGCCCTCACACGTACGCTCCCCATAAAGCGTTGTCGTACCCTCCCCTGGACCCTAAACCGTCCCCGTCCCCTAACCCTAATCCTAGCCCGAACCCTAACCCTAACCCTTCCCCGAAGCCTGACCCTCACCCGTCCCCTAATCCTCACTCGTACACTAACACTAACCCGCGCCCTCACACGTACGCTCCCCCTAAAGCGTTGTCGTACCCTCCCCTGGACCCCAAACCGTCCCTGTACCCTAACACTAACCCTAGCCCGAACCCTAACCCTAACCATTCCCCGAAGCCTGACCCTCACCCGTCCCCTAATCCTAACCCGTACGCTAACACTAACCCGCGCCCTCACACGTACACTCCCCCTAAAGCGTTGTCGTTCCCTCCCCTGAACCCTAAACCATCCCCCTCCCCTAATCCTAACCCTAGCCCGAACCCTAACCCTAACCCTGCCCCGAAGCCTGACCCTCACCCGTCCCCTAATCCTAACCCGTACGCTAACACTAACCCGCGCCCTCACACGTACGCTCCCCCTAAAGCGTTGTCGTACCCTCCCCTGGACCCTAAACCGTCCCTGTCCCCTAACCCTAACCCTAGCCCGAACCCTAACCCTAACACTTCCCCGAAGCCTGACCCTCACCCGTCCCCTAATTCTAACCCGTACGCTAACACTAACCCGCGCCCTCACACGTACGCTCCCCCTAAAGCGTTGTCGTACCCTCAACTGGACCCTAACCCATCCCCGTCCTCTAACCCTAACCCTAGCCCGAACCCTAACCCTAACCCTTCTCCGAAGCCTGACCCTCACCCGTCCCCTAAACCTAACCCGTACGCTAACACTAACCCGCGCCCTCACACGTACGCTCCCCCTAAAGCGTTGTCGTACCCTCCCCTGAACCCTAAACCGTCCCCGTCCCCTAACCCTAACCCTAGCCCGAACCCTAACCCTAACCCTTCCCCGAAGCCTGACCTTCACCGGTCCCCTAATCCTAACCCGTACGCTAACACTAACCCGCGCCGTCACACCTACGCTCCCCCTAAAGTGTTGTCGTACCCTCCCCTGGACCCTAAACCGTCCCCGTCCCCTAACCTTAACCCTAGCCCGAACCCTAACCCTAACCCTTCCTCGAAGCCTGACCCTCACCCGTCCCCTAATCCTAACCTGTACGCTAACACTAACCCGCGCCCTCACACGTACACTCCCCCTAAAGCGTTGTAGTACCCTCTCCTGGACCCTAAACCGTCCCCGTCTCCTAACCTTAACCCTAGACCGAACCCTAACCCTAACACTTCCCCGAAGCCTGACCCTCACGCGTCCCGTAAACCTAACCCGTACGCTAACACTAACCCGCGCCCTCTCACGTACGCTCCCCCTAAAGCGTTGTCGTACACTCCCCTGGACCCTAAACCGTCCCCGTCCCCTAACCCTAACCCTAGCCCGAACCCTAACCCTAACACTTTCCCGAAGCCTGACCCTCAACCGTCCCCTAATTCTAACCCGTACGCTAACACTAACCCGCGCCCTCACACGTACGCTCCCCCTAAAGCGTTGTCGTACCCTCAACTGGACCCTAAACCATCCCCGTCCCCTAACCCTAACCCTAGCCCGAACCCTAACCCTAACCCTTCTCCGAAGCCTGACCCTCACCCGTCCCGTAAACCTAACCCGTACGCTAACACTAACCCGCGCCCTCTCACGTACGCTCCCCCTAAAGCGTTGTCGTACCCTCCCCTGAACCCTAAACCGTCCCCGTCCCCTAACCCTAACCCTAGCCCGAACCCTAACCCTAACCCTTCCCCGAAGCCTGACCTTCACCGGTCCCCTAATCCTAACCCGTACGCTAACACTAACCCGCGCCCTCACACCTACGCTCCCCCTAAAGTGTTGTCGTACCCTCCCCTGGACCCTAAACTGTTCCCGTCCCCTAACCCTAACCCTAGCCCGAACCCTAACCCTAACCCTTCCCCGAAGCCTGACCCTCACCCGTCCCCTAATCCTAACCCGTATGCTAACACTAACCCGCGCCCTCACACGTACGCTCCCCCTAAAGCGTTGTCGTACCCTCCCCTGGACCCTAAACCGTCCCCGTCCCCTAACACTAACCCTAGCCCGAACCCTAACCCTAACCCTTCCCCGAAGCCTGACCCTCACCCGTCCCCTAATCCTAACCCGTACGCTAACACTAACCCGCGCCCTCAAACGTACGCTCCCCCTAAAGCGTTGTCGTACCCTCCCCTGGACCCTAAACCGTCCCCGTCCCCTAACCCTAACCCTAGCCCGAACCCTAAACCTAACACTTCCCCGAAGCCTGACCCTCACCCGTCCCCTAATTCTAACCCGTACGCTAACACTAACCCGCGCCCTCACACGTACGCTCCCCCTAAAGCGTTGTCATACCCTCAACTGGACCCTAAACCATCCCCGTCCCCTAACCCTAACCCTAGCCCGAACCCTAACCCTAACCCTTCTCCGAAGCCTGACCCTCACCCGTCCCGTAAACCTAACCCGTACGCTAACACTAACCCGCGCCCTCACACGTACGCTCCCCCTAAAGCGTTGTCGTACCCTCCCCTGAACCCTAAACCGTCCCCGTCCCCTAACCCTAACCCTAGCCCGAACCCTAACCCTAACCCTTCCCCGAAGCCTGACCCTCACCCGTCCCCTAATCCTAACCAGTACGCTAACACTAACCCGCGCCCTCACACGTACGCTCCCCCTAAAGCGTTGTCGTACCCTCCCCTGGACCCTAAACCTTCCCCGTCCCCTAACCCTAACCGTAGCCCGAACCCTAACCCTAACCCTTCCCCGAAGCCTGACCCTCACCCGTCCCCTAATCCTAACCCGTACGCTAACACTAACCCGCGCCCTCACAGGTACGCTCCCCCTAAAGCGTTGTCGTACCCTCCTCTGGACCCTAAACCGTCCCCGTCCCCTAACCCTAACCCTAGCCCGAACCCTAACCCTAACCCTTCCCCGAAGCCTGAACCTCACCCGTCCCCTAATCCTAACCTGTACGCTAACACTAACCCGCGCCCTCACACGTTCGCTCCCCCTTAAGCGTTGTCGTACCCTCCCCTGGACCCTAAACCTACCCCGTCCCCTAACCCTAACCCTAGCCCGAACCCTAACCCTAATCCTTCCCCGAAGCCTGACCCTCAACCGTCCCCTAAACCTAACCCGTACGCTGACACTAACCCGCGCCCTCACACGTACGCTCCCCCTAAAGCGTTGTCGTAACCTCCCCTGGACCC
Source organism: Globicephala melas (assembly GCF_963455315.2). Classification (NCBI taxonomy): domain Eukaryota; kingdom Metazoa; phylum Chordata; class Mammalia; order Artiodactyla; family Delphinidae; genus Globicephala; species Globicephala melas. The sequence continues at coordinate 3,514,451 of NW_027207210.1, forward strand.
TAAACCGTCCCCGTCCCCTAACCCTAACCCTAGCCCGAACCCTAACCCTAACCCTTCCCCGAAGCCTGACCCTCACCCGTCCCCTAATACTAACCCGTACGCTAACACTAACACGCGACCTCACATGTACGCTCCCCCTAAAGCGTTGTCGTACCCTCCCCTGGACCCTAAACCTTCCCCGTCCCCTAACCCTAACCCTAGCCCGAACCCTAACCCTAACACTTCCCCGAAGCCTGACCCTCACCCGTCCCCTAATTCTAACCCGTACGCTAACACTAACCCGCGCCCTCACACGTACGCTCCCCCTAAAGCGTTGTCGTACCCTCAACTGGACCCTAAACCATCCCCGTCCCCTAACCCTAACCCTAGCCCGAACCCTAACCCTAACCCTTCTCCGAAGCCTGACCCTCACCCGTCCCGTAAACCTAACCCGTACGCTAACACTAACCCGCGCCCTCACACGTACGCTCCCCCTAAAGCGTTGTCGTACCCTCCCCTGAACCCTAAACCGTCCCCGTCCCCTAACCCTAACCCTAGCCCGAACCCTAACCCTAACCCTTCCCCGAAGCCTGACCTTCACCGGTCCCCTAATCCTAAACCGTACGCTAACACTAACCCGCGCCCTCACATGTACGCTCCCCCTAAAGCGTTGTCGTACCCTCCGCTGGACCCCAAACCGTCCCCGTCCCCTAACCCTAACCCTTGCTCGAACCCTAACCCTAACTATTCCCCGAAGCCTGACCCTCACCCGTCCCCTAATCCTAACCCGTACGCTAACACTAACCCGCGCCCTCACACGAACGCTCCCCCTAAAGCGTTGTCGTACCCTTCCCTGAAAACTAAACCGTCCCTGTCCCCTAACACTAACCCTAGCCCGAACCCTAACCCTAACACTTCCCCGAAGCCTGACCCTCACCGTCCCCTAATCCTAACCCGTACGCTAACACTAACCCGCGCCCTCACACGTACGTTCCCCCTAAAGCGTTGTCGTACCCTCCTCTGGACCCTAAACCGTCCCCGTCCCCTAACCCTAACCCTAGCCCGAACCCTAACCCTAACTCTTCCCCGAAGCCTGAACCTTACCCGTCCCCTAATCCTAACCTGTACGCTAACACTAACCCGCGCCCTCACACGTTCGCTCCCCCTTAAGCGTTGTCATTCCCTCCCCTGGACCCTAAACCGTCCCCGTCCCCTAACCCTAACCCTAGCCCGAACCCTAACCCTAATCCTTCCCCGAAGACTGACCCTCAACCGTCCCCTAATTCTAACCCGTACGCTAACACTAACCCGCGCCCTCACACGTACGCTCCCCCTAAAGCGTTGTCGTACCCTCCCCTGGACCCTAAACCGTCCCCGTCCCCTAACCCTAACCCTAGCCCGAACCCTAACCCTAATCCTTCCCCGAAGCCTGACCCTCAACCGTCCCTAAACCTAAACCGTACGCTGACACTAACCCGCGCCCTCACACGTACGCTCCCCCTAAAGCGTTGTCGTAACCTCCCCTGGACCCTAAACCGTCCCCGTCCCGTAACACTAACCCTAGCCCGAACCCTAACCCTAACCCTTCCCCGAAGCCTGACCCTCACCCGTCCCCTAATACTAACCCGTACGCTAACACTAACCCGCGCCCTCACATGTACGCTCCCCCTAAAGCGTTGTCGTACCCTCCCCTGGACCCTAAACCGTCCCCGTCCCCTAACCCTAACCCTAGCCCGAACCCTAACCCTAACACTTCCCCGAAGCCTGACCCTCACCCGTCCCCTAATTCTAACCCGTACGCTAACACTAACCCGCGCCCTCACACGTACGCTCCCCCTAAAGCGTTGTCGTACCCTCAACTGGACCCTAAACCATCCCCGTCCCCTAACCCTAACCCTAGCCCGAACCCTAAACCTAACCCTTCTCTGAAGCCTGACCCTCACCCGTCCCCTAAACCTAACCCGTACGCTAACACTAACCCGCGCCCTCACACGTACGCTCCCCCTAAAGCATTGTCGTACCCTCCCCTGAACCCTAAACCGTCCCCGTCCCCTAACCCTAACCCTAGCCCGAACCCTAACCCTAACCCTTCCCCGAAGCCTGACCTTCACCGGTCCCCTAATCCTAACCCGTACGCTAACACTAACCCGCGCCCTCACACCTACGCTCCCCCTAAAGTGTTGTCGTACCCTCCCCTGGACCCTAAACCGTCCCCGTCCCCTAACCTTAACCCTAGCCCGAACCCTAACCCTAACCCTTCCTCGAAGCCTGACCCTCACCCGTCCCCTAATCCTAACCTGTACGCTAACACTAACCCGCGCCCTCACACGTACACTCCCCCTAAAGCGTTGTAGTACCCTCCCCTGGACCCTAAACCGTCCCCGTCTCCTAACCTTAACCCTAGACCGAACCCTAACCCTAACACTTCCCCGAAGCCTGACCCTCACGCGTCCCCTAATCCTCACTCGTACACTAACACTAACCCGCGCCCTCACACGTACGCTCCCCCTAAAGCGTTGTCGTACCCTCCCCTGGACCCCAAACCGTCCCTGTACCCTAACACTAACCCTAGCCCGAACCCTAACCCTAACCATTCCCCGAAGCCTGACCCTCACCCGTCCCCTAATCCTAACCCGTACGCTAACACTAACCCGCGCCCTCACACGTACACTCCCCCTAAAGCGTTGTCGTTCCCTCCCCTGAACCCTAAACCATCCCCCTCCCCTAATCCTAACCCTAGCCCGAACCCTAACCCTAACCCTGCCCCGAAGCCTGACCCTCACCCGTCCCCTAATCCTAACCCGTACGCTAACACTAACCCGCGCCCTCACACGTACGCTCCCCCTAAAGCGTTGTCGTACCCTCCCCTGGACCCTAAACCGTTCCCGTCCCCTAACCCTAACCCTAGTCCGAACCCTAACCCTAACCCTTCCCCGAAGCCTGACCCTCACCCGTCCCCTAATCCTAACCCGTACGCTAACACTAACCCGCGCCCTCTCACGTACGCTCCCACTAAAGCGTTGTCGTACCCTCCCCTGGACCCTAAACCGTCCCCGTCCCCTAACCCTAACCCTAGCCCGAACCCTAACCCTAACCCTTCCCCGAAGCCTGACCCTCACCCGTCCCCTAATACTAACCCGTACGCTAACACTAACCCGCGCCCTCACATGTACGCTCCCCCTAAAGCGTTGTCGTACCCTCCCCTGGACCCTAAACCGTCCCTGTCCCCTAACCCTAACCCTAGCCCGAACCCTAACCCTAACACTTCCCCGAAGCCTGACCCTCACCCGTCCCCTAATTCTAACCCGTACGCTAACACTAACCCGCGCCCTCACACGTACGCTCCCCCTAAAGCGTTGTCGTACCCTCAACTGGACCCTAACCCATCCCCGTCCTCTAACCCTAACCCTAGCCCGAACCCTAACCCTAACCCTTCTCCGAAGCCTGACCCTCACCCGTCCCCTAAACCTAACCCGTACGCTAACACTAACCCGCGCCCTCACACGTACGCTCCCCCTAAAGCGTTGTCGTACCCTCCCCTGAACCCTAAACCGTCCCCGTCCCCTAACCCTAACCCTAGCCCGAACCCTAACCCTAACCCTTCCCCGAAGCCTGACCTTCACCGGTCCCCTAATCCTAACCCGTACGCTAACACTAACCCGCGCCGTCACACCTACGCTCCCCCTAAAGTGTTGTCGTACCCTCCCCTGGACCCTAAACCGTCCCCGTCCCCTAACCTTAACCCTAGCCCGAACCCTAACCCTAACCCTTCCTCGAAGCCTGACCCTCACCCGTCCCCTAATCCTAACCTGTACGCTAACACTAACCCGCGCCCTCACACGTACACTCCCCCTAAAGCGTTGTAGTACCCTCTCCTGGACCCTAAACCGTCCCCGTCTCCTAACCTTAACCCTAGACCGAACCCTAACCCTAACACTTCCCCGAAGCCTGACCCTCACGCGTCCCGTAAACCTAACCCGTACGCTAACACTAACCCGCGCCCTCTCACGTACGCTCCCCCTAAAGCGTTGTCGTACACTCCCCTGGACCCTAAACCGTCCCCGTCCCCTAACCCTAACCCTAGCCCGAACCCTAACCCTAACACTTTCCCGAAGCCTGACCCTCAACCGTCCCCTAATTCTAACCCGTACGCTAACACTAACCCGCGCCCTCACACGTACGCTCCCCCTAAAGCGTTGTCGTACCCTCAACTGGACCCTAAACCATCCCCGTCCCCTAACCCTAACCCTAGCCCGAACCCTAACCCTAACCCTTCTCCGAAGCCTGACCCTCACCCGTCCCGTAAACCTAACCCGTACGCTAACACTAACCCACGCCCTCTCACGTACGCTCCCCCTAAAGCGTTGTCGTACCCTCCCCTGAACCCTAAACCGTCCTCGTCCCCTAACCCTAACCCTAGCCCGAACCCTAACCCTAACCCTTCCCCGAAGCCTGACCTTCACCGGTCCCCTAATCCTAACCCGTACGCTAACACTAACCCGCGCCCTCACACCTACGCTCCCCCTAAAGTGTTGTCGTACCCTCCCCTGGACCCTAAACCGTCCCCGTCCCCTAACCTTAACGCTAGCCCGAACCCTAACCCTAACCCTTCCTCGAAGCCTGACCCTCACCCGTCCCTTAATCCTAAACTGTACGCTAACACTAACCCGCGCCCTCACACGTACACTCCCCCTAAAGCGTTGTAGTACCCTCCCCTGGACCCTAAACCGTCCCCGTCCCCTAACCCTAACCCTAGACCGAACCCTAACCCTAACACTTCCCCGAAGCCTGACCCTCACGCGTCCCATAATCCTAACCCGTACGCTAACACTAACCCGCGCCCTCACACGTACGCTCCCCCTAAAGCGTTGTCATACCCTCCCCTGGACTCTAAACCGTCCCCGTCCCCTCACCCTAACCCTAGCCCGAACACTAACCCTAACACTTCCCCGAAGCCTGACCCTCACCCGTCCCCTAATCCTAAGCCGTACGCTAACACTAACCCGTGCCCTCACTCGTACGCTCCCCCTAAAGCGTTGTCCTACCCTCCCCTGGACCCTAAACCATCCCCGTCCCCTAACCCTAACCCTAGCCCGAACCCTAACCCTAACCCTTCCCCGAAGCCTGACCCTCACCCGTCCCCTAATCCTAACCCGTACGCTAACACTAACCCGCGCCCTCACACGTACGCTCCCCCTAAAGCGTTGTCGTACCCTCCCCTGGACCCTAAACCGTTCCCATTCCCTAACCCTAACCCTAGCCCAAACCCTAACCCTAACACTTCCCCGAAGCCTGACCCTCACCCGTCCTCTAATCCTAACCCGTACGCTAACACTAACCCGCCCCCTCACACGTACGCTCCCCCTAAAGCGTTGTCGTACCCTCCCCAGGACCCTAAAGTGTCCCCGTCCCCTAACCCTAACCCTAGCCCGAACCCTAACCCTAACCCTTCCCCGAAGCCTGACACTCACCCGTCCCCTAATCCTAACCCGTACGCTAACACTAACCCACGCCCTCACACGTACGCTCCCCCTAAAGCGTTGTCGTACCCTCCCCTGGACCCTAAACCGTCCCCGTCCCCTAACCCTAAACCTAGCCCGAACCCTAACCCTAACCCTTCCCCGAAGCCTGACCCTCACGCGTCCCCTAAACCTAACCCGTACGCTAAGACTAATCCGCCCCCTCACACGTACGCTCCCCCTAAAGCGTTGTCGTACCCTCCCCTGGACCCTAAACCGTCCCCGTTCCCTAACCCTAACCCTAGCCCGAACCCTAACCCTAACCCTTCCCCGAAGCCTGACCCTCACCCGTCCCCTAATCCTCACCCGTACGCTAACACTAACCCGCGCTGTCACACGTACGCTCCCCCTAAAGCGTTGTCGTACCCTCCCCTGGACCCTAAACTGTCCCCGTCCCCTAACCCTAACCCTAGCCCGAACCCTAACCCTAACCCTTCCCCGAAGCCTGACCCTCACCCGTCCCCTAATCCTAACCAGTACGCTAACACTAACCCACGCCCTCACACGTACGCTCCCCCTAAAGCGTTGTCGTACCCTCCACTGGACCCTAAACCTTCCCCGTCCCCTAACCCTAACCGTAGCCCGAACCCTAACACTAACCCTTCCCCGAAGCCTGACCCTCACCCGTCACCTAATCCTAACCCGTACGCTAACACTAACCCGCGCCCTCACAGGTACGCTCCCCCTAAAGCGTTGTCGTACCCTCCTCTGGACCCTAAACCGTCCCCGTCCCCTAACCCTAACCCTAGCCCGAACCCTAACCCTAACACTTCCCCGAAGCCTGAACCTCACCCGTCCCCTAATCCTAACCTGTACGCTTCCACTAACCCGCGCCCTCACACGTTCGCTCCCCCTTAAGCGTTGTCGTACCCTCCCCTGGACCCTAAACCATCCCCGTCCCCTAACCCTAACCCTAGCCCGAACCCTAACCCTAATCCTTCCCCGAAGCCTGACCCTCAACCGTCCCCTAAACCTAACCCGTACGCTGACACTAACCCGCGCCCTCACACGTACGCTCCCCCTAAAGCGTTGTCGTAACCTCCCCTGGACCCTAAACCGTCCCCGTCCCCTAACCCTAACCCTAGCCCGAACCCTAACCCTAACCCTTCCCCGAAGCCTGACCCTCACCCGTCCCATAATACTAACCCGTACGCTAACACTAACCCGCGCCCTCACATGTACGCTCCCCCTAAAGCGTTGTCGTACCCTCCCCTGGACCCTAAACCGTCCCCGTCCCCTAACCCTAACCCTAGCCCGAACCCTAACCCTAACACTTCCCCGAAGCCTGACCCTCACCCGTCCCCTAATTCTAACCCGTACGCTAACACTAACCCGCGCCCTCACACGTACGCTCCCCCTAAAGCGTTTTCGTACCCTCAACTGGACCCTAAACCATCCCCGTCCCCTAACCCTAACCCTAGCCCGAACCCTAAACCTAACACTTCTCCGAAGCCTGACCCTCACCCGTCCCCTAAACCTAACCCGTACGCTAACACTAACCCGCGCCCTCACACGTACGCTCCCCCTAAAGCGTTGTCGTACCCTCCCCAGGACCCTAAACTGTCCCCGTCCCCTAACCCTAACCCTAGCCCGAACCCTAACCCTAACCCTTCCCCGAAGCCTGACACTCACCCGTCCCCTAATCCTAACCCGTACGCTAACACTAACCCACGCCCTCACACGTACGCTCCCCCTAAAGCGTTGTCGTACCCTTCCCTGGACCCTAAACCGTCCCCGTCCCCTAACCCTAAACCTAGCCCGAACCCTAACCCTAACCCTTCCCCGAAGCCTGACCCTCACGCGTCCCCTAAACCTAACCCGTACGCTAAGACTAATCCGCCCCCTCACACGTACGCTCCCCCTAAAGCGTTGTCGTACCCTCCCCTGGACCCTAAACCGTCCCCGTTCCCTAACCCTAACCCTAGCCCGAACCCTAACCCTAACCCTTCCCCGAAGCCTGACCCTCACCCGTCCCCTAATCCTCACCCGTACGCTAACACTAACCCGCGCTGTCACACGTACGCTCCCCCTAAAGCGTTGTCGTACCCTCCCCTGGACCCTAAACTGTCCCCGTCCCCTAACCCTAACCCTAGCCCGAACCCTAACCCTAACCCTTCCCCGAAGCCTGACCCTCACCCGTCCCCTAATCCTAACCAGTACGCTAACTCTAACCCACGCCCTCACACGTACGCTCCCCCTAAAGCGTTGTCGTACCCTCCCCTGGACCCTAAACCTTCCCCGTCCCCTAACCCTAACCGTAGCCCGAACCCTAACCCTAACCCTTCCCCGAAGCCTGACCCTCACCCGTCCCCTAATCCTAACCCGTACGCTAACACTAACCCGCGCCCTCACAGGTACGCTCCCCCTAAAGCGTTGTCGTACCCTCCTCTGGACCCTAAACCGTCCCCGTCCCCTAACCCTAACCCTAGCCCGAACCCTAACCCTAACACTTCCCCGAAGCCTGAACCTCACCCGTCCCCTAATCCTAACCTGTACGCTTCCACTAACCCGCGCCCTCACACGTTCGCTCCCCCTTAAGCGTTGTCGTACCCTCCCCTGGACCCTAAACCGTCCCCGTCCCCTAACCCTAACCCTAGCCCGAACCCTAACCCTAATCCTTCCCCGAAGCCTGACCCTCAACCGTCCCCTAAACCTAACCCGTACGCTGACACTAACCTGCGCCCTCACACGTACGCTCCCCCTAAAGCGTTGTCGTAACCTCCCCTGGACCCTAAACCGTCCCCGTTCCCTAACCCTAACCCTAGCCCGAACCCTAACCCTAACCCTTCCCCGAAGCCTGACCCTCACCCGTCCCATAATACTAACCCGTACGCTAACACTAACCCGCGCCCTCACATGTACGCTCCCCCTAAAGCGTTGTCGTACCCTCCCCTGGACCCTAAACCGTCCCCGTCCCCTAACCCTAACCCTAGCCCGAACCCTAACCCTAACACTTCCCCGAAGCCTGACCCTCACCCGTCCCCTAATTCTAACCCGTACGCTAACACTAACCCGCGCCCTCACACGTACGCTCCCCCTAAAGCGTTGTCGTACCCTCAACTGGACCATAAACCATCCCCGTCCCCTAACCCTAACCCTAGCCCGAACCCTAAACCTAACCCTTCTCCGAAGCCTGACTCTCACCCGTCCCCTAAACCTAACCCGTACGCTAACACTAACCCGCGCCCTCACACGTACGCTCCCCCTAAAGCATTGTGGTACCCTCCCCTGAACCCTAAACCGTCCCCGTCCCCTAACCCTAACCCTAGCCCGAACCCTAACCCTAACCCTTCCCCGAAGCCTGACCTTCACCGGTCCCCTAATCCTAACCCTTACGCTAACACTAACCCGCGCCCTCACACCTACGCTCCCCCTAAAGTGTTGTCGTACCCTCCCCTGGACCCTAAACCGTCCCCGTCCCCTAACCTTAACCCTAGCCCGAACCCTAACCCTAACCCTTCCTCGAAGCCTGACCCTCACCCGTCCCCTAATCCTAACCTGTACGCTAACACTAACCCGCGCCCTCACACGTACACTCCCCCTAAAGCGTTGTAGTACCCTCCCCTGGACCCTAAACCGTCCCCGTCTCCTAACCTTAACCCTAGACCGAACCCTAACCCTAACACTTCCCCGAAGCCTGACCCTCACGCATCCCCTAATCCTAACCCGGACGCTAACACTAACCCGCGCCCTCACACGTACGCTCCGCCTAAAGCGTTGTCGTACCCTCCCCTGGACCCTAAACTGTCCCCGTCCCCTAACCCTAACCCTAGCCCGAACCCTAACCCTAACCCTTCCCCGAAGCCTGACCCTCACCCGTCCCCTAATCGTAACCCATACGCTAACACTAACCCACGCCCTCACACGTACGCTCCCCCTAAAGCGTTGTCGTACCCTCCCCTGGACCCTACACCGTCCCCGTCCCCTAACCCTAACCCTAGCCCGAACCCTAACCCTAACCCTTCCCCGAAGCCTGACCCTCACGCGTCCCCTAAACCTAACACGTACGCTAAGACTAATCCGCGCCCTCACACGTACGCTCCCCCTAAAGCGTTGTCGTACCCTCCCCTGGACCCTAAACCGTCCCCGTTCCCTAACCCTAACCCTAGCCCGAACCCTAACCCTAACCCTTCCCCGAAGCCTGACCCTCACCCGTCCCCTAATCCTCACCCGTACGCTAACACTAACCCTCGCTCTCACACGTACGCTCCCCCTAAAGCGTTGTCGTACCCTCCCCTGGACCCTAAACTGTCCCCGTCCCCTAACCCTAACCCTAGCCCGAACCCTAACCCTAACCCTTCCCCGAAGACTGACCCTCACCCGTCCCCTAATCCTAACCCGTACGCTAACACTAACCCGCGCCCTCACGCGTACGCTCCCCGTAAAGCGTTGTCGTACCCTCCGCTGGACCCTAAACCGTCCCCGTCCCCTAACCCTAACCCTAGCCCGAACCCTAACCCTAACCCTGCCCCGAAGCCTGACCCTCACCCGTCCCCTAATCCTAACCCGTACGCTAACACTAACCCGCGCCCTCACATGTACGCTCCCCCTAAAGCGTTGTCGTACCCTCTCCTGGACCCTAAACTGTTCCCGTCCCCTAACCCTAACCCTAGCCCGAACCCTAACCCTAACCCTTCCCCGAAGCCTGACCCTCACCCGTCCCCTAATCCTAACCCGTATGCTAACACTAACCCGCGCCCTCACACGTACGCTCCCCCTAAAGCGTTGTCGTACCCTCCCCTGGACCCTAAACCGTCCCCGTCCCCTAACACTAACCCTAGCCCGAACCCTAACCCTAACCCTTCCCCGAAGCCTGACCCTCACCCGTCCCCTAATCCTAACCCGTACGCTAACACTAACCCGCGCCCTCAAACGTACGCTCCCCCTAAAGCGTTGTCGTACCCTCCCCTGGACCCTAAACCGTCCCCGTCCCCTAACCCTAACCCTAGCCCGAACCCTAAACCTAACACTTCCCCGAAGCCTGACCCTCACCCGTCCCCTAATTCTAACCCGTACGCTAACACTAACCCGCGCCCTCACACGTACGCTCCCCCTAAAGCGTTGTCATACCCTCAACTGGACCCTAAACCATCCCCGTCCCCTAACCCTAACCCTAGCCCGAACCCTAACCCTAACCCTTCTCCGAAGCCTGACCCTCACCCGTCCCGTAAACCTAACCCGTACGCTAACACTAACCCGCGCCCTCACACGTACGCTCCCCCTAAAGCGTTGTCGTACCCTCCCCTGAACCCTAAACCGTCCCCGTCCCCTAACCCTAACCCTAGCCCGAACCCTAACCCTAACCCTTCCCCGAAGCCTGACCCTCACCCGTCCCCTAATCCTAACCAGTACGCTAACACTAACCCGCGCCCTCACACGTACGCTCCCCCTAAAGCGTTGTCGTACCCTCCCCTGGACCCTAAACCTTCCCCGTCCCCTAACCCTAACCGTAGCCCGAACCCTAACCCTAACCCTTCCCCGAAGCCTGACCCTCACCCGTCCCCTAATCCTAACCCGTACGCTAACACTAACCCGCGCCCTCACAGGTACGCTCCCCCTAAAGCGTTGTCGTACCCTCCTCTGGACCCTAAACCGTCCCCGTCCCCTAACCCTAACCCTAGCCCGAACCCTAACCCTAACCCTTCCCCGAAGCCTGAACCTCACCCGTCCCCTAATCCTAACCTGTACGCTAACACTAACCCGCGCCCTCACACGTTCGCTCCCCCTTAAGCGTTGTCGTACCCTCCCCTGGACCCTAAACCTACCCCGTCCCCTAACCCTAACCCTAGCCCGAACCCTAACCCTAATCCTTCCCCGAAGCCTGACCCTCAACCGTCCCCTAAACCTAACCCGTACGCTGACACTAACCCGCGCCCTCACACGTACGCTCCCCCTAAAGCGTTGTCGTAACCTCCCCTGGACCCTAAACCGTCCCCGTCCCCTAACCCTAACCCTAGCCCGAACCCTAACCCTAACCCTTCCCCGAAGCCTGACCCTCACCCGTCCCCTAATACTAACCCGTACGCTAACACTAACACGCGACCTCACATGTACGCTCCCCCTAAAGCGTTGTCGTACCCTCCCCTGGACCCTAAACCTTCCCCGTCCCCTAACCCTAACCCTAGCCCGAACCCTAACCCTAACACTTCCCCGAAGCCTGACCCTCACCCGTCCCCTAATTCTAACCCGTACGCTAACACTAACCCGCGCCCTCACACGTACGCTCCCCCTAAAGCGTTGTCGTACCCTCAACTGGACCCTAAACCATCCCCGTCCCCTAACCCTAACCCTAGCCCGAACCCTAACCCTAACCCTTCTCCGAAGCCTGACCCTCACCCGTCCCGTAAACCTAACCCGTACGCTAACACTAACCCGCGCCCTCACACGTACGCTCCCCCTAAAGCGTTGTCGTACCCTCCCCTGAACCCTAAACCGTCCCCGTCCCCTAACCCTAACCCTAGCCCGAACCCTAACCCTAACCCTTCCCCGAAGCCTGACCTTCACCGGTCCCCTAATCCTAAACCGTACGCTAACACTAACCCGCGCCCTCACATGTACGCTCCCCCTAAAGCGTTGTCGTACCCTCCGCTGGACCCCAAACCGTCCCCGTCCCCTAACCCTAACCCTTGCTCGAACCCTAACCCTAACTATTCCCCGAAGCCTGACCCTCACCCGTCCCCTAATCCTAACCCGTACGCTAACACTAACCCGCGCCCTCACACGAACGCTCCCCCTAAAGCGTTGTCGTACCCTTCCCTGAAAACTAAACCGTCCCTGTCCCCTAACACTAACCCTAGCCCGAACCCTAACCCTAACACTTCCCCGAAGCCTGACCCTCACCGTCCCCTAATCCTAACCCGTACGCTAACACTAACCCGCGCCCTCACACGTACGTTCCCCCTAAAGCGTTGTCGTACCCTCCTCTGGACCCTAAACCGTCCCCGTCCCCTAACCCTAACCCTAGCCCGAACCCTAACCCTAACTCTTCCCCGAAGCCTGAACCTTACCCGTCCCCTAATCCTAACCTGTACGCTAACACTAACCCGCGCCCTCACACGTTCGCTCCCCCTTAAGCGTTGTCATTCCCTCCCCTGGACCCTAAACCGTCCCCGTCCCCTAACCCTAACCCTAGCCCGAACCCTAACCCTAATCCTTCCCCGAAGACTGACCCTCAACCGTCCCCTAATTCTAACCCGTACGCTAACACTAACCCGCGCCCTCACACGTACGCTCCCCCTAAAGCGTTGTCGTACCCTCCCCTGGACCCTAAACCGTCCCCGTCCCCTAACCCTAACCCTAGCCCGAACCCTAACCCTAATCCTTCCCCGAAGCCTGACCCTCAACCGTCCCTAAACCTAAACCGTACGCTGACACTAACCCGCGCCCTCACACGTACGCTCCCCCTAAAGCGTTGTCGTAACCTCCCCTGGACCCTAAACCGTCCCCGTCCCGTAACACTAACCCTAGCCCGAACCCTAACCCTAACCCTTCCCCGAAGCCTGACCCTCACCCGTCCCCTAATACTAACCCGTACGCTAACACTAACCCGCGCCCTCACATGTACGCTCCCCCTAAAGCGTTGTCGTACCCTCCCCTGGACCCTAAACCGTCCCCGTCCCCTAACCCTAACCCTAGCCCGAACCCTAACCCTAACACTTCCCCGAAGCCTGACCCTCACCCGTCCCCTAATTCTAACCCGTACGCTAACACTAACCCGCGCCCTCACACGTACGCTCCCCCTAAAGCGTTGTCGTACCCTCAACTGGACCCTAAACCATCCCCGTCCCCTAACCCTAACCCTAGCCCGAACCCTAAACCTAAACCTTCTCTGAAGCCTGACCCTCACCCGTCCCCTAAACCTAACCCGTACGCTAACACTAACCCGCGCCCTCACACGTACGCTCCCCCTAAAGCATTGTCGTACCCTCCCCTGAACCCTAAACCGTCCCCGTCCCCTAACCCTAACCCTAGCCCGAACCCTAACCCTAACCCTTCCCCGAAGCCTGACCTTCACCGGTCCCCTAATCCTAACCCGTACGCTAACACTAACCCGCGCCCTCACACCTACGCTCCCCCTAAAGTGTTGTCGTACCCTCCCCTGGACCCTAAACCGTCCCCGTCCCCTAACCTTAACCCTAGCCCGAACCCTAACCCTAACCCTTCCTCGAAGCCTGACCCTCACCCGTCCCCTAATCCTAACCTGTACGCTAACACTAACCCGCGCCCTCACACGTACACTCCCCCTAAAGCGTTGTAGTACCCTCCCCTGGACCCTAAACCGTCCCCGTCTCCTAACCTTAACCCTAGACCGAACCCTAACCCTAACACTTCCCCGAAGCCTGACCCTCACGCGTCCCCTAATCCTAACCCGTACGCTAACACTAACCCACGGCCTCACACGTACGCTCCCCCTAAAGCGTTGTCGTACCCTCCCCTGGACCCTAAACTGTCCCCGTCCCCTAACCCTAACCCTAGCCCGAACCTTAACCCTAACCCTTCCCCGAAGCCTGACCCTCACCCGTCCCCTAATCCTAACCCGTACGCTAACACTAACCCACGCCCTCACACGTACGCTCCCTCTAAAGCGTTGTCGTACCCTCCCCTGGACCCTAAACCGTCCCCGTCCCCTAACCCTAACCCTAGCCCGAACCCTAACCCTAACCCTTCCCCGAAGCCTGACCCTCACGCGTCCCCTAAACCTAACCCGTACGCTAAGACTAATCCGCGCCCTCACACGAACGCTCCCCCTAAAGCGTTGTCGTACACTCCCCTGGACCCCAAACCGTCCCCGTCCCCTAACCCTAACCCTTGCTCAAACCCTAACCCTAACCATTCCCCGAAGCCTGACCCTCACCCGTCCCCTAATCCTAACCCGTACGCTAACACTAACCCGCGCCCTCACACGAACGCTCCCCCTAAAGCGTTGTCGTACCCTCCCCTGAAACCTAAACCGTCCCCGTCCCCTAACACTAACCCTAGCCCGAACCCTAACCCTAACACTTCCCCGAAGCCTGACCCTCACCCGTCCCCTAATCCTAACCCGTACGCTAACACTAACCCGCGCCCTCACACGTACGCTCCCCCTAAAGCTTTGTCGTACCCTCCCCTGGACCCTAAACCGTCCCCGTCCCCTAACCCTAACCCTAGCCCGAACCCTAACCCTAACCCTTCCCCGAAGCCTGAACCTCACCCGTCCCCTAATCCTAACCTGTACGCTAACACTAACCCGCGCCCTCACACGTTCGCTCCCCCTTAAGCGTTGTCGTACCCTCCCCTGGACCCTAAACCGTCCCCGTCCCCTAACCCTAACCCTAGTCCGAACCCTAACCCTAATCCTTCCCCGAAGACTGACCCTCAACCGTCCCCTAATTCTAACCCGTACGCTAACACTAACCCGCGCCCTCACACGTACGCTCCCCCTAAAGCGTTGTCGTACCCTCCCCTGGACCCTAAACCGTCCCCGTCCCCTAACCCTAACCCTAGCCCGAACCCTAACCCTAATCCTTCCCCGAAGCCTGACCCTCAACCGTCCCTAAACCTAAACCGTACGCTGACACTAACCCGCGCCCTCACACGTACGCTCCCCCTAAAGCGTTGTCGTAACCTCCCCTGGACCCTAAACCGTCCCCGTCCCGTAACACTAACCCTAGCCCGAACCCTAACCCTAACACTTCCCCGAAGCCTGACCCTCACCCGTCCCCTAATACTAACCCGTACGCTAACACTAACCCGCGCCCTCACATGTACGCTCCCCCTAAAGCGTTGTCGTACCCTCCCCTGGACCCTAAACCGTCCCCGTCCCCTAACCCTAACCCTAGCCCGAACCCTAACCCTAACACTTCCCCGAAGCCTGACCCTCACCCGTCCCCTAATTCTAACCCGTACGCTAACACTAACCCGCGCCCTCACACGTACGCTCCCCCTAAAGCGTTGTCGTACCCTCAACTGGACCCTAAACCATCCCCGTCCCCTAACCCAAACCCTAGCCCGAACCCTAAACCTAACCCTTCTCTGAAGCCTGACCCTCACCCGTCCCCTAAACCTAACCCGTACGCTAACACTAACCCGCGCCCTCACACGTACGCTCCCCCTAAAGCATTGTCGTACCCTCCCCTGAACCCTAAACCGTCCCCGTCCCCTAACCCTAACCCTAGCCCGAACCCTAACCCTAACCCTTCCCCGAAGCCTGACCTTCACCGGTCCCCTAATCCTAACCCTTACGCTAACACTAACCCGCGCCCTCACACCTACGCTCCCCCTAAAGTGTTGTCGTACCCTCCCCTGGACCCTAAACCGTCCCCGTCCCCTAACCTTAACCCTAGCCCGAACCCTAACCCTAACCCTTCCTCGAAGCCTGACCCTCACCCGTCCCCTAATCCTAACCTGTACGCTAACACTAACCCGCGCCCTCACACGTACACTCCCCCTAAAGCGTTGTAGTACCCTCCCCTGGACCCTAAACCGTCCCCGTCTCCTAACCTTAACCCTAGACCGAACCCTAACCCTAACACTTCCCCGAAGCCTGACCCTCACGCGTCCCCTAATCCTAACCCGTACGCTAACACTAACCCACGGCCTCACACGTACGCTCCCCCTAAAGCGTTGTCGTACCCTCCCCTGGACCCTAAACTGTCCCCGTCCCCTAACCCTAACCCTAGCCCGAACCTTAACCCTAACCCTTCCCCGAAGCCTGACCCTCACCCGTCCCCTAATCCTAACCCGTACGCTAACACTAACCCACGCCCTCACACGTACGCTCCCTCTAAAGCGTTGTCGTACCCTCCCCTGGACCCTAAACCGTCCCCGTCCCCTAACCCTAACCCTAGCCCGAACCCTAACCCTAACCCTTCCCCGAAGCCTGACCCTCACCCGTCCCCTAATCCTAACCCGTACGCTAACACTAACCCGCGCCCTCACACGAACGCTCCCCCTAAAGCGTTGTCGTACCCTCCCCTGAAACCTAAACCGTCCCCGTCCCCTAACACTAACCCTAGCCCGAACCCTAACCCTAACACTTCCCCGAAGCCTGACCCTCACCCGTCCCCTAATCCTAACCCGTACGCTAACACTAACCCGCGCCCTCACACGTACGCTCCCCCTAAAGCTTTGTCGTACCCTCCCCTGGACCCTAAACCGTCCCCGTCCCCTAACCCTAACCCTAGCCCGAACCCTAACCCTAACCCTTCCCCGAAGCCTGAACCTCACCCGTCCCCTAATCCTAACCTGTACGCTAACACTAACCCGCGCCCTCACACGTTCGCTCCCCCTTAAGCGTTGTCGTACCCTCCCCTGGACCCTAAACCGTCCCCGTCCCCTAACCCTAACCCTAGTCCGAACCCTAACCCTAATCCTTCCCCGAAGCCTGACCCTCAACCGTCCCTAAACCTAAACCGTACGCTGACACTAACCCGCGCCCTCACACGTACGCTCCCCCTAAAGCGTTGTCGTAACCTCCCCTGGACCCTAAACCGTCCCCGTCCCGTAACACTAACCCTAGCCCGAACCCTAACCCTAACCCTTCCCCGAAGCCTGACACTCACCCGTCCCCTAATACTAACCCGTACGCTAACACTAACCCGCGCCCTCACATGTACGCTCCCCCTAAAGCGTTGTCGTACCCTCCCCTGGACCCTAAACCGTCCCCGTCCCCTAACCCTAACCCTAGCCCGAACCCTAACCCTAACACTTCCCCGAAGCCTGACCCTCACCCGTCCCCTAATTCTAACCCGTACGCTAACACTAACCCGCGCCCTCACTCGTACGCTCCCCCTAAAGCGTTGTCGTACCCTCAACTGGACCCTAAACCATCCCCGTCCCCTAACCCTAACCCTAGCCCGAACCCTAAACCTAACCCTTCTCTGAAGCCTGACCCTCACCCGTCCCCTAAACCTAACCCGTACGCTAACAATAACCCGCGCCCTCACACGTACGCTCCCCCTAAAGCATTGTCGTACCCTCCCCTGAACCCTAAACCGTCCCCGTCCCCTAACCCTAACCCTAGCCCGAACCCTAACCCTAACCCTTCCCCGAAGCCTGACCTTCACCGGTCCCCTAATCCTAACCCGTACGCTAACACTAACCCGCGCCCTCACACCTACGCTCCCCCTAAAGTGTTGTCGTACCCTCCCCTGGACCCTAAACCGTCCCCGTCCCCTAACCTTAACCCTAGCCCGAACCCTAACCCTAACACTTCCTCGAAGCCTGACCCTCACCCGTCCCCTAATCCTAACCTGTACGCTAACACTAACCCGCGCCCTCACACGTACACTCCCCCTAAAGCGTTGTAGTACCCTCCCCTGGACCCTAAACCGTCCCCGTCTCCTAACCTTAACCCTAGACCGAACCCTAACTCTAACACTTCCCCGAAGCCTGACCCTCACGCGTCCCCTAATCCTAACCCGTACGCTAACACTAACCCACGGCCTCACACGTACACTCCCCCTAAAGCGTTGTCGTACCCTCCCCTGGACCCTAAACTGTCCCCGTCCCCTAACCCTAACCCTAGCCCGAACCTTAACCCTAACCCTTCCCCGAAGCCTGACCCTCACCCGTCCCCTAATCCTAACCCGTACGCTAACACTAACCCACGCCCTCACACGTACGCTCCCTCTAAAGCGTTGTCGTACCCTCCCCTGGACCCTAAACCGTCCCCGTCCCCTAACCCTAACCCTAGCCCGAACCCTAACCCTAACCCTTCCCCGAAGCCTGACCCTCACGCGTCCCCTAAACCTAACCCGTACGCTAAGACTAATCCGCGCCCTCACACGAACGCTCCCCCTAAAGCGTTGTCGTACACTCCCCTGGACCCCAAACCGTCCCCGTCCCCTAACCCTAACCCTTGCTCAAACCCTAACCCTAACCATTCCCCGAAGCCTGACCCTCACCCGTCCCCTAATCCTAACCCGTACGCTAACACTAACCCGCGCCCTCACACGAACGCTCCCCCTAAAGCGTTGTCGTACCCTCCCCTGAAGCCTAAACCGTCCCCGTCCCCTAACACTAACCCTAGCCCGAACCCTAACCCTAACCCTTCCCCGAAGCCTGACCCTCACCCGTCCCCTAATCCTAACCCGTACGCTAACACTAACCCGTGCCCTCACTCGTACGCTCCCCCTAAAGCGTTGTCGTACCCTCCCCTGGACCCTAAACCGTCCCCGTACCCAACCGTAACCCTAGCCCGAACCCTAACCCTAACCCTTCCCCGAAGCCTGAACCTCACCCGTCCCCTAATCCTCACCCGTATGCTAACAGTAACCCGCGCCCTCACACGTACGCTCCCCCTAAAGCATTGTCGTACCCTCCCCTGGACCCTAAACCGTCCCCGTTCCCTAACCCTAACCCTAGCCCGAACCCTAACCCTAACCCTTCCCCGAAGCCTGACCCTCACCCGTCCCCTAATCCTCACCCGTACACTAACACTAACCCGCGCCCTCACACGTACGCTCCCCCTAAAGCGTTGTCGTACCCTCCCCTGGACCCTAAACCGTCCCCGTCCCCTAACCCTAACCCTAGCCCGAACCCTAACCCTCACCCTTCCCCGAAGCCTGACCCTCACCTGTCCCCTAATCCTAAGCCGTACGCTAACACTAACCCGCGCCCTCACGCGTACGCTCCCCCTAAATCGTTGTCGTACCCTCCCATGGACCCTAAACCGTCCCCGTCCCATAACCCTAATCCTAGCCCGAATCCTAACCCTAACACTTCCCCGAAGCCTGACCCTCACCCGTCCCCTAATCCTAACCCGTACGCTAACACTAACCCGCGCCCTCACACGTACGCTCCCCATAAAGCGTTGTCGTACCCTCCCCTGGACCCTAAACCGTCCCCGTCCCCTAACCCTAACCCTAGCCCGAACCCTAACCCTAACCCTTCCCCGAAGCCTGACCCTCACCTGTCCCCTAATCCTCACTCGTACACTAACACTAACCCGCGCCCTCACACGTACGCTCCCCCTAAAGCGTTGTCGTACCCTCCCCTGGACCCCAAACCGTCCCTGTCCCCTAACACTAACCCTAGCCCGAACCCTAACCCTAACCATTCCCCGAAGCCTGACCCTCACCCGTCCCCTAATCCTAACCCGTACGCTAACACTAACCCGCGCCCTCACACGTACACTCCCCCTAAAGCGTTGTCGTTCCCTCCCCTGAACCCTAAACCATCCCCCTCCCCTAATCCTAACCCTAGCCCGAACCCTAACCCTAACCCTGCCCCGAAGCCTGACCCTCACCCGTCCCCTAATCCTAACCCGTACGCTAACACTAACCCGCGCCCTCACATGTACGCTCCCCCTAAAGCGTTGTCGTACCCTCCCCTGGACCCTAAACCGTTCCCGTCCCCTAACCCTAACCCTAGTCCGAACCCTAACCCTAACCCTTCCCCAAAGCCTGACCCTCACCCGTCCCCTAATCCTAACCCGTACGCTAACACTAACCCGCGCCCTCTCACGTACGCTCCCACTAAAGCGTTGTCGTACCCTCCCCTGGACCCTAAACCGTCCCCGTCCCCAACCCTAACCCTACCCCGAAACCTAACCCTAACCCTTCCCCGAAGCCTGACCCTCACCCGTCCCCTAATCCTAACCCGTACGCTAACACTAACCCGCGCACTCACACGTACGCTCCCCCTAAAGCGTTGTCGTACCCTCCCCTGGACCCTAAACCGTCCCCGTCCCCTAACACTAACCCTAGCCCGAACCCTAACCCTAACCCTTCCCCGAAGCCTGACCCTCACCCGTCCCCTAATCCTAACCCGTACGCTAACACGAACCCGCGCCCTCAAACGTACGCTCCCCCTAAAGCGTTGTCGTACCCTCCCCTGGACCCTAAACCGACCCCGTCCCCTAACCCTAACCCTAGCCCGAACCATAAACCTAACCCTTCCCCGAAGCCTGACCCTCACCCGTCCCCTAATCCTAACCCGTATGCTAACACTAACCCGCGCCCTCACGCGTACGCTCCCCCTAAAGCGTTGTCATACCCTCCCATGGACCCTAAAACGTCCCCGTCCCATAACCCTAATCCTAGCCCGAATGCTAACCCTAACCCTTCCCCGAAGCCTGACCCTCACCCGTCCCCTAATCCTCACTCGTACACTAACACTAAACCGCGCCCTCACACGTACGCTCCCCCTAAAGCGTTGTCGTACCCTCCCCTGGACCCCAAACCGTCCCTGTCCCCTAACACTAACCCTAGCCCGAACCCTCACCCTAACCATTCCCCGAAGCCTGACCCTCACCCGTCCCCTAATCCTAACCCGTACGCTAACACTAACCCGCGCCCTCACACGTACACTCCCCCTAAAGCGTTGTCGTACCCTCCCCTGGACCCTAAACCGTTCCCGTTCCCTAACCCTAACCCTAGTCCGAACCCTAACCCTAACCCTTCCCCGAAGCCTGACCCTCACCCGTCCCCTAATCCTAACCCGTACGCTAACACTAACCCGTGCCCTCACACGTACGCTCCCCCTAAAGCGTTGTCGTACCCTCCCCTGGACCCTAAACCGTCCCCGTCCCCTAACCCTAACCCTAGCCCGAACCCTAAACCTAACCCTTCCCCGAAGCCTGACCCTCACCCGTCCCCTAATCCTAACCCGTACGCTAACACTAACCCGTGCCCTCACTCGTACGCTCCCCCTAAAGCGTTGTCGTACCCTCCCCTGGACCCTAAACCGTCCCCGTACCCAACCGTAACCCTAGCCCGAACCCTAACCCTAACCCTTCCCCGAAGCCTGAACCTCACCCGTCCCCTAATCCTCACCCGTATGCTAACAGTAACCCGCGCCCTCACACGTACGCTCCCCCTAAAGCATTGTCGTACCCTCCCCTGGACCCTAAACCGTCCCCGTTCCCTAACCCTAACCCTAGCCCGAACCCTAACCCTAACCCTTCCCCGAAGCCTGACCCTCACCCGTCCCCTAATCCTCACCCGTACGCTAACACTAACCCGCGCCCTCCCACGTACGCTCCCCCTAAAGCGTTGTCGTACCCTCCCCTGGACCCTAAACCGTCCCCGTCCCCTAACCCTAACCCTAGCCCGAACCCTAACCCTAACCCTTCCACGAAGCCTGACCCTCACCCGTCCCCTAATCCTAAGCCGTACGCTAACACTAACCCGCGCCCTCACGCGTACGCTCCCGCTAAAGCGTTGTCGTACCCTCCCATGGACCCTAAACCGTCCCCGTCCCATAACCCTAATCCTAGCCCGAATCCTAACCCTAACACTTCCCCGAAGCCTGACCCTCACCCGTCCCCTAATCCTAACCCGTACGCTAACACTAACCCGCGCCCTCACACGTACGCTCCCCATAAAGCGTTGTCGTACCCTCCCCTGGACCCTAAACCGTCCCCGTCCCCTAACCCTAATCCTAGCCCGAACCCTAACCCTAACCCTTCCCCGAAGCCTGACCCTCACCCGTCCCCTAATCCTCACTCGTACACTAACACTAACCCGCGCCCTCACACGTACGCTCCCCCTAAAGCGTTGTCGTACCCTCCCCTGGACCCCAAACCGTCCCTGTACCCTAACACTAACCCTAGCCCGAACCCTAACCCTAACCATTCCCCGAAGCCTGACCCTCACCCGTCCCCTAATCCTAACACGTACGCTAACACTAACCCGCGCCCTCACACGTACACTCCCCCTAAAGCGTTGTCGTTCCCTCCCCTGAACCCTAAACCATCCCCCTCCCCTAATCCTAACCCTAGCCCGAACCCTAACCCTAACCCTGCCCCGAAGCCTGACCCTCACCCGTCCCCTAATCCTAACCCGTACGCTAACACTAACCCGCGCCCTCACACGTACGCTCCCCCTAAAGCGTTGTCGTACCCTCCCCTGGACCCTAAACCGTTCCCGTCCCCTAACCCTAACCCTAGTCCGAACGCTAACCCTAACCCTTCCCCGAAGCCTGACCCTCACCCGTCCCCTAATCCTAACCCGTACGCTAACACTAACCCGCGCCCTCTCACGTACGCTCCCACTAAAGCGTTGTCGTACCCTCCCCTGGACCCTAAACCGTCCCCGTCCCCTAACCCTAACCCTAGCCCGAACCCTAACCCTAACCCTTCCCCGAAGCCTGACCCTCACCCGTCCCCTAATACTAACCCGTACGCTAACACTAACCCGCGCCCTCACATGTACGCTCCCCCTAAAGCGTTGTCGTACCCTCCCCTGGACCCTAAACCGTCCCTGTCCCCTAACCCTAACCCTAGCCCGAACCCTAACCCTAACACTTCCCCGAAGCCTGACCCTCACCCGTCCCCTAATTCTAACCCGTACGCTAACACTAACCCGCGCCCTCACACGTACGCTCCCCCTAAAGCGTTGTCGTACCCTCAACTGGACCCTAACCCATCCCCGTCCTCTAACCCTAACCCTAGCCCGAACCCTAACCCTAACCCTTCTCCGAAGCCTGACCCTCACCCGTCCCCTAAACCTAACCCGTACGCTAACACTAACCCGCGCCCTCACACGTACGCTCCCCCTAAAGCGTTGTCGTACCCTCCCCTGAACCCTAAACCGTCCCCGTCCCCTAACCCTAACCCTAGCCCGAACCCTAACCCTAACCCTTCCCCGAAGCCTGACCTTCACCGGTCCCCTAATCCTAACCCGTACGCTAACACTAACCCGCGCCGTCACACCTACGCTCCCCCTAAAGTGTTGTCGTACCCTCCCCTGGACCCTAAACCGTCCCCGTCCCCTAACCTTAACCCTAGCCCGAACCCTAACCCTAACCCTTCCTCGAAGCCTGACCCTCACCCGTCCCCTAATCCTAACCTGTACGCTAACACTAACCCGCGCCCTCACACGTACACTCCCCCTAAAGCGTTGTAGTACCCTCTCCTGGACCCTAAACCGTCCCCGTCTCCTAACCTTAACCCTAGACCGAACCCTAACCCTAACACTTCCCCGAAGCCTGACCCTCACGCGTCCCGTAAACCTAACCCGTACGCTAACACTAACCCGCGCCCTCTCACGTACGCTCCCCCTAAAGCGTTGTCGTACACTCCCCTGGACCCTAAACCGTCCCCGTCCCCTAACCCTAACCCTAGCCCGAACCCTAACCCTAACACTTTCCCGAAGCCTGACCCTCAACCGTCCCCTAATTCTAACCCGTACGCTAACACTAACCCGCGCCCTCACACGTACGCTCCCCCTAAAGCGTTGTCGTACCCTCAACTGGACCCTAAACCATCCCCGTCCCCTAACCCTAACCCTAGCCCGAACCCTAACCCTAACCCTTCTCCGAAGCCTGACCCTCACCCGTCCCGTAAACCTAACCCGTACGCTAACACTAACCCGCGCCCTCTCACGTACGCTCCCCCTAAAGCGTTGTCGTACACTCCCCTGAACCCTAAACCGTCCTCGTCCCCTAACCCTAACCCTAGCCCGAACCCTAACCCTAAACCTTCCCCGAAGCCTGACCTTCACCGGTCCCCTAATCCTAACCCGTACGCTAACACTAACCCGCGCCCTCACACGTACGCTCCCCCTAAAGCGTTGTCGTACCCTCCGCTGGACCCCAAACCGTCCCCGTCCCCTAACCCTAACCCTTGCTCGAACCCTAACCCTAACCATTCCCCGAAGCCTGACCAACACCCGTCCCCTAAACCTAACCCGTACGCTAACACTAACCCGCGCCCTCACACGAACGCTCCCCCTAAAGCGTTGTCGTACCCTCCCCTGAACCCTAAACCGTCCCCGTCCCCTAACCCTAACCCTAGCCCGAACCCTAACCCTAACCCTTCCCCGAAGCCTGACCTTCACCGGTCCCCTAATCCTAACCCGTACGCTAACACTAACCCGCGCCCTCACACCTACGCTCCCCCTAAAGTGTTGTCGTACCCTCCCCTGGACCCTAAACCGTCCCCGTCCCCTAACCTTAACGCTAGCCCGAACCCTAACCCTAACCCTTCCTCGAAGCCTGACCCTCACCCGTCCCTTAATCCTAAACTGTACGCTAACACTAACCCGCGCCCTCACACGTACACTCCCCCTAAAGCGTTGTAGTACCCTCCCCTGGACCCTAAACCGTCCCCGTCTCCTAACCTTAACCCTAGACCGAACCCTAACCCTAACACTTCCCCGAAGCCTGACCCTCACGCGTCCCATAATCCTAACCCGTACGCTAACACTAACCCGCGCCCTCACAGGTACGCTCCCCCTAAAGCGTTGTCGTACCCTCCCCTGGACCCTAAACCGTTCCCATTCCCTAACCCTAACCCTAGCCCAAACCCTAACCCTAACACTTCCCCGAAGCCTGACCCTCACCCGTCCTCTAATCCTAACCCGTACGCTAACACTAACCCGCCCCCTCACACGTACGCTCCCCCTAAAGCGTTGTCGTACCCTCCCCAGGACCCTAAAGTGTCCCCGTCCCCTAACCCTAACCCTAGCCCGAACCCTAACCCTAACCCTTCCCCGAAGCCTGACACTCACCCGTCCCCTAATCCTAACCCGTACGCTAACACTAACCCACGCCCTCACACGTACGCTCCCCCTAAAGCGTTGTCGTACCCTCCCCTGGACCCTAAACCGTCCCCGTCCCCTAACCCTAAACCTAGCCCGAACCCTAACCCTAACCCTTCCCCGAAGCCTGACCCTCACGCGTCCCCTAAACCTAACCCGTACGCTAAGACTAATCCGCCCCCTCACACGTACGCTCCCCCTAAAGCGTTGTCGTACCCTCCCCTGGACCCTAAACCGTCCCCGTTCCCTAACCCTAACCCTAGCCCGAACCCTAACCCTAACCCTTCCCCGAAGCCTGACCCTCACCCGTCCCCTAATCCTCACCCGTACGCTAACACTAACCCGCGCTGTCACACGTACGCTCCCCCTAAAGCGTTGTCGTACCCTCCCCTGGACCCTAAACTGTCCCCGTCCCCTAACCCTAACCCTAGCCCGAACCCTAACCCTAACCCTTCCCCGAAGCCTGACCCTCACCCGTCCCCTAATCCTAACCAGTACGCTAACACTAACCCACGCCCTCACACGTACGCTCCCCCTAAAGCGTTGTCGTACCCTCCACTGGACCCTAAACCTTCCCCGTCCCCTAACCCTAACCGTAGCCCGAACCCTAACACTAACCCTTCCCCGAAGCCTGACCCTCACCCGTCACCTAATCCTAACCCGTACGCTAACACTAACCCGCGCCCTCACAGGTACGCTCCCCCTAAAGCGTTGTCGTACCCTCCTCTGGACCCTAAACCGTCCCCGTCCCCTAACCCTAACCCTAGCCCGAACCCTAACCCTAACACTTCCCCGAAGCCTGAACCGCACCTGTCCCCTAATCCTAACCTGTACGCTTCCACTAACCCGCGCCCTCACACGTTCGCTCCCCCTTAAGCGTTGTCGTACCCTCCCCTGGACCCTAAACCGTCCCCGTCCCCTAACCCTAACCCTAGCCCGAACCCTAACCCTAATCCTTCCCCGAAGCCTGACCCTCAACCGTCCCCTAAACCTAACCCGTACGCTGACACTAACCCGCGCCCTCACACGTACGCTCCCCCTAAAGCGTTGTCGTAACCTCCCCTGGACCCTAAACCGTCCCCGTCCCCTAACCCTAACCCTAGCCCGAACCCTAACCCTAACCCTTCCCCGAAGCCTGACCCTCACCCGTCCCATAATACTAACCCGTACGCTAACACTAACCCGCGCCCTCACATGTACGCTCCCCCTAAAGCGTTGTCGTACCCTCCCCTGGACCCTAAACCGTCCCCGTCCCCTAACCCTAACCCTAGCCCGAACCCTAACCCTAACACTTCCCCGAAGCCTGACCCTCACCCGTCCCCTAATTCTAACCCGTACGCTAACACTAACCCGCGCCCTCACACGTACGCTCCCCCTAAAGCGTTTTCGTACCCTCAACTGGACCCTAAACCATCCCCGTCCCCTAACCCTAACCCTAGCCCGAACCCTAAACCTAACACTTCTCCGAAGCCTGACCCTCACCCGTCCCCTAAACCTAACCCGTACGCTAACACTAACCCGCGCCCTCACACGTACGCTCCCCCTAAAGCGTTGTCGTACCCTCCCCAGGACCCTAAACTGTCCCCGTCCCCTAACCCTAACCCTAGCCCGAACCCTAACCCTAACCCTTCCCCGAAGCCTGACACTCACCCGTCCCCTAATCCTAACCCGTACGCTAACACTAACCCACGCCCTCACACGTACGCTCCCCCTAAAGCGTTGTCGTACCCTCCCCTGGACCCTAAACCGTCCCCGTCCCCTAACCCTAAACCTAGCCCGAACCCTAACCCTAACCCTTCCCCGAAGCCTGACCCTCACGCGTCCCCTAAACCTAACCCGTACGCTAAGACTAATCCGCCCCCTCACACGTACGCTCCCCCTAAAGCGTTGTCGTACCCTCCCCTGGACCCTAAACCGTCCCCGTTCCCTAACCCTAACCCTAGCCCGAACCCTAACCCTAACCCTTCCCCGAAGCCTGACCCTCACCCGTCCCCTAATCCTCACCCGTACGCTAACACTAACCCGCGCTGTCACACGTACGCTCCCCCTAAAGCGTTGTCGTACCCTCCCCTGGACCCTAAACTGTCCCCGTCCCCTAACCCTAACCCTAGCCCGAACCCTAACCCTAACCCTTCCCCGAAGCCTGACCCTCACCCGTCCCCTAATCCTAACCAGTACGCTAACTCTAACCCACGCCCTCACACGTACGCTCCCCCTAAAGCGTTGTCGTACCCTCCCCTGGACCCTAAACCTTCCCCGTCCCCTAACCCTAACCGTAGCCCGAACCCTAACCCTAACCC
The DNA here is from genome assembly GCF_963455315.2 of Globicephala melas. Taxonomy (NCBI): domain Eukaryota; kingdom Metazoa; phylum Chordata; class Mammalia; order Artiodactyla; family Delphinidae; genus Globicephala; species Globicephala melas. The sequence goes on from NW_027207210.1 coordinate 3,541,712, forward strand.
TTCCCCGAAGCCTGACCCTCACCCGTCCCCTAATCCTAACCCGTACGCTAACACTAACCCGCGCCCTCACAGGTACGCTCCCCCTAAAGCGTTGTCGTACCCTCCTCTGGACCCTAAACCGTCCCCGTCCCCTAACCCTAACCCTAGCCCGAACCCTAACCCTAACACTTCCCCGAAGCCTGAACCTCACCCGTCCCCTAATCCTAACCTGTACGCTTCCACTAACCCGCGCCCTCACACGTTCGCTCCCCCTTAAGCGTTGTCGTACCCTCCCCTGGACCCTAAACCGTCCCCGTCCCCTAACCCTAACCCTAGCCCGAACCCTAACCCTAATCCTTCCCCGAAGCCTGACCCTCAACCGTCCCCTAAACCTAACCCGTACGCTGACACTAACCTGCGCCCTCACACGTACGCTCCCCCTAAAGCGTTGTCGTAACCTCCCCTGGACCCTAAACCGTCCCCGTTCCCTAACCCTAACCCTAGCCCGAACCCTAACCCTAACCCTTCCCCGAAGCCTGACCCTCACCCGTCCCATAATACTAACCCGTACGCTAACACTAACCCGCGCCCTCACATGTACGCTCCCCCTAAAGCGTTGTCGTACCCTCCCCTGGACCCTAAACCGTCCCCGTCCCCTAACCCTAACCCTAGCCCGAACCCTAACCCTAACACTTCCCCGAAGCCTGACCCTCACCCGTCCCCTAATTCTAACCCGTACGCTAACACTAACCCGCGCCCTCACACGTACGCTCCCCCTAAAGCGTTGTCGTACCCTCAACTGGACCATAAACCATCCCCGTCCCCTAACCCTAACCCTAGCCCGAACCCTAAACCTAACCCTTCTCCGAAGCCTGACTCTCACCCGTCCCCTAAACCTAACCCGTACGCTAACACTAACCCGCGCCCTCACACGTACGCTCCCCCTAAAGCATTGTGGTACCCTCCCCTGAACCCTAAACCGTCCCCGTCCCCTAACCCTAACCCTAGCCCGAACCCTAACCCTAACCCTTCCCCGAAGCCTGACCTTCACCGGTCCCCTAATCCTAACCCTTACGCTAACACTAACCCGCGCCCTCACACCTACGCTCCCCCTAAAGTGTTGTCGTACCCTCCCCTGGACCCTAAACCGTCCCCGTCCCCTAACCTTAACCCTAGCCCGAACCCTAACCCTAACCCTTCCTCGAAGCCTGACCCTCACCCGTCCCCTAATCCTAACCTGTACGCTAACACTAACCCGCGCCCTCACACGTACACTCCCCCTAAAGCGTTGTAGTACCCTCCCCTGGACCCTAAACCGTCCCCGTCTCCTAACCTTAACCCTAGACCGAACCCTAACCCTAACACTTCCCCGAAGCCTGACCCTCACGCATCCCCTAATCCTAACCCGGACGCTAACACTAACCCGCGCCCTCACACGTACGCTCCGCCTAAAGCGTTGTCGTACCCTCCCCTGGACCCTAAACTGTCCCCGTCCCCTAACCCTAACCCTAGCCCGAACCCTAACCCTAACCCTTCCCCGAAGCCTGACCCTCACCCGTCCCCTAATCGTAACCCATACGCTAACACTAACCCACGCCCTCACACGTACGCTCCCCCTAAAGCGTTGTCGTACCCTCCCCTGGACCCTACACCGTCCCCGTCCCCTAACCCTAACCCTAGCCCGAACCCTAACCCTAACCCTTCCCCGAAGCCTGACCCTCACGCGTCCCCTAAACCTAACACGTACGCTAAGACTAATCCGCGCCCTCACACGTACGCTCCCCCTAAAGCGTTGTCGTACCCTCCCCTGGACCCTAAACCGTCCCCGTTCCCTAACCCTAACCCTAGCCCGAACCCTAACCCTAACCCTTCCCCGAAGCCTGACCCTCACCCGTCCCCTAATCCTCACCCGTACGCTAACACTAACCCTCGCTCTCACACGTACGCTCCCCCTAAAGCGTTGTCGTACCCTCCCCTGGACCCTAAACTGTCCCCGTCCCCTAACCCTAACCCTAGCCCGAACCCTAACCCTAACCCTTCCCCGAAGACTGACCCTCACCCGTCCCCTAATCCTAACCCGTACGCTAACACTAACCCGCGCCCTCACGCGTACGCTCCCCGTAAAGCGTTGTCGTACCCTCCGCTGGACCCTAAACCGTCCCCGTCCCCTAACCCTAACCCTAGCCCGAACCCTAACCCTAACCCTGCCCCGAAGCCTGACCCTCACCCGTCCCCTAATCCTAACCCGTACGCTAACACTAACCCGCGCCCTCACATGTACGCTCCCCCTAAAGCGTTGTCGTACCCTCTCCTGGACCCTAAACTGTTCCCGTCCCCTAACCCTAACCCTAGCCCGAACCCTAACCCTAACCCTTCCCCGAAGCCTGACCCTCACCCGTCCCCTAATCCTAACCCGTATGCTAACACTAACCCGCGCCCTCACACGTACGCTCCCCCTAAAGCGTTGTCGTACCCTCCCCTGGACCCTAAACCGTCCCCGTCCCCTAACACTAACCCTAGCCCGAACCCTAACCCTAACCCTTCCCCGAAGCCTGACCCTCACCCGTCCCCTAATCCTAACCCGTACGCTAACACTAACCCGCGCCCTCAAACGTACGCTCCCCCTAAAGCGTTGTCGTACCCTCCCCTGGACCCTAAACCGTCCCCGTCCCCTAACCCTAACCCTAGCCCGAACCCTAAACCTAACACTTCCCCGAAGCCTGACCCTCACCCGTCCCCTAATTCTAACCCGTACGCTAACACTAACCCGCGCCCTCACACGTACGCTCCCCCTAAAGCGTTGTCATACCCTCAACTGGACCCTAAACCATCCCCGTCCCCTAACCCTAACCCTAGCCCGAACCCTAACCCTAACCCTTCTCCGAAGCCTGACCCTCACCCGTCCCGTAAACCTAACCCGTACGCTAACACTAACCCGCGCCCTCACACGTACGCTCCCCCTAAAGCGTTGTCGTACCCTCCCCTGAACCCTAAACCGTCCCCGTCCCCTAACCCTAACCCTAGCCCGAACCCTAACCCTAACCCTTCCCCGAAGCCTGACCCTCACCCGTCCCCTAATCCTAACCAGTACGCTAACACTAACCCGCGCCCTCACACGTACGCTCCCCCTAAAGCGTTGTCGTACCCTCCCCTGGACCCTAAACCTTCCCCGTCCCCTAACCCTAACCGTAGCCCGAACCCTAACCCTAACCCTTCCCCGAAGCCTGACCCTCACCCGTCCCCTAATCCTAACCCGTACGCTAACACTAACCCGCGCCCTCACAGGTACGCTCCCCCTAAAGCGTTGTCGTACCCTCCTCTGGACCCTAAACCGTCCCCGTCCCCTAACCCTAACCCTAGCCCGAACCCTAACCCTAACCCTTCCCCGAAGCCTGAACCTCACCCGTCCCCTAATCCTAACCTGTACGCTAACACTAACCCGCGCCCTCACACGTTCGCTCCCCCTTAAGCGTTGTCGTACCCTCCCCTGGACCCTAAACCTACCCCGTCCCCTAACCCTAACCCTAGCCCGAACCCTAACCCTAATCCTTCCCCGAAGCCTGACCCTCAACCGTCCCCTAAACCTAACCCGTACGCTGACACTAACCCGCGCCCTCACACGTACGCTCCCCCTAAAGCGTTGTCGTAACCTCCCCTGGACCCTAAACCGTCCCCGTCCCCTAACCCTAACCCTAGCCCGAACCCTAACCCTAACCCTTCCCCGAAGCCTGACCCTCACCCGTCCCCTAATACTAACCCGTACGCTAACACTAACACGCGACCTCACATGTACGCTCCCCCTAAAGCGTTGTCGTACCCTCCCCTGGACCCTAAACCTTCCCCGTCCCCTAACCCTAACCCTAGCCCGAACCCTAACCCTAACACTTCCCCGAAGCCTGACCCTCACCCGTCCCCTAATTCTAACCCGTACGCTAACACTAACCCGCGCCCTCACACGTACGCTCCCCCTAAAGCGTTGTCGTACCCTCAACTGGACCCTAAACCATCCCCGTCCCCTAACCCTAACCCTAGCCCGAACCCTAAACCTAACCCTTCTCTGAAGCCTGACCCTCACCCGTCCCCTAAACCTAACCCGTACGCTAACACTAACCCGCGCCCTCACACGTACGCTCCCCCTAAAGCATTGTCGTACCCTCCCCTGAACCCTAAACCGTCCCCGTCCCCTAACCCTAACCCTAGCCCGAACCCTAACCCTAACCCTTCCCCGAAGCCTGACCTTCACCGGTCCCCTAATCCTAACCCGTACGCTAACACTAACCCGCGCCCTCACACCTACGCTCCCCCTAAAGTGTTGTCGTACCCTCCCCTGGACCCTAAACCGTCCCCGTCCCCTAACCTTAACCCTAGCCCGAACCCTAACCCTAACCCTTCCTCGAAGCCTGACCCTCACCCGTCCCCTAATCCTAACCTGTACGCTAACACTAACCCGCGCCCTCACACGTACACTCCCCCTAAAGCGTTGTAGTACCCTCCCCTGGACCCTAAACCGTCCCCGTCTCCTAACCTTAACCCTAGACCGAACCCTAACCCTAACACTTCCCCGAAGCCTGACCCTCACGCGTCCCCTAATCCTAACCCGTACGCTAACACTAACCCACGGCCTCACACGTACGCTCCCCCTAAAGCGTTGTCGTACCCTCCCCTGGACCCTAAACTGTCCCCGTCCCCTAACCCTAACCCTAGCCCGAACCTTAACCCTAACCCTTCCCCGAAGCCTGACCCTCACCCGTCCCCTAATCCTAACCCGTACGCTAACACTAACCCACGCCCTCACACGTACGCTCCCTCTAAAGCGTTGTCGTACCCTCCCCTGGACCCTAAACCGTCCCCGTCCCCTAACCCTAACCCTAGCCCGAACCCTAACCCTAACCCTTCCCCGAAGCCTGACCCTCACGCGTCCCCTAAACCTAACCCGTACGCTAAGACTAATCCGCGCCCTCACACGAACGCTCCCCCTAAAGCGTTGTCGTACACTCCCCTGGACCCCAAACCGTCCCCGTCCCCTAACCCTAACCCTTGCTCAAACCCTAACCCTAACCATTCCCCGAAGCCTGACCCTCACCCGTCCCCTAATCCTAACCCGTACGCTAACACTAACCCGCGCCCTCACACGAACGCTCCCCCTAAAGCGTTGTCGTACCCTCCCCTGAAACCTAAACCGTCCCCGTCCCCTAACACTAACCCTAGCCCGAACCCTAACCCTAACACTTCCCCGAAGCCTGACCCTCACCCGTCCCCTAATCCTAACCCGTACGCTAACACTAACCCGCGCCCTCACACGTACGCTCCCCCTAAAGCTTTGTCGTACCCTCCCCTGGACCCTAAACCGTCCCCGTCCCCTAACCCTAACCCTAGCCCGAACCCTAACCCTAACCCTTCCCCGAAGCCTGAACCTCACCCGTCCCCTAATCCTAACCTGTACCCTAACACTAACCCGCGCCCTCACACGTTCGCTCCCCCTTAAGCGTTGTCGTACCCTCCCCTGGACCCTAAACCGTCCCCGTCCCCTAACCCTAACCCTAGTCCGAACCCTAACCCTAATCCTTCCCCGAAGACTGACCCTCAACCGTCCCCTAATTCTAACCCGTACGCTAACACTAACCCGCGCCCTCACACGTACGCTCCCCCTAAAGCGTTGTCGTACCCTCCCCTGGACCCTAAACCGTCCCCGTCCCCTAACCCTAACCCTAGCCCGAACCCTAACCCTAATCCTTCCCCGAAGCCTGACCCTCAACCGTCCCTAAACCTAAACCGTACGCTGACACTAACCCGCGCCCTCACACGTACGCTCCCCCTAAAGCGTTGTCGTAACCTCCCCTGGACCCTAAACCGTCCCCGTCCCGTAACACTAACCCTAGCCCGAACCCTAACCCTAACACTTCCCCGAAGCCTGACCCTCACCCGTCCCCTAATACTAACCCGTACGCTAACACTAACCCGCGCCCTCACATGTACGCTCCCCCTAAAGCGTTGTCGTACCCTCCCCTGGACCCTAAACCGTCCCCGTCCCCTAACCATAACCCTAGCCCGAACCCTAACCCTAACACTTCCCCGAAGCCTGACCCTCACCCGTCCCCTAATTCTAACCCGTACGCTAACACTAACCCGCGCCCTCACACGTACGCTCCCCCTAAAGCGTTGTCGTACCCTCAACTGGACCCTAAACCATCCCCGTCCCCTAACCCAAACCCTAGCCCGAACCCTAAACCTAACCCTTCTCTGAAGCCTGACCCTCACCCGTCCCCTAAACCTAACCCGTACGCTAACACTAACCCGCGCCCTCACACGTACGCTCCCCCTAAAGCATTGTCGTACCCTCCCCTGAACCCTAAACCGTCCCCGTCCCCTAACCCTAACCCTAGCCCGAACCCTAACCCTAACCCTTCCCCGAAGCCTGACCTTCACCGGTCCCCTAATCCTAACCCGTACGCTAACACTAACCCGCGCCCTCACACCTACGCTCCCCCTAAAGTGTTGTCGTACCCTCCCCTGGACCCTAAACCGTCCCCGTCCCCTAACCTTAACCCTAGCCCGAACCCTAACCCTAACCCTTCCTCGAAGCCTGACCCTCACCCGTCCCCTAATCCTAACCTGTACGCTAACACTAACCCGCGCCCTCACACGTACACTCCCCCTAAAGCGTTGTAGTACCCTCCCCTGGACCCTAAACCGTCCCCGTCTCCTAACCTTAACCCTAGACCGAACCCTAACCCTAACACTTCCCCGAAGCCTGACCCTCACGCGTCCCCTAATCCTAACCCGTACGCTAACACTAACCCACGGCCTCACACGTACGCTCCCCCTAAAGCGTTGTCGTACCCTCCCCTGGACCCTAAACTGTCCCCGTCCCCTAACCCTAACCCTAGCCCGAACCTTAACCCTAACCCTTCCCCGAAGCCTGACCCTCACCCGTCCCCTAATCCTAACCCGTACGCTAACACTAACCCACGCCCTCACACGTACGCTCCCTCTAAAGCGTTGTCGTACCCTCCCCTGGACCCTAAACCGTCCCCGTCCCCTAACCCTAACCCTAGCCCGAACCCTAACCCTAACCCTTCCCCGAAGCCTGACCCTCACCCGTCCCCTAATCCTAACCCGTACGCTAACACTAACCCGCGCCCTCACACGAACGCTCCCCCTAAAGCGTTGTCGTACCCTCCCCTGAAACCTAAACCGTCCCCGTCCCCTAACACTAACCCTAGCCCGAACCCTAACCCTAACACTTCCCCGAAGCCTGACCCTCACCCGTCCCCTAATCCTAACCCGTACGCTAACACTAACCCGCGCCCTCACACGTACGCTCCCCCTAAAGCTTTGTCGTACCCTCCCCTGGACCCTAAACCGTCCCCGTCCCCTAACCCTAACCCTAGCCCGAACCCTAACCCTAACCCTTCCCCGAAGCCTGAACCTCACCCGTCCCCTAATCCTAACCTGTACGCTAACACTAACCCGCGCCCTCACACGTTCGCTCCCCCTTAAGCGTTGTCGTACCCTCCCCTGGACCCTAAACCGTCCCCGTCCCCTAACCCTAACCCTAGTCCGAACCCTAACCCTAATCCTTCCCCGAAGCCTGACCCTCAACCGTCCCTAAACCTAAACCGTACGCTGACACTAACCCGCGCCCTCACACGTACGCTCCCCCTAAAGCGTTGTCGTAACCTCCCCTGGACCCTAAACCGTCCCCGTCCCGTAACACTAACCCTAGCCCGAACCCTAACCCTAACCCTTCCCCGAAGCCTGACACTCACCCGTCCCCTAATACTAACCCGTACGCTAACACTAACCCGCGCCCTCACATGTACGCTCCCCCTAAAGCGTTGTCGTACCCTCCCCTGGACCCTAAACCGTCCCCGTCCCCTAACCCTAACCCTAGCCCGAACCCTAACCCTAACACTTCCCCGAAGCCTGACCCTCACCCGTCCCCTAATTCTAACCCGTACGCTAACACTAACCCGCGCCCTCACTCGTACGCTCCCCCTAAAGCGTTGTCGTACCCTCAACTGGACCCTAAACCATCCCCGTCCCCTAACCCTAACCCTAGCCCGAACCCTAAACCTAACCCTTCTCTGAAGCCTGACCCTCACCCGTCCCCTAAACCTAACCCGTACGCTAACAATAACCCGCGCCCTCACACGTACGCTCCCCCTAAAGCATTGTCGTACCCTCCCCTGAACCCTAAACCGTCCCCGTCCCCTAACCCTAACCCTAGCCCGAACCCTAACCCTAACCCTTCCCCGAAGCCTGACCTTCACCGGTCCCCTAATCCTAACCCGTACGCTAACACTAACCCGCGCCCTCACACCTACGCTCCCCCTAAAGTGTTGTCGTACCCTCCCCTGGACCCTAAACCGTCCCCGTCCCCTAACCTTAACCCTAGCCCGAACCCTAACCCTAACACTTCCTCGAAGCCTGACCCTCACCCGTCCCCTAATCCTAACCTGTACGCTAACACTAACCCGCGCCCTCACACGTACACTCCCCCTAAAGCGTTGTAGTACCCTCCCCTGGACCCTAAACCGTCCCCGTCTCCTAACCTTAACCCTAGACCGAACCCTAACTCTAACACTTCCCCGAAGCCTGACCCTCACGCGTCCCCTAATCCTAACCCGTACGCTAACACTAACCCACGGCCTCACACGTACACTCCCCCTAAAGCGTTGTCGTACCCTCCCCTGGACCCTAAACTGTCCCCGTCCCCTAACCCTAACCCTAGCCCGAACCTTAACCCTAACCCTTCCCCGAAGCCTGACCCTCACCCGTCCCCTAATCCTAACCCGTACGCTAACACTAACCCACGCCCTCACACGTACGCTCCCTCTAAAGCGTTGTCGTACCCTCCCCTGGACCCTAAACCGTCCCCGTCCCCTAACCCTAACCCTAGCCCGAACCCTAACCCTAACCCTTCCCCGAAGCCTGACCCTCACGCGTCCCCTAAACCTAACCCGTACGCTAAGACTAATCCGCGCCCTCACACGAACGCTCCCCCTAAAGCGTTGTCGTACACTCCCCTGGACCCCAAACCGTCCCCGTCCCCTAACCCTAACCCTTGCTCAAACCCTAACCCTAACCATTCCCCGAAGCCTGACCCTCACCCGTCCCCTAATCCTAACCCGTACGCTAACACTAACCCGCGCCCTCACACGAACGCTCCCCCTAAAGCGTTGTCGTTCCCTCCCCTGAAGCCTAAACCGTCCCCGTCCCCTAACACTAACCCTAGCCCGAACCCTAACCCTAACACTTCCCCGAAGCCTGACCCTCACCCGTCCCCTAATCCTAACCCGTACGCTAACACTAACCCGCGCCCTCACACGTACGCTCCCCCTAAAGCTTTGTCGTACCCTCCCCTGGACCCTAAACCGTCCCCGTCCCCTAACCCTAACCCTAGCCCGAACCCTAACCCTAACCCTTCCCCGAAGCCTGAACCTCACCCGTCCCCTAATCCTAACCTGTACGCTAACACTAACCCGCGCCCTCACACGTTCGCTCCCCCTTAAGCGTTGTCGTACCCTCCCCTGGACCCTAAACCGTCCCCGTCCCCTAACCCTAACCCTAGTCCGAACCCTAACCCTAATCCTTCCCCGAAGACTGACCCTCAACCGTCCCCTAATTCTAACCCGTACGCTAACACTAACCCGCGCCCTCACACGTACGCTCCCCCTAAAGCGTTGTCGTACCCTCCCCTGGACCCTAAACCATCCCCGTCCCCTAACCCTAACCCTAGCCCGAACCCGAACCCTAACCCTTCTCCGAAGCCTGACCCTCAACCGTCCCCTAAACCTAACCCGTACGCTGACACTAACCCACGCCCTCACACGTACGCTCCCCCTAAAGCGTTGTCGTAACCTTCCCTGGAACCTAAACTGTCCCCGTCCCCTAACCCTTACCCTAGCCCGAACCCTAACCCTAACCCTTCCCCGAAGCCTGACCCTCACACGTCCCCTAATACTAACCCGTACGCTAACACTAACCCGTGCCCTCACATGTACGCTCCCCCTAAAGCGTTGTCGTACCCTCCCCTGGACCCTAAACCGTCCCCGTCCCCTAACCCTAACCCTAGCCCGAACCCTAAACCTAACACTTCCCCGAAGCCTGACCCTCACCCGTCCCCGAATTCTAACCCGTACGCTAACACTAACCCGCGCCCTCACACGTACGCTCCCCCTAAAGCGTTGTCGTACCCTCAACTGGACCCTAAACCATCCCCGTCCCCTAACCCTAACCCTAGCCCGAACCCTAACCCTAACCCTTCTCCGAAGCCTGACCCTCACCCGTCCCGTAAACCTAACCCGTACGCTAACACTAACCCGCGCCCTCACACGTACGCTCCCCCTAAAGCGTTGTCGTACCCTCCCCTGAACCCTAAACCGTCCCCGTCCCCTAACCCTAACCCTAGCCCGAACCCTAACCCTAACCCTTCCCCGAAGCCTGACCCTCACCCGTCCCCTAATCCTAACCCGTACGCTAACACTAACCCGCGCCCTCACACGTACGCTCCCCCTAAAGCGTTGTCGTACCCTCCCCTGGACCCTAAACCATCCCCGTCCCCTAACCCTAACCCTAGCCCGAACCCTAACCCTAACCCTTCTGCGAAGCCTGACCCTCAACCGTCCCCTAAACCTAACCCGTACGCTGACACTAACCCGTGCCCTCACACGTACGCTCCCCCTAAAGCGTTGTCGTAACCTCCCCTGGACCCTAAACCGTCCCCGTCCCCTAACCCTAACCCTAGCCCGAACCCTAACCCTAACCCTTCCCCGAAGCCTGACCCTCACCCGTCCCCTAATACTAACCCGTACGCTAACACTAACCCGCGCCCTCACATGTACGCTCCCCCTAAAGCGTTGTCGTACACTCCCCTGGACCCTAAACCGTCCCCGTCCCCTAACCCTAACCCTAGCCCGAACCCTAACCCTAACACTTCCCCGAAGCCTGACCCTCACCCGTCCCCTAATTCTAACCCGTACGCTAACACTAACCCGCGCCCTCACACGTACGCTCCCCCTAAAGCGTTGTCGTACCCTCAACTGGATCCTAAACCATCCCCGTCCTCTTACCCTAACCCTAGCCCGAACCCTAACCCTAACCCTTCTCCGAAGCCTGACCCTCACCCGTCCCCTAAACCTAACCCGTACGCTAACACTAACCCGCGCCCTCACACGTACGCTCCCCCTAAAGCGTTGTCGTACCCTCCCCTGAACCCTAAACCGTCCCCGTCCCCTAACCCTAACCCTAGCCCGAACCCTAACCCTAACCCTTCCCCGAAGCCTGACCTTCACCGGTCCCCTAATCCTAACCCGTACGCTAACACTAACCCGCACCCTCACACATACGCTCCCCCTAAAGTGTTGTCGTACCCTCCCCTGGACCCTAAACCGTCCCCGTCCCCTAACCTTAACCCTAGCCCGAACCCTAACCCTAACCCTTCCTCGAAGCCTGACCCTCACCCGTCCCCTAATCCTAACCTGTACGCTAACACTAACCCGCGCCCTCACACGTACACTCCCCCTAAAGCATTGTAGTACCCTCCCCTGGACCCTAAACCGTCCCCGTCTCCTAACCTTAACCCTAGACCGAACCCTAACCCTAACACTTCCCCGAAGCCTGACCCTCACCCGTCCCCTAATCCTAACCCGTACGCTAACACTAACCCGTGCCCTCACACGTACGCTCCCCCTAAAGCGTTGTCATACCCTCCCCTGGACCCTAAACCGTCCCCGTCCCCTAACCCTAACCCTAGCCCGAACCCTAACCCTAACCCTTCCCCGAAGCCTGACCCTCACCCGTCCCCTAATCCTAACCTGTACGCTAACACTAACCCGCGCCCTCACACGTTCGCTCCCCCTTAACCGTTGTCGTACCCTCCCCTGGACCCTAAACCGTCCCCGTCCCCTAACCCTAACCCTAGCCCAAACCCTAACCCTAATCCTTCCCCGAAGACTGACCCTCAACCGTCCCCTAATTCTAACCCGTACGCTAACACTAACCCGCGCCCTCACACGTACGCTCCCCCTAAAGCGTTGTCGTACCCTCCCCTGGACCCTAAACCATCCCCGTCCCCTAACCCTAACCCTAGCCCGAACCCTAACCCTAACCCTTCCCCGAAGCCTGACCCTCACCCGTCCCCTAATCCTAACCCGTACGCTAACACTAACCCGCGCCCTCACACGAACGCTCCCCCTAAAGCGTTGTCGTACCCTCCCCTGAAGCCTAAACCGTCCCCGTCCCCTAACACTAACCCTAGCCCGAACCCTAACCCTAACACTTCCCCGAAGCCTGACCCTCACCCGTCCCCTAATCCTAACCCGTACGCTAACACTAACCCGCGCCCTCACACGTACGCTCCCCCTAAAGCTTTGTCGTACCCTCCCCTGGACCCTAAACCGTCCCCGTCCCCTAACCCTAACCCTAGCCCGAACCCTAACCCTAACCCTTCCCCGAAGCCTGAACCTCACCCGTCCCCTAATCCTAACCTGTACGCTAACACTAACCCGCGCCCTCACACGTTCGCTCCCCCTTAAGCGTTGTCGTACCCTCCCCTGGACCCTAAACCGTCCCCGTCCCCTAACCCTAACCCTAGTCCGAACCCTAACCCTAATCCTTCCCCGAAGACTGACCCTCAACCGTCCCCTAATTCTAACCCGTACGCTAACACTAACCCGCGCCCTCACACGTACGCTCCCCCTAAAGCGTTGTCGTACCTTCCCCTGGACCCTAAACCATCCCCGTCCCCTAACCCTAACCCTAGCCCGAACCCGAACCCTAACCCTTCTCCGAAGCCTGACCCTCAACCGTCCCCTAAACCTAACCCGTACGCTGACACTAACCCACGCCCTCACACGTACGCTCCCCCTAAAGCGTTGTCGTAACCTTCCCTGGAACCTAAACTGTCCCCGTCCCCTAACCCTTACCCTAGCCCGAACCCTAACCCTAACCCTTCCCCGAAGCCTGACCCTCACCCGTCCCCTAATACTAACCCGTACGCTAACACTAACCCGTGCCCTCACATGTACGCTCCCCCTAAAGCGTTGTCGTACCCTCCCCTGGACCCTAAACCGTCCCCGTCCCCTAACCCTAACCCTAGCCCGAACCCTAAACCTAACACTTCCCCGAAGCCTGACCCTCACCCGTCCCCTAATTCTAACCCGTACGCTAACACTAACCCGCGCCCTCACACGTACGCTCCCCCTAAAGCGTTGTCGTACCCTCAACTGGACCCTAAACCATCCCCGTCCCCTAACCCTAACCCTAGCCCGAACCCTAACCCTAACCCTTCTCCGAAGCCTGACCCTCACCCGTCCCGTAAACCTAACCCGTACGCTAACACTAACCCGCGCCCTCACACGTACGCTCCCCCTAAAGCGTTGTCGTACCCTCCCCTGAACCCTAAACCGTCCCCGTCCCCTAACCCTAACCCTAGCCCGAACCCTAACCCTAACCCTTCCCCGAAGCCTGACCCTCACCCGTCCCCTAATCCTAACCCGTACGCTAACACTAACCCGCGCCCTCACACGTACGCTCCCCCTAAAGCGTTGTCGTACCCTCCCCTGGACCCTAAACCATCCCCGTCCCCTAACCCTAACCCTAGCCCGAACCCTAACCCTAACCCTTCTGCGAAGCCTGACCCTCAACCGTCCCCTAAACCTAACCCGTACGCTGACACTAACCCGTGCCCTCACACGTACGCTCCCCCTAAAGCGTTGTCGTAACCTCCCCTGGACCCTAAACCGTCCCCGTCCCCTAACCCTAACCCTAGCCCGAACCCTAACCCTAACCCTTCCCCGAAGCCTGACCCTCACCCGTCCCCTAATACTAACCCGTACGCTAACACTAACCCGCGCCCTCACATGTACGCTCCCCCTAAAGCGTTGTCGTACACTCCCCTGGACCCTAAACCGTCCCCGTCCCCTAACCCTAACCCTAGCCCGAACCCTAACCCTAACACTTCCCCGAAGCCTGACCCTCACCCGTCCCCTAATTCTAACCCGTACGCTAACACTAACCCGCGCCCTCACACGTACGCTCCCCCTAAAGCGTTGTCGTACCCTCAACTGGATCCTAAACCATCCCCGTCCTCTTACCCTAACCCTAGCCCGAACCCTAACCCTAACCCTTCTCCGAAGCCTGACCCTCACCCGTCCCCTAAACCTAACCCGTACGCTAACACTAACCCGCGCCCTCACACGTACGCTCCCCCTAAAGCGTTGTCGTACCCTCCCCTGAACCCTAAACCGTCCCCGTCCCCTAACCCTAACCCTAGCCCGAACCCTAACCCTAACCCTTCCCCGAAGCCTGACCTTCACCGGTCCCCTAATCCTAACCCGTACGCTAACACTAACCCGCACCCTCACACCTACGCTCCCCCTAAAGTGTTGTCGTACCCTCCCCTGGACCCTAAACCGTCCCCGTCCCCTAACCTTAACCCTAGCCCGAACCCTAACCCTAACCCTTCCTCGAAGCCTGACCCTCACCCGTCCCCTAATCCTAACCTGTACGCTAACACTAACCCGCGCCCTCACACGTACACTCCCCCTAAAGCATTGTAGTACCCTCCCCTGGACCCTAAACCGTCCCCGTCTCCTAACCTTAACCCTAGACCGAACCCTAACCCTAACACTTCCCCGAAGCCTGACCCTCACCCGTCCCCTAATCCTAACCCGTACGCTAACACTAACCCGTGCCCTCACACGTACGCTCCCCCTAAAGCGTTGTCATACCCTCCCCTGGACCCTAAACCGTCCCCGTCCCCTAACCCTAACCCTAGCCCGAACCCTAACCCTAACCCTTCCCCGAAGCCTGACCCTCACCCGTCCCCTAATCCTAACCTGTACGCTAACACTAACCCGCGCCCTCACACGTTCGCTCCCCCTTAACCGTTGTCGTACCCTCCCCTGGACCCTAAACCGTCCCCGTCCCCTAACCCTAACCCTAGCCCAAACCCTAACCCTAATCCTTCCCCGAAGACTGACCCTCAACCGTCCCCTAATTCTAACCCGTACGCTAACACTAACCCGCGCCCTCACACGTACGCTCCCCCTAAAGCGTTGTCGTACCCTCCCCTGGACCCTAAACCATCCCCGTCCCCTAACCCTAACCCTAGCCCGAACCCTAACCCTAACCCTTCCCCGAAGCCTGACCCTCACCCGTCCCCTAATCCTAACCCGTACGCTAACACTAACCCGCGCCCTCACACGTACGCTCCCCCTAAAGCGTTGTCGTACCCTCCCCTGGACCCTAAACTCTCCCCGTCTCCTAACCCTAACCCTAGCCCGAACCCTAACCCTAACCCTTCCCCGAAGCCTGACCCTCACCCGTCCCCTAATCATAACCCGTACGCTAACACTAACCCGCGCCCTCACACGTACGCTCCCCGTAAAGTGTTGTCATAACCTCCCCTGGACCCTAAACCGTCCCCGTCCCCTAACGCTAACCCTAGCCCGAATCCTAACCCTAACCCTTCCCCGAAGCCTGACCCTCACCCGTCCCCTAATCCTAACCCGTACGCTAACACTAACCGCGCCCTCACACGTACGCTCCCCCTAAAGCCTTGTCGTACCCTCCCCTGGAACCTAAACAGTCCCCGTCCCCTAACCCTAACCCTAGCCCGAACCCTAACCCTAACCCTTCCCCGAAGCCTGACCCTCACCCGTCCCCTAATCCTAACCAGTACGCTAACACTAACCCGCGCCCTCACACGTACGCTCCCCCTAAAGCGTTGTCGTATCCTCCCCTGGACCCTAAACCTTCCCCGTCCCCTAACCCTAACCGTAGCCCGAACCCTAACCCTAACCCTTCCCCGAATCCTGACCGTCACCCGTCCCCTAATCCTAGCCCGTACGCTAACACTAACCCGTGCCCTCACACGTACGCTCCCCCTAAAGCGTTGTCGTACCCTCCTCTGGACCCTAAACCGTCCCCGTCCACTAACCCTAACCCTAGCCCGAACCCTAACCCTAACCCTTCCCCGAAGCCTGACCCTCACCCGTCCCCTAATACTAACCCGTACGCTAACACTAACCCGCGCCCTCACATGTACGCTCCCCCTAAAGCGTTGTCGTACCCTCCCCTGGACCCGAAACCGTCCCCGTCCCCTAACCCTAACCCTAGCCCGAACCCTAACCCTAACACTTTCCCGAAGCCTGACCCTCACCCGTCCCCTAATTCTAACCCGTACGCTAACACTAACCCGCGCCCTCACACGTACGCTCCCCCTAAAGCGTTGTCGTACCCTCAACTGGACCCTAAACCATCCCCGTCCCCTAACCCTAACCCTAGCCCGAACCCTAAACCTAACCCTTCTCCGAAGCCTGACCCTCACCCGTCCACTAATACTAACCCGTACGCTAACACTAACCCGCGCCCTCACACCTATGCTCCCCCTAAAGTGTTGTCGTACCCTCCCCTGGACCCTAAACCGTCCCCGTCCCCTAACCTTAACCCTAGCCCGAACCCTAACCCTAACCCTTCCTCGAAGCCTGACCCTCACCCGTCCCCTAATCCTAACCTGTACGCTAACACTAACCCACGCCCTCACACGTACACTCCCCCTAAAGCGTTGTCGTACCCTCCCCTGGACCCTAAACCGTCCCCGTCTCCTAACCTTAACCCTAGACCGAACCCTAACCCTAACACTTCCCCGAAGCCTGACCCTCACGCGTCCCCTAATCCTAACCCGTACGCTAACACTAACCCGCGCCCTCACACGTACGCTCCCCCTAAAGCGTTGTCCTACCCTCCCCTGGACCCTAAACTGTCCCCGTCCCCTAACCCTAACCCTAGCCCGAACCCTAACCCTAACCCTTCCCCGAAGCCTGACCCTCACCCGTCCCCTAATCCTAACCCGTACGCTAACACTAACCCCCGCCCTCACACATACGCTCACCCTAAAGCGTTGTCGTACCCTCCCCTGGACCCTAAACCGTCCCCGTCCCCTAACCCTAACCCTAGCCCGAACCCTAACCCTAACCCTTCCCCGAAGCATGACCCTCACCCGTCCCCTAATCCTAACCCGTACGCTAACACTAACCCACGCCCTCACACGTACGCTCCCCCTAAAGCGTTGTCGTACCCTCCCCTGGACCCTAAACCGTCCCCGTCCCCTAACCCTAACCCTAGCCCGAACCCTAACCCTAACCCTTCCCCGAAGCCTGACCCTCACGCGTCCCCTAAACCTAACCCGTACGCTAAGACTAATCCGCGCACTCACACGTTCGCTCCCCCTAAAGCGTTGTCGTACCCTCCCCTGGACCCTAAACCGTCCCCGTTCCCTAACCCTAACCCTAGCCCGAACCCTAACCCTAACACTTCCCCGAAGCCTGACCCTCACCCGTCCCCTAATCCTCACCCGTACGCTAACACTAACCCGCGCCCTCACGCGTACGCTCCCCGTAAAGCGTTGTCGTACCCTCCCCTGGACCCTAAACCGTCCCCGTCCCATAACCCTAACCCTAGCCCGAATCCTAACCCTAACCCTTCCCCGAAGCCTGACCCTCACCCGTCCCCTAATCCTAACCCGTACGCTAACACTAACCCGCGCCCTCACACGTACGCTCCCCCTAAAGCCTTGTCGTACCCTCCCCTGGAACCTAAACCGTCCCCGTCCCCTAAACCTAACCCTAGCCCGAACCCTAACCCTAACCCTTCCCCGAAGCCTGACCCTCACCCGTCCCCTAATCCTAACCAGTACGCTAACACTAACCCGTGCCCTCACACGTACGCTCCCCCTAAAGCGTTGTCGTACCCTCCCCTGGACCCTAAACCTTCCCCGTCCCCTAACCCTAACCGTAACCCGAACCCTAACCCTAACCCTTCCCCGAAGCCTGACCCTCACCCGTCCCCTACTCCTAACCCGTACGCTAACACTAACCCCCGCCCTCACACGTACGCTCACCCTAAAGCGTTGTCGTACCCTCCCCTGGACCCTAAACCGTCCCCGTCCCCTAACCCTAACCCTAGCCCGAACCCTAACCCTAACCCTTCCCCGAAGAATGACCCTCACTCGTCCCCTAATCCTAACCCGTACGCTAACACTAACCCACGCCCTCACACGTACGCTCCCCCTAAAGCGTTGTCGTACCCTCCCCTGGACCCTAAACCGTCCCCGTCCCCTAACCCTAACCCTAGCCCGAACCCTAAACCTAACCCTACCCCGAAGCCTGACCCTCACGCGTCCCCTAAACCTAACCCGTACGCTAAGACTAATCCGCGCCCTCACACGTACGCTCCCCCTAAAGCGTTGTCGTACCCTCCCCTGGACCCTAAACCGTCCCCGTTCCCTAACCCTAACCCTAGCCCGAACACTAACCCTAACCCTTCCTCGAAGCCTGACCCTCACCCGTCCCCTAATCCTCACCCGTACGCTAACACTAACCCGCGCCCACACGCGTACGCTCCCCGTAAAGCGTTGTCGTACCCTCCCCTGGACCCTAAACCGTCCCCGTCCCCTAACCCTAACCCTAGCCCGAACCCTAACCCTAACCCTTCCTCGAAGCCTGACCCTCACACGTCCCCTAATCCTAACCCGTACGCTAACACTAACCCGCGCCCACACACCTACGCTCCCCTTAAAGCGTTGTCGTACCCTCCCCTGAACCCTAAACCGTCCCCGTCCCCTAACCCTAAACCTAGCCCGAACCCTAACCCTAACCCTTCCCCGAAGCCTGACCCTCACCCGTCCCCTAATCCTAACACGTACGCTAACACTAACTCGCGCCCTCACGCGAACGCTCCCCCTAAAGCGTTGTCGTACCCTACCCTGGACCCTAATCCGTCCCCGTCCCCTAACCCTAACCCTAGCCCGAACCCTAACCCTAACCCTTCCCCGAAGCCTGACCCTCACCCGTCCCCTAATCGTAACCAGTACGCTAACACTAACCCGCGCCCTCACACGTACGCTCCCCCTAAAGCGTTGTCGTACCCTCCCCTGGACCCTAAAACTTCCCCGTCCCCTAACCCTAACCGTAGCCCGAACCCTAACCCTAACACTTCCCCGAAGCCTGACCCTCACCCGTCCCCTAATCCTAACACGTACGCTAACACTAACTCGCGCCCTCACACGTACGCTCCCCCTAAAGCGTTGTTGTACCCTCCCCTGGACCCTAAACCGTCCCCGTCCTCTAACCCTAACCCTAGCACGAACCCTAACCCTAACACTTCCCCGAAGCCTGACCCTCACGCGTCCCCTAAACCTAACCCGTACGCTAAGACTAATCCGCGCCCTCACACGTACGCTCACCATAAAGCGTTGTCGTACCCTCCCCTGGACCCTAAACCGTCCCCGTTCCCTAACCCTAACTCTAGCCAAATCCCTAACCCTAACACTTCCCCGAAGCCTGACCCTCACCCGTCCCCTAATCCTCACCCGTACGCTAACACTAACCCGCGCCCTCACACGTACGCTCCCCCTAAAGCGTTGTCGTACCCTCCCCTGGACCCTAAACTCTCCCCGTCTCCTAACCCTAACCCTAGCCCGAACCCTAACCCTAACCCTTCCCCGAAGCCTGACCCTCACCCGTCCCCTAATCATAACCCGTACGCTAACACTAACCCGCGCCCTCACACGTACGCTCCCCGTAAAGTGTTGTCATAACCTCCCCTGGACCCTAAACCGTCCCCGTCCCCTAACGCTAACCCTAGCCCGAATCCTAACCCTAACCCTTCCCCGAAGCCTGACCCTCACCCGTCCCCTAATCCTAACCCGTACGCTAACACTAACCGCGCCCTCACACGTACGCTCCCCCTAAAGCCTTGTCGTACCCTCCCCTGGAACCTAAACAGTCCCCGTCCCCTAACCCTAACCCTAGCCCGAACCCTAACCCTAACCCTTCCCCGAAGCCTGACCCTCACCCGTCCCCTAATCCTAACCAGTACGCTAACACTAACCCGCGCCCTCACACGTACGCTCCCCCTAAAGCGTTGTCGTATCCTCCCCTGGACCCTAAACCTTCCCCGTCCCCTAACCCTAACCGTAGCCCGAACCCTAACCCTAACCCTTCCCCGAATCCTGACCGTCACCCGTCCCCTAATCCTAGCCCGTACGCTAACACTAACCCGTGCCCTCACACGTACGCTCCCCCTAAAGCGTTGTCGTACCCTCCTCTGGACCCTAAACCGTCCCCGTCCCCTAACCCTAACCCTAGCCCGAACCCTAACCCTAACCCTTCCCCGAAGCCTGACCCTCACCCGTCCCCTAATACTAACCCGTACGCTAACACTATCCCGCGCCCTCACATGTACGCTCCCCCTAAAGCGTTGTCGTACCCTCCCCTGGACCCGAAACCGTCCCCGTCCCCTAACCCTAACCCTAGCCCGAACCCTAACCCTAACACTTTCCCGAAGCCTGACCCTCACCCGTCCCCTAATTCTAACCCGTACGCTAACACTAACCCGCGCCCTCACACGTACGCTCCCCCTAAAGCGTTGTCGTACCCTCAACTGGACCCTAAACCATCCCCGTCCCCTAACCCTAACCCTAGCCCGAACCCTAAACCTAACCCTTCTCCGAAGCCTGACCCTCACCCGTCCCCTAAACCTAACCCGTATGCTAACACTAACCCGCGCCCTAACACGTACGCTCCCCCTAAAGCATTGTCGTACCCTCCCCTGAACCCTAAACCGTCCCCGTCCCCTAACCCTAACCCTAGCCCGAACCCTAACCCTAACCCTTCCCCGAAGCCTGACCTTCACCGGTCCCCTAATCCTAACCCGTACGCTAACACTAACCCGCGCCCTCACACCTATGCTCCCCCTAAAGTGTTGTCGTACCCTCCCCTGGACCCTAAACCGTCCCCGTCCCCTAACCTTAACCCTAGCCCGAACCCTAACCCTAACCCTTCCTCGAAGCCTGACCCTCACCCGTCCCCTAATCCTAACCTGTACGCTAACACTAACCCACGCCCTCACACGTACACTCCCCCTAAAGCGTTGTCGTACCCTCCCCTGGACCCTAAACCGTCCCCGTCTCCTAACCTTAACCCTAGACCGAACCCTAACCCTAACACTTCCCCGAAGCCTGACCCTCACGCGTCCCCTAATCCTAACCCGTACGCTAACACTAACCCGCGCCCTCACACGTACGCTCCCCCTAAAGCGTTGTCCTACCCTCCCCTGGACCCTAAACTGTCCCCGTCCCCTAACCCTAACCCTAGCCCGAACCCTAACCCTAACCCTTCCCCGAAGCCTGACCCTCACCCGTCCCCTAATCCTAACCCGTACGCTAACACTAACCCCCGCCCTCACACATACGCTCACCCTAAAGCGTTGTCGTACCCTCCCCTGGACCCTAAACCGTCCCCGTCCCCTAACCCTAACCCTAGCCCGAACCCTAACCCTAACCCTTCCCCGAAGCATGACCCTCACCCGTCCCCTAATCCTAACCCGTACGCTAACACTAACCCACGCCCTCACACGTACGCTCCCCCTAAAGCGTTGTCGTACCCTCCCCTGGACCCTAAACCGTCCCCGTCCCCTAACCCTAACCCTAGCCCGAACCCTAACCCTAACCCTTCCCCGAAGCCTGACCCTCACGCGTCCCCTAAACCTAACCCGTACGCTAAGACTAATCCGCGCACTCACACGTTCGCTCCCCCTAAAGCGTTGTCGTACCCTCCCCTGGACCCTAAACCGTCCCCGTTCCCTAACCCTAACCCTAGCCCGAACCCTAACCCTAACACTTCCCCGAAGCCTGACCCTCACCCGTCCCCTAATCCTCACCCGTACGCTAACACTAACCCGCGCCCTCACGCGTACGCTCCCCGTAAAGCGTTGTCGTACCCTCCCCTGGACCCTAAACCGTCCCCGTCCCATAACCCTAACCCTAGCCCGAATCCTAACCCTAACCCTTCCCCGAAGCCTGACCCTCACCCGTCCCCTAATCCTAACCCGTACGCTAACACTAACCCGCGCCCTCACACGTACGCTCCCCCTAAAGCCTTGTCGTACCCTCCCCTGGAACCTAAACCGTCCCCGTCCCCTAAACCTAACCCTAGCCCGAACCCTAACCCTAACCCTTCCCCGAAGCCTGACCCTCACCCGTCCCCTAATCCTAACCAGTACGCTAACACTAACCCGTGCCCTCACACGTACGCTCCCCCTAAAGCGTTGTCGTACCCTCCCCTGGACCCTAAACCTTCCCCGTCCCCTAACCCTAACCGTAACCCGAACCCTAACCCTAACCCTTCCCCGAAGCCTGACCCTCACCCGTCCCCTACTCCTAACCCGTACGCTAACACTAACCCCCGCCCTCACACGTACGCTCACCCTAAAGCGTTGTCGTACCCTCCCCTGGACCCTAAACCGTCCCCGTCCCCTAACCCTAACCCTAGCCCGAACCCTAACCCTAACCCTTCCCCGAAGAATGACCCTCACTCGTCCCCTAATCCTAACCCGTACGCTAACACTAACCCACGCCCTCACACGTACGCTCCCCCTAAAGCGTTGTCGTACCCTCCCCTGGACCCTAAACCGTCCCCGTCCCCTAACCCTAACCCTAGCCCGAACCCTAAACCTAACCCTACCCCGAAGCCTGACCCTCACGCGTTCCCTAAACCTAACCCGTACGCTAAGACTAATCCGCGCCCTCACACGTACGCTCCCCCTAAAGCGTTGTCGTACCCTCCCCTGGACCCTAAACCGTCCCCGTTCCCTAACCCTAACCCTAGCCCGAACACTAACCCTAACCCTTCCTCGAAGCCTGACCCTCACCCGTCCCCTAATCCTCACCCGTACGCTAACACTAACCCGCGCCCACACGCGTACGCTCCCCGTAAAGCGTTGTCGTACCCTCCCCTGGACCCTAAACCGTCCCCGTCCCCTAACCCTAACCCTAGCCCGAACCCTAACCCTAACCCTTCCTCGAAGCCTGACCCTCACACGTCCCCTAATCCTAACCCGTACGCTAACACTAACCCGCGCCCACACACCTACGCTCCCCTTAAAGCGTTGTCGTACCCTCCCCTGGACCCTAAACCGTCCCCGTCCCCTAACCCTAAACCTAGCCCGAACCCTAACCCTAACCCTTCCCCGAAGCCTGACCCTCACCCGTCCCCTAATCCTAACACGTACGCTAACACTAACTCGCGCCCTCACGCGAACGCTCCCCCTAAAGCGTTGTCGTACCCTACCCTGGACCCTAATCCGTCCCCGTCCCCTAACCCTAACCCTAGCCCGAACCCTAACCCTAACCCTTCCCCGAAGCCTGACCCTCACCCGTCCCCTAATCGTAACCAGTACGCTAACACTAACCCGCGCCCTCACACGTACGCTCCCCCTAAAGCGTTGTCGTACCCTCCCCTGGACCCTAAAACTTCCCCGTCCCCTAACCCTAACCGTAGCCCGAACCCTAACCCTAACCCTTCCCCGAAGCCTGACCCTCACCCGTCCCCTAATCCTCACCCGTACGCTAACACTAACCTGCGCCCTCACACGTACGCTCCCCCTAAAGCGTTGTCGTACCTTCCCCTGGACCCTGAACCGTCCGCGTCCCCTAACCCTAACCCTAGCCCGAACCCTAACCCTAACCCTTCCCCGAAGCCTGAACTTCACCTGTCCCCTAATCCTAACCCGTACGCTAACACTAACCCGCGCCCTCACACCTACGCTCCCCCTAAAGCGTTGTCGTACCCTCCCCTGGACCCTAAACCATCCCCGTCCCCTAACCCTAACCCTAGCCCGAACCCTAACCCTAACCCTTCCTCGAAGCCTGACCCTCACACGTCCCCTAATCCTAACCCGTACGCTAACACTAACCCGCGCCCACACACCTACGCTCCCCTTAAAGCGTTGTCGTACCCTCCCCTGGACCCTAAACCGTCCCCGTCCCCTAACCCTAACCCTAGCCCGAACCCTAACCCTAACACTTCCCCGAAGCCTGACCCTCACCCGTCCCCTAATCCTAACACGTACGCTAACACTAACTCGCGCCCTCACACGTACGCTCCCCCTAAAGCGTTGTTGTACCCTCCCCTGGACCCTAAACCGTCCCCGTCCTCTAACCCTAACCCTAGCACGAACCCTAACCCTAACGCTTCCCCGAAGCCTGACCCTCACGCGTCCCCTAAACCTAACCCGTACGCTAAGACTAATCCGCGCCCTCACACGTACGCTCCCCATAAAGCGTTGTCGTACCCTCCCCTGGACCCTAAACCGTCCCCGTTCCCTAACCCTAACTCTAGCCAAATCCCTAACCCTAACACTTCCCCGAAGCCTGACCCTCACCCGTCCCCTAATCCTCACCCGTACGCTAACACTAACCCGCGCCCTCACACGTACGCTCCCCCTAAAGCGTTGTCGTACCCTCCCCTGGACCCTAAACCGTCCCCGTCCCCTAAACCTAACCCTAGCCCGAACCCTAACCCTAACCCTTCCCCGAAGCCTGACCCTCACCCGTCCCCTAATCCTAACCCGTACGCTAACACTAACCCGCGCCCTCACACGTACGCTCCCCCTAAAGCGTTGTCGTACCCTCAACTGGACCCTAAACCATCCCCGTCCCCTAACCCTAACCCTAGCCCGAACCCTAAACCTAACCCTTCTCCGAAGCCTGACCCTCACCCGTCCCCTAAACCTAACCCGTACGCTAACACTAACCCGCGCCCTCACACGTACGCTCCCCCTAAAGCATTGTCGTACCCTGCCCTGAACCCTAAACCGTCCCCGTCCCCTAACCCTAACCCTAGCCCGAACCCTAACCCTAACCCTTCCCCGAAGCCTGACCTTCACCGGTCCCCTAATCCTAACCCGTACGCTAACACTAACCCACGCCCTCACACCTATGCTCCCCCTAAAGTGTTGTCGTACCCTCCCCTGGACCCTAAACCGTCCCCGTCCCCTAACCTTAACCCTAGCCCGAACCCTAACCCTAACCCTTCCCCGAAGCCTGACCCTCACCCGTCCCCTAATACTAACCCGTACGCTAACACTAACCCGCGCCCTCACATGTACGCTCCCCCTAAAGCGTTGTCGTACCCTCCCCTGGACCCTAAACCGTCCCCGTCCCCTAACCCTAACCCTAGCCCGAACCCTAACCCTAACGCTTCCCCGAAGCCTGACCCTCACCCGTCCCCTAATCCTCACCCGTACGCTAACACTAACCCACGCTCTCACACGTACGCTCCCCCTAAAGCGTTGTCGTACCCTCCCCTGGACCCTAAACTCTCCCCGTCTCCTAACCCTAACCCTAGCCCGAACCCTAACCCTAACCCTTCCCCGAAGCCTGACCCTCACCCGTCCCCTAATCATAACCCGTACGCTAACACTAACCCGCGCCCTCACACGTACGCTCCCCGTAAAGTGTTGTCATAACCTCCCCTGGACCCTAAACCGTCCCCGTCCCCTAACGCTAACCCTAGCCCGAATCCTAACCCTAACCCTTCCCCGAAGCCTGACCCTCACCCGTCCCCTAATCCTAACCCGTACGCTAACACTAACCGCGCCCTCACACGTACGCTCCCCCTAAAGCCTTGTCGTACCCTCCCCTGGAACCTAAACAGTCCCCGTCCCCTAACCCTAACCCTAGCCCGAACCCTAACCCTAACACTTCCCCGAAGCCTGACCCTCACCCGTCCCCTAATCCTAACCAGTACGCTAACACTAACCCGCGCCCTCACACGTACGCTCCCCCTAAAGCGTTGTCGTATCCTCCCCTGGACCCTAAACCTTCCCCGTCCCCTAACCCTAACCGTAGCCCGAACCCTAACCCTAACCCTTCCCCGAATCCTGACCGTCACCCGTCCCCTAATCCTAGCCCGTACGCTAACACTAACCCGTGCCCTCACACGTACGCTCCCCCTAAAGCGTTGTCGTACCCTCCTCTGGACCCTAAACCGTCCCCGTCCCCTAACCCTAACCCTAGCCCGAACCCTAACCCTAACCCTTCCCCGAAGCCTGACCCTCACCCGTCCCCTAATACTAACCCGTACGCTAACACTAACCCGCGCCCTCACATGTACGCTCCCCCTAAAGCGTTGTCGTACCCTCCCCTGGACCCGAAACCGTCCCCGTCCCCTAACCCTAACCCTAGCCCGAACCCTAACCCTAACACTTTCCCGAAGCCTGACCCTCACCCGTACCCTAATTCTAACCCGTACGCTAACACTAACCCGCGCCCTCACACGTACGCTCCCCCTAAAGCGTTGTCGTACCCTCAACTGGACCCTAAACCATCCCCGTCCCCTAACCCTAACCCTAGCCCGAACCCTAAACCTAACCCTTCTCCGAAGCCTGACCCTCACCCGTCCCCTAAACCTAACCCGTATGCTAACACTAACCCGCGCCCTAACACGTACGCTCCCCCTAAAGCATTGTCGTACCCTCCCCTGAACCCTAAACCGTCCCCGTCCCCTAACCCTAACCCTAGCCCGAACCCTAACCCTAACCCTTCCCCGAAGCCTGACCTTCACCGGTCCCCTAATCCTAACCCGTACGCTAACACTAACCCGCGCCCTCACACCTATGCTCCCCCTAAAGTGTTGTCGTACCCTCCCCTGGACCCTAAACCGTCCCCGTCCCCTAACCTTAACCCTAGCCCGAACCCTAACCCTAACCCTTCCTCGAAGCCTGACCCTCACCCGTCCCCTAATCCTAACCTGTACGCTAACACTAACCCACGCCCTCACACGTACACTCCCCCTAAAGCGTTGTCGTACCCTCCCCTGGACCCTAAACCGTCCCCGTCTCCTAACCTTAACCCTAGACCGAACCCTAACCCTAACACTTCCCCGAAGCCTGACCCTCACGCGTCCCCTAATCCTAACCAGTACGCTAACACTAACCCGCGCCCTCACACGTACGCTCCCCCTAAAGCGTTGTCCTACCCTCCCCTGGACCCTAAACTGTCCCCGTCCCCTAACCCTAACCCTAGCCCGAACCCTAACCCTAACCCTTCCCCGAAGCCTGACCCTCACCCGTCCCCTAATCCTAACCCGTACGCTAACACTAACCCCCGCCCTCACACATACGCTCACCCTAAAGCGTTGTCGTACCCTCCCCTGGACCCTAAACCGTCCCCGTCCCCTAACCCTAACCCTAGCCCGAACCCTAACCCTAACCCTTCCCCGAAGCATGACCCTCACCCGTCCCCTAATCCTAACCCGTACGCTAACACTAACCCACGCCCTCACACGTACGCTCCCCCTAAAGCGTTGTCGTACCCTCCCCTGGACCCTAAACCGTCCCCGTCCCCTAACCCTAACCCTAGCCCGAACCCTAACCCTAACCCTTCCCCGAAGCCTGACCCTCACGCGTCCCCTAAACCTAACCCGTACGCTAAGACTAATCCGCGCACTCACACGTTCGCTCCCCCTAAAGCGTTGTCGTACCCTCCCCTGGACCCTAAACCGTCCCCGTTCCCTAACCCTAACCCTAGCCCGAACCCTAACCCTAACACTTCCCCGAAGCCTGACCCTCACCCGTCCCCTAATCCTCACCCGTACGCTAACACTAACCCGCGCCCTCACGCGTACACTCCCCGTAAAGCGTTGTCGTACCCTCCCCTGGACCCTAAACCGTCCCCGTCCCCTAACCCTAACCCTAGCCCGAATCCTAACCCTAACCCTTCCCCGAAGCCTGACCCTCACCCGTCCCCTAATCCTAACCCGTACGCTAACACTAACCCGCGCCCTCACACGTACGCTCCCCCTAAAGCCTTGTCGTACCCTCCCCGGGAACCTAAACCGTCCCCGTCCCCTAAACCTAACCCTAGCCCGAACCCTAACCCTAACCCTTCCCCGAAGCCTGACCCTCACCCGTCCCCTAATCCTAACCAGTACGCTAACACTAACCCGCGCCCTCACACGTACGCTCCCCCTAAAGCGTTGTCGTACCCTCCCCTGGACCCTAAACCTTCCCCGTCCCCTAACCCTAACCGTAACCCGAACCCTAACCCTAACCCTTCCCCGAAGCCTGACCCTCACCCGTCCCCTACTCCTAACCCGTACGCTAACACTAACCCCCGCCCTCACACGTACGCTCACCCTAAAGCGTTGTCGTACCCTCCCCTGGACCCTAAACCGTCCCCGTCCCCTAACCCTAACCCTAGCCCGAACCCTAACCCTAACCCTTCCCCGAAGAATGACCCTCACTCGTCCCCTAATCCTAACCCGTACGCTAACACTAACCCACGCCCTCACACGTACGCTCCCCCTAAAGCGTTGTCGTACCCTCCCCTGGACCTTAAACCGTCCCCGTCCCCTAACCCTAACCCTAGCCCGAACCCTAAACCTAACCCTACCCCGAAGCCTGACCCTCACGCGTCCCCTAAACCTAACCCGTACGCTAAGACTAATCCGCGCCCTCACACGTACGCTCCCCCTAAAGCGTTGTCGTACCCTCCCCTGGACCCTAAACCGTCCCCGTTCCCTAACCCTAACCCTAGCCCGAACACTAACCCTAACCCTTCCTCGAAGCCTGACCCTCACCCGTCCCCTAATCCTCACCCGTACGCTAACACTAACCCGCGCCCACACGCGTACGCTCCCCGTAAAGCGTTGTCGTACCCTCCCCTGGACCCTAAACCGTCCCCGTCCCCTAACCCTAACCCTAGCCCGAACCCTAACCCTAACCCTTCCTCGAAGCCTGACCCTCACACGTCCCCTAATCCTAACCCGTACGCTAACACTAACCCGCGCCCACACACCTACGCTCCCCTTAAAGCGTTGTCGTACCCTCCCCTGGACCCTAAACCGTCCCCGTCCCCTAACCCTAAACCTAGCCCGAACCCTAACCCTAACCCTTCCCCGAAGCCTGACCCTCACCCGTCCCCTAATCCTAACACGTACGCTAACACTAACTCGCGCCCTCACGCGAACGCTCCCCCTAAAGCGTTGTCGTACCCTACCCTGGACCCTAAACCGTCCCCGTCCCCTAACCCTAACCCTAGCCCGAACCCTAACCCTAACCCTTCCCCGAAGCCTGACCCTCACCCGTCCCCTAATCCTAACCAGTACGCTAACACTAACCCGCGCCCTCACACGTACGCTCCCCCTAAAGCGTTGTCGTACCCTCCCCTGGACCCTAAAACTTCCCCGTCCCCTAACCCTAACCGTAGCCCGAACCCTAACCCTAACCCTTCCCCGAAGCCTGACCCTCACCCGTCCCCTAATCCTCACCCGTACGCTAACACTAACCTGCGCCCTCACACGTACGCTCCCCCTAAAGCGTTGTCGTACCTTCCCCTGGACCCTGAACCGTCCGCGTCCCCTAACCCTAACCCTAGCCCGAACCCTAACCCTAACCCTTCCTCGAAGCCTGACCCTCACACGTCCCCTAATCCTAACCCGTACGCTAACACTAACCCGCGCCCACACACCTACGCTCCCCTTAAAGCGTTGTCGTACCCTCCCCTGGACCCTAAACCGTCCCCGTCCCCTAACCCTAACCCTAGCCCGAACCCTAACCCTAACACTTCCCCGAAGCCTGACCCTCACCCGTCCCCTAATCCTAACACGTACGCTAACACTAACTCGCGCCCTCACACGTACGCTCCCCCTAAAGCGTTGTCGTACCCTCCCCTGGACCCTAAACCGTCCCCGTCCCCTAACCCTAACCCTAGCCCGAACCCTAACCCTAACACTTCCCCGAAGCCTGACCCTCACGCGTCCCCTAAACCTAACCCGTACGCTAAGACTAATCCGCGCCCTCACACGTACGCTCCCCCTAAAGCGTTGTCGTACCCTCCCCTGGACCCTAAACCGTCCCCGTTCCCTAACCCTAACTCTAGCCAAATCCCTAACCCTAACACTTCCCCGAAGCCTGACCCTCACCCGTCCCCTAATCCTCACCCGTACGCTAACACTAACCCGCGCCCTCACACGTACGCTCCCCCTAAAGCGTTGTCGTACCCTCCCCTGGACCCTAAACCTTCCCCGTCCCCTAAACCTAACCCTAGCCCGAACCCTAACCCTAACCCTTCCCCGAAGCCTGACCCTCACCCGTCCCCTAATCCTAACCCGTACGCTAACACTAACCCGCGCCCTCACACGTACGCTCCCCCTAAAGCGTTGTCGTACCCTCAACTGGACCCTAAACCATCCCCGTCCCCTAACCCTAACCCTAGCCCGAACCCTAAACCTAACCCTTCTCCGAAGCCTGACCCTCACCCGTCCCCTAAACCTAACCCGTACGCTAACACTAACCCGCGCCCTCACACGTACGCTCCCCCTAAAGCATTGTCGTACCCTGCCCTGAACCCTAAACCGTCCCCGTCCCCTAACCCTAACCCTAGCCCGAACCCTAACCCTAACCCTTCCCCGAAGCCTGACCTTCACCGGTCCCCTAATCCTAACCCGTACGCTAACACTAACCCACGCCCTCACACCTATGCTCCCCCTAAAGTGTTGTCGTACCCTCCCCTGGACCCTAAACCGTCCCCGTCCCCTAACCTTAACCCTAGCCCGAACCCTAACCCTAACCCTTCCTCGAAGCCTGACCCTCACCCGTCCCCTAATCCTAACCTGTACGCCAACACTAACCCACGCCCTCACACGTACACTCCCCCAAAGCGTTGTAGTACCCTCCCCTGGACCCTAAACCGTCCCCGTCTCCTAACCTTAACCCTAGACCGAACCCTAACCCTAACACTTCCCCGAAGCCTGACCCTCACGCGTCCCCTAATCCTAACCCGTACGCTAACACTAACCCTCGCCCTCACACGTACGCTCCCCCTAAAGCGTTGTCGTACCCTCCCCTGGAACCTAAACCGTCCCCGTCCCCTAACCCTAACCTTAGCCCGAACCCTAACCCTAAGCCTTCCCCGAAGCCTGACCCTCACCCGTCCCCTAATCCTAACCAGTACGCTAACACTAACCCGCGCCCTCACACGTACGCTCCCCCTAAAGCGTTGTCGTACCCTCCCCTGGACCCTAAACCTTCCCCGTCCCCTAACCCTAACCGTAGCCCGAACCCTAACCCTAACCCTTCCCCGAAGCCTGACCCTCACCCGTCCCCTAATCCTAACCCGTACGCTAACACTAACCCCCGCCCTCACACGTACGCTCACCCTAAAGCGTTGTCGTACCTTCCCCTTGACCCTAAACCGTCCCCGTCCCCTAACCCTAACCCTAGCCCGAACCCTAACCCTAACCCTTCCCCGAAGCATGACCCTCACCCGTCCCCTAATCCTAACCCGTACGCTAACACTAACCCACGCCCTCACACGTACGCTCCCCCTAAAGCGTTGTCGTACCCTCCCCTGGACCCTAAACCGTCCCCGTCCCCTAACCCTAACCCTAGCCCGAACCCGAACCCTAACCCTTCCCCGAAGCCTGACCCTCACGCGTCCCCTAAACCTAACCCGTACGCTAAGACTAATCCGCGCACTCACACGTACGCTCCCCCTAAAGCGTTGTCGTACCCTCCCCTGGACCCTAAACCGTCCCCGTTCCCTAACCCTAACCCTAGCCCGAACCCTAACCCTAACACTTCCCCGAAGCCTGACCCTCACCCGTCCCCTAACCCTCACCCGTACGCTAACAGTAACCCGCGCCCTCACGCGTACGCTCCCCGTAAAGCGTTGTCGTACGCTCCCCTGGACCCTAAACCGTCCCCGTCCCCTAACCCTAACCCTAGACCGAATCCTAACCCTAACCCTTCCCCGAAGCCTGACCCTCACCCGTCCCCTAATCCTAACCCGTACGCTAACACTAACCCGCGCCCTCACACGTACGCTCCCCCTAAAGCGTTGTCGTACCCTCCCCTGGACCCTAAACCATCCCCGTCCCCTAACCCTAACCCTAGCCCGAACCCTAACCCTAACCCTTCCTCGAAGCCTGACCCTCACACGTCCCCTAATCCTAAACCGTACGCTAACACTAACCCGCGCCCACACACCTACGCTCCCCTTAAAGCGTTGTCGTACCCTCCCCTGGACCCTAAACCGTCCCCGTCCCCTAACCCTAACCCTAGCCCGAACCCTAACCCTAACCCTTCCCCGAAGCCTGACCCTCACCCGTCCCCTAATCCTAACACGTACGCTAACACTAACTCGCGCCCTCACACGTACGCTCCCCCTAAAGCGTTGTCGTACCCTCCCCTGGACCCTAAACCGTCCCCGTTCCCTAACCCTAACTCTAGCCAAATCCCTAACCCTAACCCTTCCCCGAAGCCTGACCCTCACCCGTCCCCTAATCCTCACCCGTACGCTAACACTAACCCGCGCCCTCACACGTACGCTCCCCCTAAAGCGTTGTCGTACCCTCCCCTGGACCCTAAACCGTCCCCGTCCCCTAAAACTAACCCTAGCCCGAACCCTAACCCTAACCCTTCCCCGAAGCCTGACCCTCACCCGTCCCCTAATCCTAACCCGTACGCTAACACTAACCCGCGCCCTCACACGTACGCTCCCCCTAAAGCGTTGTCGTACCCTCAACTGGACCCTAAACCATCCCCGTCCCCTAACCCTAAGCCTAGCCCGAACCCTAAACCTAACCCTTCTCCGAAGCCTGACCCTCACCCGTCGCCTAAACCTAACCCGTACGCTAACACTAACCCGCGCCCTCACACGTACGCTCCCCCTAAAGCATTGTCGTGCCCTCCCCTGAACCCTAAACCGTCCCCGTCCCCTAACCCTAACCCTAGCCCGAACCCTAACCCTAACCCTTCCCCGAAGCCTGACCTTCACCGGTCCCCTAATCCTAACCCGTACGCTAACACTAACCCGCGCCCTCACACGTACGCTCCCCCTAAAGCCTTGTCGTACCCTCCCCTGGAACCTAAACCGTCCCCGTCCCCTAAACCTAACCCTAGCCCGAACCCTAACCCTAACCCTTCCCCGAAGCCTGACCCTCACCCGTCCCCTAATCCTAACCAGTACGCTAACACTAACCCGCGCCCTCACACTTACGCTCCCCCTAAAGCGTTGTCGTACCCTCCCCTGGACCCTAAAACTTCCCCGTCCCCTAACCCTAACCGTAGCCCGAACCCTAACCCTAACCCTTCCCCGAAGCCTGACCCTCACCCGTCCCCTAATCCTCACCCGTACGCTAACACTAACCTGCGCCCTCACACGTACGCTCCCCCTAAAGCGTTGTCGTACCTTCCCCTGGACCCTGAACCGTCCGCGTCCCCTAACCCTAACCCTAGCCCGAACCCTAACCCTAACCCTTCCCCGAAGCCTGAACTTCACCTGTCCCCTAATCCTAACCCGTACGCTAACACTAACCCGCGCCCTCACACCTACGCTCCCCCTAAAGCGTTGTCGTACCCTCCCCTGGACCCTAAACCATCCCCGTCCCCTAACCCTAACCCTAGCCCGAACCCTAACCCTAACCCTTCCTCGAAGCCTGACCCTCACACGTCCCCTAATCCTAACCCGTACGCTAACACTAACCCGCGCCCACACACCTACGCTCCCCTTAAAGCGTAGTCGTACCCTCCCCTGGACCCTAAACCGTCCCCGTCCCCTAACCATAACCCTAGCCCGAACCCTAACCCTAACAGTTCCCCGAAGCCTGACCCTCACCCGTCCCCTAATCCTAACACGTACGCTAACACTAACTCGCGCCCTCACGCGTACGCTCCCCCTAAAGCGTTGTCGTACCCTACCCTGGACCCTAAACCGTCCCCGTCCCCTAACCCTAACCCTAGCCCGAACCCTAACCCTAACCCTTCCCCGAAGCCTGACCCTCACCCGTCCCCTAATCCTCACCCGTACGCTAACACTAACCCTCGCTCTCACACGTACGCTCCCCCTAAAGCGTTGTCGTACCCTCCCCTGGACCCTAAACTGTCCCCGTCCCCTAACCCTAACCCTAGCCCGAACCCTAACCCTAACCCTTCCCCGAAGCCTGACCCTCACCCGTCCCCTAATCCTAACCCGTACGCTAACACTAACCCGCGCCCTCACGGGTACGCTCCCCGTAAAGCGTTGTCGTACCCTCCCCTGGACCCTAAACCGTCCCCATCCCCTAACCCTAACCCTAGCCCGAATCCTAACCCTAACCCTTCCCCGAAGCCTGACCCTCACCCGTCCCCTAATCCTAAGCCGTACGCTAACACTAACCCGCGCCCTCACACGTACGCTCCCCCTAAAGCCTTGTCGTACCCTCCCCTGGAACCTAAACCGTCCCCTTCCCCTAACTCTAACCTTAGCCCGAACCCTAACCCTAACCCTTCTCCGAAGCCTGACCCTCACCCGTCCCCTAATCCTAACAGTACGCTAACACTAACCCGCGCCCTCACACGTACGCTCCCCCTAAAGCGTTGTCGTACCCTCCCCTGTACCCTAAACCTTCCCCGTCCCCTAACCCTAACCGTAGCCCGAACCCTAACCCTAACCCTTCCCCGAAGCCTGACCCTCACCCGTCCCCTAATCCTAACCCGTACGCTAACACTAACCCCCGCCCTCACACGTACGCTCACCCTAAAGCGTTGTCGTACCCTCCCCTGGACCCTAAACCGTCCCCGTCCCCTAACCCTAACCCTAGCCCGAACCCTAACCCTAACCCTTCCCCGAAGCATGACCCTCACCCGTCCCCTAATCCTAACCCGTACGCTAACACTAACCCACGCCATCACACGTACGCTCCCCCTAAAGCGTTGTCGTACCCTCCCCTGGACCCTAAACCGTCCCCGTCCCCTAACCCTAACCCTAGCCCGAACCCTAACCCTAACCCTTCCCCGAAGCCTGACCCTCACCCGTCCCCTAATCCTCACCTGTACGCTAACACTAACCCGCGCCCTCACGCGTACGCTCCCCGTAAAGCGTTGTCGTACCCTCCCCTGGACCCTAAACCGTCCCCGTCCCCTAACCCTAACCCTAGCCCGAATCCTAACCCTAACCCTTCCCCGAAGCCTGACCCTCACCCGTCCCCTAATCCTAACCCGTACGCTAACACTAACCCGCGCCCTCACACGTACGCTCCCCCTAAAGCCTTGTCGTACCCTCCCCTGGAACCTAAACCGTCCCCGTCCCCTAAACCTAACCCTAGCCCGAACCCTAACCCTAACCCTTCCCCGAAGCCTGACCCTCACCCGTCCCCTAATCCTAACCCGTACGCTAACACTAACCCGCGCCCTCACGCGTACGCTCCCCCTAAAGCGTTGTCGTACCCTCCCCTGGACCCTAAACCGTACCCGTCCCCTAACCCTAACCCTAGCCTGAACCCTAACCCTAACCCTTCCCCGAAGCCTGACCCTCACGCGTCCCTTAATCCTAACCCGTACGCTAAGACTAATCCGCGCCCTCACACGTACGCTCCCCCTAAAGCATTGTCGTACCCTCCCCTGAACCCTAAACCATCCCCGTTCCCTAACCCTAACCGTAGCCCGAACCCTAACCCTAAACCTTCCCGAAGCCTGACCCTTACCCGTCC
Source organism: Globicephala melas (assembly GCF_963455315.2). Classification (NCBI taxonomy): domain Eukaryota; kingdom Metazoa; phylum Chordata; class Mammalia; order Artiodactyla; family Delphinidae; genus Globicephala; species Globicephala melas. The sequence goes on from NW_027207210.1 coordinate 3,577,012, forward strand.
CCTAATCCTAACCCGTACGCTAACACTAACCCGCGCCCTCACACGTACGCTCCCCCTAAAGCGTTGTCGTACCCTCCCCTGGACCCTAAACTGTCCCCGTCCCCTAACCCTAACCCTAGCCCGAACCCTAACCCTAACCCTTCCCCGAAGCCTGACCCTCACCCGTCCCCTAATCCTAACACGTACGCTAACACTAACTCGCGCCCTCACGCGTACGCTCCCCCTAAAGCGTTGTCGTACCCTACCCTGGACCCTAAACCGTCCCCGTCCCCTAACCCTAACCCTAGCCCGAACCCTAACCCTAACCCTTCCCCGAAGCCTGACCCTCACCCGTCCCCTAATCCTAACCCGTACGCTAACACTAACCCGCGCCCTCACACGTACGCTCCCCCTAAAGCGTTGTCGTACCCTCCCCTGGACCCTAAACCGTCCCCGTCCTCTAACCCTAAACCTAGCACGAACCCTAACCCTAACGCTTCCCTGAAGCCTGACCCTCACCCGTCCCCTAATCCTAACCCGTACGCTAACACTAACCCGTGCCCTCACGCGTACGCTCCCCCTAAAGCGTTGTCGTACCCTCCCCTGGACCCTAAACCGTCCCTGTCCCCTAACCCTAACCCTAGCCCGAACCCTAACCCTAACCCTTCCCCGAAGCCTGATCCTCACGCGTCCCCTAAACCTAACCTGTACGCTAAGACTAATCCGCGCCCTCACACGTACGCTCCCCCTAAAGCGTTGTCGTACCCTCCCCTGGACCCTAAACCGTCCCCGTTCCCTAACCCTAACCCTAGCCCGAACCCTAACCCTAACCCTTCCCCGAAGCCTGACCCTCACCGTCCCCTAATCCTCACCCGTACGCTAACACTAACCCGCGCCCTCACACGTACGCTCCCCCTAAAGCGTTGTCGTACCCTCCCCTGGACCCTAAACTGTCCCCGTCCCCTAATCCTAACCCTAGCCCGAACCCTAACCCTAACCCTTCCCCGAAGCCTGACCCTTACCCGTCCCCTAATCCTAACCTGTACGCTAAGACTAATCCGCGCCCTCACACGTACGCTCCCCCTAAAGCGTTGTCGTACCCTCCCCTGGACCCTAAACCATCCCCGTTCCCTAACCCTAACCCTAGCCCGAAACTTAACCCTAACCCTTCCCCGAAGCCTGACCCTCACCGTCCCCTAATCCTCACCCGTACGCTAACACTAACCCGCGCCCTCACACGTACGCTCCCCCTAAAGCGTTGTCGTACCCTCCCCTGGACCCTAAACTGTCCCCGTCCCCTAATCCTAACCCTAGCCCGAACCCTAACCCTAACCCTTCCCCGAAGCCTGACCCTCACCCGTCCCCTAATCCTAACCCGTACGCTAACACTAACCCGCGCCCTCACGCGTACGCTCCCCCTAAAGCGTTGTCGTACCCTCCCCTGGACCCTAAACCGTCCCCGTCCCCTAACCCTAACCCTAGCCCGAATCCTAACCCTAACCCTTCCCCGATGCCTGAGCCTCACCCGTCCCCTAATCCTAACCCGTACGCTAACACTAACCCGCGCCCTCACACGTACGCTCCCCCTAAAGCGTTGTCGTACCCTCCCCTGGACCCTAAACTGTCCCCGTCCCCTAACCCTAACCCTAGCCCGAACCCTAACTCTAACCCTTACCCGAAGCCTGATCCTCACGCGTCCCCTAAACCTAACCCGTACGCTAAGACTAATCTGCGCCCTCACACGTACGCTCCGCCTAAAGCGTTGTCGTACCCTCCCCTGGACCCTAAACCGTCCCCGTCCCCTAAGCCTAACCCTAGCCCGAATCCTAACCCTAACCCTTCCCCGAAGCCTGACCCTCACCCGTCCCCTAATTCTAAACCGTACGCTAACACTAACCCGCGCCCTCACACGTACGCTCCCCCTAAAGCGTTGCCGTACCCTCCCCTGGACCCTAAACCTTCCCCGTCCCCTAACCCTAACCCTAGCCCGAACCCTAAACCTAACCCTTCCCCGAAGCCTGACCCTCACCCGTCCCCTAATCCTAACCCGTACGCTAACACTAACCCGCGCCCTCACACGTACGCTCACCCTAAAGCGTTGTCGTACCCTCCCCTGGACCCTAAACCGTCCCCGTCCCATAAACCTAACCCTAGCCCGAACCTAACCTTAACCCTTCCCAGAAGCCTGACACTCACCCGTCCCCTAATCCTAACCCGTACGCTAACACTAACCCACGCCCTCACACGTACGCTCCCCCTAAACCGTTGTCGTACCCTCCCCTGGACCCTAAACCGTCCCCGTCCCCTAACCCTAACCCTAGCCCGAACCCTAACCCTAACCCTTCTCCGAAGCCTGACCCTCACCTGTCCCCTAATCCTCACCCGTACGCTAACACTAACCTGCGCCCTCACACGTACGCTCCCCCTAAAGCGTTGTCGTACCCTCCCCTGGACCCTAAACCGTCCCCGTCCCCTAACCCTAACACTAGCCCGAACCCTAACCCTAACCCTTCCCCGAAGCCTGACCTTCACCTGTCCCCTAATCCTAACCCGTACGCTAACACTAACCCGCGCCCTCACACCTACGCTCCCCCTAAAGCGTTGTCGTACCCTCCCCTGGACCCTAAACCGTCCCCGTCCCAAACCCTAACCCTAGCCCGAACCCTAAACCTAAACCTTCCTCGAAGCCTGACCCTCACCCGTCCCCTAATCCTAACCCGTACGCTAACACTAACCCGCGCCCACACAGCTACGCTCCCCCTAAAGCGTTGTCGTACCCTCCCGTGGACCCTAAACCGTCCCCGTCCCCTAACCCTAACCCTAGCCCGAACCCTAACCCTAACCCTTCCCGAAGCCTGACACTTACCCATCCCCTAATCCTCACCCGTACGCTAACACTATCCCGCGCCCTCACACGTACGCTCCCCCTAAAGCGTTGTCGTACCCTCCCCTGGACCCTAAACTGTTCCCGTCCCCTAACCCTAACCCTAGCCCGAACCCTAACCCTAACCCTTCCCCGAAGCCTGACTCTCACCCGTCCCCTAATCCTAACCCATACGCTAACACTAACCCGCGCCCTCACGCGTACGCTCCCCCTAAAGCGTTGTCGTACCCTCCCCTTGACCCTAAACCGTCCCCGTCCCCAACCCTAACCCTACCCCGAACCCTAACCCTAACCCTTCCCCGAAGCCTGACCCTCACCCGTCCCCTAATCCTAACCCGTACGCTAACACTAACCCGCGCACTCACACGTACGCTCCCCCTAAAGCGTTGTCGTACCCTCCCCTGAACCCTAAACCGTCCCCGTCCCCTAACCCTAACCCTAGCCCGAACCCTAACCCTAACACTTCCCCGAAGCCTGACCCTCACCCGTCCCCTAATCCTAACCCGTACGCTAACACTAACCCGCGCCCTCACACGTACGCTGCCCCTCAAGCGTTGTCGTTCCCTCCCCTGGACCCTAAACCGTCCGCGTCCCCTAAACCTAACCCTAGCCCGAACCCTAACCCTAACACTTCCCCGAAGCCTTACCCTCACCCGTCCCCTAATCCTAACCAGTACGCTAACACTAACCCGCGTCCTCACACGTACGCTCCCCCTAAAGCCTTGTCGTACCCTCCCCTGGACCCTAAACCTTCCCCGTCCCCTAACCCTAACCGTAGCCCGAACCCTAACCCTAACCCTTCCCCGAAGCCTGACCCTCACCCGTCCCCTAATCCTCACCCGTACGCTAACACTAACCTGCGCCCTCACACGTACGCTCCCCCTAAAGCGTTGTCGTACCTTCCCCTGGACCCTGAACCGTCCGCGTCCCCTAACCCTAACCCTAGCCCGAACCCTAACCCTAACCCTTCCCCGAAGCCTGAACTTCACCTGTCCCCTAATCCTAACCCGTACGCTAACACTAACCCGCGCCCTCACACCTACGCTCCCCCTAAAGCGTTGTCGTACCCTCCCCTGGACCCTAAACCATCCCCGTCCCCTAACCCTAACCCTAGCCCGAACCCTAACCCTAACCCTTCCTCGAAGCCTGACCCTCACACGTCCCCTAATCCTAACCCGTACGCTAACACTAACCCGCGCCCACACACCTACGCTCCCCTTAAAGCGTAGTCGTACCCTCCCCTGGACCCTAAACCGTCCCCGTCCCCTAACCCTAACCCTAGCCCGAACCCTAACCCTAACAGTTCCCCGAAGCCTGACCCTCACCCGTCCCCTAATCCTAACACGTACGCTAACACTAACTCGCGCCCTCACGCGTACGCTCCCCCTAAAGCGTTGTCGTACCCTCCCCTGGACCCTAAACCGTCCCCGTCCCCTAATCCTAACCCTAGCCCGAACCCTAACCCTAACCCTTCCCCGAAGCCTGACCCTCACCCGTCCCCTAATCCTAACCCGTACGCTAACACTAAACCGCGCCCTCACGGGTACGCTCCCCGTAAAGCGTTGTCGTACCCTCCCCTGGACCCTAAACCGTCCCCATCCCCTAACCCTAACCCTAGCCCGAATCCTAACCCTAACCCTTCCCCGAAGCCTGACCCTCACCCGTCCCCTAATCCTAAGCCGTACGCTAACACTAACCCGCGCCCTCACACGTACGCTCCCCCTAAAGCCTTGTCGTACCCTCCCCTGGAACCTAAACCGTCCCCTTCCCCTAACTCTAACCTTAGCCCGAACCCTAACCCTAACCCTTCTCCGAAGCCTGACCCTCACCCGTCCCCTAATCCTAACCAGTACGCTAACACTAACCCGCGCCCTCACACGTACGCTCCCCCTAAAGCGTTGTCGTACCCTCCCCTGTACCCTAAACCTTCCCCGTCCCCTAACCCTAACCGTAGCCCGAACCCTAACCCTAACCCTTCCCCGAAGCCTGACCCTCACCCGTCCCCTAATCCTAACCCGTACGCTAACACTAACCCCCGCCCTCACACGTGCGCTCACCCTAAAGCGTTGTCGTACCCTCCCCTGGACCCTAAACCGTCCCCGTCCCCTAACCCTAACCCTAGCCCGAACCCTAACCCTAACCCTTCCCCGAAGCATGACCCTCACCCGTCCCCTAATCCTAACCCGTACGCTAACACTAACCCACGCCATCACACGTACGCTCCCCCTAAAGCGTTGTCGTACCCTCCCCTGGACCCTAAACCGTCCCCGTCCCCTAACCCTAACCCTAGCCCGAACCCTAACCCTAACCCTTCCCCGAAGCCTGACCCTCACCCGTCCCCTAATCCTCACCTGTACGCTAACACTAACCCGCGCCCTCACGCGTACGCTCCCCGTAAAGCGTTGTCGTACCCTCCCCTGGACCCTAAACCGTCCCCGTCCCCTAACCCTAACCCTAGCCCGAATCCTAACCCTAACCCTTCCCCGAAGCCTGACCCTCACCCGTCCCCTAATCCTAACCCGTACGCTAACACTAACCCGCGCCCTCACACGTACGCTCCCCCTAAAGCCTTGTCGTACCCTCCCCTGGAACCTAAACCGTCCCCGTCCCCTAAACCTAACCCTAGCCCGAACCCTAACCCTAACCCTTCCCCGAAGCCTGACCCTCACCCGTCCCCTAATCCTAACCCGTACGCTAACACTAACCCGCGCCCTCACGCGTACGCTTCCCCTAAAGCGTTGTCGTACCCTCCCCTGGACCCTAAACCGTACCCGTCCCCTAACCCTAACCCTAGCCTGAACCCTAACCCTAACCCTTCCCCGAAGCCTGACCCTCACGCGTCCCTTAATCCTAACCCGTACGCTAAGACTAATCCGCGCCCTCACACGTACGCTCCCCCTAAAGCATTGTCGTACCCTCCCCTGGACCCTAAACCATCCCCGTTCCCTAACCCTAACCGTAGCCCGAACCCTAACCCTAAACCTTCCCGAAGCCTGACCCTTACCCGTCCCCTAATCCTAACCCGTACGCTAACACTAACCCGCGCCCTCACACGTACGCTCCCCCTAAAGCGTTGTCGTACCCTCCCCTGGACCCTAAACTGTCCCCGTCCCCTAACCCTAACCCTAGCCCGAACCCTAACCCTAACCCTTCCCCGAAGCCTGACCCTCACCCGTCCCCTAATCCTAACACGTACGCTAACACTAACTCGCGCCCTCACGCGTACGCTCCCCCTAAAGCGTTGTCGTACCCTACCCTGGACCCTAAACCGTCCCCGTCCCCTAACCCTAACCCTAGCCCGAACCCTAACCCTAACCCTTCCCCGAAGCCTGACCCTCACCCGTCCCCTAATCCTAACCCGTACGCTAACACTAACCCGCGCACTCACACGTACGCTCCCCCTAAAGCGTTGTCGTACCCTCCCCTGAACCCTAAACCGTCCCCGTCCCCTAACCCTAACCCTAGCCCGAACCCTAACCCTAACACTTCCCCGAAGCCTGACCCTCACCCGTCCCCTAATCCTAACCCGTACGCTAACACTAACCCGCGCCCTCACACGTACGCTGCCCCTCAAGCGTTGTCGTTCCCTCCCCTGGACCCTAAACCGTCCGCGTCCCCTAAACCTAACCCTAGCCCGAACCCTAACCCTAACACTTCCCCGAAGCCTTACCCTCACCCGTCCCCTAATCCTAACCAGTACGCTAACACTAACCCGCGTCCTCACACGTACGCTCCCCCTAAAGCCTTGTCGTACCCTCCCCTGGACCCTAAACCTTCCCCGTCCCCTAACCCTAACCGTAGCCCGAACCCTAACCCTAACCCTTCCCCGAAGCCTGACCCTCACCCGTCCCCTAATCCTCACCCGTACGCTAACACTAACCTGCGCCCTCACACGTACGCTCCCCCTAAAGCGTTGTCGTACCTTCCCCTGGACCCTGAACCGTCCGCGTCCCCTAACCCTAACCCTAGCCCGAACCCTAACCCTAACCCTTCCCCGAAGCCTGAACTTCACCTGTCCCCTAATCCTAACCCGTACGCTAACACTAACCCGCGCCCTCACACCTACGCTCCCCCTAAAGCGTTGTCGTACCCTCCCCTGGACCCTAAACCATCCCCGTCCCCTAACCCTAACCCTAGCCCGAACCCTAACCCTAACCCTTCCTCGAAGCCTGACCCTCACACGTCCCCTAATCCTAACCCGTACGCTAACACTAACCCGCGCCCACACACCTACGCTCCCCTTAAAGCGTTGTCGTACCCTCCCCTGGACCCTAAACCGTCCCCGTCCCCTAACCCTAACCCTAGCCCGAACCCTAACCCTAACAGTTCCCCGAAGCCTGACCCTCACCCGTCCCCTAATCCTAACACGTACGCTAACACTAACTCGCGCCCTCACGCGTACGCTCCCCCTAAAGCGTTGTCGTACCCTACCCTGGACCCTAAACCGTCCCCGTCCCCTAACCCTAACCCTAGCCCGAACCCTAACCCTAACCCTTCCCCGAAGCCTGACCCTCACCCGTCCCCTAATCCTCACCCGTACGCTAACACTAACCCTCGCTCTCACACGTACGCTCCCCCTAAAGCGTTGTCGTACCCTCCCCTGGACCCTAAACCTTCCCCGTCCCCTAACCCTAACCGTAGCCCGAACCCTAACCCTAACCCTTCCCCGAAGCCTGACCCTCACCCGTCCCCTAATCCTAACCCGTACGCTAACACTAACCCCCGCCCTCACACGTGCGCTCACCCTAAAGCGTTGTCGTACCCTCCCCTGGACCCTAAACCGTCCCCGTCCCCTAACCCTAACCCTAGCCCGAACCCTAACCCTAACCCTTCCCCGAAGCCTGACCCTCACCCGTCCCCTAATCCTAACCCGTACGCTAACACTAACCCGCGCCCTCACGGGTACGCTCCCCGTAAAGCGTTGTCGTACCCTCCCCTGGACCCTAAACCGTCCCCATCCCCTAACCCTAACCCTAGCCCGAATCCTAACCCTACCCCTTCCCCGAAGCCTGACCCTCACCCGTCCCCTAATCCTAAGCCGTACGCTAACACTAACCCGCGCCCTCACACGTACGCTCCCCCTAAAGCCTTGTCGTACCCTCCCCTGGAACCTAAACCGTCCCCTTCCCCTAACTCTAACCTTAGCCCGAACCCTAACCCTAACCCTTCTCCGAAGCCTGACCCTCACCCGTCCCCTAATCCTAACCAGTACGCTAACACTAACCCGCGCCCTCACACGTACGCTCCCCCTAAAGCGTTGTCGTACCCTCCCCTGTACCCTAAACCTTCCCCGTCCCCTAACCCTAACCGTAGCCCGAACCCTAACCCTAACCCTTCCCCGAAGCCTGACCCTCACCCGTCCCCTAATCCTAACCCGTACGCTAACACTAACCCCCGCCCTCACACGTGCGCTCACCCTAAAGCGTTGTCGTACCCTCCCCTGGACCCTAAACCGTCCCCGTCCCCTAACCCTAACCCTAGCCCGAACCCTAACCCTAACCCTTCCCCGAAGCATGACCCTCACCCGTCCCCTAATCCTAACCCGTACGCTAACACTAACCCACGCCATCACACGTACGCTCCCCCTAAAGCGTTGTCGTACCCTCCCCTGGACCCTAAACCGTCCCCGTCCCCTAACCCTAACCCTAGCCCGAACCCTAACCCTAACCCTTCCCCGAAGCCTGACCCTCACCCGTCCCCTAATCCTCACCTGTACGCTAACACTAACCCGCGCCCTCACGCGTACGCTCCCCGTAAAGCGTTGTCGTACCCTCCCCTGGACCCTAAACCGTCCCCGTCCCCTAACCCTAACCCTAGCCCGAATCCTAACCCTAACCCTTCCCCGAAGCCTGACCCTCACCCGTCCCCTAATCCTAACCCGTACGCTAACACTAACCCGCGCCCTCACACGTACGCTCCCCCTAAAGCCTTGTCGTACCCTCCCCTGGAACCTAAACCGTCCCCGTCCCCTAAACCTAACCCTAGCCCGAACCCTAACCCTAACCCTTCCCCGAAGCCTGACCCTCACCCGTCCCCTAATCCTAACCCGTACGCTAACACTAACCCGCGCCCTCACGCGTACGCTCCCCCTAAAGCGTTGTCGTACCCTCCCCTGGACCCTAAACCGTACCCGTCCCCTAACCCTAACCCTAGCCTGAACCCTAACCCTAACCCTTCCCCGAAGCCTGACCCTCACGCGTCCCTTAATCCTAACCCGTACGCTAAGACTAATCCGCGCCCTCACACGTACGCTCCCCCTAAAGCATTGTCGTACCCTCCCCTGGACCCTAAACCATCCCCGTTCCCTAACCCTAACCGTAGCCCGAACCCTAACCCTAAACCTTCCCGAAGCCTGACCCTTACCCGTCCCCTAATCCTAACCCGTACGCTAACACTAACCCGCGCCCTCACACGTACGCTCCCCCTAAAGCGTTGTCGTACCCTCCCCTGGACCCTAAACTGTCCCCGTCCCCTAACCCTAACCCTAGCCCGAACCCTAACCCTAACCCTTCCCCGAAGCCTGACCCTCACCCGTCCCCTAATCCTAACACGTACGCTAACACTAACTCGCGCCCTCACGCGTACGCTCCCCCTAAAGCGTTGTCGTACCCTACCCTGGACCCTAAACCGTCCCCGTCCCCTAACCCTAACCCTAGCCCGAACCCTAACCCTAACCCTTCCCCGAAGCCTGACCCTCACCCGTCCCCTAATCCTAACCCGTACGCTAACACTAACCCGCGCCCTCACACGTACGCTCCCCCTAAAGCGTTGTCGTACCCTCCCCTGGACCCTAAACCGTCCCCGTCCTCTAACCCTAAACCTAGCACGAACCCTAACCCTAACGCTTCCCTGAAGCCTGACCCTCACCCGTCCCCTAATCCTAACCCGTACGCTAACACTAACCCGTGCCCTCACGCGTACGCTCCCCCTAAAGCGTTGTCGTACCCTCCCCTGGACCCTAAACCGTCCCTGTCCCCTAACCCTAACCCTAGCCCGAACCCTAACCCTAACCCTTCCCCGAAGCCTGATCCTCACGCGTCCCCTAAACCTAACCTGTACGCTAAGACTAATCCGCGCCCTCACACGTACGCTCCCCCTAAAGCGTTGTCGTACCCTCCCCTGGACCCTAAACCGTCCCCGTTCCCTAACCCTAACCCTAGCCCGAACCCTAACCCTAACCCTTCCCCGAAGCCTGACCCTCACCGTCCCCTAATCCTCACCCGTACGCTAACACTAACCCGCGCCCTCACACGTACGCTCCCCCTAAAGCGTTGTCGTACCCTCCCCTGGACCCTAAACTGTCCCCGTCCCCTAATCCTAACCCTAGCCCGAACCCTAACCCTAACCCTTCCCCGAAGCCTGACCCTTACCCGTCCCCTAATCCTAACCTGTACGCTAAGACTAATCCGCGCCCTCACACGTACGCTCCCCCTAAAGCGTTGTCGTACCCTCCCCTGGACCCTAAACCATCCCCGTTCCCTAACCCTAACCCTAGCCCGAAACTTAACCCTAACCCTTCCCCGAAGCCTGACCCTCACCGTCCCCTAATCCTCACCCGTACGCTAACACTAACCCGCGCCCTCACACGTACGCTCCCCCTAAAGCGTTGTCGTACCCTCCCCTGGACCCTAAACTGTCCACGTCCCCTAATCCTAACCCTAGCCCGAACCCTAACCCTAACCCTTCCCCGAAGCCTGACCCTCACCCGTCCCCTAATCCTAACCCGTACGCTAACACTAACCCGCGCCCTCACGCGTACGCTCCCCCTAAAGCGTTGTCGTACCCTCCCCTGGACCCTAAACCGTCCCCGTCCCCTAACCCTAACCCTAGCCCGAATCCTAACCCTAACCCTTCCCCGATGCCTGAGCCTCACCCGTCCCCTAATCCTAACCCGTACGCTAACACTAACCCGCGCCCTCACACGTACGCTCCCCCTAAAGCGTTGTCGTACCCTCCCCTGGACCCTAAACTGTCCCCGTCCCCTAACCCTAACCCTAGCCCGAACCCTAACCCTAACCCTTACCCGAAGCCTGATCCTCACGCGTCCCCTAAACCTAACCCGTACGCTAAGACTAATCTGCGCCCTCACACGTACGCTCCGCCTAAAGCGTTGTCGTACCCTCCCCTGGACCCTAAACCGTCCCCGTCCCCTAAGCCTAACCCTAGGCCGAATCCTAACCCTAACCCTTCCCCGAAGCCTGACCCTCACCCGTCCCCTAATTCTAAACCGTACGCTAACACTAACCCGCGCCCTCACACGTACGCTCCCCCTAAAGCGTTGCCGTACCCTCCCCTGGACCCTAAACCTTCCCCGTCCCCTAACCCTAACCCTAGCCCGAACCCTAAACCTAACCCTTCCCCGAAGCCTGACCCTCACCCGTCCCCTAATCCTAACCCGTACGCTAACACTAACCCGCGCCCTCACACGTACGCTCACCCTAAAGCGTTGTCGTACCCTCCCCTGGACCCTAAACCGTCCCCGTCCCATAAACCTAACCCTAGCCCGAACCTAACCTTAACCCTTCCCAGAAGCCTGACACTCACCCGTCCCCTAATCCTAACCCGTACGCTAACACTAACCCACGCCCTCACACGTACGCTCCCCCTAAACCGTTGTCGTAACCTCCCCTGGTCCCTAAACCGTCCCCGTCCCCTAACCCTAACCCTAGCCCGAACCCTAACCCTAACCCTTCTCCGAAGCCTGACCCTCACCTGTCCCCTAATCCTCACCCGTACGCTAACACTAACCTGCGCCCTCACACGTACGCTCCCCCTAAAGCGTTGTCGTACCCTCCCCTGGACCCTAAACCGTCCCCGTCCCCTAACCCTAACACTAGCCCGAACCCTAACCCTAACCCTTCCCCGAAGCCTGACCTTCACCTGTCCCCTAATCCTAACCCGTACGCTAACACTAACCCGCGCCCTCACACCTACGCTCCCCCTAAAGCGTTGTCGTACCCTCCCCTGCACCCTAAACCGTCCCCGTCCCAAACCCTAACCCTAGCCCGAACCCTAAACCTAAACCTTCCTCGAAGCCTGACCCTCACCCGTCCCCTAATCCTAACCCGTACGCTAACACTAACCCGCGCCCACACAGCTACGCTCCCCCTAAAGCGTTGTCGTACCCTCCCGTGGACCCTAAACCGTCCCCGTCCCCTAACCCTAACCCTAGCCCGAACCCTAACCCTAACCCTTCCCGAAGCCTGACACTTACCCATCCCCTAATCCTCACCCGTACGCTAACACTATCCCGCGCCCTCACACGTACGCTCCCCCTAAAGCGTTGTCGTACCCTCCCCTGGACCCTAAACTGTCCCCGTCCCCTAACCCTAACCCTAGCCCGAACCCTAACCCTAACACTTCCCCGAAGCCTTACCCTCACCCGTCCCCTAATCCTAACCAGTACGCTAACACTAACCCGCGTCCTCACACGTACGCTCCCCCTAAAGCCTTGTCGTACCCTCCCCTGGACCCTAAACCTTCCCCGTCCCCTAACCCTAACCGTAGCCCGAACCCTAACCCTAACACTTCCCCGAAGCCTGACCCTCACCCGTCCCCTAATCCTAACTCGTACGCTAACACTAACCCCCGCGCTCACACGTACGCTCACCCTAAAGCGTTGTCGTACCCTCCCCTGGACCCTAAACCGTCCCCATCCCCTAACCCTAACCCTAGCCCGAACCCTAACCCTAACCCTTCTCCGAAGCCTGACCCTCACCCGTCCCCTAATCCTCACCCGTACGCTAACACTAACCTGCGCCCTCACACGTACGCTCCCCCTAAAGCGTTGTCGTACCTTCCCCTGCACCCTAAACCGTCCGCGTCCCCTAACCCTAACCCTAGCCCGAACCCTAACCCTAACCCTTCCCCGAAGCCTGACCTTCACATGTCCCCTAATCCTAACCCGTACACTAACACTAACCCGCGCCCTCACACCTACGCTCCCCCTAAAGCGTTGTCGTACCCTACCCTGGACCCTAAACCGTTCCCGTCCCCTAACCCTAACCCTAGCCCGAACCCTAACCCTAAACCTTCCCCGAAGCCTGACCCTCACCCGTCCCCTAATCCTAACCCGTACGCTAACACTTACCCGCGCCCTCACACGTACGCTCCCCCTAAAGCGTTGTCGTACCCTCCCCTTGACCCTAAACCGTCCCCGTCCCCAACCCTAACCCTACCCCGAACCCTAACCCTAACCCTTCCCCGAAGCCTGACCCTCACCCATCCCCTAATCCTAACCCGTACGCTAACACTAACCCGCGCACTCACACGTACGCTCCCCCTAAAGCGTTGTCGTACCCTCCCCTGAACCCTAAACCGTCCCCGTCCCCTAACCCTAACCCTAGCCCGAACCCTAACCCTAACACTTCCCCGAAGCCTGACCCTCACCCGTCCCCTAATCCTAACCCGTACGCTAACACTAACCCGCGCACTCACACGTACGCTCCCCCTAAAGCGTTGTCGTACCCTCCCCTGAACCCTAAACCGTCCCCGTCCCCTAACCCTAACCCTAGCCCGAACCCTAACCCTAACACTTCCCCGAAGCCTGACCCTCACCCGTCCCCTAATCCTAACCCGTACGCTAACACTAACCCGCGCCCTCACACGTACGCTGCCCCTAAAGCGTTGTCGTACCCTCCCCTGGACCCTAAACCGTCCCCGTCCCCTAAACCTAACCCTAGCCCGAACCCTAACCCTAACCCTTCCCCGAAGCCTGACCCTCACCCGTCCCCTAATCCTAACCCGTACGCTAACACTAACCCGCGCCCACACACCTACGCTCCCCCTAAAGCGTTGTCGTACCCTCCCCTGGACCCTAAACCGTCCCCGTCCCCTAACCCTAACCCTAGCCCGAACCCTAACCCTAACCCTTCCCCGAAGCCTGACCCTCACGCGTCCCTTAATCCTAACCCGTACGCTAAGACTAATCTGCGCCCTCACACGTACGCTCCCCCTAAAGCATTGTCGTACTCTCCCCTGGACCCTAAACCATCCACGTTCCCTAACCCTAACCCTAGCCCGAACCCTAACCCTAAACATTCCCGAAGCCTGACCCTTACCCGTCCCCTAATCCTCACCCGTACGCTAACACTAACCCACGCCCTCACAGGTACGCTCCCCCTAAAGCGTTGTCGTACCCTCCCCTGGACCCTAAACTGTCCCCGTCCCCTAACCCTAACCCTAGCCCGAACCCTAACCCTAACCCTTCCCCGAAGCCTGACCCTCACCCGTCCCCTAATCCTAACCCGTACGCTAACACTAACCCACGCCCTCACACTTACGCTCCCCCTAAAGCGTTGTCGTACCCTCCCCTGGACCCTAAACCGTCCCCGTCCTCTAACCCTAACCCTAGCACGAACCCTAACCCTAACACTTCCCCGAAGCCTGACCCTCACCCGTCCCCTAATCCTAACCCGTACGCTAACACTAACCCACGCCCTCACACGTACGCTCCCCCTAAAGCGTTGTCGTACCCTCCCCTGGACCCTAAACCGTCCCCGTCCCCTAAACCTAACCCTAGCCCGAACCCTAACCCTAACACTTCCCCGAAGCCTGACCCTCACCCGTCCCCTAATCCTAACCCGTACGCTAACACTAACCCGCGCCCTCACACGTACGCTCCCCCTAAAGCGTTGTCGTACCCTCCCCTGAACCCTAAACCGTCCCCGTCCCCTAACCCTAACCCTAGCCCGAACCCTAACCCTAACCCTTCCCCGAAGCCTGACCCTCACCCGTCCCCTAATCCTAACCCGTACGCTAACACTAACCCGCGCCCTCACACGTACGCTCCCCCTAAAGCGTTGTCGTACCCTCCCCTGAACCCTAAACCGTCCCCGTCCCCTAACCCTAACCCTAGCCCGAACCCTAACCCTAACCCTTCCCAGAAGCCTGACCCTCACCCGTCCCCTAATCCTAACCCGTACGCTAACACTAACCCGCGCCCTCACACGTACGCTCCCCCTAAAGCGTTGTCGTACCCTCCCCTGGACCCCAAACCGTCCCCGTCCCCTAACCCTAACCCTAGCCCGAACCCTAACCCTAACACTTCCCCGAAGCCTGACACTCACCCGTCCCCTAATCCTAACCCGTACGCTAACACTAACCCGCGCCCTCACACGTACGCTGCCCCTAAAGCGTTGTCGTACCCTCCCCTGGACCCTAAACCGTCCCCGTCCCCTAAACCTAACCCTAGCCCGAACCCTAACCCTAACCCTTCCCTGAAGCCTGACCCTCACCCGTCCCCTAATCCTAACCCGTACGCTAACACTAACCCGCGCCCACACACCTACGCTCCCCCTAAAGCGTTGTCGTACCCTCCCCTGGACCCTAAACCGTCCCCGTCCCATAACCCTAACCCTAGCCCGAACCCTAACCCTAACCCTTCCCCGAAGCCTGACCCTCACGTGTCCCTTAATCCTAACCCGTACGCTAAGACTAATCTGCGCCCTCACACGTACGCTCCCCCTAAAGCATTGTCGTACTCTCCCCTGGACCCTAAACCATCCACGTTCCCTAACCCTAACCCTAGCCCGAACCCTAACCCTAAACATTCCCGAAGCCTGACTCTTACCCGTCCCCTAATCCTCACCCGTACGCTAACACTAACCCGCGCCCTCACAGGTACGCTCCCCCTAAAGCGTTGTCGTACCCTCCCCTGGACCCTAAACTGTCCCCGTCCCCTAACCCTAACCCTAGCCCGAACCCTAACCCTAACCCTTCCCCGAAGCCTGACCCTCACCCGTCCCCTAATCCTAACCCGTAGGCTAACACTAACCCACGCCCTCACACTTACGCTCCCCCTAAAGCGTTGTCGTACCCTCCCCTGGACCCTAAACCGTCCCCGTCCTCTAACCCTAACCCTAGCACGAACCCTAACCCTAACCCTTCCCCGAAGCCTGACCCTCACGCGTCCCCTAAACCTAACCCGTACGCTAAGACTAATCCGCGCCCTCACACGTACGCTCCCCCTAAAGCGTTGTCGTACCCTCCCCTGGACCCTAAACCGTCCCCGTTCCCTAACCCTAACCCTAGACCGAACCCTAACCCTAACCCTTCCCCGAAGCCTGACTCTCACCCGTCCCCTAATCCTAACCCGTACGCTAACACTAACCCGCGCCCTCACGCGTACGCTCCCCCTAAAGCGTTGTTGTACCCTCCCCTGGACCCTAAACCGTCCCCGTCCCCTAACCCTAACCCTAACCCGAATCCTAACCCTAACCCTTCCCCGAAGCCTGACCCTCACCCGTCCCCTAATCCTAACCCGTACGGTAACACTAACCCGCGCCCTCACACGTACGCTCCCCCTAAAGCGTTGTCGTACCCTCCCCTGGACCCTAAACCTTCCCCGTCCCCTAACCCTAACCCCAGCCCGAACCCTAACCTTAACCCTTCCCAGAAGCCTGACGCTCATCCGTCCCCTAATCCTAACCCGTACGCTAACACTAACCCGCGCCCTCACACGTACGCTCCCCCTAAAGCGTTGTCGTACCCTCCCCTGGACCCTAAACCGTCCCCGTCCCCTAACCCTAACCCTAGCCCGAACCCTAACCCTAACACTTCTCCGAAGCCTGACCCTCACCCGTCCCCTAATCCTCACCCGTACGCTAACACTAACCTGCGCCCTCACACGTACGCTCCCCCTAAAGCGTTGTCGTACCCTCCCCTGGACCCTAAACCGTCCCCGTCCCCTAACCCTAACCCTAGCGCGAACCCTAACCCTAACCCTTCCCCGAAGCCTGACCTTCATCTGTCCCCTAATCCTAACCCGTACGCTAACACTAACCCGCGCCCTCACACCTACGCTCCCCCTAAAGCGTTGTCGTACCCTCCCCTGGACCCTAAACCATCCCCGTCCCCTAACCCTAACCCTAGTCCGAACCCTAGCCCTAACCCTTCCTCGAAGCCTGACCCTCACCCGTCCCCTAATCCTAACCCGTACGCTAACACTAACCCGCGCCCACACACCTACGCTCCCCCTAAAGCGTTGTCGTACCCTCCCCTGGACCCTAAACCATCCCCGTCACCTAACCCTAACCCTAGACCGAACCCTAACCCTAACCCTTCCCCGAAGCCTGACCCTCACGCGTCCCTTAATCCTAACCCGCACGCTAAGACTAATCCGCGCCCTCACACGTACGCTCCCCCTAAAGCATTGTCGTACCCTCCCCTGGACCCTAAACCATCCCCGTTCCCTAACCCTAACCCTAGACCGAACCCTAACCCTAACCCTTCCCGAAGCCTGACCCTTACCCGTCCCCTAATCCTCACCCGTACGCTAACACTAACCCGCGCCCTCACACGTAAACTCCCCCTAAAGCGTTGTCGTACCCTCCCCTGGACCCTAAACTGTCCCCGTCCCCTAACCCTAACCCTAGCCCGAACCCTAACCCTAACCCTTCCCCGAAGCCTGACCTTCACAGGTCCCCTAATCCTAACCCGTACACTAACACTAACCCGCGCCCTCACACCTACGCTCCCACTAAAGCATTGTCGTACCCTCCCCTGGACCCTAAAACGTCCCCGTCCCCTAACCCTAACCCTAGACCAAACCCTAACCCTAACACTTCCTCGAAGCCTGACCCTCACCCGTCCCCTAATCCTAACCCGTACGCTAACAGTAACCCGCGCCCTCACACGTACGCTCCCCCTAAAGCGTTGTCGTACCCTCCCCTGGACCCTAAACCGTCCCCGTCCCCTAACCCTAACCCTAGCCCGAACCCTAACCCTAACCCTTCCCCGAAGCCTGACCCTTACCCGTCCCCTAATCCTCACCCGTACGCTAACACTAACCCGCGCCCTCACACGTACGCTCCCCCTAAAGCGTTGTCGTACCCTCCCCTGGACCCTAAACTGTCCCCATCCCCTAACACTAACCCTAGCCCGAACCCTAACCCTAACCCTTCCCCGAAGCCTGACCCTCACCCGTCCCCTAATCCTAACCCGTACGCTAACACTAACCCGCGCCCTCACACGTACGCTCCCCCTAAAGCGTTGTCGTACACTCCCCTGGACCCTAAACCGTCCCCGTCCCCAACCCTAACCCTAGCCCGAACCCTAACCCTACCCCTTCCCCGAAGCCTGACCCTCACCCGTCCCCTAATCCTAACCCGTACGCTAACACTAACCCGCGCCCTAACACGTACGCTCCCCCTAAAGCGTTGTCGTACCCTCCCCTGAACCCTAAATCGTCCCCGTCCCCTAACCCTAACCCTAGCCCGAACCCTAACCCTAACCCTTCCCCGAAGCCTGACCCTCACCCGTCCCCTAATCCTAACCCGTACGCTAACACTAACCCTCGCCCTCACACGTACGCTCCCCCTAAAGCGTTGTCGTACCCTCCCCTGGACCCTAAACTGTTCCCGTCCCCTAACCCTA
The DNA here is from genome assembly GCF_963455315.2 of Globicephala melas. Taxonomy (NCBI): domain Eukaryota; kingdom Metazoa; phylum Chordata; class Mammalia; order Artiodactyla; family Delphinidae; genus Globicephala; species Globicephala melas. The sequence continues at coordinate 3,595,250 of NW_027207210.1, forward strand.
ACCCTAGCCCGAACCCTAACCCTAACCCTTCCCCGAAGCCTGACCTTCACCCGTCCCCTAATCCTAACCCGTACGCTAACACTAACCCGCGCCCTTACACGTACGCTCCCCCTAAAGCGTTGTCGTACCCTCCACTTGATCCTAAACCGTCCCCGTCCCCAACCCTAACCCTACCCCGAACCCTAACCCTAAGCCTTCCCAGAAGCCTGACACTCACCCGTCCCCTAATCCTAACCCGTACGCTAACACTAACCCGCGCACTCACACGTACGCTCCCCCTAAAGCGTTGTCGTACCCTCCCCTGAACCCTAAACCGTCCCCGTCCCCTAACCCTAACCCTAGCCCGAACCCTAACCCTAACCCTTCCCCGAAGCCTGACACTCACCCGTCCCCTAATCCTAACCCGTACGCTAACACTAACCCGCGCCCTCACACGTACGCTCCCCCTAAAGCGTTGTCGTACCCTCCCCTGGACCCCAAACCATCCCCGTCCCCAAACCCTACCCCTAGCCCAAACCCTAACCGTAACCATTCCCCGAAGCCTGACCCTCACCCGTCCCCGAATACTAACCCGTACGCTAACACTAACCCACGCCCTCACACGTACGCTGCCCCTAAAGCGTTGTCGTACCCTCCCCTGGACCCTAAACCGTCCCCATCCCCTAAGCCTAACCCTAGCCCGAACCCTAACCCTAACCCTTCCCCGAAGCCTGACCCTCACCCGTCCCCTAATCCTAACCCGTACGCTAACACTAACCCGCGCCCTCACACGTACGCTCCCCCTAAAGCGTTGTCATAACCTCCCCTGGACCCTAAACCGTCCCCGTCCCCAACCCTAACCCTACCCCGAACCCTAACCCTAACCCTTCCCCGAAGCCTGACCCTCACACGTCCCCTAATCCTAAACCGTACGCTAACACTAACCCGCGCACTCACACGTACGCTCCGCCTAAAGCGTTGTCGTACCCTCCCCTGGACCCTAAACCTTCCCCGTCCCCTAACGCTAACCCTAGCCCGAACCCTAAACCTAACCCTATCCCAAAGCCTGACCCTCACCCGTCACCTAATCCTAACCCGTACGCTAACACTAACCCGCGCCCTCACACGTACGCTGCCCGTAAAGCGTTGTCGTACCCTCCCCTGGACCCCAAACCGTCCCCGTCCCCTAACCCTACCCCTAGCCCGAACCCTAACCCTAACCATTCCCCGAAGCCTGACCCTCACCCGTCCCCTAATCCTAACCAGTATGCTAACACTAACCCGCGCCCTCACACGTGCGCTGCCCCTATAGCGTTGTCGTACCCTCCCCTGGACCCTAAACCGTCCCCATCCCCTAACCCTAACCCTAGCCGGAAACCTAACCCTAAACCTTCCCTGAAGACTGACCCTCACCCGTCCCCTAATCCTAACCCGTACGCTAACACTAATCCGCGCCCTCACACGTACGCTTCCCCTAAAGCGTTGTCGTACCCTCCCCTGGACCCTAAACCGTCCTTGTTCCCTAACCCTAACACTAGCCCGAACCCTAACCCTAACCCTTCCCCGAAGCCTGACCCTCACCCGTTCCCTAATCCTAACAGGTACGCTAACACTAACCCGCGCCCTCACACGTACGCTCTCCCTAAAGTGTTGTCGTACCCTCCCCTGGACCCTAAACCGTCCCCGTCCTCTAACCCTAACCATAGCCCGAACCCTAACCCTAACCCTTCCCCGAAGCCTGACCCTCACCCGTCCCATAATCCTAACCCGTACGCTAACAGTAACCCGCGCCCTCACACTTACGCTCCCCCTAAAGCGATGTCGTACCCTCCCCTGGACCCCAAACCGTCCCCGTCCCCTAACCCTAACCCTAGCCCGAACCCTAACCCTAACACTTCCCCGAAGCCTGACCCTCACCCGTCCCCTAATCCTAACCCGTACGCTAACACTAACCCGCGCCCTCACACGTACGCTCCCCCTAAAGCGTTGTCGTACCCTCCCCTGGACCCCAAACCGTCCCCGTCCACTAACACTAACCCTAGCCCGAACCCTAACCCTAACCCTTCCCCGAAGCCTGACACTCACCCGTCCCCTAATCCAAACCCGTACGCAAACACTAACCCGTGCCCTCACACGTACACTCCCCAAAAAGCGTTGTCGTACCCTCCCCTGAACCCTAAACCGTCCCCGTCCCCTAACCCTAACCCTAGCCCAAACCCTAACCCTAACCCTTCCCCGAAGCCTGACCCTCACCCGTCCCCTAATCCTAACCCGTACGCTAACACTAACCCTCGCCCTCACACGTACGCTCCCCCTAAAGCGTTGTCGTACCCTCCCCTGGACCCTAAACCGTTCCCGTCCCCTAACCCTAACCCTAGCCCGAACCCTAACCCTAACCCTTCCCCGAAGCCTGACCCTCACCCGTCCCCTAATCCTAACCCGTACGCTAACACTAACCCGCGCCCTCACACGTACGCTCCCCCTAAAGCGTTGTCGTACCCTCCCCTTGACCCTAAACCGTCCCCGTCCCCAACCCTAACCCTACCCCGAACCCTAACCCTAAGCCTTCCCAGAAGCCTGACCCTCACCCGTCCCCTAATCCTAACCCGTACGCTAACACTAACCCGCGCACTCACACGTACGCTCCCCCTAAAGCGTTGTCGTACCCTCCCCTGAACCCTAAACCGTCCCCGTCACCTAACCCTAACCCTAGCCCGAACCCTAACCCTAACCCTTCCCCGAAGCCTGACCCTCACCCGTCCCCTAATCCTAACCCGTACGCTAACACTAACCCGCGCCCTCACACGTACGCTGCCCCTAAAGCGTGGTCGTTCCCTCCCCTGGACCCCAAACCATCCCCGTCCCCAAACCCTACCCCTAGCCCGAACCCTAACCGTAACCATTCCCCGAAGCCTGACCCTCACCCGTCCCCGAATACTAACCCGTACGCTAACACTAACCCGCGCCCTCACACGTATGCTGCCCCTAAAGCGTTGTCGTACCCTCCCCTGGACCCTAAACCGTCCCCATCCCCTAAGCCTAACCCTAGCCCGAACCCTAACCCTAACCCTTCCCCGAAGCCTGACCCACACCCGTCCCCTAATCCTAAACCGTACGCTAACACTAACCCGCGCACTCACACGTACGCTCCCCCTAAAGCGTTGTCGTACCCTCCCCTGGACCCTAAACCGTCCCCGTCCCCTAACGCTAACCCTAGCCCGAACCCTAACCCTAACCCTATCCCAAAGCCTGACCCTCACCCGTCCCCTAATCGTAACCCGTACGCTAACACTAACCCGCGCCCTCACACGTACGCTGCCCCTAAAGCGTTGTCGTACCCTCCCCTGGACCCTAAACCGTCCCCGTCCCCTAATCCGAACCCTAGCCCGAACCCTAACCCTAACCCTTCCCCGAAGCCTGACCCTAACCCGTCCCCTAATCCTAACCTGTACGCTAACACTAACCCGCGCCCTCACACGTACGCTGCCCGTAAAGCGTTGTCGTACCCTCCCCTGGACCCCAAACCGTCCCCGTCCCCTAACCCTACCCCTAGCCCGAACCCTAACCCTAACCATTCCCCGAAGCCTGACCCTCACCCGTCCCCTAATCCTAACCCGTACGCTAACACTAACCCGCGCCCTCACACGTGCGCTGCCCCTATAGCGTTGTCATACCCTCCCCTGGACCCTAAACCGTCCCCATCCCCTAACCCTAAAACTAGCCGGAAACCTAACCCTAAACCTTCCCTGAAGACTGACCCTCACCCGTCCCCTAATCCTAACACGTACGCTAACACTAATCCGCGCCCTCACACGTACGCTCCCCCTAAAGCATTGTCGTACCCTCCCCTGGACCCTAAACCGTCCCTGTTCCCTAACCCTAACCCTAGCCCGAACCCTAACCCTAACCCTTCCCCGAAGCCTGACCCTCACCCGTCCCGTAATCCTCACCCGTACGCTAACACTAACCCGCGCCCTCACACGTACGCTCCCCCTAAAGCGTTGTCGTACACTCCCCTGGACCCTAAACCGTACCCGTCCCCTAACCCTAAAACTAGCCTGAACCCTAACCCTAACCCTTCTCCGAAGCCTGACCCTCACCCGTCCCCTAATCCTAACCCGTACGCTAACACTAACCCGCGCCCTCACATTTACGCTCCCCCTAAAGCGTTGTCGTACGCTCCCCTGGACTCTAAACAGTCCCCGTCCCCTAACCCTAACCCTAGCCCGAACCCTAACCCTAACACTTCCCCGAAGCCTGACCCTCACCCGTCCCCTAATCCTAACACGTACGCTAACACTAACCCGCGCCCTCACACGTACGCTCCCCCTAAAGCTTTGTCGTACCCTCCCCTGGACCCTAAACCGTCCCCGTCCCCTAACCCTAACCCTAGCCCGAACCCTAACCCTAACCCTTCCCCGAAGCATGACACTCACCCGTCCCCTAATCCTAACCCGTACGCTAACATTAACCAGTACCCTGACACGTACGCTCCCCCTAAAGCGTTGTCGTACCCTCCCCTGGACACTAAACCGTCCCTGTCCCCTAACCCTAACCCTAGCCCGAACCCTAACCCTAACCCTTCCCCGAAGCCTAACCCTCACCCGTCCCCTAATCCTCACCCGTACGCTAACACTAACCCGCGCCCTCACACGTACGCTCCCCTAAAGCGTTGTCGTACCTTCCCCTGGACCCCAAACCGTCCCCGTCCCCTAACCCTAACCCTAGCCCGAACCCTAACCCTAACCCTTCCCCGAAGCCTGTCCCTAACCCGTCCCCTAATCCTAACCTGTACGTTAACACTAACCCGCGCCCTCACACGTACGCTCCCCCTAAAGCATTGTCGTACCCTCCCCTGGACCCTAAACCGTCCCCGTCCCCTAACCCTAACCCTAGCCCGAACCCTAACCCTAACCCTTCCCCGAAGCCTGACCCTAACCCGTCCCCTAATCCTAACCTGTACGCTAACACTAACCCGCGCCCTCACACGTACGCTCCCCCTAAAGCGTTGTCGTACCCTCCCCTGGACCCTAAACCGTCCCCGTCCCCTAACCCTAACCCTAGCCCGAACCCTAACCCTAACCCTTCCCCGAAGCCTGACCCTCACCCGTCCCCTAATCCTCACCCGTACGCTAACACTAACCCGCGCCCTCACACGTACGCTCCCCCTAAAGCGTTGTCGTACCCTCCCCTGGACCCTAAACCGTCCCCGTCACCTAACCCTAACCCTAGCCCGAACCCTAACCCTAACCCTTCCCCGAAGCCTGACCCTCACCCGTCCCCTAATCCTCACCCGTACGCTAACACTAACCCGCGCCCTCACACGTACGCTCCCCCTAAAGCGTTGTCGTACCCTCCCCTGGACCCTAAACCTTCCCCGTCCCCTAACCCTAACCCTAGCCCAAACCCTAACCCTAACCCTCCCCCGAAGCCTGACCCTCACCCGTCCCCTAATCCTAACCCGTACGCTAACACTAATACGCGCCCTCACACGTACGCTCCCCCTAAAGCGTTGTCGTACCCTCCCCTGGACCCTAAACCGTCCCCGTCCCGAACCCTAACCCTAGCCCGAACCCTAACCCTAACCCTTCCCCGAAGCCTGACCCTCACCCGTCCCCTAATAGTAACCCGTACGCTAACACTAACCCGCGCCCTCACACGTACGCTCCCCCTAAAGCATTGTCGTACCCTCCCCTGGACCCTATACCGTCCCCGTCCCCAACCCTAACCCTAGCCCGAACCCTAACCATAACCCTTCCCCGAAGCCTGACCCTCACCCGTCCCCTAATCCTAACCCGTACGCTAACACTAACCCGCGCCCTCACACGTACGCTCCCCCTAAAGCGTTGTCGTACCCTCCCCTGGACCCTAAACCGTCCCCGTCCCGAAACCTAACCCTAGCCCGAACCCTAACCCTAACCATTCCCCGAAGCCTGACCCTCACCCGTCCCCTAATCCTCACCTGTACGCTAACACTAACCCGCGACCTCACACGTACGCTCCCCCTAAAGCGTTGTCGTACTCTCCCCTGGACCCTAAACCTTCCACGTCCCCTAACCCTAAACCTAGCCCAAACCCTAACCCTAACCCTCCCCCGAAGCCTGACCCTCACCCGTCCCCTAATCCTAACCCGTACGCTAACACTAACCCGCGCCCTCACATGTACACTCCCCCTAAAGCGTTGTCGTATCTTCTCCTGGACGCCAAACCGTCCCCGTCCCCTAATCCTACCCCTAGCCCGAACCCTAACCCTAACCCTTCCCCGAAGCCTGACCCTCACCCGTCCCATAATCCTAACCCGTACGCTAACACTAACCCGCGCCCTCACACGTACGCTCCCCCTAAATCGTTGTCGTACCCTCCCCTGAACCCTAAACCGTCCCCGTCCCCTAACCCTAACCCTAGCCCGAACCCTAACCCTAACCCTTCCCCGAAGCCTGACCCTCACCCGTCCCCTAATCCTAACCCGTACGCTAACACTAACCCGCGCCCTCACACGTACGCTCCCCCTAAAGCGTAGTCGTACCCTCCTCTGGACCCTAAACCGTCCCCGTCCCCTAACCCTAACCCTAGCCCGAACCCTAACCCTAACCCTTCCCCGAAGCCTGAACCTCACCCGTCCCCTAATAGTAACCCGTACGCTAACACTAACCCGCGCCCTCACACGTACGCTCCCCCTAAAGCATTGTCGTACGCTCCCCTGGACCCTAAACCGTCCCCGTCCCCTAACCCTAACCCTAGCCCGAACCCTAACCCTAACCCTTCCCCGAAGCCTGACCCTCACCCGTCCCCTAATCCTAACCCGTACGCTAACACTAACCCGCGCCCTCACACATACGCTCCCCCTAAAGCGTTGTCGTACCCTCCCCTGGACCCTAAACCGTCCCCGTCCCCTAACCCTAACGCTAGCCCGAACCCTAACCCTAACCCTTCCCCGAAGCCTGACCCTCACCCGTCCCCTAATCCTAACCCGTACGCTAACACTAACCCGCGCCCTCACACGTACGCTCCCCCTAAAGCGTTGTCGTACCCTCCCCTGGACCCTAAACCGTCCCCGTCCCCTAACCCTAACCCTAGCCTGAACCCTAACCCTAACCCTTCCCCGAAGCCTGACCCTCACCCGTCCCCTAATCCTCAACCGTACGCTAACACTAACCCGCGCCCTCACGTGTACGCTCCCCCCAAAGCGTTGTCGTACCCTCCCCTGGACCCTAAACCGTCCCCGTCCCCTAACCCTAACCCTAGCCCGATCCCTAACCCTAAACCTTCCCTGAAGCCTGACCCTCACCCGTCCCCTAATCCTAACCCGTACGCTAACACTAACCCGCGCCCTCACACGTACGCTCCCCCTAAAGCGTTGTCGTACCCTCCCCTGGACCCTAAACCGTCCCCGTCCCCTAACCCTAACCCTAGCCCGAACCCTAACCCTAAGCCTTCCCCGAAGCCTGACCCTCACCCGTCCCCTAATCCTAACCCGTACGCTAACACTAACCCGCGCCCTCACACGTACGCTCCCCCTAAAGCGTTGTCGTACCCTCCCCTGGACCCTAAACCATCCCCGTCCCCTAACCCTAACCCTAGCCCGAACCCTAACCCTAACCCTTCCCCGAAGCCTGACCCTCACCCGTTCCCTAATACTAACCCGTACGCTAACACTAACACACGCCCTCACACGTACGCTCCCCCTAAAGCGTTGTCATACCCTCCCCTGGACCCTAAACCGTTCCCGTCCCCTAACCCTAGCCCGAACCCTAACCCTAAACCTTCCCCGAAGCCTGACCCTCACCCGTCCCCTAATCCTAACCTGTACGCTAACACTAACCCGTGCCCTCACGCGTTTGCTCCCCCTAAAGCGTTGTCTTACCCTCCCCTGGACCCTTAACAGTCCCCGTCCCCTAACCCTAACCCTAGCCCGAACCCTAACCCTAACGCTTCCCCGAAGCCTGACCCTCACCCGTCCCCTAATCCTAAGCCGAACGCTAACACTAACCCACGCCCTCACACGTACGCTCCCCCTAAAGCGTTGTCGTACCCTCCCCTGGACCCTAAACCGTCCCCGTCCCCTAACCCTAACCCTAGCCCGAACCCTAACCCTAACCCTTCCCCGAAGCCTGACCCTCACCCGTCCCCTAATCCTAAGCCGTACGCTAACACTAACCCACGCCCTCACACGTACGCTCCCCCTAAAGCGTTGTCGTACCCTCCCCTGGACCCTAAACCGTCCCTGTCCCCTAACCCTAACCCTAGCCCAAACCCTAACCCTAACCTTTCCCCGAAGCCTGACCCTCACCCGTCCCCTAATCCTAAGCCGTACGCTAACACTAAGCCGCGCCCTCACGCGTACGCTCCCCCTAAAGCGTTGTCGTACCCTTCCCTAGACCCTAAACCGTCCCCGTCCCCTAACCCTAACCCTAGCCCGAACCCTAAACCTAACCCTTCCCCGAAGCCTGACCCTCACACGTCCCCTAATCCTAACCCGTACGCTAACACTATCCCGCGCCCTCACACGTACGCTCTCCCTAAAGCGTTGGCGTACCCTCACCTGGACCCTAAACCGTCCCCGTCCCCTAACCCTAACCCTAGCCCGAACCCTAACCCTAACACTTCCCCGAAGCCTTACCCTCACCCGTCCCCTAATCCTAAGCCGTACGCGAACACTAACCCGTTCCCTCACGCGTACGCTCCCCCTAAAGTGTTGTCGTACCCTCCCCTGGACCCTAAACCGTCCCCGTCCCCTAACCCTAACCCTAGCCCGAACCCTAACCCTAAGCCTTCCCCGAAGCCTGACACTCACCCGTCCCCTAATCCTAAGCTGTTCGCTAACACTAACCCACGCCCTCACACGTACGCTCCCCCTAAAGCGTTGTCTTACCCTCCCCTGGACCCTAAACCGTCCCCGTTCCCTAACCCTAACCCTAGACCGAACCCTAACCCTAAACCTTCCCCGAAGCCTGACCCTCACCCGTCCCCTAATCCTAAGCCGTACGCTAACACTAACCCGCGCCCTCACGCGTACGCTCCCCCTAAAGCGTTGTCGTACCGTCCCCTGGACCCTAAACCGTCCCCGTCCCCTAACCCTAACCCTGGCTTGAACCCTAACCCTAACCCTTCCTCGAAGCCAGACCCTCACCCGTGCCATAATCCTAACCCGTACGCTAACACTAACCCGTGCCCTCACACGTACGCTCCCCCTAAAGCGTTGTCGTACCCTCCCCTGGACCCTAAACCGTCCCCGTCCCCTAACCCTAACTCTAGCCCGAACCCTAACCCTAACCCTTCCCCAAAGCCTGACCCTCACCCGTCCCCTAATCCTAACCCGTACGCTAACACTAACCCGCGCCCTCACACGTACGCTCCCCCTAAAGCGTTGTCGTACCCTCCCCTGGACCCTAAACCGTCCCCGTCCCCTAACCCTAACCCTAGCCCGAACCCTAACCCTAACCCTTCCCCGAAGCCTGACCCTCACCCGTTCCCTAATACTAACCCGTACGCTAACACTAACACGCGCCCTCACACGTACGCTCCCCCTAAAGCGTTGTCGTACCCTCCCCTGGACCCTAAACCGTTCCCGTCCCCTAACCCTAGCCCGAACCCTAACCCTAACCCTTCCCCGAAGCCTGACCCTCACTTGTCCCCTAATCCTAACCTGTATGCTAACACTAACCCGTGCCCTCACGCGTTCGCTCCCCCTAAAGCGTTGTCGTACCCTCCCCTGGACCCTTAACAGTCTCCGTCCCCTAACCCTAACCCTAGCCCGAACCCTAACCCTAACTTTTCCCCGAAGCCTGACCCTCACCCGTCCCCTAATCCTAACACGTACGCTAACACTAAACCGCGCCCTCACACGTACGCTCCCCCTAACGCGTTGTCGTACCCTCCCATGGACCCTAAACTGTCCCCGTACCCTAACGCTAACCCTAGCCCGAACCCTAACCCTAACCCTTCCCCGAAGCCTGACCCTCACGCGTCCCCTAATCCTAAGCCGTACGCTAACACTAACCCGCGCCCTCACACGTACGCTCCCCCTAAAGCGTTGTCGTACCCTCCCCTGGACCCTAAACCGTCCCCATCTCCTAACCCTAACCCTAGCCCGAACCCTAACCCTAACCCTTCCCCGAAGCCTGACACTCACCCGTCACCTAATCCTAAGCCGTACGCTAACACTAACCCGCGCCCTCACACGTACGCTCCCCCTAAAGCGTTGTCGTACCCTCCCCTGGACCCTAAACCGTCCCCGTCCCCTAAACCTAACCCTAGCCCGAACCCTAACCCTAACCCTTCACCGAAGCCTGACACTCACCCATCCCCTAATCCTAAGCCGTACACTAACACTATCCCGCGCCCTCACACGTACGCTCCCCCTAAAGCGTTGTCGTACCCTCCCCTGGACCCTAAACCGTCCCCGTCCCCTAACCCTAACCCTAGACCGAACCCTAACCCTAACCATTCCCCGAAGCCTGACACTCACCCGTCCCCTAATCCTAACCCGTACGCTAACACTAACCCGCGCCCTCACATGTACGCTCCCCCTAAAGCGTTGTGTACCCTCCCCTGGACCCTAAACCGTCCCCGTCCCCTAACCCTAACCCTAGCCCTAACCCTAACCCTAATCCTTCCCCGAAGCCTGACCCTCACCCGTACCCTAATCCTAACCCGTACGCTAACACTAACCCGTGCCCTCATGCGTACACTCTCCCTAAAGCATTGTCGTACCCTCCCCTGGACCATAACCAGTCCCCGTCCCCTAACCATAACCCTAGCCCGAACCCTAGCTCTAACCCTTCCCCGAAGCCTGACCCTCACCCGTCCCATAATCCTAACCCGAACGCTAACACTATCCCACGCACTCACACGTACGCTCTCCCTAAAGCGTTGGCGTACCCTCACCTGGACCCTAAACCGTCCCCGTCCCCTAACCCTAACCCTAGCCCGAATCCTAACACTAACCCTTCCCTGAAGCCTGACCCTCACCCGTCCCCTAATCCTAAGCCGAACGCTAACACTAACCCACGCCCTCACACGTACGCTTCCCCTAAAGCGTTGTCATATCATCCCCTGAACCCTAAACCGTCCCCGTCCCCTAACCCTAACCCTAGCCCGAACACTAACCCTAAACTTTCCCTGAAGCCTGACCGTCACCCGTCCCCTAATCCTCAACCGTACGCTAACACTAACCCGCGCCCTCACGTGTACGCTCCCCCTAAAGCGTTGTCGTACCCTCCCCTGGACGCTAAACCGTCCCCGTCCCCTAACCCTAACCCTAGCCCGAGCCCTAACCCTAAACCTTCCCTGAAGCCTGACCCTCACCCGTCCCCTAATCCTAACCCGTACGCTAACACTAACCCGCGCCCTCACACGTACGCTCCCCCTAAAGCGTTGTCGTACCCTCCCCTGGAACCTAAACCGTCCCCGTCCCCTAACCCTAACCCTAGCCCGAACCCTAACCCTAAGCCTTCCCCGAAGCCTGACACTCACCCGTCCCCTAATCCTAAGCCGTTCGCTAACACTAACCCACGCCCTCACACGTACGCTCCCCCTAAAGCGTTGTCTTACCCTCCCCTGGACCCTAAACCGTCCCCGTTCCCTAACCCTATCCCTAGACCGAACCCTAACGCTAAACCTTCCCCGAAGCCTGACCCTCACCCGTCCCCTAATCCTAACTCGTACACTAACACTAACCCGCGCCCTCACACGTACGCTCCCCCTAAAGCGTTGTCGTACCCTCCCCTGGACCATAAACCGTCCCCGTCCCCTAACCCTAACCCTAGCCCGAACCCTAACCCTAACCCTTCCCCGAAGCCTGACCCTCTCCCGTTGTCTAATACTAACCCGTACGCTAACACTAACACGCGCCCTCACACGTACGCTCCCCCTAAAGCGTTGTCGTACCCTCCCCTGGACCCTAAACCGTTCCCTTCCCCTAACCCTAGCCCGAACCCTAACCCTAAACCTTCCCCGAAGCCTGACCCTCACCCGTCCCCTAATCCTAACCTGTACGCTAACACTAACCCGTGCCCTCACGCGTTCGCTCCACCTAAAGCGTTGTCGTACCCTCCCCTGGACCCTTAACAGTCCCCGTCCCCTAACCCTAACCCTAGCCCGAACCCTAGCTCTAACCCTTCCCCGAAGCCTGACCCTCACCCGTCCCATAATCCTAACCCGAACGCTAACACTATCCCGCGCACTCACACGTACGCTCTCCCTAAAGCGTTGGCGTACCCTCACCTGGACCCTAAACCGTCCCCGTCCCCTAACCCTAACCCTAGCCCGAACCCTAACACTAACCCTTCCCTGAAGCCTGACCCTCACCCGTCCCCTAATCCTAAGCCGAACGCTAACACTAACCCACGCCCTCACACGTACGCTCCCCCTAAAGCGTTGTCGTACCCTCCCCTGTACCCTAAACCGTCCCCGTCCCCTAACCCTAACCCTAGCCCGAACCCTAACCCTAAAACTTCCCCGAAGCCTGACCCTCACCTGTCCCCTAATCCTAAGCCGTACGCTAACACTAACCCGCGCCCTCACTCGTACGCTCCCCCTAAAGCGTTGTCGTACCCTCACCTGGACCCTAAACCGTCCCCGTCCCCTAACCCTAACCCTAGCCCGAACCCTAACCCTAACCCTTCCCCGAAGCCTGACCCTCACCAGTCCCCTAATCCTAAGCCGTACGCTAACACTAACCCGCGCCCTCACATGTACACTCCCCCTAAAGCGTTGTCGTACCCTCCCCTGGACCCTAAACCGTCCCCGTCCCCTAACCCTAATCCTAGCCCGAACCCTAACCCTAACCCTTCCCCGAAGCCTGACCCTCACCCGTCCCCTAATCCTAAGCCGTACGCTAACACTAACCCACGCCCTCACACGTACGCTTCCCCTAAAGCGTTGTCATATCATCCCCTGGACCCTAAACCGTCCCCGTCCCCTAACCCTAACCTTAGCCCGAACCCTAACCCTAAACTTTCCCTGAAGCCTGACCGTCACCCGTCCCCTAATCCTCAACCGTACGCTAACACTAACCCGCGCCCTCACGTGTACGCTCCCCCTAAAGCGTTGTCGTACCCTTCCCTGGACCCTAAACCATCCCCGTCCCCTAACCCTAACCCTAGCCCGAGCCCTAACCCTAAACCTTCCCTGAAGCCTGACCCTCACCCGTCTCCTAATCCTAACCCGTACGCTAACACTAACCCGCGCCCTCACACGTACGCTCCCCCTAAAGCGTTGTCGTACCCTCCCCTGGACCCTAAACCGTCCCCGTCCCCTAACCCTAACCCTAGCCCGAACCCTAACCCTAAGACTTCCCCGAAGCCTGACATTCACCCGTCCCCTAATCCTAAGCCGTTCGCTAACACTAACCCACGCCCTCACACGTACGCTCCCCCTAAAGCGTTGTCTTACCCTCCCCTGGACCCTAAACCGTCCCCGTTCCCTAACCCTATCCCTAGACCAAAGCCTAACGCTAAACCTTCCCCGAAGCCTGAACCTCACCCGTCCCCTAATCCTAAGCCGTACGCTAACACTAACCCGCGCCCTCACGCGTACGCTACCCCTAAAGCGTTGTCGTACCGTCCCCTGGACCCTAAACCGTCCCCGTCCCCTAACCCTAACCCTAGACTGAAACCTAACACTAACTCTTCCTCGAAGCCTGACCCTCACCCGTCCCATAATCCTAACCCGTACGCTAACACTAACCCGTGCCATCACACGTACGCTCCCCCTAAAGCGTTGTCGTACCCTCCCCTGGACCCTAAACCGTCCCCGTCCCCTAACCCTAACTCTAGCCCGAACCCTAACCCTAACCCTTCCCCGAAGCCTGACCCTCACCCGTCCCCTAATCCTAACTCGTACACTAACACTAACCCGCGCCCTCACACGTACGCTCCCCCTAAAGCGTTGTCGTACCCTCCCCTGGACCCTAAACCGTCCCCGTCCCCTAACCCTAACCCTAGCCCGAACCCTAACCCTAACCCTTCCCCGAAGCCTGACCCTCTCCCGTTGTCTAATACTAACCCGTACGCTAACACTAACACGCGCCCTCACACGTACGCTCCCCCTAAAGCGTTGTCGTACCCTCCCCTGGACCCTAAACCGTTCCCTTCCCCTAACCCTAGCCCGAACCCTAACCCTAAACCTTCCCCGAAGCCTGACCCTCACCCGTCCCCTAATCCTAACCTGTACGCTAACACTAACCCGTGCCCTCACGCGTTCGCTCCACCTAAAGCGTTGTCGTACCCTCCCCTGGACCCTTAACAGTCCCCGTCCCCTAACCCTAACCCTAGCCCGAACCCTAACCCTAACGCTTCCCCGAAGCCTGACCCTCACCCGTCCCCTAATCCTAACCCGTACGCTAACACTAAACCGCGCCCTCACACGTACGCTCCCCCTAAAGCGTTGTCGTACCCTCCCATGGACCCTAAACTGTCCCCGTACCCTAACGCTAACCCTAGCCCGAACCCTAACCCTAACACTTCCCCGAAGCCTGACCCTCACGCGTCCCCTAATCCTAAGCCGTACGCTAACACTAACCCGCGCCCTCACACGTACGCTCCCCCTAAAGCGTTGTCGTACCCTCCCCTGGACCCTAAACCGTCCCCGTCTCCTAACCCTAACCCTAGCCCGAACCCTAACCCTAACCCTTCCCCGAAGCCTGACACTCACCCGTCACATAATCCTAAGCCGTACGCTAACACTAACCCGCGCCCTCACACGAACGCTCCCCCTAAAGCGTTGTCGTACCCTCCCCTGGACCCTAAACCGTCCCCGTCCCCTAACCCTAACCCTAGCCCGAACCCTAACCCTAACCCTTCACCGAAGCCTGACACTCACCCATCCCCTATTCCTAAGCCGTACGCTAACACTATCCCGCGCCCTCACACGTACGCTCCCCCTAAAGCGTTGTCGTACCTTCCCCTGGACCCTAAACCGTCCCCGTCCCCTAACCCTAACCCTAGCCCGAACCCTAACCCTAACCCTTCCCCGAAGCCTGACCCTCACCCGTCCCCTAATCCTCACCCGTACGCTAACACTAACCCGCGCCCTCACACGTACGCTCCCCCTAAAGCGTTGTCGTACCCTCCCTTGGACCCTAAACCGTCCCCGTCCCCTAACCCTAACCCTAGCCCGAACTCTAACCCTAACCCTTCCCCGAAGCCTGACTCTCACACGTCCCCTAATCCTAAGCCGTACGCTAACACTAACCCGCGCCCTCACACGTACGCTCCCCCTAAAGCGTTGTCGTACCCTCCCCTGGACCCTAAACCGTCCCCGTCCCCTAAAGCTAACCCTAGCCCGAACCCTAACCCTAAAACTTCCCCGAAGCCTGACCCTCACCTGTCCCCTAATCCTAAGCCGTACGCTAACACTAACCCGCGCCCTCACTCGTACGCTCCCCCTAAAGCGTTGTCGTACCCTCACCTGGACCCTAAACCGTCCCCGTCCCCTAACCCTAACCCTAGCCCGAACCCTAACCCTAACCCTTCCCCGAAGCCTGACCCTCACCCGTCCCCTAATCCTAAGCCGTACGCTAACACTAACCCGCGCCCTCACATGTACGCTCCCCCTAAAGCGTTGTCGTACCCTCCCCTGGACCCTAAACTGTAACCGTCCCCTAACCCTAACCCTAGCCCGAACCCTAACCCTAACCCTTCCCCGAAGCCTGACCCTCTACCGTCCCCTAATCCTAAGCCGTACGCTAACACTAACCCACGCCCTCACACGTACGCTTCCCCTAAAGCGTTGTCGTACCCTCCCCTGGACCCTAAACCGTACCCGTCCCCTAACCCTAACCCTAGCCCGAACCCTAACCCTAAACTTTCCCTGAAGCCTGACCCTCACCCGTCCCCTAATCCTTAACCGTACGCTAACACTAACCCGTGCCCTCACGTGTACGCTCCCCCTAAAGCGTTGTCGTACCCTCCCCTGGACCCTAAACCGTCCCCGTCCCCTAACCCTAACCCTAGCCCGAGCCCTAACCCTAACTCTTCCTCGAAGCCTGACCCTCACCCGTCCCATAATCCTAACCCGTACGCTAACACTAACCCGTGCCATCACACGTACGCTCCCCCTAAAGCGTTGTCGTACCCTCCCCTGGACCCTAAACCGTCCCCGTCCCCTAACCCTAACTCTAGCCCGAACCCTAACCCTAACCCTTCCCCGAAGCCTGACCCTCACCCGTCCCCTAATCCTAACCCGTACGCTAACACTAACCCGCGCCCTCACACGTACGCTCCCCCTAAAGCGTTGTCGTACCATCCCCTGGACCCTAAACCGTTCCCTTCCCCTAACCCTAGCCCGAACCCTAACCCTAAACCTTCCCCGAAGCCTGACCCTCACCCGTCCCCTAATCCTAACCTGTACGCTAACACTAACCCGTGCCCTCACGCGTTCGCTCCCCCTAAAGCGTTGTCGTACCCTCCCCTGGACCCTTAACAGTCCCCGTCCCCTAACCCTAACCCTAGCCCGAACCCTAACCCTAACGCTTCCCCGAAGCCTGACCCTCACCCGTCCCCTAATCCTAACCCGTACGCTAACACTAAACCGCGCCCTCACACGTACGCTCCCCCTAAAGCGTTGTCGTACCCTCCCATGGACCCTAAACTGTCCCCGTACCCTAACGCTAACCCTAGCCCGAACCCTAACCCTAACCCTTCCCCGAAGCCTGACCCTCACGCGTCCCCTAATCCTAAGCCGTACGCTAACACTAACGCGCGCCCTCACACGTACGCTCCCCCTAAAGCGTTGTCGTACCCTCCCCTGGACCCTAAACCGTCCCCGTCTCCTAACCCTAACCCTAACCCGAACCCTAACCCTAACCCTTCCCCGAAGCCTGACACTCACCCGTCACCTAATCCTAAGCCGTACGCTAACACTAACCCGCGCCCTCACACGTACGCTCCCCCTAAAGCGTTGTCGTACCCTCCCCTGGACCCTAAACCGTCCCCGTCCCCTAACCCTAACCCTAGCCCGAACCCTAACCCTAACCCTTCACCGAAGCCTGACACTCACACATCCCCTAATCCTAAGCCGTACGCTAACACTATCCCGCGCCCTCACACGTACGCTCCCCCTAAAGCGTTGTCGTACCCTCCCCTGGACCCTAAACCGTCCCCGTCCCCTAACCCTAACCCTAGCCCGAACCCTAACCCTAAGCCTTTCCCGAAGCCTGACACTCACCCGTCCACTAATCCTAAGCCGTTCGCTAACACTAACCCACGCCCTCACACGTACGCTCCCCCTAAAGCGTTGTCTTACCCTCCCCTGGACCCTAAACCGTCCCCGTTCCCTAACCCTAACCCTAGACCGAACCCTAACCCTAAACCTTCCCCGAAGCCTGACCCTCACCCGTCCCCTAATCCTAAGCCGTACGCTAACACTAACCCGCGCCCTCACGCGTACGCTCCCCCTAAAGCGTTGTCGTACCCTACCCTGGACCCTAAACCATCCCCGTCCCCTAACCCTAACCCTAGCCCGAACCCTAACCCTAACTCTTCCCCGAAGCCTGACCCTCACCCGTCCCCTAATCCTAACCCGTACGCTAACACTAACCCGCGCCCTCACACGTACGCTCCCCCTAAATCGTTGTCGTACCCTCCCCTGGACCCTAAACCTTCCCCGTCCCCTAACCCTAACCCTAGCCCGAACCCTAACCCTAACCCTTCCCCGAAGCCTGACCCTCACCCGTCCCCTAATCCTAAGCCGTACGCTAACACTAACCCACGCCCTCACACGTACGCTTCCCCTAAAGCGTTGTCGTACACTCCCCTGGACCCTAAACTCTCCCCGTCCCCTAACCCTAACCCTAGCCCGAACCCTAACCCTAAACTTTCCCTGAAGCCTGACCCTCACCCGTCCCCTAATCCTCAACCGTACGCTAACACTAACCCGCGCCCTCACACGTACGCTCCCCCTAAATCGTTGTCGTACCCTCACCTGGACCCTAAACCGTCCCCGTCCCCTAACCCTAACCCTAGCCCGAACCCTAACCCTAACCCTTCCCCGAAGCCTGACCCTCACCCGTCCCCTAATCCTAAGCCGTACGCTAACACTAACCCGCGCCCTCACATGTACGCTCCCCCTAAAGCGTTGTCGTACCCTCCCCTGGACCCTAAACTGTAACCGTCCCCTAACCCTAACCCTAGCCCGAACCCTAACCCTAACCCTTCCCCGAAGCCTGACCCTCTACCGTCCCCTAATCCTAAGCCGTACGCTAACACTAACCCACGCCCTCACACGTACGCTTCCCCTAAAGCGTTGTCGTACCCTCCCCTTGACCCTAAACCGTACCCGTCCCCTAACCCTAACCCTAGCCCGAACCCTAACCCTAAACTTTCCCTGAAGCCTGACCCTCACCCGTCCCCTAATCCTTAACCGTACGCTAACACTAACCCGCGCCCTCACGTGTACGCTCCCCCTAAAGCGTTGTCGTACCCTCCCCTGGACCCTAAACCGTCCCCGTCCCCTAACCCTAACCCTAGCCCGAGCCCTAACCCTAACTCTTCCTCGAAGCCTGACCCTCACCCGTCCCATAATCCTAACCCGTACGCTAACACTAACCCGTGCCATCACACGTACGCTCCCCCTAAAGCGTTGTCGTACCCTCCCCTGGACCCTAAACCGTCCCCGTCCCCTAACCCTAACTCTAGCCCGAACCCTAACCCTAACCCTTCCCCGAAGCCTGACCCTCACCCGTCCCCTAATCCTAACCCGTACGCTAACACTAACCCGCGCCCTCACACGTACGCTCCCCCTAAAGCGTTGTCGTACCATCCCCTGGACCCTAAACCGTTCCCTTCCCCTAACCCTAGCCCGAACCCTAACCCTAAACCTTCCCCGAAGCCTGACCCTCACCCGTCCCCTAATCCTAACCTGTACGCTAACACTAACCCGTGCCCTCACGCGTTCGCTCCCCCTAAAGCGTTGTCGTACCCTCCCCTGGACCCTTAACAGTCCCCGTCCCCTAACCCTAACCCTAGCCCGAACCCTAACCCTAACGCTTCCCCGAAGCCTGACCCTCACCCGTCCCCTAATCCTAACCCGTACGCTAACACTAAACCGCGCCCTCACACGTACGCTCCCCCTAAAGCGTTGTCGTACCCTCCCATGGACCCTAAACTGTCCCCGTACCCTAACGCTAACCCTAGCCCGAACCCTAACCCTAACCCTTCCCCGAAGCCTGACCCTCACGCGTCCCCTAATCCTAAGCCGTACGCTAACACTAACCCGCGCCCTCACACGTACGCTCCCCCTAAAGCGTTGTCGTACCCTCCCCTGGACCCTAAACCGTCCCCGTCTCCTAACCCTAACCCTAACCCGAACCCTAACCCTAACCCTTCCCCGAAGCCTGACACTCACCCGTCACCTAATCCTAAGCCGTACGCTAACACTAACCCGCGCCCTCACACGTACGCTCCCCCTAAAGCGTTGTCGTACCCTCCCCTGGACCCTAAACCGTCCCCGTCCCCTAACCCTAACCCTAGCCCGAACCCTAACCCTAACCCTTCACCGAAGCCTGACACTCACACATCCCCTAATCCTAAGCCGTACGCTAACACTATCCCGCGCCCTCACACGTACGCTCCCCCTAAAGCGTTGTCGTACCCTCCCCTGGACCCTAAACCGTCCCCGTCCCCTAACCCTAACCCTAGCCCGAACCCTAACCCTAAGCCTTTCCCGAAGCCTGACACTCACCCGTCCACTAATCCTAAGCCGTTCGCTAACACTAACCCACGCCCTCACATGTACACTCCCCCTAAAGCGTTGTCGTACCCTCCCCTGGACCCTAAACCGTCCCCGTCCCCTAACCCTAACCCTAGCCCGAACCCTAACCCTAACCCTTCCCCGAAGCCTGACCCTCACCCGTACCCTAATCCTAAGCCGTACGCTAACACTAACCCACGCCCTCACACGTACGCTTCCCCTAAAGCGTTGTCGTACACTCCCCTGGACCCTAAACTCTCCCCGTCCCCTAACCCTAACCCTAGACCGAACCCTAACCCTAAACCTTCCCCGAAGCCTGACCCTCACCCGTCCCCTAATCGTAAGCCGTACGCTAACACTAACCCGCGCCCTCACGCGTACGCTCCCCCTAAAGCGTTGTCGTACCCTACCCTGGACCCTAAACCATCCCCGTCCCCTAACCCTAACCCTAGCCCGAACCCTAACCCTAACTCTTCCCCGAAGCCTGACCCTCACCCGTCCCCTAATCCTAACCCGTACGCTAACACTAACCCGCGCCCTCACACGTACGCTCCCCCTAAATCGTTGTCGTACCCTCCCCTGGACCCTAAACCTTCCCCGTCCCCTAACCCTAACCCTAGCCCGAACCCTAACCCTAACCCTTCCCCGAAGCCTGACCCTCACCCGTCCCCTAATCCTAAGCCGTACGCTAACACTAACCCACGCCCTCACACGTACGCTTCCCCTAAAGCGTTGTCGTACACTCCCCTGGACCCTAAACTCTCCCCGTCCCCTAACCCTAACCCTAGCCCGAACCCTAACCCTAAACTTTCCCTGAAGCCTGACCCTCACCCGTCCCCTAATCCTCAACCGTATGCTAACACTAACCCGCGCCCTCACGTGTACGCTCCCCCTAAAGCGTTGTCATACCCTCCCCTGGACCCTAAACCGTCCCCGTCCCCTAACCCTAACCCTAGCCCGAGCCCTAACCCTAAACCTTCCCTGAAGCCTGACCCTCACCCGTCCCCTAATCCTAAACCGTACGCTAACACTAACCCGCGCCCTCACACGTACGCTCCCCCTAAAGCGTTGTCGTACCCTCCCCTGGACCCTAAACCGTCCCCGTCCCCTAACCCTAACCCTAGCCCGAACCCTAACCCTAAGCCTTCCCCGAAGCCTGACACTCACCCGTCCCCTAATCCTAAGCCGTTCGCTAACACTAACCCACGCCCTCACACGTACGCTCCCCCTAAAGCGTTGTCTTACCCTCCCCTGGACCCTAAATCGTCCCCGTTCCCTAACCCTAACCCTAGACCGAACCCTAACCCTAAACCTTCCCCGAAGCCTGACCCTCACCCGTCCCCTAATCCTAATCCGTACGCTAACACTAACCCGCGCCCTCACGCGTACGCTACCCCTAAAGCGTTGTCGTACCGTCCCCTGGACCCTAAACCGTCCCCGTCCCCTAACCCTAACCCTAGACTGAACCCTAACACTAACTCTTCCTCGAAGCCTGACCCTCACCCGTCCCATAATCCTAACCCGTACGCTAACACTAACCCGTGCCATCACACGTACGCTCCCCCTAAAGCGTTGTCGTACCCTCCCCTGGACCCTAAACCGTCCCCGTCCCCTAACCCTAACTCTAGCCCGAACCCTAACCCTAACCCTTCCCCGAAGCCTGACCCTCACCCGTCCCCTAATCCTAACCCGTACGCTAACACTAACCCGCGCCCTCACACGTACGCTCCCCCTAAAACGTTGTCGTACCCTCCCCTGGACCCTAAACCGTCCCCGTCCCCAACCCTAACCCTACCCCGAACCCTAACCCTAACCCTTCTCCGAAGCCTGACACTCACCCGTCCCCTAATCCTAACCCGTACGCTAACACTAACCCGCGCACTCACACGTACGCTCCCCCTAAAGCGTTGTCGTACCCTCCCCTGGACCCTAAACCGTCCCCGTCCCCTAACCCTAACCCTAGCCCGAACCCTAACCCTAACCATTCCCCGAAGCCTGACCCTCACCCGTCCCCTAATCCTAACCCGTACGCTAACACTAACCTGCGCCCTCACACGTACGCTCCCCCTAAAGCGTTGTCGTACCCTCCTCTGAACCCTAAACCGTCCCAGTCACCTAACCCTAACCCTAGCCCGAACCCTAACCCTAACCCTTCCCCGAAGCCTGACCCTCACCCGTCCCCTAATCCTAACCCGTACGCTAACACTAACCCGCGCCCTCACACGTACGCTCCCCCTAAAGCGTTGTCGTACCCTCACCTGGACCCTAAACCGTCCCCGTCCCCTAACCCTAAACCTAGCCCGAACCCTAACCCTAACCCTTCCCCGAAGCCTGACCCTCACCCGTCCCCTAATCCTAACCCGTACGTTAACACTAACCCGCGCCCTCACACGTACGCTCCCCCTAAAGCGTTGTTGTACCCTCCCCTGGACCCTAAACCGTCCCCGTCCCCTAACACTAACCCTAGCCCGATCCCTAACCGTAACCCTTCCTCCAAGCCTGACCTTCACCCGTCCCCTAATCCTAAGCCGTACGCTAACACTAACCCGCGCCCTCACACGTACGCTCCCCCTAAAGCGTTCTCGTACCCTCCACTGGACCCTAAACCGTCCCAGTCCCCTAACCCTAACCCTAGCCCGAACCCTAACACTACCCCTTCCCCGAAGCCTGACCCTCACCCGTCCCCTAATCCTCGCCCGTACGCTAACACTAACCCGCGCCCTCACACGTACGCTCCCCCTAAAGCGTTGTCGTACCCTCCCCTGGACCCTAAACCGTCCCCGTCCCCTAACCCTAACCCTAGCCCGAACCCTAACCCTAACCCTTCCCCGAAGTCTGACCCTCACCCGTGCCCTAATCCTAACCCGTACGCTAACACTAACCCGCGCCCTCACACGTACGCTCCCCCTAAAGCGTTGTCGTACCCTCCCCTGGACCCTAAACCGTCCCCGTCCCCAACCCTAACCCTACCCCGTACCCTAACCCTAAACCTTCCCCGAAGCCTGACCCTCACCCGTCCCCTAATCCTAACCCGTACGCTAACACTAACCCGCGCCCTCACACGTACGCTCCCCCTAAAGCGTTGTCGTACCCTCCCCTGGACCCTAAACCGTCCCCGTCCCCTAACCCTAACCCTAGCCCGAACCCTAACCCTAACACTTCCCCGAAGCCTGACCCTCACCCGTCCCCTAATCCTAACCGTACGCTAACACTAACCCGCGCCCTCACACGTACGCACCCCTAAAGCGTTGTCGTACCCTCCCCTGAACCCTAAACCGTCCCCGTCCCCTAACCCTAACCCTAGCCGGAACCCTAAACCTAAACCTTCCCCGAAGCCTGACCCTCACCCGTCCCCTAATCCTAACCCGTACGCTAACACTAACCCGCGCCCTGACACGTACGCTCCCCCTAAAGCGTTGTCGTACTCTCCCTTGAACCCTAAACCGTCTCCGTTCCCTAACCCTAACCCTAGCCGGAACCCTAACTCTAAACCTTCCCCGAAGCCTGACCCTCACCCGTCCCCTAATCCTAACCCGTACGCTAACACTAACCCGCACCCTCACACGTACGCTCCCCCTAAACCGTTGTCGTACCCTCCCCTGGACCCTAAACCGTCCCCGGCCCCAACCCTAACCCTAGCCCGAACCCTAACCCTAACCCTTCCCCGAAGCCTGACCCTCACCCGTACCCTAATCCTAACCCGTACGCTAACACTAACCCGCGCCCTCACACGTACGCTCCCCCTAAAGCGTTGTTGTACCCTCCCCTGGACCCT
This sequence comes from Globicephala melas, assembly GCF_963455315.2. Classification (NCBI taxonomy): domain Eukaryota; kingdom Metazoa; phylum Chordata; class Mammalia; order Artiodactyla; family Delphinidae; genus Globicephala; species Globicephala melas. Next base: position 3,618,696 of record NW_027207210.1, read on the forward strand.
AAAACGTCCCCGTCCCCAACCCTAACCCTAGCCCGAACCCTAACCCTAACCCTTCCCCGAAGCCTGACCCTCACCCGTCCCCTAATCCTAACCCGTACGCTAACACTAACCCGCGCCCTCACACGTACGCTCCCCCTAAAGCGTTGTCGTACCCTCCCCTGAACCCTAAACCGTCCCCGTCCCCTAACCCTAACCCTAGCCCGAACCCTAACCCTAACCCTTCCCCGAAGCCTGACCCTCACCCGTCCCCTAATCCTAACCCGTACGCTAAGACTACCACGCGCCCTCACACGTACGCTCCCCCTAAAGCGTTGTTGTACCCTCCCCTGGACCCTAAACCGTCCCCGTCCCCTAAACCTAACCCTAGCCCGAACCCTAACCCTAACCCTTCCCCGAAGCCTGACCCTCACCCGTCCCCTATTCCTAAACCGTACGCTAACACTAACCCGCGCCCTCACGCGTACGCTCCCCCTAAAGTGTTGTCGTACCCTCCCCTGGACCCTAAACCGTCCCCGTCCCCTAACCCTAACCCTAGCCCGAATCCTAACCCTAACCCTTCCCCGAAGCCTGACTCTCACCCGTCCCCTAATCCTAACCCGTACGCTAAAACTAACCCGCGCCCTCACACGTACGCTCCTCCTAAAGCGTTGTCGTACCCTCCCCTGGACCCCAAACCGTCCCCGTCCCCTAACCCTAACCCTAGCCCGAACCCTAAGCCTAACCCTTCCCCGAAGCCTGACCCTCACCCGTCCCCTAATCCTAACCCGTACGGTAACACTAACCCGCGCCCTCACACGTAAGCTCCCCCTAAAGCGTTGTCGTACCCTCCCCTGGACCCCAAACCGTCCCCGTCCCCTAACCCTAGCCCGAACCCTAACCCTAACCCTTCCCCGAAGACTGACCCTCACCCGTCCCCTATTTCTAACCCGTACGCTAACACTAACCCGCGCCCTCACACGTACGCTCCCCCTAAAGCGTAGTCGTACCCTCCCCTGGACCCTAAACCGTCCCCGTCCCCTAACCCTAACCCTAGCCCGAACCCTAACCCTAACCCTTCCCCGAAGCCTGACCCTCACCGGTCCCCTAATCCTAACCCGTACGCTAACACTAACCCGTGCCCTCACACGTACGCTCCCCCTAAAGCGTTGTCGTACCCTCCTCTGGACCCTAAACCGTCCCCGTCCCCTAACCCTAACCCTATCCCGAACCCTAACCCTAACCCTTCCCCGAAGCCTGACCCTCACCCGTCCCCTAATCCTAACCCGTACGCTAACACTAACCCGCGCCCTCACACGTACGCACCCCCTAAAGCGTTGTCGTACCCTCCCCTGGACCCTAAACCGTCACCGTCCCCTAACCCTAACCCTAGCCCGAACCCTAACCCTAACCCTTCTCCGAAGCCTGACCCTCACCCGTTCCCTAATCCTAAACCGTACGATAACACTAACGCGCGCCCTCACACGTACGCTCCCTCTAAAGCGTTGTCGTACCCTCCCCTGGACCCTAAACCGTCCCCGTCCCCTAACCCTAACCCTAGCCTGAACCCTAACCATAACCCTTCCCCGAAGCCTGACCTTCACCGGTCCCCTAATCCTAACCCGTACGCTAACACTAACCCACGCCCTCACACCTACGCTCCCCCTAAAGCGTTGTCGTACCCTCCCCTGGACCCTAAACCGTCCCCGTCCCCTAACCCTAACCCTAGCCCGAACCCTAACCCTAACCCTTCCTCGAAGCCTGACCCTCACCCGTCCCCTAATCCTAACCCGTACGCTAACACTAACCCGCGCCCTCACACGTACGCTCCCCCTAAAGCGTTGTCGTAAACTCCCCTGGACCCTAAACCGTCCCCGACCCCTAACCCTAACCCTAGACCGAACCCTAAACCTAACCCTTCCCCGAAGCCTGACCCTCACGCGTCCCCTAATCCTAAGCCGTACGCTAAGACTAATCCGCGCCCTCACACGTACGCTCCCCCTAAAGCGTTGTCGTACCCTCCCCTGGACCCTAAACCGTCCCCGTTCCCTAACCCTAACCCTAGCCGGAACCCTAACCCTAACCCTTCCCCGAAGCCTGACCCTCACCCGTCCCCTAATCCTCACTCGTACGCTAACACTAACCCGCGCCCTCACACGTACGCTCCCCCTAAAGCATTGTCGTACCCTCCCCTGGACCCTAAACCGTCCCCGTCCCCTAACCCTAACCCTAGCCCGAACCCTAACCCTAAGCCTTTCCCGAAGCCTGACACTCACCCGTCCACTAATCCTAAGCCGTTCGCTAACACTAACCCACGCCCTCACATGTACACTCCCCCTAAAGCGTTGTCGTACCCTCCCCTGGACCCTAAACCGTCCCCGTCCCCTAACCCTAACCCTAGCCCGAACCCTAACCCTAACCCTTCCCCGAAGCCTGACCCTCACCCGTACCCTAATCCTAAGCCGTACGCTAACACTAACCCACGCCCTCACACGTACGCTTCCCCTAAAGCGTTGTCGTACACTCCCCTGGACCCTAAACTCTCCCCGTCCCCTAACCCTAACCCTAGCCCGAACCCTAACCCTAAACTTTCCCTGAAGCCTGACCCTCACCCGTCCCCTAATCCTCAACCGTACGCTAACACTATCCCGCGCCCTCACGTGTACGCTCCCCCTAAAGCGTTGTCATACCCTCCCCTGGACCCTAAACCGTCCCCGTCCCCTAACCCTAACCCTAGCCCGAACCCTAACCCTAACCCTTCCCCGAAGCCTGACCCTCACCCGTCCCCTAATCGTAACCCGTACGCTAACACTAACCCACGCCCTCAAACGTACGCTCCCCCTAAAGCATTGTCGTACGCTCCCCTGGACCCTAAACCATCCCCGTCCCCTAACCCTAACCCTAGCCCGAATCCTAACCCTAACCCTTCCCCGAAGCCTGACCCTCACCCGTCCCCTAATCCTCACCCGTACGCTAACACTAACCCGCGCCCTAACACGTACGCTCCCCCTAAAACGTTGTCGTACCCTCTCCTGGACCCTATACCGTCCCCGTCCCCTAACCCTAACACTAGCCCGAACCCTAACCCTAACCCTTCCCCGAAGCCTGACCCTCACCCGTCCCCTAATCCTCACCCGTACGCTAATACTAACCCGTGCCCTCACACGTACGCTCCCCCTAAAGTGTTGTCGTACCCTCCCCTGGACCCTAAACCGTCCCCGTCCCCTAACACTAACCCTAGCCCGAACCCTAACCCTAACCCTTCCCCGAAGCCTGACCTTCACCCGTCCCCTAAGCCTAAGCCGTACGCTAACACTAACCCACGCCCTCACACGTACGCTCCCCCTAAAGCGTTGTCGTAACCTCCACTGGACCCTAAACTGTCCCCGTCCCCTAACCCTAACCCTAGCCAGAACCCTAAACCTAACCCTTCCCCGAACTCTGACCCTCACCGGTCCCCTAATCCTAACCCGTACGCTAACAGTAACCCGCGCCCTCACACGTACGCTCCCCATAAAGCGTTGTCGTACCCTCCCCTGGACCCTAAACCGTCCCCGTCCCCTAACCCTAACCCTAGCCCTAACCCTAACCCTAACCCTTCCCCGAAGCCTGACCCTCACCCGTCCCCTAATCCTAACCCGTACGCTAACACTAACCCGCGCCCTCACACGTACGCTCCCCCTAAAGCGTTGTCGTACCCTCCCCTGGACCCTAAACCGTCCCCGTCCCCTAACCCTAACCCTAGCCCGAACCCTAACCCTAACCCTTCACCGAAGCCTGACACTCACCCATCCCCTATTCCTAAGCCGTACGCTAACACTATCCCGCGCCCTCACACGTACGCTCCCCCTAAAGCGTTGTCGTACCCTCCCCTGGACCCTAAACCGTCCCCATCCCCTAACCCTAACCCTAGCCCGAACCCTAACCCTAACCCTTCCCCGAAGCCTGACCCTCACCCGTCCCCTAATCCTAAGCCGTACGCTAACACTAACCCGCGCCCTCACATGTACGCTCCCCCTAAAGCGTTGTCGTACCCTCCCCTGGACCCTAAACCGTAACCGTCCCCTAACCCTAACCCTAGCCCGAACCCTAACCCTAACCCTTCCCCGAAGCCTGACCCTCACCCGTCCCCTAATCCTAAGCCGTACGCTAACACTAACCCACGCCCTCACACGTACGCTTCCCCTAAAGCGTTGTCGTACCCTCCCCTGGACCCTAAACCGTCCCCGTCCCCTAACCCTAACCCTAGCCCGAACCCTAACCCTAAACTTTCCCTGAAGCCTGACCCTCACCCGTCCCCTAATCCTTAACCGTACGCTAACACTAACCCGCGCCCTCACGTGTACGCTCCCCCTAAAGCGTTGTCGTACCCTCCCCTGGACCCTAAACCGTCCCCGTCCCCTAACCCTAACCCTAGCCCGAGCCCTAACCCTAACTCTTCCTCGAAGCCTGACCCTCACCCGTCCCATAATCCTAACCCGTACGCTAACACTAACCCGTGCCATCACACGTACGCTCCCCCTAAAGCGTTGTCGTACCCTCCCCTGGACCCTAAACCGTCCCCGTCCCCTAACCCTAACTCTAGCCCGAACCCTAACCCTAACCCTTCCCCGAAGCCTGACCCTCACCCGTCCCCTAATCCTAACCCGTACGCTAACACTAACCCGCGCCCTCACACGTACGCTCCCCCTAAAGCGTTGTCATAACCTCCCCTGGACCCTAAACCGTCCCCGTCCCCAACCCTAACCCTACCCCGAACCCTAACCCTAACCCTTCCCCGAAGCCTGACCCTCACACGTCCCCTAATCCTAAACCGTACGCTAACACTAACCCGCGCCCTCACGCATACGCTCCCCCTAAAGCGTTGTCGTACCGTCCCCTGGACCCTAAACCGTCCCCGTCCCCTAACCCTAACCCTAGACTGAACCCTAACACTAACTCTTCCTCGAAGCCTGACCCTCACCCGTCCCATAATCCTAACCCGTACGCTAACACTAACCCGTGCCATCACACGTACGCTCCCCCTAAAGCGTTGTCGTACCCTCCCCTGGACCCTAAACCGTCCCCGTCCCCTAACCCTAACTCTAGCCCGAACCCTAACCCTAACCCTTCCCCGAAGCCTGACCCTCACCCGTCCCCTAATCCTAACCCGTACGCTAACACTAACCCGCGCCCTCACACGTACGCTCCCCCTAAAGCGTTGTCGTACCCTCCCCTGGACCCTAAACCGTCCCCGTCCCCTAACCCCAACCCTAGCCCGAACCCTAACCCTAACCCTTCCCCGAAGCCTGACCCTCTCCCGTTCCCTAATACTAACCCGTACGCTAACACTAACACGCGCCCTCACACGTACGCTCCCCCTAAAGCGTTGTCGTACCCTCCCCTGGACCCTAAACCGTTCCCTTCCCCTAACCCTAGCCCGAACCCTAACCCTAAACCTTCCCCGAAGCCTGACCCTCACCCGTCCCCTAATCCTAACCTGTACGCTAACACTAACCCGTGCCCTCACGCGTTCGCTCCACCTAAAGCGTTGTCGTACCCTCCCCTGGACCCTTAACAGTCCCCGTCCCCTAACCCTAACCCTAGCCCGAACCCTAACCCTAACGCTTCCCCGAAGCCTGACCCTCACCCGTCCCCTAATCCTAACCCGTACGCTAACACTAACCCGCGCCCTCACACGTACGCTCCCTGTAAAGCGTTGTTGTACCCTCCGCTGGACCCCAAACCATCCCCGTCCCCTAACCCTAACCCTAGCCCGAACCCTAACCCTAACCATTCCCCGAAGCCTGACCCTCATCCGTCCCCTAATCCTAACCCGTACGCTAACACTAACCCGCGCCCTCACACGTACGCTCCCCCTAAAACGTTGTCGTACCCTCCCCTGAACCCTAAACCGTCCCCGTCCCCTAACCCTAACCGTCTCCCGAACCCTAACCCTAACCCTTCCCCGAAGCCTGACCCTCACCCGTACCCTAATCCTCACCCGTACGCTAACACTAACCCGCGCCCTCACACGTACGCTCCCCCTAAAACGTTGTCGTACCCTCTCCTGGACCCTAAACCGTCCCCGTCCCCTAACCCTAACCCTAGCCCGAACCCTAACCCTAATCCTTCCCCGAAGCCTGACCCTCACCCGTCCCCTAATCCTCACCCGTACGCTAACACTAACCCGCGCCCTCACATGTACGCTCCCCCTAAAGCGTTGTCGTACCCTCCCCTGGACCCTAAACCGTTCCCGTCCCCTAACCCTAACCCTAGCCCGAACCCTAACCCTAACCCTTCCCCGAAGCCTGACCCTCACCCGTCCCCTAATCCTAACCCGTACGCTAACACTAACCCGCGCCCTCACACGTACGCTCCCCCTAAAACGTTGTCGTACCCTCCCCTGGACCCTAAACCGTCCCCGTCCCCAACCCTAACCCTACCCCGAACCCTAACCCTAACCCTTCCCCGAAGCCTGACACTCACCCGTCCCCTAATCCTAACCCGTACGCTAACACTAACCCGCGCACTCACACGTACGCTCCCCCTAAAGCGTTGTCGTACCCTCCCCTGGACCCTAAACCGTCCCCGTCCCCTAACCCTAACCCTAGCCCGAACCCTAACCCTAACCATTCCCCGAAGCCTGACCCTCACCCGTCCCCTAATCCTAACCCGTACGCTAACACTAACCTGCGCCCTCACACGTACGCTCCCCCTAAAGCGTTGTCGTACCCTCCTCTGAACCCTAAACCGTCCCAGTCACCTAACCCTAACCCTAGCCCGAACCCTAACCCTAACCCTTCCCCGAAGCCTGACCCTCACCCGTCCCCTAATCCTAACCCGTACGCTAACACTAACCCGCGCCCTCACACGTACGCTCCCCCTAAAGCGTTGTCGTACCCTCACCTGGACCCTAAACCGTCCCCGTCCCCTAACCCTAAACCTAGCCCGAACCCTAACCCTAACCCTTCCCCGAAGCCTGACCCTCACCCGTCCCCTAATCCTAACCCGTACGCTAACACTAACCCGCGCCCTCACACGTACGCTCCCCCTAAAGCGTTGTCGTACCCTCCCCTGGACCCTAAACCGTCCCCGTCCCCTAACACTAACCCTAGCCCGAACCCTAACCCTAACCCTTCCTCCAAGCCTGACCTTCACCCGTCCCCTAATCCTAAGCCGTACGCTAACACTAACGCGCGCCCTCACACGTACGCTCCCCCTAAAGCGTTGTCGTACCCTCCACTGGACCCTAAACCGTCCCAGTCCCCTAACCCTAACCCTAGCCCGAACCCTAACACTACCCCTTCCCCGAAGCCTGACCCTCACCCGTCCCCTAATCCTCGCCCGTACGCTAACACTAACCCGCGCCCTCACACGTACGCTCCCCCTAAAGCGTTGTCGTACCCTCCCCTGGACCCTAAACCGTCCCCGTCCCCTAAACCCTAACCCTAGCCCGTACCCTAACCATAACCCTTCCCCGAAGCCTGACCCTCACCCGTCCCCTAATTCTAACCCGTACGCTAACACTAACCCGCGCCCTCACACGTACGCTCCCCCTAAAGCGTTGTCGTACCCTCCCCTGGACCCTAAACCATCCCCGTCCCCTAACCCTAACCCTAGCCCGAACCCTAACCCTAACCCTTCCCCGAAGCCTGACCCTAACCCGTCCCCTAATCCTAACCCGTACGCTAACACTAACCCGCGCCCTCACACGTACGCTCCCCCTAAAGCGTTGTCCTACCCTCCCCTGGACCCTAAACCGTCCCCGTCCCCTAACCCTAACCCTAGCCCGAACCCTAACCCTAACCCTTCCCCGAAGCCTGACCCTCACCCGTCCCCTAATCCTAACCCGTACGCTAACACTAACCCGCGCACTCACACGTACGCTCCCCCTAAAGCGTTGTCGTACACTCCTCTGGACCCTAAACCGTCCCCGTACCCTAACCCTAAACCTAGCCCGAACCCTAACCCTAACCCTTCCCCGAAGCCTGACCATCACCCGTCCCCTAATCCTAACCCGTACGCTAACACTAACCCGCGCCCTCACACGTACGCTCCCCCTAAAGCGTTGTCGTACCCTCCCCTGGACCCTAAACCGTCCCCGTCCCCTAACCCTAACCCTAGCCCGAACCCTAACCCTAACACTTCCCCGAAGCCTGACCCTCACCCGTCCCCTAATCCTAACCAGTACGCTAACACTAACCCGCGCCCTCACACGTACGCACCCCTAAAGCGTTGTCGTACCCTCCCATGAACCCTAAACCGTCCCCGTCCCCTAACCCTAACCCTAGCCGGAACCCTAAACCTAAACCTTCCCCGAAGCCTGACCTTCACCGGTCCCCTAATCCTAACCCGTACGCTAACACTAACCCGCGCCCTCACACCTACGCTCCCCCTAAAGCGTTGTCGTACCCTCCACTGGACCCTAAACCGTCCCCGTCCCCTAACCCTAACCCTAGCCCGAACCCTAACACTACCCCTTCCCCGAAGCCTGACCCTCACCCGTCCCCTAATCCTCGCCCGTACGCTAACACTAACCCGCGCACTCACACGTACGCTCCCCCTAAAGCGTTGTCGTACCCTCCCCTGGACCCTAAACCGTCCCCGTCCCCTAACCCTAACCCTAGCCCGAACCCTAACCCTAACCATTCCCCGAAGCCTGACCCTCACCCGTCCCCTAATCCTAACCCGTACGCTAACACTAACCTGCGCCCTCACACGTACGCTCCCCCTAAAGCGTTGTCGTACCCTCCTCTGAACCCTAAACCGTCCCAGTCACCTAACCCTAACCCTAGCCCGAACCCTAACCCTAACCCTTCCCCGAAGCCTGAACCTCACCCGTCCCCTAATCCTAACCCGTACGCTAACACTAACCCGCGCCCTCACACGTACGCTCCCCCTAAAGCGTTGTCGTACCCTCACCTGGACCCTAAACCGTCCCCGTCCCCTAACCCTAAACCTAGCCCGAACCCTAACCCTAACCCTTCTCCGAAGCCTGACCCTCACCCGTCCCCTAATCCTAACCCGTACGCTAACACTAACACGCGCCCTCACACGTACGCTCCCCCTAAAGCGTTGTCGTACCCTCCCCTGGACCCTAAACCGTCCCCGTCCCCTAACACTAACCCTAGCCCGAACCCTAACCCTAACCCTTCCCCGAAGCCTGACCCTCACCCGTCCCCTAATCCTAAACCGTACGCTAACACTAACCCGCGCCCTCACACGTACGCTCGCTCTAAAGCGTTGTCGTACCCTCCGCTGGACCCCAAACCGTCCCCGTCCCCTAACCCTAACCGTAGCTCGAACCCTAACCCTAACCACTCCCCGAAACCTGACCCTGACACGTCCCCTAATCCTAACCCGTACGCTAACACTAACCCGCGCCCTCACACGTACGCTCCCCATAAAGCGTTGTCGTACCCTCCCCTGAACCCTAAACCGTCCCCGTCCCCTAACCCTAACCCTAGCCCGAACCCTAACCCTAACCCTTCCCCGAAGTCTGACCCTCACCCGTGCCCTAATCCTAACCCGTACGCTAACACTAACCCGCGCCCTCACACGTACGCTCCCCCTAAAGCGTTGTCGTACCCTCCCCTGGACCCTAAACCGTCCCCGTCCCCAACTCTAACCCTACCCCGTACCCTAACCCTAACCCTTCCCCGAAGCCTGACCCTCACCCGTCCCCTAATCCTAACCCGTACGCTAACACTAACCCGCGCCCTCACACGTACGCTCCCCCTAAAGCGTTGTCGTACCCTCCCCTGGACCCTAAACCGTCCCCGTCCCCTAACCCTAACCCTAGCCCGACCCCTAACCCTAACACTTCCCCGAAGCCTGACCCTCACCCGTCCCCTAATCCTAACCAGTACGCTAACACTAACCCGCGCCCTCACACGTACGCACCCCTAAAGCGTTGTCGTACCCTCCCATGAACCCTAAACCGTCCCCGTCCCCTAACCCTAACCCTAGCCGGAACCCTAAACCTAAACCTTCCCCGAAGCCTGACCCTCACCCGTCCCCTAATCCTAACCCGTACGCTAACACTAACCCGCGCCCTGACACGTACGCTCCCCCTAAAGTGTTGTCGTACTCTCCCCTGAACCCTAAACCGTCTCCGTTCCCTAACCCTAACCCTAGCCGGAACCCTAACTCTAAACCTTCCCCGAAGCCTGACACTCACCCGTCCCCTAATCTTAACCCGTACGCTAACACTAACCCGCGCCCTCACACGTACGCTCCCCCTAAACCGTTGTCGTACCCTCCCCTGGACCCTAAACCGTCCCCGGCCCCAACCCTAACCCTAGCCCGAACCCTAACCCTAACCCTTCCCCGAAGCCTGACCCTCACCCGTACCCTAATCCTAACCCGTACGCTAACACTAACCCGCGCCCTCACACGTACGCTCCCCCTAAAGCGTTGTCGTACACTCCTCTGGACCCTAAACCGTCCCCGTCCCCTAACCCTAACCCTAGCCCGAACCCTAACCCTAACCCTTCCCCGAAGCCTGACCCTCACCCGTCCCCTAATCCTAACCCGTACGGTAACACTAACCCGCGCCCTCACACGTACGCTCCCCCTAAAGCGTTGTCGTACCCTCCCCTGGACCCCAAACCGTCCCCGTCCCCTAACCCTAGCCCGAACCCTAACCCTAACCCTTCCCCGAAGACTGACCCTCACCCGTCCCCTATTTCTAACCCGTACGCTAACACTAACCCGCGCCCTCACACGTACGCTCCCCCTAAAGCGTTGTCGTACCCTCCCCTGGACCCTAAACCGTCCCCGTCCCCTAACCCTAACCCTAGCCCGAACCCTAACCCTAACCCTTCCCCGAAGCCTGACCCTCACCGGTCCCCTAATCCTAACCCGTACGCTAACACTAACCCGTGCCCTCACACGTACGCTCCCCCTAAAGCGTTGTCGTACCCTCCTCTGGACCCTAAACCGTCCCCGTCCCCTAACCCTAACCCTATCCCCAACCCTAACCCTAACCCTTCCCCGAAGCCTGACCCTCACCCGTCCCCTAATCCTAACCCGTACGCTAACACTAACCCGCGCCCTCACACGTACGCACCCCCTAAAGCGTTGTCGTACCCTCCCCTGGACCCTAAACCGTCACCGTCCCCTAACCCTAACCCTAGCCCGAACCCTAACCCTAACCCTTCTCCGAAGCCTGACCCTCACCCGTTCCCTAATCCTAAGCCGTACGATAACACTAACGCGCGCCCTCACACGTACGCTCCCTCTAAAGCGTTGTCGTACCCTCCCCTGGACCCTAAACCGTCCCCGTCCCCTAACCCTAACCCTAGCCCGAACCCTAACCATAACCCTTCCCCGAAGCCTGACCTTCACCGGTCCCCTAATCCTAACCCGTACGCTAACACTAACCCGCGCCCTCACACCTACGCTCCCCCTAAAGCGTTGTCGTACCCTCCCGTGGACCCTAAACCGTCCCCGTCCCCTAACCCTAACCCTAGCCCGAACCCTAACCCTAACCCTTCCTCGAAGCCTGACCCTCACCCGTCCCCTAATCCTAACCCGTACGCTAACACTAACCCGCGCCGTCACACGTACGCTCCCTCTAAAGCGTTGTCGTAAACTCCCCTGGACCCTAAACCGTCCCCGACCCCTAACCCTAACCCTAGCCCGAACCCTAAACCTAACCCTTCCCCGAAGCCTGACCCTCACGCGTCCCCTAATCCTAAGCCGTACGCTAAGACTAATCCGCGCCCTCACACGTACGCTCCCCCTAAAGCGTTGTCGTACCCTCCCCTGGACCCTAAACCGTCCCCGTTCCCTAACCCTAACCCTAGCCGGAACCCTAACCCTAACCCTTCCCCGAAGCCTGACCCTCACCCGTCCCCTAATCCTCACTCGTACGCTAACACTAACCCGCGCCCTCACACGTACGCTCCCCCTAAAGCATTGTCGTACCCTCCCCTGGACCCTAAACCGTCCCCGTCCCCTAACCCTAACCCTAGCCCGAAACCTAACCCTAACCCTTCCCCGAAACCTGACCCTCACCCGTTCCCTAATCCTAACCCGTACGCTAACACTAACCCGCGCCCTCACACGTACGCTCCCCCTAACGCGTTGTCATACCCTCCCCTGGACCCTAAACCGTCCCCGTCCCCTAACCCTAACCCAAGCCCGAACCCTAACCCTAACCCATCCCCGAAGCCTGACCCTCACCCGTCCCCTAATCCTCACCCGTACGCTAACACTAAACCGCGCCCTCTCACGTACGCTCCCCCTAAAGCGTTGGCGTACCCTCCCGTGGACCCTAAACCGTCCCCGTCCCCTAACCCTAACCCCAGCCCGAACCCTAACCATAACCCTTCCCCGAAACCTGACCTTCACCGGTCCCCTAATCCTAACCCGTACGCTAACACTAACCCGCGCCCTCACACCTACGCTCCCCCTAAAGCGTTGTCGTACCCTCCACTGGACCCTAAACCGTCCCCGTCCCCTAACCCTAACCCTAGCCCGAACCCTAACACTACCCCTTCCCCGAAGCCTGACCCTCACCCGTCCCCTAATCCTCGCCCGTACGCTAATACTAACCGGCGCCCTCACACGTACGCTCCCCCTAAAGCGTTGTCGTACCCTCCCCTGGACCCTAAACCGTCCCCGTCCCCTAACCCTAACCCTAGCCCGAACCCTAACCATAACCCTTCCCCGAAGCCTGACCCTCACCCGTCCCCAAATCCTAACCCGTACGCTAACATTAACCCACGCCCTCACACGTACGCTCCCCCTAAAACGTTGTCGTACCCTCCCCTGGACCCTAAACCGTCCCCGTCCCCAACCCTAACCCTACCCCGAACCCTAACCCTAACCCTTCCCCGAAGCCTGACACTCACCCGTCCCCTAATCCTAACCCGTACGCTAACACTAACCCGCGCACTCACACGTACGCTCCCCCTAAAGCGTTGTCGTACCCTCCCCTGGACCCTAAACAGTCCCCGTCCCCTAACCCTAACCCTAGCCCGAACCCTAACCCTAACCATTCCCCGAAGCCTGACCCTCACCCGTCCCCTAATCCTAACCCGTACGCTAACACTAACCTGCGCCCTCACACGTACGCTCCCCCTAAAGCGTTGTCGTACCCTCCTCTGAACCCTAAACCGTCCCAGTCACCTAACCCTAACCCTAGCCCGAACCCTAACCCTAACCCTTCCCCGAAGCCTGACCCTCACCCGTCCCCTAATCCTAACCCGTACGCTAACACTAACCCGCGCCCTCACACGTACGCTCCCCCTAAAGCGTTGTCGTACCCTCACCTGGACCCTAAACCGTCCCCGTCCCCTAACCCTAAACCTAGCCCGAACCCTAACCCTAACCCTTCCCCGAAGCCTGACCCTCACCCGTCCCCTAATCCTAACCCGTACGCTAACACTAACCCGCGCCCTCACACGTACGCTCCCCCTAAAGCGTTGTCGTACCCTCCCCTGGACCCTAAACCGTCCCCGTCCCCTAACACTAACCCTAGCCCGAACCCTAACCCTAACCCTTCCCCGAAGCCTGACCTTCACCCGTCCCCTAATCCTAAGCCGTACGCTAACACTAACCCGCGCCCTCACACGTACGCTCCCCCTAAAGCGTTGTCGTACCCTCCACTGGACCCTAAACCGTCCCCGTCCCCTAACCCTAACCCTAGCCCGAACCCTAACACTACCCCTTCCCCGAAGCCTGACCCTCACCCGTCCCCTAATCCTCGCCCGTACGCTAACACTAACCCGCGCCCTCACACGTACGCTCCCCCTAAAGCGTTGTCGTACCCTCCCCTGGACCCTAAACCGTCCCCGTCCCCTAACCCTAACCCTAGCCCGAACCCTAACCATAACCCTTCCCCGAAGCCTGACCCTCACCCGTCCCCTAATTCTAACCCGTACGCTAACACTAACCCGCGCCCTCACACGTACGCTCCCCATAAAGCGTTGTCGTACCCTCCCCTGAACCCTAAACAGTCCCCGTCCCCTAACCCTAACCCTAGCCTGAACCCTAACCCTAACCCTTCCCCGAAGCCTGACCCTCACCCGTGCCCTAATCCTAACCCGTTCGCTAACACTAACCCGCGCCCTCACACATACGCTCCCCCTAAAGCGTTGTCGTACCCTCCCCTGGACCCTAAACCGTCCCCGTCCCCTATCCCTAACCCTAGCCCGAATCCTAAACCTAACCCTTCCCCGAAGCCTGACCCTCACCCGTCTCCTAATCCTAACCCGTACGCTAACACTAACCCGCGCCCTCACACGTACGCTCCCCCTAAAGCGTTGTCGTACCCTCCCCTGGACCCTAAACCGTTCCCATCCCCTAACCCTAACCCTAGCCCGAACCCTAACCCTAACCCTTCCCCGAAGCCTGACCCTCACCCGTCCCCTAATCCTCACCCGTACGCTAAAACTAACCCGCGCCCTCATACGTACGCTCCCCCTAAAGCGTTGTCGTACCCTCCCCTGGACCCTAAACCGTCCCCGACCCCAACCCTAACCCTACCCCGAACCCTAACCCTAACCCTTCCCCGAAGCCTGACACTCACCCGTCCCCTAATCCTAACCCGTACGCTAACACTAACCCGCGCCCTCACACGTACGCTCCCCCTAAAGCGTTGTCGTACCCTCCCCTGGACCCTAAACCGTCCCCGTCCCCAACCCTAACCCTACCCCGAACCATAACCCTAACCCTTCCCCGAAGCCTGACCCTCACCCGTCCCCTAATCCTAACCCGTACGCTAACACTAACCCGCGCCCTCACACGTACGCTCCCCCTAAAGCGTTGTCGTACCCTCCCCTGGACCCTAAACCGTCCCCGTCCCCTAACCCTAACCCTAGCCCGAACCCTAACCCTAACACTTCCCCGAAGCCTGACCCTCACCCGTCCCCTAATCCTAACCAGTACGCTAACACTAACCCGCGCCCTCACACGTACGCACCCCTAAAGCGTTGTCGTACCCTCCCCTGAACCCTAAACCGTCCCCGTCCCTTAACCCTAACCCTAGCCGGAACCCTAAACCTAAACCTTCCCCGAAGCCTGACCCTCACCCGTCCCGTAATCCTAACCCGTACACTAACACTAACCCGCGCCCTGACACGTACGCTCCCCCTAAAGCGTTGTCGTACTCTCCCCTGAACCCTAAACCGTCTCCGTCCCCTAACCCTAACCCTAGCCCGAACCCTAACCCTAACCCTTCCCCGAAGCCTGACCCTCACCGGTCCCCTAATCCTAACCCGTACGCTAACACTAACCCGTGCCCTCACACGTACGCTCCCCCTAAAGCGTTGTCGTACCCTCCTCTGGACCCTAAACCGTCCCCGTCCCCTAACCCTAACCCTATCCCGAACCCTAACCCTGACCCTTCCCCGAAGCCTGACCCTCACCCGTCCCCTAATCCTAACCCGTACGCTAACACTAACCCGCGCCCTCACACGTACGCTCCCCCTAAAGCGTTGTCGTACCCTCCCCTGGACCCTAAACCGTCACCGTCCCCTAACCCTAACCCTAGCCCGAACCCTAACCCTAACCCTTCTCCGAAGCCTGACCCTCACCCGTTCCCTAATCCTAAGCCGTACGATAACACTAACGCGCGCCCTCACACGTACGCTCCCTCTAAAGCGTTGTCGTACCCTCCCCTGGACCCTAAACCGTCCCCGTCCCCTAACCCTAACCGTAGCCCGAACCCTAACCATAACCCTTCCCCGAAGCCTGACCTTCACCGGTCCCCTAATCCTAACCCGTACGCTAACACTAACCCGCGCCCTCACACCTACGCTCCCCCTAAAGCGTTGTCGTACCCTCCCCTGGACCCTAAACCGTCCCCGTCCCCTAACCCTAACCCTAGCCCGAACCCTAACCATAACCCTTCCCCGAAGCCTGACCCTCACCCGTCCCCAAATTCTAACCCGTACGCTAACACTAACCCGCGCCCTAACACGTACGCTCCCCCTAAAGCGTTGTCGTACCCTCCCCTGGACCCTAAACCGTCCCCGTCTCCTAACCCTAACCCTAGCCCGAACCCTAACCCTAACCCTTCCCCGAAGCCTGACCCTAACCCGTCCCCTAATCCTAACCTGTACGCTAACACTAACCCGCGCCCTCACACGTACGCTCCCCCTAAAGCGTTGTCGTACCCTCCCCTGGACCCTAAACCGTCCCCGTCCCCTAACCCTAACCCTAGCCCGAACCCTAACCCTAACCCTTCCCCGAAGCCTGACCCTCAACCGTCCCCTAATCCTAACCCGTACGCTAACACTAACACGCGCCCTCACACGTACGCTCCCCCTAAATCGTTGTCGTACCCTCCTCTGGACCCTAAACCGTCCCCGTACCCTAACCCTAAACCTAGCCCGAACCCTAACCCTAACACTTCCCCGAAGCCTGACCCTCACCCGTCCCCTAATCCTAAACCGTACGCTCACACTAACCCGCGCCCTCACACGTACGCTCCCTCTAAAGCGTTGTCGTACCCTCCGCTGGACCCCAAACCGTCCCCGTCCCCTAACCCTAACCGTAGCTCGAACCCTAACCCTAACCACTCCCCGAAGCCTGACCCTCACTCGTCCCCTAATCCTAACCCGTACGATAACACTAACCCGCGCCCTCACACGTACGCTCCCCCTAAAGCGTTGTCGTACCCTCCCCTGAACCCTAAACCGTCCCCGTCCCCTAACTCTAACCCTAGCCCGAACCCTAACCCTAACCCTTCCCCGAAGCCTGACCCTCACCCGTGCCCTAATCCTAACCCGTACGCTAACACTAACCCGCACCCTCACACGTACGCTCCCCCTAAAGCGTTGTCGTACCCTCCCCTGGACCCTAAACCGTCCCCGTCCCCTATCCCTAACCCTAGCCCGAATCCTAAACCTAACCCTTCCCCGAAGCCTGACCCTCACCCGTCCCCTAATCCTCACCCGTACGCTAACACTAACCCGCGCCCTCACACGTACGCTCCCCCTAAAGCGTTGTCGTACCCTCCCCTGGACCCTAAACCGTCCCCGTCCCCAACCGTAACCCTACCCCGAACCCTAACCCTAACCCTTCCCCGAA
This sequence comes from Globicephala melas, assembly GCF_963455315.2. Taxonomy (NCBI): domain Eukaryota; kingdom Metazoa; phylum Chordata; class Mammalia; order Artiodactyla; family Delphinidae; genus Globicephala; species Globicephala melas. The sequence continues at coordinate 3,635,697 of NW_027207210.1, forward strand.
GCCTGACACTCACCCGTCCCCTAATCCTAACCCGTACGCTAACACTAACCCGCGCACTCACACGTACGCTCCCCCTAAAGCGTTGTCGTACTCTCCCCTGGACCCTAAACCGTTCCCGTCCCCTAACCCTAACCCTAGCCCGAACCCTAACCCTAAACCTTCCCCGAAGCCTGACCCTCACCCGTCCCCTAATCCTAACCCGTACGCTAACACTAACCCGCGCCCTCACACGTACGCTCCCCCTAAAGCGTTGTCGTACCCTCCCCTGGACCCTAAACCGTCCCCGTCCCCAACCCTAACCCTACCCCGAACCCTAACCCTAACCCTTCCCCGAAGCCTGACCCTCACCCGTCCCCTAATCCTAACCCGTACGCTAACACTAACCGCGCCCTCACACGTACGCTCCCCCTAAAGCGTTGTTGTACCCTCCCTTGGACCCTAAACCGTCCCCGTCCCCTAACCCTAACCCTAGCCCGAACCCTAACCCTAACACTTCCCCGAAGCCTGACCCTCACCCGTCCCCTAATCCTAACCAGTACGCTAACACTAACCCGCGCCCTCACACGTACGCACCCCTGAAGCGTTGTCGTACCCTCCCCTGGACCCTAAACCGTCCCCGTCCCCTAACCCTAACCCTAGCCCGAACCCTAACCCTAAAACTTCCCCGAAGCCTGACCCTCACCCGTCCCCTAATCCTCACCCGTACGCTAACACTAACCCGCGCCCTCACACGTACGCTCCCCCTAAAGCGTTGTCGTACCCTCCCCTGGACCCTAAACCGTCCCCGTCCCCTAACCCTAACCGTAGCCCGAACCCTAACCCTAACCCTTCCCCGAAGCCTGACCCTCACCCGTCCCCTAATCCTAACCCGTACGCTAACACTAACCCGTGCCCTCACACGTACGCTCCCCCTAAAGCGTTGTCGTACCCTCCCCTGGACCCTAAACCGTCCCCATCCCCTATCCCTAACCCTAGCCCGAACCCTAACCCTAACCCATCCCCGAAGCCTGACCCTCACCCGTCCCCTAATCCTCACTCGTACGCTCACACTAACCGGCGCCCTCACACGTACGCTCTCCCTAAAGCGTTGTCGTACCCTCCCCTGGACCCTAAACCGTTCCCGTCCCCTAACCCTAACCCTAGCCGGAAACCTAACCCTAAACCTTCCCCGAAGCCTGACCCTCACCCGTCCCCTAATCCTAACCCGTACGCTAACACTAACCCGCGCCCTCACACGTACGCTCCCCCTAAAGCGTTGTCGTACCCTCCCCTGGACCCTAAACCGTTCCCTTCCCCTAACCCTAGCCCGAACCCTAACCCTAAACCTTCCCCGAAGCCTGACCCTCACCCGTCCCCTAATCCTAACCCGTACGCTAACACTAACCCGCGCCCTCACACGTACGCTCCCCCTAAAGCGTTGTCGTACCCTCCCCTGGACCCTAAACCGTCCCCGTCCCCTAACACTAACCCTAGCCCGAACCCTAACCCTAACCCTTCCTCCAAGCCTGACCTTCACCCGTCCCCTAATCCTAAGCCGTACGCTAACACTAACCCGCGCCCTCACACGTACGCTCCCCCTAAAGCGTTGTCGTACCCTCCACTGGACCCTAAACCGTCCCAGTCCCCTAACCCTAACCCTAGCCCGAACCCTAACACTACCCCTTCCCCGAAGCCTGACCCTCACCCGTCCCCTAATCCTCGCCCGTACGCTAACACTAACCCGCGCCCTCACACGTACGCTCCCCCTAAAGCGTTGTCGTACCCTCCCCTGGACCCTAAACCGTCCCCGTCCCCTAACCCTAACCCTAGCCCGAACCCTAACCATAACCCTTCCCCGAAGCCTGACCCTCACCCGTCCCCTAATTCTAACCCGTACGCTAACACTAACCCGCGCCCTCACACGTACGCTCCCCCTAAAGCGTTGTCGTACCCTCCCCTGGACCCTAAACCATCCCCGTCCCCTAACCCTAACCCTAGCCCGAACCCTAACCCTAACCCTTCCCCGAAGCCTGACCCTAACCCGTCCCCTAATCCTAACCTGTACGCTAACACTAACCCGCGCCCTCACACGTACGCTCCCCCTAAAGCGTTGTCGTACCCTCCCCTGGACCCTAAACCGTCCCCGTCCCCTAACCCTAACCCTAGCCCGAACCCTAACCCTAACCCTTCCCCGAAGCCTGACCCTCACCCGTCCCCTAATCCTAACCCGTACGCTAACACTAACCCGCGCACTCACACGTACGCTCCCCCTAAAGCGTTGTCGTACACTCCTCTGGACCCTAAACCGTCCCCGTACCCTAACCCTAAACCTAGCCCGAACCCTAACCCTAACCCTTCCCAGAAGCCTGACCCTCACCCGTCCCCTAATCCTAAACCGTACGCTAACACTAACCCGCGCCCTCACACGTACGCTCGCTCTAAAGCGTTGTCGTACCCTCCGCTGGACCCCAAACCGTCCCCGTCCCCTAACCCTAACCGTAGCTCGAACCCTAACCCTAACCACTCCCCGAAACCTGACCCTGACACGTCCCCTAATCCTAACCCGTACGCTAACACTAACCCGCGCCCTCACACGTACGCTCCCCATAAAGCGTTGTCGTACCCTCCCCTGAACCCTAAACCGTCCCCGTCCCCTAACCCTAACCCTAGCCCGAACCCTAACCCTAACCCTTCCCCGAAGTCTGACCCTCACCAGTGCCCTAATCCTAACACGTACGCTAACACTAACCCGCGCCCTCACACGTACGCTCCCCCTAAAGCGTTGTCGTACCCTCCCCTGGACCCTAAACCGTCCCCGTCCCCAACCCTAACCCTACCCCGTACCCTAACCCTAACCCTTCCCCGAAGCCTGACCCTCACCCGTCCCCTAATCCTAACCCGTACGCTAACACTAACCCGCGCCCTCACACGTACGCTCCCCCTAAAGCGTTGTCGTACCCTCCCCTGGACCCTAAACCGTCCCCGTCCCCTAACCCTAACCCTAGCCCGAACCCTAACCCTAACACTTCCCCGAAGCCTGACCCTCACCCGTCCCCTAATCCTAACCAGTACGCTAACACTAACCCGCACCCTCACACGTACGCACACCTAAAGCGTTGTCGTACCCTCCCCTGAACCCTAAACCGTCCCCGTCCCCTAACCCTAACCCTAGCCGGAACCCTAAACCTAAACCTTCCCCGAAGCCTGACCCTCACCCGTCCCCTAATCCTAACCCGTACGCTAACACTAACCCGCGCCCTGACACGTACGCTCCCCCTAAAGCGTTGTCGTACTCTCCCCTGAACCCTAAACCGTCTCCGTTCCCTAACCCTAACCCTAGCCGGAACCCTAACTCTAAACCTTCCCCGAAGCCTGACCCTCACCCGTCCCCTAATCCTAACCCGTACGCTAACACTAACCCGCGCCCTCACACGTACGCTCCCCCTAAACCGTTGTCGTACCCTCCCCTGGACCCTAAACCGTCCCCGGCCCCAACCCTAACCCTAGCCCGAACCCTAACCCTAACCCTTCCCCGAAGCCTGACCCTCACCCGTACCCTAATCCTAACCCGTACGCTAACACTAACCCGCGCCCTCACACGTACGCTCCCCCTAAAGCGTTGTTGTACCCTCCCCTGGACCCTAAAACGTCCCCGTCCCCAACCCTAACCCTAGCCCGAACCCTAACCCTAACCCTTCCCCGAAGCCTGACCCTCACCCGTCCCCTAATCCTAACCCGTACGCTAACACTAACCCGCGCCCTCACACGTACGCTCCCCCTAAAGCGTTGTCGTACCCTCCCCTGGACCCTAAACCGTCCCCGTCCCCTAACCCTAACCCTAGCCCGAACCCTAACCCTAACCCTTCCCCGAAGCCTGACCCTCACCCGTCCCCTAATCCTAACCCGTACGCTAAGACTACCACGCGCCCTCACACGTACGCTCCCCCTAAAGCGTTGTTGTACCCTCCCCTGGACCCTAAACCGTCCCCGTCCCCTAACCCTAACCCTAGCCCGAACCCTAACCCTAAAACTTCCCCGAAGCCTGACCCTCACCCGTCCCCTATTCCTAAACCGTACGCTAACACTAACCCGCGCCCTCAGGCGTACGCTCCCCCTAAAGTGTTGTCGTACCCTCCCCTGGACCCTAAACCGTCCCCGTCCCCTAACCCTAACCCTAGCCCGAATCCTAACCCTAACCCTTCCCCGAAGCCTGACTCTCACCCGTCCCCTAATCCTAACCCGTACGCTAAAACTAACCCGCGCCCTCACACGTACGCTCCTCCTAAAGCGTTGTCGTACCCTCCCCTGGACCCCAAACCGTCCCCGTCCCCTAACCCTAACCCTAGCCCGAACCCTAAGCCTAACCCTTCCCCGAAGCCTGACCCTCACCCGTCCCCTAATCCTAACCCGTACGGTAACACTAACCCGCGCCCTCACACGTACGCTCCCCCTAAAGCGTTGTCGTACCCTCCCCTGGACCCCAAACCGTCCCCGTCCCCTAACCCTAGCCCGAACCCTAACCCTAACCCTTCCCCGAAGACTGACCCTCACCCGTCCCCTATTTCTAACCCGTACGCTAACACTAACCCGCGCCCTCACACGTACGCTCCCCCTAAAGCGTTGTCGTACCCTCCCCTGGACCCTAAACCGTCCCCGTCCCCTAACCCTAACCCTAGGCCGAACCCTAACCCTAACCCTTCCCCGAAGCCTGACCCTCACCGGTCCCCTAATCCTAACCCGTATGCTAACACTAACCCGTGCCCTCACACGTACGCTCCCCCTAAAGCGTTGTCGTACCCTCCTCTGGACCCTAAACCGTCCCCGTCCCCTAACCCTAACCCTATCCCGAACCCTAACCCTAACCCTTCCCCGAAGCCTGACCCTCACCCGTCCCCTAATCCTAACCCGTACGCTAACACTAACCCGCGCCCTCACACGTACGCACCCCCTAAAGCGTTGTCGTACCCTCCCCTGGACCCTAAACCGTCACCGTCCCCTAACCCTAACCCTAGCCCGAACCCTAACCCTAACTCTTCTCCGAAGCCTGACCCTCACCCGTTCCCTAATCCTAAGCCGTACGATAACACTAACGCGCGCCCTCACACGTACGCTCCCTCTAAAGCGTTGTCGTACCCTCCCCTGGACCCTAAACCGTCCCCGTCCCCTAACCCTAACCCTAGCCGGAACCCTAACCCTAACCCTTCCCCGAAGCCTGACCCTCACCCGTCCCCTAATCCTCATTCGTACGCTAACACTAACCCGCGCCCTCACACGTACGCTCCCCCTAAAGCGTTGTCGTACCCTCCCCTGGACCCTAAACCGTCCCCGTCCCCTAACCCTAACCCTAGCCCGAACCCTAACCCTAACCCTTCCCCGAAACCTGACCCTCACCCGTCCCCTAATCCTAACCCGTACGCTAACACTAACCCGCGCCCTCACACGTACGCTCCCCATAACGCGTTGTCATCCCCTCCCCTGGACCCTAAACCGTCCCCGTCCCCTAACCCTAACCCAAGCCCGAACCCTAACCCTAACCCATCCCCGAAGCCTGACCCTCACCCGTCCCCTAATCCTCACCCGTACGCTAACACTAACCCGCGCCCTCTCACGTACGCTCCCCCTAAAACGTTGGCGTACCCTCCCGTGGACCCTAAACCGTCCCCGTCCCCTAACCCTAACCCTAGCCCGAACCATAACCATAACCCTTCCCCGAAACCTGACCTTCACCGGTCCCCTAATCCTAACCCGTACGCTAACACTAACCCGCGCCCTCACACCTACGCTCCCCCTAAAGCGTTGTCGTACCCTCCACTGGACCCTAAACCGTCCCCGTCCCCTAACCCTAACCCTAGCCCGAACCCTAACACTACCCCTTCCCCGAAGCCTGACACTCACCCGTCCCCTAATCCTCGCCCGTACGCTAACACTAACCCGCGCCCTCACACGTACGCTCCCCCTAAAGCGTTGTCGTACCCTCCCCTGGACCCTAACCCGTCCCCGTCCCCTAACCCTAACCCTAGCCCGAACCCTAACCATAACCCTTCCCCGAAGCCTGACCCTCACCCGTCCCCAAATTCTAACCCGTACGCTAACACTAACCCGCGCCCTCACACGTACGCTCCCTGTAAAGCGTTGTTGTACCCTCCGCTGGACCCCAAACCGTCCCCGTCCCCTAACCCTAACCCTAGCTCGAACCCTAACCCTAACCATTCCCCGAAGCCTGACCCTCATCCGTCCCCTAATCCTAACCCGTACGCTAACACTAACCCACGCCCTCACACGTACGCTCCCCCTAAAACGTTGTCGTACCCTCCCCTGAACCCTAAACCGTCCCCGTCCCCTAACCCTAACCGTAGCCCGAACCCTAACCCTAACCCTTCCCCGAAGCCTGACCCTCACCCGTACCCTAATCCTCACCCGTACGCTAACACTAACCCGCCCCCTCACACGTACGCTCCCCCTAAAACGTTGTCGTACCCTCTCCTGGACCCTAAACCGTCCCCATCCCCTAACCCTAACCCTAGCCCGAACCCTAACCCTAATCCTGCCCCGAAGCCTGACCCTCACCCGTCCCCTAATCCTCACCCGTACGCTAACACTAACCCGCGCCCTCACACGTACGCTCCCCCTAAAGCGTTGTCGTACCCTCCCCTGGACCCTAAACCGTCCCCGTCCCCTAACACTAAACCTAGCCCGAACCCTAACCCTAACCCTTCCCCGAAGCCTGACCCTCACCCGTCCCCTAATCCTAACCCGTACGCTAACAGTAACCCGCGCCCTCACACGTACGCTCCCCCTAAAGCGTTGTCGTACCCTCCCCTGGACCCTAAACCGTTCCCGTCCCCTAACCCTAACCCTAGCCCGAACCCTAACCCTAACCCTTCCCCGAAGCCTGACCCTCACCCGTCCCCTAATCCTAACCAGTACGCTAACACTAACCCGCGCCCTCACACGTACGCTCCCCCTAAAACGTTGTCGTACCCTCCCCTGGACCCTAAACCGTCCCCGTCCCCAACCCTAACCCTACCCCGAACCCTAACCCTAACCCTTCCCCGAAGCCTGACACTCACCCGTCCCCTAATCCTAACCCGTACGCTAACACTAACCCGCGCACTCACACGTACGCTCCCCCTAAAGCGTTGTCGTACCCTCCCCTGGACCCTAAACCGTCCCCGTCCCCTAACCCTAACCCTAGCCCGAACCCTAACCCTAACCATTCCCCGAAGCCTGACCCTCACCCGTCCCCTAATCCTAACCCGTACGCTAACACTAACCCGCGCCCTCACACGTACGCTCCCCCTAAAGCGTTGTCGTACCCTCACCTGGACCCTAAACCGTCCCCGTCCCCTAACCCTAAACCTAGCCCGAACCCTAACCCTAACCCTTCCCCGAAGCCTGACCCTCACCCGTCCCCTAATCCTAACCCGTACGCTAACACTAACCCGCGCCCTCACACGTACGCTCCCCCTAAAGCGTTGTCGTACCCTCCCCTGGACCCTAAACCGTCCCCGTCCCCTAACACTAACCCTAGCCCGAACCCTAACCCTAACCCTTCCTCCAAGCCTGACCTTCACCCGTCCCCTAATCCTAAGCCGTACGCTAACACTAACCCGCGCCCTCACACGTACGCTCCCCCTAAAGCGTTGTCGTACCCTCCACTGGACCCTAAACCGTCCCAGTCCCCTAACCCTAACCCTAGCCCGAACCCTAACACTACCCCTTCCCCGAAGCCTGACCCTCACCCGTCCCCTAATCCTCGCCCGTACGCTAACACTAACCCGCGCCCTCACACGTACGCTCCCCCTAAAGCGTTGTCGTACCCTCCCCTGGACCCTAAACCGTCCCCGTCCCCTAACCCTAACCCTAGCCCGAACCCTAACCATAACCCTTCCCCGAAGCCTGACCCTCACCCGTCCCCTAATTCTAACCCGTACTCTAACACTAACCCGCGCCCTCACACGTACGCTCCCCCTAAAGCGTTGTCGTACCCTCCCCTGGACCCTAAACCATCCCCGTCCCCTAACCCTAACCCTAGCCCGAACCCTAACCCTAACCCTTCCCCGAAGCCTGACCCTAACCCGTCCCCTAATCCTAACCTGAACGCTAACACTAACCCGCGCCCTCACACGTACGCTCCCCCTAAAGCGTTGTCGTACCCTCCCCTGGACCCTAAACCGTCCCCGTCCCCTAACCCTAACCCTAGCCCGAACCCTAACCCTAACCACTCCCCGAAACCTGACCCTGACATGTCCCCTAATCCTAACCCGTACGCTAACACTAACCCGCGCCCTCACACGTACGCTCCCCATAAAGCGTTGTCGTACCCTCCCCTGAACCCTAAACCGTCCCCGTCCCCTAACCCTAACCCTAGCCCGAACCCTAACCCTAACCCTTCCCCGAAGTCTGACCCTCACCAGTGCCCTAATCCTAACACGTACGCTAACACTAACCCGCGCCCTCACACGTACGCTCCCCCTAAAGCGTTGTCGTACCCTCCCCTGGACCCTAAACCGTCCCCGTCCCCAACCCTAACCCTACCCCGTACCCTAACCCTAACCCTTCCCCGAAGCCTGACCCTCACCCGTCCCCTAATCCTAACCCGTACGCTAACACTAACCCGCGCCCTCACACGTACGCTCCCCCTAAAGCGTTGTCGTACCCTCCCCTGGACCCTAAACCGTCCCCGTCCCCTAACCCTAACCCTAGCCCGAACCCTAACCCTAACACTTCCCCGAAGCCTGACCCTCACCCGTCCCCTAATCCTAACCAGTACGCTAACACTAACCCGCACCCTCACACGTACGCACCCCTAAAGCGTTGTCGTACCCTCCCCTGAACCCTAAACCGTCCCCGTCCCCTAACCCTAACCCTAGCCGGAACCCTAAACCTAAACCTTCCCCGAAGCCTGACCCTCACCCGTCCCCTAATCCTAACCCGTACGCTAACACTAACCCGCGCCCTGACACGTACGCTCCCCCTAAAGCGTTGTCGTACTCTCCCCTGAACCCTAAACCGTCTCCGTTCCCTAACCCTAACCCTAGCCGGAACCCTAACTCTAAACCTTCCCCGAAGCCTGACCCTCACCCGTCCCCTAATCCTAACCCGTACGCTAACACTAACCCGCGCCCTCACACGTACGCTCCCCCTAAACCGTTGTCGTACCCTCCCCTGGACCCTAAACCGTCCCCGGCCCCAACCCTAACCCTAGCCCGAACCCTAACCCTAACCCTTCCCCGAAGCCTGACCCTCACCCGTACCCTAATCCTAACCCGTACGCTAACACTAACCCGCACCCTCACACGTACGCTCCCCCTAAAGCGTTGTTGTACCCTCCCCTGGACCCTAAAACGTCCCCGTCCCCAACCCTAACCCTAGCCCGAACCCTAACCCTAACCCTTCCCCGAAGCCTGACCCTCACCCGTCCCCTAATCCTAACCCGTACGCTAACACTAACCCGCGCCCTCACACGTACGCTCCCCCTAAAGCGTTGTCGTACCCTCCCCTGGACCCTAAACCGTCCCCGTCCCCTAACCCTAACCCTAGCCCGAACCCTAACCCTAACCCTTCCCCGAAGCCTGACCCTCACCCGTCCCCTAATCCTAACCCGTACGCTAAGACTACCACGCGCCCTCACACGTACGCTCCCCCTAAAGCGTTGTTGTACCCTCCCCTGGACCCTAAACCGTCCCCGTCCCCTAACCCTAACCCTAGCCCGAACCCTAACCCTAAAACTTCCCCGAAGCCTGACCCTCACCCGTCCCCTATTCCTAAACCGTACGCTAACACTAACCCGCGCCCTCATGCGTACGCTCCCCCTAAAGTGTTGTCGTACCCTCCCCTGGACCCTAAACCGTCCCCGTCCCCTAACCCTAACCCTAGCCCGAATCCTAACCCTAACCCTTCCCCGAAGCCTGACTCTCACCCGTCCCCTAATCCTAACCCGTACGCTAAAACTAACCCGCGCCCTCACACGTACGCTCCTCCTAAAGCGTTGTCGTACCCTCCCCTGGACCCCAAACCATCCCCGTCCCCTAACCCTAACCCTAGCCCGAACCCTAAGCCTAACCCTTCCCCGAAGCCTGACCCTCACCCGTCCCCTAATCCTAACCCGTACGGTAACACTAACCCGCGCCCTCACACGTACGCTCCCCCTAAAGCGTTGTCGTACCCTCCCCTGGACCCCAAACCGTCCCCGTCCCCTAACCCTAGCCCGAACCCTAACCCTAACCCTTCCCCGAAGACTGACCCTCACCCGTCCCCTATTTCTAACCCGTACGCTAACACTAACCCGCGCCCTCACACGTACGCTCCCCCTAAAGCGTTGTCGTACCCTCCCCTGGACCCTAAACCGTCCCCGTCCCCTAACCCTAACCCTAGCCCGAACCCTAACCCTAACCCTTCCCCGAAGCCTGACCCTCACCGGTCCCCTAATCCTAACCCGTACGCTAACACTAACCCGTGCCCTCACACGTACGCTCCCCCTAAAGCGTTGTCGTACCCTCCTCTGGACCCTAAACCGTCCCCGTCCCCTAACCCTAACCCTATCCCGAACCCTAACCCTAACCCTTCCCCGAAGCCTGACCCTCACCCGTCCCCTAATCCTAACCCGTACGCTAACACTAACCCGCGCCCTCACACGTACGCACCCCCTAAAGCGTTGTCGTACCCTCCCCTGGACCCTAAACCGTCACCGTCCCCTAACCCTAACCCTAACCCGAACCCTAACCCTAACCCTTCCCCGAAACCTGACCCTCCCCCGTCCCATAATCCTAACCCGTACGCTAACACTAACCCGCGCCCTCACACGTACGCTCCCCCTAACGCGTTGTCATCCCCTCCCCTGGACCCTAAACCGTCCCCGTCCCCTAACCCTAACCCAAGCCCGAACCCTAACCCTAACCCATCCCCGAAGCCTGACCCTCACCCGTCCCCTAATCCTCACCCGTACGCTAACACTAACCCGCGCCCTCTCACGTACGCTCCCCCTAAAACGTTGGCGTACCCTCCCGTGGACCCTAAACCGTCCCCGTCCCCTAACCCTAACCCTAGCCCGAACCCTAACCATAACCCTTCCCCGAAACCTGACCTTCACCGGTCCCCTAATCCTAACCCGTACGCTAACACTAACCCGCGCCCTCACACCTACGCTCCCCCTAAAGCGTTGTCGTACCCTCCACTGGACCCTAAACCGTCCCCGTCCCCTAACCCTAACCCTAGCCCGAACCCTAACACTACCCCTTCCCCGAAGCCTGACCCTCACCCGTCCCCTAATCCTCGCCCGTACGCTAACACTAACCCGCGCCCTCACACGTACGCTCCCCCTAAAGCGTTGTCGTACCCTCCCCTGGACCCTAACCCGTCCCCGTCCCCTAACCCTAACCCTAGCCCGAACCCTAACCATAACCCTTCCCCGAAGCCTGACCCTCACCCGTCCCCAAATTCTAACCCGTACGCTAACACTAACCCGCGCCCTAACACGTACGCTCCCCCTAAAGCGTTGTCGTACCCTCCCCTGGACCCTAAACCGTCCCCGTCTCCTAACCCTAACCCTAGCCCGAACCCTAACCCTAACCCTTCCCCGAAGCCTGACCCTAACCCGTCCCCTAATTCTAACCTGTACGCTAACACTAACCCGCGCCCTCACACGTACGCTCCCCCTAAAGCGTTGTCGTACCCTCCCCTGGACCCTAAACCGTCCCCGTCCCCTAACCCTAACCCTAGCCCGAACCCTAACCCTAACCCTTCCCCGAAGCCTGACCCTCAACCGTCCCCTAATCCTAACCCGTACGCTAACACTAACACGCGCCCTCACACGTACGCTCCCCCTAAATCGTTGTCGTACCCTCCTCTGGACCCTAAACCGTCCCCGTACCCTAACCCTAAACCTAGCCCGAACCCTAACCCTAACACTTCCCCGAAGCCTGACCCTCACCCGTCCCCTAATCCTAAACCGTACGCTCACACTAACCCGCGCCCTCACACGTACGCTCCCTCTAAAGCGTTGTCGTACCCTCCGCTGGACCCCAAACCGTCCCCGTCCCCTAACCCTAACCGTAGCTCGAACCCTAACCCTAACCACTCCCCGAAGCCTGACCCTCACTCGTCCCCTAATCCTAACCCGTACGATAACACTAACCCGCGCCCTCACACGTACGCTCCCCCTAAAGCGTTGTCGTACCCTCCCCTGAACCCTAAACCGTCCCCGTCCCCTAACTCTAACCCTAGCCCGAACCCTAACCCTAACCCTTCCCCGAAGCCTGACCCTCACCCGTGCCCTAATCCTAACCCGTACGCTAACACTAACCCGCACCCTCACACGTACGCTCCCCCTAAAGCGTTGTCGTACCCTCCCCTGGACCCTAAACCGTCCCCGTCCCCTATCCCTAACCCTAGCCCGAATCCTAAACCTAACCCTTCCCCGAAGCCTGACCCTCACCCGTCCCCTAATCCTCACCCGTACGCTAACACTAACCCGCGCCCTCACACGTACGCTCCCCCTAAAGCGTTGTCGTACCCTCCCCTGGACCCTAAACAGTCCCCGTCCCCAACCGTAACCCTACCCCGAACCCTAACCCTAACCCTTCCCCGAAGCCTGACACTCACCCGTCCCCTAATCCTAACCCGTACCCTAACACTAACCCGCGCACTCACACGTACGCTCCCCCTAAAGCGTTGTCGTACTCTCCCCTGGACCCTAAACCGTTCCCGTCCCCTAACCCTAACCCTAGCCCGAACCCTAACCCTAAACCTTCCCCGAAGCCTGACCCTCACCCGTCCCCTAATCCTAACCCGTACGCTAACACTAACCCGCGCCCTCACACGTACGCTCCCCCTAAAGCGTTGTCGTACCCTCCCCTGGACCCTAAACCGTCCCCGTCCCCAACCCTAACCCTACCCCGAACCCTAACCCTAACCCTTCCCCGAAGCCTGACCCTCACCCGTCCCCTAATCCTAACCCGTACGCTAACACTAACCCGCGCCCTCACACGTACGCTCCCCCTAAAGCGTTGTTGTACCCTCCCTTGGACCCTAAACCGTCCCCGTCCCCTAACCCTAACCCTAGCCCGAACCCTAACCCTAACACTACCCCGAAGCCTGACCCTCACCCGTCCCCTAATCCTAACCAGTACGCTAACACTAACCCGCGCCCTCACACGTACGCACCCCTGAAGCGTTGTCGTACCCTCCCCTGGACCCTAAACCGTCCCCGTCCCCTAACCCTAACCCTAGCCCGAACCCTAACCCTAAAACTTCCCCGAAGCCTGACCCTCACCCGTCCCCTAATCCTCACCCGTACGCTAACACTAACCCGCGCCCTCACACGTACGCTCCCCCTAAAGCGTTGTCGTACCCTCCCCTGGACCCTAAACCGTCCCCGTCCCCTAACCCTAACCGTAGCCCGAACCCTAACCCTAACCCTTCCCCGAAGCCTGACCCTCACCCGTCCCCTAATCCTAACCCGTACGCTAACACTAACCCGTGCCCTCACACGTACGCTCCCCCTAAAGCGTTGTCGTACCCTCCCCTGGACCCTAAACCGTCCCCATCCCCTATCCCTAACCCTAGCCCGAACCCTAACCCTAACCCATCCCCGAAGCCTGACCCTCACCCGTCCCCTAATCCTCACTCGTACGCTCACACTAACCGGCGCCCTCACACGTACGCTCTCCCTAAAGCGTTGTCGTACCCTCCCCTGGACCCTAAACCGTCCCCGTCCCCTAACCCTAACCCTAGCCGGAAACCTAACCCTAAACCTTCCCCGAAGCCTGACCCTCACCCGTCCCCTAATCCTAACCCGTACGCTAACACTAACCCGCGCCCTCACACGTACGCTCCCCCTAAAGCGTTGTCGTACCCTCCCCTGGACCCTAAACCGTTCCCTTCCCCTAACCCTAGCCCGAACCCTAACCCTAAACCTTCCCCGAAGCCTGACCCTCACCCGTCCCCTAATCCTAACCTGTACGCTAACACTAACCCGTGCCCTCACGCGTTCGCTCCACCTAAAGCGTTGTCGTACCCTCCCCTGGACCCTTAACAGTCCCCGTCCCCTAACCCTAACCCTAGCCCGAACCCTAACCCTAACGCTTCCCCGAAGCCTGACCCTCACCCGTCCCCTAATCCTAACCCGTACGCTAACACTAACCCGCGCCCTCACACGTACGCTCCCTGTAAAGCGTTGTTGTACCCTCCGCTGGACCCCAAACCGTCCCCGTCCCCTAACCCTAACCCTAGCTCGAACCCTAACCCTAACCATTCCCCGAAGCCTGACCCTCATCCGTCCCCTAATCCTAACCCGTACGCTAACAGTAACCCGCGCCCTCACACGTACGCTCCCCCTAAAGCGTTGTCGTACCCTCCCCTGGACCCTAAACCGTTCCCGTCCCCTAACCCTAACCCTAGCCCGAACCCTAACCCTAAACCTTCCCCGAAGCCTGACCCTCACCCGTCCCCTAATCCTAACCAGTACGCTAACACTAACCCGCGCCCTCACACGTACGCTCCCCCTAAAACGTTGTCGTACCCTCCCCTGATCCCTAAACCGTCCCCGTCCCCAACCCTAACCCTACCCCGAACCCTAACCCTAACCCTTCCCCGAAGCCTGACACTCACCCGTCCCCTAATCCTAACCCGTACGCTAACACTAACCCGCGCACTCACACGTACGCTCCCCCTAAAGCGTTGTCGTACCCTCCCCTGGACCCTAAACCGTCCCCGTCCCCTAACCCTAACCCTAGCCCGAACCCTAACCCTAACCATTCCCCGAAGCCTGACCCTCACCCGTCCCCTAATCCTAACCCGTACGCTAACACTAACCTGCGCCCTCACACGTACGCTCCCCCTAAAGCGTTGTCGTACCCTCCCCTGGACCCTAAACCGTCCCCGTCCCCTAACACTAACCCTAGCCCGAACCCTAACCCTAACCCTTCCTCCAAGCCTGACCTTCACCCGTCCCCTAATCCTAAGCCGTACGCTAACACTAACCCGCGCCCTCACACGTACGCTCCCCCTAAAGCGTTGTCGTACCCTCCACTGGACCCTAAACCGTCCCAGTCCCCTAACCCTAACCCTAGCCCGAACCCTAACACTACCCCTTCCCCGAAGCCTGACCCTCACCCGTCCCCTAATCCTCGCCCGTACGCTAACACTAACCCGCGCCCTCACACGTACGCTCCCCCTAAAGCGTTGTCGTACCCTCCCCTGGACCCTAAACCGTCCCCGTCCCCTAACCCTAACCCTAGCCCGAACCCTAACCATAACCCTTCCCCGAAGCCTGACCCTCACCCGTCCCCTAATTCTAACCCGTACGCTAACACTAACCCGCGCCCTCACACGTACGCTCCCCCTAAAGCGTTGTCGTACCCTCCCCTGGACCCTAAACCATCCCCGTCCCCTAACCCTAACCCTAGCCCGAACCCTAACCCTAACCCTTCCCCGAAGCCTGACCCTAACCCGTCCCCTAATCCTAACCTGTACGCTAACACTAACCCGCGCCCTCACACGTACGCTCCCCCTAAAGCGTTGTCGTACCCTCCCCTGGACCCTAAACCGTCCCCGTCCCCTAACCCTAACCCTAGCCCGAACCCTAACCCTAACCCTTCCCCGAAGCCTGACCCTCACCCGTCCCCTAATCCTAACCCGTACGCTAACACTAACCCGCGCACTCACACGTACGCTCCCCCTAAAGCGTTGTCGTACACTCCTCTGGACCCTAAACCGTCCCCGTACCCTAACCCTAAACCTAGCCCGAACCCTAACCCTAACCCTTCCCAGAAGCCTGACCCTCACCCGTCCCCTAATCCTAAACCGTACGCTAACACTAACCCGCGCCCTCACACGTACGCTCGCTCTAAAGCGTTGTCGTACCCTCCGCTGGACCCCAAACCGTCCCCGTCCCCTAACCCTAACCGTAGCTCGAACCCTAACCCTAACCACTCCCCGAAACCTGACCCTGACACGTCCCCTAATCCTAACCCGTACGCTAACACTAACCCGCGCCCTCACACGTACGCTCCCCATAAAGCGTTGTCGTACCCTCCCCTGGACCCTAAACCTTCCCCGTCCCCTAACGCTAACCCTAGCCCGAACCCTAACCCTAAACTTTCCCTGAAGCCTGACCCTCACCCGTCCCCTAATCCTCAACCGTACGCTAACACTAACCCGCGCCCTCACACGTACGCACCCCCTAAAGCGTTGTCGTACCCTCCCCTGGACCCTAAACCGTCCCCGTCTCCTAACCCTAACCCTAGCCCGAACCCTAACCCTAACCCTTCCCCGAAGCCTGACACTCACCCGTCACCTAATCCTAAGCCGTACGCTAACACTAACCCGCGCCCTCACACGTACGCTCCCCCTAAAGCGTTGTCGTACCCTCCCCTGGACCCTAAACCGTCCCCGTCCCCTAACCCTAACCCTAGCCCGAACCCTAACCCTAACCCTTCACCGAAGCCTGACACTCACACATCCCCTAATCCTAAGCCGTACGCTAACACTATCCCGCGCCCTCACACGTACGCTCCCCCTAAAGCGTTGTCGTACCCTCCCCTGGACCCTAAACCGTCCCCGTCCCCTAACCCTAACCCTAGCCCGAACCCTAACCCTAAGCCTTTCCCGAAGCCTGACACTCACCCGTCCACTAATCCTAAGCCGTTCGCTAACACTAACCCACGCCCTCACATGTACACTCCCCCTAAAGCGTTGTCGTACCCTCCCCTGGACCCTAAACCGTCCCCGTCCCCTAACCCTAACCCTAGCCCGAACCCTAACCCTAACCCTTCCCCGAAGCCTGACCCTCACCCGTACCCTAATCCTAAGCCGTACGCTAACACTAACCCACGCCCTCACACGTACGCTTCCCCTAAAGCGTTGTCGTACACTCCCCTGGACCCTAAACTCTCCCCGTCCCCTAACCCTAACCCTAGCCCGAACCCTAACCCTAAAATTTCCCTGAAGCCTGACCCTCACCCGTCCCCTAATCCTCAACCGTACGCTAACACTATCCCGCGCCCTCACGTGTACGCTCCCCCTAAAGCGTTGTCATACCCTCCCCTGGACCCTAAACCGTCCCCGTCCCCTAACCCTAACCCTAGCCCGAGCCCTAACCCTAAACCTTCCCTGAAGCCTGACCCTCACCCGTCCCCTAATCCTAACCCGTACGCTAACACTAACCCGCGCCCTCACACGTACGCTCCCCCTAAAGCATTGTCGTACCCTCCCCTGGACCCTAAACCGTCCCCGTCCCCTAACCCTAACCCTAGCCCGAACCCTAACCCTAAGCCTTCCCCGAAGCCTGACACTCACCCGTCCCCTAATCCTAAGCCGTTCGCTAACACTAACCCACGCCCTCACACGTACGCTCCCCCTAAAGCGTTGTCTTACCCTCCCCTGGACCCTAAACTGTCCCCGTTCCCTAACCCTAACCCTAGACCGAACCCTAACCCTAAACCTTCCCCGAAGCCTGACCCTCACCCGTCCCCTAATCCTAAGCCGTACGCTAACACTAACCCGCGCCCTCACGCATACGCTCCCCCTAAAGCGTTGTCGTACCGTCCCCTGGACCCTAAACCGTCCCCGTCCCCTAACCCTAACCCTAGACTGAACCCTAACACTAACTCTTCCTCGAAGCCTGACCCTCACCCGTCCCATAATCCTAACCCGTACGCTAACACTAACCCGTGCCATCACACGTACGCTCCCCCTAAAGCGTTGTCGTACCCTCCCCTGGACCCTAAACCGTCCCCGTCCCCTAACCCTAACTCTAGCCCGAACCCTAACCCTAACCCTTCCCCGAAGCCTGACCCTCACCCGTCCCCTAATCCTAACCCGTACGCTAACACTAACCCGCGCCCTCACACGTACGCTCCCCCTAAAGCGTTGTCGTACCCTCCCCTGGACCCTAAACCGTCCCCGTCCCCTAACCCCAACCCTAGCCCGAACCCTAACCCTAACCCTTCCCCGAAGCCTGACCCTCTCCCGTTCCCTAATACTAACCCGTACGCTAACACTAACACGCGCCCTCACACGTACGCTCCCCCTAAAGCGTTGTCGTACCCTCCCCTGGACCCTAAACCGTTCCCTTCCCCTAACCCTAGCCCGAACCCTAACCCTAAACCTTCCCCGAAGCCTGACCCTCACCCGTCCCCTAATCCTAACCTGTACGCTAACACTAACCCGTGCCCTCACGCGTTCGCTCCACCTAAAGCGTTGTCGTACCCTCCCCTGGACCCTTAACAGTCCCCGTCCCCTAACCCTAACCCTAGCCCGAACCCTAACCCTAACGCTTCCCCGAAGCCTGACCCTCACCCGTCCCCTAATCCTAACCCGTACGCTAACACTAACCCGCGCCCTCACACGTACGCTCCCTGTAAAGCGTTGTTGTACCCTCCGCTGGACCCCAAACCATCCCCGTCCCCTAACCCTAACCCTAGCCCGAACCCTAACCCTAACCATTCCCCGAAGCCTGACCCTCATCCGTCCCCTAATCCTAACCCGTACGCTAACACTAACCCGCGCCCTCACACGTACGCTCCCCCTAAAACGTTGTCGTACCCTCCCCTGAACCCTAAACCGTCCCCGTCCCCTAACCCTAACCGTCTCCCAAACCCTAACCCTAACCCTTCCCCGAAGCCTGACCCTCACCCGTACCCTAATCCTCACCCGTACGCTAACACTAACCCGCGCCCTCACACGTACGCTCCCCCTAAAACGTTGTCGTACCCTCTCCTGGACCCTAAACCGTCCCCGTCCCCTAACCCTAACCCTAGCCCGAACCCTATCCCTAATCCTTCCCCGAAGCCTGACCCTCACCCGTCCCCTAATCCTCACCCGTACGCTAACACTAACCCGCGCCCTCACATGTACGCTCCCCCTAAAGCGTTGTCGTACCCTCCCCTGGACCCTAAACCGTCCCCGTCCCCTAACACTAAACCTAGCCCGAACCCTAACCCTAACCCTTCCCCGAAGCCTGACCCTCACCCGTCCCCTAATCCTAACCCGTACGCTAACAGTAACCCGTGCCCTCACACGTACGCTCCCCCTAAAGCGTTGTCGTACCCTCCCCTGGACCCTAAACCGTTCCCGTCCCCTAACCCTAACCCTAGCCCGAACCCTAACCCTAACCCTTCCCCGAAGCCTGACCCTCACCCGTCCCCTAATCCTAACCCGTACGCTAACACTAACCCGCGCCCTCACACGTACGCTCCACCTAAAACGTTGTCGTACCCTCCCCTGGACCCTAAACCGTCCCCGTCCCCAACCCTAACCCTACCCCGAACCCTAACCCTAACCCTTCCCCGAAGCCTGACACTCACCCGTCCCCTAATCCTAACCCGTACGCTAACACTAACCCGCGCACTCACACGTACGCTCCCCCTAAAGCGTTGTCGTACCCTCCCCTGGACCCTAAACCGTCCCCGTCCCCTAACCCTAACCCTAGCCCGAACCCTAACCCTAACCATTCCCCGAAGCCTGACCCTCACCCGTCCCCTAATCCTAACCCGTACGCTAACACTAACCTGCGCCCTCACACGTACGCTCCCCCTAAAGCGTTGTCGTACCCTCCTCTGAACCCTAAACCGTCCCAGTCACCTAACCCTAACCCTAGCCCGAACCCTAACCCTAACCCTTCCCCGAAGCCTGACCCTCACCCGTCCCCTAATCCTAACCCGTACGCTAACACTAACCCGCGCCCTCACACGTACGCTCCCCCTAAAGCGTTGTCGTACCCTCACCTGGACCCTAAACCGTCCCCGTCCCCTAACCCTAAACCTAGCCCGAACCCTAACCCTAACCCTTCCCCGAAGCCTGACCCTCACCCGTCCCCTAATCCTAACCCGTACGCTAACACTAACCCGCGCCCTCACACGTACGCTCCCCCTAAAGCGTTGTCGTACCCTCCCCTGGACCCTAAACCGTCCCCGTCCCCTAACACTAACCCTAGCCCGAACCCTAACCCTAACCCTTCCTCCAAGCCTGACCTTCACCCGTCCCCTAATCCTAAGCCGTACGCTAACACTAACGCGCGCCCTCACACGTACGCTCCCCCTAAAGCGTTGTCGTACCCTCCACTGGACCCTAAACCGTCCCAGTCCCCTAACCCTAACCCTAGCCCGAACCCTAACACTACCCCTTCCCCGAAGCCTGACCCTCACCCGTCCCCTAATCCTCGCCCGTACGCTAACACTAACCCGCGCCCTCACACGTACGCTCCCCCTAAAGCGTTGTCGTACCCTCCCCTGGACCCTAAACCGTCCCCGTCCCCTAACCCTAACCCTAGCCCGTACCCTAACCATAACCCTTCCCCGAAGCCTGACCCTCACCCGTCCCCTAATTCTAACCCGTACGCTAACACTAACCCGCGCCCTCACACGTACGCTCCCCCTAAAGCGTTGTCGTACCCTCCCCTGGACCCTAAACCATCCCCGTCCCCTAACCCTAACCCTAGCCCGAACCCTAACCCTAACCCTTCCCCGAAGCCTGACCCTAACCCGTCCCCTAATCCTAACCTGTACGCTAACACTAACCCGCGCCCTCACACGTACGCTCCCCCTAAAGCGTTGTCGTACCCTCCCCTGGACCCTAAACCGTCCCCGTCCCCTAACCCTAACCCTAGCCCGAACCCTAACCCTAACCCTTCCCCGAAGCCTGACCCTCACCCGTCCCCTAATCCTAACCCGTACGCTAACACTAACCCGCGCACTCACACGTACGCTCCCCCTAAAGCGTTGTCGTACACTCCTCTGGACCCTAAACCGTCCCCGTACCCTAACCCTAAACCTAGCCCGAACCCTAACCCTAACCCTTCCCCGAAGCCTGACCCTCACCCGTCCCCTAATCCTAACCCGTACGCTAACACTAACCCGCGCCCTCACACGTACGCTCCCCCTAAAGCGTTGTCGTACCCTCCCCTGGACCCTAAACCGTCCCCGTCCCCTAACCCTAACCCTAGCCCGAACCCTAACCCTAACACTTCCCCGAAGCCTGACCCTCACCCGTCCCCTAATCCTAACCAGTACGCTAACACTAACCCGCGCCCTCACACGTACGCACCCCTAAAGCGTTGTCGTACCCTCCCATGAACCCTAAACCGTCCCCGTCCCCTAACCCTAACCCTAGCCGGAACCCTAAACCTAAACCTTCCCCGAAGCCTGACCCTCACCCGTCCCCTAATCCTAACCCGTACGCTAACACTAACCCGCGCCCTGACACGTACGCTCCCCCTAAAGTGTTGTCGTACTCTCCCCTGAACCCTAAACCGTCTCCGTTCCCTAACCCTAACCCTAGCCGGAACCCTAACTCTAAACCTTCCCCGAAGCCTGACACTCACCCGTCCCCTAATCCTAACCCGTACGCTAACACTAACCCGCGCCCTCACACGTACGCTCCCCCTAAACCGTTGTCGTACCCTCCCCTGGACCCTAAACCGTCCCCGGCCCCAACCCTAACCCTAGCCCGAACCCTAACCCTAACCCTTCCCCGAAGCCTGACCCTCACCCGTACCCTAATCCTAACCCGTACGCTAACACTAACCCGCGCCCTCACACGTACGCTCCCCCTAAAGCGTTGTCGTACCCTCCCCTGAACCCTAAACCGTCCCCGTCCCCTAACCCTAACCCTAGCCCGAACCCTAACCCTAACCCTTCCCCGAAGCCTGACCCTCACCCGTCCCCTAATCCTAACCCGTACGCTAAGACTACCACGCGCCCTCACACGTACGCTCCCCCTAAAGTGTTGTTGTACCCTCCCCTGGACCCTAAACCGTCCCCGTCCCCTAACCCTAACCCTAGCCCGAACCCTAACCCTAACCCTTCCCCGAAGCCTGACCCTCACACGTCCCCTATTCCTAAACCGTACGCTAACACTAACCCGCGCCCTCATGCGTACGCTCCCCCTAAAGTGTTGTCGTACCCTCCCCTGGACCCTAAACCGTCCCCGTCCCCTAACCCTAACCCTAGCCCGAATCCTAACCCTAACCCTTCCCCGAAGCCTGACTCTCACCCGTCCCCTAATCCTAACCCGTACGCTAAAACTAACCCGCGCCCTCACACGTACGCTCCTCCTAAAGCGTTGTCGTACCCTCCCCTGGACCCCAAACCGTCCCCGTCCCCTAACCCTAACCCTAGCCCGAACCCTAAGCCTAACCCTTCCCCGAAGCCTGACCCTCACCCGTCCCCTAATCCTAACCCGTACGGTAACACTAACCCGCGCCCTCACACGTACGCTCCCCCTAAAGCGTTGTCGTACCCTCCCCTGGACCCCAAACCGTCCCCGTCCCCTAACCCTAGCCCGAACCCTAACCCTAACCCTTCCCCGAAGACTGACCCTCACCCGTCCCCTATTTCTAACCCGTACGCTAACACTAACCCGCGCCCTCACACGTACGCTCCCCCTAAAGCGTTGTCGTACCCTCCCCTGGACCCTAAACCGTCCCCGTCCCCTATCCCTAACCCTAGCCCGAACCCTAACCCTAACCCTTCCCCGAAGCCTGACCCTCACCGGTCCCCTAATCCTAACCCGTACGCTAACACTAACCCGTGCCCTCACACGTACGCTCCCCCTAAAGCGTTGTCGTACCCTCCTCTGGACCCTAAACCGTCCCCGTCCCCTAACCCTAACCCTATCCCGAACCCTAACCCTAACCCTTCCCCGAAGCCTGACCCTCACCCGTCCCCTAATCCTAACCCGTACGCTAACACTAACCCGCGCCCTCACACGTACGCACCCCCTAAAGCGTTGTCGTACCCTCCCCTGGACCCTAAACCGTCACCGTCCCCTAACCCTAACCCTAGCCCGAACCCTAACCCTAACCCTTCTCCGAAGCCTGACCCTCACCCGTTCCCTAATCCTAAGCCGTACGATAACACTAACGCGCGCCCTCACACGTACGCTCCCTCTAAAGCGTTGTCGTACCCTCCCCTGGACCCTAAACCGTCCCCGTCCCCTAACCCTAACCCTAGCCCGAACCCTAACCATAACCCTTCCCCGAAGCCTGACCTTCACCGGTCCCCTAATCCTAACCCGTACGCTAACACTAACCCGCGCCCTCACACCTACGCTCCCCCTAAAGCGTTGTCGTACCCTCCCGTGGACCCTAAACCGTCCCCGTCCCCTAACCCTAACCCTAGCCCGAACCCTAACCCTAACCCTTCCTCGAAGCCTGACCCTCACCCGTCCCCTAATCCTAACCCGTACGCTAACACTAACCCGCGCCCTCACACGTACGCTCCCCCTAAAGCGTTGTCGTAAACTCCCCTGGACCCTAAACCGTCCCCGACCCCTAACCCTAACCCTAGCCCGAACCCTAAACCTAACCCTTCCCCGAAGCCTGACCCTCACGCGTCCCCTAATCCTAAGCCGTACGCTAAGACTAATCCGCGCCCTCACACGTACGCTCCCCCTAAAGCGTTGTCGTACCCTCCCCTGGACCCTAAACCGTCCCCGTTCCCTAACCCTAACCCTAGCCGGAACCCTAACCCTAACCCTTCCCCGAAGCCTGACCCTCACCCGTCCCCTAATCCTCACTCGTACGCTAACACTAACCCGCGCCCTCACACGTACGCTCCCCCTAAAGCATTGTCGTACCCTCCCCTGGACCCTAAACCGTCCCCGTCCCCTAACCCTAACCCAAGCCCGAACCCTAACCCTAACCCATCCCCGAAGCCTGACCCTCACCCGTCCCCTAATCCTCACCCGTACGCTAACACTAACCCGCGCCCTCTCACGTACGCTCCCCCTAAAGCGTTGGCGTACCCTCCCGTGGACCCTAAACCGTCCCCGTCCCCTAACCCTAACCCCAGCCCGAACCCTAACCATAACCCTTCCCCGAAACCTGACCTTCACCGGTCCCCTAATCCTAACCCGTACGCTAACACTAACCCGCGCCCTCACACCTACGCTCCCCCTAAAGCGTTGTCGTACCCTCCACTGGACCCTAAACCGTCCCCGTCCCCTAACCCTAACCCTAGCCCGAACCCTAACACTACCCCTTCCCCGAAGCCTGACCCTCACCCGTCCCCTAATCCTCGCCCGTACGCTAACACTAACCCGCGCACTCACACGTACGCTCCCCCTAAAGCGTTGTCGTACCCTCCCCTGGACCCTAAACCGTCCCCGTCCCCTAACCCTAACCCTAGCCCGAACCCTAACCCTAACCATTCCCCGAAGCCTGACCCTCACCCGTCCCCTAATCCTAACCCGTACGCTAACACTAACCTGCGCCCTCACACGTACGCTCCCCCTAAAGCGTTGTCGTACCCTCCTCTGAACCCTAAACCGTCCCAGTCACCTAACCCTAACCCTAGCCCGAACCCTAACCCTAACCCTTCCCCGAAGCCTGACCCTCACCCGTCCCCTAATCCTAACCCGTACGCTAACACTAACCCGCGCCCTCACACGTACGCTCCCCCTAAAGCGTTGTCGTACCCTCACCTGGACCCTAAACCGTCCCCGTCCCCTAACCCTAAACCTAGCCCGAACCCTAACCCTAACCCTTCCCCGAAGCCTGACCCTCACCCGTCCCCTAATCCTAACCCGTACGCTAACACTAACACGCGCCCTCACACGTACGCTCCCCCTAAAGCGTTGTCGTACCCTCCCCTGGACCCTAAACCGTCCCCGTCCCCTAACACTAACCCTAGCCCGAACCCTAACCCTAACCCTTCCCCGAAGCCTGACCCTAACCCGTCCCCTAATCCTAACCTGTACGCTAACACTAACCCGCGCCCTCACACGTACGCTCCCCCTAAAGCGTTGTCGTACCCTCCCCTGGACCCTAAACCGTCCCCGTCCCCTAACCCTAACCCTAGCCCGAACCCTAACCCTAACCCTTCCCCGAAGCCTGACCCTCACCCGTCCCCTAATCCTAACCCGTACGCTAACACTAACCCGCGCACTCACACGTACGCTCCCCCTAAAGCGTTGTCGTACACTCCTCTGGACCCTAAACCGTCCCCGTACCCTAACCCTAAACCTAGCCCGAACCCTAACCCTAACCCTTCCCCGAAGCCTGACCCTCACCCGTCCCCTAATCCTAAACCGTACGCTAACACTAACCCGCGCCCTCACACGTACGCTCGCTCTAAAGCGTTGTCGTACCCTCCGCTGGACCCCAAACCGTCCCCGTCCCCTAACCCTAACCGTAGCTCGAACCCTAACCCTAACCACTCCCCGAAACCTGACCCTGACACGTCCCCTAATCCTAACCCGTACGCTAACACTAACCCGCGCCCTCACACGTACGCTCCCCATAAAGCGTTGTCGTACCCTCCCCTGAACCCTAAACCGTCCCCGTCCCCTAACCCTAACCCTAGCCCGAACCCTAACCCTAACCCTTCCCCGAAGTCTGACCCTCACCCGTGCCCTAATCCTAACCCGTACGCTAACACTAACCCGCGCCCTCACACGTACGCTCCCCCTAAAGCGTTGTCGTACCCTCCCCTGGACCCTAAACCGTCCCCGTCCCCAACTCTAACCCTACCCCGTACCCTAACCCTAACCCTTCCCCGAAGCCTGACCCTCACCCGTCCCCTAATCCTAACCCGTACGCTAACACTAACCCGCGCCCTCACACGTACGCTCCCCCTAAAGCGTTGTCGTACCCTCCCCTGGACCCTAAACCGTCCCCGTCCCCTAACCCTAACCCTAGCCCGACCCCTAACCCTAACACTTCCCCGAAGCCTGACCCTCACCCGTCCCCTAATCCTAACCAGTACGCTAACACTAACCCGCGCCCTCACACGTACGCACCCCTAAAGCGTTGTCGTACCCTCCCATGAACCCTAAACCGTCCCCGTCCCCTAACCCTAACCCTAGCCGGAACCCTAAACCTAAACCTTCCCCGAAGCCTGACCCTCACCCGTCCCCTAATCCTAACCCGTACGCTAACACTAACCCGCGCCCTCACACGTACGCTCCCCCTAAAGCGTTGTCGTACCCTCACCTGGACCCTAAACCGTCCCCGTCCCCTAACCCTAAACCTAGCCCGAACCCTAACCCTAACCCTTCCCCGAAGCCTGACCCTCACCCGTCCCCTAATCCTAACCCGTACGCTAACACTAACACGCGCCCTCACACGTACGCTCCCCCTAAAGCGTTGTCGTACCCTCCCCTGGACCCTAAACCGTCCCCGTCCCCTAACACTAACCCTAGCCCGAACCCTAACCCTAACCCTTCCCCGAAGCCTGACCCTAACCCGTCCCCTAATCCTAACCTGTACGCTAACACTAACCCGCGCCCTCACACGTACGCTCCCCCTAAAGCGTTGTCGTACCCTCCCCTGGACCCTAAACCGTCCCCGTCCCCTAACCCTAACCCTAGCCCGAACCCTAACCCTAACCCTTCCCCGAAGCCTGACCCTCACCCGTCCCCTAATCCTAACCCGTACGCTAACACTAACCCGCGCACTCACACGTACGCTCCCCCTAAAGCGTTGTCGTACACTCCTCTGGACCCTAAACCGTCCCCGTACCCTAACCCTAAACCTAGCCCGAACCCTAACCCTAACCCTTCCCCGAAGCCTGACCCTCACCCGTCCCCTAATCCTAAACCGTACGCTAACACTAACCCGCGCCCTCACACGTACGCTCGCTCTAAAGCGTTGTCGTACCCTCCGCTGGACCCCAAACCGTCCCCGTCCCCTAACCCTAACCGTAGCTCGAACCCTAACCCTAACCACTCCCCGAAACCTGACCCTGACACGTCCCCTAATCCTAACCCGTACGCTAACACTAACCCGCGCCCTCACACGTACGCTCCCCATAAAGCGTTGTCGTACCCTCCCCTGAACCCTAAACCGTCCCCGTCCCCTAACCCTAACCCTAGCCCGAACCCTAACCCTAACCCTTCCCCGAAGTCTGACCCTCACCCGTGCCCTAATCCTAACCCGTACGCTAACACTAACCCGCGCCCTCACACGTACGCTCCCCCTAAAGCGTTGTCGTACCCTCCCCTGGACCCTAAACCGTCCCCGTCCCCAACTCTAACCCTACCCCGTACCCTAACCCTAACCCTTCCCCGAAGCCTGACCCTCACCCGTCCCCTAATCCTAACCCGTACGCTAACACTAACCCGCGCCCTCACACGTACGCTCCCCCTAAAGCGTTGTCGTACCCTCCCCTGGACCCTAAACCGTCCCCGTCCCCTAACCCTAACCCTAGCCCGACCCCTAACCCTAACACTTCCCCGAAGCCTGACCCTCACCCGTCCCCTAATCCTAACCAGTACGCTAACACTAACCCGCGCCCTCACACGTACGCACCCCTAAAGCGTTGTCGTACCCTCCCATGAACCCTAAACCGTCCCCGTCCCCTAACCCTAACCCTAGCCGGAACCCTAAACCTAAACCTTCCCCGAAGCCTGACCCTCACCCGTCCCCTAATCCTAACCCGTACGCTAACACTAACCCGCGCCCTGACACGTACGCTCCCCCTAAAGTGTTGTCGTACTCTCCCCTGAACCCTAAACCGTCTCCGTTCCCTAACCCTAACCCTAGCCGGAACCCTAACTCTAAACCTTCCCCGAAGCCTGACACTCACCCGTCCCCTAATCTTAACCCGTACGCTAACACTAACCCGCGCCCTCACACGTACGCTCCCCCTAAACCGTTGTCGTACCCTCCCCTGGACCCTAAACCGTCCCCGGCCCCAACCCTAACCCTAGCCCGAACCCTAACCCTAACCCTTCCCCGAAGCCTGACCCTCACCCGTACCCTAATCCTAACCCGTACGCTAACACTAACCCGCGCCCTCACACGTACGCTCCCCCTAAAGCGTTGTCGTACACTCCTCTGGACCCTAAACCGTCCCCGTCCCCTAACCCTAACCCTAGCCCGAACCCTAACCCTAACCCTTCCCCGAAGCCTGACCCTCACCCGTCCCCTAATCCTAACCCGTACGGTAACACTAACCCGCGCCCTCACACGTACGCTCCCCCTAAAGCGTTGTCGTACCCTCCCCTGGACCCCAAACCGTCCCCGTCCCCTAACCCTAGCCCGAACCCTAACCCTAACCCTTCCCCGAAGACTGACCCTCACCCGTCCCCTATTTCTAACCCGTACGCTAACACTAACCCGCGCCCTCACACGTACGCTCCCCCTAAAGCGTTGTCGTACCCTCCCCTGGACCCTAAACCGTCCCCGTCCCCTAACCCTAACCCTAGCCCGAACCCTAACCCTAACCCTTCCCCGAAGCCTGACCCTCACCGGTCCCCTAATCCTAACCCGTACGCTAACACTAACCCGTGCCCTCACACGTACGCTCCCCCTAAAGCGTTGTCGTACCCTCCTCTGGACCCTAAACCGTCCCCGTCCCCTAACCCTAACCCTATCCCCAACCCTAACCCTAACCCTTCCCCGAAGCCTGACCCTCACCCGTCCCCTAATCCTAACCCGTACGCTAACACTAACCCGCGCCCTCACACGTACGCACCCCCTAAAGCGTTGTCGTACCCTCCCCTGGACCCTAAACCGTCACCGTCCCCTAACCCTAACCCTAGCCCGAACCCTAACCCTAACCCTTCTCCGAAGCCTGACCCTCACCCGTTCCCTAATCCTAAGCCGTACGATAACACTAACGCGCGCCCTCACACGTACGCTCCCTCTAAAGCGTTGTCGTACCCTCCCCTGGACCCTAAACCGTCCCCGTCCCCTAACCCTAACCCTAGCCCGAACCCTAACCATAACCCTTCCCCGAAGCCTGACCTTCACCGGTCCCCTAATCCTAAACCGTACGCTAACACTAACCCGCGCCCTCACACCTACGCTCCCCCTAAAGCGTTGTCGTACCCTCCCGTGGACCCTAAACCGTCCCCGTCCCCTAACCCTAACCCTAGCCCGAACCCTAACCCTAACCCTTCCTCGAAGCCTGACCCTCACCCGTCCCCTAATCCTAACCCGTACGCTAACATTAACCCGCGCCCTCACACGTACGCTCCCTCTAAAGCGTTGTCGTAAACTCCCCTGGACCCTAAACCGTCCCCGACCCCTAACCCTAACCCTAGCCCGAACCCTAAACCTAACCCTTCCCCGAAGCCTGACCCTCACGCGTCCCCTAATCCTAAGCCGTACGCTAAGACTAATCCGCGCCCTCACACGTACGCTCCCCCTAAAGCGTTGTCGTACCCTCCCCTGGACCCTAAACCGTCCCCGTTCCCTAACCCTAACCCTAGCCGGAACCCTAACCCTAACCCTTCCCCGAAGCCTGACCCTCACCCGTCCCCTAATCCTCACTCGTACGCTAACACTAACCCGCGCCCTCACACGTACGCTCCCCCTAAAGCATTGTCGTACCC
The DNA here is from genome assembly GCF_963455315.2 of Globicephala melas. Lineage (NCBI taxonomy): Eukaryota > Metazoa > Chordata > Mammalia > Artiodactyla > Delphinidae > Globicephala > Globicephala melas. Next base: position 3,664,956 of record NW_027207210.1, read on the forward strand.
TCCCCTGGACCCTAAACCGTCCCCGTCCCCTAACCCTAACCCTAGCCCGAAACCTAACCCTAACCCTTCCCCGAAACCTGACCCTCACCCGTTCCCTAATCCTAACCCGTACGCTAACACTAACCCGCGCCCTCACACGTACGCTCCCCCTAACGCGTTGTCATACCCTCCCCTGGACCCTAAACCGTCCCCGTCCCCTAACCCTAACCCAAGCCCGAACCCTAACCCTAACCCATCCCCGAAGCCTGACCCTCACCCGTCCCCTAATCCTCACCCGTACGCTAACACTAAACCGCGCCCTCTCACGTACGCTCCCCCTAAAGCGTTGGCGTACCCTCCCGTGGACCCTAAACCGTCCCCGTCCCCTAACCCTAACCCCAGCCCGAACCCTAACCATAACCCTTCCCCGAAACCTGACCTTCACCGGTCCCCTAATCCTAACCCGTACGCTAACACTAACCCGCGCCCTCACACCTACGCTCCCCCTAAAGCGTTGTCGTACCCTCCACTGGACCCTAAACCGTCCCCGTCCCCTAACCCTAACCCTAGCCCGAACCCTAACACTACCCCTTCCCCGAAGCCTGACCCTCACCCGTCCCCTAATCCTCGCCCGTACGCTAATACTAACCGGCGCCCTCACACGTACGCTCCCCCTAAAGCGTTGTCGTACCCTCCCCTGGACCCTAAACAGTCCCCGTCCCCTAACCCTAACCCTAGCCCGAACCCTAACCCTAACCATTCCCCGAAGCCTGACCCTCACCCGTCCCCAATCCTAACCCGTACGCTAACACTAACCTGCGCCCTCACACGTACGCTCCCCCTAAAGCGTTGTCGTACCCTCCTCTGAACCCTAAACCGTCCCAGTCACCTAACCCTAACCCTAGCCCGAACCCTAACCCTAACCCTTCCCCGAAGCCTGACCCTCACCCGTCCCCTAATCCTAACCCGTACGCTAACACTAACCCGCGCCCTCACACGTACGCTCCCCCTAAAGCGTTGTCGTACCCTCACCTGGACCCTAAACCGTCCCCGTCCCCTAACCCTAAACCTAGCCCGAACCCTAACCCTAACCCTTCCCCGAAGCCTGACCCTCACCCGTCCCCTAATCCTAACCCGTACGCTAACACTAACCCGCGCCCTCACACGTACGCTCCCCCTAAAGCGTTGTCGTACCCTCCCCTGGACCCTAAACCGTCCCCGTCCCCTAACACTAACCCTAGCCCGAACCCTAACCCTAACCCTTCCCCGAAGCCTGACCTTCACCCGTCCCCTAATCCTAAGCCGTACGCTAACACTAACCCGCGCCCTCACACGTACGCTCCCCCTAAAGCGTTGTCGTACCCTCCACTGGACCCTAAACCGTCCCCGTCCCCTAACCCTAACCCTAGCCCGAACCCTAACACTACCCCTTCCCCGAAGCCTGACCCTCACCCGTCCCCTAATCCTCGCCCGTACGCTAACACTAACCCGCGCCCTCACACGTACGCTCCCCCTAAAGCGTTGTCGTACCCTCCCCTGGACCCTAAACCGTCCCCGTCCCCTAACCCTAACCCTAGCCCGAACCCTAACCATAACCCTTCCCCGAAGCCTGACCCTCACCCGTCCCCTAATTCTAACCCGTACGCTAACACTAACCCGCGCCCTCACACGTACGCTCCCCATAAAGCGTTGTCGTACCCTCCCCTGAACCCTAAACAGTCCCCGTCCCCTAACCCTAACCCTAGCCCGAACCCTAACCCTAACCCTTCCCCGAAGCCTGACCCTCACCCGTGCCCTAATCCTAACCCGTTCGCTAACACTAACCCGCGCCCTCACACATACGCTCCCCCTAAAGCGTTGTCGTACCCTCCCCTGGACCCTAAACCGTCCCCGTCCCCTATCCCTAACCCTAGCCCGAATCCTAAACCTAACCCTTCCCCGAAGCCTGACCCTCACCCGTCTCCTAATCCTAACCCGTACGCTAACACTAACCCGCGCCCTCACACGTACGCTCCCCCTAAAGCGTTGTCGTACCCTCCCCTGGACCCTAAACCGTTCCCGTCCCCTAACCCTAACCCTAGCCCGAACCCTAACCCTAACCCTTCCCCGAAGCCTGACCCTCACCCGTCCCCTAATCCTCACCCGTACGCTAAAACTAACCCGCGCCCTCATACGTACGCTCCCCCTAAAGCGTTGTCGTACCCTCCCCTGGACCCTAAACCGTCCCCGACCCCAACCCTAACCCTACCCCGAACCCTAACCCTAACCCTTCCCCGAAGCCTGACACTCACCCGTCCCCTAATCCTAACCCGTACGCTAACACTAACCCGCGCCCTCACACGTACGCTCCCCCTAAAGCGTTGTCGTACCCTCCCCTGGACCCTAAACCGTCCCCGTCCCCAACCCTAACCCTACCCCGAACCATAACCCTAACCCTTCCCCGAAGCCTGACCCTCACCCGTCCCCTAATCCTAACCCGTACGCTAACACTAACCCGCGCCCTCACACGTACGCTCCCCCTAAAGCGTTGTCGTACCCTCCCCTGGACCCTAAACCGTCCCCGTCCCCTAACCCTAACCCTAGCCCGAACCCTAACCCTAACACTTCCCCGAAGCCTGACCCTCACCCGTCCCCTAATCCTAACCAGTACGCTAACACTAACCCGCGCCCTCACACGTACGCACCCCTAAAGCGTTGTCGTACCCTCCCCTGAACCCTAAACCGTCCCCGTCCCTTAACCCTAACCCTAGCCGGAACCCTAAACCTAAACCTTCCCCGAAGCCTGACCCTCACCCGTCCCGTAATCCTAACCCGTACACTAACACTAACCCGCGCCCTGACACGTACGCTCCCCCTAAAGCGTTGTCGTACTCTCCCCTGAACCCTAAACCGTCTCCGTCCCCTAACCCTAACCCTAGCCCGAACCCTAACCCTAACCCTTCCCCGAAGCCTGACCCTCACCCGTCCCCTAATCCTAACCCGTACGCTAACACTAACCCGTGCCCTCACACGTACGCTCCCCCTAAAGCGTTGTCGTACCCTCCTCTGGACCCTAAACCGTCCCCGTCCCCTAACCCTAACCCTATCCCGAACCCTAACCCTGACCCTTCCCCGAAGCCTGACCCTCACCCGTCCCCTAATCCTAACCCGTACGCTAACACTAACCCGCGCCCTCACACGTACGCTCCCCCTAAAGCGTTGTCGTACCCTCCCCTGGACCCTAAACCGTCACCGTCCCCTAACCCTAACCCTAGCCCGAACCCTAACCCTAACCCTTCTCCGAAGCCTGACCCTCACCCGTTCCCTAATCCTAAGCCGTACGATAACACTAACGCGCGCCCTCACACGTACGCTCCCTCTAAAGCGTTGTCGTACCCTCCCCTGGACCCTAAACCGTCCCCGTCCCCTAACCCTAACCCTAGCCCGAACCCTAACCATAACCCTTCCCCGAAGCCTGACCTTCACCGGTCCCCTAATCCTAACCCGTACGCTAACACTAACCCGCGCCCTCACACCTACGCTCCCCCTAAAGCGTTGTCGTACCCTCCCCTGGACCCTAAACCGTCCCCGTCCCCTAACCCTAACCCTAGCCCGAACCCTAACCATAACCCTTCCCCGAAGCCTGACCCTCACCCGTCCCCAAATTCTAACCCGTACGCTAACACTAACCCGCGCCCTAACACGTACGCTCCCCCTAAAGCGTTGTCGTACCCTCCCCTGGACCCTAAACCGTCCCCGTCTCCTAACCCTAACCCTAGCCCGAACCCTAACCCTAACCCTTCCCCGAAGCCTGACCCTAACCCGTCCCCTAATCCTAACCTGTACGCTAACACTAACCCGCGCCCTCACACGTACGCTCCCCCTAAAGCGTTGTCGTACCCTCCCCTGGACCCTAAACCGTCCCCGTCCCCTAACCCTAACCCTAGCCCGAACCCTAACCCTAACCCTTCCCCGAAGCCTGACCCTCAACCGTCCCCTAATCCTAACCCGTACGCTAACACTAACACGCGCCCTCACACGTACGCTCCCCCTAAATCGTTGTCGTACCCTCCTCTGGACCCTAAACCGTCCCCGTACCCTAACCCTAAACCTAGCCCGAACCCTAACCCTAACACTTCCCCGAAGCCTGACCCTCACCCGTCCCCTAATCCTAAACCGTACGCTCACACTAACCCGCGCCCTCACACGTACGCTCCCTCTAAAGCGTTGTCATACCCTCCGCTGGACCCCAAACCGTCCCCGTCCCCTAACCCTAACCGTAGCTCGAACCCTAACCCTAACCACTCCCCGAAGCCTGACCCTCACTCGTCCCCTAATCCTAACCCGTACGATAACACTAACCCGCGCCCTCACACGTACGCTCCCCCTAAAGCGTTGTCGTACCCTCCCCTGAACCCTAAACCGTCCCCGTCCCCTAACTCTAACCCTAGCCCGAACCCTAACCCTAACCCTTCCCCGAAGCCTGACCCTCACCCGTGCCCTAATCCTAACCCGTACGCTAACACTAACCCGCACCCTCACACGTACGCTCCCCCTAAAGCGTTGTCGTACCCTCCCCTGGACCCTAAACCGTCCCCGTCCCCTATCCCTAACCCTAGCCCGAATCCTAAACCTAACCCTTCCCCGAAGCCTGACCCTCACCCGTCCCCTAATCCTCACCCGTACGCTAACACTAACCCGCGCCCTCACACGTACGCTCCCCCTAAAGCGTTGTCGTACCCTCCCCTGGACCCTAAACCGTCCCCGTCCCCAACCGTAACCCTACCCCGAACCCTAACCCTAACCCTTCCCCGAAGCCTGACACTCACCCGTCCCCTAATCCTAACCCGTACGCTAACACTAACCCGCGCACTCACACGTACGCTCCCCCTAAAGCGTTGTCGTACTCTCCCCTGGACCCTAAACCGTTCCCGTCCCCTAACCCTAACCCTAGCCCGAACCCTAACCCTAAACCTTCCCCGAAGCCTGACCCTCACCCGTCCCCTAATCCTAACCCGTACGCTAACACTAACCCGCGCCCTCACACGTACGCTCCCCCTAAAGCGTTGTCGTACCCTCCCCTGGACCCTAAACCGTCCCCGTCCCCAACCCTAACCCTACCCCGAACCCTAACCCTAACCCTTCCCCGAAGCCTGACCCTCACCCGTCCCCTAATCCTAACCCGTACGCTAACACTAACCCGCGCCCTCACACGTACGCTCCCCCTAAAGCGTTGTTGTACCCTCCCTTGGACCCTAAACCGTCCCCGTCCCCTAACCCTAACCCTAGCCCGAACCCTAACCCTAACACTTCCCCGAAGCCTGACCCTCACCCGTCCCCTAATCCTAACCAGTACGCTAACACTAACCCGCGCCCTCACACGTACGCACCCCTGAAGCGTTGTCGTACCCTCCCCTGGACCCTAAACCGTCCCCGTCCCCTAACCCTAACCCTAGCCCGAACCCTAACCCTAAAACTTCCCCGAAGCCTGACCCTCACCCGTCCCCTAATCCTCACCCGTACGCTAACACTAACCCGCGCCCTCACACGTACGCTCCCCCTAAAGCGTTGTCGTACCCTCCCCTGGACCCTAAACCGTCCCCGTCCCCTAACCCTAACCGTAGCCCGAACCCTAACCCTAACCCTTCCCCGAAGCCTGACCCTCACCCGTCCCCTAATCCTAACCCGTACGCTAACACTAACCCGTGCCCTCACACGTACGCTCCCCCTAAAGCGTTGTCGTACCCTCCCCTGGACCCTAAACCGTCCCCGTCCCCTAACCCTAACCCTAGCCCGAACCCTAACCCTAACCCTTCCCCGAAGCCTGACCCTCACCCGTCCCCTAATCCTAACCCGTACGCTAACACTAACCCGCGCACTCACACGTACGCTCCCCCTAAAGCGTTGTCGTACACTCCTCTGGACCCTAAACCGTCCCCGTACCCTAACCCTAAACCTAGCCCGAACCCTAACCCTAACCCTTCCCAGAAGCCTGACCCTCACCCGTCCCCTAATCCTAAACCGTACGCTAACACTAACCCGCGCCCTCACACGTACGCTCGCTCTAAAGCGTTGTCGTACCCTCCGCTGGACCCCAAACCGTCCCCGTCCCCTAACCCTAACCGTAGCTCGAACCCTAACCCTAACCACTCCCCGAAACCTGACCCTGACACGTCCCCTAATCCTAACCCGTACGCTAACACTAACCCGCGCCCTCACACGTACGCTCCCCATAAAGCGTTGTCGTACCCTCCCCTGAACCCTAAACCGTCCCCGTCCCCTAACCCTAACCCTAGCCCGAACCCTAACCCTAACCCTTCCCCGAAGTCTGACCCTCACCAGTGCCCTAATCCTAACACGTACGCTAACACTAACCCGCGCCCTCACACGTACGCTCCCCCTAAAGCGTTGTCGTACCCTCCCCTGGACCCTAAACCGTCCCCGTCCCCAACCCTAACCCTACCCCGTACCCTAACCCTAACCCTTCCCCGAAGCCTGACCCTCACCCGTCCCCTAATCCTAACCCGTACGCTAACACTAACCCGCGCCCTCACACGTACGCTCCCCCTAAAGCGTTGTCGTACCCTCCCCTGGACCCTAAACCGTCCCCGTCCCCTAACCCTAACCCTAGCCCGAACCCTAACCCTAACACTTCCCCGAAGCCTGACCCTCACCCGTCCCCTAATCCTAACCAGTACGCTAACACTAACCCGCACCCTCACACGTACGCACACCTAAAGCGTTGTCGTACCCTCCCCTGAACCCTAAACCGTCCCCGTCCCCTAACCCTAACCCTAGCCGGAACCCTAAACCTAAACCTTCCCCGAAGCCTGACCCTCACCCGTCCCCTAATCCTAACCCGTACGCTAACACTAACCCGCGCCCTGACACGTACGCTCCCCCTAAAGCGTTGTCGTACTCTCCCCTGAACCCTAAACCGTCTCCGTTCCCTAACCCTAACCCTAGCCGGAACCCTAACTCTAAACCTTCCCCGAAGCCTGACCCTCACCCGTCCCCTAATCCTAACCCGTACGCTAACACTAACCCGCGCCCTCACACGTACGCTCCCCCTAAACCGTTGTCGTACCCTCCCCTGGACCCTAAACCGTCCCCGGCCCCAACCCTAACCCTAGCCCGAACCCTAACCCTAACCCTTCCCCGAAGCCTGACCCTCACCCGTACCCTAATCCTAACCCGTACGCTAACACTAACCCGCGCCCTCACACGTACGCTCCCCCTAAAGCGTTGTTGTACCCTCCCCTGGACCCTAAAACGTCCCCGTCCCCAACCCTAACCCTAGCCCGAACCCTAACCCTAACCCTTCCCCGAAGCCTGACCCTCACCCGTCCCCTAATCCTAACCCGTACGCTAACACTAACCCGCGCCCTCACACGTACGCTCCCCCTAAAGCGTTGTCGTACCCTCCCCTGGACCCTAAACCGTCCCCGTCCCCTAACCCTAACCCTAGCCCGAACCCTAACCCTAACCCTTCCCCGAAGCCTGACCCTCACCCGTCCCCTAATCCTAACCCGTACGCTAAGACTACCACGCGCCCTCACACGTACGCTCCCCCTAAAGCGTTGTTGTACCCTCCCCTGGACCCTAAACCGTCCCCGTCCCCTAACCCTAACCCTAGCCCGAACCCTAACCCTAAAACTTCCCCGAAGCCTGACCCTCACCCGTCCCCTATTCCTAAACCGTACGCTAACACTAACCCGCGCCCTCATGCGTACGCTCCCCCTAAAGTGTTGTCGTACCCTCCCCTGGACCCTAAACCGTCCCCGTCCCCTAACCCTAACCCTAGCCCGAATCCTAACCCTAACCCTTCCCCGAAGCCTGACTCTCACCCGTCCCCTAATCCTAACCCGTACGCTAAAACTAACCCGCGCCCTCACACGTACGCTCCTCCTAAAGCGTTGTCGTACCCTCCCCTGGACCCCAAACCGTCCCCGTCCCCTAACCCTAACCCTAGCCCGAACCCTAAGCCTAACCCTTCCCCGAAGCCTGACCCTCACCCGTCCCCTAATCCTAACCCGTACGGTAACACTAACCCGCGCCCTCACACGTACGCTCCCCCTAAAGCGTTGTCGTACCCTCCCCTGGACCCCAAACCGTCCCCGTCCCCTAACCCTAGCCCGAACCCTAACCCTAACCCTTCCCCGAAGACTGACCCTCACCCGTCCCCTATTTCTAACCCGTACGCTAACACTAACCCGCGCCCTCACACGTACGCTCCCCCTAAAGCGTTGTCGTACCCTCCCCTGGACCCTAAACCGTCCCCGTCCCCTAACCCTAACCCTAGCCCGAACCCTAACCCTAACCCTTCCCCGAAGCCTGACCCTCACCGGTCCCCTAATCCTAACCCGTACGCTAACACTAACCCGTGCCCTCACACGTACGCTCCCCCTAAAGCGTTGTCGTACCCTCCTCTGGACCCTAAACCGTCCCCGTCCCCTAACCCTAACCCTATCCCGAACCCTAACCCTAACCCTTCCCCGAAGCCTGACCCTCACCCGTCCCCTAATCCTAACCCGTACGCTAACACTAACCCGCGCCCTCACACGTACGCACCCCCTAAAGCGTTGTCGTACCCTCCCCTGGACCCTAAACCGTCACCGTCCCCTAACCCTAACCCTAGCCCGAACCCTAACCCTAACTCTTCTCCGAAGCCTGACCCTCACCCGTTCCCTAATCCTAAGCCGTACGATAACACTAACGCGCGCCCTCACACGTACGCTCCCTCTAAAGCGTTGTCGTACCCTCCCCTGGACCCTAAACCGTCCCCGTCCCCTAACCCTAACCCTAGCCGGAACCCTAACCCTAACCCTTCCCCGAAGCCTGACCCTCACCCGTCCCCTAATCCTCATTCGTACGCTAACACTAACCCGCGCCCTCACACGTACGCTCCCCCTAAAGCGTTGTCGTACCCTCCCCTGGACCCTAAACCGTCCCCGTCCCCTAACCCTAACCCTAGCCCGAACCCTAACCCTAACCCTTCCCCGAAACCTGACCCTCACCCGTCCCCTAATCCTAACCCGTACGCTAACACTAACCCGCGCCCTCACACGTACGCTCCCCATAACGCGTTGTCATCCCCTCCCCTGGACCCTAAACCGTCCCCGTCCCCTAACCCTAACCCAAGCCCGAACCCTAACCCTAACCCATCCCCGAAGCCTGACCCTCACCCGTCCCCTAATCCTCACCCGTACGCTAACACTAACCCGCGCCCTCTCACGTACGCTCCCCCTAAAACGTTGGCGTACCCTCCCGTGGACCCTAAACCGTCCCCGTCCCCTAACCCTAACCCTAGCCCGAACCATAACCATAACCCTTCCCCGAAACCTGACCTTCACCGGTCCCCTAATCCTAACCCGTACGCTAACACTAACCCGCGCCCTCACACCTACGCTCCCCCTAAAGCGTTGTCGTACCCTCCACTGGACCCTAAACCGTCCCCGTCCCCTAACCCTAACCCTAGCCCGAACCCTAACACTACCCCTTCCCCGAAGCCTGACCCTCACCCGTCCCCTAATCCTCGCCCGTACGCTAACACTAACCCGCGCCCTCACACGTACGCTCCCCCTAAAGCGTTGTCGTACCCTCCCCTGGACCCTAACCCGTCCCCGTCCCCTAACCCTAACCCTAGCCCGAACCCTAACCATAACCCTTCCCCGAAGCCTGACCCTCACCCGTCCCCAAATTCTAACCCGTACGCTAACACTAACCCGCGCCCTCACACGTACGCTCCCCCTAAAGCGTTGTCGTACCCTCCCCTGGACCCTAAACCGTCCCCGTCCCCTAACACTAAACCTAGCCCGAACCCTAACCCTAACCCTTCCCCGAAGCCTGACCCTCACCCGTCCCCTAATCCTAACCCGTACGCTAACAGTAACCCGCGCCCTCACACGTACGCTCCCCCTAAAGCGTTGTCGTACCCTCCCCTGGACCCTAAACCGTTCCCGTCCCCTAACCCTAACCCTAGCCCGAACCCTAACCCTAACCCTTCCCCGAAGCCTGACCCTCACCCGTCCCCTAATCCTAACCAGTACGCTAACACTAACCCGCGCCCTCACACGTACGCTCCCCCTAAAACGTTGTCGTACTCTCCCCTGGACCCTAAACCGTCCCCGTCCCCAACCCTAACCCTACCCCGAACCCTAACCCTAACCCTTCCCCGAAGCCTGACACTCACCCGTCCCCTAATCCTAACCCGTACGCTAACACTAACCCGCGCACTCACACGTACGCTCCCCCTAAAGCGTTGTCGTACCCTCCCCTGGACCCTAAACCGTCCCCGTCCCCTAACCCTAACCCTAGCCCGAACCCTAACCCTAACCATTCCCCGAAGCCTGACCCTCACCCGTCCCCTAATCCTAACCCGTACGCTAACACTAACCCGCGCCCTCACACGTACGCTCCCCCTAAAGCGTTGTCGTACCCTCACCTGGACCCTAAACCGTCCCCGTCCCCTAACCCTAAACCTAGCCCGAACCCTAACCCTAACCCTTCCCCGAAGCCTGACCCTCACCCGTCCCCTAATCCTAACCCGTACGCTAACACTAAACCGCGCCCTCACACGTACGCTCCCCCTAAAGCGTTGTCGTACCCTCCCCTGGACCCTAAACCGTCCCCGTCCCCTAACACTAACCCTAGCCCGAACCCTAACCCTAACCCTTCCTCCAAGCCTGACCTTCACCCGTCCCCTAATCCTAAGCCGTACGCTAACACTAACCCGCGCCCTCACACGTACGCTCCCCCTAAAGCATTGTCGTACCCTCCACTGGACCCTAAACCGTCCCAGTCCCCTAACCCTAACCCTAGCCCGAACCCTAACACTACCCCTTCCCCGAAGCCTGACCCTAACCCGTCCCCTAATCCTAACCTGAACGCTAACACTAACCCGCGCCCTCACACGTACGCTCCCCCTAAAGCGTTGTCGTACCCTCCCCTGGACCCTAAACCGTCCCCGTCCCCTAACCCTAACCCTAGCCCGAACCCTAACCCTAACCACTCCCCGAAACCTGACCCTGACACGTCCCCTAATCCTAACCCGTACGCTAACACTAACCCGCGCCCTCACACGTACGCTCCCCATAAAGCGTTGTCGTACCCTCCCCTGAACCCTAAACCGTCCCCGTCCCCTAACCCTAACCCTAGCCCGAACCCTAACCCTAACCCTTCCCCGAAGTCTGACCCTCACCAGTGCCCTAATCCTAACACGTACGCTAACACTAACCCGCGCCCTCACACGTACGCTCCCCCTAAAGCGTTGTCGTACCCTCCCCTGGACCCTAAACCGTCCCCGTCCCCAACCCTAACCCTACCCCGTACCCTAACCCTAACCCTTCCCCGAAGCCTGACCCTCACCCGTCCCCTAATCCTAACCCGTACGCTAACACTAACCCGCGCCCTCACACGTACGCTCCCCCTAAAGCGTTGTCGTACCCTCCCCTGGACCCTAAACCGTCCCCGTCCCCTAACCCTAACCCTAGCCCGAACCCTAACCCTAACACTTCCCCGAAGCCTGACCCTCACCCGTCCCCTAATCCTAACCAGTACGCTAACACTAACCCGCACCCTCACACGTACGCACCCCTAAAGCGTTGTCGTACCCTCCCCTGAACCCTAAACCGTCCCCGTCCCCTAACCCTAACCCTAGCCGGAACCCTAAACCTAAACCTTCCCCGAAGCCTGACCCTCACCCGTCCCCTAATCCTAACCCGTACGCTAACACTAACCCGCGCCCTGACACGTACGCTCCCCCTAAAGCGTTGTCGTACTCTCCCCTGAACCCTAAACCGTCTCCGTTCCCTAACCCTAACCCTAGCCGGAACCCTAACTCTAAACCTTCCCCGAAGCCTGACCCTCACCCGTCCCCTAATCCTAACCCGTACGCTAACACTAACCCGCGCCCTCACACGTACGCTCCCCCTAAACCGTTGTCGTACCCTCCCCTGGACCCTAAACCGTCCCCGGCCCCAACCCTAACCCTAGCCCGAACCCTAACCCTAACCCTTCCCCGAAGCCTGACCCTCACCCGTACCCTAATCCTAACCCGTACGCTAACACTAACCCGCGCCCTCACACGTACGCTCCCCCTAAAGCGTTGTTGTACCCTCCCCTGGACCCTAAAACGTCCCCGTCCCCAACCCTAACCCTAGCCCGAACCCTAACCCTAACCCTTCCCCGAAGCCTGACCCTCACCCGTCCCCTAATCCTAACCCGTACGCTAACACTAACCCGCGCCCTCACACGTACGCTCCCCCTAAAGCGTTGTCGTACCCTCCCCTGGACCCTAAACCGTCCCCGTCCCCTAACCCTAACCCTAGCCCGAACCCTAACCCTAACCCTTCCCCGAAGCCTGACCCTCACCCGTCCCCTAATCCTAACCCGTACGCTAAGACTACCACGCGCCCTCACACGTACGCTCCCCCTAAAGCGTTGTTGTACCCTCCCCTGGACCCTAAACCGTCCCCGTCCCCTAACCCTAACCCTAGCCCGAACCCTAACCCTAAAACTTCCCCGAAGCCTGACCCTCACCCGTCCCCTATTCCTAAACCGTACGCTAACACTAACCCGCGCCCTCATGCGTACGCTCCCCCTAAAGTGTTGTCGTACCCTCCCCTGGACCCTAAACCGTCCCCGTCCCCTAACCCTAACCCTAGCCCGAATCCTAACCCTAACCCTTCCCCGAAGCCTGACTCTCACCCGTCCCCTAATCCTAACCCGTACGCTAAAACTAACCCGCGCCCTCACACGTACGCTCCTCCTAAAGCGTTGTCGTACCCTCCCCTGGACCCCAAACCATCCCCGTCCCCTAACCCTAACCCTAGCCCGAACCCTAAGCCTAACCCTTCCCCGAAGCCTGACCCTCACCCGTCCCCTAATCCTAACCCGTACGGTAACACTAACCCGCGCCCTCACACGTACGCTCCCCCTAAAGCGTTGTCGTACCCTCCCCTGGACCCCAAACCGTCCCCGTCCCCTAACCCTAGCCCGAACCCTAACCCTAACCCTTCCCCGAAGACTGACCCTCACCCGTCCCCTATTTCTAACCCGTACGCTAACACTAACCCGCGCCCTCACACGTACGCTCCCCCTAAAGCGTTGTCGTACCCTCCCCTGGACCCTAAACCGTCCCCGTCCCCTAACCCTAACCCTAGCCCGAACCCTAACCCTAACCCTTCCCCGAAGCCTGACCCTCACCGGTCCCCTAATCCTAACCCGTACGCTAACACTAACCCGTGCCCTCACACGTACGCTCCCCCTAAAGCGTTGTCGTACCCTCCTCTGGACCCTAAACCGTCCCCGTCCCCTAACCCTAACCCTATCCCGAACCCTAACCCTAACCCTTCCCCGAAGCCTGACCCTCACCCGTCCCCTAATCCTAACCCGTACGCTAACACTAACCCGCGCCCTCACACGTACGCACCCCCTAAAGCGTTGTCGTACCCTCCCCTGGACCCTAAACCGTCACCGTCCCCTAACCCTAACCCTAGCCCGAACCCTAACCCTAACTCTTCTCCGAAGCCTGACCCTCACCCGTTCCCTAATCCTAAGCCGTACGATAACACTAACGCGCGCCCTCACACGTACGCTCCCTCTAAAGCGTTGTCGTACCCTCCCCTGGACCCTAAACCGTCCCCGTCCACTAACCCTAACCCTAGCCGGAACCCTAACCCTAACCCTTCCCCGAAGCCTGACCCTCACCCGTCCCCTAATCCTCATTCGTACGCTAACACTAACCCGCGCCCTCACACGTACGCTCCCCCTAAAGCGTTGTCGTACCCTCCCCTGGACCCTAAACCGTCCCCGTCCCCTAACCCTAACCCTAGCCCGAACCCTAACCCTAACCCTTCCCCGAAACCTGACCCTCCCCCGTCCCATAATCCTAACCCGTACGCTAACACTAACCCGCGCCCTCACACGTACGCTCCCCCTAACGCGTTGTCATCCCCTCCCCTGGACCCTAAACCGTCCCCGTCCCCTAACCCTAACCCAAGCCCGAACCCTAACCCTAACCCATCCCCGAAGCCTGACCCTCACCCGTCCCCTAATCCTCACCCGTACGCTAACACTAACCCGCGCCCTCTCACGTACGCTCCCCCTAAAACGTTGGCGTACCCTCCCGTGGACCCTAAACCGTCCCCGTCCCCTAACCCTAACCCTAGCCCGAACCCTAACCATAACCCTTCCCCGAAACCTGACCTTCACCGGTCCCCTAATCCTAACCCGTACGCTAACACTAACCCGCGCCCTCACACCTACGCTCCCCCTAAAGCGTTGTCGTACCCTCCACTGGACCCTAAACCGTCCCCGTCCCCTAACCCTAACCCTAGCCCGAACCCTAACACTACCCCTTCCCCGAAGCCTGACCCTCACCCGTCCCCTAATCCTCGCCCGTACGCTAACACTAACCCGCGCCCTCACACGTACGCTCCCCCTAAAGCGTTGTCGTACCCTCCCCTGGACCCTAACCCGTCCCCGTCCCCTAACCCTAACCCTAGCCCGAACCCTAACCATAACCCTTCCCCGAAGCCTGACCCTCACCCGTCCCCAAATTCTAACCCGTACGCTAACACTAACCCGCGCCCTAACACGTACGCTCCCCCTAAAGCGTTGTCGTACCCTCCCCTGGACCCTAAACCGTCCCCGTCTCCTAACCCTAACCCTAGCCCTAACCCTAACCCTAACGCTTCCCCGAAGCCTGACCCTAACCCGTCCCCTAATTCTAACCTGTACGCTAACACTAACCCGCGCCCTCACACGTACGCTCCCCCTAAAGCGTTGTCGTACCCTCCCCTGGACCCTAAACCGTCCCCGTCCCCTAACCCTAACCCTAGCCCGAACCCTAACCCTAACCCTTCCCCGAAGCCTGACCCTCAACCGTCCCCTAATCCTAACCCGTACGCTAACACTAACACGCGCCCTCACACGTACGCTCCCCCTAAATCGTTGTCGTACCCTCCTCTGGACCCTAAACCGTCCCCGTACCCTAACCCTAAACCTAGCCCGAACCCTAACCCTAACACTTCCCCGAAGCCTGACCCTCACCCGTCCCCTAATCCTAAACCGTACGCTCACACTAACCCGCGCCCTCACACGTACGCTCCCTCTAAAGCGTTGTCGTACCCTCCGCTGGACCCCAAACCGTCCCCGTCCCCTAACCCTAACCGTAGCTCGAACCCTAACCCTAACCACTCCCCGAAGCCTGACCCTCACTCGTCCCCTAATCCTAACCCGTACGATAACACTAACCCGCGCCCTCACACGTACGCTCCCCCTAAAGCGTTGTCGTACCCTCCCCTGAACCCTAAACCGTCCCCGTCCCCTAACTCTAACCCTAGCCCGAACCCTAACCCTAACCCTTCCCCGAAGCCTGACCCTCACCCGTGCCCTAATCCTAACCCGTACGCTAACACTAACCCGCACCCTCACACGTACGCTCCCCCTAAAGCGTTGTCGTACCCTCCCCTGGACCCTAAACCGTCCCCGTCCCCTATCCCTAACCCTAGCCCGAATCCTAAACCTAACCCTTCCCCGAAGCCTGACCCTCACCCGTCCCCTAATCCTCACCCGTACGCTAACACTAACCCGCGCCCTCACACGTACGCTCCCCCTAAAGCGTTGTCGTACCCTCCCCTGGACCCTAAACCGTCCCCGTCCCCAACCGTAACCCTACCCCGAACCCTAACCCTAACCCTTCCCCGAAGCCTGACACTCACCCGTCCCCTAATCCTAACCCGTACCCTAACACTAACCCGCGCACTCACACGTACGCTCCCCCTAAAGCGTTGTCGTACTCTCCCCTGGACCCTAAACCGTTCCCGTCCCCTAACACTAACCCTAGCCCGAACCCTAACCCTAAACCTTCCCCGAAGCCTGACCCTCACCCGTCCCCTAATCCTAACCCGTACGCTAACACTAACCCGCGCCCTCACACGTACGCTCCCCCTAAAGCGTTGTCGTACCCTCCCCTGGACCCTAAACCGTCCCCGTCCCCAACCCTAACCCTACCCCGAACCCTAACCCTAACCCTTCCCCGAAGCCTGACCCTCACCCGTCCCCTAATCCTAACCCGTACGCTAACACTAACCCGCGCCCTCACACGTACGCTCCCCCTAAAGCGTTGTTGTACCCTCCCTTGGACCCTAAACCGTCCCCGTCCCCTAACCCTAACCCTAGCCCGAACCCTAACCCTAACACTACCCCGAAGCCTGACCCTCACCCGTCCCCTAATCCTAACCAGTACGCTAACACTAACCCGCGCCCTCACACGTACGCACCCCTGAAGCGTTGTCGTACCCTCCCCTGGACCCTAAACCGTCCCCGTCCCCTAACCCTAACCCTAGCCCGAACCCTAACCCTAAAACTTCCCCGAAGCCTGACCCTCACCCGTCCCCTAATCCTCACCCGTACGCTAACACTAACCCGCGCCCTCACACGTACGCTCCCCCTAAAGCGTTGTCGTACCCTCCCCTGGACCCTAAACCGTCCCCGTCCCCTAACCCTAACCGTAGCCCGAACCCTAACCCTAACCCTTCCCCGAAGCCTGACCCTCACCCGTCCCCTAATCCTAACCCGTACGCTAACACTAACCCGTGCCCTCACACGTACGCTCCCCCTAAAGCGTTGTCGTACCCTCCCCTGGACCCTAAACCGTCCCCATCCCCTATCCCTAACCCTAGCCCGAACCCTAACCCTAACCCATCCCCGAAGCCTGACCCTCACCCGTCCCCTAATCCTCACTCGTACGCTCACACTAACCGGCGCCCTCACACGTACGCTCTCCCTAAAGCGTTGTCGTACCCTCCCCTGGACCCTAAACCGTCCCCGTCCCCTAACCCTAACCCTAGCCGGAAACCTAACCCTAAACCTTCCCCGAAGCCTGACCCTCACCCGTCCCCTAATCCTAACCCGTACGCTAACACTAACCCGCGCCCTCACACGTACGCTCCCCCTAAAGCGTTGTCGTACCCTCCCCTGGACCCTAAACCGTTCCCTTCCCCTAACCCTAGCCCGAACCCTAACCCTAAACCTTCCCCGAAGCCTGACCCTCACCCGTCCCCTAATCCTAACCTGTACGCTAACACTAACCCGTGCCCTCACGCGTTCGCTCCACCTAAAGCGTTGTCGTACCCTCCCCTGGACCCTTAACAGTCCCCGTCCCCTAACCCTAACCCTAGCCCGAACCCTAACCCTAACGCTTCCCCGAAGCCTGACCCTCACCCGTCCCCTAATCCTAACCCGTACGCTAACACTAACCCGCGCCCTCACACGTACGCTCCCTGTAAAGCGTTGTTGTACCCTCCGCTGGACCCCAAACCGTCCCCGTCCCCTAACCCTAACCCTAGCTCGAACCCTAACCCTAACCATTCCCCGAAGCCTGACCCTCATCCGTCCCCTAATCCTAACCCGTACGCTAACAGTAACCCGCGCCCTCACACGTACGCTCCCCCTAAAGCGTTGTCGTACCCTCCCCTGGACCCTAAACCGTTCCCGTCCCCTAACCCTAACCCTAGCCCGAACCCTAACCCTAAACCTTCCCCGAAGCCTGACCCTCACCCGTCCCCTAATCCTAACCAGTACGCTAACACTAACCCGCGCCCTCACACGTACGCTCCCCCTAAAACGTTGTCGTACCCTCCCCTGATCCCTAAACCGTCCCCGTCCCCAACCCTAACCCTACCCCGAACCCTAACCCTAACCCTTCCCCGAAGCCTGACACTCACCCGTCCCCTAATCCTAACCCGTACGCTAACACTAACCCGCGCACTCACACGTACGCTCCCCCTAAAGCGTTGTCGTACCCTCCCCTGGACCCTAAACCGTCCCCGTCCCCTAACCCTAACCCTAGCCCGAACCCTAACCCTAACCATTCCCCGAAGCCTGACCCTCACCCGTCCCCTAATCCTAACCCGTACGCTAACACTAACCTGCGCCCTCACACGTACGCTCCCCCTAAAGCGTTGTCGTACCCTCCTCTGAACCCTAAACCGTCCCAGTCACCTAACCCTAACCCTAGCCCGAACCCTAACCCTAACCCTTCCCCGAAGCCTGACCCTCACCCGTCCCCTAATCCTAACCCGTACGCTAACACTAACCCGCGCCCTCACACGTACGCTCCCCCTAAAGCGTTGTCGTACCCTCACCTGGACCCTAAACCGTCCCCGTCCCCTAACCCTAAACCTAGCCCGAACCCTAACCCTAACCCTTCACCGAAGCCTGACCCTCACCCGTCCCCTAATCCTAACCCGTACGCTAACACTAACCCGCGCCCTCACACGTACGCTCCCCCTAAAGCGTTGTCGTACCCTCCCCTGGACCCTAAACCGTCCCCGTCCCCTAACACTAACCCTAGCCCGAACCCTAACCCTAACCCTTCCTCCAAGCCTGACCTTCACCCGTCCCCTAATCCTAAGCCGTACGCTAACACTAACCCGCGCCCTCACACGTACGCTCCCCCTAAAGCGTTGTCGTACCCTCCACTGGACCCTAAACCGTCCCAGTCCCCTAACCCTAACCCTAGCCCGAACCCTAACACTACCCCTTCCCCGAAGCCTGACCCTCACCCGTCCCCTAATCCTCGCCCGTACGCTAACACTAACCCGCGCCCTCACACGTACGCTCCCCCTAAAGCGTTGTCGTACCCTCCCCTGGACCCTAAACCGTCCCCGTCCCCTAACCCTAACCCTAGCCCGAACCCTAACCATAACCCTTCCCCGAAGCCTGACCCTCACCCGTCCCCTAATTCTAACCCGTACGCTAACACTAACCCGCGCCCTCACACGTACGCTCCCCCTAAAGCGTTGTCGTACCCTCCCCTGGACCCTAAACCATCCCCGTCCCCTAACCCTAACCCTAGCCCGAACCCTAACCCTAACCCTTCCCCGAAGCCTGACCCTAACCCGTCCCCTAATCCTAACCTGTACGCTAACACTAACCCGCGCCCTCACACGTACGCTCCCCCTAAAGCGTTGTCGTACCCTCCCCTGGACCCTAAACCGTCCCCGTCCCCTAACCCTAACCCTAGCCCGAACCCTAACCCTAACCCTTCCCCGAAGCCTGACCCTCACCCGTCCCCTAATCCTAACCCGTACGCTAACACTAACCCGCGCACTCACACGTACGCTCCCCCTAAAGCGTTGTCGTACACTCCTCTGGACCCTAAACCGTCCCCGTACCCTAACCCTAAACCTAGCCCGAACCCTAACCCTAACCCTTCCCAGAAGCCTGACCCTCACCCGTCCCCTAATCCTAAACCGTACGCTAACACTAACCCGCGCCCTCACACGTACGCTCGCTCTAAAGCGTTGTCGTACCCTCCGCTGGACCCCAAACCGTCCCCGTCCCCTAACCCTAACCGTAGCTCGAACCCTAACCCTAACCACTCCCCGAAACCTGACCCTGACACGTCCCCTAATCCTAGCTCGTACGCTAACACTAACCCGCGCCCTCACACGTACGCTCCCCATAAAGCGTTGTCGTACCCTCCCCTGAACCCTAAACCGTCCCCGTCCCCTAACCCTAACCCTAGCCCGAACCCTAACCCTAACCCTTCCCCGAAGTCTGACCCTCACCAGTGCCCTAATCCTAACCCGTACGCTAACACTAACCCGCGCCCTCACACGTACGCTCCCCCTAAAGCGTTGTCGTACCCTCCCCTGGACCCTAAACCGTCCCCGTCCCCAACCCTAACCCTACCCCGTACCTTAACCCTAACCCTTCCCCGAAGCCTGACCCTCACCCGTCCCCTAATCCTAACCCGTACGCTAACACTAACCCGCGCCCTCACATGTACGCTCCCCCTAAAGCGTTGTCGTACCCTCCCCTGGACCCTAAACCGTCCCCGTCCCCTAACCCTAACCCTAGCCCGAACCCTAACCCTAACACTTCCCCGAAGCCTGACCCTCACCCGTCCCCTAATCCTAACCAGTACGCTAACACTAACCCGCGCCCTCACACGTACGCACCCCTAAAGCGTTGTCGTACCCTCCCCTGAACCCTAAACCGTCCCCGTCCCCTAACCCTAACCCTAGCCGGAACCCTAAACCTAAACCTTCCCCGAAGCCTGACCCTCACCCGTCCCCTAATCCTCACCCGTACGCTAACACTAACCCGCGCCCTGACACGTACGCTCCCCCTAAAGCGTTGTCGTACTCTCCCCTGAACGCTAAACCGTCTCCGTTCCCTAACCCTAACCCTAGCCGGAACCCTAACTCTAAACCTTCCCCGAAGCCTGACCCTCACCCGTCCCCTAATCCTAACCCGTACGCTAACACTAACCCGCGCCCTCACACGTACGCTCCCCCTAAACCGTTGTCGTACCCTCCCCTGGACCCTAAACCGTCCCCGGCCCCAACCCTAACCCTAGCCCGAACCCTAACCCTAACCCTTCCCCGAAGCCTGACCCTCACCCGTACCCTAATCCTAACCCGTACGCTAACACTAACCCGCGCCCTCACACGTACGCTCCCCCTAAAGCGTTGTTGTACCCTCCCCTGTACCCTAAAACTTCCCCGTCCCCAACCCTAACCCTAGCCCGAACCCTAACCCTAACCCTTACCCGAAGCCTGACCCTCACCCGTCCCCTAATCCTAACCCGTACGCTAACACTAACCCGCGCCCTCACACGTACGCTCCCCCTAAAGCGTTGTCGTACTCTCCCCTGAACCCTAAACCGTCCCCGTCCCCTAACCCTAACCCTAGCCCGAACCCTAACCCTAACCCTTCCCCGAAGCCTGACCCTCACCCGTCCCCTAATCCTAACCCGTACGCTAAGACTACCACGCGCCCTCACACGTACGCTCCCCCTAAAGCGTTGTTGTACCCTCCCCTGGACCCTAAACCGTCCCCGTCCCCTAACCCTAACCCTAGCCCGAACCCTAACCCTAAAACTTCCCCGAAGCCTGACCCTCACCCGTCCCCTATTCCTAAACCGTACGCTAACACTAACCCGCGCCCTCATGCGTACGCTACCCCTAAAGTGTTGTCGTACCCTCCCCTGGACCCTAAACCGTCCCCGTCCCCTAACCCTAACCCTAGCCCGAATCCTAACCCTAACCCTTCCCCGAAGCCTGACTCTCACCCGTCCCCTAATCCTAACCCGTACGCTAAAACTAACCCGCGCCCTCACACGTACGCTCCTCCTAAAGCGTTGTCGTACCCTCCCCTGGACCCCAAACCGTCCCCGTCCCCTAACCCTAACCCTAGCCCGAACCCTAAGCCTAACCCTTCCCCGAAGCCTGACCCTCACCCGTCCCCTAATCCTAACCCGTACGGTAACACTAACCCGCGCCCTCACACGTACGCTCCCCCTAAAGCGTTGTCGTACCCTCCCCTGGACCCCAAACCGTCCCCTAACCCTAACCCTATCCCGAACCCTAACCCTAACCCTTCCCCGAAGCCTGACCCTCACCCGTCCCCTAATCCTAACCCGTACGCTAACACTAACCCTCGCCCTCACACGTACGCACCCCCTAAAGCGTTGTCGTACCCTCCCCTGGACCCTAAACCGTCACCGTCCCCTAACCCTAACCCTAGCCCGAACCCTAACCCTAACCCTTCTCCGAAGCCTGACCCTCACACGTTCCCTAATCCTAAGCCGTACGATAACACTAACGCGCGCCCTCACACGTACGCTCCCTCTAAAGCGTTGTCGTACCCTCCCCTGGACCCTAAACCGTCCCCGTCCCCTAACCCTAACCCTAGCCCGAACCCTAACCATAACCCTTCCCCGAAGCCTGACCTTCACCGGTCCCCTAATCCTAACCCGTACGCTAACACTAACCAGCGCC
Organism: Globicephala melas; assembly: GCF_963455315.2. Taxonomy (NCBI): domain Eukaryota; kingdom Metazoa; phylum Chordata; class Mammalia; order Artiodactyla; family Delphinidae; genus Globicephala; species Globicephala melas. Next base: position 3,686,711 of record NW_027207210.1, read on the forward strand.
CTCACACCTACGCTCCCCCTAAAGCGTTGTCGTACCCTCCCCTGGACCCTAAACCGTCCCCGTCCCCTAACCCTAACCCTAGCCCGAACCCTAACCCTAACCCTTCCTCGAAGCCTGACCCTCACCCGTCCCCTAATCCTAACCCGTACGCTAACACTAACCCGCGCCCTCACACGTACGCTCCCCCTAAAGCGTTGTCGTAAACTCCCCTGGACCCTAAACCGTCCCCGACCCCTAACCCTAACCCTAGCCCGAACCCTAAACCTAACCCTTCCCCGAAGCCTGACACTCACCCGTCCCCTAATCGTCACTCGTACGCTAACACTAACCCGCGCCCTCACACGTACGCTCCCCCTAAAGCATTGTCGTACCCTCCCCTGGACCCTAAACCGTCCCCGTCCCCTAACCCTAACCCTAGCCCGAAACCTAACCCTAACCCTTCCCCGAAACCTGACCCTCACCCGTCCCCTAATCCTAACCCGTACGCTAACACTAACCCGCGCCCTCACACGTACGCTCCCCCTAAAGCGTTGTCGTACCCTCCCCTGGACCCTAAACCGTCCCCGTCCCCTAACCCTAACCCTAGCCCGAACCCTAACCATAACCCTTCCCCGAAGCCTGACCCTCACCCGTCCCCAAATCCTAACCCGTACGCTAACACTAACCCGCGCCCTCACACGTACGCTCCCCCTAAAACTTTGTCGTACCCTCCCCTGGACCCTAAACCGTCCCCGTCCCCAACCCTAACCCTACCCCGAACCCTAACCCTAACCCTTCCCCGAAGCCTGACACTCACCCGTCCCCTAATCCTAACACGTACGCTAACACTAACCCGAGCCCTCACACGTACGCTCCCCCTAAAGCGTTGTCGTACCCTCCTCTGAACCCTAAACCGTCCCAGTCACCTAACCCTAACCCTAGCCCGAACCCTAACCCTAACCCTTCCCCGAAGCCTGACCCTCACCCGTCCCCTAATCCTAACCCGTACGCTAACACTAACCCGCGCCCTCACACGTACGCTCCCCCTAAAGCGTTGTCGTACCCTCACCTGGACCCTAAACCGTCCCCGTCCCCTAACCCTAAACCTAGCCCGAACCCTAACCCTAACCCTTCCCCGAAGCCTGACCCTCACCCGTCCCCTAATCCTAACCCGTACGCTAACACTAACCCGCGCCCTCACACGTACGCTCCCCCTAAAGCGTTGTCGTACCCTCCCCTGGACCCTAAACCGTCCCCGTCCCCTAACACTAACCCTAGCCCGAACCCTAACCCTAACCCTTCCCCGAAGCCTGACCTTCACCCGTCCCCTAATCCTAAGCCGTACGCTAACACTAACCCGCGCCCTCACACGTACGCTCCCCTAAAGCGTTGTCGTACCCTCCCCTGGACCCTAAACCGTCCCCGTCCCCTAACCCTAACCCTAGCCCGAACCCTAACACTACCCCTTCCCCGAAGCCTGACCCTCACCCGTCCCCTAATCCTCGCCCGTACGCTAACACTAACCCGCGCCCTCACACGTACGCTCCCCCTAAAGCGTTGTCGTACCCTCCCCTGGACCCTAAACCGTCCCCGTCCCCTAACCCTAACCCTAGCCCGAACCCTAACCATAACCCTTCCCCGAAGCCTGACCCTCACCCGTCCCCTAATTCTAACCCGTACGCTAACACTAACCCGCGCCCTCACACGTACGCTCCCCATAAAGCGTTGTCGTACCCTCCCCTGAACCCTAAACAGTCCCCGTCCCCTAACCCTAACCCTAGCCCGAACCCTAACCCTAACCCTTCCCCGAAGCCTGACCCTCACCCGTGCCCTAATCCTAACCCGTACGCTAACACTAACCCGCGCCCTCACACATACGCTCCCCCTAAAGCGTTGTCGTACCCTCCCCTGGACCCTAAACCGTCCCCGTCCCCTATCCCTAACCCTAGCCCGAATCCTAAACCTAACCCTTCCCCGAAGCCTGACCCTCACCCGTCTCCTAATCCTAACCCGTACGCTAACACTAACCCGCGCCCTCACACGTACGCTCCCCCTAAAGCGTTGTAGTACCCTCCCCTGGACCCTAAACCGTTCCCGTCCCCTAACCCTAACCCTAGCCCGAACCCTAACCCTAACCCTTCCCCGAAGCCTGACCCTCACCCGTCCCCTAATCCTCACCCGTACGCTAAAACTAACCCGCGCCCTCATACGTACGCTCCCCCTAAAGCGTTGTCGTACCCTCCCCTGGACCCTAAACCGTCCCCGTCCCCAACCCTAACCCTACCCCGAACCCTAACCCTAACCCTTCCCCGAAGCCTGACACTCACCCGTCCCCTAATCCTAACCCGTACGCTAACACTAACCCGCGCCCTCACACGTACGCTCCCCCTAAAGCGTTGTCGTACCCTCCCCTGGACCCTAAACCGTCCCCGTCCCCTAACCCTAACCCTAGCCCGAACCCTAACCCTAACACTTCCCCGAAGCCTGACCCTCACCCGTCCCCTAATCCTAACCAGTACGCTAACACTAACCCGCGCCCTCACACGTACGCACCCCTAAAGCGTTGTCGTACCCTCCCCTGAACCCTAAACCGTCCCCGTCCCTTAACCCTAACCCTAGCCGGAACCCTAAACCTAAACCTTCCCCGAAGCCTGACCCTCACCCGTCCCCTAATCCTAACCCGTACACTAACACTAACCCGCGCCCTGACACGTACGCTCCCCCTAAAGCGTTGTCGTACTCTCCCCTGAACCCTAAACCGTCTCCGTTCCCTTACCCTAACCCTAGCCGGAACCCTAACTCTAAACCTTCCCCGAAGCCTGACCCTCACCCGTCCCCTAATCCTAACCCGTACGCTAACAGTAACCCGCGCCCTCACACGTACGCTCCCCCTAAACCGTTGTCGTACCCTCCCCTGGACCCTAAACCGTCCCCGGCCCCAACCCTAACCCTAGCCCGAACCCTAACCCTAACCCTTCCCCGAAGCCTGACCCTCACCCGTACCCTAATCCTAACCCGTACGCTAACACTAACCCACGCCCTCACACGTACGCTCCCCCTAAAGCGTTGTTGTACCCTCCCCTGGACCCTAAAACGTCCCCGTCCCCAACCCTAACCCTAGCCCGAACCCTAACCCTAACCCTTCCCCGAAGCCTGACCCTCACTCGTCCCCTAATCCTAACCCGTACGCTAACACTAACCCGCGCCCTCACACCTACGCTCCCCCTAAAGCGTTGTCGTACCCTCCCCTGAACCCTAAACCGACCCCGTCCCCTAACCCTAACCCTAGCCCGAACCCTAACCCTAACCCTTCCCCGAAGCCTGACCCTCACCCGTCCCCTAATCCTAACCCGTACGCTAAGACTACCCCGCGCCCTCACACGTACGCTCCCCCTAAAGCGTTGTTGTACCCTCCCCGGGACCCTAAACCGTCCCCGTCCCCTAACCCTAACCCTAGCCCGAACCCTAACCCTAACCCTTCCCCGAAGCCTGACCCTCACCCGTCCCCTATTCCTAAACCGTACGCTAACACTAACCCGCGCCCTCATGCGTACGCTCCCCCTAAAGTGTTGTCGTACCCTCCCCTGGACCCTAAACCGTCCCCGTCCCCTAACCCTAACCCTAGCCCGAATCCTAACCCTAACCCTTCCCCGAAGCCTGACTCTCACCCGTCCCTTAATCCTAACCCGTACGCTAACACTAACCCGCGCCCTCACACGTACGCTCCTCCTAAAGCGTTGTCGTACCCTCCCCTGGACCCCAAACCGTCCCCGTCCCCTAACCCTAACCCTAGCCCGAACCCTAAGCCTAACCCTTCCCCGAAGCCTGACCCTCACCCGTCCCCTAATCCTAACCCGTACGGTAACACTAACCCGCGCCCTCACACGTACGCTCCCCCTAAAGCGTTGTCGTACCCTCCCCTGGACCCCAAACCGTCCCCGTCCCCTAACCCTAGCCCGAACCCTAACCCTAACCCTTCCCCGAAGACTGACCCTCACCCGTCCCCTATTTCTAACCCGTACGCTAACACTAACCCGCGCCCTCACACGTACGCTCCCCCTAAAGCGTTGTCGTACCCTCCCCTGGACCCTAAACCGTCCCCGTCCCCTAACCCTAACCCTAGCCCGAACCCTAACCCTAACCCTTCCCCGAAGCCTGACCCTCACCGGTCCCCTAATCCTAACCCGTACGCTAACACTAACCCGTGCCCTCACACGTACGCTCCCCCTAAAGCGTTGTCGTACCCTCCTCTGGACCCTAAACCGTCCCCGTCCCCTAACCCTAACCCTATCCCGAACCCTAACCCTAACCCTTCCCCGAAGCCTGACCCTCACCCGTCCCCTAATCCTAACCCGTACGCTAACACTAACCCGCGCCCTCACACGTACGCTCCCCCTAAAGCGTTGTCGTACCCTCCCCTGGACCCTAAACCGTCACCGTCCCCTAACCCTAACCCTAGCCCGAACCCTAACCCTAACCCTTCTCCGAAGCCTGACCCTCACCCGTTCCCTAATCCTAAGCCGTACGATAACACTAACGCGCGCCCTCACACGTACGCTCCCTCTAAAGCGTTGTCGTACCCTCCCCTGGACCCTAAACCGTCCCCGTCCCCTAACCCTAACCCTAGCCCGAACCCTAACCATAACCCTTCCCCGAAGCCTGACCTTCACCGGTCCCCTAATCCTAACCCGTACGCTAACACTAACCCGCGCCCTCACACCTACGCTCCCCCTAAAGCGTTGTCGTACGCTCCCCTGGACCCTAAACCGTCCCCGTCCCCTAACCCTAACCCTAGCCCGAACCCTAAACCTAACCCTTCCCCGAAGCCTGACCCTCACGCATCCCCTAATCCTAAGCCGTACGCTAAGACTAATCCGCGCCCTCACACGTACGCTCCCCCTAAAGCGTTGTCGTACCCTCCCCTGGACCCTACACCGTCCCCGTTCCCTAACCCTAACCCTAGCCGGAACCCTAACCCTAACCCTTCCCCGAAGCCTGACCCTCACCCGTCCCCTAATCCTCATTCGTACGCTAACACTAACCCGCGCCCTCACACGTACGCTCCCCCTAAAGCGTTGTCGTACCCTCCCCTGGACCCTAAACCGTCCCCGTCCCCTAACCCTAACCCTAGCCCGAACCCTAACCCTAACCCTTCCCCGAAGCCTGACCCTCACCCGTCCCCTAATCCTAACCCGTACGCTAACACTAACCCGCGCCCTCACACGTACGCTCCCCCTAACGCGTTGTCATACCCTCCCCTGGACCCTAAACCGTCCCCGTCCGCTAACCCTAACCCAAGCCCGAACCCTAACCCTAACCCATCCCCGAAGCCTGACCCTCACCCGTCCCCTAATCCTCACCCGTACGCTAACACTAACCCGCGCCCTCTCACGTACGCTCCCCCTAAAGCGTTGGCGTACCCTCCCGTGGACCCTAAACCGTCCCCGTCCCCTAACCCTAACCCTAGCCCGAACCCTAACCATAACCCTTCCCCGAAACCTGACCTTCACCGGTCCCCTAATCCTAACCCGTACGCTAACACTAACCCGCGCCCTCACACCTACGCTCCCCCTAAAGCGTTGTCGTACCCTCCACTGGACCCTAAACCGTCCCCGTCCCCTAACCCTAACCCTAGCCCGAACCCTAACACTACCCATTCCCCGAAGCCTGACCCTCACCCGTCCCCTAATCCTCGCCCGTACACTAACACTAACCCGCGCCCTCACACGTACGCTCCCCCTAAAGCGTTGTCGTACCCTCCCCTGGACCCTAAACCGTCCCCGTCCCCTAACCCTAACCCTAGCCCGAACCCTAACCATAACCCTTCCCCGAAGCCTGACCCTCACCCGTCCCCAAATTCTAACCCGTACGCTAACACTAACCCGCGCCCTCACACGTACGCTCCCCCTAAAGCGTTGTCGTACCCTCCCCTGGACCCTAAACCGTCCCCGTCCCCAACCCTAACCCTACCCCGAACCCTAACCCTAACCCTTCCCCGAAGCCTGACACTCACCCGTCCCCTAATCCTAACACGTACGCTAACACTAACCCGAGCCCTCACACGTACGCTCCCCCTAAAGCGTTGTCGTACCCTCCTCTGAACCCTAAACCGTCCCAGTCACCTAACCCTAACCCTAGCCCGAACCCTAACCCTAACCCTTCCCCGAAGCCTGACCCTCACCCGTCCCCTAATCCTAACCCGTACGCTAACACTAACCCGCGCCCTCACACGTACGCTCCCCCTAAAGCGTTGTCGTACCCTCACCTGGACCCTAAACCGTCCCCGTCCCCTAACCCTAAACCTAGCCCGAACCCTAACCCTAACCCTTCCCCGAAGCCTGACCCTCACCCGTCCCCTAATCCTAACCCGTACGCTAACACTAACCCGCGCCCTCACACGTACGCTCCCCCTAAAGCGTTGTCGTACCCTCCCCTGGACCCTAAACCGTCCCCGTCCCCTAACACTAACCCTAGCCCGAACCCTAACCCTAACCCTTCCCCGAAGCCTGACCTTCACCCGTCCCCTAATCCTAAGCCGTACGCTAACACTAACCCGCGCCCTCACACGTACGCTCCCCTAAAGCATTGTCGTACCCTCCCCTGGACCCTAAACCGTCCCCGTCCCCTAACCCTAACCCTAGCCCGAACCCTAACACTACCCCTTCCCCGAAGCCTGACCCTCACCCGTCCCCTAATCCTCGCCCGTACGCTAACACTAACCCGCGCCCTCACACGTACGCTCCCCCTAAAGCGTTGTCGTACCCTCCCCTGGACCCTAAACCGTCCCCGTCCCCTAACCCTAACCCTAGCCCGAACCCTAACCATAACCCTTCCCCGAAGCCTGACCCTCACCCGTCCCCTAATTCTAACCCGTACGCTAACACTAACCCGCGCCCTCACACGTACGCTCCCCATAAAGCGTTGTCGTACCCTCCCCTGAACCCTAAACAGTCCCCGTCCCCTAACCCTAACCCTAGCCCGAACCCTAACCCTAACCCTTCCCCGAAGCCTGACCCTCACCCGTGCCCTAATCCTAACCCGTACGCTAACACTAACCCGCGCCCTCACACATACGCTCCCCCTAAAGCGTTGTCGTACCCTCCCCTGGACCCTAAACCGTCCCCGTCCCCTATCCCTAACCCTAGCCCGAATCCTAAACCTAACCCTTCCCCGAAGCCTGACCCTCACCCGTCTCCTAATCCTAACCCGTACGCTAACACTAACCCGCGCCCTCACACGTACGCTCCCCCTAAAGCGTTGTAGTACCCTCCCCTGGACCCTAAACCGTTCCCGTCCCCTAACCCTAACCCTAGCCCGAACCCTAACCCTAACCCTTCCCCGAAGCCTGACCCTCACCCGTCCCCTAATCCTCACCCGTACGCTAAAACTAACCCGCGCCCTCATACGTACGCTCCCCCTAAAGCGTTGTCGTACCCTCCCCTGGACCCTAAACCGTCCCCGTCCCCAACCCTAACCCTACCCCGAACCCTAACCCTAACCCTTCCCCGAAGCCTGACACTCACCCGTCCCCTAATCCTAACCCGTACGCTAACACTAACCCGCGCCCTCACACGTACGCTCCCCCTAAAGCGTTGTCGTACCCTCCCCTGGACCCTAAACCGTCCCCGTCCCCAACCCTAACCCTACCCCGAACCATAACCCTAACCCTTCCCCGAAGCCTGACCCTCACCCGTCCCCTAATCCTAACCCGTACGCTAACACTAACCCGCGCCCTCACACGTACGCTCCCCCTAAAGCGTTGTCGTACCCTCCCCTGGACCCTAAACCGTCCCCGTCCCCTAACCCTAACCCTAGCCCGAACCCTAACCCTAACACTTCCCCGAAGCCTGACCCTCACCCGTCCCCTAATCCTAACCAGTACGCTAACACTAACCCGCGCCCTCACACGTACGCACCCCTAAAGCGTTGTCGTACCCTCCCCTGAACCCTAAACCGTCCCCGTCCCTTAACCCTAACCCTAGCCGGAACCCTAAACCTAAACCTTCCCCGAAGCCTGACCCTCACCCGTCCCCTAATCCTAACCCGTACACTAACACTAACCCGCGCCCTGACACGTACGCTCCCCCTAAAGCGTTGTCGTACTCTCCCCTGAACCCTAAACCGTCTCCGTTCCCTAACCCTAACCCTAGCCGGAACCCTAACTCTAAACCTTCCCCGAAGCCTGACCCTCACCCGTCCCCTAATCCTAACCCGTACGCTAACAGTAACCCGCGCCCTCACACGTACGCTCCCCCTAAACCGTTGTCGTACCCTCCCCTGGACCCTAAACCGTCCCCGGCCCCAACCCTAACCCTAGCCCGAACCCTAACCCTAACCCTTCCCCGAAGCCTGACCCTCACCCGTACCCTAATCCTAACCCGTACGCTAACACTAACCCACGCCCTCACACGTACGCTCCCCCTAAAGCGTTGTTGTACCCTCCCCTGGACCCTAAAACGTCCCCGTCCCCAACCCTAACCCTAGCCCGAACCCTAACCCTAACCCTTCCCCGAAGCCTGACCCTCACTCGTCCCCTAATCCTAACCCGTACGCTAACACTAACCCGCGCCCTCACACCTACGCTCCCCCTAAAGCGTTGTCGTACCCTCCCCTGAACCCTAAACCGACCCCGTCCCCTAACCCTAACCCTAGCCCGAACCCTAACCCTAACCCTTCCCCGAAGCCTGACCCTCACCCGTCCCCTAATCCTAACCCGTACGCTAAGACTACCCCGCGCCCTCACACGTACGCTCCCCCTAAAGCGTTGTTGTACCCTCCCCGGGACCCTAAACCGTCCCCGTCCCCTAACCCTAACCCTAGCCCGAACCCTAACCCTAACCCTTCCCCGAAGCCTGACCCTCACCCGTCCCCTATTCCTAAACCGTACGCTAACACTAACCCGCGCCCTCATGCGTACGCTCCCCCTAAAGTGTTGTCGTACCCTCCCCTGGACCCTAAACCGTCCCCGTCCCCTAACCCTAACCCTAGCCCGAATCCTAACCCTAACCCTTCCCCGAAGCCTGACTCTCACCCGTCCCTTAATCCTAACCCGTACGCTAACACTAACCCGCGCCCTCACACGTACGCTCCTCCTAAAGCGTTGTCGTACCCTCCCCTGGACCCCAAACCGTCCCCGTCCCCTAACCCTAACCCTAGCCCGAACCCTAAGCCTAACCCTTCCCCGAAGCCTGACCCTCACCCGTCCCCTAATCCTAACCCGTACGGTAACACTAACCCGCGCCCTCACACGTACGCTCCCCCTAAAGCGTTGTCGTACCCTCCCCTGGACCCCAAACCGTCCCCGTCCCCTAACCCTAGCCCGAACCCTAACCCTAACCCTTCCCCGAAGACTGACCCTCACCCGTCCCCTATTTCTAACCCGTACGCTAACACTAACCCGCGCCCTCACACGTACGCTCCCCCTAAAGCGTTGTCGTACCCTCCCCTGGACCCTAAACCGTCCCCGTCCCCTAACCCTAACCCTAGCCCGAACCCTAACCCTAACCCTTCCCCGAAGCCTGACCCTCACCGGTCCCCTAATCCTAACCCGTACGCTAACACTAACCCGTGCCCTCACACGTACGCTCCCCCTAAAGCGTTGTCGTACCCTCCTCTGGACCCTAAACCGTCCCCGTCCCCTAACCCTAACCCTATCCCGAACCCTAACCCTAACCCTTCCCCGAAGCCTGACCCTCACCCGTCCCCTAATCCTAACCCGTACGCTAACACTAACCCGCGCCCTCACACGTACGCTCCCCCTAAAGCGTTGTCGTACCCTCCCCTGGACCCTAAACCGTCACCGTCCCCTAACCCTAACCCTAGCCCGAACCCTAACCCTAACCCTTCTCCGAAGCCTGACCCTCACCCGTTCCCTAATCCTAAGCCGTACGATAACACTAACGCGCGCCCTCACACGTACGCTCCCTCTAAAGCGTTGTCGTACCCTCCCCTGGACCCTAAACCGTCCCCGTCCCCTAACCCTAACCCTAGCCCGAACCCTAACCATAACCCTTCCCCGAAGCCTGACCTTCACCGGTCCCCTAATCCTAACCCGTACGCTAACACTAACCCGCGCCCTCACACCTACGCTCCCCCTAAAGCGTTGTCGTACGCTCCCCTGGACCCTAAACCGTCCCCGTCCCCTAACCCTAACCCTAGCCCGAACCCTAAACCTAACCCTTCCCCGAAGCCTGACCCTCACGCATCCCCTAATCCTAAGCCGTACGCTAAGACTAATCCGCGCCCTCACACGTACGCTCCCCCTAAAGCGTTGTCGTACCCTCCCCTGGACCCTACACCGTCCCCGTTCCCTAACCCTAACCCTAGCCGGAACCCTAACCCTAACCCTTCCCCGAAGCCTGACCCTCACCCGTCCCCTAATCCTCATTCGTACGCTAACACTAACCCGCGCCCTCACACGTACGCTCCCCCTAAAGCGTTGTCGTACCCTCCCCTGGACCCTAAACCGTCCCCGTCCCCTAACCCTAACCCTAGCCCGAACCCTAACCCTAACCCTTCCCCGAAGCCTGACCCTCACCCGTCCCCTAATCCTAACCCGTACGCTAACACTAACCCGCGCCCTCACACGTACGCTCCCCCTAACGCGTTGTCATACCCTCCCCTGGACCCTAAACCGTCCCCGTCCGCTAACCCTAACCCAAGCCCGAACCCTAACCCTAACCCATCCCCGAAGCCTGACCCTCACCCGTCCCCTAATCCTCACCCGTACGCTAACACTAACCCGCGCCCTCTCACGTACGCTCCCCCTAAAGCGTTGGCGTACCCTCCCGTGGACCCTAAACCGTCCCCGTCCCCTAACCCTAACCCTAGCCCGAACCCTAACCATAACCCTTCCCCGAAACCTGACCTTCACCGGTCCCCTAATCCTAACCCGTACGCTAACACTAACCCGCGCCCTCACACCTACGCTCCCCCTAAAGCGTTGTCGTACCCTCCACTGGACCCTAAACCGTCCCCGTCCCCTAACCCTAACCCTAGCCCGAACCCTAACACTACCCATTCCCCGAAGCCTGACCCTCACCCGTCCCCTAATCCTCGCCCGTACACTAACACTAACCCGCGCCCTCACACGTACGCTCCCCCTAAAGCGTTGTCGTACCCTCCCCTGGACCCTAAACCGTCCCCGTCCCCTAACCCTAACCCTAGCCCGAACCCTAACCATAACCCTTCCCCGAAGCCTGACCCTCACCCGTCCCCAAATTCTAACCCGTACGCTAACACTAACCCGCGCCCTCACACGTACGCTCCCCCTAAAGCGTTGTCGTACCCTCCCCTGGACCCTAAACCGTCCCCGTCTCCTAACCCTAACCCTAGCCCGAAGCCTAACCCCAAACCTTCCCCGAAGCCTGACCCTAACCCGTCCCCTAATCCTAACCTGTACGCTAACACTAACCCGCGCCCTCACACGTACGCTCCCCCTAAAGCGTTGTCGTACCCTCCCCTGGACCCTAAACCGTCCCCGTCCCCTAACCCTAACCCTAGCCCGAACCCTAACCCTAACCCTTCCCCGAAGCCTGACCCTCAACCGTCCCCTAATCCTAACCCGTACGCTAACACTAACCCGCACCCTCACACGTACGCTCCCCCTAAAGCGTTGTCGTACCCTCCCCTGGACCCTAAACCGTCCCCGTCCCCTATCCCTAACCCTAGCCCGAATCCTAAACCTAACCCTTCCCCGAAGCCTGACCCTCACCCGTCCCCTAATCCTCACCCGTACGCTAACACTAACCCGCGCCCTCACACGTACGCTCCCCCTAAAGCGTTGTCGTACCCTCCCCTGGACCCTAAACCGTCCCCGTCCCCAACCGTAACCCTACCCCGAACCCTAACCCTAACCCTTCCCCGAAGCCTGACACTCACCCGTCCCCTAATCCTAACCCGTACGCTAACACTAACCCGCGCACTCACACGTACGCTCCCCCTAAAGCGTTGTCGTACTCTCCCCTGGACCCTAAACCGTTCCCGTCCCCTAACCCTAACCCTAGCCCGAACCCTAACCCTAAACCTTCCCCGAAGCCTGACCCTCACCCGTCCCCTAATCCTAACCAATACGCTAACACTAACCCACGCCCTCACACGTACGCTCCCCCTAAAGCGTTGTCGTACCCTCCCCTGGACCCTAAACCGTCCCCGTCCCCAACCCTAACCCTACCCCGAACCCTAACCCTAACCCTTCCCCGAAGCCTGACCCTCACCCGTCCCCTAATCCTAACCCGTACGCTAACACTAACCCGCGCCCTCACACGTACGCTCCCCCTAAAGCGTTGTTGTACCCTCCCCTGGACCCTAAACCGTCCCCGTCCCCTAACCCTAACCCTAGCCCGAACCCTAACCCTAACACTTCCCCGAAGCCTGACCCTCACCCGTCCCCTAATCCTAAGCAGTACGCTAACACTAACCCGCGCCCTCACACGTACGCACCCCTAAAGCGTTGTCGTACCCTCCCCTGGACCCTAAACCGTCCCCGTCCCCTAACCCTAACCCTAGCCCGAACCCTAACCCTAAAACTTCCCCGAAGCCTGACCCTCACCCGTCCCCTAATCCTCACCCGTACGCTAACACTAACCCGCGCCCTCACACGTACGCTCCCCCTAAAGCGTTGTCGTACCCTCCCCTGGACCCTAAACCGTCCCCGTCCCCTAACCCTAACCGTAGCCCGAACCCTAACCCTAACCCTTCCCCGAAGCCTGACCCTCACCCGTCCCCTAATCCTAACCCGTACGCTAACACTAACCCGCGCCCTCACACGTACGCTCCCCCTAAAGCGTTGTCGTACCCTCCCCTGGACCGTAAACCGTCCCCATCCCCTATCCCTAACCCTAGCCCGAACCCTAACCCTAACCCATCCCCGAAGCCTGACCCTCACCCGTCCCCTAATCCTCACTCGTACGCTCACACTAACCGGCGCCCTCACACGTACGCTCTCCCTAAAGCATTGTCGTACCCTCCCCTGGACCCTAAACCGTCCCCGTCCCCTAACCCTAACCCTAGCCGGAAACCTAACCCTAAACCTTCCCCGAAGCCTGACCCTCACCCGTCCCCTAATCCTAACCCGTACGCTAACACTAACCCGCGCCCTCACACCTACGCTCCCCCTAAAGCGTTGTCGTACCCTCCCCTGGACCCTAAACCGTCCCCGTCCCCTAACCCTAACCCTAGCCCGAACCCTAACCCTAACCCTTCCCCGAAGCCTGACCCTCACACGTCCCCTAATCCTAATCCGTACGCTAACACTAACCCACGCCCTCACACGTACGCTCCCCCTAAAGCGTTGTCGTACCCTCCCCTGGACCCTAAACCGTCCCCGTCCCCTAACCCTAACCCTAGCCCGAACCCTAACCCTAACCCTTCCCCGAAGCCTGACCCTCACCCGTCCCCTAATCGTAACCCGTACGCTAACACTAACCCGCGCCCTCAAACGTACGCTCCCCCTAAAGCATTGTCGTACGCTCCCCTGGACCCTAAACCATCCCCGTCCCCTAACCCTAACCCTAGCCCGAATCCTAACCCTAACCCTTCCCCGAAGCCTGACCCTCACCCGTCCCCTAATCCTCACCCGTACGCTAACACTAACCCGCGCCCTAACACGTACGCTCCCCCTAAAACGTTGTCGTACCCTCTCCTGGACCCTATACCGTCCCCGTCCCCTAACCCTAACACTAGCCCGAACCCTAACCCTAACCCTTCCCCGAAGCCTGACCCTCACCCGTCCCCTAATCCTCACCCGTACGCTAACACTAACCCGCGCCCTCACACGTACGCTCCCCCTAAAGTGTTGTCTTACCCTCCCCTGGACCCTAAACCGTCCCCGTCCCCTAACACTAACCCTAGCCCGAACCCTAACCCTAACCCTTCCCCGAAGCCTGACCTTCACCCGTCCCCTAATCCTAAGCCGTACGCTAACACTAACCCACGCCCTCACACGTACGCTCCCCCTAAAGCGTTGTCGTACTCTCCACTGGACCCTAAACTGTCCCCGTCCCCTAACCCTAACCCTAGCCAGAACCCTAAACCTAACCCTTCCCCGAACTCTGACCCTCACCGGTCCCCTAATCCTAACCCGTACGCTAACAGTAACCCGCGCCCTCACACGTACGCTCCCCATAAAGCGTTGTCGTACCCTCCCCTGGACCCTAAACCGTCCCCGTCCCCTAACCCTAACCCTAGCCCTAACCCTAACCCTAACCCTTCCCCGAAGCCTGACCCTCACCCGTCCCCTAATCCTAACCCGTACGCTAACACTAACCCGCGCCCTCACACGTACGCTCCCTCTAAAGCGTTGTTGTACCCTCCGCTGGACCCCAAACCGTCCCCGTCCCCTAACCCTAACCCTAGCTCGAACCCTAACCCTAACCATTCCCCGAAGCCTGACCCTCATCCGTACCCTAATCCTAACCCGTACGCTAACACTAACCCGCGCCCTCACACGTACGCTCCCCCTAAAACGTTGTCGTACCCTCCCCTGAACCCTAAACCGTCCCCGTCCCCTAACCCTAACCGTAGCCCGAACCCTAACCCTAACCCTTCCCCGAAGCCTGACCCTCACCCGTACCCTAATGCTCACCCGTACGCTAACACTAACCCGCGCCCTCACACGTACGCTCCCCCTAAAACGTTGTCGTATCCTCTCCTGGACCCTAAACCGTCCCCGTCCCCTAACCCTAGCCCGAACCCTCACCCTAACCCTTCCCCGAAGCCTGACCCTCACCCGTCCCCTAATCCTCACCCGTACGCTAACACTAACCCGCGCCCTCACACGTACGCTCCCCCTAAAGCGTTGTCGTACCCTCCCCTGGACCCTAAACCGTCCCCGTCCCCTAACACTAAACCTAGCCCGAACCCTAACCCTAACCCTTCCCCGAAGCATGACCCTCACCCGTCCCCTAATCCTAACCCGTACGCTAACAGTAACCCGCGCCCTCACACGTACGCTCCCCCTAAAGCGTTGTCGTACCCTCCCCTGGACCTTAAACCGTCCCCGTCCCCTAACTCTAACCCTAGCCCGAATCCTAACCCTAACCCTTCCCCGGAGCCTGACCCTCACCCGTCACCTAATCCTCACCCGTACGCTAACACTAACCCGAGCCCTAACACGTACGCTCCCCCTAAAACGTTGTCATACCCTCTCCTGGACCCTATACCGTCCCCGTCCCCTAACCCTAACTCTAGCCCGAACCCTAACCCTAACGCTTCCCCGAAGCCTGACCCTCACCCGTCCCCTAATCCTCACCCGTACGCTAACACTAACCCGCGCCCTCACAAGTACGCTCCCCCTAAAGCGTTGTCGTACCCTCCACTGGACCCTAAACCGTCCCCGTCCCCTAACCCTAACCCTAGACAGAACCCTAAACCTAACCCTTCCCCGAACTCTGACCCTCACCGGTCGCCTAATCCTAACCCGTACGCTAACACTAACCCGCGCCCTCACACGTACGCTCCCCCTAAAGCGTTGTCGTACCCTCCACTGGACCCTAAACCGTCCCCGTCCCCTAACCCTAACCCTAGCCAGAACCCTAAACCTAACCCTTCCCCGAACTCTGACTCTCACCGGTCCCCTAATCCTAACCCGTACGCTAACAGTAACCCGCGCCCTCACACGTATGCTCCCCATAAAGCGTTGTCGTACCCTCCCCTGGACCCTAAACCGTCCCCGTCCCCTAACCCTAACCCTAGCCCTAACCCTAACCCTAACCCTAACCCTTCCCCGAAGCCTGACCCTCACCCGTCCCCTAATCCTAACCCGTACGCTAACACTAACCCGCGCCCTCACACGTACGCTCCCTGTAAAGCGTTGTTGTACCCTCCGCTGGACCCCAAACCGTCCCCGTCCCCTAACCCTAACCCTAGCTCGAACCCTAACCCTAACCATTCCCCGAAGCCTGACCCTCATCCGTCCCCTAATCCTAACCCGTACGCTAACACTAACCCGCGCCCTCACACGTACGCTCCCCCTAAAACGTTGTCGTACCCTCCCCTGAACCCTAAACCGTCCCCGTCCCCTAACCCTAACCGTAGCCCGAACCCTAACCCTAACCCTTCCCCGAAGCCTGACCCTCACCCGTACCCTAATCCTCACCCGTACGCTAACACTAACCCGCGCCCTCACACGTACGCTCCCCCTAAAACGTTGTCGTACCCTCTCCTGGACCCTAAACCGTCCCCGTCCCCTAACCCTAACCCTAGCCCGAACCCTAACCCTAATCCTTCCCCGAAGCCTGACCCTCACCCATCCCCTAATCCTCACCCGTACGCTAACACTAACCCGCGCCCTCACACGTACGCTCCCCCTAAAGCGTTGTCGTACCCTCCCCTGGACCCTAAACCGTCCCCGTCCCCTAACACTAAACCTAGCCCGAACCCTAACCCTAACCCTTCCCCGAAGCCTGACCCTCACCCCTCCCCTAATCCTAACCCGTACGCTAACAGTAACCCGCGCCCTCACACGTACGCTCCCCCTAAAGCGTTGTCGTACCCTCCCCTGGACCCTAAACCGTTCCCGTCCCCTAACCCTAACCCTAGCCCGAACCCTAACCCTAACCCTTCCCCGAAGCCTGACCCTCACCCGTCCCCTAATCCTAACCCGTACGCTAACACTAACCCGCGCCCTCACACGTACGCTCCCCCTAAAACGTTGTCGTACCCTCCCCTGGACCCTAAACCGTCCCCGTCCCCAACCCTAACCCTACCCCGAACCCTAACCCTAACCCTTCCCCGAAGCCTGACACTCACCCGTCCCCTAATCCTAACCCGTACGCTAACACTAACCCGCGCACTCACACGTACGCTCCCCCTAAAGCGTTGTCGTACCCTCCCCTGGACCCTAAACCGTCCCCGTCCCCTAACCCTAACCCTAGCCCGAACCCTAACCCTAACCATTCCCCGAAGCCTGACCCTCACCCGTCCCCTAATCCTAACCCGTACGCTAACACTAACCTGCGCCCTCACACGTACGCTCCCCCTAAAGCGTTGTCGTACCCTCCACTGGACCCTAAACCGTCCCCGTCCCGTAACCCTAACCCTAGCCAGAACCCTAAACCTAACCCTTCCCCGAACTCTGACCCTCACCGGTCCCCTAATCCTAACCCGTACGCTAACAGTAACCCGCGCCCTCACACGTACGCTCCCCCTAAAGCGTTGTCGTACCCTCCCCTGGACCCTAAACCGTCCCCGTCCCCTAACGCTAACCCTAGCCGGAAACCTAACCCTAAACCTTCCCCGAAGCCTGACCCGCACCCGTCCCCTAATCCTAACCCGTACGCTAAAACTAACCCGCGCCCTCACACGTACGCTCCCCCTAAAGCGTTGTCGTACCCTCCCGTGGACCCTAAACCGTCCCCGTCCCCTAACCATAACCCTAGCCCGAACCCTAACCCTAACCCTTCCTCGAAGCCTGACCCTCACCCGTCCCCTAATCCTAACCCGTACGCTAACACTAACCCGCGCCCTCACACGTACGCTCCCTCTAAAGCGTTGTCGTAAACTCCCCTGGACCCTAAACCGTCCCCGACCCCTAACCCTAACCCTAGCCCGAACCCTAAACCTAACCCTTCCCCGAAGCCTGACCCTCACGCGTCCCCTAATCCTAAGCCGTACGCTAAGACTAATCCGCGCCCTCACACGTACGCTCCCCCTAAAGCGTTGTCGTACCCTCCCCTGGACCCTAAACCGTCCCCGTTCCCTAACCCTAACCCTAGCCGGAACCCTAACCCTAACCCTTCCCCGTAGCCTGACCCTCACCCGTCCCCTAATCCTCACTCGTACGCTAACACTAACCCGCGCCCTCACACGTACGCTCCCCCTAAAGCATTGTCGTACCCTCCCCTGGACCCTAAACCGTCCCCGTCCCCTAACCCTAACCCTAGCCCGAAACCTAACCCTAACCCTTCCCCGAAACCTGACCCTCACCCGTCCCCTAATCCTAACCCGTACGCTAACACTAACCCGCGCCCTCACACGTACGCTCCCCCTAACGCGTTGTCATACCCTCCCCTGGACCCTAAACCGTCCCCGTCCCCTAACCCTAACCCAAGCCCGAACCCTAACCCTAACCCATCCCCGAAGCCTGACCCTCACCCGTCCCCTAATCCTCACCCGTACGCTAACACTAAACCGCGCCCTCTCACGTACGCTCCCCCTAAAGCGTTGGCGTACCCTCCCGTGGACCCTAAACCGTCCCCGTCCCCTAACCCTAACCCCAGCCCGAACCCTAACCATAACCCTTCCCCGAAACCTGACCTTCACCGGTCCCCTAATCCTAACCCGTACGCTAACACTAACCCGCGCCCTCACACCTACGCTCCCCCTAAAGCGTTGTCGTACCCTCCACTGGACCCTAAACCGTCCCCGTCCCCTAACCCTAACCCTAGCCCGAACCCTAACACTACCCCTTCCCCGAAGCCTGACCCTCACCCGTCCCCTAATCCTCGCCCGTACGCTAACACTAACCGGCGCCCTCACACGTACGCTCCCCTAAAGCGTTGTCGTACCCTCCCCTGGACCCTAAACCGTCCCCGTCCCCTAACCCTAACCCTAGCCCGAACCCTAACCATAACCCTTCCCCGAAGCCTGACCCTCACCCGTCCCCAAATCCTAACCCGTACGCTAACATTAACCCACGCCCTCACACGTACGCTCCCCCTAAAACGTTGTCGTACCCTCCCCTGGACCCTAAACCGTCCCCGTCCCCAACCCTAACCCTACCCCGAACCCTAACCCTAACCCTTCCCCGAAGCCTGACACTCACCCGTCCCCTAATCCTAACCCGTACGCTAACACTAACCCGCGCACTCACACGTACGCTCCCCCTAAAGCGTTGTCGTACCCTCCCCTGGACCCTAAACAGTCCCCGTCCCCTAACCCTAACCCTAGCCCGAACCCTAACCCTAACCATTCCCCGAAGCCTGACCCTCACCCGTCCCCTAATCCTAACCCGTACGCTAACACTAACCTGCGCCCTCACACGTACGCTCCCCCTAAAGCGTTGTCGTACCCTCCTCTGAACCCTAAACCGTCCCAGTCACCTAACCCTAACCCTAGCCCGAACCCTAACCCTAACCCTTCCCCGAAGCCTGACCCTCACCCGTCCCCTAATCCTAACCCGTACGCTAACACTAACCCGCGCCCTCACACGTACGCTCCCCCTAAAGCGTTGTCGTACCCTCACCTGGACCCTAAACCGTCCCCGTCCCCTAACCCTAAACCTAGCCCGAACCCTAACCCTAACCCTTCCCCGAAGCCTGACCCTCACCCGTCCCCTAATCCTAACCCGTACGCTAACACTAACCCGCGCCCTCACACGTACGCTCCCCCTAAAGCGTTGTCGTACCCTCCCCTGGACCCTAAACCGTCCCCGTCCCCTAACACTAACCCTAGCCCGAACCCTAACCCTAACCCTTCCCCGAAGCCTGACCTTCACCCGTCCCCTAATCCTAAGCCGTACGCTAACACTAACCCGCGCCCTCACACGTACGCTCCCCCTAAAGCGTTGTCGTACCCTCCACTGGACCCTAAACCGTCCCCGTCCCCTAACCCTAACCCTAGCCCGAACCCTAACACTACCCCTTCCCCGAAGCCTGACCCTCACCCGTCCCCTAATCCTCGCCCGTACGCTAACACTAACCCGCGCCCTCACACGTACGCTCCCCCTAAAGCGTTGTCGTACCCTCCCCTGGACCCTAAACCGTCCCCGTCCCCTAACCCTAACCCTAGCCCGAACCCTAACCATAACCCTTCCCCGAAGCCTGACCCTCACCCGTCCCCTAATTCTAACCCGTACGCTAACACTAACCCGCGCCCTCACACGTACGCTCCCCATAAAGCGTTGTCGTACCCTCCCCTGAACCCTAAACAGTCCCCGTCCCCTAACCCTAACCCTAGCCCGAACCCTAACCCTAACCCTTCCCCGAAGCCTGACCCTCACCCGTGCCCTAATCCTAACCCGTTCGCTAACACTAACCCGCGCCCTCACACATACGCTCCCCCTAAAGCGTTGTCGTACCCTCCCCTGGACCCTAAACCGTCCCCGTCCCCTATCCCTAACCCTAGCCCGAATCCTAAACCTAACCCTTCCCCGAAGCCTGACCCTCACCCGTCTCCTAATCCTAACCCGTACGCTAACACTAACCCGCGCCCTCACACGTACGCTCCCCCTAAAGCGTTGTCGTACCCTCCCCTGGACCCTAAACCGTTCCCGTCCCCTAACCCTAACCCTAGCCCGAACCCTAACCCTAACCCTTCCCCGAAGCCTGACCCTCACCCGTCCCCTAATCCTCACCCGTACGCTAAAACTAACCCGCGCCCTCATACGTACGCTCCCCCTAAAGCGTTGTCGTACCCTCCCCTGGACCCTAAACCGTCCCCGACCCCAACCCTAACCCTACCCCGAACCCTAACCCTAACCCTTCCCCGAAGCCTGACACTCACCCGTCCCCTAATCCTAACCCGTACGCTAACACTAACCCGCGCCCTCACACGTACGCTCCCCCTAAAGCGTTGTCGTACCCTCCCCTGGACCCTAAACCGTCCCCGTCCCCAACCCTAACCCTACCCCGAACCATAACCCTAACCCTTCCCCGAAGCCTGACCCTCACCCGTCCCCTAATCCTAACCCGTACGCTAACACTAACCCGCGCCCTCACACGTACGCTCCCCCTAAAGCGTTGTCGTACCCTCCCCTGGACCCTAAACCGTCCCCGTCCCCTAACCCTAACCCTAGCCCGAACCCTAACCCTAACACTTCCCCGAAGCCTGACCCTCACCCGTCCCCTAATCCTAACCAGTACGCTAACACTAACCCGCGCCCTCACACGTACGCACCCCTAAAGCGTTGTCGTACCCTCCCCTGAACCCTAAACCGTCCCCGTCCCTTAACCCTAACCCTAGCCGGAACCCTAAACCTAAACCTTCCCCGAAGCCTGACCCTCACCCGTCCCGTAATCCTAACCCGTACACTAACACTAACCCGCGCCCTGACACGTACGCTCCCCCTAAAGCGTTGTCGTACTCTCCCCTGAACCCTAAACCGTCTCCGTCCCCTAACCCTAACCCTAGCCCGAACCCTAACCCTAACCCTTCCCCGAAGCCTGACCCTCACCGGTCCCCTAATCCTAACCCGTACGCTAACACTAACCCGTGCCCTCACACGTACGCTCCCCCTAAAGCGTTGTCGTACCCTCCTCTGGACCCTAAACCGTCCCCGTCCCCTAACCCTAACCCTATCCCGAACCCTAACCCTGACCCTTCCCCGAAGCCTGACCCTCACCCGTCCCCTAATCCTAACCCGTACGCTAACACTAACCCGCGCCCTCACACGTACGCTCCCCCTAAAGCGTTGTCGTACCCTCCCCTGGACCCTAAACCGTCACCGTCCCCTAACCCTAACCCTAGCCCGAACCCTAACCCTAACCCTTCTCCGAAGCCTGACCCTCACCCGTTCCCTAATCCTAAGCCGTACGATAACACTAACGCGCGCCCTCACACGTACGCTCCCTCTAAAGCGTTGTCGTACCCTCCCCTGGACCCTAAACCGTCCCCGTCCCCTAACCCTAACCCTAGCCCGAACCCTAACCATAACCCTTCCCCGAAGCCTGACCTTCACCGGTCCCCTAATCCTAACCCGTACGCTAACACTAACCCGCGCCCTCACACATACGCTCCCCCTAAAGCGTTGTCGTACGCTCCCCTGGACCCTAAACCGTCCCCGTCCCCTAACCCTAACCCTAGCCCGAACCCTAAACCTAACCCTTCCCCGAAGCCTGACCCTCACGCGTCCCCTAATCCTAAGCCGTACGCTAAGACTAATCCGCGCCCTCACACGTACGCTCCCCCTAAAGCGTTGTCGTACCCTCCCCTGGACCCTACACCGTCCCCGTTCCCTAACCCTAACCCTAGCCAGAACCCTAACCCTAACCCTTCCCCGAAGCCTGACCCTCACCCGTCCCCTAATCCTCATTCGTACGCTAACACTAACTGGCGCCCTCACACGTACGCTCCCCCTAAAGCGTTGTCGTACCCTCCCCTGGACCCTAAACCGTCCCCGTCCCCTAACCCTAACCCTAGCCCGAACCCTAACCCTAACCCTTCCCCGAAACCTGACCCTCACCCGTCCCCTAATCCTAACCCGTACGCTAACACTAACCCGCGCCCTCACACGTACGCTCCCCCTAACGCGTTGTCATCCCCTCCCCTGGACCCTAAACCGTCCCCGTCCCCTAACCCTAACCCAAGCCCGAACCCTAACCCTAACCCATCCCCGAAGCCTGACCCTCACCCGTCCCCTAATCCTCACCCGTACTCTAACACTAACCCGCGCCCTCTCACGTACGCTCCCCCTAAAACGTTGGCGTACCCTCCCGTGGACCCTAAACCGTCCCCGTCCCCTAACCCTAACCCTAGCCCGAACCCTAACCATAACCCTTCCCCGAAACCTGACCTTCACCGGTCCCCTAATCCTAACCCGTACGCTAACACTAACCCGCGCCCTCACACCTACGCTCCCCCTAAAGCGTTGTCGTACCCTCCACTGGACCCTAAACCGTCCCCGTCCCCTAACCCTAACCCTAGCCCGAACCCTAACACTACCCCTTCCCCGAAGCCTGACCCTCACCCGTCCCCTAATCCTCGCCCGTACGCTAACACTAACCCGCGCCCTCACACGTACGCTCCCCCTAAAGCGTTGTCGTACCCTCCCCTGGACCCTAAACCGTCCCCATCCCCTAACCCTAACCCTAGCCCGAACCCTAACCATAACCCTTCCCCGAAGCCTGACCCTCACCCGTCCCCAAATTCTAACCCGTACGCTAACACTAACCCGCGCCCTAACACGTACGCTCCCCCTAAAGCGTTGTCGTACCCTCCCCTGGACCCTAAACCGTCCCCGTCTCCTAACCCTAACCCTAGCCCGAACCCTAACCATAACCCTTCCCCGAAGCCTGACCCTAACCCGTCCCCTAATCCTAACCTGTACGCTAACACTAACCCGCGCCCTCACACGTACGCTCCCCCTAAAGCGTTGTCGTACCCTCCCCTGGACCCTAAACCGTCCCCGTCCCCTAACCCTAACCCTAGCCCGAACCCTAACCCTAACCCTTCCCCGAAGCCTGACCCTCAACCGTCCCCTAATCCTAACCCGTACGCTAACACTAACACGCGCCCTCACACGTACGCTCCCCCTAAATCGTTGTCGTACCCTCCTCTGGACCCTAAACCGTCCCCGTACCCTAACCCTAAACCTAGCCCGAACCCTAACCCTAACACTTCCCCGAAGCCTGACCCTCACCCGTCCCCTAATCCTAAACCGTACGCTCACACTAACCCGCGCCCTCACACGTACGCTCCCTCTAAAGCGTTGTCTTACCCTCCGCTGGACCCCAAACCGTCCCCGTCCCCTAACCCTAACCGTAGCTCGAACCCTAACCCTAACCACTCCCCGAAGCCTGACCCTCACTCGTCCCCTAATCCTAACCCGTACGATAACACTAACCCGCGCCCTCACACGTACGCTCCCCCTAAAGCGTTGTCGTACCCTCCCCTGAACCCTAAACCGTCCCCGTCCCCTAACTCTAACCCTAGCCCGAACCCTAACCCTAACCCTTCCCCGAAGCCTGACCCTCACCCGTGCCCTAATCCTAACCCGTACGCTAACACTAACCCGCACCCTCACACGTACGCTCCCCCTAAAGCGTTGTCGTACCCTCCCCTGGACCCTAAACCGTCCCCGTCCCCTATCCCTAACCCTAGCCCGAATCCTAAACCTAACCCTTCCCCGAAGCCTGACCCTCACCCGTCCCCTAATCCTCACCCGTACGCTAACACTAACCCGCGCCCTCACACGTACGCTCCCCCTAAAGCGTTGTCGTACCCTCCCCTGGACCCTAAACTGTCCCCGTCCCCAACCGTAACCCTACCCCGAACCCTAACCCTAACCCTTCCCCGAAGCCTGACACTCACCCGTCCCCTAATCCTAACCCGTACGCTAACACTAACCCGCGCACTCACACGTACGCTCCCCCTAAAGCGTTGTCGTACTCTCCCCTGGACCCTAAACCGTTCCCGTCCCCTAACCCTAACCCTAGCCCGAACCCTAACCCTAAACCTTCCCCGAAGCCTGACCCTCACCCGTCCCCTAATCCTAACCCGTACGCTAACACTAACCCGCGCCCTCACACGTACGCTCCCCCTAAAGCGTTGTCGTACCCTCCCCTGGACCCTAAACCGTCCCCGTCCCCAACCCTAACCCTACCCCGAACCCTAACCCTAACCCTTCCCCGAAGCCTGACCCTCACCCGTCCCCTAATCCTAACCCGTACGCTAACACTAACCCGCGCCCTCACACGTACGCTCCCCCTAAAGCGTTTTTGTACCCTCCCTTGGACCCTAAACCGTCCCCGTCCCCTAACCCTAACCCTAGCCCGAACCCTAACCCTAACACTTCCCCGAAGCCTGACCCTCACCCGTCCCCTAATCCTAACCAGTACGCTAACACTAACCCGCGCCCTCACACGTACGCACCCCTGAAGCGTTGTCGTACCCTCCCCTGGACCCTAAACCGTCCCCGTCCCCTAACCCTAACCCTAGCCCGAACCCTAACCCTAAAACTTCCCCGAAGCCTGACCCTCACCCGTCCCCTAATCCTCACCCGTACGCTAACACTAACCCGCGCCCTCACACGTACGCTCCCCCTAAAGCGTTGTCGTACCCTCCCCTGGACCCTAAACCGTCCCCGTCCCCTAACCCTAACCGTAGCCCGAACCCTAACCCTAACCCTTCCCCGAAGCCTGACCCTCACCCGTCCCCTAATCCTAACCCGTACGCTAACACTAACCCGTGCCCTCACACGTACGCTCCCCCTAAAGCGTTGTCGTACCCTCCCCTGGACCCTAAACCGTCCCCATCCCCTATCCCTAACCCTAGCCCGAACCCTAACCCTAACCCATCCCCGAAGCCTGACCCTCACCCGTCCCCTAATCCTCACTCGTACGCTCACACTAACCGGCGCCCTCACACGTACGCTCTCCCTAAAGCGTTGTCGTACCCTCCCCTGGACCCTAAACCGTTCCCGTCCCCTAACCCTAACCCTAGCCGGAAACCTAACCCTAAACCTTCCCCGAAGCCTGACCCTCACCCGTCCCCTAATCCTAACCCGTACGCTAACACTAACCCGCGCCCTCACACGTACGCTCCCCCTAAAGCGTTGTCGTACCCTCCCCTGGACCCTAAACCGTTCCCTTCCCCTAACCCTAGCCCGAACCCTAACCCTAAACCTTCCCCGAAGCCTGACCCTCACCCGTCCCCTAATCCTAACCCGTACGCTAACACTAACCCGCGCCCTCACACGTACGCTCCCCCTAAAGCGTTGTCGTACCCTCCCCTGGACCCTAAACCGTCCCCGTCCCCTAACACTAACCCTAGCCCGAACCCTAACCCTAACCCTTCCTCCAAGCCTGACCTTCACCCGTCCCCTAATCCTAAGCCGTACGCTAACACTAACCCGCGCCCTCACACGTACGCTCCCCCTAAAGCGTTGTCGTACCCTCCACTGGACCCTAAACCGTCCCAGTCCCCTAACCCTAACCCTAGCCCGAACCCTAACACTACCCCTTCCCCGAAGCCTGACCCTCACCCGTCCCCTAATCCTCGCCCGTACGCTAACACTAACCCGCGCCCTCACACGTACGCTCCCCCTAAAGCGTTGTCGTACCCTCCCCTGGACCCTAAACCGTCCCCGTCCCCTAACCCTAACCCTAGCCCGAACCCTAACCATAACCCTTCCCCGAAGCCTGACCCTCACCCGTCCCCTAATTCTAACCCGTACGCTAACACTACCCGCGCCCTCACACGTACGCTCCCCCTAAAGCGTTGTCGTACCCTCCCCTGGACCCTAAACCATCCCCGTCCCCTAACCCTAACCCTAGCCCGAACCCTAACCCTAACCCTTCCCCGAAGCCTGACCCTAACCCGTCCCCTAATCCTAACCTGTACGCTAACACTAACCCGCGCCCTCACACGTACGCTCCCCCTAAAGCGTTGTCGTACCCTCCCCTGGACCCTAAACCGTCCCCGTCCCCTAACCCTAACCCTAGCCCGAACCCTAACCCTAACCCTTCCCCGAAGCCTGACCCTCACCCGTCCCCTAATCCTAACCCGTACGCTAACACTAACCCGCGCACTCACACGTACGCTCCCCCTAAAGCGTTGTCGTACACTCCTCTGGACCCTAAACCGTCCCCGTACCCTAACCCTAAACCTAGCCCGAACCCTAACCCTAACCCTTCCCAGAAGCCTGACCCTCACCCGTCCCCTAATCCTAAACCGTACGCTAACACTAACCCGCGCCCTCACACGTACGCTCGCTCTAAAGCGTTGTCGTACCCTCCGCTGGACCCCAAACCGTCCCCGTCCCCTAACCCTAACCGTAGCTCGAACCCTAACCCTAACCACTCCCCGAAACCTGACCCTGACACGTCCCCTAATCCTAACCCGTACGCTAACACTAACCCGCGCCCTCACACGTACGCTCCCCATAAAGCGTTGTCGTACCCTCCCCTGAACCCTAAACCGTCCCCGTCCCCTAACCCTAACCCTAGCCCGAATCCTAACCCTAACCCTTCCCCGAAGTCTGACCCTCACCAGTGCCCTAATCCTAACACGTACGTTAACACTAACCCGCGCCCTCACACGTACGCTCCCCCTAAAGCGTTGTCGTACCCTCCCCTGGACCCTAAACCGTCCCCGTCCCCAACCCTAACCCTACCCCGTACCCTAACCCTAACCCTTCCCCGAAGCCTGACCCTCACCCGTCCCCTAATCCTAACCCGTACGCTAACACTAACCCGCGCCCTCACACGTACGCTCCCCCTAAAGCGTTGTCGTACCCTCCCCTGGACCCTAAACCGTCCCCGTCCCCTAACCCTAACCCTAGCCCGAACCCTAACCCTAACACTTCCCCGAAGCCTGACCCTCACCCGTCCCCTAATCCTAACCAGTACGCTAACACTAACCTGCACCCTCACACGTACGCACCCCTAAAGCGTTGTCGTACCCTCCCCTGAACCCTAAACCGTCCCCGTCCCCTAACCCTAACCCTAGCCGGAACTCTAAACCTAAACCTTCCCCGAAGCCTGACCCTCACCCGTCCCCTAATCCTAACCCGTACGCTAACACTAACCCGCGCCCTGACACGTACGCTCCCCCTAAATCGTTGTCGTACTCTCCCCTGAACCCTAAACCGTCTCCGTTCCCTAACCCTAACCCTAGCCGGAACCCTAACTCTAAACCTTCCCCGAAGCCTGACCCTCACCCGTCCCCTAATCCTAACCCGTACGCTAACACTAACCCGCGCCCTCACACGTACGCTCCCCCTAAACCGTTGTCGTACCCTCCCCTGGACCCTAAACCGTCCCCGGCCCCAACCCTAACCCTAGCCCGAACCCTAACCCTAACCCTTCCCCGAAGCCTGACCCTCACCCGTACCCTAATCCTAACCCGTACGCTAACACTAACCCGCGCCCTCACACGTACGCTCCCCCTAAAGCGTTGTTGTACCCTCCCCTGGACCCTAAAACGTCCCCGTCCCCAACCCTAACCCTAGCCCGAACCCTAACCCTAACCCTTCCCCGAAGCCTGACCCTCACCCGTCCCCTAATCCTAACCCGTACGCTAACACTAACCCGCGCCCTCACACGTACGCTCCCCCTAAAGCGTTGTCGTACCCTCCCCTGGACCCTAAACCGTCCCCGTCCCCTAACCCTAACCCTAGCCCGAACCCTAACCCTAACCCTTCCCCGAAGCCTGACCCTCACCCGTCCCCTAATCCTAACCCGTACGCTAAGACTACCACGCGCCCTCACACGTACGCTCCCCCTAAAGCGTTGTTGTACCCTCCCCTGGACCCTAAACCGTCCCCGTCCCCTAACCCTAACCGTAGCCCGAACCCTAACCCTAAAACTTCCCCGAAGCCTGACCCTCACCCGTCCCCTATTCCTAAACCGTACGCTAACACTAACCCGCGCCCTAATGCGTACGCTCCCCCTAAAGTGTTGTCGTACCCTCCCCTGGACCCTAAACCGTCCCCGTCCCCTAACCCTAACCCTAGCCCGAATCCTAACCCTAACCCTTCCCCGAAGCCTGACTCTCACCCGTCCCCTAATCCTAACCCGTACGCTAAAACTAACCCGCGCCCTCACACGTACGCTCCTCCTAAAGCGTTGTCGTACCCTCCCCTGGACCCCAAACCGTCCCCGTCCCCTAACCCTAACCCTAGCCCGAACCCTAAGCCTAACCCTTCCCCGAAGCCTGACCCTCACCCGTCCCCTAATCCTAACCCGTACGGTAACACTAACCCGCGCCCTCACACGTACGCTCCCCCTAAAGCGTTGTCGTACCCTCCCCTGGACCCTAAACCGTCCCCGTCCCCTAACCCTAACCCTAGCCCGAACCCTAACCCTAACCCTTCCCCGAAGCCTGACCCTCACCGGTCCCCTAATCCTAACCCGTACGCTAACACTAACCCGTGCCCTCACACGTACGCTCCCCCTAAAGCGTTGTCGTACCCTCCTCTGGACCCTAAACCGTCCCCGTCCCCTAACCCTAACCCTATCCCGAACCCTAACCCTAACCCTTCCCCGAAGCCTGACCCTCACCCGTCCCCTAATCCTAACCCGTACGCTAACACTAACCCGCGCCCTCACACGTACGCACCCCCTAAAGCGTTGTCGTACCCTCCCCTGGACCCTAAACCGTCACCGTCCCCTAACCCTAACCCTAGCCCGAACCCTAACCCTAACTCTTCTCCGAAGCCTGACCCTCACCCGTTCCCTAATCCTAAGCCGTACGATAACACTAACGCGCGCCCTCACACGTACGCTCCCTCTAAAGCGTTGTCGTACCCTCCCCTGGACCCTAAACCGTCCCCGTCCCCTAACCCTAACCCTAGCCGGAACCCTAACCCTAACACTTCCCCGAAGCCTGACCCTCACCCGTCCCCTAATCCTCATTCGTACGCTAACACTAACCCGCGCCCTCACACGTACGCTCCCCCTAAAGCGTTGTCGTACCCTCCCCTGGACCCTAAACCGTCCCCGTCCCCTAACCCTAACCCTAGCCCGAACCCTAACCCTAACCCTTCCCCGAAACCTGACCCTCACCCGTCCCCTAATCCTAACCCGTACGCTAACACTAACCCGCGCCCTCACACGTACGCTCCCCATAACGCGTTGTCATCCCCTCCCCTGGACCCTAAACCGTCCCCGTCCCCTAACCCTAACCCAAGCCCGAACCCTAACCCTAACCCATCCCCGAAGCCTGACCCTCACCCGTCCCCTAATCCTCACCCGTACGCTAACACTAACCCGCGCCCTCTCACGTACGCTCCCCCTAAAACGTTGGCGTACCCTCCCGTGGACCCTAAACCGTCCCCGTCCCCTAACCCTAACCCTAGCCCGAACCCTAACCATAACCCTTCCCCGAAACCTGACCTTCACCGGTCCCCTAATCCTAACCCGTACAGTAACACTAACCCGCGCCCTCACACCTACGCTCCCCCTAAAGCGTTGTCGTACCCTCCACTGGACCCTAAACCGTCCCCGTCCCCTAACCCTAACCCTAGCCCGAACCCTAACACTACCCCTTCCCCGAAGCCTGACCCTCACCCGTCCCCTAATCCTCGCCCGTACGCTAACACTAACCCGCGCCCTCACACGTACGCTCCCCCTAAAGCGTTGTCGTACCCTCCCCTGGACCCTAACCCGTCCCCGTCCCCTAACCCTAACCCTAGCCCGAACCCTAACCATAACCCTTCCCCGAAGCCTGACCCTCACCCGTCCCCAAATTCTAACCCGTACGCTAACACTAACCCGCGCCCTCACACGTACGCTCCCTGTAAAGCGTTGTTGTACCCTCCGCTGGACCCCAAACCGTCCCCGTCCCCTAACCCTAACCCTAGCTCGAACCCTAACCCTAACCATTCCCCGAAGCCTGACCCTCATCCGTCCCCTAATCCTAACCCGTACGCTAACACTAACCCACGCCCTCACACGTACGCTCCCCCTAAAACGTTGTCGTACCCTCCCCTGAACCCTAAACCGTCCCCGTCCCCTAACCCTAACCGTAGCCCGAACCCTAACCCTAACCCTTCCCCGAAGCCTGACCCTCACCCGTACCCTAATCCTCACCCGTACGCTAACACTAACCCGCCCCCTCACACGTACGCTCCCCCTAAAACGTTGTCGTACCCTCTCCTGGACCCTAAACCGTCCCCATCCCCTAACCCTAACCCTAGCCCGAACCCTAACCCTAATCCTGCCCCGAAGCCTGACCCTCACCCGTCCCCTAATCCTCACCCGTACGCTAACACTAACCCGCGCCCTCACACGTACGCTCCCCCTAAAGCGTTGTCGTACCCTCCCCTGGACCCTAAACCGTCCCCGTCCCCTAACACTAAACCTAGCCCGAACCCTAACCCTAACCCTTCCCCGAAGCCTGACCCTCACCCGTCCCCTAATCCTAACCCGTACGCTAACAGTAACCCGCGCCCTCACACGTACGCTCCCCCTAAAGCGTTGTCGTACCCTCCCCTGGACCCTAAACCGTTCCCGTCCCCTAACCCTAACCCTAGCCCGAACCCTAACCCTAACCCTTCCCCGAAGCCTGACCCTCACCCGTCCCCTAATCCTAACCAGTACGCTAACACTAACCCGCGCCCTCACACGTACGCTCCCCCTAAAACGTTGTCGTACCCTCCCCTGGACCCTAAACCGTCCCCGTCCCCAACCCTAACCCTACCCCGAACCCTAACCCTAACCCTTCCCCGAAGCCTGACACTCACCCGTCCCCTAATCCTAACCCGTACGCTAACACTAACCCGCGCACTCACACGTACGCTCCCCCTAAAGCGTTGTCGTACCCTCCCCTGGACCCTAAACCGTCCCCGTCCCCTAACCCTAACCCTAGCCCGAACCCTAACCCTAACCATTCCCCGAAGCCTGACCCTCACCCGTCCCCTAATCCTAACCCGTACGCTAACACTAACCTGCGCCCTCACACGTACGCTCCCCCTAAAGCGTTGTCGTACCCTCCTCTGAACCCTAAACCGTCCCAGTCACCTAACCCTAACCCTAGCCCGAACCCTAACCCTAACCCTTCCCCGAAGCCTGACCCTCACCCGTCCCCTAATCCTAACCCGTACGCTAACACTAACCCGCGCCCTCACACGTACGCTCCCCCTAAAGCGTTGTCGTACCCTCACCTGGACCCTAAACCGTCCCCGTCCCCTAACCCTAAACCTAGCCCGAACCCTAACCCTAACCCTTCCCCGAAGCCTGACCCTCACCCGTCCCCTAATCCTAACCCGTACGCTAACACTAACCCGCGCCCTCACACGTACGCTCCCCCTAAAGCGTTGTCGTACCCTCCCCTGGACCCTAAACCGTCCCCGTCCCCTAACCCTAACCCTAGCCCGAACCCTAACCATAACCCTTCCCCGAAGCCTGACCCTCACCCGTCCCCTAATTCTAACCCGTACGCTAACACTAACCCGCGCCCTCACACGTACGCTCCCCCTAAAGCGTTGTCGTACCCTCCCCTGGACCCTAAACCATCCCCGTCCCCTAACCCTAACCCTAGCCCGAACCCTAACCCTAACCCTTCCCCGAAGCCTGACCCTAACCCGTCCCCTAATCCTAACCTGTACGCTAACACTAACCCGCGCCCTCACACGTACGCTCCCCCTAAAGCGTTGTCGTACCCTCCCCTGGACCCTAAACCGTCCCCGTCCCCTAACCCTAACCCTAGCCCGAACCCTAACCCTAACCCTTCCCCGAAGCCTGACCCTCACCCGTCCCCTAATCCTAACCCGTACGCTAACACTAACCCGCGCACTCACACGTACGCTCCCCCTAAAGCGTTGTCGTACACTCCTCTGGACCCTAAACCGTCCCCGTACCCTAACCCTAAACCTAGCCCGAACCCTAACCCTAACCCTTCCCAGAAGCCTGACCCTCACCCGTCCCCTAATCCTAAACCGTACGCTAACACTAACCCGCGCCCTCACACGTACGCTCGCTCTAAAGCGTTGTCGTACCCTCCGCTGGACCCCAAACCGTCCCCGTCCCCTAACCCTAACCGTAGCTCGAACCCTAACCCTAACCACTCCCCGAAACCTGACCCTGACACGTCCCCTAATCCTAACCCGTACGCTAACACTAACCCGCGCCCTCACACGTACGCTCCCCATAAAGCGTTGTCGTACCCTCCCCTGAACCCTAAACCGTCCCCGTCCCCTAACCCTAACCCTAGCCCGAACCCTAACCCTAACCCTTCCCCGAAGTCTGACCCTCACCAGTGCCCTAATCCTAACACGTACGCTAACACTAACCCGCGCCCTCACACGTACGCTCCCCCTAAAGCGTTGTCGTACCCTCCCCTGGACCCTAAACCGTCCCCGTCCCCAACCCTAACCCTACCCCGTACCCTAACCCTAACCCTTCCCCGAAGCCTGACCCTCACCCGTCCCCTAATCCTAACCCGTACGCTAACACTAACCCGCGCCCTCACACGTACGCTCCCCCTAAAGCGTTGTCGTACCCTCCCCTGGACCCTAAACCGTCCCCGTCCCCTAACCCTAACCCTAGCCCGAACCCTAACCCTAACACTTCCCCGAAGCCTGACCCTCACCCGTCCCCTAATCCTAACCAGTACGCTAACACTAACCCGCACCCTCACACGTACGCACCCCTAAAGCGTTGTCGTACCCTCCCCTGAACCCTAAACCGTCCCCGTCCCCTAACCCTAACCCTAGCCGGAACCCTAAACCTAAACCTTCCCCGAAGCCTGACCCTCACCCGTCCCCTAATCCTAACCCGTACGCTAACACTAACCCGCGCCCTGACACGTACGCTCCCCCTAAAGCGTTGTCGTACTCTCCCCTGAACCCTAAACCGTCTCCGTTCCCTAACCCTAACCCTAGCCGGAACCCTAACTCTAAACCTTCCCCGAAGCCTGACCCTCACCCGTCCCCTAATCCTAACCCGTACGCTAACACTAACCCGCGCCCTCACACGTACGCTCCCCCTAAACCGTTGTCGTACCCTCCCCTGGACCCTAAACCGTCCCCGGCCCCAACCCTAACCCTAGCCCGAACCCTAACCCTAACCCTTCCCCGAAGCCTGACCCTCACCCGTACCCTAATCCTAACCCGTACGCTAACACTAACCCGCGCCCTCACACGTACGCTCCCCCTAAAGCGTTGTTGTACCCTCCCCTGGACCCTAAAACGTCCCCGTCCCCAACCCTAACCCTAGCCCGAACCCTAACCCTAACCCTTCCCCGAAGCCTGACCCTCACCCGTCCCCTAATCCTAACCCGTACGCTAACACTAACCCGCGCCCTCACACGTACGCTCCCCCTAAAGCGTTGTCGTACCCTCCCCTGGACCCTAAACCGTCCCCGTCCCCTAACCCTAACCCTAGCCCGAACCCTAACCCTAACCCTTCCCCGAAGCCTGACCCTCACCCGTCCCCTAATCCTAACCCGTACGCTAAGACTACCACGCGCCCTCACACGTACGCTCCCCCTAAAGCGTTGTTGTACCCTCCCCTGGACCCTAAACCGTCCCCGTCCCCTAACCCTAACCCTAGCCCGAACCCTAACCCTAAAACTTCCCCGAAGCCTGACCCTCACCCGTCCCCTATTCCTAAACCGTACGCTAACACTAACCCGCGCCCTCATGCGTACGCTCCCCCTAAAGTGTTGTCGTACCCTCCCCTGGACCCTAAACCGTCCCCGTCCCCTAACCCTAACCCTAGCCCGAATCCTAACCCTAACCCTTCCCCGAAGCCTGACTCTCACCCGTCCCCTAATCCTAACCCGTACGCTAAAACTAACCCGCGCCCTCACACGTACGCTCCTCCTAAAGCGTTGTCGTACCCTCCCCTGGACCCCAAACCATCCCCGTCCCCTAACCCTAACCCTAGCCCGAACCCTAAGCCTAACCCTTCCCCGAAGCCTGACCCTCACCCGTCCCCTAATCCTAACCCGTACGGTAACACTAACCCGCGCCCTCACACGTACGCTCCCCCTAAAGCGTTGTCGTACCCTCCCCTGGACCCCAAACCGTCCCCGTCCCCTAACCCTAGCCCGAACCCTAACCCTAACCCTTCCCCGAAGACTGACCCTCACCCGTCCCCTATTTCTAACCCGTACGCTAACACTAACCCGCGCCCTCACACGTACGCTCCCCCTAAAGCGTTGTCGTACCCTCCCCTGGACCCTAAACCGTCCCCGTCCCCTAACCCTAACCCTAGCCCGAACCCTAACCCTAACCCTTCCCCGAAGCCTGACCCTCACCGGTCCCCTAATCCTAACCCGTACGCTAACACTAACCCGTGCCCTCACACGTACGCTCCCCCTAAAGCGTTGTCGTACCCTCCTCTGGACCCTAAACCGTCCCCGTCCCCTAACCCTAACCCTATCCCGAACCCTAACCCTAACCCTTCCCCGAAGCCTGACCCTCACCCGTCCCCTAATCCTAACCCGTACGCTAACACTAACCCGCGCCCTCACACGTACGCACCCCCTAAAGCGTTGTCGTACCCTCCCCTGGACCCTAAACCGTCACCGTCCCCTAACCCTAACCCTAGCCCGAACCCTAACCCTAACTCTTCTCCGAAGCCTGACCCTCACCCGTTCCCTAATCCTAAGCCGTACGATAACACTAACGCGCGCCCTCACACGTACGCTCCCTCTAAAGCGTTGTCGTACCCTCCCCTGGACCCTAAACCGTCCCCGTCCCCTAACCCTAACCCTAGCCGGAACCCTAACCCTAACCCTTCCCCGAAGCCTGACCCTCACCCGTCCCCTAATCCTCATTCGTACGCTAACACTAACCCGCGCCCTCACACGTACGCTCCCCCTAAAGCGTTGTCGTACCCTCCCCTGGACCCTAAACCGTCCCCGTCCCCTAACCCTAACCCTAGCCCGAACCCTAACCCTAACCCTTCCCCGAAACCTGACCCTGACCCGTCCCCTAATCCTAACCCGTACGCTAACACTAACCCGCGCCCTCACACGTACGCTCCCCCTAACGCGTTGTCATCCCCTCCCCTGGACCCTAAACCGTCCCCGTCCCCTAACCCTAACCCAAGCCCGAACCCTAACCCTAACCCATCCCCGAAGCCTGACCCTCACCCGTCCCCTAATCCTCACCCGTACGCTAACACTAACCCGCGCCCTCTCACGTACGCTCCCCCTAAAACGTTGGCGTACCCTCCCGTGGACCCTAAACCGTCCCCGTCCCCTAACCCTAACCCTAGCCCGAACCCTAACCATAACCCTTCCCCGAAACCTGACCTTCACCGGTCCCCTAATCCTAACCCGTACGCTAACACTAACCCGCGCCCTCACACCTACGCTCCCCCTAAAGCGTTGTCGTACCCTCCACTGGACCCTAAACCGTCCCCGTCCCCTAACCCTAACCCTAGCCCGAACCC
Organism: Globicephala melas; assembly: GCF_963455315.2. Classification (NCBI taxonomy): domain Eukaryota; kingdom Metazoa; phylum Chordata; class Mammalia; order Artiodactyla; family Delphinidae; genus Globicephala; species Globicephala melas. The sequence continues at coordinate 3,722,191 of NW_027207210.1, forward strand.
TAACACTACCCCTTCCCCGAAGCCTGACCCTCACCCGTCCCCTAATCCTCGCCCGTACGCTAACACTAACCCGCGCCCTCACACGTACGCTCCCCCTAAAGCGTTGTCGTACCCTCCCCTGGACCCTAACCCGTCCCCGTCCCCTAACCCTAACCCTAGCCCGAACCCTAACCATAACCCTTCCCCGAAGCCTGACCCTCACCCGTCCCCAAATTCTAACCCGTACGCTAACACTAACCCGCGCCCTAACACGTACGCTCCCCCTAAAGCGTTGTCGTACCCTCCCCTGGACCCTAAACCGTCCCCGTCTCCTAACCCTAACCCTAGCCCGAACCCTAACCCTAACCCTTCCCCGAAGCCTGACCCTAACCCGTCCCCTAATTCTAACCTGTACGCTAACACTAACCCGCGCCCTCACACGTACGCTCCCCCTAAAGCGTTGTCGTACCCTCCCCTGGACCCTAAACCGTCCCCGTCCCCTAACCCTAACCCTAGCCCGAACCCTAACCCTAACCCTTCCCCGAAGCCTGACCCTCAACCGTCCCCTAATCCTAACCCGTACGCTAACACTAACACGCGCCCTCACACGTACGCTCCCCCTAAATCGTTGTCGTACCCTCCTCTGGACCCTAAACCGTCCCCGTACCCTAACCCTAAACCTAGCCCGAACCCTAACCCTAACACTTCCCCGAAGCCTGACCCTCACCCGTCCCCTAATCCTAAACCGTACGCTCACACTAACCCGCGCCCTCACACGTACGCTCCCTCTAAAGCGTTGTCGTACCCTCCGCTGGACCCCAAACCGTCCCCGTCCCCTAACCCTAACCGTAGCTCGAACCCTAACCCTAACCACTCCCCGAAGCCTGACCCTCACTCGTCCCCTAATCCTAACCCGTACGATAACACTAACCCGCGCCCTCACACGTACGCTCCCCCTAAAGCGTTGTCGTACCCTCCCCTGAACCCTAAACCGTCCCCGTCCCCTAACTCTAACCCTAGCCCGAACCCTAACCCTAACCCTTCCCCGAAGCCTGACCCTCACCCGTGCCCTAATCCTAACCCGTACGCTAACACTAACCCGCACCCTCACACGTACGCTCCCCCTAAAGCGTTGTCGTACCCTCCCCTGGACCCTAAACCGTCCCCGTCCCCTATCCCTAACCCTAGCCCGAATCCTAAACCTAACCCTTCACCGAAGCCTGACCCTCACCCGTCCCCTAATCCTCACCCGTACGCTAACACTAACCCGCGCCCTCACACGTACGCTCCCCCTAAAGCGTTGTCGTACCCTCCCCTGGACCCTAAACCGTCCCCGTCCCCAACCGTAACCCTACCCCGAACCCTAACCCTAACCCTTCCCCGAAGCCTGACACTCACCCGTCCCCTAATCCTAACCCGTACCCTAACACTAACCCGCGCACTCACACGTACGCTCCCCCTAAAGCGTTGTCGTACTCTCCCCTGGACCCTAAACCGTTCCCGTCCCCTAACCCTAACCCTAGCCCGAACCCTAACCCTAAACCTTCCCCGAAGCCTGACCCTCACCCGTCCCCTAATCCTAACCCGTACGCTAACACTAACCCGCGCCCTCACACGTACGCTCCCCCTAAAGCGTTGTCGTACCCTCCCCTGGACCCTAAACCGTCCCCGTCCCCAACCCTAACCCTACCCCGAACCCTAACCCTAACCCTTCCCCGAAGCCTGACCCTCACCCGTCCCCTAATCCTAACCCGTACGCTAACACTAATCCGCGCCCTCACACGTACGCTCCCCCTAAAGCGTTGTTGTACCCTCCCTTGGACCCTAAACCGTCCCCGTCCCCTAACCCTAACCCTAGCCCGAACCCTAACCCTAACACTTCCCCGAAGCCTGACCCTCACCCGTCCCCTAATCCTAACCAGTACGCTAACACTAACCCGCGCCCTCACACGTACGCACCCCTGAAGCGTTGTCGTACCCTCCCCTGGACCCTAAACCGTCCCCGTCCCCTAACCCTAACCCTAGCCCGAACCCTAACCCTAAAACTTCCCCGAAGCCTGACCCTCACCCGTCCCCTAATCCTCACCCGTACGCTAACACTAACCCGCGCCCTCACACGTACGCTCCCCCTAAAGCGTTGTCGTACCCTCCCCTGGACCCTAAACCGTCCCCGTCGCCTAACCCTAACCGTAGCCCGAACCCTAACCCTAACCCTTCCCCGAAGCCTGACCCTCACCCGTCCCCTAATCCTAACCCGTACGCTAACACTAACCCGTGCCCTCACACGTACGCTCCCCCTAAAGCGTTGTCGTACCCTCCCCTGGACCCTAAACCGTCCCCATCCCCTATCCCTAACCCTAGCCCGAACCCTAACCCTAACCCATCCCCGAAGCCTGACCCTCACCCGTCCCCTAATCCTCACTCGTACGCTCACACTAACCGGCGCCCTCACACGTACGCTCTCCCTAAAGCGTTGTCGTACCCTCCCCTGGACCCTAAACCGTCCCCGTCCCCTAACCCTAACCCTAGCCGGAAACCTAACCCTAAACCTTCCCCGAAGCCTGACCCTCACCCGTCCCCTAATCCTAACCCGTACGCTAACACTAACCCGCGCCCTCACACGTACGCTCCCCCTAAAGCGTTGTCGTACCCTCCCCTGGACCCTAAACCGTTCCCTTCCCCTAACCCTAGCCCGAACCCTAACCCTAAACCTTCCCCGAAGCCTGACCCTCACCCGTCCCCTAATCCTAACCTGTACGCTAACACTAACCCGTGCCCTCACGCGTTCGCTCCACCTAAAGCGTTGTCGTACCCTCCCCTGGACCCTTAACAGTCCCCGTCCCCTAACCCTAACCCTAGCCCGAACCCTAACCCTAACGCTTCCCCGAAGCCTGACCCTCACCCGTCCCCTAATCCTAACCCGTACGCTAACACTAACCCGCGCCCTCACACGTACGCTCCCTGTAAAGCGTTGTTGTACCCTCCGCTGGACCCCAAACCGTCCCCGTCCCCTAACCCTAACCCTAGCTCGAACCCTAACCCTAACCATTCCCCGAAGCCTGACCCTCATCCGTCCCCTAATCCTAACCCGTACGCTAACAGTAACCCGCGCCCTCACACGTACGCTCCCCCTAAAGCGTTGTCGTACCCTCCCCTGGACCCTAAACCGTTCCCGTCCCCTAACCCTAACCCTAGCCCGAACCCTAACCCTAAACCTTCCCCGAAGCCTGACCCTCACCCGTCCCCTAATCCTAACCAGTACGCTAACACTAACCCGCGCCCTCACACGTACGCTCCCCCTAAAACGTTGTCGTACCCTCCCCTGATCCCTAAACCGTCCCCGTCCCCAACCCTAACCCTACCCCGAACCCTAACCCTAACCCTTCCCCGAAGCCTGACACTCACCCGTCCCCTAATCCTAACCCGTACGCTAACACTAACCCGCGCACTCACACGTACGCTCCCCCTAAAGCGTTGTCGTACCCTCCCCTGGACCCTAAACCGTCCCCGTCCCCTAACCCTAACCCTAGCCCGAACCCTAACCCTAACCATTCCCCGAAGCCTGACCCTCACCCGTCCCCTAATCCTAACCCGTACGCTAACACTAACCTGCGCCCTCACACGTACGCTCCCCCTAAAGCGTTGTCGTACCCTCCTCTGAACCCTAAACCGTCCCAGTCACCTAACCCTAACCCTAGCCCGAACCCTAACCCTAACCCTTCCCCGAAGCCTGACCCTCACCCGTCCCCTAATCCTAACCCGTACGCTAACACTAACCCGCGCCCTCACACGTACGCTCCCCCTAAAGCGTTGTCGTACCCTCACCTGGACCCTAAACCGTCCCCGTCCCCTAACCCTAAACCTAGCCCGAACCCTAACCCTAACCCTTCACCGAAGCCTGACCCTCACCCGTCCCCTAATCCTAACCCGTACGCTAACACTAACCCGCGCCCTCACACGTACGCTCCCCCTAAAGCGTTGTCGTACCCTCCCCTGGACCCTAAACCGTCCCCGTCCCCTAACACTAACCCTAGCCCGAACCCTAACCCTAACCCTTCCTCCAAGCCTGACCTTCACCCGTCCCCTAATCCTAAGCCGTACGCTAACACTAACCCGCGCCCTCACACGTACGCTCCCCCTAAAGCGTTGTCGTACCCTCCACTGGACCCTAAACCGTCCCAGTCCCCTAACCCTAACCCTAGCCCGAACCCTAACACTACCCCTTCCCCGAAGCCTGACCCTCACCCGTCCCCTAATCCTCGCCCGTACGCTAACACTAACCCGCGCCCTCACACGTACGCTCCCCCTAAAGCGTTGTCGTACCCTCCCCTGGACCCTAAACCGTCCCCGTCCCCTAACCCTAACCCTAGCCCGAACCCTAACCATAACCCTTCCCCGAAGCCTGACCCTCACCCGTCCCCTAATTCTAACCCGTACGCTAACACTAACCCGCGCCCTCACACGTACGCTCCCCCTAAAGCGTTGTCGTACCCTCCCCTGGACCCTAAACCATCCCCGTCCCCTAACCCTAACCCTAGCCCGAACCCTAACCCTAACCCTTCCCCGAAGCCTGACCCTAACCCGTCCCCTAATCCTAACCTGTACGCTAACACTAACCCGCGCCCTCACACGTACGCTCCCCCTAAAGCGTTGTCGTACCCTCCCCTGGACCCTAAACCGTCCCCGTCCCCTAACCCTAACCCTAGCCCGAACCCTAACCCTAACCCTTCCCCGAAGCCTGACCCTCACCCGTCCCCTAATCCTAACCCGTACGCTAACACTAACCCGCGCACTCACACGTACGCTCCCCCTAAAGCGTTGTCGTACACTCCTCTGGACCCTAAACCGTCCCCGTACCCTAACCCTAAACCTAGCCCGAACCCTAACCCTAACCCTTCCCAGAAGCCTGACCCTCACCCGTCCCCTAATCCTAAACCGTACGCTAACACTAACCCGCGCCCTCACACGTACGCTCGCTCTAAAGCGTTGTCGTACCCTCCGCTGGACCCCAAACCGTCCCCGTCCCCTACCCCTAACCGTAGCTCGAACCCTAACCCTAACCACTCCCCGAAACCTGACCCTGACACGTCCCCTAATCCTAACCCGTACGCTAACACTAACCCGCGCCCTCACACGTACGCTCCCCATAAAGCGTTGTCGTACCCTCCCCTGAACCCTAAACCGTCCCCGTCCCCTAACCCTAACCCTAGCCCGAACCCTAACCCTAACCCTTCCCCGAAGTCTGACCCTCACCAGTGCCCTAATCCTAACCCGTACGCTAACACTAACCCGCGCCCTCACACGTACGCTCCCCCTAAAGCGTTGTCGTACCCTCCCCTGGACCCTAAACCGTCCCCGTCCCCAACCCTAACCCTACCCCGTACCCTAACCCTAACCCTTCCCCGAAGCCTGACCCTCACCCGTCCCCTAATCCTAACCCGTACGCTAACACTAACCCGCGCCCTCACACGTACGCTCCCCCTAAAGCGTTGTCGTACCCTCCCCTGGACCCTAAACCGTCCCCGTCCCCTAACCCTAACCCTAGCCCGAACCCTAACCCTAACACTTCCCCGAAGCCTGACCCTCACCCGTCCCCTAATCCTAACCAGTACGCTAACACTAACCCGCGCCCTCACACGTACGCACCCCTAAAGCGTTGTCGTACCCTCCCCTGAACCCTAAACCGTCCCCGTCCCCTAACCCTAAGCCTAGCCGGAACCCTAAACCTAAACCTTCCCCGAAGCCTGACCCTCACCCGTCCCCTAATCCTAACCCGTACGCTAACACTAACCCGCGCCCTGACACGTACGCTCCCCCTAAAGCGTTGTCGTACTCTCCCCTGAACCCTAAACCGTCTCCGTTCCCTAACCCTAACCCTAGCCGGAACCCTAACTCTAAACCTTCCCCGAAGCCTGACCCTCACCCGTCCCCTAATCCTAACCCGTACGCTAACACTAACCCGCGCCCTCACACGTACGCTCCCCCTAAACCGTTGTCGTACCCTCCCCTGGACCCTAAACCGTCCCCGGCCCCAACCCTAACCCTAGCCCGAACCCTAACCCTAACCCTTCCCCGAAGCCTGACCCTCACCCGTACCCTAATCCTAACCCGTACGCTAACACTAACCCGCGCCCTCACACGTACGCTCCCCCTAAAGCGTTGTTGTACCCTCCCCTGTACCCTAAAACGTCCCCGTCCCCAACCCTAACCCTAGCCCGAACCCTAACCCTAACCCTTCCCCGAAGCCTGACCCTCACCCGTCCCCTAATCCTAACCCGTACGCTAACACTAACCCGCGCCCTCACACGTACGCTCCCCCTAAAGCGTTGTCGTACTCTCCCCTGAACCCTAAACCGTCCCCGTCCCCTAACCCTAACCCTAGCCCGAACCCTAACCCTAACCCTTCCCCGAAGCCTGACCCTCACCCGTCCCCTAATCCTAACCCGTACGCTAAGACTACCACGCGCCCTCACACGTACGCTCCCCCTAAAGCGTTGTTGTACCCTCCCCTGGACCCTAAACCGTCCCCGTCCCCTAACCCTAACCCTAGCCCGAACCCTAACCCTAAAACTTCCCCGAAGCCTGACCCTCACCCGTCCCCTATTCCTAAACCGTACGCTAACACTAACCCGCGCCCTCATGCGTACGCTCCCCCTAAAGTGTTGTCGTACCCTCCCCTGGACCCTAAACCGTCCCCGTCCCCTAACCCTAACCCTAGCCCGAATCCTAACCCTAACCCTTCCCCGAAGCCTGACTCTCACCCGTCCCCTAATCCCAACCCGTACGCTAAAACTAACCCGCGCCCTCACACGTACGCTCCTCCTAAAGCGTTGTCGTACCCTCCCCTGGACCCCAAACCGTCCCCGTCCCCTAACCCTAACCCTAGCCCGAACCCTAAGCCTAACCCTTCCCCGAAGCCTGACCCTCACCCGTCCCCTAATCCTAACCCGTACGGTAACACTAACCCGCGCCCTCACACGTACGCTCCCCCTAAAGCGTTGTCGTACCCTCCCCTGGACCCCAAACCGTCCCCTAACCCTAACCCTATCCCGAACCCTGACCCTAACCCTTCCAAGAAGCCTGACCCTCACCCGTCCCCTAATCCTAACCCGTACGCTAACACTAACCCGCGCCCTCACACGTACGCACCCCCTAAAGCGTTGTCGTACCCTCCCCTGGACCCTAAACCGTCACCGTCCCCTAACCCTAACCCTAGCCCGAACCCTAACCCTAACCCTTCTCCGAAGCCTGACCCTCACACGTTCCCTAATCCTAAGCCGTACGATAACACTAACGCGCGCCCTCACACGTACGCTCCCTCTAAAGCGTTGTCGTACCCTCCCCTGGACCCTAAACCGTCCCCGTCCCCTAACCCTAACCCTAGCCCGAACCCTAACCATAACCCTTCCCCGAAGCCTGACCTTCACCGGTCCCCTAATCCTAACCCGTACGCTAACACTAACCCGCGCCCTCACACCTACGCTCCCCCTAAAGCGTTGTCGTACCCTCCCCTGGACCCTAAACCGTCCCCGTCCCCTAACCCTAACCCTAGCCCGAACCCTAACCCTAACCCTTCCTCGAAGCCTGACCCTCACCCGTCCCCTAATCCTAACCCGTACGCTAACACTAACCCGCGCCCTCACACGTACGCTCCCCCTAAAGCGTTGTCGTAAACTCCCCTGGACCCTAAACCGTCCCCGACCCCTAACCCTAACCCTAGCCCGAACCCTAAACCTAACCCTTCCCCGAAGCCTGACCCTCACGCGTCCCCTAATCCTAAGCCGTACGCTAAGACTAATCCGCGCCCTCACACGTACGCTCCCCCTAAAGCGTTGTCGTACCCTCCCCTGGACCCTAAACCGTCCCCGTTCCCTAACCCTAACCCTAGCCGGAACCCTAACCCTAACCCTTCCCCGAAGCCTGACCCTCACCCGTCCCCTAATCGTCACTCGTACGCTAACACTAACCCGCGCCCTCACACGTACGCTCCCCCTAAAGCATTGTCGTACCCTCCCCTGGACCCTAAACCGTCCCCGTCCCCTAACCCTAACCCTAGCCCGAAACCTAACCCTAACCCTTCCCCGAAACCTGACCCTCACCCGTCCCCTAATCCTAACCCGTACGCTAACACTAACCCGCGCCCTCACACGTACGCTCCCCCTAAAGCGTTGTCGTACCCTCCCCTGGACCCTAAACCGTCCCCATCCCCTAACCCTAACCCTAGCCCGAACCCTAACCATAACCCTTCCCCGAAGCCTGACCCTCACCCGTCCCCAAATCCTAACCCGTACGCTAACACTAACCCGCGCCCTCACACGTACGCTCCCCCTAAAACTTTGTCGTACCCTCCCCTGGACCCTAAACCGTCCCCGTCCCCAACCCTAACCCTACCCCGAACCCTAACCCTAACCCTTCCCCGAAGCCTGACACTCACCCGTCCCCTAATCCTAACACGTACGCTAACACTAACCCGAGCCCTCACACGTACGCTCCCCCTAAAGCGTTGTCGTACCCTCCCCTGGACCCTAAACCGTCCCCGTCCCCTAACCCTAACCCTAGCCCGAACCCTAACCCTAACCATTCCCCGAAGCCTGACCCTCACCCGTCCCCTAATCCTAACCCGTACGCTAACACTAACCTGCGCCCTCACACGTACGCTCCCCCTAAAGCGTTGTCGTACCCTCCTCTGAACCCTAAACCGTCCCAGTCACCTAACCCTAACCCTAGCCCGAACCCTAACCCTAACCCTTCCCCGAAGCCTGACCCTCACCCGTCCCCTAATCCTAACCCGTACGCTAACACTAACCCGCGCCCTCACACGTACGCTCCCCCTAAAGCGTTGTCGTACCCTCACCTGGACCCTAAACCGTCCCCGTCCCCTAACCCTAAACCTAGCCCGAACCCTAACCCTAACCCTTCCCCGAAGCCTGACCCTCACCCGTCCCCTAATCCTAACCCGTACGCTAACACTAACCCGCGCCCTCTCACGTACGCTCCCCCTAAAGCGTTGTCGTACCCTCCCCTGGACCCTAAACCGTCCCCGTCCCCTAACACTAACCCTAGCCCGAACCCTAACCCTAACCCTTCCCCGAAGCCTGACCTTCACCCGTCCCCTAATCCTAAGCCGTACGCTAACACTAACCCGCGCCCTCACACGTACGCTCCCCTAAAGCGTTGTCGTACCCTCCCCTGGACCCTAAACCGTCCCCGTCCCCTAACCCTAACCCTAGCCCGAACCCTAACACTACCCCTTCCCCGAAGCCTGACCCTCACCCGTCCCCTAATCCTCGCCCGTACGCTAACACTAACCCGCGCCCTCACACGTACGCTCCCCCTAAAGCGTTGTCGTACCCTCCCCTGGACCCTAAACCGTCCCCGTCCCCTAACCCTAACCCTAGCCCGAACCCTAACCATAACCCTTCCCCGAAGCCTGACCCTCACCCGTCCCCTAATTCTAACCCGTACGCTAACACTAACCCGCGCCCTCACACGTACGCTCCCCATAAAGCGTTGTCGTACCCTCCCCTGAACCCTAAACAGTCCCCGTCCCCTAACCCTAACCCTAGCCCGAACCCTAACCCTAACCCTTCCCCGAAGCCTGACCCTCACCCGTGCCCTAATCCTAACCCGTACGCTAACACTAACCCGCGCCCTCACACATACGCTCCCCCTAAAGCGTTGTCGTACCCTCCCCTGGACCCTAAACCGTCCCCGTCCCCTATCCCTAACCCTAGCCCGAATCCTAAACCTAACCCTTCCCCGAAGCCTGACCCTCACCCGTCTCCTAATCCTAACCCGTACGCTAACACTAACCCGCGCCCTCACACGTACGCTCCCCCTAAAGCGTTGTCGTACCCTCCCCTGGACCCTAAACCGTTCCCGTCCCCTAACCCTAACCCTAGCCCGAACCCTAACCCTAACCCTTCCCCGAAGCCTGACCCTCACCCGTCCCCTAATCCTCACCCGTACGCTAAAACTAACCCGCGCCCTCATACGTACGCTCCCCCTAAAGCGTTGTCGTACCCTCCCCTGGACCCTAAACCGTCCCCGTCCCCAACCCTAACCCTACCCCGAACCCTAACCCTAACCCTTCCCCGAAGCCTGACACTCACACGTCCCCTAATCCTAACCCGTACGCTAACACTAACCCGCGCCCTCACACGTACGCTCCCCCTAAAGCGTTGTCGTACCCTCCCCTGGACCCTAAACCGTCCCCGTCCCCAACCCTAACCCTACCCCGAACCATAACCCTAACCCTTCCCCGAAGCCTGACCCTCACCCGTCCCCTAATCCTAACCCGTACGCTAACACTAACCCGCGCCCTCACACGTACGCTCCCCCTAAAGCGTTGTCGTACCCTCCCCTGGACCCTAAACCGTCCCCGTCCCCTAACCCTAACCCTAGCCCGAACCCTAACCCTAACACTTCCCCGAAGCCTGACCCTCACCCGTCCCCTAATCCTAACCAGTACGCTAACACTAACCCGCGCCCTCACACGTACGCACCCCTAAAGCGTTGTCGTACCCTCCCCTGAACCCTAAACCGTCCCCGTCCCTTAACCCTAACCCTAGCCGGAACCCTAAACCTAAACCTTCCCCGAAGCCTGACCCTCACCCGTCCCCTAATCCTAACCCGTACACTAACACTAACCCGCGCCCTGACACGTACGCTCCCCCTAAAGCGTTGTCGTACTCTCCCCTGAACCCTAAACCGTCTCCGTTCCCTAACCCTATCCCTAGCCGGAACCCTAACTCTAAACCTTCCCCGAAGCCTGACCCTCACCCGTCCCCTAATCCTAACCCGTACGCTAACAGTAACCCGCGCCCTCACACGTACGCTCCCCCTAAACCGTTGTCGTACCCTCCCCTGGACCCTAAACCGTCCCCGGCCCCAACCCTAACCCTAGCCCGAACCCTAACCCTAACCCTTCCCCGAAGCCTGACCCTCACCCGTACCCTAATCCTAACCCGTACGCTAACACTAACCCACGCCCTCACACGTACGCTCCCCCTAAAGCGTTGTTGTACCCTCCCCTGGACCCTAAAACGTCCCCGTCCCCAACCCTAACCCTAGCCCGAACCCTAACCCTAACCCTTCCCCGAAGCCTGACCCTCACTCGTCCCCTAATCCTAACCCGTACGCTAACACTAACACGCGCCCTCACACCTACGCTCCCCCTAAAGCGTTGTCGTACCCTCCCCTGAACCCTAAACCGACCCCGTCCCCTAACCCTAACCCTAGCCCGAACCCTAACCCTAACCCTTCCCCGAAGCCTGACCCTCACCCGTCCCCTAATCCTAACCCGTACGCTAAGACTACCCCGCGCCCTCACACGTACGCTCCCCCTAAAGCGTTGTTGTACCCTCCCCGGGACCCTAAACCGTCCCCGTCCCCTAACCCGAACCCTAGCCCGAACCCTAACCCTAACCCTTCCCCGAAGCCTGACCCTCACCCGTCCCCTATTCCTAAACCGTACGCTAACACTAACCCGCGCCCTCATGCGTACGCTCCCCCTAAAGTGTTGTCGTACCCTCCCCTGGACCCTAAACCGTCCCCGTCCCCTAACCCTAACCCTAGCCCGAATCCTAACCCTAACCCTTCCCCGAAGCCTGACTCTCACCCGTCCCTTAATCCTAACCCGTACGCTAACACTAACCCGCGCCCTCACACGTACGCTCCTCCTAAAGTGTTGTCGTACCCTCCCCTGGACCCCAAACCGTCCCCGTCCCCTAACCCTAACCCTAGCCCGAACCCTAAGCCTAACCCTTCCCCGAAGCCTGACCCTCACCCGTCCCCTAATCCTAACCCGTACGGTAACACTAACCCGCGCCCTCACACGTACGCTCCCCCTAAAGCGTTGTCGTACCCTCCCCTGGACCCCAAACCGTCCCCGTCCCCTAACCCTAGCCCGAACCCTAACCCTAACCCTTCCCCGAAGACTGACCCTCACCCGTCCCCTATTTCTAACCCGTACGCTAACACTAACCCGCGCCCTCACACGTACGCTCCCCCTAAAGCGTTGTCGTACCCTCCCCTGGACCCTAAACCGTCCCCGTCCCCTAACCCTAACCCTAGCCCGAACCCTAACCCTAACCCTTCCCCGAAGCCTGACCCTCACCGGTCCCCTAATCCTAACCCGTACGCTAACACTAACCCGTGCCCTCACACGTACGCTCCCCCTAAAGCGTTGTCGTACCCTCCTCTGGACCCTAAACCGTCCCCGTCCCCTAACCCTAACCCTATCCCGAACCCTAACCCTAACCCTTCCCCGAAGCCTGACCCTCACCCGTCCCCTAATCCTAACCCGTACGCTAACACTAACCCGCGCCCTCACACGTACGCTCCCCCTAAAGCGTTGTCGTACCCTCCCCTGGACCCTAAACCGTCACCGTCCCCTAACCCTAACCCTAGCCCGAACCCTAACCCTAACCCTTCTCCGAAGCCTGACCCTCACCCGTTCCCTAATCCTAAGCCGTACGATAACACTAACGCGCGCCCTCACACGTACGCTCCCTCTAAAGCGTTGTCGTACCCTCCCCTGGACCCTAAACCGTCCCCGTCCCCTAACCCTAACCCTAGCCCGAACCCTAACCATAACCCTTCCCCGAAGCCTGACCTTCACCGGTCCCCTAATCCTAACCCGTACGCTAACACTAACCCGCACCCTCACACCTACGCTCCCCCTAAAGCGTTGTTGTACGCTCCCCTGGACCCTAAACCGTCCCCGTCCCCTAACCCTAACCCTAGCCCGAACCCTAAACCTAACCCTTCCCCGAAGCCTGACCCTCACGCATCCCCTAATCCTAAGCCGTACGCTAAGACTAATCCGCGCCCTCACACGTACGCTCCCCCTAAAGCGTTGTCGTACCCTCCCCTGGACCCTACACCGTCCCCGTTCCCTAACCCTAAACCTAGCCGGAACCCTAACCCTAACCCTTCCCCGAAGCCTGACCCTCACCCGTCCCCTAATCCTCATTCGTACGCTAACACTAACCCGCGCCCTCACACGTACGCTCCCCCTAAAGCGTTGTCGTACCCTCCCCTGGACCCTAAACCGTCCCCGTCCCCTAACCCTAACTCTAGCCCGAACCCTAACCCTAACCCTTCCCCGAAGCCTGACCCTCACCCGTCCCCTAATCCTAACCCGTACGCTAACACTAACCCGCGCCCTCACACGTACGCTCCCCCTAACGCGTTGTCATACCCTCCCCTGGACCCTAAACCGTCCCCGTCCCCTAACCCTAACCCAAGCCCGAACCCTAACCCTAACCCATCCCCGAAGCCTGACCATCACCCGTCCCCTAATCCTCACCCGTACGCTAACACTAACCCGCGCCCTCTCACGTACGCTCCCCCTAAAGCGTTGGCGTACCCTCCCGTGGACCCTAAACCGTCCCCGTCCCCTAACCCTAACCCTAGCCCGAACCCTAACCATAACGCTTCCCCGAAACCTGACCTTCACCGGTCCCCTAATCCTAACCCGTACGCTAACACTAACCCGCGCCCTCACACCTACGCTCCCCCTAAAGCGTTGTCGTACCCTCCACTGGACCCTAAACCGTCCCCGTCCCCTAACCCTAACCCTAGCCCGAACCCTAACACTACCCATTCCCCGAAGCCTGACCCTCACCCGTCCCCTAATCCTCGCCCGTACACTAACACTAACCCGCGCCCTCACACGTACGCTCCCCCTAAAGCGTTGTCGTACCCTCCCCTGGACCCTAAACCGTCCCCGTCCCCTAACCCTAACCCTAGCCCGAACCCTAACCATAACCCTTCCCCGAAGCCTGACCCTCACCGGTCCCCAAATTCTAACCCGTACGCTAACACTAACCCGCGCCCTCACACGTACGCTCCCCCTAAAGCGTTGTCGTACCCTCCCCTGGACCCTAAACCGTCCCCGTCTCCTAACCCTAACCCTAGCCCGAAGCCTAACCCCAACCCTTCCCCGAAGCCTGACCCTAACCCGTCCCCTAATCCTAACCTGTACGCTAACACTAACCCGCGCCCTCACACGTACGCTCCCCCTAAAGCGTTGTCGTACCCTCCCCTGGACCCTAAACCGTCCCCGTCCCCTAACCCTAACCCTAGCCCGAACCCTAACCCTAACCCTTCCCCGAAGCCTGACCCTCAACCGTCCCCTAATCCTAACCCGTACGCTAACACTAACCCGCACCCTCACACGTACGCTCCCCCTAAAGCGTTGTCGTACCCTCCCCTGGACCCTAAACCGTCCCCGTCCCCTATCCCTAACCCTAGCCCGAATTCTAAACCTAACCCTTCCCCGAAGCCTGACCCTCACCCGTCCCCTAATCCTCACCCGTACGCTAACACTAACCCACGCCCTCACACGTACGCTCCCCCTAAAGCGTTGTCGTACCCTCCCCTGGACCCTAAACCGTCCCCGTCCCCAACCGTAACCCTACCCCGAACCCTAACCCTAACCCTTCCCCGAAGCCTGACACTCACCCGTCCCCTAATCCTAACCCGTACGCTAACACTAACCCGCGCACTCACACGTACGCTCCCCCTAAAGCGTTGTCGTACTCTCCCCTGGACCCTAAACCGTTCCCGTCCCCTAACCCTAACCCTAGCCCGAACCCTAACCCTAAACCTTCCCCGAAGCCTGACCCTCACCCGTCCCCTAATCCTAACCAATACGCTAACACTAACCCACGCCCTCACACGTACGCTCCCCCTAAAGCGTTGTCGTACCCTCCCCTGGACCCTAAACCGTCCCCGTCCCCAACCCTAACCCTACCCCTAACCCTAACCCTAACCCTTCCCCGAAGCCTGACCCTCACCCGTCCCCTAATCCTAACCCGTACGCTAACACTAACCCGCGCCCTCACACGTACGCTCCCCCTAAAGCGTTGTTGTACCCTCCCCTGGACCCTAAACCGTCCCCGTCCCCTAACCCTAACCCTAGCCCGAACCCTAACCCTAACACTTCCCCGAAGCCTGACCCTCACCCGTCCCCTAATCCTAACCAGTACGCTAACACTAACCCGCGCCCTCACACGTACGCACCCCTAAAGCGTTGTCGTACCCTCCCCTGGACCCTAAACCGTCCCCGTCCCCTAACCCTAACCCTAGCCCGAACCCTAACCCTAAAACTTCCCCGAAGCCTGACCCTCACCCGTCCCCTAATCCTCACCCGTACGCTAACACTAACCCGCGCCCTCACACGTACGCTCCCCCTAAAGCGTTGTCGTACCCTCCCCTGGACCCTAAACCGTCCCCGTCCCCTAACCCTAACCGTAGCCCGAACCCTAACCCTAACCCTTCCCCGAAGCCTGACCCTCACCCGTCCCCTAATCCTAACCCGTACGCTAACACTAACCCGCGCCCTCACACGTACGCTCTCCCTAAAGCGTTGTCGTACCCTCCCCTGGACCCTAAACCGTCCCCGTCCCCTAACCCTAACCCTAGCCGGAAACCTAACCCTAAACCTTCCCCGAAGCCTGACCCTCACCCGTCCCCTAATCCTAACCCGTACGCTAACACTAACCCGCGCCCTCACACCTACGCTCCCCCTAAAGCGTTGTCGTACCCTCCCCTGGACCCTAAACCGTCCCCGTCCCCTAACCCTAACCCTAGCCCGAACCCTAACCCTAACCCTTCCCCGAAGCCTGACCCTCACCCGTCCCCTAATCCTAATCCGTACGCTAACACTAACCCACGCCCTCACACGTACGCTCCCCCTAAAGCGTTGTCGTACCCTCCCCTGGACCCTAAACCGTCCCCGTCCCCTAACCCTAACCCTAGCCCGAACCCTAACCCTAACCCTTCCCCGAAGCCTCACCCTCACCCGTCCCCTAATCGTAACCCGTACGCTAACACTAACCCGCGCCCTCAAACGTACGCTCCCCCTAAAGCATTGTCGTACGCTCCCCTGGACCCTAAACCATCCCCGTCCCCTAACCCTAACCCTAGCCCGAATCCTAACCCTAACCGTTCCCCGAAGCCTGACCCTCACCCGTCCCCTAATCCTCACCCGTACGCTAACACTAACCCGCGCCCTAACACGTACGCTCCCCCTAAAACGTTGTCGTACCCTCTCCTGGACCCTATACCGTCCCCGTCCCCTAACCCTAACACTAGCCCGAACCCTAACCCTAACCCTTCCCCGAAGCCTGACCCTCACCCGTCCCCTAATCCTCACCCGTACGCTAACACTAACCCGCGCCCTCACACGTACGCTCCCCCTAAAGTGTTGTCTTACCCTCCCCTGGACCCTAAACCGTCCCCGTCCCCTAACACTAACCCTAGCCCGAACCCTAACCCTAACCCTTCCCCGAAGCCTGACCTTCACCCGTCCCCTAATCCTAAGCCGTACGCTAACACTAACCCACGCCCTCACACGTACGCTCCCCCTAAAGCGTTGTCGTACTCTCCACTGGACCCTAAACTGTCCCCGTCCCCTAACCCTAACCCTAGCCAGAACCCTAAACCTAACCCTTCCCCGAACTCTGACCCTCACCGGTCCCCTAATCCTAACCCGTACGCTAACAGTAACCCGCGCCCTCACACGTACGCTCCCCATAAAGCGTTGTCGTACCCTCCCCTGGACCCTAAACCGTCCCCGTCCCCTAACCCTAACCCTAGCCCTAACCCTAACCCTAACCCTTCCCCGAAGCCTGACCCTCACCCGTCCCCTAATCCTAACCCGTACGCTAACACTAACCCGCGCCCTCACACGTACGCTCCCTCTAAAGCGTTGTTGTACCCTCCGCTGGACCCCAAACCGTCCCCGTCCCCTAACCCTAACCCTAGCTCGAACCCTAACCCTAACCATTCCCCGAAGCCTGACCCTCATCCGTCCCCTAATCCTAACCCGTACGCTAACACTAACCCGCGCCCTCACACGTACGCTCCCCCTAAAACGTTGTAGTACCCTCCCCTGAACCCTAAACCGTCCCCGTCCCCTAACCCTAACCGTAGCCCGAACCCTAACCCTAACCCTTCCCCGAAGCCTGACCCTCACCCGTACCCTAATGCTCACCCGTACGCTAACACTAACCCGCGCCCTCACACGTACGCTCCCCCTAAAACGTTGTCGTATCCTCTCCTGGACCCTAAACCGTCCCCGTCCCCTAACCCTAGCCCGAACCCTCACCCTAACCCTTCCCCGAAGCCTGACCCTCACCCGTCCCCTAATCCTCACCCGTACGCTAACACTAACCCGCGCCCTCACACGTACGCTCCCCCTAAAGCGTTGTCGTACCCTCCCCTGGACCCTAAACCGTCCCCGTCCCCTAACACTAAACCTAGCCCGAACCCTAACCCTAACCCTTCCCCGAAGCATGACCCTCACCCGTCCCCTAATCCTAACCCGTACGCTAACAGTAACCCGCGCCCTCACACGTACGCTCCCCCTAAAGCGTTGTCGTACCCTCCCCTGGACCCTAAACCGTCCCCGTCCCCTAACACTAAACCTAGCCCGAACCCTAACCCTAACCCTTCCCCGAAGCCTGACCCTCACCCGTCCCCTAATCCTAACCCGTACGCTAACAGTAACCCGCGCCCTCACACGTACGCTCCCCCTAAAGCGTTGTCGTACTCTCCCCTGGACCCTAAACCGTTCCCGTCCCCTAACCCTAACCCTAGCCCGAACCCTAACCCTAACCCTTCCCCGAAGCCTGACCCTCACCCGTCCCCTAATCCTAATCCGTACGCTAACACTAACCCACGCCCTCACACGTACGCTCCCCCTAAAGCGTTGTCGTACCCTCCCCTGGACCTTAAACCGTCCCCGTCCCCTAACTCTAACCCTAGCCCGAATCCTAACCCTAACCCTTCCCCGGAGCCTGACCCTCACCCGTCCCCTAATCCTCACCCGTACGCTAACACTAACCCGCGCCCTAACACGTACGCTCCCCCTAAAACGTTGTCATACCCTCTCCTGGACCCTATACCGTCCCCGTCCCCTAACCCTAACTCTAGCCCGAACCCTAACCCTAACGCTTCCCCGAAGCCTGACCCTCACCCGTCCCCTAATCCTCACCCGTACGCTAACACTAACCCGCGCCCTCACAAGTACGCTCCCCCTAAAGCGTTGTCGTACCCTCCACTGGACCCTAAACCGTCCCCGTCCCCAACCCTAACCCTACCCCGAACCCTAACCCTAACCCTTCCCTGAAGCCTGACACTCACCCGTCCCCTAATCCTAACCCGTACGCTAACACTAACCCGCGCACTCACACGTACGCTCCCCCTAAAGCGTTGTCGTACCCTCCCCTGGACCCTAAACCGTCCCCGTCCCCTAACCCTAACCCTAGCCCGAACCCTAACCCTAACCATTCCCCGAAGCCTGACCCTCACCCATCCCCTAATCCTAACCCGTACGCTAACACTAACCTGCGCCCTCACACGTACGCTCCCCCTAAAGCGTTGTCGTACCCTCCACTGGACCCTAAACCGTCCCCGTCCCGTAACCCTAACCCTAGCCAGAACCCTAAACCTAACCCTTCCCCGAACTCTGACCCTCACCGGTCCCCTAATCCTAACCCGTACGCTAACAGTAACCCGCGCCCTCACACGTACGCTCCCCCTAAAGCGTTGTCGTACCCTCCCCTGGACCCTAAACCGTCCCCGTTCCCTAACCCTAACCCTAGCCCTAATCCTAACCCTAACCCTTCCCCGAAGCCTGACCCTCACCCGTCCCCTAATCCTCACCCGTACGCTAACACTAACCCGCGCCCTAACACGTACGCTCCCCCTAAAATGTTGTCGTACACTCTCCTGGACCCTATACCGTCCCCGTCCCCTAACCCTAACCCTAGCCCGAACCCTAACCCTAACCCTTCCCCGAAGCCTGACCCTCACCCGTCCCCTAATCCTCACCCGTACGCTAACACTAACCCGCGCCCTCACACGTACGCTCCCCCTAAAGCGTTGTCGTACCCTCCCCTGGACCCTAAACCGTCCCCGTCCCCTAACACTAACCCTAGCCCGAACCCTAACCCTAACCCTTCCCCGAAGCCTGACCTTCACCCGTCCCCTAATCCTAAGCCGTACGCTAACACTAACCCGCGCCCTCACACGTACGCTCCCCCTAAAGCGTTGTCGTACCCTCCCCTGGACCCTAAACCGTCCCCGTCCCCTAACCCTAACCCTAGCCCGAACCCTAACCCTAACCATTCCCCGAAGCCTGACCCTCACCCGTCCCCTAATCCTAACCCGTACGCTAACACTAACCAGCGCCCCCACACGTACGCTCCCTCTAAAGTGTTGTCGTACCCTCCGCTGGACCCCAAACCGTCCCCGTCCCCTAACCCTAACCCTAGCACGAACCCTAACCCTAACCATTCCCCGAAGCCTGACCCTCACCCGTCCCCTAATCCTAACCCGTACGCTAACACTAACCCGCGCCCTCACACGTACGCTCCCCCTAAAACGTTGTCGTACCCTCCCCTGAACCCTAAACCGTCCCCGTCCCCTAACACTAAACCTAGCCCGAACCCTAACCCTAACCCTTCCACGAAGCCTGACCCTCACCCGTTCCCTAATCCTAACCCGTACGCTAACACTAACCCGCGCCCTCACACGTACGCTCCCCCTAAAGCGTTGTCGTACCCTCCCCTGGACCCTAAACCGTCCCCGTCCCCTAACCCTAACCCTAGCCCGAACCCTAACCCTAAACCTTCCCCGAAGCCTGACCCTCACCCTTCCCCTAATCCTAACCCGTACGCTAACACTAACCTGCGCCCTCACACGTACGCTCCCTCTAAAGCGTTGTCGTGCCCTCCGCTGGACCCCAAACCGTCCCCGTCCCCTAACCCTAACCCTAGCTCGAACCCTAACCCTAACCATTCCCCGAAGCCTGACCCTCACCCGTCCCTTAATCCTAACCCGTACGCTAACACTAACCCGCGCCCTCACACGTACGCTCCCCCTAAAGCGTTGTCGTACCCTCCCCTGAACCCTAAACCATCCCCGTCCCCTAACCCTAACCCTAGCCCGAACCCTAACCCTAACCCTTCCCCGAAGCCTGACCCTCACCCGTCCCCTAATCCTAACCCGTACGCTAACACTAACCCGCGCCCTCACAAGTACGCTCCCCCTAAAGCGTTGTCGTACCCTCCCCTGGACCCTAAACCGTCCCCGTCCCCTAACCCTAACCCTAGCCCGAACCCTAACCCTAACCCTTCCTCGAAGCCTGACCATCACCCGTCCCCTAATCCTAACCCGTACGCTAACACTAACCGGCGCCCTCACACGTACGCTCCCCCTAAAGCGTTGTCGTACCCTCCCCTGGACCCTAAACCGTCCCCGTCCCCTAACCCTAACCCTAGCCCGAACCCTAACCCTAACCCTTCCCCGAAGCCTGACCCTCACCCGTCCCCTAATCCTCACTCGTACGCTAAGACTACCCTGCGCCCTCACACGTACGCTCCCCCTAAAGCGTTGTCGTACCCTCCCCTGGACCCTAAACCGTCCCCGTCCCCTAACCCTAACCCTAGCCCGAACCCTAACCCTAACCCTTCCCCGAAGCCTGACCCACACCCCTCCCCTAATCCTCACCCGTACGCTAACAGTAACCCGCGCCCTCACACGTACGCTCCCCATAAAACGCTGTCGTACCCTCTCCTGGACCCTAAACCGTCCCCGTCCCCTAACCCTAACCCTAGCCCGAACCCTAACCCTAACCCTTCCCCGAAGCCTGACCCTCACCCGTCCCCTAATCCTCACCCGTACGCTAACACTAACCCACGCCCTCACACGTACGCTCCCCCTAAAGCGTTGTCGTACCCTCCCCTGGACCCTAAACCGTCCCCGTCCCCTAACACTAACCCTAGCCCGAACCCTAACGCTAACCCTTCCCCGAAGCCTGACCTTCACCCGTCCCCTAATCCTAAGCCGTACGCTAACACTAACCCAGGCCCTCACACGTACGCTCCCCCTAAAGCGTTGTCGTACCCTCCACTGGACGCTAAACCTTCCCCGTCCCCTAACCCTAACCCTAGCCCGAACCCTAACCCTAACCCTTCCCCGAAGTCTGACCCTCACCGGTCCCATAATCCTAACCCGTACGCTAACACTAACCCGCGCTCTCACACGTACGCTCCCCCTAAAGCGTTGTCGTACCCTCCCCTGGACCCTAAACCATCCCCGTCCCCTAACCCTAACCTTAGCCCGAACCCTAACCCTAACCCTTCCCCGAAGCCTGACCCTCACCCGTCCCCTAATCCTAACCCGTACGCTAACACTAACCCGCGCCCTCACACGTACGCTCCCCCTAAAGCGTTGTCGTACCCTCCCCTGGACCCTAAACCATCCCCGTCCCCTAACCCTAACCCTAGCCCGAACCCTAACCCTAACCCTTCCCCGAAGCCTGACCCTCACCCGTCCCCTAATCCTAACCCGTACGCTAACACTAACCCGCGCCCTCACACGTACGCTCCCCCTAAAGCGTTGTCGTACCCTCCCCTGAACCCTAAACCGTCCCCGTCCCCTTACCCTAACCGTAGCCCGAACCCTAACCCTAACCCTTCCCCGAAGCCTGACCCTCACCCGTCCCCTAATCCTCACCCGTACGCTAACATTAAACCGCGCCCTCACACGTACGCTCCCCCTAAAACGTTGTCGTACCATCTCCTGGACCCTAAACCGTCCCCGTCCCCTAACCCTAACCCTAGCCCGAACCCTAACCCTAACCCTTCCTCGAAGCCTGACCATCACCCGTCCCCTAATCCTAACCCGTACGCTAACACTAACCGGCGCCCTCACACGTACGCTCCCCCTAAAGCGTTGTCGTACCCTCCCCTGGACCCTAAACCGTCCCCGTCCCCTAACCCTAACCCTAGCCCGAACCCTAACCCTAACCCTTCCCCGAAGCCTGACCCTCACCCGTCCCCTAATCCTCACTCGTACGCTAAGACTACCCTGCGCCCTCACACGTACGCTCCCCCTAAAGCGTTGTCGTACCCTCCCCTGGACCCTAAACCGTCCCCGTCCCCTAACCCTAACCCTAGCCCGAACCCTAACCCTAACCCTTCCCCGAAGCCTGACCCACACCCCTCCCCTAATCCTCACCCGTACGCTAACAGTAACCCGCGCCCTCACACGTACGCTCCCCATAAAACGCTGTCGTACCCTCTCCTGGACCCTAAACCGTCCCCGTCCCCTAACCCTAACCCTAGCCCGAACCCTAACCCTAACCCTTCCCCGAAGCCTGACCCTCACCCGTCCCCTAATCCTCACCCGTACGCTAACACTAACCCGCGCCCTCACACGTACGCTCCCCCTAAAGCGTTGTCGTACCCTCCCCTGGACCCTAAACCGTCCCCGTCCCCTAACACTAACCCTAGCCCGAACCCTAACGCTAACCCTTCCCCGAAGCCTGACCTTCACCCGTCCCCTAATCCTAAGCCGTACGCTAACACTAACCCACGCCCTCACACGTACGCTCCCCCTAAAGCGTTGTCGTACCCTCCACTGGACGCTAAACCTTCCCCGTCCCCTAACCCTAACCCTAGCCCGAACCCTAACCCTAACCCTTCCCCGAAGTCTGACCCTCACCGGTCCCATAATCCTAACCCGTACGCTAACACTAACCCGCGCTCTCACACGTACGCTCCCCCTAAAGCGTTGTCGTACCCTCCCCTGGACCCTAAACCATCCCCGTCCCCTAACCCTAACCTTAGCCCGAACCCTAACCCTAACCCTTCCCCGAAGCCTGACCCTCACCCGTCCCCTAATCCTAACCCGTACGCTAACACTAACCCGCGCCCTCACACGTACGCTCCCCCTAAACCGTTGTCGTACCCTCCCCTGGACCCTAAACCATCCCCGTCCCCTAACCCTAACCCTAGCCCGAACCCTAACCCTAACCCTTCCCCGAAGCCTGACCCTCACCCGTCCCCTAATCCTAACCCGTACGCTAACACTAACCCGCGCCCTCACACGTACGCTCCCCCTAAAGCGTTGTCGTACCCTCCCCTGAACCCTAAACCGTCCCCGTCCCCTTACCCTAACCGTAGCCCGAACCCTAACCCTAACCCTTCCCCGAAGCCTGACCCTCACCCGTCCCCTAATCCTCACCCGTACGCTAACATTAAACCGCGCCCTCACACGTACGCTCCCCCTAAAACGTTGTCGTACCATCTCCTGGACCCTAAACCGTCCCAGTCCCCTAACCCTAACCCTAGCCCGAACCCTAACCCTAACCCTTCCCCGAAGCCTGACCCTCACCCGTCCCCTAATCCTCACCCGTACGCTAACACTAACCCGCGCCCTCTCACGTACGCTCCACCTAAAGCGTTGTCGTACCCTCCCCTGGACCCTAAACCGTCCCCGTCCCCTAACAATAAACCTAGCCCGAACCCTAACCCTAACCCTTCCCCGAAGCCTGACCCTCACCCGTCCCCTAATCCTAACCCGTACGCTAACACTAACCCGCGCTCTCACACGTACGCTCCCCCTAAAGCGTTGTCGTACCCTCCACTGGACCCTAAACCGTCCCCGTCCCCTAACCCTAACCCTAGCCCGAACCCTAACCCTAACCCTTCCCCGAAGTCTGACCCTCACCGGTCCCTTAATCCTAACCCGTACGCTAACACTAACCCGCGCCCTCACACGTACGCTCCCCCTAAAGCGTTGTCGTACCCTCCCCTGGATCCTAAACCGTCCCCGTCCCCTGACCGTAACCATAGCCCGAACCTAACCCTAACCCTTCCCCGAAGCCTGACCCTCACCCGTCCCCTAATCCTAAACCGTACGCTAACACTAACCTGCGCCCTCACACGTACGCTCCCTCTAAAGCGTTGTCGTACAATCCGCTGGACCCCAAACCGTCCCCGTCCCCTAACCCTAACCCTAGCTCGAACCCTAACCCTAACAATTCCCCGAAGCCTGACCCTCACCCGTCCCCTAATCCTAACCCGTACGCTAACACTAACCCGCGCCCTCACACGTACGCTCCCCCTAAAGCGTTGTCGTACCCTCCCCTGAACGCTAAACCGTCCCCGTCCCCTAACCCTAACCCTAGCCCGAACCCTAACCCTAACCCTTCCCCGAAGCCTGACCCTCACCCGTACCCTAATCCTAACCCGTACGCTAACACTAACCCGCGCCCTCACACGTACGCTCCCCCTAAAGCGTTGTCGTACCCTCCCCTGGACCCTAAACCGTCCCCGTCCCCTAACCCTAACCCTAGCCGGAACCCTAACCCTAACCCTTCCCCGAAGCCTGACCCTCACCCGTCCCCTAATCCTCACCCGTACGCTAACACTAACCCGTGCCCTCACGCGTACGCTCACCATAAAGCGTTGTCGTACCCTCCCATGGACCCTAAACCGTCCCCGTCCCCTAACCCTAACCCTAGCCCGAACCCTAACCCTAACCGTTCCCCGCAGCCTGACACTCACCCGTCCCATAATCCTAACCCATACGCTAACACTAACCCGCGCCCTCACACGTACGCTCCCCCTAAAGCGTTGTCGTAACCTCCCCTGGACCCTAAACCGTCCCCGTCCCCTAACCCTAACCCTAGCCCGAACCCTAACCCTAAACCTTCCCCGAAGCCTGACCCTCACCCGTCCCCTAATCCTTAACCGTACGCTATCACTAATCCGCGCCCTCACGCATACGCTTCCCCTAAAGCGTTGTCGTACTCTCCCCTGGACCCTAAACCGTCCCCGTCCCCTAACCCTAACCCTAGCCCGAACCCTAACCCTAACCCTTCCCCGAAGCCTGACCCTCACCCGTTCCCTAATGCTCACCCATACGCTAACACTAACCCGCGCCCTCACACGTACGCTCCCCCTAAAGCGTTGTCGTACACTCCCCTGGACCCTAAACCGTCCCCGTCCCCTAACCCTAACCCTGGCACGAACCCTAACCCTAAACCTTCCCCGAAGCCTGACCCTCACCCGTCCCCTAATCCTAACCCGTACGCTAACACTAACCCGCGCCCTCACACGTACGCTCCCCCGAAAGCGTTGTCGTACCCTCCCCTGGACCCTAAACCGTCCCCTTCCCCAACCCTAACCCTAGCCCGAATCCTAACACTAACCCTTCCCCGAAGCATGACCCTCACCCATCCCCTAATCCTAACCCGTACGCTAACACTAACCCGCGCCCTCACACGTACGCTCCCCCTAAAGCGTTGTCGTACCATCCCCTGGACCCTAAACCGTCCCTGTCCCCTAACCCTAACCCTAGCCCGACCCCTAACCCTAAGCCTTCCCCGAAGCCTGACCCTCACCCGTCCCCTAATCCTAACCCGTTCGCTAACACTAACCCGCGCCCTCACACGTACACTCCCCCTAAATCATTGTCGTACCTTCCCCGGGACCCCAAACTGTCCACGTCCCCTAACCCTAACCCTAGCCCGAACCCTAACCCTAACCATTCCCCGAAGCCTGACCCTCACCCGTCCCCTAATCCTAACCCGTACGCTAACACTAACCCGCGCCCTCACACGTACGCTCCCCCTAAAGCGTTGTCGTACCCTACCCTGAACCCTAAACCGTCCCCGTCCCCTAACCCTAACCCTAGCTCGAACCCTAACCCTAAACCTTCCCCGAAGCCTGACCCTCACCCGTCCCCTAATCCTAACCCTTACGCTAACACTAACCCGCGCCCTCACACGTACGCTCCCCCTAAAGCGTTGTCGTACCCTCCCCTGGACCCTAAACCGTCCCCTTCCCCTAACCCTAACCCTAGCCCGAACCTTAACCCTAACCCTTCCCTGAAGCCTGACCCTCACCCGTCCCCTAATCCTACGCCATACGCTAACACTAACCCCCGCCCTCACACGTACGCTCCCCCTAAAGCGTTGTCGTACCCTCCCCTGGACCCTAAACCGTCCCCTTCCCCTAACCCTAATCCTAGCCCGAACCCTAACCCTAACACTTCTCTGAAGCCTGACCCTCACCCGTCCCCTAATCGTAACCCGTACGCTAACCCTAACCCTCGTCCACACACGTACGCTCCACCTAAAGCGTTGTCGTACCCTCCCCTGGACCCTAAACCGTCCCCGTCCCCTAACCATAACCCTAGCCTGAACCCTAACCCTAACCTTTCCCCGAAGCCTGACCTTCACCGGTCCCCTAATCCTAACCCGTACGCTAACACTAACCCACGCCCTCACACGTACGCTCCCCCTAAAGCGTTGTCGTACCCTCCCCTGAACCCTAAACCGTCCCCGTCCCCTAACCCTAACCCTACCCCGAACCCTAACCCTAACCCTTCCCTGAAGCCTGACCCTTACCCGTCCCCTAATCCTAACCCGTACGCTAACACTAACCCGCGCCCTCACACGTACGCTCCCCCTAAATCGTTGTCGTACCCTCCTCTGGACCCTAAACCGTCCCCGTCCCCTAACCCTAACCCTAGCCCGAACCCAAACCCTAACCCTTCCCCGAAGCCTGACCCTCACCCGTCCCCTAATCCTAACCCGTACACTAACACTAACCCACGCCCTCACACGTACGCTCCCCCTAAAGCGTTGTCGTAACCTCCCCTGGACCCTAAACCGTCCCCGTCCCCTAACCCTAACCCTAGCCCGAACCCTAACCCTAACCCTTCCCCGAAGCCTGACCCTCACCCGTCCCCTAATCCTAAGCCGTACGCTAACACTAACCCGCGCCCTCACACGTACGCTCCCCCGAAAGCGTTGTCGTACCCTCCCCTGGACCCTAAACCGTCTCCGTCCCCTAACCCTAACCCTAGCCCGAACCCTAACCCTAACCCTTCCCCGAAGCCTGACCCTCACCCGTCCCCTAATCCTAAGCCGTACGCTAACACTAACCCGCGCCCTCACACGTACGCTCCCCCTAAAGCGTTGTCGTACCCTCCCCTGGACCCTAAACCGTCCCCATCCCCTAACCCTAACCCTAGCCCGAACCCTAACCCTAACCCTTCCCCGAAGCCTGACCCTCACACGTTCCCTAATACTAACCCGTACGCTAACACTAACCCGCGCCCTCACACGTACGCTCCCCCTAAAGCGTTGTCGTACCCTCCCCTGGACCCTAAACCGTCCCCGTCCCCTAACCCTAACCCTAGCCCGAACCCTAACCCTAAGCCTTCCCCGAAGCCTGACCCTCACCCGTCCCCTAATCCTAACCCGTACGCTAACACTAACCCGCGCCCTCACACGTACGCTCCCCCTAAAGCGTTGTCGTACCCTCCCCTGGACCCTAAACCGTCCCCGTCCCCTAACCCTAACCCTAGCCCGAACCCTAACCCTAACCCTTCCCCGAAGCCTGACCCTCACCCGTTCCCTAATACTAACCCGTACGCTAACACTAACACGCGCCCTCACACGTACGCTCCCCCTAAAGCGTTGTTGTACCCTCCCCTGGACCCTAAACCGTTCCCGTCCCCTAACCCTAGCCCGAACCCTAACCCTACCACTTCCCCGAAGCCTGACCCTCACCCGTCCCCTAATCCTAAGCCGTACGCGAACACTAACCCGCTCCCTCACGCGTACGCTCCCCCTAAAGTGTTGTCGTACCCTACCCTGGACCCTAAACCATCCCCGTCCCCTAACCCTAACCCTAGCCCGAACCCTAACCCTAACCCTTCCCCGAAGCCTGACCCTCACCCGTCCCCTAATCCTAAGCCGTACGCTAACACTAACCCACGCCCTCACACGTACGCTTCCCCTAAAGCGTTGTCGTACACTCCCCTGGACCGTAAACCGTCCCCGTCCCCTAACCCTAACCCTAGCCCGAACCCTAACCCTAAACTTTCCCTGAAGCCTGACCCTCACCCGTCCCCCAATCCTCAACCGTACGCTAACACTAACCCGCGCCCTCACGTGTACGCTCCCCCTAAAGCGTTGTCGTACCCTCCCCTGCACCCTAAACCGTCCCCGTCCCCTAACCCTAACCCTAGCCCGAGCCCTAACCCTAAACCTTCCCTGAAGCCTGACCCTCACCCATCCCCTAATCCTAACCCGTACGCTAACACTAACCCGCACCCTCACACGTACGCTCCCCCTAAAGCGTTGTCGTACCCTCCCCTGGACCCTAAACCGTCCCCGTCCCCTAACCCTAACCCTAGCCCGAACCCTAACCCTAAGACTTCCCCGAAGCCTGACACTCACCCGTCCCCTAATCCTAAGCTGTTCGCTAACACTAACCCACGCCCTCACACGTACGCTCCCCCTAAAGCGTTGTCTTACCCTCCCCTGGACCCTAAACCGTCCCCGTTCCCTAACCCTAACCCTAGACCGAACCCTAACCCTAAACCTTCCCCGAAGCCTGACCCTCACCCGTCCCCTAATCCTAACCCGTACGCTAACACTAACACGCGCCCTCACACGTACGCTCCCCCTTAAGCGTTGTCGTACCCTCCCCTGGACCCTAAACCGTTCCCGTCCCCTAACCCTAGCCCGAACCCTAACCCTAACCCTTCCCCGAAGCCTGACCCTCACCCGTCCCCTAATCCTAACCTGTATGCTAACACTAACCCGTGCCCTCACGCGTTCGCTCCCCCTAAAGCGTTGTCGTACCCTCCCCTGGACCCTTAACAGTCTCCGTCCCCTAACCCTAACCCTAGCCCGAACCCTAACCCTAACGCTTCCCCGAAGCCTGACCCTCACCCGTCCCCTAATCCTAACACGTACGCTAACACTAAACCGCGCCCTCACACGTACGCTCCCCCTAACGCGTTGTCGTACCCTCCCATGGACCCTAAACTGTCCCCGTACCCTAACGCTAACCCTAGCCCGAACCCTAACCCTAACCCTTCCCCGAAGCCTGACCCTCACGCGTCCCCTAATCCTAAGCCGTACGCTAACACTAACCCGCGCCCTCACACGTACGCTCCCCCTAAAGCGTTGTCGTACCCTCCCCTGGACCCTAAACCGTCCCCATCTCCTAACCCTAACCCTAGCCCGAACCCTAACCCTAACCCTTCCCCGAAGCCTGACACTCACCCGTCACCTAATCCTAAGCAGTACGCTAACACTAACCCGCGCCCTCACACGTACGCTCCCCCTAAAGCGTTGTCGTACCCTCCCCTGGACCCTAAACCGTCCCCGTCCCCTAACCCTAACCCTAGCCTGAACCCTAACCCTAACCCTTCACCGAAGCCTGACACTCACCCATCCCCTAATCCTAAGCCGTACGCTAACACTATCCCGCGCCCTCACACGTACGCTCCCCCTAAAGCGTTGTCGTACCCTCCCCTGGACCCTAAACCGTCCCCGTCCCCTAACCCTAACCCTAGCCCGAACCCTAACCCTAACCCTTCCCCGAAGCCTGACCCTCACCCGTCCCCTAATCCTAAAACTTACGCTAACACTAACCCGCGCCCTCACATGTACGCTCCCCCTAAAGCGTTGTGTACCCTCCCCTGGACCCTAAACCGTCCCCGTCCCCTAACCCTAACCCTAGCCCGAACCCTAACCCTAATCCTTCCCCGAAGCCTGACCCTCACCCGTACCCTAATCCTAACCCGTACGCTAACACTAACCCATGCCCTCATGCGTACACTCTCCCTAAAGCATTGTCGTACCCTCCCCTGGACCATAAACAGTCCCCGTCCCCTAACCATAACCCTAGCCCGAACCCTAGCTCTAACCCTTCCCCGAAGCCTGACCCTCACCCGTCCCATAATCCTAACCCGAACGCTAACACTATCCCGCGCACTCACACGTACGCTCTACCTAAATCGTTGGCGTACCCTCACCTGGACCCTAAACCGTCCCCGTCCCCTAACCCTAACCCTAGCCCGAACCCTAACACTAACCCTTCCCTGAAGCCTGACCCTCACCCGTCCCCTAATCCTAAGCCGAACGCTAACACTAACCCACGCCCTCACACGTACGCTCCCCCTAAAGCGTTGTCGTACCCTCCCCTGGACCCTAAACCGTCCCCGTCCCCTAACCCTAACCCTAGCCCGAACCCTAACCCTAACCCTTCCCCGAAGCCTGACCCTCACCCGTCCCCTAATCCTAACCCGTACGCTAACACTAACCCGCGCCCTCACACGTACGCTCCCCCTAAAGCGTTGTCGTACCCTCCTCTGGACCCTAAACCGTCCCCGTCCCCTAAACCTTACCCTAGCTGAACCCTAACCCTAACCCTTCCCCGAAGCCTGACCCTCACCCGTCCCCTAATCCTCACCCGTACGCTAACACTAACCCGCGCCCTCACTCGTACGCTCCCCCTAAAGCGTTGTCGTACCCTCCGCTGGACCCTAAACCGTCCCCGTCCCCTAACCCTAACCCTAGCCCGAACCCTAACCCTAACCCTTCCCCGAAGCCTGACCCTCACCAGTCCCCTAATCCTAAGCCGTACGCTAACACTAACCCGCGCCCTCACATGTACACTCCCCCTAAAGCGTTGTCGTACCCTCCCCTGGACCCTAAACCGTCCCCGTCCCCTAACCCTAACCCTAGCCCGAACCCTAACTCTAACCCTTCCCAGAAGCCTGACCCTCACCCGTCCCCTAATCCTAAGCCGTACGCTAACACTAACCCACGCCCTCACACGTACGCTTCCCCTAAAGCGTTGTCATATCATCCCCTGGACCCTAAACCGTCCCCGTCCCCTAACCCTAACCCTAGCCCGAACCCTAACCCTAAACTTTCCCTGAAGCCTGACCGTCACCCGTCCCCTAATCCTCAACCGTACGCTAACAGTAACCCGCGCCCTCACGTGTACGCTCCCCCTAAAGCGTTGTCGTACCCTCCCCTGGACCCTAAACCGTCCCCGTCCCCTAA
The DNA here is from genome assembly GCF_963455315.2 of Globicephala melas. Taxonomy (NCBI): domain Eukaryota; kingdom Metazoa; phylum Chordata; class Mammalia; order Artiodactyla; family Delphinidae; genus Globicephala; species Globicephala melas. The sequence continues at coordinate 3,752,855 of NW_027207210.1, forward strand.
CCCTAACCCTAGCCCGAGCCCTAACCCTAAACCTTCCCTGAAGCCTGACCCTCACCCGTCCCCTAATCCTAACCCGTACGCTAACACTAACCCGCGCCCTCACACGTACGCTCCCCCTAAAGCGTTGTCGTACCCTCCCCTGGACCCTTAACAGTCCCCGTCCCCTAACCCTAACCCTAGCCCGAACCCTAACCCTAACGCTTCCCCGAAGCCTGACCCTCACCCGTCCCCTAATCCTAACCTGTACGCTAACACTAACCCGTGCCCTCACGCGTTCGCTCCCCCTAAAGCGTTGTCGTACCCTCCCCTGGACCCTTAACAGTCCCCGTCCCCTAACCCTAACCCTAGCCCGAACCCTAACCCTAACGCTTCCCCGAAGCCTGACCCTCACCCGTCCCCTAATCCTAAGCCGAACGCTAACACTAACCCACGCCCTCACACGTACGCTCCCCCTAAAGCGTTGTCGTACCCTCCCCTGGACCCTAAACCGTTCCCTTCCCCTAAACCTAGCCCGAACCCTAACCCTAAACCTTCCCCGAAGCCTGACCCTCACCCGTCCCCTAATCCTAACCTGTACGCTAACACTAACCCGTGCCCTCACGCGTTCGCTCCACCTAAAGCGTTGTCGTACCCTCCCCTGGACCCTTAACAGTCCCCGTCCCCTAACCCTAACCCTAGCCCGAACCCTAGCTCTAACCCTTCCCCGAAGCCTGACCCTCACCCGTCCCATAATCCTAACCCGAACGCTAACACTATCCCGCGCACTCACACGTACGCTCTCCCTAAAGCGTTGGCGTACCCTCACCTGGACCCTAAACCGTCCCCGTCCCCTAACCCTAACCCTAGCCCGAACCCTAACACTAACACTTCCCTGAAGCCTGACCCTCACCCGTCCCCTAATCCTAAGCCGAACGCTAACACTAACCCACGCCCTCACACGTACGCTCCCCCTAAAGCGTTGTCGTACCCTCCCCTGGACCCTAAACCGTCCCCGTCCCCTAACCCTAACCCTAGCCCGAACCCTAACCCTAACCCTTCCCCGAAGCCTGACCCTCACCCGTCCCCTAATCCTAACCCGTACGCTAACACTAAACCGCGCCCTCACACGTACGCTCCCCCTAAAGCGTTGTCGTACCCTCCTCTGGACCCTAAACCGTCCCCGTCCCCTAAACCTTACCCTAGCTGAACCATAACCCTAACCCTTCCCCGAAGCCTGACCCTCACCCGTCCGCTAATCCTCATCCGTACGCTAACACTAACCCGCGCCCTCACACGTACGCTCCCCCTAAAGCGTTGTCGTACCCTCCCTTGGACCCTAAACCGTCCCCGTCCCCTAACCCTAACCCTAGCCCGAACCCTAACCCTAACCCTTCCCCGAAGCCTGACTCTCACACGTCCCCTAATCCTAAGCCGTACGCTAACACTAACCCGCGCCCTCACACGTACGCTCCCCCTAAAGCGTTGTCGTACCCTCCCCTGGACCCTAAACCGTCCCCGTCCCCTAACGCTAACCCTAGCCCGAACCCTAACCCTAAAACTTCCCCGAAGCCTGACCCTCACCTGTCCCCTAATCCTAAGCCGTACGCTAACACTAACCCGCGCCCTCACTCGTACGCTCCCCCTAAAGCGTTGTCGTACCCTCACCTGAACCCTAAACCGTCCCCGTCCCCTAACCCTAACCCTAGCCCGAACCCTAACCCTAACCCTTCCCCGAAGCCTGACCCTCATCAGTCCCCTAATCCTAAGCCGTACGCTAACACTAACCCGCGCCCTCACACGTACGCTCCCCCTAAAGCGTTGTCGTACCCTCCCCTGGACCCTAAACCGTCCCCGTCCCCTAACCCTAACCCTAGCCCGAACCCTAACCCTAAGCCTTCCCCGAAGCCTGACACTCACCCGTCCCGTAATCCTAAGCCGTTCGCTAACACTAACCCACGCCCTCACACGTACGCTCCCCCTAAAGCGTTGTCTTACCCTCCCCTGGACCCTAAACCGTCCCCGTTCCCTAACCCTATCCCTAGACCGAACCCTAAAGCTAAACCTTCCCCGAAGCCTGACCCTCACCCGTCCCCTAATCCTAAGCCGTACGCTAACACTAACCCGCGCCCTCACGCGTACGCTCCCCCTAAAGCGTTGTCGTACCGTCCCCTGGACCCTAAACCGTCCCCGTCCCCTAACCCTAACCCTAGACTGAAACCTAACAATAACACTTCCTCGAAGCCTGACCCTCACCCGTCCCATAATCCTAACCCGTACGCTAACACTAACCCGTGCCATCACACGTACGCTCCCCCTAAAGCGTTGTCGTACCCTCCCCTGGACCCTAAACCGTCCCCGTCCCCTAACCCTAACTCTAGCCCGAACCCTAACCCTAACCCTTCCCCGAAGCCTGACCCTCACCCGTCCCCTAATCCTAACTCGTACACTAACACTAACCCGCGCCCTCACACGTACGCTCCCCCTAAAGCGTTGTCGTACCCTCCCCTGGACCCTAAACCGTCCCCGTCCCCTAACCCTAACCCTAACCCTTCCCCGAAGCCTGACCCTCTCCCGTTGTCTAATACTAACCCGTACGCTAACACTAACACGCGCCCTCACACGTACGCTCCCCCTAAAGCGTTGTCGTACCCTCCCCTGGACCCTAAACCGTTCCCTTCCCCTAACCCTAGCCCGAACCCTAACCCTAAACCTTCCCCGAAGCCTGACCCTCACCCGTCCCCTAATCCTAACCTGTACGCTAACACTAACCCGTGCCCTCACGCGTTCGCTCCACCTAAAGCGTTGTCGTACCCTCCCCTGGACCCTTAACAGTCCCCGTCCCCTAACCCTAACCCTAGCCCGAACCCTAACCCTAACGCTTCCCCGAAGCCTGACCCTCACCCGTCCCCTAATCCTAACCCGTACGCTAACACTAAACCGCGCCCTCACACGTACGCTCCCCCTAAAGCGTTGTCGTACCCTCCCATGGACCCTAAACTGTCCCCGTACCCTAACGCTAACCCTAGCCCGAACCCTAACCCTAACACTTCCCCGAAGCCTGACCCTCACGCGTCCCCTAATCCTAAGCCGTACGCTAACACTAACCCGCGCCCTCACACGTACGCTCCCCCTAAAGCGTTGTCGTACCCTCCCCTGGACCCTAAACCGTCCCCGTCTCCTAACCCTAACCCTAGCCCGAACCCTAACCCTAACCCTTCCCCGAAGCCTGACACTCTCCCGTCACATAATCCTAAGCCGTACGCTAACACTAACCCGCGCCCTCACACGTACGCTCCCCCTAAAGCGTTGTCGTACCCTCCCCTGGACCCTAAACCGTCCCCGTCCCCTAACCCTAACCCTAGCCCGAACCCTAACCCTAACCCTTCACCGAAGCCTGACACTCACCCATCCCCTATTCCTAAGCCGTACGCTAACACTATCCCGCGCCCTCACACGTACGCTCCCCCTAAAGCGTTGTCGTACCCTCCCCTGGACCCTAAACCGTCCCCGTCCCCTAACCCTAACCCTAGCCCGAACCCTAACCCTAACCCTTCCCCGAAGCCTGACCCTCACCCGTCCCCTAATCCTCACCCGTACGCTAACACTAACCCGCGCCCTCACACGTACGCTCCCCCTAAAGCGTTGTCGTACCCTCCCTTGGACCCTAAACCGTCCCCGTCCCCTAACCCTAACCCTAGCCCGAACCCTAACCCTAACCCTTCCCCGAAGCCTGACTCTCACACGTCCCCTAATCCTAAGCCGTACGCTAACACTAACCCGCGCCCTCACACGTACGCTCCCCCTAAAGCGTTGTCGTACCCTCCCCTGGACCCTAAACCGTCCCCGTCCCCTAACGCTAACCCTAGCCCGAACCCTAACCCTAAAACTTCCCCGAAGCCTGACCCTCACCTGTCCCCTAATCCTAAAACGTACGCTAACACTAACCCGCGCCCTCACTCGTACGCTCCCCCTAAAGCGTTGTCGTACCCTCACCTGGACCCTAAACCGTCCCCGTCCCCTAACCCTAACCCTAGCCCGAACCCTAACCCTAACCCTTCCCCGAAGCCTGACCCTCACCCGTCCCCTAATCCTAAGCCGTACGCTAACACTAACCCGCGCCCTCACATGTACGCTCCCCCTAAAGCGTTGTCGTACCCTCCCCTGGACCCTAAACCGTAACCGTCCCCTAACCCTAACCCTAGCCCGAACCCTAACCCTAACGCTTCCCCGAAGCCTGACCCTCACCCGTCCCCTAATCCTAAGCCGTACGCTAACACTAACCCACGCCCTCACACGTACGCTTCCCCTAAAGCGTTGTCGTACCCTCCCCTGGACCCTAAACCGTCCCCGTCCCCTAACCCTAACCCTAGCCCGAACCCTAACCCTAAACTTTCCCTGAAGCCTGACCCTCACCCGTCCCCTAATCCTTAACCGTACGCTAACACTAACCCGCGCCCTCACGTGTACGCTCCCCCTAAAGCGTTGTCGTACCCTCCCCTGGACCCTAAACCGTCCCCGTCCCCTAACCCTAACCCTAGCCCGAGCCCTAACCCTAACTCTTCCTCGAAGCCTGACCCTCACCCGTCCCATAATCCTAACCCGTACGCTAACACTAACCCGTGCCATCACACGTACGCTCCCCCTAAAGCGTTGTCGTACCCTCCCCTGGACCCTAAACCGTCCCCGTCCCCTAACCCTAACTCTAGCCCGAACCCTAACCCTAACCCTTCCCCGAAGCCTGACCCTCACCCGTCCCCTAATCCTAACCCGTACGCTAACACTAACCCGCGCCCTCACACGTACGCTCCCCCTAAAGCGTTGTCGTACCATCCCCTGGACCCTAAACCGTTCCCTTCCCCTAACCCTAGCCCGAACCCTAACCCTAAACCTTCCCCGAAGCCTGACCCTCATCCGTCCCCTAATCCTAACCTGTACGCTAACACTAACCCGTGCCCTCACGCGTTCGCTCCCCCTAAAGCGTTGTCGTACCCTCCCCTGGACCCTTAACAGTCCCCGTCCCCTAACCCTAACCCTAGCCCGAACCCTAACCCTAACGCTTCCCCGAAGCCTGACCCTCACCCGTCCCCTAATCCTAACCCGTACGCTAACACTAAACCGCGCCCTCACACGTACGCTCCCCCTAAAGCGTTGTCGTACCCTCCCATGGACCCTAAACTGTCCCCGTACCCTAACGCTAACCCTAGCCCGAACCCTTACCCTAACCCTTCCCCGAAGCCTGACCCTCACGCGTCCCCTAATCCTAAGCCGTACGCTAACACTAACCCGCGCCCTCACACGTACGCTCCCCCTAAAGCGTTGTCGTACCCTCCCCTGGACCCTAAACCGTCCCCGTCTCCTAACCCTAACCCTAGCCCGAACCCTAACCCTAACCCTTCCCCGAAGCCTGACACTCACCCGTCACCTAATCCTAAGCCGTACGCTAACACTAACCCACGCCCTCACACGTACGCTCCCCCTAAAGCGTTGTCGTACCCTCCCCTGGACCCTAAACCGTCCCCGTCCCCTAACCCTAACCCTAGCCCGAACCCTAACCCTAACCCTTCACCGAAGCCTGACACTCACACATACCCTAATCCTAAGCCGTACGCTAACACTATCCCGCGCCCTCACACGTACGCTCCCCCTAAAGCGTTGTCGTACCCTCCCCTGGACCCTAAACCGTCCCCGTCCCTTAACCCTAACCCTAGCCCGAACCCTAACCCTAAGCCTTTCCCGAAGCCTGACACTCACCCGTCCACTAATCCTAAGCCGTTCGCTAACACTAACCCACGCCCTCACACGTACGCTCCCCCTAAAGCGTTGTCTTACCCTCCCCTGGACCCTAAACCGTCCCCGTTCCCTAACCCTAACCCTAGACCGAACCCTAACCCTAAACCTTCCCCGAAGCCTGACCCTCACCCGTCCCCTAATCCTAAGCCGTACGCTAACACTAACCCGCGCCCTCACGCGTACGCTCCCCCTAAAGCGTTGTCGTACCCTACCCTGGACCCTAAACCATCCCCGTCCCCTAACCCTAACCCTAGCCCGAACCCTAACCCTAACTCTTCCCCGAAGCCTGACCCTCACCCGTCCCCTAATCCTAACCCGTACGCTAACACTAACCCGCGCCCTCACACGTACGCTCCCCCTAAATCGTTGTCGTACGCTCCCCTGGACCCTAAACCGTCCCCGTCCCCTAACCCTAACCCTAGCCCGAACCCTAACCCTAACCCTTCCCCGAAGCCTGACCCTCACCCGTCCCCTAATCCTAAGCCGTACGCTAACACTAACCCGCGCCCTCACACGTACGCTTCCCCTAAAGCGTTGTCGTACACTCCCCTGGACCCTAAACTCTCCCCGTCCCCTAACCCTAACCCTAGCCCGAACCCTAACCCTAAACTTTCCCTGAAGCCTGACCCTCACCCGTCCCCTAATCCTCAACCGTACGCTAACACTAACCCGCGCCCTCACGTGTACGCTCCCCCTAAAGCGTTGTCATACCCTCCCCTGGACCCTAAACCGTCCCCGTCCCCTAACCCTAACCCTAGCCCGAGCCTTAACCCTAAACCTTCCCTGAAGCCTGACCCTCACCCGTCCCCTAATCCTAACCCGTACGCTAACACTAACCCGCGCCCTCACACGTACGCTCCCCCTAAAGCGTTGTCGTACCCTCCCCTGGACCCTAAACCGTCCCCGTCCCCTAACCCTAACCCTAGCCCGAACCCTAACCCTAAGCCTTCCCCGAAGCCTGACACTCACCCGTCCCCTAATCCTAAGCCGTTCGCTAACACTAACCCACGCCCTCACACGTACGCTCCCCCTAAAGCGTTGTCTTACCCCCCCCTGGACCCTAAACCGTCCCCGTTCCCTAACCCTAACCCTAGACCGAACCCTAACCCTAAACCTTCCCCGAAGCCTGACCCTCACCCGTCCCCTAATCCTAAGCCGTACGCTAACACTAACCCGCGCCCTCACGCGTACGCTCCCCCTAAAGCGTTGTCGTACCGTCCCCTGGACCCTAAACCGTCCCCGTCCCCTAACCCTAACCCTAGACTGAACCCTAACACTAACTCTTCCTCGAAGCCTGACCCTCACCCGTCCCATAATCCTAACCCGTACGCTAACACTAACCCGTGCCATCACACGTACGCTCCCCCTAAAGCGTTGTCGTACCCTCCCCTGGACCCTAAACCGTCCCCGTCCCCTAACCCTAACTCTAGCCCGAACCCTAACCCTAACCCTTCCCCGAAGCCTGACCCTCACCCGTCCCCTAATCCTAACTCGTACGCTAACACTAACCCGCGCCCTCACACGTACGCTCCCCCTAAAGCGTTGTCGTACCCTCCCCTGGACCCTAAACCGTCCCCGTCCCCTAACCCCAACCCTAGCCCGAACCCTAACCCTAACCCTTCCCCGAAGCCTGACCCTCTCCCGTTCCCTAATACTAACCCGTACGCTAACACTAACACGCGCCCTCACACGTACGCTCCCCCTAAAGCGTTGTCGTACCCTCCCCTGGACCCTAAACCGTTCCCTTCCCCTAACCCTAGCCCGAACCCTAACCCTAAACCTTCCCCGAAGCCTGACCCTCACCCGTCCCCTAATCCTAACCCGTACGCTAACACTAAACCGCGCCCTCACACGTAATCTCCCCCTAAAGCGTTGTCGTACCCTCCCATGGACCCTAAACTGTCCCCGTACCCTAACGCTAACCCTAGCCCGAACCCTAACCCTAACCCTTCCCCGAAGCCTGACCCTCACGCGTCCCCTAATCCTAAGCCGTACGCTAACACTAACCCGCGCCCTCACACGTACGCTCCCCCTAAAGCGTTGTCGTACCCTCCCCTGGACCCTAAACCGTCCCCGTCTCCTAACCCTAACCCTAGCCCGAACCCTAACCCTAACCCTTCCCCGAAGCCTGACACTCACCCGTCACATAATCCTAAGCCGTACGCTAACACTAACCCGCGCCCTCACACGTACGCTCCCCCTAAAGCGTTGTCGTACCCTCCCCTGGACCCTAAACCGTCCCCGTCCCATAACCCTAACCCTAGTCCGAACCCTAACCCTAACCCTTCACCGAAGCCTGACACTCACCCATCCCCTATTCCTAAGCCGTACGCTAACACTATCCCGCGCCCTCACACGTACGCTCCCCCTAAAGCGTTGTCGTACCCTCCCCTGGACCCTAAACCGTCCCCGTCCCCTAACCCTAACCCTAGCCCGAACCCTAACCCTAACCCTTCCCCGAAGCCTGACCCTCACCCGTCCCCTAATCCTAACCCGTACGCTAACAATAACCCGCGCCCTCACATGTACGCTCCCCCTAAAGCGTTGTGTACCCTCCCCTGGACCCTAAACCGTCCCCGTCCCCTAACCCTAAGCCTAGCCCGAACCCTAACCCTAATCCTTCCCCGAAGCCTGACCCTCACCCGTACCCTAATCCTAACCCGTACGCTAACACTAACCCGCGCCCTCAGGCGTACACTCTCCCTAAAGCATTGTCGTACCCTCCCCTGGACCATAAACAGTCCCCGTCCCCTAACCATAACCCTAGCCCGAACCCTAGCTCTAACCCTTCCCCGAAGCCTGACCCTCACCCGTCCCATAATCCTAACCTGAACGCTAACACTATCCCGCGCACTCACACGTACGCTCTCCCTAAAGCGTTGGCGTACCCTCACCTGGACACTAAACCGTCCCCGTCCCCTAACCCTAACCCTAGCCCGAACCCTAACCCTAACCCTTCCCTGAAGCCTGACCCTCACCCGTCCCCTAATCCTAAGCCGAACGCTAACACTAACCCACGCCCTCACACGTACGCTCCCCCTAAAGCGTTGTCGTACCCTCCCCTGGACCCTAAACCGTCCCCGTCCCCTAACCGTAACCCTAGCCCGAACCCTAACCCTAATCCTTCCCTGAAGCCTGACCATCATCCGTCCCCTAATCCTAACCCGTACGCTAACACTAACCCGCGCCCTCACACGTACGCTCCCCCTAAAGCGTTGTCGTACCCTCCTCTGGACCCTAAACCGTCCCCGTCCCCTAAACCTTACCCTAGCCGAACTCTAACCCTAACCCTTCCCCGAAGCCTGACCCTCACCCGTCCCCTAATCCTCACCCGTACGCTAACACTAACCCGCGCCCTCACACGTACGCTCCCCCTAAAGCGTTGTCGTACCCTCCCTTGGACCCTAAACCGTCCCCGTCCCCTAACCCTAACCCTAGCCCGAACCCTAACCCTAACCCTTCCCCGAAGCCTGACTCTCACACGTCCCCTAATCCTAAGCCGTACGCTAACACTAACCCGCGCCCTCACACGTACGCTCCCCCTAAAGCGTTGTCGTACACTCCCCTGGACCCTAAACCGTCCCCGTCCCCTAACCCTAACCCTAGCCCGAGCCCTAACCCTAACTCTTCCTCGAAGCCTGACCCTCACCCGTCCCATAATCCTAACCCGTACGCTAACACTAACCCGTGCCATCACACGTACGCTCCCCCTAAAGCGTTGTCGTACCCTCCCCTGGACCCTAAACCGTCCCCGTCCCCTAACCCTAACTCTAGCCCGAACCCTAACCCTAACCCTTCCCCGAAGCCTGACCCTCACCCGTCCCCTAATCCTAACCCGTACGCTGACACTAACCCGCGCCCTCACACGTACGCTCCCCCTAAAGCGTTGTCGTACCCTCCCCTGGACCCTAAACCGTTCCCTTCCCCTAACCCTAGCCCGAACCCTAACCGTAAACCTTCCCCGAAGCCTGACCCTCACCCGTCCCCTAATCCTAACCTGTACGCTAACACTAACCCGTGCCCTCACGCGTTCGCTCCCCCTAAAGCGTTGTCGTACCCTCCCCTGGACCCTTAACAGTCCCCGTCCCCTAACCCTAACCCTAGCCCGAACCCTAACCCTAACGCTTCCCCGAAGCCTGACGCTCACCCGTCCCCTAATCCTAACCCGTACGCTAACACTAAACCGCGCCCTCACACGTACGCTCCCCCTAAAGCGTTGTCGTACCCTCCCATGGACCCTAAACTGTCCCCGTACCCTAACGCTAACCCTAGCCCGAACCCTAACCCTAACCCTTCCCCGAAGCCTGACCCTCACGCGTCCCCTAATCCTAAGCCGTACGCTAACACTAACCCGCGCCCTCACACGTACGCTCCCCCTAAAGCGTTGTCGTACCCTCCCCTGGACCCTAAACCGTCCCCATCTCCTAACCCTAACCCTAGCCCGAACCCTAACCCTAACCCTTCCCCGAAGCCTGACACTCACCCGTCACCTAATCCTAAGCAGTACGCTAACACTAACCCGCGCCCTCACACGTACGCTCCCCCTAAAGCGTTGTCGTACCCTCCCCTGGACCCTAAACCGTCCCCGTCCCCTAACCCTAACCCTAGCCTGAACCCTAACCCTAACCCTTCACCGAAGCCTGACACTCACCCATCCCCTAATCCTAAGCCGTACGCTAACACTATCCCGCGCCCTCACACGTACGCTCCCCCTAAAGCGTTGTCGTACCCTCCCCTGGACCCTAAACCGTCCCCGTCCCCTAACCCTAACCCTAGCCCGAACCCTAACCCTAACCCTTCCCCGAAGCCTGACCCTCACCCGTCCCCTAATCCTAAAACTTACGCTAACACTAACCCGCGCCCTCACATGTACGCTCCCCCTAAAGCGTTGTGTACCCTCCCCTGGACCCTAAACCGTCCCCGTCCCCTAACCCTAACCCTAGCCCGAACCCTAACCCTAATCCTTCCCCGAAGCCTGACCCTCACCCGTACCCTAATCCTAACCCGTACGCTAACACTAACCCGTGCCCTCATGCGTACACTCTCCCTAAAGCATTGTCGTACCCTCCCCTGGACCATAAACAGTCCCCGTCCCCTAACCATAACCCTAGCCCGAACCCTAGCTCTAACCCTTCCCCGAAGCCTGACCCTCACCCGTCCCATAATCCTAACCCGAACGCTAACACTATCCCGCGCACTCACACGTACGCTCTCCCTAAAGCGTTGGCGTACCCTCACCTGGACCCTAAACCGTCCCCGTCCCCTAACCCTAACCCTAGCCCGAACCCTAACACTAACCCTTCCCTGAAGCCTGACCCTCACCCGTCCCCTAATCCTAAGCCGAACGCTAACACTAACCCACGCCCTCACACGTACGCTCCCCCTAAAGCGTTGTCGTACCCTCCCCTGGACCCTAAACCGTCCCCGTCCCCTAACCCTAACCCTAGCCCGAACCCTAACCCTAACCCTTCCCCGAAGCTTGACCCTCACCCGTCCCCTAATCCTAACCCGTACGCTAACACTAACCCGCGCCCTCACACGTACGCTCCCCCTAAAGCGTTGTCGTACCCTCCTCTGGACCCTAAACCGTCCCCGTCCCCTAAACCTTACCCTAGCTGAACCCTAACCCTAACCCTTCCCCGAAGCCTGACCCTCACCCGTCCCCTAATCCTCACCCGTACGCTAACACTAACCCGCGCCCTCACACGTACGCTCCCCCTAAAGCGTTGTCTTCCCCCCCTTGGACCCTAAACCGTCCCCGTCCCCTAACCCTAACCCTAGCCCGAACCCTAACCCTAACCCTTCCCCGAAGCCTGACTCTCACACGTCCCCTAATCCTAAGCCGTACGCTAACACTAACCCGCGCCCTCACACGTACGCTCCCCCTAAAGCGTTGTCGTACCCTCCCCTGGACCCTAAACCGTCCCCGTCCCCTAACGCTAACCCTAGCCCGAACCCTAACCCTAAAACTTCCCCGAAGCCTGACCCTCACCTGTCCCCTAATCCTAAGCCGTACGCTAACACTAACCCGCGCCCTCACTCGTACGCTCCCCCTAAAGCGTTGTCGTACCCTCCCCTGGACCCTAAACCGTCCCCGTCCCCTAACCCTAACCCTAGCCCGAACCCTAACCCTAACCCTTCCCCGAAGCCTGACCCTCACCAGTCCCCTAATCCTAAGCCGTACGCTAACACTAACCCGCGCCCTCACATGTACACTCCCCCTAAAGCGTTTTCGTACCCTCCCATGGACCCTAAACCGTCCCCGTCCCCTAACCCTAACCCTAGCCCGAACCCTAACCCTAACCCTTCCCAGAAGCCTGACCCTCACCCGTCCCCTAATCCTAAGCCGTACGCTAACACTAACCCACGCCCTCACACGTACGCTTCCCCTAAAGCGTTGTCATATCATCCCCTGGACCCTAAACCGTCCCCGTCCCCTAACCCTAACCCTAGCCCGAACCCTAACCCTAAACTTTCCCTGAAGCCTGACCGTCACCCGTCCCCTAATCCTCAACCGTACGCTAACACTAACCCGCGCCCTCACGTGTACGCTCCCCCTAAAGCGTTGTCGTACCCTCCCCTGGACCCTAAACCGTCCCCGTCCCCTAACCCTAACCCTAGCCCGAGCCCTAACACTAAACCTTCCCTGAAGCCTGACCCTCACCCGTCCCCTAATCCTAACCCGTACGCTAACACTAACCCGCGCCCTCACACGTACGCTCCCCCTAAAGCGTTGTCGTACCCTCCCCTGGACCCTAAACCGTCCCCGTCCCCTAACCCTAACCCTAGCCCGAACCCTAACCCTAAGCCTTCCCCGAAGCCTGACACTCACCCGTCCCCTAATCCTAAGCCGTTCGCTAACACTAACCCACGCCCTCACACGTACGCTCCCCCTAAAGCGTTGTCTTACCCTCCCCTGGACCCTAAACCGTCCCCGTTCCCTAACCCTATCCCTAGACCGAACCCTAACGCTAAACCTTCCCCGAAGCCTGACCCTCACCCGTCCCCTAATCCTAAGCCGTACGCTAACACTAACCCGCGCCCTCACGCGTACGCTCCCCCTAAAGCGTTGTCGTACCGTCCCCTGGACCCTAAACCGTCCCCGTCCCCTAACCCTAACCCTAGACTGAAACCTAACACTAACTCTTCCTCGAAGCCTGACCCTCACCCGTCCCATAATCCTAACCCGTATGCTAACACTAACCCTTGCCATCACACGTACGCTCCCCCTAAAGCGTTGTCGTACCCTCCCCTGGACCCTAAACCGTCCCCGTCCCCTAACCCTAACTCTAGCCCGAACCCTAACCCTAACCCTTCCCCGAAGCCTGACCCTCACCCGTCCCCTAATCCTAACTCGTACACTAACACTAACCCGCGCCCTCACACGTACGCTCCCCCTAAAGCGTTGTCGTACCCTCCCCTGGACCCTAAACCGTCCCCGTCCCCTAACCCTAACCCTAGCCCGAACCCTAACCCTAACCCTTCCCCGAAGCCTGACCCTCTCCCGTTGTCTAATACTAACCCGTACGCTAACACTAACACGCGCCCTCACACGTACGCTCCCCCTAAAGCGTTGTCGTACCCTCCCCTGGACCCTAAACCGTTCCCTTCCCCTAAACCTAGCCCGAACCCTAACCCTAAACCTTCCCCGAAGCCTGACCCTCACCCGTCCCCTAATCCTAACCTGTACGCTAACACTAACCCGTGCCCTCACGCGTTCGCTCCACCTAAAGCGTTGTCGTACCCTCCCCTGGACCCTTAACAGTCCCCGTCCCCTAAACCTAACCCTAGCCCGAACCCTAGCTCTAACCCTTCCCCGAAGCCTGACCCTCACCCGTCCCATAATCCTAACCCGAACGCTAACACTATCCCGCGCACTCACACGTACGCTCTCCCTAAAGCGTTGGCGTACCCTCACCTGGACCCTAAACCGTCCCCGTCCCCTAACCCTAACCCTAGCCCGAACCCTAACACTAACACTTCCCTGAAGCCTGACCCTCACCCGTCCCCTAATCCTAAGCCGAACGCTAACACTAACCCACGCCCTCACACGTACGCTCCCCCTAAAGCGTTGTCGTACCCTCCCCTGGACCCTAAACCGTCCCCGTCCCCTAACCCTAACCCTAGCCCGAACCCTAACCCTAAGCCTTCCCCGAAGCCTGACACTCACCCGTCCCCTAATCCTAAGCCGTTCGCTAACACTAACCCACGCCCTCACACGTACGCTCCCCCTAAAGCGTTGTCTTACCCTCCCCTGGACCCTAAACCGTCCCCGTTCCCTAACCCTATCCCTAGACCGAACCCTAAAGCTAAACCTTCCCCGAAGCCTGACCCTCACCCGTCCCCTAATCCTAAGCCGTACGCTAACACTAACCCGCGCCCTTACGCGTACGCTCCCCCTAAAGCGTTGTCGTACCGTCCCCTGGACCCTAAACCGTCCCCGTCCCCTAACCCTAACCCTAGACTGAAACCTAAAACTAACTCTTCCTCGAAGCCTGACCCTCACCCGTCCCATAATCCTAACCCGTACGCTAACACTAACCCGTGCCATCACACGTACGCTCCCCCTAAAGCGTTGTCGTACCCTCCCCTGGACCCTAAACCGTCCCCGTCCCCTAACCCTAACTCTAGCCCGAACCCTAACCCTAACCCTTCCCCGAAGCCTGACCCTCACCCGTCCCCTAATCCTAACCCGTACGCTAACACTAACCCGCGCCCTCACACGTACGCTCCCCCTAAAGCGTTGTCGTACCATCCCCTGGACCCTAAACCGTTCCCTTCCCCTAACCCTAGCCCGAACCCTAACCCTAAACCTTCCCCGAAGCCTGACCCTCATCCGTCCCCTAATCCTAACCTGTACACTAACACTAACCCGTGCCCTCACGCGTTCGCTCCCCCTAAAGCGTTGTCGTACCCTCCCCTGGACCCTTAACAGTCCCCGTCCCCTAACCCTAACCCTAGCCCGAACCCTAACCCTAACGCTTCCCCGAAGCCTGACCCTCACCCGTCCCCTAATCCTAACCCGTACGCTAACACTAAACCGCGCCCTCACACGTACGCTCCCCCTAAAGCGTTGTCGTACCCTCCCATGGACCCTAAACTGTCCCCGTACCCTAACGCTAACCCTAGCCCGAACCCTTACCCTAACCCTTCCCCGAAGCCTGACCCTCACGCGTCCCCTAATCCTAAGCCGTACGCTAACACTAACCCGCGCCCTCACACGTACGCTCCCCCTAAAGCGTTGTCGTACCCTCCCCTGGACCCTAAACCGTCCCCGTCTCCTAACCCTAACCCTAGCCCGAACCCTAACCCTAACCCTTCCCCGAAGCCTGACACTCACCCGTCACCTAATCCTAAGCCGTACGCTAACACTAACCCACGCCCTCACACGTACGCTCCCCCTAAAGCGTTGTCGTACCCTCCCCTGGACCCTAAACCGTCCCCGTCCCCTAACCCTAACCCTAGCCCGAACCCTAACCCTAACCCTTCACCGAAGCCTGACACTCACACATACCCTAATCCTAAGCCGTACGCTAACACTATCCCGCGCCCTCACACGTACGCTCCCCCTAAAGCGTTGTCGTACCCTCCCCTGGACCCTAAACCGTCCCCGTCCCTTAACCCTAACCCTAGCCCGAACCCTAACCCTAAGCCTTTCCCGAAGCCTGACACTCACCCGTCCACTAATCCTAAGCCGTTCGCTAACACTAACCCACGCCCTCACACGTACGCTCCCCCTAAAGCGTTGTCTTACCCTCCCCTGGACCCTAAACCGTCCCCGTTCCCTAACCCTAACCCTAGACCGAACCCTAACCCTAAACCTTCCCCGAAGCCTGACCCTCACCCGTCCCCTAATCCTAAGCCGTACGCTAACACTAACCCGCGCCCTCACGCGTACGCTCCCCCTAAAGCGTTGTCGTACCCTACCCTGGACCCTAAACCATCCCCGTCCCCTAACCCTAACCCTAGCCCGAACCCTAACCCTGACTCTTCCCGAAGCCTGACCCTCACCCGTCCCCTAATCCTAACCCGTACGCTAACACTAACCCGCGCCCTCACACGTACGCTCCCCCTAAATCGTTGTCGTACGCTCCCCTGGACCCTAAACCGTCCCCGTCCCCTAACCCTAACCCTAGCCCGAACCCTAACCCTAACCCTTCCCCGAAGCCTGACCCTCACCCGTCCCCTAATCCTAAGCCGTACGCTAACACTAACCCGCGCCCTCACACGTACGCTCCCCCTAAAGCGTTGTCGTACCCTCCCCTGGACCCTAAACCGTCCCCATCTCCTAACCCTAACCCTAGCCCGAACCCTAACCCTAACCCTTCCCCGAAGCCTGACACTCACCCGTCACCTAATCCTAAGCAGTACGCTAACACTAACCCGCGCCCTCACACGTACGCTCCCCCTAAAGCGTTGTCGTACCCTCCCCTGGACCCTAAACCGTCCCCGTCCCCTAACCCTAACCCTAGCCTGAACCCTAACCCTAACCCTTCACCGAAGCCTGACACTCACCCATCCCCTAATCCTAAGCCGTACGCTAACACTATCCCGCGCCCTCACACGTACGCTCCCCCTAAAGCGTTGTCGTACCCTCCCCTGGACCCTAAACCGTCCCCGTCCCCTAACCCTAACCCTAGCCCGAACCCTAACCCTAACCCTTCCCCGAAGCCTGACCCTCACCCGTCCCCTAATCCTAAAACTTACGCTAACACTAACCCGCGCCCTCACATGTACGCTCCCCCTAAAGCGTTGTGTACCCTCCCCTGGACCCTAAACCGTCCCCGTCCCCTAACCCTAACCCTAGCCCGAACCCTAACCCTAATCCTTCCCCGAAGCCTGACCCTCACCCGTACCCTAATCCTAACCCGTACGCTAACACTAACCCGTGCCCTCATGCGTACACTCTCCCTAAAGCATTGTCGTACCCTCCCCTGGACCATAAACAGTCCCCGTCCCCTAACCATAACCCTAGCCCGAACCCTAGCTCTAACCCTTCCCCGAAGCCTGACCCTCACCCGTCCCATAATCCTAACCCGAACGCTAACACTATCCCGCGCACTCACACGTACGCTCTCCCTAAAGCGTTGGCGTACCCTCACCTGGACCCTAAACCGTCCCCGTCCCCTAACCCTAACCCTAGCCCGAACCCTAACACTAACCCTTCCCTGAAGCCTGACCCTCACCCGTCCCCTAATCCTAAGCCGAACGCTAACACTAACCCACGCCCTCACACGTACGCTCCCCCTAAAGCGTTGTCGTACCCTCCCCTGGACCCTAAACCGTCCCCGTCCCCTAACCCTAACCCTAGCCCGAACCCTAACCCTAACCCTTCCCCGAAGCTTGACCCTCACCCGTCCCCTAATCCTAACCCGTACGCTAACACTAACCCGCGCCCTCACACGTACGCTCCCCCTAAAGCGTTGTCGTACCCTCCTCTGGACCCTAAACCGTCCCCGTCCCCTAAACCTTACCCTAGCTGAACCCTAACCCTAACCCTTCCCCGAAGCCTGACCCTCACCCGTCCCCTAATCCTCACCCGTACGCTAACACTAACCCGCGCCCTCACACGTACGCTCCCCCTAAAGCGTTGTCTTCCCCCCCTTGGACCCTAAACCGTCCCCGTCCCCTAACCCTAACCCTAGCCCGAACCCTAACCCTAACCCTTCCCCGAAGCCTGACCCTCTCCCGTTGTCTAATACTAACCCGTACGCTAACACTAACACGCGCCCTCACACGTACGCTCCCCCTAAAGCGTTGTCGTACCCTCCCCTGGACCCTAAACCGTTCCCTTCCCCTAAACCTAGCCCGAACCCTAACCCTAAACCTTCCCCGAAGCCTGACCCTCACCCGTCCCCTAATCCTAACCTGTACGCTAACACTAACCCGTGCCCTCACGCGTTCGCTCCACCTAAAGCGTTGTCGTACCCTCCCCTGGACCCTTAACAGTCCCCGTCCCCTAAACCTAACCCTAGCCCGAACCCTAGCTCTAACCCTTCCCCGAAGCCTGACCCTCACCCGTCCCATAATCCTAACCCGAACGCTAACACTATCCCGCGCACTCACACGTACGCTCTCCCTAAAGCGTTGGCGTACCCTCACCTGGACCCTAAACCGTCCCCGTCCCCTAACCCTAACCCTAGCCCGAACCCTAACACTAACACTTCCCTGAAGCCTGACCCTCACCCGTCCCCTAATCCTAAGCCGAACGCTAACACTAACCCACGCCCTCACACGTACGCTCCCCCTAAAGCGTTGTCGTACCCTCCCCTGGACCCTAAACCGTCCCCGTCCCCTAACCCTAACCCTAGCCCGAACCCTAACCCTAACCCTTCCCCGAAGCCTGACCCTCACCCGTCCCCTAATCCTAACCCGTACGCTAACACTAACCCGCGCCCTCACACGTACGCTCCCCCTAAAGCGTTGTCGTACCCTCCTCTGGACCCTAAACCGTCCCCGTCCCCTAAACCTTACCCTAGCTGAACCATAACCCTAACCCTTCCCCGAAGCCTGACCCTCACCCGTCCGCTAATCCTCATCCGTACGCTAACACTAACCCGCGCCCTCACACGTACGCTCCCCCTAAAGCGTTGTCGTACCCTCCCTTGGACCCTAAACCGTCCCCGTCCCCTAACCCTAACCCTAGCCCGAACCCTAACCCTAACCCTTCCCCGAAGCCTGACTCTCACACGTCCCCTAATCCTAAGCCGTACGCTAACACTAACCCGCGCCCTCACACGTACGCTCCCCCTAAAGCGTTGTCGTACCCTCCCCTGGACCCTAAACCGTCCCCGTCCCCTAAAGCTAACCCTAGCCCGAACCCTAACCCTAAAACTTCCCCGAAGCCTGACCCTCACCTGTCCCCTAATCCTAAGCCGTACGCTAACACTAACCCGCGCCCTCACTCGTACGCTCCCCCTAAAGCGTTGTCGTACCCTCACCTGAACCCTAAACCGTCCCCGTCCCCTAACCCTAACCCTAGCCCGAACCCTAACCCTAACCCTTCCCCGAAGCCTGACCCTCACCAGTCCCCTAATCCTAAGCCGTACGCTAACACTAACCCGCGCCCTCACATGTACACTCCCCCTAAAGCGTTGTCGTACACTCCCCTGGACCCTAAACCGTCCCCGTCCCCTAACCCTAACCCTAGCCCGAACCCTAACCCTAACCCTTCCCCGAAGCCTGACCCTCACCCGTCCCCTAATCCTAAGCCGTACGCTAACACTAACCCACGCCCTCACACGTACGCTTCCCCTAAAGCGTTGTCATATCATCCCCTGGACCCTAAACCGTCCCCGTCCCCTAACCCTAACCCTAGCCCGAACCCTAACCCTAAACTTTCCCTGAAGCCTGACCGTCCCCCGTCCCCTAATCCTCAACCGTACGCTAACACTAACCCGCGCCCTCACGTGTACGCTCCCCCTAAAGCGTTGTCGTACCCTCCCCTGGACCCTAAACCGTCCCCGTCCCCTAACCCTAACCCTAGCCCGATCCCTAACCCTAAACCTTCCCTGAAGCCTGACCCTCACCCGTCCCCTAATCCTAACCCGTACGCTAACACTAACCCGCGCCCTCACACGTACGCTCCCCCTAAAGCGTTGTCGTACCCTCCCCTGGACCCTAAACCGTCCCCGTCCCCTAACCCTAACCCTAGCCCGAACCCTAACCCTAAGCCTTCCCCGAAGCCTGACACTCACCCGTCCCCTAATCCTAAGCCGTTCGCTAACACTAACCCACGCCCTCACACGTACGCTCCCCCTAAAGCGTTGTCTTACCCTCCCCTGGACCCTAAACCGTCCCCGTTCCCTAACCCTATCCCTAGACCGAACCCTAAAGCTAAACCTTCCCCGAAGCCTGACCCTCACCCGTCCCCTAATCCTAAGCCGTACGCTAACACTAACCCGCGCCCTCACGCGTACGCTCCCCCTAAAGCGTTGTCGTACCGTCCCCTGGACCCTAAACCGTCCCCGTCCCCTAACCCTAACCCTAGACTGAAACCTAAAACTAACTCTTCCTCGAAGCCTGACCCTCACCCGTCCCATAATCCTAACCCGTACGCTAACACTAACCCGTGCCATCACACGTACGCTCCCCCTAAAGCGTTGTCGTACCCTCCCCTGGACCCTAAACCGTCCCCGTCCCCTAACCCTAACTCTAGCCCGAACCCTAACCCTAACCCTTCCCCGAAGCCTGACCCTCACCCGTCCCCTAATCCTAACCCGTACGCTAACACTAACCCGCGCCCTCACACGTACGCTCCCCCTAAAGCGTTGTCGTACCATCCCCTGGACCCTAAACCGTTCCCTTCCCCTAACCCTAGCCCGAACCCTAACCCTAAACCTTCCCCGAAGCCTGACCCTCATCCGTCCCCTAATCCTAACCTGTACACTAACACTAACCCGTGCCCTCACGCGTTCGCTCCCCCTAAAGCGTTGTCGTACCCTCCCCTGGACCCTTAACAGTCCCCGTCCCCTAACCCTAACCCTAGCCCGAACCCTAACCCTAACGCTTCCCCGAAGCCTGACCCTCACCCGTCCCCTAATCCTAACCCGTACGCTAACACTAAACCGCGCCCTCACACGTACGCTCCCCCTAAAGCGTTGTCGTACCCTCCCATGGACCCTAAACTGTCCCCGTACCCTAACGCTAACCCTAGCCCGAACCCTTACCCTAACCCTTCCCCGAAGCCTGACCCTCACGCGTCCCCTAATCCTAAGCCGTACGCTAACACTAACCCGCGCCCTCACACGTACGCTCCCCCTAAAGCGTTGTCGTACCCTCCCCTGGACCCTAAACCGTCCCCGTCTCCTAACCCTAACCCTAGCCCGAACCCTAACCCTAACCCTTCCCCGAAGCCTGACACTCACCCGTCACCTAATCCTAAGCCGTACGCTAACACTAACCCACGCCCTCACACGTACGCTCCCCCTAAAGCGTTGTCGTACCCTCCCCTGGACCCTAAACCGTCCCCGTCCCCTAACCCTAACCCTAGCCCGAACCCTAACCCTAACCCTTCACCGAAGCCTGACACTCACACATACCCTAATCCTAAGCCGTACGCTAACACTATCCCGCGCCCTCACACGTACGCTCCCCCTAAAGCGTTGTCGTACCCTCCCCTGGACCCTAAACCGTCCCCGTCCCTTAACCCTAACCCTAGCCCGAACCCTAACCCTAAGCCTTTCCCGAAGCCTGACACTCACCCGTCCACTAATCCTAAGCCGTTCGCTAACACTAACCCACGCCCTCACACGTACGCTCCCCCTAAAGCGTTGTCTTACCCTCCCCTGGACCCTAAACCGTCCCCGTTCCCTAACCCTAACCCTAGACCGAACCCTAACCCTAAACCTTCCCCGAAGCCTGACCCTCACCCGTCCCCTAATCCTAAGCCGTACGCTAACACTAACCCGCGCCCTCACGCGTACGCTCCCCCTAAAGCGTTGTCGTACCCTACCCTGGACCCTAAACCATCCCCGTCCCCTAACCCTAACCCTAGCCCGAACCCTAACCCTGACTCTTCCCGAAGCCTGACCCTCACCCGTCCCCTAATCCTAACCCGTACGCTAACACTAACCCGCGCCCTCACACGTACGCTCCCCCTAAATCGTTGTCGTACGCTCCCCTGGACCCTAAACCGTCCCCGTCCCCTAACCCTAACCCTAGCCCGAACCCTAACCCTAACCCTTCCCCGAAGCCTGACCCTCACCCGTCCCCTAATCCTAAGCCGTACGCTAACACTAACCCGCGCCCTCACACGTACGCTTCCCCTAAAGCGTTGTCGTACACTCCCCTGGACCCTAAACTCTCCCCGTCCCCTAACCCTAACCCTAGCCCGAACCCTAACCCTAAACTTTCCCTGAAGCCTGACCCTCACCCGTCCCCTAATCCTCAACCGTACGCTAACACTAACCCGCGCCCTCACGTGTACGCTCCCCCTAAAGCGTTGTCATACCCTCCCCTGGACCCTAAACCGTCCCCGTCCCCTAACCCTAACCCTAGCCCGAGCCCTAACCCTAAACCTTCCCTGAAGCCTGACCCTCACCCGTCCCCTAATCCTAACCCGTACGCTAACACTAACCCGCGCCCTCACACGTACGCTCCCCCTAAAGCGTTGTCGTACCCTCCCCTGGACCCTAAACCGTCCCCGTCCCCTAACCCTAACCCTAGCCCGAACCCTAACCCTAAGCCTTCCCCGAAGCCTGACACTCACCCGTCCCCTAATCCTAAGCCGTTCGCTAACACTAACCCACGCCCTCACACGTACGCTCCCCCTAAAGCGTTGTCTTACCCCCCCCTGGACCCTAAACCGTCCCCGTTCCCTAACCCTAACCCTAGACCGAACCCTAACCCTAAACCTTCCCCGAAGCCTGACCCTCACCCGTCCCCTAATCCTAAGCCGTACGCTAACACTAACCCGCGCCCTCACGCGTACGCTCCCCCTAAAGCGTTGTCGTACCGTCCCCTGGACCCTAAACCGTCCCCGTCCCCTAACCCTAACCCTAGACTGAACCCTAACACTAACTCTTCCTCGAAGCCTGACCCTCACCCGTCCCATAATCCTAACCCGTACGCTAACACTAACCCGTGCCATCACACGTACGCTCCCCCTAAAGCGTTGTCGTACCCTCCCCTGGACCCTAAACCGTCCCCGTCCCCTAACCCTAACTCTAGCCCGAACCCTAACCCTAACCCTTCCCCGAAGCCTGACCCTCACCCGTCCCCTAATCCTAACTCGTACGCTAACACTAACCCGCGCCCTCACACGTACGCTCCCCCTAAAGCGTTGTCGTACCCTCCCCTGGACCCTAAACCGTCCCCGTCCCCTAACCCCAACCCTAGCCCGAACCCTAACCCTAACCCTTCCCCGAAGCCTGACCCTCTCCCGTTCCCTAATACTAACCCGTACGCTAACACTAACACGCGCCCACACACGTACGCTCCCCCTAAAGCGTTGTCGTACCCTCCCCTGGACCCTAAACCGTTCCCTTCCCCTAACCCTAGCCCGAACCCTAACCC
Organism: Globicephala melas; assembly: GCF_963455315.2. Classification (NCBI taxonomy): domain Eukaryota; kingdom Metazoa; phylum Chordata; class Mammalia; order Artiodactyla; family Delphinidae; genus Globicephala; species Globicephala melas. The sequence goes on from NW_027207210.1 coordinate 3,775,640, forward strand.
TAAACCTTCCCCGAAGCCTGACCCTCACCCGTCCCCTAATCCTAACCTGTACGCTAACACTAACCCGTGCCCTCACGCGTTCGCTCCACCTAAAGCGTTGTCGTACCCTCCCCTGGACCCTTAACAGTCCCCGTCCCCTAACCCTAACCCTAGCCCGAACCCTAACCCTAACGCTTCCCCGAAGCCTGACCCTCACCCGTCCCCTAATCCTAACCCGTACGCTAACACTAAACCGCGCCCTCACACGTAATCTCCCCCTAAAGCGTTGTCGTACCCTCCCATGGACCCTAAACTGTCCCCGTACCCTAACGCTAACCCTAGCCCGAACCCTAACCCTAACCCTTCCCCGAAGCCTGACCCTCACCCGTCCCATAATCCTAAGCCGTACGCTAACACTAACCCGCGCCCTCACACGTACGCTCCCCCTAAAGCGTTGTCGTACCCTCCCCTGGACCCTAAACCGTCCCCGTCTCCTAACCCTAACCCTAGCCCGAACCCTAACCCTAACCCTTCCCCGAAGCCTGACACTCACCCGTCACATAATCCTAAGCCGTACGCTAACACTAACCCGCGCCCTCACACGTACGCTCCCCCTAAAGCGTTGTCGTACCCTCCCCTGGACCCTAAACCGTCCCCGTCCCATAACCCTAACCCTAGCCCGAACCCTAACCCTAACCCTTCACCGAAGCCTGACACTCACCCATCCCCTATTCCTAAGCCGTACGCTAACACTATCCCGCGCCCTCACACGTACGCTCCCCCTAAAGCGTTGTCGTACCCTCCCCTGGACCCTAAACCGTCCCCGTCCCCTAACCCTAACCCTAGCCCGAACCCTAACCCTAACCCTTCCCCGAAGCCTGACCCTCACCCGTCCCCTAATCCTAACCCGTACGCTAACAATAACCCGCGCCCTCACATGTACGCTCCCCCTAAAGCGTTGTGTACCCTCCCCTGGACCCTAAACCGTCCCCGTCCCCTAACCCTAAGCCTAGCCCGAACCCTAACCCTAATCCTTCCCCGAAGCCTGACCCTCACCCGTACCCTAATCCTAACCCGTACGCTAACACTAACCCGCGCCCTCAGGCGTACACTCTCCCTAAAGCATTGTCGTACCCTCCCCTGGACCATAAACAGTCCCCGTCCCCTAACCATAACCCTAGCCCGAACCCTAGCTCTAACCCTTCCCCGAAGCCTGACCCTCACCCGTCCCATAATCCTAACCCGAACGCTAACACTATCCCGCGCACTCACACGTACGCTCTCCCTAAAGCGTTGGCGTACCCTCACCTGGACACTAAACCGTCCCCGTCCCCTAACACTAACCCTAGCCCGAACCCTAACCCTAACCCTTCCCTGAAGCCTGACCCTCACCCGTCCCCTAATCCTAAGCCGAACGCTAACACTAACCCACGCCCTCACACGTACGCTCCCCCTAAAGCGTTGTCGTACCCTCCCCTGGACCCTAAACCGTCCCCGTCCCCTAACCGTAACCCTAGCCCGAACCCTAACCCTAACCCTTCCCTGAAGCCTGACCCTCATCCGTCCCCTAATCCTAACCCGTACGCTAACACTAACCCGCGCCCTCACACGTACGCTCCCCCTAAAGCGTTGTCGTACCCTCCTCTGGACCCTAAACCGTCCCCGTCCCCTAAACCTTACCCTAGCCGAACTCTAACCCTAACCCTTCCCCGAAGCCTGACCCTCACCCGTCCCCTAATCCTCACCCGTACGCTAACACTAACCCGCGCCCTCACACGTACGCTCCCCCTAAAGCGTTGTCGTACCCTCCCTTGGACCCTAAACCGTCCCCGTCCCCTAACCCTAACCCTAGCCCGAACCCTAACCCTAACCCTTCCCCGAAGCCTGACTCTCACACGTCCCCTAATCCTAAGCCGTACGCTAACACTAACCCGCGCCCTCACACGTACGCTCCCCCTAAAGCGTTGTCGTACACTCCCCTGGACCCTAAACCGTCCCCGTCCCCTAACCCTAACCCTAGCCCGAGCCCTAACCCTAACTCTTCCTCGAAGCCTGACCCACACCCGTCCCATAATCCTAACCCGTACGCTAACACTAACCCGTGCCATCACACGTACGCTCCCCCTAAAGCGTTGTCGTACCCTCCCCTGGACCCTAAACCGTCCCCGTCCCCTAACCCTAACTCTAGCCCGAACCCTAACCCTAACCCTTCCCCGAAGCCTGACCCTCACCCGTCCCCTAATCCTAACCCGTACGCTGACACTAACCCGCGCCCTCACACGTACGCTCCCCCTAAAGCGTTGTCGTACCCTCCCCTGGACCCTAAACCGTTCCCTTCCCCTAACCCTAGCCCGAACCCTAACCGTAAACCTTCCCCGAAGCCTGACCCTCACCCGTCCCCTAATCCTAACCTGTACGCTAACACTAACCCGTGCCCTCACGCGTTCGCTCCCCCTAAAGCGTTGTCGTACCCTCCCCTGGACCCTTAACAGTCCCCGTCCCCTAACCCTAACCCTAGCCCGAACCCTAACCCTAACGCTTCCCCGAAGCCTGACCCTCACCCGTCCCCTAATCCTAACCCGTACGCTAACACTAAACCGCGCCCTCACACGTACGCTCCCCCTAAAGCGTTGTCGTACCCTCCCATGGACCCTAAACTGTCCCCGTACCCTAACGCTAACCCTAGCCCGAACCCTAACCCTAACCCTTCCCCGAAGCCTGACCCTCACGCGTCCCCTAATCCTAAGCCGTACGCTAACACTAACCCGCGCCCTCACACGTACGCTCCCCCTAAAGCGTTGTCGTACCCTCCCCTGGACCCTAAACCGTCCCCGTCTCCTAACCCTAACCCTAGCCCGAACCCTAACCCTAACTCTTCCCCGAAGCCTGACACTCACCCGTCACCTAATCCTAAGCCGTACGCTAACACTAACCCGCGCCCTCACACGTACGCTCCCCCTAAAGCGTTGTCGTACCCTCCCCTGGACCCTAAACCGTCCCCGTCCCCTAACCCTAACCCTAGCCCGAACCCTAACCCTAACCCTTCACCGAAGCCTGACACTCACCCGTCACATAATCCTAAGCCGTACGCTAACACTAACCCGCGCCCTCACACGTACGCTCCCCCTAAAGCGTTGTCGTACCCTCCCCTGGACCCTAAACTCTCCCCGTCCCCTAACCCTAACCCTAGCCCGAACCCTAACCCTAAGCCTTTCCCGAAGCCTGACACTCACCCGTCCACTAATCCTAAGCCGTTCGCTAACACTAACCCACGCCCTCACACGTACGCTCCCCCTAAAGCGTTGTCTTACCCTCCCCTGGACCCTAAACCGTCCCCGTTCCCTAACCCTAACCCTAGACCGAACCCTAACCCTAAACCTTCCCCGAAGCCTGACCCTCACCCGTCCCCTAATCCTAAGCCGTACGCTAACACTAACCCGCGCCCTCACGCGTACGCTCCCCCTAAAGCGTTGTCGTACCCTACCCTGGACCCTAAACCATCCCCGTCCCCTAACCCTAACCCTAGCCCGAACCCTAACCCTAACTCTTCCCCGAAGCCTGACCCTCACCCGTCCCCTAATCCTAACCCGTACGCTAACACTAACCCGCGCCCTCACACGTACGCTCCCCCTAAATCGTTGTCGTACGCTCCCCTGGACCCTAAACCGTCCCCGTCCCCTAACCCTAACCCTAGCCCGAACCCTAACCCTAACCCTTCCCCGAAGCCTGACCCTCACCCGTCCCCTAATCCTAAGCCGTACGCTAACACTAACCCGCGCCCTCACACGTACGCTTCCCCTAAAGCGTTGTCGTACACTCCCCTGGACCCTAAACTCTCCCCGTCCCCTAACCCTAACCCTAGCCCGAACCCTAACCCTAAACTTTCCCTGAAGCCTGACCCTCACCCGTCCCCTAATCCTCAACCGTACGCTAACACTAACCCGCGCCCTCACGTGTACGCTCCCCCTAAAGCGTTGTCATACCCTCCCCTGGACCCTAAACCGTCCCCGTCCCCTAACCCTAACCCTAGCCCGAGCCCTAACCCTAAACCTTCCCTGAAGCCTGACCCTCACCCGTCCCCTAATCCTAACCCGTACGCTAACACTAACCCGCGCCCTCACACGTACGCTCCCCCTAAAGCGTTGTCGTACCCTCCCCTGGACCCTAAACCGTCCCCGTCCCCTAACCCTAACCCTAGCCCGAACCCTAACCCTAAGCCTTCCCCGAAGCCTGACACTCACCCGTCCCCTAATCCTAAGCCGTTCGCTAACACTAACCCACGCCCTCACACGTACGCTCCCCCTAAAGCGTTGTCTTACCCCCCCCTGGACCCTAAACCGTCCCCGTTCCCTAACCCTAACCCTAGACCGAACCCTAACCCTAAACCTTCCCCGAAGCCTGACCCTCACCCGTCCCCTAATCCTAAGCCGTACGCTAACACTAACCCGCGCCCTCACGCGTACGCTCCCCCTAAAGCGTTGTCGTACCGTCCCCTGGACCCTAAACCGTCCCCGTCCCCTAACCCTAACCCTAGACTGAACCCTAACACTAACTCTTCCTCGAAGCCTGACCCTCACCCGTCCCATAATCCTAACCCGTACGCTAACACTAACCCGTGCCATCACACGTACGCTCCCCCTAAAGCGTTGTCGTACCCTCCCCTGGACCCTAAACCGTCCCCGTCCCCTAACCCTAACTCTAGCCCGAACCCTAACCCTAACCCTTCCCCGAAGCCTGACCCTCACCCGTCCCCTAATCCTAACTCGTACGCTAACACTAACCCGCGCCCTCACACGTACGCTCCCCCTAAAGCGTTGTCGTACCCTCCCCTGGACCCTAAACCGTCCCCGTCCCCTAACCCCAACCCTAGCCCGAACCCTAACCCTAACCCTTCCCCGAAGCCTGACCCTCTCCCGTTCCCTAATACTAACCCGTACGCTAACACTAACACGCGCCCACACACGTACGCTCCCCCTAAAGCGTTGTCGTACCCTCCCCTGGACCCTAAACCGTTCCCTTCCCCTAACCCTAGCCCGAACCCTAACCCTAAACCTTCCCCGAAGCCTGACCCTCACCCGTCCCCTAATCCTAACCTGTACGCTAACACTAACCCGTGCCCTCACGCGTTCGCTCCACCTAAAGCGTTGTCGTACCCTCCCCTGGACCCTTAACAGTCCCCGTCCCCTAACCCTAACCCTAGCCCGAACCCTAACCCTAACGCTTCCCCGAAGCCTGACCCTCACCCGTCCCCTAATCCTAACCCGTACGCTAACACTAAACCGCGCCCTCACACGTAATCTCCCCCTAAAGCGTTGTCGTACCCTCCCATGGACCCTAAACTGTCCCCGTACCCTAACGCTAACCCTAGCCCGAACCCTAACCCTAACCCTTCCCCGAAGCCTGACCCTCACCCGTCCCATAATCCTAAGCCGTACGCTAACACTAACCCGCGCCCTCACACGTACGCTCCCCCTAAAGCGTTGTCGTACCCTCCCCTGGACCCTAAACCGTCCCCGTCTCCTAACCCTAACCCTAGCCCGAACCCTAACCCTAACCCTTCCCCGAAGCCTGACACTCACACGTCACATAATCCTAAGCCGTACGCTAACACTAACCCGCGCCCTCACACGTACGCTCCCCCTAAAGCGTTGTCGTACCCTCCCCTGGACCCTAAACCGTCCCCGTCCCATAACCCTAACCCTAGCCCGAACCCTAACCCTAACCCTTCACCGAAGCCTGACACTCACCCATCCCCTATTCCTAAGCCGTACGCTAACACTATCCCGCGCCCTCACACGTACGCTCCCCCTAAAGCGTTGTCGTACCCTCCCCTGGACCCTAAACCGTCCCCGTCCCCTAACCCTAACCCTAGCCCGAACCCTAACCCTAACCCTTCCCCGAAGCCTGACCCTCACCCGTCCCCTAATCCTAACCCGTACGCTAACAATAACCCGCGCCCTCACATGTACGCTCCCCCTAAAGCGTTGTGTACCCTCCCCTGGACCCTAAACCGTCCCCGTCCCCTAACCCTAAGCCTAGCCCGAACCCTAACCCTAATCCTTCCCCGAAGCCTGACCCTCACCCGTACCCTAATCCTAACCCGTACGCTAACACTAACCCGCGCCCTCAGGCGTACACTCTCCCTAAAGCATTGTCGTACCCTCCCCTGGACCATAAACAGTCCCCGTCCCCTAACCATAACCCTAGCCCGAACCCTAGCTCTAACCCTTCCCCGAAGCCTGACCCTCACCCGTCCCATAATCCTAACCCGAACGCTAACACTATCCCGCGCACTCACACGTACGCTCTCCCTAAAGCGTTGGCGTACCCTCACCTGGACACTAAACCGTCCCCGTCCCCTAACACTAACCCTAGCCCGAACCCTAACCCTAACCCTTCCCTGAAGCCTGACCCTCACCCGTCCCCTAATCCTCACCCGTACGCTAACACTAACCCGCGCCCTCACACGTACGCTCCCCCTAAAGCGTTGTCGTACCCTCCCTTGGACCCTAAACCGTCCCCGTCCCCTAACCCTAACCCTAGCCCGAACCCTAACCCTAACCCTTCCCCGAAGCCTGACTCTCACACGTCCCCTAATCCTAAGCCGTACGCTAACACTAACCCGCGCCCTCACACGTACGCTCCCCCTAAAGCGTTGTCGTACACTCCCATGGACCCTAAACCGTCCCCGTCCCCTAACCCTAACCCTAGCCCGAGCCCTAACCCTAACTCTTCCTCGAAGCCTGACCCACACCCGTCCCATAATCCTAACCCGTACGCTAACACTAACCCGTGCCATCACACGTACGCTCCCCCTAAAGCGTTGTCGTACCCTCCCCTGGACCCTAAACCGTCCCCGTCCCCTAACCCTAACTCTAGCCCGAACCCTAACCCTAACCCTTCCCCAAAGCCTGACCCTCACCCGTCCCCTAATCCTAACCCGTACGCTGACACTAACCCGCGCCCTCACACGTACGCTCCCCCTAAAGCGTTGTCGTACCCTCCCCTGGACCCTAAACCGTTCCCTTCCCCTAACCCTAGCCCGAACCCTAACCGTAAACCTTCCCCGAAGCCTGACCCTCACCCGTCCCCTAATCCTAACCTGTACGCTAACACTAACCCGTGCCCTCACGCGTTCGCTCCCCCTAAAGCGTTGTCGTACCCTCCCCTGGACCCTTAACAGTCCCCGTCCCCTAACCCTAACCCTAGCCCGAACCCTAACCCTAACGCTTCCCCGAAGCCTGACCCTCACCCGTCCCCTAATCCTAACCCGTACGCTAACACTAAACCGCGCCCTCACACGTACGCTCCCCCTAAAGCGTTGTCGTACCCTCCCATGGACCCTAAACTGTCCCCGTACCCTAACGCTAACCCTAGCCCGAACCCTAACCCTAACCCTTCCCCGAAGCCTGACCCTCACGCGTCCCCTAATCCTAAGCCGTACGCTAACACTAACCCGCGCCCTCACACGTACGCTCCCCCTAAAGCGTTGTCGTACCCTCCCCTGGACCCTAAACCGTCCCCGTCTCCTAACCCTAACCCTAGCCCGAACCCTAACCCTAACTCTTCCCCGAAGCCTGACACTCACCCGTCACCTAATCCTAAGCCGTACGCTAACACTAACCCGCGCCCTCACACGTACGCTCCCCCTAAAGCGTTGTCGTACCCTCCCCTGGACCCTAAACCGTCCCCGTCCCCTAACCCTAACCCTAGCCCGAACCCTAACCCTAACCCTTCACCGAAGCCTGACACTCACCCGTCACATAATCCTAACCCGTACGCTAACACTAACCCGCGCCCTCACACGTACGCTCCCCCTAAAGCGTTGTCGTACCCTCCCCTGGACCCTAAACTCTCCCCGTCCCCTAACCCTAACCCTAGCCCGAACCCTAACCCTAAGCCTTTCCCGAAGCCTGACACTCACCCGTCCACTAATCCTAAGCCGTTCGCTAACACTAACCCACGCCCTCACACGTACGCTCCCCCTAAAGCGTTGTCTTACCCTCCCCTGGATCCTAAACCGTCCCCGTTCCCTAACCCTAACCCTAGACCGAACCCTAACCCTAAACCTTCCCCGAAGCCTGACCCTCACCCGTCCCCTAATCCTAAGCCGTACGCTAACACTAACCCGCGCCCTCACGCGTACGCTCCCCCTAAAGCGTTGTCGTACCCTACCCTGGACCCTAAACCATCCCCGTCCCCTAACCCTAACCCTAGCCCGAACCCTAACCCTAACTCTTCCCCGAAGCCTGACCCTCACCCGTCCCCTAATCCTAACCCGTACGCTAACACTAACCCGCGCCCTCACACGTACGCTCCACCTAAATCGTTGTCGTACCCTCCCCTGGACCCTAAACCGTCCCCGTCCCCTAACCCTAACCCTAGCCCGAACCCTAACCCTAACCCTTCCCCGAAGCCTGACCCTCACCCGTCCCCTAATCCTAAGCCGTACGCTAACACTAACCCACGCCCTCACACGTACGCTTCCCCTAAAGCGTTGTCGTACACTCCCCTGGACCCTAAACTCTCCCCGTCCCCTAACCCTAACCCTAGCCCGAACCCTAACCCTAAACTTTCCCTGAAGCCTGACCCTCACCCGTCCCCTAATCCTCAACCGTACGCTAACACTAACCCGCGCCGTCACGTGTACGCTCCCCCTAAAGCGTTGTCGTACCCTCCCCTGGACCCTAAACCGTCCCCGTCCCCTAACCCTAACCCTAGCCCGAGCCCTAACCCTAAACCTTCCCTGAAGCCTGACCCTCACCCGTCCCCTAATCCTAACCCGTACGCTAACACTAACCCGCGCCCTCACACGTACGCTCCCCCTTAAGCGTTGTCGTACCCTCCCCTGGACCCTAAACCGTCCCCGTCCCATAACCCTAATCCTGGCCCGAACCCTAACCCTAAGCCTTCCCCGAAGCCTGACACTCACCCGTCCCCTAATCATAAGCCGTTCGCTAACACTAACCCACGCCCTCACACGTACGCTCCCCCTAAAGCGTTGTCTTACCCTCCCCTGGACCCTAAACCGTCCCAGTTCCCTAACCCTAACCCTAGACCGAACCCTAACCCTAAAACTTCCCCGAAGCCTGACCCTCACCCGTCTCCTAATCCTAAGCCGTACGCTAACACTAACCCGCGCCCTCACGCGTACGCTCCCCCTAAAGCGTTGTCGTACCGTCTCCTGGACCCTAAACCGTCCCCGTCCCCTAACCCTAACCCTAGCCTGAACCCTAACCCTAACTCTTCCTCGAAACCAGACCCTCACCCGTCCCATAATCCTAACCCGTACGCTAACACTAACCCGTGCCATCACACGTACGCTCCCCCTAAAGCGTTGTCGTACCCTCCCCTGGACCCTAAACCGTCCCCGTCCCCTAACCCTAACTCTAGCCCGAACCCTAACCCTAACCCTTCCCCGAAGCCTGACCCTCACCCGTCCCCTAATCCTAACCCGTACACTAACACTAACCCGCGCCCTCACACGTACGCTCCCCCTAAAGCGTTGTTGTACCCTCCCCTGGACCCTAAACCGTCCCCGTCCCCTAACCCTAACCCTAGCCCGAACCCTAACCCTAACCCTTCCCCGAAGCCTGACCCTCACCCATTCCCTAATACTAACCCGTACGCTAACACTAACACGCGCCCTCACACGTACGCTCCCCCTAAAGCGTTGTCGTACCCTCCCCTGGACCCTAAACCGTTCCCTTCCCCTAACCCTAGCCCGAACCCTAACCCTAAACCTTCCCCGAAGCCTGACCCTCACCCGTCCCCTAATCCTAACCTGTACGCTAACACTAACCCGTGCCCTCACGCGTTCGCTCCCCCTAAAGCGTTGTCGTACCCTCCCCTGGACCCTTAACAGTCCCCGTCCCCTAACCCTAACCTTAGCCCGAACCCTAACCCTAACGCTTCCCCGAAGCCTGACCCTCACCCGTCCCCTAAACCTAACCCGTACGCTAACACTAACCCGCGCCCTCACACGTACGCTCCCCCTAAAGCGTTGTCGTACCCTCCCCTGGACCCTAAACCGTCCCCGTCCCCTAACCCTAACCCTAGCCCGAACCCTAACCCTAAGCCTTTCCCGAAGCCTGACACTCACCCGTCCACTAATCCTAAGCCGTTCGCTAACACTAACCCACGCCCTCACACGTACGCTCCCCCTAAAGCGTTGTCTTACCCTCCCCTGGATCCTAAACCGTCCCCGTTCTCTAACCCTAACCCTAGACCGAACCCTAACCCTAAACCTTCCCCGAAGCCTGACCCTCACCCGTCCCCTAATCCTAAGCCGTACGCTAACACTAACCCGCGCCCTCACGCGTACGCTCCCCCTAAAGCGTTGTCGTACCCTACCCTGGACCCTAAACCATCCCCGTCCCCTAACCCTAACCCTAGCCCGAACCCTAACCCTAACTCTTCCCCGAAGCCTGACCCTCACCCGTCCCCTAATCCTAACCCGTACGCTAACACTAACCCGCGCCCTCACACGTACGCTCCACCTAAATCGTTGTCGTACCCTCCCCTGGACCCTAAACCGTCCCCGTCCCCTAACCCTAACCCTAGCCCGAACCCTAACCCTAACCCTTCCCCGAAGCCTGACCCTCACCCGTCCCCTAATCCTAAGCCGTACGCTAACACTAACCCACGCCCTCACACGTACGCTTCCCCTAAAGCGTTGTCGTACACTCCCCTGGACCCTAAACTCTCCCCGTCCCCTAACCCTAACCCTAGCCCGAACCCTAACCCTAAACTTTCCCTGAAGCCTGACCCTCACCCGTCCCCTAATCCTAACCCGTACGCTAACACTAACCCGCGCCCTCACACGTATGCTCCCCCTAAAGCGTTGTCGTACCCTCCCCTGGACCCTAAACCGTCCCCGTCCCCTAACCCTAATCCTAGCCCGAACCCTAACCCTAAGCCTTCCCCGAAGCCTGACACTCACCCGTCCCCTAATCCTAAGCCGTTCGCGAACACTAACCCACGCCCTCACACGTACGCTCCCCCTAAAGCGTTGTCTTACCCTCCCCTGGACCCTAAACCGTCCCAGTTCCCTAACCCTAACCCTAGACCGAACCCTAACCCTAAACCTTCCCCGAAGCCTGACCCTCACCCGTCTCCTAATCCTAAGCCGTACGCTAACACTAACCCGCGCCCTCACGCGTACGCTCCCCCTAAAGCGTTGTCGTACCGTCCCCTGGACCCTAAACCGTCCCCGTCCCCTAACCCTAACTCTAGCCCGAACCCTAACCCTAACCCTTCCCCGAAGCCTGACCCTCACCCGTCCCCTAATCCTAACCCGTACGCTAACACTAACCCGCGCCCTCACACGTACGCTCCCCCTAAAGCGTTGTTGTACCCTCCCCTGGACCCTAAACCGTCCCCGTCCCCTAACCCTAACCCTAGCCCGAACCCTAACCCTAACCCTTCCCCGAAGCCTGACCCTCACCCATTCCCTAATACTAACCCGTACGCAAACACTAACACGCGCCCTCACACGTACGCTCCCCCTAAAGCGTTGTCGTACCCTCCCCTGGACCCTAAACCGTTCCCTTCCCCTAACCCTAGCCCGAACCCTAACCCTAAACCTTCCCCGAAGCCTGACCCTCACCCGTCCCCTAATCCTAACCTGTACGCTAACACTAACCCGTGCCCTCACGCGTTCGCTCCCCCTAAAGCGTTGTCGTACCCTCCCCTGGACCCTTAACAGTCCCCGTCCCCTAACCCTAACCCTAGCCCGAACCCTAACCCTAACGCTTCCCCGAAGCCTGACCCTCACCCGTCCCCTAATCCTAACCCGTACGCTAACACTAAACCGCGCCCTCACACGTACGCTCCCCCTAAAGCGTTGTCGTACCCTCCCATGGACCCTAAACTGTCCCTGTACCCTAACGCTAACCCTAGCCCGAACCCTAACCCTAACCCTTCCCCGAAGCCTGACCCTCACGCGTCCCCTAATCCTAAGCCGTACGCTAACACTAACCCGCGCCCTCACACGTACGCTCCCCCTAAAGCGTTGTCGTACCCTCCCCTGGACCCTAAACCGTCCCCGTCTCCTAACCCTAACCCTAGCCCGAACCCTAACCCTAACCCTTCCCCGAAGCCTGACACTCACCCGTCACCTAATCCTAAGCCGTACGCTAACACTAACCCGCGCCCTCACACGTACGCTACCCCTAAAGCGTTGTCGTACCCTCCCCTGGACCCTAAACCGTCCCCGTCCCCTAACCCTAACCCTAGCCCGAACCCTAACCCTAACCCTTCACAGAAGCCTGACACTCACCCATCCCCTAATCCTTAGCCGTACGCTAACACTATCCCGCGCCCTCACACGTACGCTCCCCCTAAAGCGTTGTCGTACCCTCCCCTGGACCCTAAACCGTCCCCGTCCCCTAACCCTAACCCTAGCCCGAACCCTAACCCTAAGCCTTTCCCGAAGCCTGACACTCACCCGTCCACTAATCCTAAGCCGTTCGCTAACACTAACCCACGCCCTCACACGTACGCTCCCCCTAAAGCGTTGTCTTACCCTCCCCTGGACCCTAAACCGTCCCCGTTCCCTAACCCTAACCCTAGACCGATCCCTAACCCTAAACCTTCCCCGAAGCCTGACCCTCACCCGTCCCCTAATCCTAAGCCGTACGCTAACACTAACCCGCGCCCTCACGCGTACGCTCCCCCTAAAGCGTTGTCGTACCCTACCCTGGACCCTAAACCATCCCCGTCCCCTAACCCTAACCCTAGCCCGAACCCTAACCCTAACTCTTCCCCGAAGCCTGACCCTCACCCGTGCCCTAATCCTAACCCGTACGCTAACACTAACCCGCGCCCTCACACGTACGCTCCCCCTAAATCGTTTTCGTACCCTCCCCTGGACCCTAAACCGTCCCCGTCCCCTAACCCTAACCCTAGCCCGAACCCTAACCCTAACCCTTCCCCGAAGCCTGACCCTCACCCGTCCCCTAATCCTAAGCCGTACGCTAACACTAACCCACGCCCTCACACGTACGCTTCCCCTAAAGCGTTGACGTACACTCCCCTGGACCCTAAACTGTCCCCGTCCCCTAACCCTAACCCTAGCCCGAACCCTAACCCTAAACTTTCCCTGAAGCCTGACCCTCACCCGTCCCCTAATCCTCAACCGTACGCTAACACTAACCCGCGCCCTCACGTGTACGCTCCCCCTAAAGCGTTGTCGTACCCTCCCCTGGACCCTAAACCGTCCCCGTCCCCTAACCCTAACCCTAGCCCGAGCCCTAACCCTAAACCTTCCCTGAAGCCTGACACTCACCCGTCCCCTAATCCTAAGCCGTACGCTAACACTAACCCGCGCCCTCACACGTACGCTCCCCCTAAAGCGTTGTCGTACCCTCCCCTGGACCCTAAACCGTCCCCGTCCCCTAACCCTAACCCTAGCCCGAACCCTAACCCTAAGCCTTCTCCGAAGCCTGACACTCACCCGTCCCCTAATCCTAAGCCGTTCGCTAACACTAACCCACGCCCTCACACGTACGCTCCCCCTAAAGCGTTGTCTTACCCTCCCCTGGACCCTAAACCGTCCCAGTTCCCTAACCCTAACCCTAGACCGAACCCTAACCCTAAACCTTCCCCGAAGCCTGACCCTCACCCGTCCCCTAATCCTAAGCCGTACGCTAACACTAACCCGCGCCCTCACGCGTACGCTCCCCCTAAAGCGTTGTCGTACCGTCCCCTGGACCCTAAACCGTCCCCGTCCCCTAACCCTAACCCTAGCCCGAACCCTAACCCTTACCCTTCCCTGAAGCCTGACCCTCACCCGTCCCCTAATCCTAAGCCGAACGCTAACACTAACCCGTGCCCTCACACGTACGCTCCCCCTAAAGCGTTGTCGTACCCTCCCCTGGACCCTAAACCGTCCCCGTCCCCTAACCCTAACTCTAGCCCGAACCCTAACCCTAACCCTTCCCCGAAGCCTGACCCTCACCCGTCCCCTAATCCTAACCCGTACGCTAACACTAACCCGCGCCCTCACACGTACGCTCCCCCTAAAGCGTTGTCGTACCCTCCCCTGGACCCTAAACCGTCCCCGTCCCCTCACCCTAATCCTAGCCCGAACCCTAACCCTAAGCCTTCCCCGAAGCCTGACACTCACCCGTCCCCTAATCCTAAGCCGTTCGCGAACACTAACCCACGCCCTCACACGTACGCTCCCCCTAAAGCGTTGTCTTACCCTCCCCTGGACCCTAAACCGTCCCAGTTCCCTAACCCTAACCCTAGACCGAACCCTAACCCTAAACCTTCCCCGAAGCCTGACCCTCACCCGTCTCCTAATCCTAAGCCGTACGCTAACACTAACCCGCGCCCTCACGCGTACGCTCCCCCTAAAGCGTTGTCGTACCGTCCCCTGGACCCTAAACCGTCCCCGTCCCCTAACCCTAACTCTAGCCCGAACCCTAACCCTAACCCTTCCCCGAAGCCTGACCCTCACCCGTCCCCTAATCCTAACCCGTACGCTAACACTAACCCGCGCCCTCACACGTACGCTCCCCCTAAAGCGTTGTTGTACCCTCCCCTGGACCCTAAACCGTCCCCGTCCCCTAACCCTAACCCTAGCCCGAACCCTAACCCTAACCCTTCCCCGAAGCCTGACCCTCACCCATTCCCTAATACTAACCCGTACGCTAACACTAACACGCGCCCTCACACGTACGCTCCCCCTAAAGCGTTGTCGTACCCTCCCCTGGACCCTAAACCGTTCCCTTCCCCTAACCCTAGCCCGAACCCTAACCCTAAACCTTCCCCGAAGCCTGACCCTCACCCGTCCCCTAATCCTAACCTGTACGCTAACACTAACCCGTGCCCTCACGCGTTCGCTCCCCCTAAAGCGTTGTCGTACCCTCCCCTGGACCCTTAACAGTCCCCGTCCCCTAACCCTAACCCTAGCCCGAACCCTAACCCTAACGCTTCCCCGAAGCCTGACCCTCACCCGTCCCCTAATCCTAACCCGTACGCTAACACTAAACCGCGCCCTCACACGTACGCTCCCCCTAAAGCGTTGTCGTACCCTCCCATGGACCCTAAACTGTCCCTGTACCCTAACGCTAACCCTAGCCCGAACCCTAACCCTAACCCTTCCCCGAAGCCTGACCCTCACGCGTCCCCTAATCCTAAGCCGTACGCTAACACTAACCCGCGCCCTCACACGTACGCTCCCCCTAAAGCGTTGTCGTACCCTCCCCTGGACCCTAAACCGTCCCCGTCTCCTAACCCTAACCCTAGCCCGAACCCTAACCCTAACCCTTCCCCGAAGCCTGACACTCACCCGTCACCTAATCCTAAGCCGTACGCTAACACTAACCCGCGCCCTCACACGTACGCTACCCCTAAAGCGTTGTCGTACCCTCCCCTGGACCCTAAACCGTCCCCGTCCCCTAACCCTAACCCTAGCCCGAACCCTAACCCTAACCCTTCACAGAAGCCTGACACTCACCCATCCCCTAATCCTTAGCCGTACGCTAACACTATCCCGCGCCCTCACACGTACGCTCCCCCTAAAGCGTTGTCGTACCCTCCCCTGGACCCTAAACCGTCCCCGTCCCCTAACCCTAACCCTAGCCCGAACCCTAACCCTAAGCCTTTCCCGAAGCCTGACACTCACCCGTCCACTAATCCTAAGCCGTTCGCTAACACTAACCCACGCCCTCACACGTACGCTCCCCCTAAAGCGTTGTCTTACCCTCCCCTGGACCCTAAACCGTCCCCGTTCCCTAACCCTAACCCTAGACCGAACCCTAACCCTAAACCTTCCCCGAAGCCTGACCCTCACCCGTCCCCTAATCCTAAGCCGTACGCTAACACTAACCCGCGCCCTCACGCGTACGCTCCCCCTAAAGCGTTGTCGTACCCTACCCTGGACCCTAAACCATCCCCGTCCCCTAACCCTAACCCTAGCCCGAACCCTAACCCTAACTCTTCCCCGAAGCCTGACCCTCACCCGTGCCCTAATCCTAACCCGTACGCTAACACTAACCCGCGCCCTCACACGTACGCTCCCCCTAATTCGTTTTCGTACCCTCCCCTGGACCCTAAACCGTCCCCGTCCCCTAACCCTAACCCTAGCCCGAACCCTAACCCTAACCCTTCCCCGAAGCCTGACCCTCACCCGTCCCCTAATCCTAAGCCGTACGCTAACACTAACCCACGCCCTCACACGTACGCTTCCCCTAAAGCGTTGACGTACACTCCCCTGGACCCTAAACTGTCCCCGTCCCCTAACCCTAACCCTAGCCCGAACCCTAACCCTAAACTTTCCCTGAAGCCTGACCCTCACCCGTCCCCTAATCCTCAACCGTACGCTAACACTAACCCGCGCCCTCACGTGTACGCTCCCCCTAAAGCGTTGTCGTACCCTCCCCTGGACCCTAAACCGTCCCCGTCCCCTAACCCTAACCCTAGCCCGAGCCCTAACCCTAAACCTTCCCTGAAGCCTGACACTCACCCGTCCCCTAATCCTAAGCCGTACGCTAACACTAACCCGCGCCCTCACACGTACGCTCCCCCTAAAGCGTTGTCGTACCCTCCCCTGGACCCTAAACCGTCCCCGTCCCCTAACCCTAACCCTAGCCCGAACCCTAACCCTAAGCCTTCTCCGAAGCCTGACACTCACCCGTCCCCTAATCCTAAGCCGTTCGCTAACACTAACCCACGCCCTCACACGTACGCTCCCCCTAAAGCGTTGTCTTACCCTCCCCTGGACCCTAAACCGTCCCAGTTCCCTAACCCTAACCCTAGACCGAACCCTAACCCTAAACCTTCCCCGAAGCCTGACCCTCACCCGTCCCCTAATCCTAAGCCGTACGCTAACACTAACCCGCGCCCTCACGCGTACGCTCCCCCTAAAGCGTTGTCGTACCGTCCCCTGGACCCTAAACCGTCCCCGTCCCCTAACCCTAACCCTAGCCCGAACCCTAACCCTTACCCTTCCCTGAAGCCTGACCCTCACCCGTCCCCTAATCCTAAGCCGAACGCTAACACTAACCCGTGCCCTCACACGTACGCTCCCCCTAAAGCGTTGTCGTACCCTCCCCTGGACCCTAAACCGTCCCCGTCCCCTAACCCTAACTCTAGCCCGAACCCTAACCCTAACCCTTCCCCGAAGCCTGACCCTCACCCGTCCCCTAATCCTAACCCGTACGCTAACACTAACCCGCGCCCTCACACGTACGCTCCCCCTAAAGCGTTGTCGTACCCTCCCCTGGACCCTAAACCGTCCCCGTCCCCTAACCCTAACTCTAGCCCGAACCCTAACACTAACTCTTCCCCGAAGCCTGACCCTCACCCGTCCCCTAATCCTAACCCGTACGCTAACACTAACCCGCGCCCTCACACGTACGCTCCCCCTAAAGCGTTGTCGTACCCTCCCCTGGACCCTAAACCGTCCCCGTCCCCTAACCCTAACCCTAGCCCGAACCCTAACCCTAACCCTTCCCCGAAGCCTGACCCTCACCCGTCCCCTAATCCTCACCCGTACGCTAACACTAACCCGCGCCCTCACACGTACGCTCCCCCTAAAGGGTTGTCGTACCCTCCCTTGGACCCTAAACCGTCCCCGTCCCCTAACCCTAACCCTAGCCCGAACCCTAACCCTAACCCTTCCCCGAAGCCTGACTCTCACACGTCCCCTAATCCTAAGCCGTACGCTAACACTAACCCGCGCCCTCACACGTACGCTCCCCCTAAAGCGTTGTCGTACACTCCCCTGGACCATAAACCGTCCCCGTCCCCTAACCCTAACCCTAGCCCGAGCCCTAACCCTAACTCTTCCTCGAAGCCTGACCCTCACCCGTCCCATAATCCTAACCCGTACGCTAACACTAACCCGTGCCATCACACGTACGCTCCCCCTAAAGCGTTGTCGTACCCTCCCCTGGACCCTAAACCGTCCCCGTCCCCTAACCCTAACTCTAGCCCGAACCCTAACCCTAACCCTTCCCCGAAGCCTGACCCTCACCCGTCCCCTAATCCTAACCCGTACGCTAACACTAACCCGCGCCCTCACACGTACGCTCCCCCTAAAGCGTTGTCGTACCCTCCCCTGGACCCTAAACCGTTCCCTTCCCCTAACCCTAGCCCGAACCCTAACCCTAAACCTTCCCCGAAGCCTGACCCTCACCCGTCCCCTAATCCTAACCTGTACGCTAACACTAACCCGTGCCCTCAGGCGTTCGCTCCCCCTAAAGCGTTGTCGTACCCTCCCCTGGACCCTTAACAGTCCCCGTCCCCTAACCCTAACCCTAGCCCGAACCCTAACCCTAACGCTTCCCCGAAGCCTGACCCTCACCCGTCCCCTAATCCTAACCCGTACGCTAACACTAAACCGCGCCCTCACACGTACGCTCCCCCTAAAGCGTTGTCGTACCCTCCCATGGACCCTAAACTGTCCCCGTACCCTAACGCTAACCCTAGCCCGAACCCTAACCCTAACCCTTCCCCGAAGCCTGACCCTCACGCGTCCCCTAATCCTAAGCCGTACGCTAACACTAACCCGCGCCCTCACACGTACGCTCCCCCTAAAGCGTTGTCGTACCCTCCCCTGGACCCTAAACCGTCCCCGTCTCCTAACCCTAACCCTAGCCCGAACCCTAACCCTAACCCTTCCCCGAAGCCTGACACTCACCCGTCACCTAATCCTAAGCCGTACGCTAACACTAACCCGCGCCCTCACACGTACGCTCCCCCTAAAGCGTTGTCGTACCCTCCCCTGGACCCTAAACCGTCCCCGTCCCCTAACCCTAACCCTAGCCCGAACCCTAACCCTAACCCTTCACAGAAGCCTGACACTCACCCATCCCCTAATCCTTAGCTGTACGCTAACACTATCCCGCGCCCTCACACGTACGCTCCCCCTAAAGCGTTGTCGTACCCTCCCCTGGACCCTAAACCGTCCCCGTCCCCTAACCCTAACCCTAGCCCGAACCCTAACCCTAAGCCTTTCCCGAAGCCTGACACTCACCCGTCCACTAATCCTAAGCCGTTCGCTAACACTAACCCACGCCCTCACACGTACGCTCCCCCTAAAGCGTTGTCTTACCCTCCCCTGGACCCTAAACCGTCCCCGTTCCCTAACCCTAACCCTAGACCGAACCCTAACCCTAAACCTTCCCCGAAGCCTGACCCTCACCCGTCCCCTAATCCTAAGCCGTACGCTAACACTAACCCGCGCCCTCACGCGTACGCTCCCCCTAAAGCGTTGTCGTACCCTACCCTGGACCCTAAACCATCCCCGTCCCCTAACCCTAACCCTAGCCCGAACCCTAACCCTAACTCTTCCCCGAAGCCTGACCCTCACCCGTGCCCTAATCCTAACCCGTACGCTAACACTAACCCGCGCCCTCACACGTACGCTCCCCCTAAATCGTTTTCGTACCCTCCCCTGGACCCTAAACCGTCCCCGTCCCCTAACCCTAACCCTAGCCCGAACCCTAACCCTAACCCTTCCCCGAAGCCTGACCCTCACCCGTCCCCTAATCCTAAGCCGTACGCTAACACTAACCCACGCCCTCACACGTACGCTTCCCCTAAAGCGTTGACGTACACTCCCCTGGACCCTAAACCGTCCCCGTCCCCTAACCCTAACCCTAGCCCGAACCCTAACCCTAACCCTTCCCTGAAGCCTGACCCTCACCCGTCCCCTAATCCTAAGCCGAACGCTAACACTAACCCGTGCCCTCACACGTACGCTCCCCCTAAAGCGTTGTCGTACCCTCCCCTGGACCCTAAACCGTCCCCGTCCCCTAACCCTAACTCTAGCCCGAACCCTAACCCTAACCCTTCCCCGAAGCCTGACCCTCACCCGTCCCCTAATCCTAACCCGTACGCTAACACTAACCCGCGCCCTCACACGTACGCTCCCCCTAAAGCGTTGTCGTACCCTCCCCTGGACCCTAAACCGTCCCCGTCCCCTAACCCTAACTCTAGCCCGAACCCTAACCCTAACCCTTCCCCGAAGCCTGACCCTCACCCGTCCCCTAATCCTAACCCGTACGCTAACACTAACCCGCGCCCTCACACGTACGCTCCCCCTAAAGCGTTGTCGTACCCTCCCCTGGACCCTAAACCGTCCCCGTCCCCTAACCCTAACCCTAGCCCGAACCCTAAACCTAACCCTTCCCCGAAGCCTGACCCTCACCCGTCCCCTAATCCTCACCCGTACGCTAACACTAACCCGCGCCCTCACACGTACGCTCCCCCTAAAGCGTTGTCGTACCCTCCCTTGGACCCTAAACCGTCCCCGTCCCCTAACCCTAGCCCTAGCCCGAACCCTAACGCTAACCCTTCCCCGAAGCCTGACTCTCACACGTCCCCTAATCCTAAGCCGTACGCTAACACTAACCCGCGCCCTCACACGTACGCTCCCCCTAAAGCGTTGTCGTACACTCCCCTGGACCATAAACCGTCCCCGTCCCCTAACCCTAACCCTAGCCCGAGCCCTAACCCTAACTCTTCCTCGAAGCCTGACCCTCACCCGTCCCATAATCCTAACCCGTACGCTAACACTAACCCGTGCCATCACACGTACGCTCCCCCTAAAGCGTTGTCGTACCCTCCCCTGGACCCTAAACCGTCCCCGTCCCCTAACCCTAACTCTAGCCCGAACCCTAACCCTAACCCTTCCCCGAAGCCTGACCCTCACCCGTCCCCTAATCCTAACCCGTACGCTAACACTAACCCGCGCCCTCACACGTACGCTCCCCCTAAAGCGTTGTCGTACCCTCCCCTGGACCCTAAACCGTTCCCTTCCCCTAACCCTAGCCCGAACCCTAAACCTAAACCTTCCCCGAAGCCTGACCCTCACCCGTCCCCTAATCCTAACCTGTACGCTAACACTAACCCGTGCCCTCACGCGTTCGCTCCCCCTAAAGCGTTGTCGTACCCTCCCCTGGACCCTTAACAGTCCCCGTCCCCTAACCCTAACCCTAGCCCGAACCCTAACCCTAACGCTTCCCCGAAGCCTGACCCTCACCCGTCCCCTAATCCTAACCCGTACGCTAACACTAAACCGCGCCCTCACACGTACGCTCCCCCTAAAGCGTTGTCGTACCCTCCCATGGACCCTAAACTGTCCCCGTACCCTAACGCTAACCCTAGCCCGAACCCTAACCCTAACCCTTCCCCGAAGCCTGACCCTCACGCGTCCCCTAATCCTAAGCCGTACGCTAACACTAACCCGCGCCCTCACACGTACGCTCCCCCTAAAGCGTTGTCGTACCCTCCCCTGGACCCTAAACCGTCCCCGTCTCCTAACCCTAACCCTAGCCCGAACCCTAACCCTAACCCTTCCCCGAAGCCTGACACTCACCCGTCACCTAATCCTAAGCCGTACGCTAACACTAACCCGCGCCCTCACACGTACGCTCCCCCTAAAGCGTTGTCGTACCCTCCCCTGGACCCTAAACCGTCCCCGTCCCCTAACCCTAACCCTAGCCCGAACCCTAACCCTAACCCTTCACCGAAGCCTGACACTCACCCGTCACCTAATCCTAAGCCGTACGCTAACACTAACCCGCGCCCTCACACGTACGCTCCCCCTAAAGCGTTGTCGTACCCTCCCCTGGACCCTAAACCGTCCCCGTCCCCTAACCCTAACCCTAGCCCGAACCCTAACCCTAAGCCTTTCCCGAAGCCTGACACTCACCCGTCCACTAATCCTAAGCCGTTCACTAACACTAACCCACGCCCTCACACGTACGCTCCCCCTAAAGCGTTGTCTTACCCTCCCCTGGATCCTAAACCGTCCCCGTTCCCTAACCCTAACCCTAGACCGAACCCTAACCCTAAACCTTCCCCGAAGCCTGACCCTTACCCGTCCCCTAATCCTAAGCCGTACGCTAACACTAACCCGCGCCCTCACGCGTACGCTCCCCCTAAAGCGTTGTCGTACCCTACCCTGGACCCTAAACCATCCCCGTCCCCTAACCCTAACCCTAGCCCGAACCCTAACCCTAACTCTTCCCCGAAGCCTGACCCTCACCCGTCCCCTAATCCTAACCCGTACGCTAACACTAACCCGCGCCCTCACACGTACGCTCCACCTAAATCGTTGTCGTACCCTCCCCTGGACCCTAAACCGTCCCCGTCCCCTAACCCTAACCCTAGCCCGAACCCTAACCCTAACCCTTCCCCGAAGCCTGACCCTCACCCGTCCCCTAATCCTAAGCCGTACGCTAACACTAACCCACGCCCTCACACGTACGCTTCCCCTAAAGCGTTGTCGTACACTCCCCTGGACCCTAAACTCTCCCCGTCCCCTAACCCTAACCCTAGCCCGAACCCTAACCCTAAACTTTCCCTGAAGCCTGACCCTCACCCGTCCCCTAATCCTAACCCGTACGCTAACACTAACCCGCGCCCTCACACGTATGCTCCCCCTAAAGCGTTGTCGTACCCTCCCCTGGACCCTAAACCGTCCCCGTCCCCTAACCCTTATCCTAGCCCGAACCCTAACCCTAAGCCTTCCCCGAAGCCTGACACTCACCCGTCCCCTAATCCTAAGCCGTTCGCGAACACTAACCCACGCCCTCACACGTACGCTCCCCCTAAAGCGTTGTCTTACCCTCCCCTGGACCCTAAACCGTCCCAGTTCCCTAACCCTAACCCTAGACCGAACCCTAACCCTAAACCTTCCCCGAAGCCTGACACTCACCCGTCTCCTAATCCTAAGCCGTACGCTAACACTAACCCGCGCCCTCACGCGTACGCTCCCCCTAAAGCGTTGTCGTACCGTCCCCTGGACCCTAAACCGTCCCCGTCCCCTAACCCTAACCCTAGCCTGAACCCTAACCCTAACTCTTCCTCGAAGCCTGACCCTCACCCGTCCCATAATCCTAACCCGTACGTTAACACTAACCCGTGCCATCACACGTACGCTCCCCCTAAAGCGTTGTCGTACCCTCCCCTGGACCCTAAACCGTCCCCGTCCCCTAACCCTAACTCTAGCCCGAACCCTAACCCTAACCCTTCCCCGAAGCCTGACCCTCACCCGTCCCCTAATCCTAACCCGTACGCTAACACTAACCCGCGCCCTCACACGTACGCTCCCCCTAAAGCGTTGTTGTACCCTCCCCTGGACCCTAAACCGTCCCCGTCCCCTAACCCTAACCCTAGCCCGAACCCTAACCTTAACCCTTCCCCGAAGCCTGACCCTCACCCATTCCCTAATACTAACCCGTACGCTAACACTAACACGCGCCCTCACACGTACGCTCCCCCTAAAGCGTTGTCGTACCCTCCCCTGGACCCTAAACCGTTCCCTTCCCCTAACCCTAGCCCGAACCCTAACCCTAAACCTTCCCCGAAGCCTGACCCTCACCCGTCCCCTAATCCTAACCTGTACGCTAACACTAACCCGTGCCCTCACGCGTTCGCTCCCCCTAAAGCGTTGTCGTACCCTCCCCTGGACCCTTAACAGTCCCCGTCCCCTAACCCTAACCCTAGCCCGAACCCTAACCCTAACGCTTCCCCGAAGCCTGACCCTCACCCGTCCCCTAATCCTAACCCGTACGCTAACACTAAACCGCGCCCTCACACGTACGCTCCCCCTAAAGCGTTGTCGTACCCTCCCATGGACCCTAAACCGTCCCCGTACCCTAACGCTAACCCTAGCCCGAACCCTAACCCTAACCCTTCCCCGAAGCCTGACCCTCACGCGTCCCCTAATCCTAAGCCGTACGCTAACACTAACCCGCGCCCTCACACGTACGCTCCCCCTAAGGCGTTGTCGTACCCTCCCCTGGACCCTAAACCGTCCCCGTCTCCTAACCCTAACCCTAGCCCGAACCCTAACCCTAACCCTTCCCCGAAGCCTGACACTCACCCGTCACCTAATCCTAAGCCGTACGCTAACACTAACCCGCGCCCTCACACGTACGCTCCCCCTAAAGCGTTGTCGTACCCTCCCCTGGACCCTAAACCGTCCCCGTCCCCTAACCCTAACCCTAGCCCGAACCCTAACCCTAACCCTTCACAGAAGCCTGACACTCACCCATCCCCTAATCCTAAGCCGTACGCTAACACTATCCCGCGCCCTCACACGTACGCTCCCCCTAAAGCGTTGTCGTACCCTCCCCTGGACCCTAAACCGTCCCCGTCCCCTAACCCTAACCCTAGCCCGAACCCTAACCCTAAGCCTTTCCCGAAGCCTGACACTCACCCGTCCACTAATCCTAAGCCGTTCGCTAACACTAACCCACGCCCTCACACGTACGCTCCCCCTAAAGCGTTGTCTTACCCTCCCCTGGACCCTAAACCGTCCCCGTTCACTAACCCTAACCCTAGACCGAACCCTAACCCTAAACCTTCCCCGAAGCCTGACCCTCACCCGTCCCCTAATCCTAAGCCGTACGCTAACACTAACCCGCGCCCTCACGCGTACGCTCCCCCTAAAGCGTTGTCGTACCCTACCCTGGACCCTAAACCATCCCCGTCCCCTAACCCTAACCCTAGCCCGAACCCTAACCCTAACTCTTCCCCGAAGCCTGACCCTCACCCGTGCCCTAATCCTAACCCGTACGCTAACACTATCCCGCGCCCTCACACGTACGCTCCCCCTAAATCGTTGTCGTACCCTCCCCTGGACCCTAAACCGTCCCCGTCCCCTAACCCTAACCCTAGCCCGAACCCTAACCCTAACCCTTCCCCGAAGCCTGACCCTCACCCGTCCCCTAATCCTAAGCCGTACGCTAACACTAACCCACGCCCTCACACGTACGCTTCCCCTAAAGCGTTGTCGTACACTCCCCTGGACCCTAAACTGTCCCCGTCCCCTAACCCTAACCCTAGCCCGAACCCTAACCCTAAACTTTCCCTGAAGCCTGACCCTCACCCGTCCCCTAATCCTAAGCCGTACGCTAACACTAACCCGCGCCCTCACGCGTACGCTCCCCCTAAAGCGTTGTCGTACCGTCCCCTGGACCCTAAACCGTCCCCGTCCCCTAACCCTAACCCTAGCCCGAACCCTAACCCTAACCCTTCCCTGAAGCCTGACCCTCACCCGTCCCCTAATCCTAAGCCGAACGCTAACACTAACCCGTGCCCTCACACGTACGCTCCCCCTAAAGCGTTGTCGTACCCTCCCCTGGACGCTAAACCGTCCCCGTCCCCTAACCCTAACTCTATCCCGAACCCTAACCCTAACCCTTCCCCGAAGCCTGACCCTCACCCGTCCCCTAATCCTAACCCGTACACTAACACTAACCCGCGCCCTCACACGTACGCTCCCCCTAAAGCGTTGTCGTACCCTCCCCTGGACCCTAAACCGTCCCCGTCCCCTAACCCTAACCCTAGCCCGAACCCTAACCCTAACCCTTCCCCGAAGCCTGACCCTCACCCGTTCCCTAATACTAACCCGTACGCTAACACTAACACGCGCCCTCACACGTACGCTCCCCCTAAAGCGTTGTCGTACCCTCCCCTGGACCCTAAACCGTTCCCGTCCCCTAACCCTAGCCCGAACCCTAACCCTAAACCTTCCCCGAAGCCTGACCCTCACCCGTCCCCTAATCCTAACCTGTACGCTAACACTAACCCGTGCCCTCACGCGTTCGCTCCCCCTAAAGCGATGTCGTACCCTCCCCTGGACCCTTAACAGTACCCGTCCCCTAACCCTAACCCTAGCCCGAACCCTAACCCTAACGCTTCCCCGAAGCCTGACCCTCACCCGTCCCCTAATCCTAACCCGTACGCTAACACTAACCCGCGCCCTCACACGTACGCTCCCCCTAAAGCGTTGTTGTACCCTCCCCTGGACCCTAAACCGTCCCCGTCCCCTAACCCTAACCCTAGCCCGAACCCTAACCCTAACCCTTCCCCGAAGCCTGACCCTCACCCATTCCCTAATACTAACCCGTACGCTAACACTAACACGCGCCCTCACACGTACGCTCCCCCTAAAGCGTTGTCGTACCCTCCCCTGGACCCTAAACCGTTCCCTTCCCCTAACCCTAGCCCGAACCCTAACCCTAAACCTTCCCCGAAGCCTGACCCTCACCCGTCCCCTAATCCTAACCTGTACGCTAACACTAACCCATGCCATCACGCGTTCGCTCCCCCTAAAGCGTTGTCGTACCCTCCCCTGGACCCTTAACAGTCCCCGTCCCCTAACCCTAACCCTAGCCCGAACCCTAACCCTAACGCTTCCCCGAAGCCTGACCCTCACCCGTCCCCTAATCCTAACCCGTACGCTAACACTAAACCGCGCCCTCACACGTACGCTCCCCCTAAAGCGTTGTCGTACCCTCCCATGGACCCTAAACTGTCCCCGTACCCTAACGCTAACCCTAGCCCGAACCCTAACCCTAACCCTTCCCCGAAGCCTGACCCTCACGCGTCCCCTAATCCTAAGCCGTACGCTAACACTAAACCGCGCCCTCACACGTACGCTCCCCCTAAAGCGTTGTCGTACCCTCCCCTGGACCCTAAACCGTCCCCGTCTCCTAACCCTAACCCTAGCCCGAACCCTAACCCTAACCCTTCCCTGAAGCCTGACACTCACCCGTCACCTAATCCTAAGCCGTACGCTAACACTAACCCGCGCCCTCACACGTACGCTCCCCCTAAAGCGTTGTCGTACCCTCCCCTGGACCCTAAACCGTCCCCGTCCCCTAACCCTAACCCTAGCCCGAACCCTAACCCTAACCCTTCACCGAAGCCTGACACTCACCCATCCCCTAATCCTAAGCCGTACGCTAACACTATCCCGCGCCCTCACACGTACGCTCCCCCTAAAGCGTTGTCGTACCCTCCCCTGGACCCTAAACCGTCCCCGTCCCCTATCCCTAACCCTAGCCCGAACCCTAACCCTAAGACTTTCCCGAAGCCTGACACTCACCCGTCCACTAATCCTAAGCCGTTCGCTAACACTAACCCACGCCCTCACACGTACGCTTCCCCTAAAGCGTTGTCGTACACTCCCCTGGACCCTAAACTGTCCCCGTCCCCTAACCCTAACCCTAGCCCGAACCCTAACCCTAAACTTTCCCTGAACCTGACCCTCACCCGTCCCCTAATCCTCAACCGTACGCTAACACTAACCCGCGCCCTCACGTGTACGCTCCCCCTAAAGCGTTGTCGTACCCTCCCCTGGACCCTAAACCGTCCCCGTCCCCTAACCCTAACCCTAGCCCGAGCCCTAACCCTAAACCTTCCCTGAAGCCTGACACTCACCCGTCCCCTAATCCTAAGCCGTACGCTAACACTAACCCGCGCCCTCACACGTACGCTCCCCCTAAAGCGTTGTCGTACCCTCCCCTGGACCCTAAACCGTCCCCGTCCCCTAACCCTAACCCTAGCCCGAACCCTAACCCTAAGCCTTCTCCGAAGCCTGACACTCACCCGTCCCCTAATCCTAAGCCGTTCGCTAACACTAACCCACGCCCTCACACGTACGCTCCCCCTAAAGCGTTGTCTTACCCTCCCCTGGAACCTAAACCGTCCCAGTTCCCTAACCCTAACCCTACACCGAACCCTAACCCTAAACCTTCCCCGAAGCCTGACCCTCACCCGTCCCCTAATCCTAAGCCTTACGCTAACACTAACCCGCGCCCTCACGCGTACGCTCCCCCTAAAGCGTTGTCGTACCGTCCCCTGGACCCTAAACCGTCCCTGTCCCCTAACCCTAACCCTAGCCCGAACCCTAACCCTAACCCTTCCCTGAAGCCTGACCCTCACCCATCCCCTAATCCTAAGCCGAACGCTAACACTAACCCGTGCCCTCACACGTACGCTCCCCCTAAAGCGTTGTCGTACCCTCCCCTGGACCCTAAACCGTCCCCGTCCCCTAACCCTAACCCTAGCCCGAACCCTAACCCTAACCCTTCCCCGAAGCCTGACCCTCACCCGTTCCCTAATACTAACCCGTACGCTGACACTAACACGCGCCCTCACACGTACGCTCCCCCTAAAGCGTTGTCGTACCCTCCCCTGGACCCTAAACCGTTCCCGTCCCCTAACCCTAGACCGAACCCTAACCCTAAACCTTCCCCGAAGCCTGACCCTCACCCGACCCCTAATCCTAACCTGTACGCTAACACTAACCCGTGCCCTCACGCGTTCGCTCCCCCTAAAGCGATGTCGTACCCTCCCCTGGACCCTTAACAGTACCCGTCCCCTAACCCTAACCCTAGCCCGAACCCTAACCCTAACGCTTCCCCGAAGCCTGACCCTCACCCGTCCCCTAATCCTAACCCGTACGCTAACACTAAACCGCGCCCTCACACGTACGCTCCCCCTAACGCGTTGTCGTACCCTCCCATGGACCCTAAACTGTCCCCGTACCCTAACGCTAACCCTAGCCCGAACCCTAACCCTAACTCTTCCCCGAAGCCTGACCCTCACGCGTCCCCTAATCCTAAGCCGTACGCTAACACTAACCCGCGCCCTCATGCGTACACTCTCCCTAAAGCATTGTCGTACCCTCCCCTGGACCATAAACAGTCCCCGTCCCCTAACCATAACCCTAGCCCGAACCCTAGCTCTAACCCTTCCCCGAAGCCTGACCCTCACCCGTCCCATAATCCTAACCCGAACGCTAATACTATCCCGCGCACTCACACGTACGCTCTCCCTAAAGCGTTGGCGTACCCTCACCTGGACCCTAAACCGTCCCCGTCCCCTAACCCTAACCCTAGCCCGAACCCTAACCCTAACCCTTCCCTGAAGCCTGACCCTCACCCGTCCCCTAATCCTAAGCCGAACGCTAACACTAACCCACGCCCTCACACGTACGCTCCCCCTAAAGCGTTGTCGTACCCTCCCCTGGACCCTAAACCGTCCCCGTCCCCTAACCCTAACCCTAGCCCGAACCCTAACCCTAACCATTCCCCGAAGCCTGACCCTCACCCGTCCCCTAATCCTAACCCGTACGCTAACACTAACCCGCGCCCTCACACGTACGCTCCCCCTAAAGCGTTGTCGTACCCTCCTCTGGACCCTAAACCGTCCCCGTCCCCTAAACCTTACCCTAGCTGAACCCTAACCCTAACCCTTCCCCGAAGCCTGACCCTCACCCGTCACCTAAACCTCACCCGTACGCTAACACTAACCCGCGCCCTCACACGTACGCTCCCCCTAAAGCGTTGTCGTACCCTCCCTTGGACCCTAAACCGTCCCCGTCCCCTAACCCTAACCCTAGCCCGAACCCTAACCCTAACCCTTCCCCGAAGCCTGACTCTCACACGTCCCCTAATCCTAAGCCGTACGCTAACACTAACCCGCGCCCTCACACGTACTCTCCCCCTAAAGCGTTGTCGTACCCTCCCCTGGACCCTAAACCGTCCCCGTCCCCTAACGCTAACCCTAGCCGAACCCTAACCCTAAAACTTCCCCGAAGCCTGACCCTCACCTGTCCCCTAATCCTAAGCCGTACGCTAACACTAACCCGCGCCCTCACTCGTACGCTCCCCCTAAAGCGTTGTCGTACCCTCACCTGGACCCTAAACCGTCCCCGTCCCCTAACCCTAACCCTAGCCCGAACCCTAACCCTAACCCTTCCCCGAAGCCTGACCCTCACCAGTCCCCTAATCCTAAGCCGTACGCTAACACTAACCCGCGCCCTCACATGTACGCTCCCCCTAAAGCGTTGTCGTACCCTCCCCTGGACCCTAAACCGTCCCCGTCCCCTAACCCTAACCCTAGCCCGAACCCTAACCCTAACCCTTCCCCGAAGCCTGACCCTCACCCGTCCCCTAATCCTAAGCCATACGCTAACACTAACCCACGCCCTCACACGTACGCTTCCCCTAAAGCGTTGTCGTACCATCCCCTGGACCCTAAACCGTCCCCGTCCCCTAACCCTAACCCTAGCCCGAACCCTAACCCTAAACTTTCCCTGAAGCCTGACCCTCACCCGTCCCCTAATCCTCAACCGTACGCTAACACTAACCCGCGCCCTCACGTGTACGCTCCCCCTAAAGCGTTGTCGTACCCTCCCCTGGACCCTAAACCGTCCCCGTCCCCTAACCCTAACCCTAGCCCGAGCCCTAACCCTAAACCTTCCCTGAAGCCTGACCCTCACCCGTCCCCTAATCCTCACCCGTACGCTAACACTAACCCACGCCCTCACACGTACGCTCCCCCTAAAGCGTTGTCGTACCCTCCCCTGGAACCTAAACCGTCCCCGTCCCCTAACCCTAACCCTAGCCCGAACCCTAACCCTAAGCCTTTCCCGAAGCCTGACACTCACCCGTCCACTAATCCTAAGCCGTTCGCTAACACTAACCCACGCCCTCACACGTACGCTCCCCCTAAAGCGTTGTCTTACCCTCCCCTGGACCCTAAACCGTCCCCGTTCCCTAACCCTAACCCTAGACCGAACCCTAACCCTAAACCTTCCCCGAAGCCTGACCCTCACCCGTCCCCTAATCCTAAGCCGTACGCTAACACTAACACGCGCCCTCACGCGTACGCTCCCCCTAAAGCGTTGTCGTACCCTACCCTGGACCCTAAACCATCCCCGTCCCCTAACCCTAACCCTAGCCCGAACCCTAACCCTAACTCTTCCCCGAAGCCTGACCCTCACCCGTCCCCTAATCCTAAGCCGTACGCTAACACTAACCCGTGCCCTCACACATACGCTCCCCCTAAATCGTTGTCGTACCCTCCCCTGGACCCTAAACCGTCCCCGTCCCCTAACCCTAACCCTAGCCCGAACCCTAACCCTAACCCTTCCCCGAAGCCTGACCCTCACCCGTCCCCTAATCCTAAGCCGTACGCTAACACTAACCCACGCCCTCACACGTACGCTCCCCCTAAAGCGTTGTCTTACCCTCCCCTGGACCCTAAACCGTCCCCGTTCCCTAACCCTAACCCTAGACCGAACCCTAACCCTAAACCTTCCCCGAAGCCTGACCCTCACCCGTCCCCTAATCCTAAGCCGTACGCTAACACTAACCCGCGCCCTCACGCGTACGCTCCCCCTAAACGTTGTCGTACCGTCCCCTGGACCCTAAACCGTCCCCGTCCCCTAACCCTAACCCTAGCCTGAACCCTAACCCTAACTCTTCCTCGAAGCCTGACCCTCACCCGTCCCCTAATCCTAAGCCGTACGCTAACACTAACCCGCGGCCTCACATGTACGCTCCCCCTAAAGCGTTGTCGTACCCTCCCCTGGACCCTAAACCGTCCCCGTCCCCTAACCCTAACTCTAGCCCGAACCCTAACCCTAACCCTTCCCCGAAGCCTGACCCTCACCCGTCCCCTAATCCTAACCCGTACGCTAACACTAACCCGCGCCCTCACACGTACGCTCCCCCTAAAGCGTTGTCGTACCCTCCCCTGGACCCTAAACCGTCCCCGTCCCCTAACCCTAACCCTAGCCCGAACCCTAACCCTAACCCTTCCCCGAAGCCTGACCCTCACCCATTCCCTAATACTAACCCGTACGCTAACACTAACACGCGCCCTCACACGTACGCTCCCCCTAAAGCGTTGTCGTACCCTCCCCTGGACCCTAAACCGTTCCCTTCCCCTAACCCTAGCCCGAACCCTAACCCTAAACCTTCCCCGAAGCCTGACCCTCACCCGTCCCCTAATCCTAACCTGTACGCTAACACTAACCCGTGCCCTCACGCGTTCGCTCCCCCTAAAGCGTTGTCGTACCCTCCCCTGGACCCTTAACAGTCCCTGTCCCCTAACCCTAACCCTAGCCCGAACCCTAACCCTAACGCTTCCCCGAAGCCTGACCCTCACCCGTCCCCTAATCCTAACCCGTACGCTAACACTAAACCGCGCCCTCACACGTACGCTCCCCCTAAAGCGTTGTCGTACCCTCCCATGGACCCTAAACTGTCCCCGTACCCTAACGCTAACCCTAGCCCGAACCCTAACCCTAAACCTTCCCTGAAGCCTGACCCTCACCCGTCCCCTAATCCTCAACCGTACGCTAACACTAACCCGCGCCCTCACGTGTACGCTCCCCCTAAAGCGTTGTCGTACCCTCCCCTGGACCCTAAACCGTCCCCGTCCCCTAACCCTAACCCTAGCCCGAGCCCTAACCCTAAACCTTCCCTGAAGCCTGACCCTCACCCGTCCCCTAATCCTAAGCCGTACGCTAACACTAACCCGCGCCCTCACACGTACGCTCCCCCTAAAGCGTTGTCGTACCCTCCCCTGGACCCTAAACCGTCCCCGTCCCCTAACCCTAACCCTAGCCCGAACCCTAACCCTAAGCCTTCCCCGAAGCCTGACACTCACCCGTCCCCTAATCCTAAGCCGTTCGCTAACACTAACCCACGCCCTCACACGTACGCTCCCCCTAAAGCGTTGTCTTACCCTCCCCTGGACCCTAAACCGTCCCAGTTCCCTAACCCTAACCCTAGACCGAACCCTAACCCTAAACCTTCCCCGAAGCCTGACCCTCACCCGTCCCCTAATCCTAAGCCGTACGCTAACACTAACCCGCGCCCTCACGCGTACGCTCCCCCTAAAGCGTTGTCGTACCGTCCCCTGGACCCTAAACCGTCCCCGTCCCCTAACCCTAACCCTAGCCCGAACCCTAACCCTAACCCTTCCCTGAAGCCTGACCCTCACCCGTCCCCTAATCCTAAGCCGAACGCTAACACTAACCCGTGCCCTCACACGTACGCTCCCCCTAAAGCGTTGTCGTACCCTCCCCTGGACCCTAAACCGTCCCCGTCCCCTAACCCTAACTCTAGCCCGAACCCTAACCCTAACCCTTCCCCGAAGCCTGACCCTCACCCGTCCCCTAATCCTAACCCGTACGCTAACAGTAACCCGCGCCCTCACACGTACGCTCCCCCTAAAGCGTTGTCGTACCCTCCCCTGGACCCTAAACCGTCCCCGTCCCCTAACCCTAACCCTAGCCCGAACCCTAACCCTAACCCTTCCCCGAAGACTGACCCTCACCCGTTCCCTAATACTAACCCGTACGCTAACACTAACACGCGCCCTCACACGTACGCTCCCCCTAAAGCGTTGTCGTACCCTCCCCTGGACCCTAAACCGTTCCCGTCCCCTAACTCTAGCCCGAACCCTAACCCTAAACCTTCCCCGAAGCCTGACCCTCACCCGTCCCCTAATCCTAACCCGTACGCTAACACTAAACCGTGCCCTCACGCGTTCGCTCCCCCTAAAGCGTTGTCGTACCCTCCCCTGGACCCTTAACAGTCCCCGTCCCCTAACCCTAACCCTAGCCCGAACCCTAACCCTAACGCTTCCCCGAAGCCTGACCCTCACCCGTCCCCTAATCCTAACCCGTACGCTAACACTAAACCGCGCCCTCACACGTACGCTCCCCCTAAAGCGTTGTCTTACCCTCCCCTGGACCCTGAACCGTCCCCGTTCCCTAACCCTAACCCTAGCCCGAACCCTAACCCTAACCCTTCCCCGAAGCCTGACCCTCACCCGTCCCCTAATCCTAAGCCGTTCGCTAACACTAACCCACGCCCTTACACGTACGCTCCCCCTAAAGCGTTGTCGTACCCTACCCTGGACCCTAAACCATCCCCGTCCCCTAACCCTAACCCTAGCCCGAACCCTAAACCTAACTCTTCCCCGAAGCCTGACCCTCACCCGTCCCCTAATCCTAACCCGTACGCTAACACTAACCCGTGCCCTCACACGTACGCTCCCCCTAAAGCGTTGTCTTACCCTCCCCTGGACCCTAAACCGTCCCCGTTCCCTAACCCTAACCCTAGACCGAACCCTAACCCTAAACCTTCCCCGAAGCCTGACCCTCACCCGTCCCCTAATCCTAAGCCGTACGCTAACACTAACCCGCGCCCTCACGCGTACGCTCCCCCTAAAGCGTTGTCGTACCCTCCCCTGGACCCTAAACCGTCCCCGTCCCCTAACCCTAACCCTAGCCCGAACCCTAACCCTAACCCTTCCCCGAAGCCTGACCCTCACCCGTCCCCTAATCCTAACCCGTACGCTAACACTAACCCGCGCCCTCACATGTACGCTCCCCCTAAAGCGTTGTGTACCCTCCCCTGGACCCTAAACCGTCCCCGTCCCCTAACCCTAACCCTATCCCGAACCCTAACCCTAATCCTTCCCCGAAGCCTGACCCTCACCCGTACCCTAATCCTAACCCGTACGCTAGCACTAACCCGCGCCCTCATGCGTACACTCTCCCTAAAGCATTGTCGTACCCTCCCCTGGACCATAAACAGTCCCCGTCCCCTAACCATAACCCTAGCCCGAACCCTAGCTCTAACCCTTCCCCGAAGCCTGACCCTCACCCGTCCCCTAATCCTCACCCGTACGCTAACACTAACCCGCGCCCTCACACGTACGCTCCCCCTAAAGCGTTGTCGTACCCTCCCTTGGACCCAAAACCGTCCCCGTCCCCTAACCCTAACCCTAGCCCGAACCCTAACCCTAACCCTTCCCCGAAGCCTGACTCTCACACGTACCATAATCCTAAGCCGTACGCTAACACTAACCCGCGCCCTCACACGTACGCTCCCCCTAAAGCGTTGGCGTACCCTCCCCTGGACCCTAAACCGTCCCCGTCCCCTAACGCTAACCCTAGCCCGAACCCTAACCCTAAAACTTCCCCGAAGCCTGACCCTCACCTGTCCCCTAATCCTAAGCCGTACGCTAACACTAACCCGCGCCCTCACTCGTACGCTCCCCCTAAAGCGTTGTCGTACCCTCACCTGGACCCTAAACCGTCCCCGTCCCCTAACCCTAACCCTAGCCCGAACCCTAACCCTAACCCTTCCCCGAAGCCTGACCCTCACCCGTCCCCTAATCCTAAGCCGTACGCTAACACTAACCCGCGGCCTCACATGTACGCTCCCCCTAAAGCGTTGTCGTACCCTCCCCTGGACCCTAAACCGTAACCGTCCCCTAACCCTGACCCTAGCCTGAACCCTAACCCTAACCCTTCCCCGAAGCCTGACCCTCACCCGTCCCCTAATCCTAAGCCGTACGCTAACACTAACCCACGCCCTCACACGTACGCTTCCCTTAAAGCGTTGTCGTACCCTCCCCTGGACCCTAAACCGTCCCCGTCCCCTAGCCCTAACCCTAGCCCGAACCCTAACCCTAAACTTTCCCTGAAGCCTGACCCTCACCCGTCCCCTAATCCTTAACCATACGCTAACACTAACCCGCGCCCTCACGTGTACGCTCCACCTAAAGCGTTGTCGTACCCTCCCCTGGACCCTAAACCGTCCCCGTCCCCTAACCCTAACCCTAGCCCGAGCCCTAACCCTAAACCTTCCCTGAAGCCTGACCCTCACCCGTCCCCTAATCCTAACCCGTACGCTAACACTAACCCGCGCCCTCACACGTACGCTCCCCCTAAAGCATTGTCGTACCCTCCCCTGGACCCTAAACCGTCCCCGTCCCCTAACCCTAACCCTCGCCCGAACCCTAACCCTAAGCCTTTCCCGAAGCCTGACACTCACCCGTCCACTAATCCTAAGCCGTTCGCTAACACTAACCCACGCCCTCACACGTACGCTCCCCCTAAAGCGTTGTCTTACCCTCCCCTGGACCCTAAACCGTCCCCGTTCCCTAACCCTAACCCTAGACCGAACCCTAACCCTAAACCTTCCCCGAAGCCTGACCCTCACCCGTCCCCTAATCCTAAGCCGTACGCTAACACTAACCCGCGCCCTCACGCGTACGCTCCCCCTAAAGCGTTGTCGTACCGTCCCCTGGACCCTAAACCGTCCCCGTCCCCTAACCCTAACCCTAGACTGAACCCTAACACTAACTCTTCCTCGAAGCCTGACCCTCACCCGTCCCATAATCCTAACCCGTACGCTAACACTAACCCGTGCCATCACACGTACGCTCCCCCTAAAGCGTTGTCGTACCCTCCCCTGGACCCTAAACCGTCCCCGTCCCCTAACCCTAACCCTAGCCCGAACCCTAACCCTAACCCTTCACCGAAGCCTGACACTCACACATCCCCTAATCCTAAGCCGTACGCTAACACTGTCCCGCGCCCGCACACGTACGCTCCCCCTAAAGCGTTGTCGTACCCTCCCCTGGACCCTAAACCGTCCCCGTCCCCTAACCCTAACCCTAGCCCGAACCCTAACCCTAACCCTTCCCCGAAGCCTGACCCTCACCCGTCCCCTAATCCTAAGCCGTACGCTAACACTAACCCGCGGCCTCACATGTACGCTCCCCCTAAAGCGTTGTCGTACCCTCCCCTGGACCCTAAACCGTCCCCGTCCCCTAACCCTAACCCTAGCCCGAGCCCTAACCCTAAACCTTCCCTGAAGCCTGACCCTCACCCGTCCCCTAATCCTAACCCGTACGCTAACACTAACCCGCGCCCTCACACGTACGCTCCCCCTAAAGCATTGTCGGACCCTCCCCTGTACCCTAAACCGTCCCCGTCCCCTAACCCTAACCCTAGCCCGAGCCCTAACCCTAAACCTTCCCGAAGCCTGACCCTCACCCGTCCCCTAATCCTAACCCGTACGCTAACACTAACCCGCGCCCTCACACGTACGCTCCCCCTAAAGCGTTGTCGTACCCTCCCCTGGACCCTAAACCGTCCCCGTCCCCTAACCCTAACCCTAGCCCGAACCCTAACCCTAAGCCTTCCCCGAAGCCTGACACTCACCCGTTCCCTAATCCTAAGCCGTTCGCTAACACTAACGCACGCCCTCACACGTACGCTCCCCCTAAAGCGTTGTCTTACCCTCCCCTGGACCCTAAACCGTCCCAGTTCCCTAACCCTAACCCTAGCCCGAACCCTAACCGTAACTCTTCCCCGAAGCCTGACCCTCACCCGTCCCCTAATCCTAACCCGTACGCTAACACTAACCCGCGCCCTCACACGTACGCTCCCCCTAAATCGTTGTCGTACCCTCCCCTGGACCCTAAACCGTCCCCGTCCCCTAACCCTAACCCTAGCCCGAACCCTAACCCTAACCCTTCCCCGAAGCCTGACCCTCACCCGTCCCCTAATCCTAAGCCGTACGCTAACACTAACCCACGCCCTCACACGTACGCTTCCCCTAAAGCGTTGTCGTACACTCCCCTGGACCCTAAACTGTCCCCGTCCCCTAACCCTAACCCTAGCCCGAACCCTAACCCTAAACTTTCCCTGAAGCCTGACCCTCACCCGTCCCCTAATCCTCAACCGTACGCTAACACTAACCCGCGCCCTCACGTGTACGCTCCCCCTAAAGCGTTGTCGTACCCTCCCCTGGACCCTAAACCGTCCCCGTCCCCTAACCCTAACCCTAGCCCGAGCCCTAACCCTAAACCTTCCCTGAAGCCTGACCCTCACCCGTCCCCTAATCCTAACCCGTACGCTAACACTAACCCGCTCCCTCACACGTACGCTCCCCCTAAAGCATTGTCGTACCCTCCCCTGGACCCTAAACCGTCCCCGTCCCCTAACCCTAACCCTAGCCCGAACCCTAACCCTAAGCCTTCCCCGAAGCCTGACACTCACCCGTCCCCTAATCCCAAGCCGTTCGCTAACACTAACCCACGCCCTCACACGTACGCTCCCCCTAAAGCGTTGTCTTACCCTCCCCTGGACCCTAAACCGTCCCCGTTCCCTAACCCTAACCCTAGACCGAACCCTAACCCTAAACCTTCCCCGAAGCCTGACCCTCACCCGTCCCCTAATCCTAAGCCGTACGCTAACACTAACCCGCGCCCTCACGCGTACGCTCCCCCTAAAGCGTTGTCGTACCGTCCCCTGGACCCTAAACCGTCCCCGTCCCCTAACCCTAGCCCGAACCCTAACCCTAACTCTTCCTCGAAGCCTGACCCTCACCCGTCCCATAATCCTAACCCGTACGCTAACACTAACCCGTGCCATCACACGTACGCTCCCCCTAAAGCGTTGTCGTACCCTCCCCTGGACCCTAAACCGTCCCCGTCCCCTAACCCTAACCCTATCCCGAACCCTAACCCTAACGCTTCCCCGAAGCCTGACCCTCACCCGTCCCCTAATCCTAACCCGTACGCTAACACTAAACCGCGCCCTCACACGTACGCTCCCCCTAAAGCGTTGTCGTACCCTCCCATGGACCCTAAACTGTCCCCGTACCCTAACGCTAACCCTAGCCCGAACCCTAACCCTAACCCTTCCCCGAAGCCTGACCCTCACGCGTCCCCTAATCCTAAGCCGTACGCTAACACTAACCCGCGCCCTCACACGTACGCTCCCCCTAAATCGTTGTCGTACCCTCCCCTGGACCCTAAACCGTCCCCGTCTCCTAACCCTAACCCTAGCCCGAACCCTAACCCTAACCCTTCCCCGAAGCCTGACACTCACCCGTCACATAATCCTAAGCCGTACGCTAACACTAACCCGCGCCCTCACACGTACGCTCCCCCTAAAGCGTTGTCGTACCCTCCCCTGGACCCTAAACCATCCCCGTCCCCTAACCCTAACCCTAGCCCGAACCCTAACCCTAACCCTTCACCGAAGCCTGACACTCACCCATCCCCTAATCCTAAGCCGTACGCTAACACTATCCCGCGCCCTCACACGTACGCTCCCCCTAAAGCGTTGTCGTACCCTCCCCTGGACCCTAAACCGTCCCCGTCCCCTAACCCTAACCCTAGCCCGAACCCTAACCCTAAGCCTTTCCCGAAGCCTGACACTCACCCGTCCACTAATCCTAAGCCGTTCGCTAACACTAACCCACGCCCTCACACGTACGCTCCCCCTAAAGCGTTGTCTTACCCTCCCCTGGACCCTAAACCATCCCCGTTCCCTAACCCTAACCCTAGACCGAACCCTAACCCTAATCCTTCCCCGAAGCCTGACCCTCACCCGTCCCCTAATCCTAAGCCGTACGCTAACACTAACCCGCGCCCTCACGCGTACGCTCCCCCTAAAGCGTTGTCGTACCCTACCCTGGACCCTAAACCATCCCCGTCCCCTAACCCTAACCCTAGCCCGAACCCTAACCCTAACTCTTCCCCGAAGCCTGACCCTCACCCGTCCCCTAATCCTAACCCGTACGCTAACACTAACCCGCGCCCTCACACGTACGCTCCCCCT
The DNA here is from genome assembly GCF_963455315.2 of Globicephala melas. NCBI lineage: Eukaryota > Metazoa > Chordata > Mammalia > Artiodactyla > Delphinidae > Globicephala > Globicephala melas. Next base: position 3,814,608 of record NW_027207210.1, read on the forward strand.
AAATCGTTGTCGTACCCTCCCCTGGACCCTAAACCGTCCCCGTCCCCTAACCCTAACCCTAGCCCGAACCCTAACCCTAACCCTTCCCCGAAGCCTGACCCTCACCCGTCCCCTAATCCTAAGCCGTACGCTAACACTAACCCACGCCCTCACACGTACGCTTCCCCTAAAGCGTTGTCGTACACTCCCCAGGACCCTAAACTGTCCCCGTCCCCTAACCCTAACCCTAGCCCGAACCCTAACCCTAAACTTTCCCTGAAGCCTGACCCTCACCCGTCCCATAATCCTCAACCGTACGCTAACACTAACCCGCGCCCTCACGTGTACGCTCCCCCTAAAGCGTTGTCGTACCCTCCCCTGGACCCTAAACCGTCCCCGTCCCCTAACCCTAACCCTAGCCCGAGCCCTAACCCTAAACCTTCCCGAAGCCTGACCCTCACCCGTCCCCTAATCCTAACCCGTACGCTAACACTAACCCGCGCCCTCACACGTACGCTCCCCCTAAAGCGTTGTCGTACCCTCCCCTGGACCCTAAACCGTCCCCGTCCCCTAACCCTAACCCTAGCCCGAACCCTAACCCTAAGCCTTCCCCGAAGCCTGACACTCACCCGTTCCCTAATCCTAAGCCGTTCGCTAACACTAACGCACGCCCTCACACGTACGCTCCCCCTAAAGCGTTGTCTTACCCTCCCCTGGACCCTAAACCGTCCCAGTTCCCTAACCCTAACCCTAGACCGAACCCTAACCCTAAACCTTCCCCGAAGCCTGACCCTCACCCGTCCCCTAATCCTCACCCGTACGCTAACACTAACCCGCGCCCTCATGCCTACGCTCCCCCTAAAGCGTTGTCGTACCGTCCCCTGGACCCTAAACCGTCCCCGTCCCCTAACCCTAACCCTAGCCTGAACCCTAACCCTAACTCTTCCTCGAAGCCTGACCCTCACCCGTCCCATAATCCTAACCCGTACGCTAACACTAACCCGTGCCATCAAACGTACGCTCCCCCTAAAGCGTTGTCGTACCCTCCCCTGGACCCTAAACCGTCCCCGTCCCCTAACCCTAACTCTAGCCCGAACCCTAACCCTAACCCTTCCCCGAAGCCTGACCCTCACCCGTCCCCTAATCCTAACCCGTACGCTAACACTAACCCGCGCCCTCACACGTACGCTCCCCCTAAAGCGTTGTCGTACCCTCCCCTGGACCCTAAACCGTCCCCGTCCCCTAACCCTAACCCTAGCCCGAACCCTAACCCTAACCCTTCCCCGAAGCCTGACCCTCACCCGTTCCCTAATACTAACCCGTACGCTAACACTAACCCGCGCCCTCACACGTACGCTCCCCCTAAAGCGTTGTCGTACCCTCCCCTGGACCCTAAACTGTCCCCGTACCCTAACGCTAACCCTAGCGCGAACACTAACCCTAACCCTTCCCCGAAGCCTGACCCTCACGCGTCCCCTAATCCTAAGCCGTACGCTAACACTAACCCGCGCCCTCACACGTACGCTCCCCCTAAAGCGTTGTCGTACCATCCCCTGGACCCTAAACCGTCCCCGTCCCCTAACCCTAACCCTAGCCCGAACCCTAACCCTAACCCTTCCCCGAAGCCTGACCCTCACCCGTCCCCTAATCCTCACCAGTACGCTAACACTAACCCGCGCCCTCACACGTACGCTCCCCCTAAAGCGTTGTCGTACCCTCCCTTGGACCCTAAACCGTCCCCGTCCCCTAACCCTAACCCTAGCCCGAACCCTAACCCTATCCCTTCCCCGAAGCCTGACCCTCACCCGTCCCCTAATCCTAAGCCGTACGCTAACACTAACCCACGCCCTCACACGTACGCTTCCCCTAAAGCGTTGTCGTACACTCCCCAGGACCCTAAACTGTCCCCGTCCCCTAACCCTAACCCTAGCCCGAACCCTAACCCTAAACTTTCCCTGAAGCCTGACCCTCACCCGTCCCCTAATCCTCAACCGTACGCTAACACTAACCCGCGCCCTCACGTGTACGCTCCCCCTAAAGCGTTGTCGTACCCTCCCCTGGACCCTAAACCGTCCCCGTCCCCTAACCCTAACCCTAGCCCGAGCCCTAACCCTAAACCTTCCCGAAGCCTGACCCTCACCCGTCCCCTAATCCTAACCCGTACGCTAACACTAACCCGCGCCCTCACACGTACGCTCCCCCTAAAGCGTTGTCGTACCCTCCCCTGGACCCTAAACCGTCCCCGTCCCCTAACCCTAACCCTAGCCCGAACCCTAACCCTAACTCTTCCTCGAAGCCTGACCCTCACCCGTCCCATAATCCTAACCCGTACGCTAACACTAACCCGTGCCATCAAACGTACGCTCCCCCTAAAGCGTTGTCGTACCCTCCCCTGTACCCTAAACCGTCCCCGTCCCCTAACCCTAACTCTAGCCCGAACCCTAACCCTAACCCTTCCCCGAAGCCTGACCCTCACCCGTCCCCTAATCCTAACCCGTACGCTAACACTAACCCGCGCCCTCACACGTACGCTCCCCCTAAAGCGTTGTCGTACCCTCCCCTGGACCCTAAACCGTCCCCGTCCCCTAACCCTAACCCTAGCCCGAACCCTAACCCTAACCCTTCCCCGAAGCCTGACCCTCACCCGTTCCCTAATACTAACCCGTACGCTAACACTAACCCGCGCCCTCACACGTACGCTCCCCCTAAAGCGTTGTCGTACCCTCCCCTGGACCCTAAACTGTCCCCGTACCCTAACGCTAACCCTAGCGTAAACACTAACCCTAACCCTTCCCCGAAGCCTGACCCTCACGCGTCCCCTAATCCTAAGCCGTACGCTAACACTAACCCGCGCCCTCACACGTACGCTCCCCCTAAAGCGTTGTCGTACCCTCCCCTGGACCCTAAACCGTCCCCGTCTCCTAACCCTAACCCTAGCCCGAACCCTAACCCTAACCCTTCCCCGAAGCCTGACACTCACCCGTCACCTAATCCTAAGCCGTACGCTAACACTAACCCGCGCCCTCACACGTACGCTCCCCCTAAAGCGTTGTCGTACCATCCCCTGGACCCTAAACCGTCCCCGTCCCCTAACCCTAACCCTAGCCCGAACCCTAACCCTAACCCTTCACCGAAGCCTGACACTCACCCATCCCCTAATCCTAAGCCGTACGCTAACACTATCCCGCGCCCTCACACGTACGCTCCCCCTAAAGCGTTGTCGTACCCTCCCCTGGACCCTAAACCGTCCCCGTCCCCTAACCCTAACCCTAGCCCGAACCCTAACCCTAACCCTTCCCCGAAGCCTGACCCTCACCCGTCCCCTAATCCTAACCCGTACGCTAACACTAACCCGCGCCCTCACATGTACGCTCCCCCTAAAGCGTTGTGTACCCTCCCCTGGACCCTAAACCGTCCCCGTCCCCTAACCCTAACCCTAGCCCGAACCCTAACCCTAACCCTTCCCTGAAGCCTGACCCTCACCCGTCCCCTAATCCTAAGCCGAACGCTAACACTAACCCACGCCCTCACACGTACGCTCCCCCTAAAGCGTTGTCGTACCCTCCCCTGGACCCTAAACCGTCCCCGTCCCCTAACCCTAACCCTAGCCCGAACTCTAACCCTAACCCTTCCCGGAAGCCTGACCCTCACCCATCCCCTAATCCTAACCCGTACGCTAACACTAACCCGCGCCCTCACACGTACGCTCCCCCTAAAGCGTTGTCGTACCCTCCTCTGGACCCTAAACCATCCCCGTCCCCTAAACCTTACCCTAGCCGAACCCTAACCCTAACCCTTCCCCGAAGCCTGACCCTCACCCGTCCCCTAATCCTCACCAGTACGCTAACACTAACCCGTGCCCTCACACGTACGCTCCCCCTAAAGCGTTGTCGTACCCTCCCTTGGACCCTAAACCGTCCCCGTCCCCTAACCCTAACCCTAGCCCGAACCCTAACCCTAACCCTTCCCCGAAGCCTGACTCTCACACGTCCCCTAATCCTAAGCCGTACGCTAACACTAACCCGCGCCCTCACACGTACGCTACCCCTAAAGCGTTGTCGTACCCTCCCCTGGACCCTAAACAGTCCCCGTCCCCTAACGCTAACCCTAGCCCGAACCCTAACCCTAAAACTTCCCCAAAGCCTGACCCTCACCTGTCCCCTAATCCTAAGCCGTACGCTAACACTAACCCGCGCCCTCACTCGTGCGCTCCCCCTAAAGCATTGTCGTACCCTCACCTGGACCCTAAACCGTCCCCGTCCCCTAACCCTAGCCCGAACCCTAACCCTAAACCTTCCCCGAAGCCTGACCCTCACCTGTCCCCTAATCCTAACCTGTACACTAACACTAACCCGTGCCCTCACGCGTTCGCTCCCCCTAAAGCGTTGTCGTACCCTCCCCTGGACCCTTAACAGTCCCCGTCCCCTAACCCTAACCCTAGCCCGAACCCTAACCCTAACGCTTCCCCGAAGCCTGACCCTCACCAGTCCCCTAATCCTAACCCGTACGCTAACACTAAACCGCGCCCTCACACGTACGCTCCCCCTAAAGCGTTGTCGTACCCTCCCCTGGACCCTAAACTGTCCCCGTCCCCTAACGCTAACCCTAGCCCGAACCCTAACCCAAACCCTTCCCCGAAGCCTGACCCTCACCCGTCCCCTAATCCTAAGCCGTACGCTAACACTAACCCGCGCCCTCACACGTACGCTCCCCCTAAAGCGTTGTCGTACCCTCCCCTGGACCCTAAACTGTCCCCGTCTCCTAACCCTAACCCTAGACCGAACCCTAACCCTAACCCTTCCCCGAAGCCTGACACTCACCCGTCACCTAATCCTAAGCCGTACGCTAACACTAACCCACGCCCTCACACGTACGCTCCCCCTAAAGCGTTGTCGTACCCTCCCCTGGACCCTAAACCGTCCCCGTCCCCTAACCCTAACCCTAGCCCGAACCCTAACCCTAACCCTTCCCCGAAGCCTGACACTCACCCATCCCCTAATCCTAAGCCGTACGCTAACACTATCCCGCGCCCTCACACGTACGCTCCCCCTAAAGCGTTGTCGTACCCTCCCCTGGACCCTAAACCGTCCCCGTCTCCTAACCCTAACCCTAGCCCGAACCCTAACCCTAACCCTTCCCGAAGCCTGACCCTCACCCGTCACCTAATCCTAACCCGTACGCTAACACTAACCCGCGCCCTCACATGTACGCTCCCCCTAAAGCTTTGTGTACCCTCCCCTGGACCCTAAACCGTCCCCGTCCCCTAACCCTAACCCTAGCCCGAACCCTAACCCTAACCCTTCCCCGAAGCCTGACCCTCACCCGTCCCCTAATCCTCACCCGTACGCTAACACTAACCCACGCCCTCACAGGTACGCTCCCCCTAAAGCGTTGTCGTACCCTCCCCTGGACACTAAACCGTCTCCGTCCCCTAACCCTAACCCTAGCCCGAACCCTAACCCTAACCCTTCCCCGAAGCCTGACCCTCACCCGTCCCCTAATCCTCACCCGTACGCTAACACTAACCCGCGCCCTCACACGTACGCTCCCCCTAAAACGTTGTCGTACCCTCCCCTGGACCCTAAACCGTCCCCGTCCCCTAACCCTAACCCTAGCCCGAACCTTATCCCTAACCCTTCCCCGAAGCCTGACTCTCACCCGTCCCCTAATCCTCACCCGTACGCTAACACTAACCCGTGCCCTCACACGTACGCTCCCCCTAAAGCGTTGTCGTACCCTCCCCTGGACCCTAAACCGTCCCCGTCCCATAACCCTAACCCTAGCCCGAACCCTAACCCTAATCCTTCCCCGAAGCCTGATCCTCTCCCGTACCCTAATCCTAACCCGTACGCTAACACTAACCCGCGCCCTCATGCGTACGCTCTCCCTAAAGCATTGTCGTACCCTCCCCTGGACCATAAACAGTCCCCGTCCCCTAACCATAACCCTAGCCCGAACCCTAGCTCTAACCCTTCCCCGAAGCCTGACCCTCACCCGTCCCATAATCCTAACCCGAACGCTAACACTATCCCGCGCACTCACACGTACGCTCTCCCTAAAGCGTTGTCGTACCCTCCCCTGGACCCTAAACCGTCCCCGTCCCCTAACTCTAACCCTAGCCCGAACCCTAACCCTAACCCTTCCCCGAAGCCTGACCCTCACCCGTCCCCTAATCCTAACACGTACGCTAACACTATCCCGCGCCCTCACACGTACGCTCCCCCTAAAACGTTGTCATAGCCTCCCCTGGACCCTAAACCCTCCCCGTCCCCTAACCCTAACCCTAGCCCGAACCCTAACCCTAAGCCTTCCCCGAAGCCTGACACTCACCCGTCCCCTAATCCTAAGCCGTTCGCTAACACTAACCCACGCCCTCACACGTACGCTCCCCCTAAAGCGTTGTCTTACCCTCCCCTGGACCCTAAACCGTCCCCGTTCCCTAACCCTAACCCTAGACCGAACCCTAACCCTAAACCTTCCCCGAAGCCTGACCCTCACCCGTCCCCTAATCCTAAACCGTACGCTAACACTAACCCGCGCCCTCACGTGTACGCTCCCCCTAAAGCGTTGTCGTACCGTCCCCTGGACCCTAAACCGTCCCCGTCCCCTAACCCTAACCCTAGCCTGAACCCTAACCCTAACAGTTCCTCGAAGCCTGACCCTCACCCGTCCCATAATCCTAACCCGTACGCTAACACTAACCCGCGCCCTCACACGTACGCTCCCCCTAAAGCGTTGTCGTACCCTCCCCTGGACCCTAAACCGTCCCCGTCCCCTAACCCTAACCCTAGCCCGAACCCTAACCCTAACCCTTCCCCAAAGCCTTACCCTCACCCGTCCCCTAATCCTAAGCCGTACGCTAACACTAACCCGCTCCCTCACACGTACGCTCCCCCTAAAGCGTTGTCGTACCCTACCCTGGACCCTAAACCGTCCCCTTCCCCTAACCCTAACCCTAGCCCGAACCCTAACCCTAAATCTTCCCCGAAGCCTGACCCTCACCCGTCCCCTAATCCTAACCCGTACGCTAACACTAACCCGCGCCCTCACACGTACGCTCCCCCTAAAGCGTTGTCGTACCCTCCCCTGGACCCTAAACCGTCCCCGTCCCCTAACCCTAACCCTAGCCCGAACCCTAACCCTAACACTTCCCCGAAGCCTGACCCTCACCCGTCCCCTAATCCTAAGCCGTACGCTAACACTAACCCATGCCCTCACACTTACGCTTCCCCTAAAGCGTTGTCGTACCCTCCCCTGGAACCTAAACCGTCCCCGTCCCCTAACCCTAACCCTAGCCCGAACCCTAACCCTAAACTTTCCCTGAAGCCTGACCCTCACCCGTCCCCTAATCCTCAACCGTAAGCTAACACTAAACCGTGCCCTCACGTGTATGCTCCCCCTAAAGCGTTGTCGTACCCTCCCATGGACCCTAAACCGTCCCCGTCCCCTAACCCTAACCCTAGCCCGAGCCCTAACCCTAAACCTTCCCTGAAGCCTGACGCTCACCCGTCCCCTAATCCTAACCCGTACGCTAGCACTAACCCGCGCCCTCACACGTACGCTCCCCCTAAAGCGTTGTCGTACCCTCCCCTGGACCCTAAACCGTCTCCGTCCCCTAACCCTAACCCTAGCCTGAACCCTAACCCTAACCCTTCCTCGAAGCCTGACCCTCACCCGTCCCATAATCCTAACCCGTACGCTAACACTAACCCGTGCCATCACACGTACGCTCCCCCTAAAGCGGTGTCGTACCCTCCCCTGGACCCTAAACCGTCCCCGTCCCCTAACTCTAACCCTAGCCCGAACCCTAACCCTAAACCTTCCCCGAAGCCTGACCCTCACCCGTCCCCTAATCCTAACCCGTACGCTAACACTAACCCGCGCCCTCATGCGTACGCTCCCCCTAAAGCATTGTCGTACCCTCCCCTGGACCATAAACAGTCCCCGTCCCCTAACCATAACCATAGCCCGAACCCTGGCTCTAACCCTTCCCCGAAGCCTGACCCTCACCCGTCCCATAATCCTAACCCGAACGCTAACACTAACCCGCGCCCTCACACGTACGCTCCCCCTAAAGCGTTGTCGTACCCTCCCCTGGACCCTAAACTGTCCCCGTACCCTAACGCTAACCCTAGCGTAAACACTAACCCTAACCCTTCCCCGAAGCCTGACCCTCACGCGTCCCCTAATCCTAAGCCGTACGCTAACACTAACCCGCGCCCTCACACGTACGCTCCCCCTAAAGCGTTGTCGTACCCTCCCCTGGACCCTAAACCGTCCCCGTCTCCTAACCCTAACCCTAGCCCGAACCCTAACCCTAACCCTTCCCCGAAGCCTGACACTCACCCGTCACCTAATCCTAAGCCGTACGCTAACACTAACCCGCGCCCTCACACGTACGCTCCCCCTAAAGCGTTGTCGTACCATCCCCTGGACCCTAAACCGTCCCCGTCCCCTAACCCTAACCCTAGCCCGAACCCTAACCCTAACCCTTCACCGAAGCCTGACACTCACCCATCCCCTAATCCTAAGCCGTACGCTAACACTATCCCGCGCCCTCACACGTACGCTCCCCCTAAAGCGTTGTCGTACCCTCCCCTGGACCCTAAACCGTCCCCGTCCCCTAACCCTAACCCTAGCCCGAACCCTAACCCTAACCCTTCCCCGAAGCCTGACCCTCACCCGTCCCCTAATCCTAACCCGTACGCTAACACTAACCCGCGCCCTCACATGTACGCTCCCCCTAAAGCGTTGTGTACCCTCCCCTGGACCCTAAACCGTCCCCGTCCCCTAACCCTAACCCTAGCCCGAACCCTAACCCTAACCCTTCCCTGAAGCCTGACCCTCACCCGTCCCCTAATCCTAAGCCGAACGCTAACACTAACCCACGCCCTCACACGTACGCTCCCCCTAAAGCGTTGTCGTACCCTCCCCTGGACCCTAAACCGTCCCCGTCCCCTAACCCTAACCCTAGCCCGAACTCTAACCCTAACCCTTCCCGGAAGCCTGACCCTCACCCATCCCCTAATCCTAACCCGTACGCTAACACTAACCCGCGCCCTCACACGTACGCTCCCCCTAAAGCGTTGTCGTACCCTCCTCTGGACCCTAAACCATCCCCGTCCCCTAAACCTTACCCTAGCCGAACCCTAACCCTAACCCTTCCCCGAAGCCTGACCCTCACCCGTCCCCTAATCCTCACCAGTACGCTAACACTAACCCGTGCCCTCACACGTACGCTCCCCCTAAAGCGTTGTCGTACCCTCCCTTGGACCCTAAACCGTCCCCGTCCCCTAACCCTAACCCTAGCCCGAACCCTAACCCTAACCCTTCCCCGAAGCCTGACTCTCACACGTCCCCTAATCCTAAGCCGTACGCTAACACTAACCCGCGCCCTCACACGTACGCTACCCCTAAAGCGTTGTCGTACCCTCCCCTGGACCCTAAACAGTCCCCGTCCCCTAACGCTAACCCTAGCCCGAACCCTAACCCTAAAACTTCCCCAAAGCCTGACCCTCACCTGTCCCCTAATCCTAAGCCGTACGCTAACACTAACCCGCGCCCTCACTCGTGCGCTCCCCCTAAAGCATTGTCGTACCCTCACCTGGACCCTAAACCGTCCCCGTCCCCTAACCCTAGCCCGAACCCTAACCCTAAACCTTCCCCGAAGCCTGACCCTCACCTGTCCCCTAATCCTAACCTGTACACTAACACTAACCCGTGCCCTCACGCGTTCGCTCCCCCTAAAGCGTTGTCGTACCCTCCCCTGGACCCTTAACAGTCCCCGTCCCCTAACCCTAACCCTAGCCCGAACCCTAACCCTAACGCTTCCCCGAAGCCTGACCCTCACCAGTCCCCTAATCCTAACCCGTACGCTAACACTAAACCGCGCCCTCACACGTACGCTCCCCCTAAAGCGTTGTCGTACCCTCCCCTGGACCCTAAACTGTCCCCGTCCCCTAACGCTAACCCTAGCCCGAACCCTAACCCAAACCCTTCCCCGAAGCCTGACCCTCACCCGTCCCCTAATCCTAAGCCGTACGCTAACACTAACCCGCGCCCTCACACGTACGCTCCCCCTAAAGCGTTGTCGTACCCTCCCCTGGACCCTAAACTGTCCCCGTCTCCTAACCCTAACCCTAGACCGAACCCTAACCCTAACCCTTCCCCGAAGCCTGACACTCACCCGTCACCTAATCCTAAGCCGTACGCTAACACTAACCCACGCCCTCACACGTACGCTCCCCCTAAAGCGTTGTCGTACCCTCCCCTGGACCCTAAACCGTCCCCGTCCCCTAACCCTAACCCTAGCCCGAACCCTAACCCTAACCCTTCCCCGAAGCCTGACACTCACCCATCCCCTAATCCTAAGCCGTACGCTAACACTATCCCGCGCCCTCACACGTACGCTCCCCCTAAAGCGTTGTCGTACCCTCCCCTGGACCCTAAACCGTCCCCGTCTCCTAACCCTAACCCTAGCCCGAACCCTAACCCTAACCCTTCCCGAAGCCTGACCCTCACCCGTCACCTAATCCTAACCCGTACGCTAACACTAACCCGCGCCCTCACATGTACGCTCCCCCTAAAGCGTTGTGTACCCTCCCCTGGACCCTAAACCGTCCCCGTCCCCTAACCCTAACCCTAGCCCGAACCCTAACCCTAACCCTTCCCCGAAGCCTGACCCTCACCCGTCCCCTAATCCTCACCCGTACGCTAACACTAACCCACGCCCTCACAGGTACGCTCCCCCTAAAGCGTTGTCGTACCCTCCCCTGGACACTAAACCGTCTCCGTCCCCTAACCCTAACCCTAGCCCGAACCCTAACCCTAACCCTTCCCCGAAGCCTGACCCTCACCCGTCCCCTAATCCTCACCCGTACGCTAACACTAACCCGCGCCCTCACACGTACGCTCCCCCTAAAACGTTGTCGTACCCTCCCCTGGACCCTAAACCGTCCCCGTCCCCTAACCCTAACCCTAGCCCGAACCTTATCCCTAACCCTTCCCCGAAGCCTGACTCTCACCCGTCCCCTAATCCTCACCCGTACGCTAACACTAACCCGTGCCCTCACACGTACGCTCCCCCTAAAGCGTTGTCGTACCCTCCCCTGGACCCTAAACCGTCCCCGTCCCATAACCCTAACCCTAGCCCGAACCCTAACCCTAATCCTTCCCCGAAGCCTGATCCTCTCCCGTACCCTAATCCTAACCCGTACGCTAACACTAACCCGCGCCCTCATGCGTACGCTCTCCCTAAAGCATTGTCGTACCCTCCCCTGGACCATAAACAGTCCCCGTCCCCTAACCATAACCCTAGCCCGAACCCTAGCTCTAACCCTTCCCCGAAGCCTGACCCTCACCCGTCCCATAATCCTAACCCGAACGCTAACACTATCCCGCGCACTCACACGTACGCTCTCCCTAAAGCGTTGTCGTACCCTCCCCTGGACCCTAAACCGTCCCCGTCCCCTAACTCTAACCCTAGCCCGAACCCTAACCCTAACCCTTCCCCGAAGCCTGACCCTCACCCGTCCCCTAATCCTAACACGTACGCTAACACTATCCCGCGCCCTCACACGTACGCTCCCCCTAAAACGTTGTCATAGCCTCCCCTGGACCCTAAACCCTCCCCGTCCCCTAACCCTAACCCTAGCCCGAACCCTAACCCTAAGCCTTCCCCGAAGCCTGACACTCACCCGTCCCCTAATCCTAAGCCGTTCGCTAACACTAACCCACGCCCTCACACGTACGCTCCCCCTAAAGCGTTGTCTTACCCTCCCCTGGACCCTAAACCGTCCCCGTTCCCTAACCCTAACCCTAGACCGAACCCTAACCCTAAACCTTCCCCGAAGCCTGACCCTCACCCGTCCCCTAATCCTAAACCGTACGCTAACACTAACCCGCGCCCTCACGTGTACGCTCCCCCTAAAGCGTTGTCGTACCGTCCCCTGGACCCTAAACCGTCCCCGTCCCCTAACCCTAACCCTAGCCTGAACCCTAACCCTAACAGTTCCTCGAAGCCTGACCCTCACCCGTCCCATAATCCTAACCCGTACGCTAACACTAACCCGCGCCCTCACACGTACGCTCCCCCTAAAGCGTTGTCGTACCCTCCCCTGGACCCTAAACCGTCCCCGTCCCCTAACCCTAACCCTAGCCCGAACCCTAACCCTAACCCTTCCCCAAAGCCTTACCCTCACCCGTCCCCTAATCCTAAGCCGTACGCTAACACTAACCCGCTCCTTCACACGTACGCTCCCCCTAAAGCGTTGTCGTACCCTACCCTGGACCCTAAACCGTCCCCTTCCCCTAACCCTAACCCTAGCCCGAACCCTAACCCTAAATCTTCCCCGAAGCCTGACCCTCACCCGTCCCCTAATCCTAACCCGTACGCTAACACTAACCCGCGCCCTCACACGTACGCTCCCCCTAAAGCGTTGTCGTACCCTCCCCTGGACCCTAAACCGTCCCCGTCCCCTAACCCTAACCCTAGCCCGAACCCTAACCCTAACACTTCCCCGAAGCCTGACCCTCACCCGTCCCCTAATCCTAAGCCGTACGCTAACACTAACCCATGCCCTCACACTTACGCTTCCCCTAAAGCGTTGTCGTACCCTCCCCTGGAACCTAAACCGTCCCCGTCCCCTAACCCTAACCCTAGCCCGAACCCTAACCCTAAACTTTCCCTGAAGCCTGACCCTCACCCGTCCCCTAATCCTCAACCGTAAGCTAACACTAAACCGTGCCCTCACGTGTATGCTCCCCCTAAAGCGTTGTCGTACCCTCCCATGGACCCTAAACCGTCCCCGTCCCCTAACCCTAACCCTAGCCCGAGCCCTAACCCTAAACCTTCCCTGAAGCCTGACGCTCACCCGTCCCCTAATCCTAACCCGTACGCTAGCACTAACCCGCGCCCTCACACGTACGCTCCCCCTAAAGCGTTGTCGTACCCTCCCCTGGACCCTAAACCGTCTCCGTCCCCTAACCCTAACCCTAGCCTGAACCCTAACCCTAACCCTTCCTCGAAGCCTGACCCTCACCCGTCCCATAATCCTAACCCGTACGCTAACACTAACCCGTGCCATCACACGTACGCTCCCCCTAAAGCGGTGTCGTACCCTCCCCTGGACCCTAAACCGTCCCCGTCCCCTAACTCTAACCCTAGCCCGAACCCTAACCCTAAACCTTCCCCGAAGCCTGACCCTCACCCGTCCCCTAATCCTAACCCGTACGCTAACACTAACCCGCGCCCTCATGCGTACGCTCCCCCTAAAGCATTGTCGTACCCTCCCCTGGACCATAAACAGTCCCCGTCCCCTAACCATAACCATAGCCCGAACCCTAGCTCTAACCCTTCCCCGAAGCCTGACCCTCACCCGTCCCATAATCCTAACCCGAACGCTAACACTATCCCGCGCACTCACACGTACGCTCTCCCTAAAGCGTTGGCGTACCCTCACCTGGACCCTAAACCGTCCCCGTCCCCTAACCCTAACACTAGCCCGAACCCTAACCCTAACCCTTCCCTGAAGCCTGACCCTCACCCGTCCCCTAATCCTAAGGCGAACGCTAACACTAACCCACGCCCTCACACGTACGCTCCCCCTAAAGTGTTGTCGTACCCTCCCCTGGACCCTAAACCGTCCCCGTCCCCTAACCCTAACCCTAGCCCGAACCCTAACCCTAACCCTTCCCCGAAGCCTGACCCTCACCCGTCCCCTAATCCTAACCCGTACGCTAACACTAACCCGCGCCCTCACACGTACGCTCCCCCTAAAGCGTTGTCGTACCCTCCTCTGGACCCTAAACCGTCCCCGTCCCCTAACCCTAACCCTAGCCCGAACCCTAACCCTAACCCTTCCCCGAAGCCTTACCCTCACCCGTCCCCTAATCCTAACCCGTACGCTAACACTAACCCGTGCCATCACACGTACGCTCCCCCTAAAGCGGTGTCGTACCCTCCCCTGGACCCTAAACCGTCCCCGTCCCCTAACCCTAACCCTAGCCCGAACCCTAACCCTAACCCTTCCCCGAAGCCTGACCCTCACCCGTCCCCTAATCCTCACCCGTACGCTAACACTAACCCGCGCCCTCACACGTACGCTCCCCCTAAAACGTTGTCGTACCCTCCCCTGGACCGTAAACCGTCCCCGTCCCCTAACCCTAACCCTAGCCCGAACCCTATCCCTAACCCTTCCCCGAAGCCTGACCCTCACCCGTCCCCTAATCCTAAGCCGTACGCTAAGACTAACCCGCGCCCTCATGCGTACGCTCCCCCTAAAGCATTGTCGTACCCTCCCCTGGACCATAAACCGTCCCCGTCCCCTAACCATAACCCTAGCCCGAACCCTAGCTCTAACCCTTCCCCGAAGCCTGACCCTCACCCGTCCCATAATCCTAACCCGATCGCTAACACTATCCCGCGCACTCACACGTACGCTCTCCCTAAAGCGTTGGCGTACCCTCACCTGGACCCTAAACCGTCCCCGTCCCCTAACCCTAACACTAGCCCGAACCCTAACCCTAACACTTCCCTGAAGCCTGACCCTCACACGTCTCCTAATCCTAAGGCGAACGCTAACACTAACCCACGCCCTCACCCGTACGCTCCCCCTAAAGTGTTGTCGTACCCTCCCCTGGACCCTAAACCGTCCCCGTCCCCTAACCCTAACCCTAGCCCGAACCCTAACCCTAACCTTTCCCCGAAGCCTGACCCTCACCCTTCCCCTAATCCTAAGCCGTACGCTAACACTAACCCGTGCCCTCACGCGTACGCTCCCCCTAAAGCGTTGTCGTACCCTTCCCTAGACCCTAAACCGTCCCCGTCCCCTAACCCTAACCCTAGCCCGAACCCTAACCCTAACCCTTCCCCGAAGCCTGACCCTCACACGTCCCCTAATCCTAACCCGTACGCTAACACTATCCCGCGCCCTCACACGTACGCTCCCCCTCAAGCGTTGTCGTACCCTCCCCTGGACCCTAAACCGTCCCCGTCCCCTAACCCTAACCCTAGCCCGAACCCTAACCCTAACCCTTGCCCGAAGCCTGACCCTCACCCGTCCCCTAATCCTAACCCGTACGCTAACACTAACCCATGCCCTCACACGTACGCTTCCCCTAAAGCGTTGTCGTACCCTCCCCTGGACCCTAAACCGTCCCCGTCCCCTAACCCTAACCCTAGCCCGAACCCTAACCCTAAACTTTCCCTGAAGCCTGACCCTCACCCGTCCCCTAATCCTCAACCGTACGCTAACACTAAACCGCGCCCTCACGTGTACGCTCCCCCTAAAGCGTTGTCGTACCCTCCCCTGGACCCTAAACCGTCCCCGTCCCCTATCCCTAACCCTAGCCCGAGCCCTAACCCTAAAACTTCCCTGAAGCCTGAGCCTCACCCGTCCCCTAATCCTAACCCGTACGCTAACACTAACCCGCGCCCTGACACGTACGCTCCCCCTTAAGTATTGTCGTACCCTCCCCTGGACCCTAAACCGTCCCCGTCCCCTAACCCTAACCCTAGCCCGAACCCTAACCCTAACCCTTCCCCGAAGCCTGACACTCACCCGTCCCCTAATCCTAACCCGTACGCTAACACTAACCCGCGCCCTCACACGTACGCTCCCCCTAAAGCGTTGTCGTACCCTCCCCTGGACCCTAAACCGTCCCCGTCCCCTAAACCTTACCCTAGCCCGAACCCTAACCCTAACCCTTCCCCGAAGCCTGACCCTCACCCGTCCCCTAATCCTCACCCGTACGCTAACACTAACCTGCGCCCTCACACGTACGCTCCCCCTAAAGCGTTGTCGTACCCTCCCTTGGACCCTAAACCGTCCCCGTCCCCTAACCCTAACCCTAGCCCGAACCCTAACCCTAACCCTTCCCCGAAGCCTGACTCTCACACGTCCCCTAATCCTAAACCGTACGCTAACACTAACCCGCGCCCTCACACGTACGCTCCCCCTAAAGCGTTGTCGTACCCTCCCCTGGACCCTAAACTGTCCCCGTCCCCTAACGCTAACCCTAGCCCGAACCCTAACCCTAAAACTTCCCCGAAGCCTGACCCTCACCTGTCCCCTAATCCTAAGCCGTACGCTAACACTAACCCGCGCCCTCACTCGTACGCTCCCCCTAAAGCGTTGTCGTAGCCTCACCTGGACCCTAAACCGTCCCCGTCCCCTAACCCTAACCCTAGCCCGAACCCTAACCCTAAGCCTTCCCCGAAGCCTGACACTCACCCGTCCCCTAATCCTAAGCCGTTCGCTAACACTAACCCACGCCCTCACACGTACGCTCCCCCTAAAGCGTTGTCGTACCCTCCCCTGGACCCTAAACCGTCCCCGTTCCCTAACCCTAACCCTAGACCGAACCCTAACCCTAAAACTTCCCCGATGCCTGACCCTCACCCGTCCCCTAATCCTAAGCCTTACGCTAACACTAACCCGCGCCCTCATGCGTACGCTCCCCCTAAAGCGTTGTCGTACCGTCCCCTGGACCCTAAACCGTCCCCGTCCCCTAACCCTAACCCTAGCCTGAACCCTAACCCTAACCCTTCCCCGAAGCCTGACGCTCACCCGTCCCATAATCCTAACCCGTACGCTAACACTAACCCGTGCCATCACACGTACGCTCCCCCTAAAGCGGTGTCGTACCCTCCCCTGGACCCTAAACCGTCCCCGTCCCCTAACCCTAACCCTAGCCCGAACCCTAACCCTAACCCTTCCCCGAAGCGTGACTCTCACCCGTGCCCTAATGCTCACCCGTACGCTAACACTAACCCGCGCCCTCACACGTACGCTCCCCCTAAAACGTTGTCGTACCCTCCCCTGGACCCTAAACCGTCCCCGTCCCCTAACCCTAACCCTAGCCCGAACCCTATCCCTAACCCTTCCCCGAAGCCTGACCCTCACCCGTCCCCTAATCCTCACCCGTACGCTAACACTAACCCGTGCCCTCACACGTACGCTCCCCCTAAAGCGTTGTCGTACCCTCCCCTGGACCCTAAACCGTCCCCGTCCCCTAACCCTAACCCTAGCCCGAACCCTAACCCTAATCCTTCCCCGAAGCCTGACCCTCACCCGTACCCTAATCCTAACCCGTACGCTAACACTAACCCGCGCCCTCATGCGTACGCTCCCCCTAAAGCATTGTCGTACCCTCCCCTGGACCATAAACAGTCCCCGTCCCCTAACCATAACCCTAGCCCGAACCCTAGCTCTAACCCTTCCCCGAAGCCTGACCCTCACCCGTCCCATAATCCTAACCCGAACGCTAACACTATCCCGCGCACTCACACGTACGCTCTCCCTAAAGCGTTGGCGTACCCTCACCTGGACCCTAAACCGTCCCCGTCCCCTAACCCTAACCCTAGCCCGAACCCTAACCCTAACCCTTCCCTGAAGCCTGACCCTCACCCGTCCCCTAATCCTAAGCCGAACGCTAACACTAACCCACGCCCTCACACGTACGCTCCCCCTAAAGTGTTGTCGTACCCTCCCCTGGACCCTAAACCGTCCCCGTCCCCTAACCCTAACCCTAGCCCGAACCCTAACCCTAACCCTTCCCCGAAGCCTGACCCTCACCCGTCCCCTAATCCTAACCCGTACGCTAACACTAACCCGCGCCCTCACACGTCCGCTCCCCCTAAAGCGTTGTCGTACCCTCCTCTGGACCCTAAACCGTCCCCGTCCCCTAAACCTTACCCTAGCCCGAACCCTAACCCTAACCCTTCCCCGAAGCCTGACCCTCACCCGTCCCCTAATCCTCACCCGTACGCTAACACTAACCCGCACCCTGACACGTACGCTACCCCTAAAGCGTTGTCGTACTCTCCCTTGGACCCTAAACCGTCCCCGTCCCCTAACCCTAACCCTAGCCCGAACCCTAACCCTAACCCTTCCCCGAAGCCTGACTCTCACACGTCCCCTAATCCTAAGCCGTACGCTAACACTAACCCTCGCCCTCACACGTACGCTCCCCCTAAAGCGTTGGCGTACCCTCCCCTGGACCCTAAACCGTCCCCGTCCCCTAACGCTAACCCTAGCCCGAACCCTAACCCTAAGCCTTCCCCGAAGCCTGACACTCACCCGTTCCCTAATCCTAAGCCGTTCGCTAACACTAACGCACGCCCTCACACGTACGCTCCCCCTAAAGCGTTGTCTTACCCTCCCCTGGACCCTAAACCGTCCCAGTTCCCTAACCCTAACCCTAGCCCGAACCCTAACCGTAACTCTTCCCCGAAGCCTGACCCTCACCCGTCCCCTAATCCTAACCCGTACGCTAACACTAACCCGCGCCCTCACACGTACGCTCCCCCTAAATCGTTGTCGTACCCTCCCCTGGACCCTAAACCGTCCCCGTCCCCTAACCCTAACCCTAGCCCGAACCCTAACCCTAACCCTTCCCCGAAGCCTGACCCTCACCCGTCCCCTAATCCTAAGCCGTACGCTAACACTAACCCACGCCCTCACACGTACGCTTCCCCTAAAGCGTTGTCGTACACTCCCCTGGACCCTAAACTGTCCCCGTCCCCTAACCCTAACCCTAGCCCGAACCCTAACCCTAAACTTTCCCTGAAGCCTGACCCTCACCCGTCCCCTAATCCTCAACCGTACGCTAACACTAACCCGCGCCCTCACGTGTACGCTCCCCCTAAAGCGTTGTCGTACCCTCCCCTGGACCCTAAACCGTCCCCGTCCCCTAACCCTAACCCTAGCCCGAGCCCTAACCCTAAACCTTCCCTGAAGCCTGACCCTCACCCGTCCCCTAATCCTAACCCGTACGCTAACACTAACCCGCTCCCTCACACGTACGCTCCCCCTAAAGCATTGTCGTACCCTCCCCTGGACCCTAAACCGTCCCCGTCCCCTAACCCTAACCCTAGACCGAACCCTAACCCTAAACCTTCCCCGAAGCCTGACCCTCACCCGTCCCCTAATCCTAAGCCGTACGCTAACACTAACCCGCGCCCTCACGCGTACGCTCCCCCTAAAGCGTTGTCGTACCGTCCCCTGGACCCTAAACCGTCCCCGTCCCCTAACCCTAGCCCGAACCCTAACCCTAACTCTTCCTCGAAGCCTGACCCTCACCCGTCCCATAATCCTAACCCGTACGCTAACACTAACCCGTGCCATCACACGTACGCTCCCCCTAAAGCGTTGTCGTACCCTCCCCTGGACCCTAAACCGTCCCCGTCCCCTAACCCTAACCCTATCCCGAACCCTAACCCTAACGCTTCCCCGAAGCCTGACCCTCACCCGTCCCCTAATCCTAACCCGTACGCTAACACTAAACCGCGCCCTCACACGTACGCTCCCCCTAAAGCGTTGTCGTACCCTCCCATGGACCCTAAACTGTCCCCGTACCCTAACGCTAACCCTAGCCCGAACCCTAACCCTAACCCTTCCCCGAAGCCTGACCGTCACGCGTCCCCTAATCCTAAGCCGTACGCTAACACTAACCCCCGCCCTCACACGTACGCTCCCCCTAAATCGTTGTCGTACCCTCCCCTGGACCCTAAACCGTCCCCGTCTCCTAACCCTAACCCTAGCCCGAACCCTAACCCTAACCCTTCCCCGAAGCCTGACACTCACCCGTCACTTAATCCTAAGCCGTACGCTAACACTAACCCGCGCCCTCACACGTACGCTCCCCCTAAAGCGTTGTCGTACCCTCCCCTGGACCCTAAACCATCCCCGTCCCCTAACCCTAACCCTAGCCCGAACCCTAACCCTAACCCTTCACCGAAGCCTGACACTCACCCATCCCCTAATCCTAAACCGTACGCTAACACTATCCTGCGCCCTCACACGTACGCTCCCCCTAAAGCGTTGTCGTACCCTCCCCTGGACCCTAAACCGTCCCCGTCACCTAACCCTAACCCTAGCCCGAACCCTAACCCTAAGCCTTTCCCGAAGCCTGACACTCACCCGTCCACTAATCCTAAGCCGTTCGCTAACACTAACCCACGCCCTCACACGTACGCTCCCCCTAAAGCGTTGTCTTACCCTCCCCTGGACCCTAAACCGTCCCCGTTCCCTAACCCTAACCCTAGACCGAACCCTAACCCTAATCCTTCCCCGAAGCCTGACCCTCACCCGTCCCCTAATCCTAAGCCGTACGCTAACACTAACCCGCGCCCTCACGCGTACGCTCCCCCTAAAGCGTTGTCGTACCCTACCCTGGACCCTAAACCATCCCCGTCCCCTAACCCTAACCCTAGCCCGAACCCTAACCCTAACTCTTCCCCGAAGCCTGACCCTCACCCGTCCCCTAATCCTAACCCGTACGCTAACACTAACCCGCGCCCTCACACGTACGCTCCCCCTAAATCGTTGTCGTACCCTCCCCTGGACCCTAAACCGTCCCCGTCCCCTAACCCTAACCCTAGCCCGAACCCTAACCCTAACCCTTCCCCGAAGCCTGACCCTCACCCGTCCCCTAATCCTAAGCCGTACGCTAACACTAACCCACGCCCTCACACGTACGCTCCCCCTAAAGCGTTGTCGTACCCTCCCCTGGACCCTAAACCGTCCCCGTCCCCTAACCCTAACCCTAGCCCGAACCCTAACCCTAAGCCTTCCCCGAAGCCTGACACTCACCCGTTCCCTAATCCTAAGCCGTTCGCTAACACTAACGCACGCCCTCACACGTACGCTCCCCCTAAAGCGTTGTCTTACCCTCCCCTGGACCCTAAACCGTCCCAGTTCCCTAACCCTAACCCCAGACCGAACCCTAACCCTAAACCTTCCCCGAAGCCTGACCCTCACCCGTCCCCTAATCCTCACCCGTACGCTAACACTAACCCGCGCCCTCATGCCTACGCTCCCCCTAAAGCGTTGTCGTACCGTCCCCTGGACCCTAAACCGTCCCCGTCCCCTAACCCTAACCCTAGCCTGAACCCTAACCCTAACTCTTCCTCGAAGCCTGACCCTCACCCGTCCCATAATCCTAACCCGTACGCTAACACTAACCCGTGCCATCAAACGTACGCTCCCCCTAAAGCGTTGTCGTACCCTCCCCTGGACCCTAAACCGTCCCCGTCCCCTAACCCTAACTCTAGCCCGAACCCTAACCCTAACCCTTCCCCGAAGCCTGACCCTCACCCGTCCCCTAATCCTAACCCGTACGCTAACACTAACCCGCGCCCTCACACGTACGCTCCCCCTAAAGCGTTGTCGTACCCTCCCCTGGACCCTAAACCGTCCCCGTCCCCTAACCCTAACCCTAGCCCGAACCCTAACCCTAACCCTTCCCCGAAGCCTGACCCTCACCCGTTCCCTAATACTAACCCGTACGCTAACACTAACCCGCGCCCTCACACGTACGCTCCCCCTAAAGCGTTGTCGTACCCTCCCCTGGACCCTAAACTGTCCCCGTACCCTAACGCTAACCCTAGCGCGAACACTAACCCTAACCCTTCCCCGAAGCCTGACCCTCACGCGTCCCCTAATCCTAAGTCGTACGCTAACACTAACCCGCGCCCTCACACGTACGCTCCCCCTAAAGCGTTGTCGTACCATCCCCTGGACCCTAAACCGTCCCCGTCCCCTAACCCTAACCCTAGCCCGAACCCTAACCCTAACCCTTCACCGAAGCCTGACACTCACCCATCCCCTAATCCTAAGCCGTACGCTAACACTATCCCGCGCCCTCACACGTACGCTCCCCCTAAAGCGTTGTCGTACCCTCCCCTGGACCCTAAACCGTCCCCGTCCCCTAACCCTAACCCTAGCCCGAACCCTAACCCTAACCCTTCCCCGAAGCCTGACCCTCACCCGTCCCCTAATCCTAACCCGTACGCTAACACTAACCCGCGCCCTCACATGTACGCTCCCCCTAAAGCGTTGTGTACCCTCCCCTGGACCCTAAACCGTCCCCGTCCCCTAACCCTAACCCTAGCCCGAACCCTAACCCTAACCCTTCCCTGAAGCCTGACCCTCACCCGTCCCCTAATCCTAAGCCGAACGCTAACACTAACCCACGCCCTCACACGTACGCTCCCCCTAAAGCGTTGTCGTACCCTCCCCTGGACCCTAAACCGTCCCCGTCCCCTAACCCTAACCCTAGCCCGAACTCTAACCCTAACCCTTCCCTGAAGCCTGACCCTCACCCATTCCCTAATCCTAACCCGTACGCTAACACTAACCCGCGCCCTCACACGTACGCTCCCCCTAAAGCGTTGTCGTACCCTCCTCTGGACCCTAAACCATCCCCGTCCCCTAAACCTTACCCTAGCCGAACCCTAACCCTAACCCTTCCCCGAAGCCTGACCCTCACCCGTCCCCTAATCCTCACCAGTACGCTAACACTAACCCGCGCCCTCACACGTACGCTCCCCCTAAAGCGTTGTCGTACCCTCCCTTGGACCCTAAACCGTCCCCGTCCCCTAACCCTAACCCTAGCCCGAACCCTAACCCTAACCCTTCCCCGAAGCCTGACCCTCACCCGTCCCCTAATCCTAAGCCGTACGCTAACACTAACCCACGCCCTCACACGTACGCTTCCCCTAAAGCGTTGTCGTACACTCCCCAGGACCCTAAACTGTCCCCGTCCCCTAACCCTAACCCTAGCCCGAACCCTAACCCTAAACTTTCCCTGAAGCCTGACCCTCACCCGTCCCCTAATCCTCAACCGTACGCTAACACTAACCCGCGCCCTCACGTGTACGCTCCCCCTAAAGCGTTGTCGTACCCTCCCCTGGACCCTAAACCGTCCCCGTCCCCTAACCCTAACCCTAGCCCGAGCCCTAACCCTAAACCTTCCCGAAGCCTGACCCTCACCCGTCCCCTAATCCTAACCCGTACGCTAACACTAACCCGCGCCCTCACACGTACGCTCCCCCTAAAGCGTTGTCGTACCCTCCCCTGGACCCTAAACCGTCCCCGTCCCCTAACCCTAACCCTAGCCCGAACCCTAACCCTAAGCCTTCCCCGAAGCCTGACACTCACCCGTTCCCTAATCCTAAGCCGTTCGCTAACACTAACGCACGCCCTCACACGTACGCTCCCCCTAAAGCGTTGTCTTACCCTCCCCTAGACCCTAAACCGTCCCAGTTCCCTAACCCTAACCCTAGACCGAACCCTAACCCTAAACCTTCCCCGAAGCCTGACCCTCACCCGTCCCCTAATCCTCACCCGTACGCTAACACTAACCCGCGCCCTCATGCGTACGCTCCCCCTAAAGCGTTGTCGTACCGTCCCCTGGACCCTAAACCGTCCCCGTCCCCTAACCCTAACCCTAGCCTGAACCCTAACCCTAACTCTTCCTCGAAGCCTGACCCTCACCCGTCCCATAATCCTAACCCGTACGCTAACACTAACCCGTGCCATCAAACGTACGCTCCCCCTAAAGCGTTGTCGTACCCTCCCCTGGACCCTAAACCGTCCCCGTCCCCTAACCCTAACTCTAGCCCGAACCCTAACCCTAACCCTTCCCCGAAGCCTGACCCTCACCCGTCCCCTAATCCTAACCCGTACGCTAACACTAACCCGCGCCCTCACACGTACGCTCCCCCTAAAGCGTTGTCGTACCCTCCCCTGGACCCTAAACCGTCCCCGTCCCCTAACCCTAACCCTAGCCCGAACCCTAACCCTAACCCTTCCCCGAAGCCTGACCCTCACCCGTTCCCTAATACTAACCCGTACGCTAACACTAACCCGCGCCCTCACACGTACGCTCCCCCTAAAGCGTTGTCGTACCCTCCCCTGGACCCTAAACTGTCCCCGTACCCTAACGCTAACCCTAGCGCGAACACTAACCCTAACCCTTCCCCGAAGCCTGACCCTCACGCGTCCCCTAATCCTAAGCCGTACGCTAACACTAACCCGCGCCCTCACACGTACGCTCCCCCTAAAGCGTTGTCGTACCCTCCCCTGGACCCTAAACCGTCCCCGTCTCCTAACCCTAACCCTAGCCCGAACCCTAACCCTAACCCTTCCCCGAAGCCTGACACTCACCCGTCACCTAATCCTAAGCCGTACGCTAACACTAACCCGCGCCCTCACACGTACGCTCCCCCTAAAGCGTTGTCGTACCATCCCCTGGACCCTAAACCGTCCCCGTCCCCTAACCCTAACCCTAGCCCGAACCCTAACCCTAACCCTTCACCGAAGCCTGACACTCACCCATCCCCTAATCCTAAGCCGTACGCTAACACTATCCCGCGCCCTCACACGTACGCTCCCCCTAAAGCGTTGTCGTACCCTCCCCTGGACCCTAAACCGTCCCCGTCCCCTAACCCTAACCCTAGCCCGAACCCTAACCCTAACCCTTCCCTGAAGCCTGACCCTCACCCGTCCCCTAATCCTAAGCCGAACGCTAACACTAACCCACGCCCTCACACGTACGCTCCCCCTAAAGCGTTGTCGTACCCTCCCCTGGACCCTAAACCGTCCCCGTCCCCTAACCCTAACCCTAGCCCGAACCCTAACCCTAACCCTTCCCCGAAGCCTGACTCTCACACGTCCCCTAATCCTAAGCCGTACGCTAACACTAACCCGCGCCCTCACACGTACGCTACCCCTAAAGCGTTGTCGTACCCTCCCCTGGACCCTAAACAGTCCCCGTCCCCTAACGCTAACCCTAGCCCGAACCCTAACCCTAAAACTTCCCCGAAGCCTGACCCTCACCTCTCCCCTAATCCTAAGCCGTACGCTAACACTAACCCGCGCCCTCACTCGTGCGCTCCCCCTAAAGCATTGTCGTACCCTCACCTGGACCCTAAACCGTCCCCGTCCCCTAACCCTAGCCCGAACCCTAACCCTAAACCTTCCCCGAAGCCTGACCCTCACCTGTCCCCTAATCCTAACCTGTACACTAACACTAACCCGTGCCCTCACGCGTTCGCTCCCCCTAAAGCGTTGTCGTACCCTCCCCTGGACCCTTAACAGTCCCCGTCCCCTAACCCTAACCCTAGCCCGAACCCTAACCCTAACGCTTCCCCGAAGCCTGACCCTCACCCGTCCCCTAATCCTAACCCGTACGCTAACACTAAACCGCGCCCTCACACGTACGCTCCCCCTAAAGCGTTGTCGTACCCTCCCCTGGACCTAAACTGTCCCCGTCCCCTAACGCTAACCCTAGCCCGAACCCTAACCCAAACCCTTCCCCGAAGCCTGACCCTCACCCGTCCCCTAATCCTAAGCCGTACGCTAACACTAACCCGCGCCCTCACACGTACGCTCCCCCTAAAGCGTTGTCGTACCCTCCCCTGGACCCTAAACTGTCCCCGTCTCCTAACCCTAACCCTAGACCGAACCCTAACCCTAACCCTTCCCCGAAGCCTGACACTCACCCGTCACCTAATCCTAAGCCGTACGCTAACACTAACCCACGCCCTCACACGTACGCTCCCCCTAAAGCGTTGTCGTACCCTCCCCTGGACCCTAAACCGTCCCCGTCCCCTAACCCTAACCCTAGCCCGAACCCTAACCCTAACCCTTCCCCGAAGCCTGACACTCACCCATCCCCTAATCCTAAGCCGTACGCTAACACTATCCCGCGCCCTCACACGTACGCTCCCCCTAAAGCGTTGTCGTACCCTCCCCTGGACCCTAAACCGTCCCCGTCCCCTAACCCTAACCCTAGCCCGAACCCTAACCCTAACCCTTCCCCGAAGCCTGACCCTCACCCGTCCCCTAATCCTAACCCGTACGCTAACACTAACGCACGCCCTCACACGTACGCTCCCCCTAAAGCGTTGTCTTACCCTCCCCTAGACCCTAAACCGTCCCAGTTCCCTAACCCTAACCCTAGACCGAACCCTAACCCTAAACCTTCCCCGAAGCCTGACCCTCACCCGTCCCCTAATCCTCACCCGTACGCTAACACTAACCCGCGCCCTCATGCGTACGCTCCCCCTAAAGCGTTGTCGTACCGTCCCCTGGACCCTAAACCGTCCCCGTCCCCTAACCCTAACCCTAGCCTGAACCCTAACCCTAACTCTTCCTCGAAGCCTGACCCTCACCCGTCCCATAATCCTAACCCGTACGCTAACACTAACCCGTGCCATCAAACGTACGCTCCCCCTAAAGCGTTGTCGTACCCTCCCCTGGACCCTAAACCGTCCCCGTCCCCTAACCCTAACTCTAGCCCGAACCCTAACCCTAACCCTTCCCCGAAGCCTGACCCTCACCCGTCCCCTAATCCTAACCCGTACGCTAACACTAACCCGCGCCCTCACACGTACGCTCCCCCTAAAGCGTTGTCGTACCCTCCCCTGGACCCTAAACCGTCCCCGTCCCCTAACCCTAACCCTAGCCCGAACCCTAACCCTAACCCTTCCCCGAAGCCTGACCCTCACCCGTTCCCTAATACTAACCCGTACGCTAACACTAACCCGCGCCCTCACACGTACGCTCCCCCTAAAGCGTTGTCGTACCCTCCCCTGGACCCTAAACTGTCCCCGTACCCTAACGCTAACCCTAGCGCGAACACTAACCCTAACCCTTCCCCGAAGCCTGACCCTCACGCGTCCCCTAATCCTAAGCCGTACGCTAACACTAACCCGCGCCCTCACACGTACGCTCCCCCTAAAGCGTTGTCGTACCCTCCCCTGGACCCTAAACCGTCCCCGTCTCCTAACCCTAACCCTAGCCCGAACCCTAACCCTAACCCTTCCCCGAAGCCTGACACTCACCCGTCACCTAATCCTAAGCCGTACGCTAACACTAACCCGCGCCCTCACACGTACGCTCCCCCTAAAGCGTTGTCGTACCATCCCCTGGACCCTAAACCGTCCCCGTCCCCTAACCCTAACCCTAGCCCGAACCCTAACCCTAACCCTTCACCGAAGCCTGACACTCACCCATCCCCTAATCCTAAGCCGTACGCTAACACTATCCCGCGCCCTCACACGTACGCTCCCCCTAAAGCGTTGTCGTACCCTCCCCTGGACCCTAAACCGTCCCCGTCCCCTAACCCTAACCCTAGCCCGAACCCTAACCCTAACCCTTCCCTGAAGCCTGACCCTCACCCGTCCCCTAATCCTAAGCCGAACGCTAACACTAACCCACGCCCTCACACGTACGCTCCCCCTAAAGCGTTGTCGTACCCTCCCCTGGACCCTAAACCGTCCCCGTCCCCTAACCCTAACCCTAGCCCGAACTCTAACCCTAACCCTTCCCGGAAGCCTGACCCTCACCCATCCCCTAATCCTAACCCGTACGCTAACACTAACCCGCGCCCTCACACGTACGCTCCCCCTAAAGCGTTGTCGTACCCTCCTCTGGACCCTAAACCATCCCCGTCCCCTAAACCTTACCCTAGCCGAACCCTAACCCTAACCCTTCCCCGAAGCCTGACCCTCACCCGTCCCCTAATCCTCACCAGTACGCTAACACTAACCCGTGCCCTCACACGTACGCTCCCCCTAAAGCGTTGTCGTACCCTCCCTTGGACCCTAAACCGTCCCCGTCCCCTAACCCTAACCCTAGCCCGAACCCTAACCCTAACCCTTCCCCGAAGCCTGACTCTCACACGTCCCCTAATCCTAATTCGTACGCTAACACTAACCCGCGCCCTCACACGTACGCTACCCCTAAAGCGTTGTCGTACCCTCCCCTGGACCCTAAACAGTCCCCGTCCCCTAACGCTAACCCTAGCCCGAACCCTAACCCTAAAACTTCCCCGAAGCCTGACCCTCACCTCTCCCCTAATCCTAAGCCGTACGCTAACACTAACCCGCGCCCTCACTCGTGCGCTCCCCCTAAAGCATTGTCGTACCCTCACCTGGACCCTAAACCGTCCCCGTCCCCTAACCCTAGCCCGAACCCTAACCCTAAACCTTCCCCGAAGCCTGACCCTCACCTGTCCCCTAATCCTAACCTGTACACTAACACTAACCCGTGCCCTCACGCGTTCGCTCCCCCTAAAGCGTTGTCGTACCCTCCCCTGGACCCTTAACAGTCCCCGTCCCCTAACCCTAACCCTAGCCCGAACCCTAACCCTAACGCTTCCCCGAAGCCTGACCCTCACCCGTCCCCTAATCCTAACCCGTACGCTAACACTAAACCGCGCCCTCACACGTACGCTCCCCCTAAAGCGTTGTCGTACCCTCCCCTGGACCCTAAACTGTCCCCGTCCCCTAACGCTAACCCTAGCCCGAACCCTAACCCAAACCCTTCCCCGAAGCCTGACCCTCACCCGTCCCCTAATCCTAAGCCGTACGCTAACACTAACCCGCGCCCTCACACGTACGCTCCCCCTAAAGCGTTGTCGTACCCTCCCCTGGACCCTAAACTGTCCCCGTCTCCTAACCCTAACCCTAGACCGAACCCTAACCCTAACCCTTCCCCGAAGCCTGACACTCACCCGTCACCTAATCCTAAGCCGTACGCTAACACTAACCCACGCCCTCACACGTACGCTCCCCCTAAAGCGTTGTCGTACCCTCCCCTGGACCCTAAACCGTCCCCGTCCCCTAACCCTAACCCTAGCCCGAACCCTAACCCTAACCCTTCCCCGAAGCCTGACACTCACCCATCCCCTAATCCTAAGCCGTACGCTAACACTATCCCGCGCCCTCACACGTACGCTCCCCCTAAAGCGTTGTCGTACCCTCCCCTGGACCCTAAACCGTCCCCGTCCCCTAACCCTAACCCTAGCCCGAACCCTAACCCTAACCCTTCCCCGAAGCCTGACCCTCACCCGTCCCCTAATCCTAACCCGTACGCTAACACTAACGCACGCCCTCACACGTACGCTCCCCCTAAAGCGTTGTCTTACCCTCCCCTAGACCCTAAACCGTCCCAGTTCCCTAACCCTAACCCTAGACCGAACCCTAACCCTAAACCTTCCCCGAAGCCTGACCCTCACCCGTCCCCTAATCCTCACCCGTACGCTAACACTAACCCGCGCCCTCATGCGTACGCTCCCCCTAAAGCGTTGTCGTACCGTCCCCTGGACCCTAAACCGTCCCCGTCCCCTAACCCTAACCCTAGCCTGAACCCTAACCCTAACTCTTCCTCGAAGCCTGACCCTCACCCGTCCCATAATCCTAACCCGTACGCTAACACTAACCCGTGCCATCAAACGTACGCTCCCCCTAAAGCGTTGTCGTACCCTCCCCTGGACCCTAAACCGTCCCCGTCCCCTAACCCTAACTCTAGCCCGAACCCTAACCCTAACCCTTCCCCGAAGCCTGACCCTCACCCGTCCCCTAATCCTAACCCGTACGCTAACACTAACCCGCGCCCTCACACGTACGCTCCCCCTAAAGCGTTGTCGTACCCTCCCCTGGACCCTAAACCGTCCCCGTCCCCTAACCCTAACCCTAGCCCGAACCCTAACCCTAACCCTTCCCCGAAGCCTGACCCTCACCCGTTCCCTAATACTAACCCGTACGCTAACACTAACCCGCGCCCTCACACGTACGCTCCCCCTAAAGCGTTGTCGTACCCTCCCCTGGACCCTAAACTGTCCCCGTACCCTAACGCTAACCCTAGCGCGAACACTAACCCTAACCCTTCCCCGAAGCCTGACCCTCACGCGTCCCCTAATCCTAAGCCGTACGCTAACACTAACCCGCGCCCTCACACGTACGCTCCCCCTAAAGCGTTGTCGTACCCTCCCCTGGACCCTAAACCGTCCCCGTCTCCTAACCCTAACCCTAGCCCGAACCCTAACCCTAACCCTTCCCCGAAGCCTGACACTCACCCGTCACCTAATCCTAAGCCGTACGCTAACACTAACCCGCGCCCTCACACGTACGCTCCCCCTAAAGCGTTGTCGTACCATCCCCTGGACCCTAAACCGTCCCCGTCCCCTAACCCTAACCCTAGCCCGAACCCTAACCCTAACCCTTCACCGAAGCCTGACACTCACCCATCCCCTAATCCTAAGCCGTACGCTAACACTATCCCGCGCCCTCACACGTACGCTCCCCCTAAAGCGTTGTCGTACCCTCCCCTGGACCCTAAACCGTCCCCGTCCCCTAACCCTAACCCTAGCCCGAACCCTAACCCTAACCCTTCCCTGAAGCCTGACCCTCACCCGTCCCCTAATCCTAAGCCGAACGCTAACACTAACCCACGCCCTCACACGTACGCTCCCCCTAAAGCGTTGTCGTACCCTCCCCTGGACCCTAAACCGTCCCCGTCCCCTAACCCTAACCCTAGCCCGAACTCTAACCCTAACCCTTCCCGGAAGCCTGACCCTCACCCATCCCCTAATCCTAACCCGTACGCTAACACTAACCCGCGCCCTCACACGTACGCTCCCCCTAAAGCGTTGTCGTACCCTCCTCTGGACCCTAAACCATCCCCGTCCCCTAAACCTTACCCTAGCCGAACCCTAACCCTAACCCTTCCCCGAAGCCTGACCCTCACCCGTCCCCTAATCCTCACCAGTACGCTAACACTAACCCGTGCCCTCACACGTACGCTCCCCCTAAAGCGTTGTCGTACCCTCCCTTGGACCCTAAACCGTCCCCGTCCCCTAACCCTAACCCTAGCCCGAACCCTAACCCTAACCCTTCCCCGAAGCCTGACTCTCACACGTCCCCTAATCCTAAGCCGTACGCTAACACTAACCCGCGCCCTCACACGTACGCTACCCCTAAAGCGTTGTCGTACCCTCCCCTGGACCCTAAACAGTCCCCGTCCCCTAACGCTAACCCTAGCCCGAACCCTAACCCTAAAACTTCCCCGAAGCCTGACCCTCACCTCTCCCCTAATCCTAAGCCGTACGCTAACACTAACCCGCGCCCTCACTCGTGCGCTCCCCCTAAAGCATTGTCGTACCCTCACCTGGACCCTAAACCGTCCCCGTCCCCTAACCCTAGCCCGAACCCTAACCCTAAACCTTCCCCGAAGCCTGACCCTCACCTGTCCCCTAATCCTAACCTGTACACTAACACTAACCCGTGCCCTCACGCGTTCGCTCCCCCTAAAGCGTTGTCGTACCCTCCCCTGGACCCTTAACAGTCCCCGTCCCCTAACCCTAACCCTAGCCCGAACCCTAACCCTAACGCTTCCCCGAAGCCTGACCCTCACCCGTCCCCTAATCCTAACCCGTACGCTAACACTAAACCGCGCCCTCACACGTACGCTCCCCCTAAAGCGTTGTCGTACCCTCCCCTGGACCCTAAACTGTCCCCGTCCCCTAACGCTAACCCTAGCCCGAACCCTAACCCAAACCCTTCCCCGAAGCCTGACCCTCACCCGTCCCCTAATCCTAAGCCGTACGCTAACACTAACCCGCGCCCTCACACGTACGCTCCCCCTAAAGCGTTGTCGTACCCTCCCCTGGACCCTAAACTGTCCCCGTCTCCTAACCCTAACCCTAGACCGAACCCTAACCCTAACACTTCCCCGAAGCCTGACACTCACCCGTCACCTAATCCTAAGCCGTACGCTAACACTAACCCACGCCCTCACACGTACGCTCCCCCTAAAGCGTTGTCGTACCCTCCCCTGGACCCTAAACCGTCCCCGTCCCCTAACCCTAACCCTAGCCCGAACCCTAACCCTAACCCTTCCCCGAAGCCTGACACTCACCCATCCCCTAATCCTAAGCCGTACGCTAACACTATCCCGCGCCCTCACACGTACGCTCCCCCTAAAGCGTTGTCGTACCCTCCCCTGGACCCTAAACCGTCCCCGTCTCCTAACCCTAACCCTAGCCCGAACCCTAACCCTAACCCTTCCCCGAAGCCTGACCCTCACCCGTCCCCTAATCCTCACCCGTACGCTAACACTAACCCGCGCCCTCACACGTACGCTCCCCCTAAAACGTTGTCGTACCCTCCCCTGGACCCTAAACCGTCCCCGTCCCCTAACCCTAACCCTAGCCCGAACCTTATCCCTAACCCTTCCCCGAAGCCTGACTCTCACCCGTCCCCTAATCCTCACCCGTACGCTAACACTAACCCGTGCCCTCACACGTACGCTCCCCCTAAAGCGTTGTCGTACCCTCCCCTGGACCCTAAACCGTCCCCGTCCCATAACCCTAACCCTAGCCCGAACCCTAACCCTAATCCTTCCCCGAAGCCTGACCCTCACCCGTACCCTAATCCTAACCCGTACGCTAACACTAACCCGCGCCCTCATGCGTACGCTCTCCCTAAAGCATTGTCGTACCCTCCCCTGGACCATAAACAGTCCCCGTCCCCTAACCATAACCCTAGCCCGAACCCTAGCTCTAACCCTTCCCCGAAGCCTGACCCTCACCCGTCCCATAATCCTAACCCGAACGCTAACACTATCCCGCGCACTCACACGTACGCTCTCCCTAAAGCGTTGTCGTACCCTCCCCTGGACCCTAAACCGTCCCCGTCCCCTAACTCTAACCCTAGCCCGAACCCTAACCCTAACCCTTCCCCGAAGCCTGACCCTCACCCGTCCCCTAATCCTAACCCGTACGCTAACACTAACCCGCGCCCTCACACGTACGCTCCCCCTAAAACGTTGTCATAGCCTCCCCTGGACCCTAAACCCTCCCCGTCCCCTAACCCTAACCCTAGCCCGAACCCTAACCCTAAGCCTTCCCCGAAGCCTGACACTCACCCGTCCCCTAATCCTAAGCCGTTCGCTAACACTAACCCACGCCCTCACACGTACGCTCCCCCTAAAGCGTTGTCTTACCCTCCCCTGGACCCTAAACCGTCCCCGTTCCCTAACCCTAACCCTAGACCGAACCCTAACCCTAAACCTTCCCCGAAGCCTGACCCTCACCCGTCCCCTAATCCTAAACCGTACGCTAACACTAACCCGCGCCCTCACGTGTACGCTCCCCCTAAAGCGTTGTCGTACCGTCCCCTGGACCCTAAACCGTCCCCGTCCCCTAACCCTAACCCTAGCCTGAACCCTAACCCTAACACTTCCTCGAAGCCTGACCCTCACCCGTCCCCTAATCCTAACCCGTACGCTAACACTAACCCGCGCCCTCACACGTACGCTCCCCCTAAAGCGTTGTCGTACCCTCCCCTGGACCCTAAACCGTCCCCGTCCCCTAACCCTAACCCTAGCCCGAACCCTAACCCTAACCCTTCCCCGAAGCCTGACCCTCACCCGTTCCCTAATACTAACCCGTACGCTAACACTAACCCGCGCCCTCACACGTACGCTCCCCCTAAAGCGTTGTCGTACCCTCCCCTGGACCCTAAACTGTCCCCGTACCCTAACGCTAACCCTAGCGCGAACACTAACCCTAACCCTTCCCCGAAGCCTGACCCTCACGCGTCCCCTAATCCTAAGCCGTACGCTAACACTAACCCGCGCCCTCACACGTACGCTCCCCCTAAAGCGTTGTCGTACCCTCCCCTGGACCCTAAACCGTCCCCGTCTCCTAACCCTAACCCTAGCCCGAACCCTAACCCTAACCCTTCCCCGAAGCCTGACCCTCACCCGTCACCTAATCCTAACCCGTACGCTAACACTAACCCGCGCCCTCACACGTACGCTCCCCCTAAAGCGTTGTCGTACCATCCCCTGGACCCTAAACCGTCCCCGTCCCCTAACCCTAACCCTAGCCCGAACCCTAACCCTAACCCTTCACCGAAGCCTGTCACTCACCCATCCCCTAATCCTAAGCCGTACGCTAACACTATCCCGCGCCCTCACACGTACGCTCCCCCTAAAGCGTTGTCGTACCCTCCCCTGGACCCTAAACCGTCCCCGTCCCCTAACCCTAACCCTAGCCCGAACCCTAACCCTAACCCTTCCCCGAAGCCTGACCCTCACCCGTCCCCTAATCCTAACCCGTACGCTAACACTAACCCGCGCCCTCACATGTACGCTCCCCCTAAAGCGTTGTGTACCCTCCCCTGGACCCTAAACCGTCCCCGTCCCCTAACCCTAACCCTAGCCCGAACCCTAACCCTAACCCTTCCCTGAAGCCTGACCCTCACCCGTCCCCTAATCCTAAGCCGAACGCTAACACTAACCCACGCCCTCACACGTACGCTCCCCCTAAAGCGTTGTCGTACCCTCCCCTGGACCCTAAACCGTCCCCGTCCCCTAACCCTAACCCTAGCCCGAACTCTAACCCTAACCCTTCCCGGAAGCCTGACCCTCACCCATCCCCTAATCCTAACCCGTACGCTAACACTAACCCGCGCCCTCACACGTACGCTCCCCCTAAAGCGTTGTCGTACCCTCCTCTGGACCCTAAACCATCCCCGTCCCCTAAACCTTACCCTAGCCGAACCCTAACCCTAACCCTTCCCCGAAGCCTGACCCTCACCCGTCCCCTAATCCTCACCAGTACGCTAACACTAACCCGTGCCCTCACACGTACGCTCCCCCTAAAGCGTTGTCGTACCCTCCCTTGGACCCTAAACCGTCCCCGTCCCCTAACCCTAACCCTAGCCCGAACCCTAAACCTAACCCTTCCCCGAAGCCTGACTCTCACACGTCCCCTAATCCTAAGCCGTACGCTAACACTAACCCGCGCCCTCACACGTACGCTACCCCTAAAGCGTTGTCGTACCCTCCCCTGGACCCTAAACCGTCCCCGTCCCCTAACCCTAACCCTAGCCCGAACCCTAACCCTAACCCTTCCCCGAAGCCTGACCCTCACCCGTTCCCTAATACTAACCCGTACGCTGACACTAACACGCGCCCTCACACGTACGCTCCCCCTAAAGCGTTGTCGTACCCTCCCCTGGACCCTAAACCGTTCCCGTCCCCTAACCCTAGACCGAACCCTAACCCTAAACCTTCCCCGAAGCCTGACCCTCACCCGTCCCCTAATCCTAACCTGTACGCTAACACTAACCCGTGCCCTCACGCGTTCGCTCCCCCTAAAGCGATGTCGTACCCTCCCCTGGACCCTTAACAGTACCCGTCCCCTAACCCTAACCCTAGCCCGAACCCTAACCCTAACGCTTCCCCGAAGCCTGACCCTCACCCGTCCCCTAATCCTAACCCGTACGCTAACACTAAACCGCGCCCTCACACGTACGCTCCCCCTAACGCGTTGTCGTACCCTCCCATGGACCCTAAACTGTCCCCGTACCCTAACGCTAACCCTAGCCCGAACCCTAACCCTAACTCTTCCCCGAAGCCTGACCCTCACGCGTCCCCTAATCCTAAGCCGTACGCTAACACTAACCCGCGCCCTCATGCGTACACTCTCCCTAAAGCATTGTCGTACCCTCCCCTGGACCATAAACAGTCCCCGTCCCCTAACCATAACCCTAGCCCGAACCCTAGCTCTAACCCTTCCCCGAAGCCTGACCCTCACCCGTCCCATAATCCTAACCCGAACGGTAATACTATCCCGCGCACTCACACGTACGCTCTCCCTAAAGCGTTGGCGTACCCTCACCTGGACCCTAAACCGTCCCCGTCCCCTAACCCTAACCCTAGCCCGAACCCTAACCCTAACCCTTCCCTGAAGCCTGACCCTCACCCGTCCCCTAATCCTAAGCCGAACGCTAACACTAACCCACGCCCTCACACGTACGCTCCCCCTAAAGCGTTGTCGTACCCTCCCCTGGACCCTAAACCGTCCCCGTCCCCTAACCCTAACCCTAGCCCGAACCCTAACCCTAACCATTCCCCGAAGCCTGACCCTCACCCGTCCCCTAATCCTAACCCGTACGCTAACACTAACCCGCGCCCTCACACGTACGCTCCCCCTAAAGCGTTGTCGTACCCTCCTCTGGACCCTAAACCGTCCCCGTCCCCTAAACCTTACCCTAGCTGAACCCTAACCCTAACCCTTCCCCGAAGCCTGACCCTCACCCGTCACCTAAACCTCACCCGTACGCTAACACTAACCCGCGCCCTCACACGTACGCTCCCCCTAAAGCGTTGTTGTACCCTCCCTTGGACCCTCAACCGTCCCCGTCCCCTAACCCTAACCCTAGCCCGAACCCTAACCCTAACCCTTCCCCGAAGCCTGACTCTCACACGTCCCCTAATCCTAAGCCGTACGCTAACACTAACCCGCGCCCTCACACGTACTCTCCCCCTAAAGCGTTGTCGTACCCTCCCCTGGACCCTAAACCGTCCCCGTCCCCTAACGCTAACCCTAGCCGAACCCTAACCCTAAAACTTCCCCGAAGCCTGACCCTCACCTGTCCCCTAATCCTAAGCCGTACGCTAACAGTAACCCGCGCCCTCACTCGTACGCTCCCCCTAAAGCGTTGTCGTACCCTCACCTGGACCCTAAACCGTCCCCGTCCCCTAACCCTAACCCTAGCCCGAACCCTAACCCTAACCCTTCCCCGAAGCCTGACCCTCACCAGTCCCCTAATCCTAAGCCGTACGATAACACTAACCCGCGCCCTCACATGTACGCTCCCCCTAAAGCGTTGTCGTACCCTCCCCTGGACCCTAAACCGTCCCCGTCCCCTAACCCTAACCCTAGCCCGAACCCTAACCCTAACCCTTCCCCGAAGCCTGACCCTCACCCGTCCCCTAATCCTAAGCCGTACGCTAACACTAACCCACGCCCTCACACGTACGCTTCCCCTAAAGCGTTGTCGTACCATCCCCTGGACCCTAAACCGTCCCCGTCCCCTAACCCTAACCCTAGCCCGAACCCTAACCCTAAACTTTCCCTGAAGCCTGACCCTCACCCGTCCCCTAATCCTCAACCGTACGCTAACACTAACCCGCGCCCTCACGTGTACGCTCCCCATAAAGCGTTG
Organism: Globicephala melas; assembly: GCF_963455315.2. Taxonomy (NCBI): domain Eukaryota; kingdom Metazoa; phylum Chordata; class Mammalia; order Artiodactyla; family Delphinidae; genus Globicephala; species Globicephala melas. The sequence goes on from NW_027207210.1 coordinate 3,851,179, forward strand.
TCGTACCCTCCCCTGGACCCTAAACCGTCCCCGTCCCCTAACCCTAACCCTAGCCCGAGCCCTAACCCTAAACCTTCCCTGAAGCCTGACCCTCACCCGTCCCCTAATCCTCACCCGTACGCTAACACTAACCCACGCCCTCACACGTACGCTCCCCCTAAAGCGTTGTCGTACCCTCCCCTGGAACCTAAACCGTCCCCGTCCCCTAACCCTAACCCTAGCCCGAACCCTAACCCTAAGCCTTTCCCGAAGCCTGACACTCACCCGTCCACTAATCCTAAGCCGTTCGCTAACACTAACCCACGCCCTCACACGTACGCTCCCCCTAAAGCGTTGTCTTACCCTCCCCTGGACCCTAAACCGTCCCCGTTCCCTAACCCTAACCCTAGACCGAACCCTAACCCTAAACCTTCCCCGAAGCCTGACCCTCACCCGTCCCCTAATCCTAAGCCGTACGCTAACACTAACACGCGCCCTCACGCGTACGCTCCCCCTAAAGCGTTGTCGTACCCTACCCTGGACCCTAAACCATCCCCGTCCCCTAACCCTAACCCTAGCCCGAACCCTAACCCTAACTCTTCCCCGAAGCCTGACCCTCACCCGTCCCCTAATCCTAACCCGTACGCTAACACTAACCCGTGCCCTCACACATACGCTCCCCCTAAATCGTTGTCGTACCCTCCCCTGGACCCTAAACCGTCCCCGTCCCCTAACCCTAACCCTAGCCCGAACCCTAACCCTAACCCTTCCCCGAAGCCTGACCCTCACCCGTCCCCTAATCCTAAGCCGTACGCTAACACTAACCCACGCCCTCACACGTACGCTCCCCCTAAAGCGTTGTCTTACCCTCCCCTGGACCCTAAACCGTCCCCGTTCCCTAACCCTAACCCTAGACCGAACCCTAACCCTAAACCTTCCCCGAAGCCTGACCCTCACCCGTCCCCTAATCCTAAGCCGTACGCTAACACTAACCCGCGCCCTCACGCGTACGCTCCCCCTAAACGTTGTCGTACCGTCCCCTGGACCCTAAACCGTCCCCGTCCCCTAACCCTAACCCTAGCCTGAACCCTAACCCTAACTCTTCCTCGAAGCCTGACCCTCACCCGTCCCATAATCCTAACCCGTACGCTAACACTAACCCGTGCCATCACACGTACGCTCCCCCTAAAGCGTTGTCGTACCCTCCTCTGGACCCTAAACCGTCCCCGTCCCCTAACCCTAACCCTATCCCGAACCCTAACCCTAACGCTTCCCCGAAGCCTGACCCTCACCCGTCCCCTAATCCTAACCCGTACGCTAACACTAACCCGCGCCCTCACACGTACGCTCCCCCTAAAGCGTTGTCGTACCCTCCCCTGGACCCTAAACCGTCCCCGTCCCCTAACCCTAACCCTAGCCCGAACCCTAACCCTAACCCTTCACCGAAGCCTGACACTCACCCATCCCCTAATCCTAAGCCGTACGCTAACACTATCCCGCGCCCTGACACGTACGCTCCCCCTAAAGCGTTGTCGTACCCTCCCCTGGACCCTAAACCGTCCCCGTCCCCTAACCCTAACCCTAGCCCGAACCCTAACCCTAAGCCTTTCCCGAAGCCTGACACTCACCCGTCCACTAATCCTAAGCCGTTCGCTAACACTAACCCACGCCCTCACACGTACGCTCCCCCTAAAGCGTTGTCGTACCCTCCCCTGGACCCTAAACCGTCCCCGTCCCCTAACCCTAACCCTAGCCCGAACCCTAACCCTAAGCCTTCCCCGAAGCCTGACACTCACCCGTCCCCTAATCCTAAGCCGTTCGCTAACACTAACCCACGCCCTCACACGTACGCTCCCCCTAAAGCGTTGTCTTACCCTCCCCTGGACCCTAAACCGTCCCAGTTCCCTAACCCTAACCCTAGACCGAACCCTAACCCTAAACCTTCCCCGAAGCCTGACCCTCACCCGTCCCCTAATCCTAAGCCGTACGCTAACACTAACCCGCGCCCTCACGCGTACGCTCCCCCTAAAGCGTTGTCGTACCGTCCCCTGGACCCTAAACCGTCCCCGTCCCCTAACCCTAACCCTAGCCCGAACCCTAACCCTAACCCTTCCCTGAAGCCTGACCCTCACCCGTCCCCTAATCCTAAGCCGAACGCTAACACTAACCCGTGCCCTCACACGTACGCTCCCCCTAAAGCGTTGTCGTACCCTCCCCTGGACCCTAAACCGTCCCCGTCCCCTAACCCTAACTCTAGCCCGAACCCTAACCCTAACCCTTCCCCGAAGCCTGACCCTCACCCGTCCCCTAATCCTAACCCGTACGCTAACAGTAACCCGCGCCCTCACACGTACGCTCCCCCTAAAGCGTTGTCGTACCCTCCCCTGGACCCTAAACCGTCCCCGTCCCCTAACCCTAACCCTAGCCCGAACCCTAACCCTAACCCTTCCCCGAAGACTGACCCTCACCCGTTCCCTAATACTAACCCGTACGCTAACACTAACACGCGCCCTCACACGTACGCTCCCCCTAAAGCGTTGTCGTACCCTCCCCTGGACCCTAAACCGTTCCCATCCCCTAACTCTAGCCCGAACCCTAACCCTAAACCTTCCCCGAAGCCTGACCCTCACCCGTCCCCTAATCCTAACCCGTACGCTAACACTAAACCGTGCCCTCACGCGTTCGCTCCCCCTAAAGCGTTGTCGTACCCTCCCCTGGACCCTTAACAGTCCCCGTCCCCTAACCCTAACCCTAGCCCGAACCCTAACCCTAACGCTTCCCCGAAGCCTGACCCTCACCCGTCCCCTAATCCTAACCCGTACGCTAACACTAAACCGCGCCCTCACACGTACGCTCCCCCTAAAGCGTTGTCTTACCCTCCCCTGGACCCTGAACCGTCCCCGTTCCCTAACCCTAACCCTAGCCCGAACCCTAACCCTAACCCTTCCCCGAAGCCTGACCCTCACCCGTCCCCTAATCCTAAGCCGTTCGCTAACACTAACCCACGCCCTTACACGTACGCTCCCCCTAAAGCGTTGTCGTACCCTACCCTGGACCCTAAACCATCCCCGTCCCCTAACCCTAACCCTAGCCCGAACCCTAAACCTAACTCTTCCCCGAAGCCTGACCCTCACCCGTCCCCTAATCCTAACCCGTACGCTAACACTAACCCGTGCCCTCACACGTACGCTCCCCCTAAAGCGTTGTCTTACCCTCCCCTGGACCCTAAACCGTCCCCGTTCCCTAACCCTAACCCTAGACCGAACCCTAACCCTAAACCTTCCCCGAAGCCTGACCCTCACCCGTCCCCTAATCCTAAGCCGTACGCTAACACTAACCCGCGCCCTCACGCGTACGCTCCCCCTAAAGCGTTGTCGTACCCTCCCCTGGACCCTAAACCGTCCCCGTCCCCTAACCCTAACCCTAGCCCGAACCCTAACCCTAACCCTTCCCCGAAGCCTGACCCTCACCCGTCCCCTAATCCTAACCCGTACGCTAACACTAACCCGCGCCCTCACATGTACGCTCCCCCTAAAGCGTTGTGTACCCTCCCCTGGACCCTAAACCGTCCCCGTCCCCTAACCCTAACCCTAGCCCGAACCCTAACCCTAATCCTTCCCCGAAGCCTGACCCTCACCCGTACCCTAATCCTAACCCGTACGCTAGCACTAACCCGCGCCCTCATGCGTACACTCTCCCTAAAGCATTGTCGTACCCTCCCCTGGACCATAAACAGTCCCCGTCCCCTAACCATAACCCTAGCCCGAACCCTAGCTCTAACCCTTCCCCGAAGCCTGACCCTCACCCGTCCCCTAATCCTCACCCGTACGCTAACACTAACCCGCGCCCTCACACGTACGCTCCCCCTAAAGCGTTGTCGTACCCTCCCTTGGACCCAAAACCGTCCCCGTCCCCTAACCCTAACCCTAGCCCGAACCCTAACCCTAACCCTTCCCCGAAGCCTGACTCTCACACGTACCATAATCCTAAGCCGTACGCTAACACTAACCCGCGCCCTCACACGTACGCTCCCCCTAAAGCGTTGGCGTACCCTCCCCTGGACCCTAAACCGTCCCCGTCCCCTAACGCTAACCCTAGCCCGAACCCTAACCCTAAAACTTCCCCGAAGCCTGACCCTCACCTGTCCCCTAATCCTAAGCCGTACGCTAACACTAACCCGCGCCCTCACTCGTACGCTCCCCCTAAAGCGTTGTCGTACCCTCACCTGGACCCTAAACCGTCCCCGTCCCCTAACCCTAACCCTAGCCCGAACCCTAACCCTAACCCTTCCCCGAAGCCTGACCCTCACCCGTCCCCTAATCCTAAGCCGTACGCTAACACTAACCCGCGGCCTCACATGTACGCTCCCCCTAAAGCGTTGTCGTACCCTCCCCTGGACCCTAAACCGTAACCGTCCCCTAACCCTAACCCTAGCCTGAACCCTAACCCTAACCCTTCCCCGAAGCCTGACCCTCACCCGTCCCCTAATCCTAAGCCGTACGCTAACACTAACCCACGCCCTCACACGTACGCTTCCCTTAAAGCGTTGTCGTACCCTCCCCTGGACCCTAAACCGTCCCCGTCCCCTAGCCCTAACCCTAGCCCGAACCCTAACCCTAAACTTTCCCTGAAGCCTGACCCTCACCCGTCCCCTAATCCTTAACCATACGCTAACACTAACCCGCGCCCTCACGTGTACGCTCCACCTAAAGCGTTGTCGTACCCTCCCCTGGACCCTAAACCGTCCCCGTCCCCTAACCCTAACCCTAGCCCGAGCCCTAACCCTAAACCTTCCCTGAAGCCTGACCCTCACCCGTCCCCTAATCCTAACCCGTACGCTAACACTAACCCGCGCCCTCACACGTACGCTCCCCCTAAAGCATTGTCGTACCCTCCCCTGGACCCTAAACCGTCCCCGTCCCCTAACCCTAACCCTCGCCCGAACCCTAACCCTAAGCCTTTCCCGAAGCCTGACACTCACCCGTCCACTAATCCTAAGCCGTTCGCTAACACTAACCCACGCCCTCACACGTACGCTCCCCCTAAAGCGTTGTCTTACCCTCCCCTGGACCCTAAACCGTCCCCGTCCCCTAACCATAACCCTAGCCCGAACCCTAGCTCTAACCCTTCCCCGAAGCCTGACCCTCACCCGTCCCCTAATCCTCACCCGTACGCTAACACTAACCCGCGCCTTCACACGTACGCTCCCCCTAAAGCGTTGTCGTACCCTCCCTTGGACCCAAAACCGTCCCCGTCCCCTAACCCTAACCCTAGCCCGAACCCTAACCCTAACCCTTCCCCGAAGCCTGACCCTCACCCGTCCCCTAATCCTAACCCGTACGCTAACACTAACCCGCGCCCTCACACGTACGCTCCCCCTAAAGCATTGTCGGACCCTCCCCTGTACCCTAAACCGTCCCCGTCCCCTAACCCTAACCCTAGCCCGAGCCCTAACCCTAAACCTTCCCGAAGCCTGACCCTCACCCGTCCCCTAATCCTAACCCGTACGCTAACACTAACCCGCGCCCTCACACGTACGCTCCCCCTAAAGCGTTGTCGTACCCTCCCCTGGACCCTAAACCGTCCCCGTCCCCTAACCCTAACCCTAGCCCGAACCCTAACCCTAAGCCTTCCCCGAAGCCTGACACTCACCCGTTCCCTAATCCTAAGCCGTTCGCTAACACTAACGCACGCCCTCACACGTACGCTCCCCCTAAAGCGTTGTCTTACCCTCCCCTGGACCCTAAACCGTCCCAGTTCCCTAACCCTAACCCTAGCCCGAACCCTAACCGTAACTCTTCCCCGAAGCCTGACCCTCACCCGTCCCCTAATCCTAACCCGTACGCTAACACTAACCCGCGCCCTCACACGTACGCTCCCCCTAAATCGTTGTCGTACCCTCCCCTGGACCCTAAACCGTCCCCGTCCCCTAACCCTAACCCTAGCCCGAACCCTAACCCTAACCCTTCCCCGAAGCCTGACCCTCACCCGTCCCCTAATCCTAAGCCGTACGCTAACACTAACCCACGCCCTCACACGTACGCTTCCCCTAAAGCGTTGTCGTACACTCCCCTGGACCCTAAACTGTCCCCGTCCCCTAACCCTAACCCTAGCCCGAACCCTAACCCTAAACTTTCCCTGAAGCCTGACCCTCACCCGTCCCCTAATCCTCAACCGTACGCTAACACTAACCCGCGCCCTCACGTGTACGCTCCCCCTAAAGCGTTGTCGTACCCTCCCCTGGACCCTAAACCGTCCCCGTCCCCTAACCCTAACCCTAGCCCGAGCCCTAACCCTAAACCTTCCCTGAAGCCTGACCCTCACCCGTCCCCTAATCCTAACCCGTACGCTAACACTAACCCGCTCCCTCACACGTACGCTCCCCCTAAAGCATTGTCGTACCCTCCCCTGGACCCTAAACCGTCCCCGTCCCCTAACCCTAACCCTAGCCCGAACCCTAACCCTAAGCCTTCCCCGAAGCCTGACACTCACCCGTCCCCTAATCCCAAGCCGTTCGCTAACACTAACCCACGCCCTCACACGTACGCTCCCCCTAAAGCGTTGTCTTACCCTCCCCTGGACCCTAAACCGTCCCCGTTCCCTAACCCTAACCCTAGACCGAACCCTAACCCTAAACCTTCCCCGAAGCCTGACCCTCACCCGTCCCCTAATCCTAAGCCGTACGCTAACACTAACCCGCGCCCTCACGCGTACGCTCCCCCTAAAGCGTTGTCGTACCGTCCCCTGGACCCTAAACCGTCCCCGTCCCCTAACCCTAGCCCGAACCCTAACCCTAACTCTTCCTCGAAGCCTGACCCTCACCCGTCCCATAATCCTAACCCGTACGCTAACACTAACCCGTGCCATCACACGTACGCTCCCCCTAAAGCGTTGTCGTACCCTCCCCTGGACCCTAAACCGTCCCCGTCCCCTAACCCTAACCCTATCCCGAACCCTAACCCTAACGCTTCCCCGAAGCCTGACCCTCACCCGTCCCCTAATCCTAACCCGTACGCTAACACTAAACCGCGCCCTCACACGTACGCTCCCCCTAAAGCGTTGTCGTACCCTCCCATGGACCCTAAACTGTCCCCGTACCCTAACGCTAACCCTAGCCCGAACCCTAACCCTAACCCTTCCCCGAAGCCTGACCCTCACGCGTCCCCTAATCCTAAGCCGTACGCTAACACTAACCCGCGCCCTCACACGTACGCTCCCCCTAAATCGTTGTCGTACCCTCCCCTGGACCCTAAACCGTCCCCGTCTCCTAACCCTAACCCTAGCCCGAACCCTAACCCTAACCCTTCCCCGAAGCCTGACACTCACCCGTCACTTAATCCTAAGCCGTACGCTAACACTAACCCGCGCCCTCACACGTACGCTCCCCCTAAAGCGTTGTCGTACCCTCCCCTGGACCCTAAACCATCCCCGTCCCCTAACCCTAACCCTAGCCCGAACCCTAACCCTAACCCTTCACCGAAGCCTGACACTCACCCATCCCCTAATCCTAAGCCGTACGCTAACACTATCCCGCGCCCTCACACGTACGCTCCCCCTAAAGCGTTGTCGTACCCTCCCCTGGACCCTAAACCGTCCCCGTCCCCTAACCCTAACCCTAGCCCGAACCCTAACCCTAAGCCTTTCCCGAAGCCTGACACTCACCCGTCCACTAATCCTAAGCCGTTCGCTAACACTAACCCACGCCCTCACACGTACGCTCCCCCTAAAGCGTTGTCTTACCCTCCCCTGGACCCTAAACCGTCCCCGTTCCCTAACCCTAACCCTAGACCGAACCCTAACCCTAATCCTTCCCCGAAGCCTGACCCTCACCCGTCCCCTAATCCTAAGCCGTACGCTAACACTAACCCGCGCCCTCACGCGTACGCTCCCCCTAAAGCGTTGTCGTACCCTACCCTGGACCCTAAACCATCCCCGTCCCCTAACCCTAACCCTAGCCCGAACCCTAACCCTAACTCTTCCCCGAAGCCTGACCCTCACCCGTCCCCTAATCCTAACCCGTACGCTAACACTAACCCGCGCCCTCACACGTACGCTCCCCCTAAATCGTTGTCGTACCCTCCCCTGGACCCTAAACCGTCCCCGTCCCCTAACCCTAACCCTAGCCCGAACCCTAACCCTAACCCTTCCCCGAAGCCTGACCCTCACCCGTCCCCTAATCCTAAGCCGTACGCTAACACTAACCCACGCCCCCACACGTACGCTTCCCCTAAAGCGTTGTCGTACACTCCCCAGGACCCTAAACTGTCCCCGTCCCCTAACCCTAACCCTAGCCCGAACCCTAACCCTAAACTTTCCCTGAAGCCTGACCCTCACCCGTCCCCTAATCCTCAACCGTACGCTAACACTAACCCGCGCCCTCACGTGTACGCTCCCCCTAAAGCGTTGTCGTACCCTCCCCTGGACCCTAAACCGTCCCCGTCCCCTAACCCTAACCCTAGCCCGAGCCCTAACCCTAAACCTTCCCGAAACCTGACCCTCACCCGTCCCCTAATCCTAACCCGTACGCTAACACTAACCCGCGCCCTCACACGTACGCTCCCCCTAAAGCGTTGTCGTACCCTCCCCTGGACCCTAAACCATCCCCGTCCCCTAACCCTAACCCTAGCCCGAACCCTAACCCTAAGCCTTCCCCGAAGCCTGACACTCACCCGTTCCCTAATCCTAAGCCGTTCGCTAACACTAACGCACGCCCTCACACGTACGCTCCCCCTAAAGCGTTGTCTTACCCTCCCCTGGACCCTAAACCGTCCCAGTTCCCTAAACCTAACCCTAGACCGAACCCTAACCCTAAACCTTCCCCGAAGCCTGACCCTCACCCGTCCCCTAATCCTCACCCGTACGCTAACACTAACCCGCGCCCTCATGCCTACGCTCCCCCTAAAGCGTTGTCGTACCGTCCCCTGGACCCTAAACCGTCCCCGTCCCCTAACCCTAACCCTAGCCTGAACCCTAACCCTAACTCTTCCTCGAAGCCTGACCCTCACCCGTCCCATAATCCTAACCCGTACGCTAACACTAACCCGTGCCATCAAACGTACGCTCCCCCTAAAGCGTTGTCGTACCCTCCCCTGGACCCTAAACCGTCCCCGTCCCCTAACCCTAACTCTAGCCCGAACCCTAACCCTAACCCTTCCCCGAAGCCTGACCCTCACCCGTCCCCTAATCCTAACCCGTACGCTAACACTAACCCGCGCCCTCACACGTACGCTCCCCCTAAAGCGTTGTCGTACCCTCCCCTGGACCCTAAACCGTCCCCGTCCCCTAACCCTAACCCTAGCCCGAACCCTAACCCTAACCCTTCCCCGAAGCCTGACCCTCACCCGTTCCCTAATACTAACCCGTACGCTAACACTAACCCGCGCCCTCACACGTACGCTCCCCCTAAAGCGTTGTCGTACCCTCCCCTGGACCCTAAACTGTCCCCGTACCCTAACGCTAACCCTAGCGCGAACACTAACCCTAACCCTTCCCCGAAGCCTGACCCTCACGCGTCCCCTAATCCTAAGCCGTACGCTAACACTAACCCGCGCCCTCACACGTACGCTCCCCCTAAAGCGTTGTCGTACCATCCCCTGGACCCTAAACCGTCCCCGTCCCCTAACCCTAACCCTAGCCCGAACCCTAACCCTAACCCTTCCCCGAAGCCTGACCCTCACCCGTCCCCTAATCCTCACCAGTACGCTAACACTAACCCGCGCCCTCACACGTACGCTCCCCCTAAAGCGTTGTCGTACCCTCCCTTGGACCCTAAACCGTCCCCGTCCCCTAACCCTAACCCTAGCCCGAACCCTAACCCTAACCCTTCCCCGAAGCCTGACCCTCACCCGTCCCCTAATCCTAAGCCGTACGCTAACACTAACCCACGCCCTCACACGTACGCTTCCCCTAAAGCGTTGTCGTACACTCCCCAGGACCCTAAACTGTCCCCGTCCCCTAACCCTAACCCTAGCCCGAACCCTAACCCTAAACTTTCCCTGAAGCCTGACCCTCACCCGTCCCCTAATCCTCAACCGTACGCTAACACTAACCCGCGCCCTCACGTGTACGCTCCCCCTAAAGCGTTGTCGTACCCTCCCCTGGACCCTAAACCGTCCCCGTCCCCTAACCCTAACCCTAGCCCGAGCCCTAACCCTAAACCTTCCCGAAGCCTGACCCTCACCCGTCCCCTAATCCTAACCCGTACGCTAACACTAACCCGCGCCCTCACACGTACGCTCCCCCTAAAGCGTTGTCGTACCCTCCCCTGGACCCTAAACCGTCCCCGTCCCCTAACCCTAACCCTAGCCCGAACCCTAACCCTAAGCCTTCCCCGAAGCCTGACACTCACCCGTTCCCTAATCCTAAGCCGTTCGCTAACACTAACGCACGCCCTCACACGTACGCTCCCCCTAAAGCGTTGTCTTACCCTCCCCTAGACCCTAAACCGTCCCAGTTCCCTAACCCTAACCCTAGACCGAACCCTAACCCTAAACCTTCCCCGAAGCCTGACCCTCACCCGTCCCCTAATCCTCACCCGTACGCTAACACTAACCCGCGCCCTCATGCGTACGCTCCCCCTAAAGCGTTGTCGTACCGTCCCCTGGACCCTAAACCGTCCCCGTCCCCTAACCCTAACCCTAGCCTGAACCCTAACCCTAACTCTTCCTCGAAGCCTGACCCTCACCCGTCCCATAATCCTAACCCGTACGCTAACACTAACCCGTGCCATCAAACGTACGCTCCCCCTAAAGCGTTGTCGTACCCTCCCCTGGACCCTAAACCGTCCCCGTCCCCTAACCCTAACTCTAGCCCGAACCCTAACCCTAACCCTTCCCCGAAGCCTGACCCTCACCCGTCCCCTAATCCTAACCCGTACGCTAACACTAACCCGCGCCCTCACACGTACGCTCCCCCTAAAGCGTTGTCGTACCCTCCCCTGGACCCTAAACCGTCCCCGTCCCCTAACCCTAACCCTAGCCCGAACCCTAACCCTAACCCTTCCCCGAAGCCTGACCCTCACCCGTTCCCTAATACTAACCCGTACGCTAACACTAACCCGCGCCCTCACACGTACGCTCCCCCTAAAGCGTTGTCGTACCCTCCCCTGGACCCTAAACTGTCCCCGTACCCTAACGCTAACCCTAGCGTAAACACTAACCCTAACCCTTCCCCGAAGCCTGACCCTCACGCGTCCCCTAATCCTAAGCCGTACGCTAACACTAACCCGCGCCCTCACACGTACGCTCCCCCTAAAGCGTTGTCGTACCCTCCCCTGGACCCTAAACCGTCCCCGTCTCCTAACCCTAACCCTAGCCCGAACCCTAACCCTAACCCTTCCCCGAAGCCTGACACTCACCCGTCACCTAATCCTAAGCCGTACGCTAACACTAACCCGCGCCCTCACACGTACGCTCCCCCTAAAGCGTTGTCGTACCATCCCCTGGACCCTAAACCGTCCCCGTCCCCTAACCCTAACCCTAGCCCGAACCCTAACCCTAACCCTTCACCGAAGCCTGACACTCACCCATCCCCTAATCCTAAGCCGTACGCTAACACTATCCCGCGCCCTCACACGTACGCTCCCCCTAAAGCGTTGTCGTACCCTCCCCTGGACCCTAAACCGTCCCCGTCCCCTAACCCTAACCCTAGCCCGAACCCTAACCCTAACCCTTCCCCGAAGCCTGACCCTCACCCGTCCCCTAATCCTAACCCGTACGCTAACACTAACCCGCGCCCTCACATGTACGCTCCCCCTAAAGCGTTGTGTACCCTCCCCTGGACCCTAAACCGTCCCCGTCCCCTAACCCTAACCCTAGCCCGAACCCTAACCCTAACCCTTCCCTGAAGCCTGACCCTCACCCGTCCCCTAATCCTAAGCCGAACGCTAACACTAACCCACGCCCTCACACGTACGCTCCCCCTAAAGCGTTGTCGTACCCTCCCCTGGACCCTAAACCGTCCCCGTCCCCTAACCCTAACCCTAGCCCGAACTCTAACCCTAACCCTTCCCGGAAGCCTGACCCTCACCCATCCCCTAATCCTAACCCGTACGCTAACACTAACCCGCGCCCTCACACGTACGCTCCCCCTAAAGCGTTGTCGTACCCTCCTCTGGACCCTAAACCATCCCCGTCCCCTAAACCTTACCCTAGCCGAACACTAACCCTAACCCTTCCCCGAAGCCTGACCCTCACCCGTCCCCTAATCCTCACCAGTACGCTAACACTAACCCGTGCCCTCACACGTACGCTCCCCCTAAAGCGTTGTCGTACCCTCCCTTGGACCCTAAACCGTCCCCGTCCCCTAACCCTAACCCTAGCCCGAACCCTAACCCTAACCCTTCCCCGAAGCCTGACTCTCACACGTCCCCTAATCCTAAGCCGTACGCTAACACTAACCCGCGCCCTCACACGTACGCTACCCCTAAAGCGTTGTCGTACCCTCCCCTGGACCCTAAACAGTCCCCGTCCCCTAACGCTAACCCTAGCCCGAACCCTAACCCTAAAACTTCCCCAAAGCCTGACCCTCACCTGTCCCCTAATCCTAAGCCGTACGCTAACACTAACCCGCGCCCTCACTCGTGCGCTCCCCCTAAAGCATTGTCGTACCCTCACCTGGACCCTAAACCGTCCCCGTCCCCTAACCCTAGCCCGAACCCTAACCCTAAACCTTCCCCGAAGCCTGACCCTCACCTGTCCCCTAATCCTAACCTGTACACTAACACTAACCCGTGCCCTCACGCGTTCGCTCCCCCTAAAGCGTTGTCGTACCCTCCCCTGGACCCTTAACAGTCCCCGTCCCCTAACCCTAACCCTAGCCCGAACCCTAACCCTAACGCTTCCCCGAAGCCTGACCCTCACCCGTCCCCTAATCCTAACCCGTACGCTAACACTAAACCGCGCCCTCACACGTACGCTCCCCCTAAAGCGTTGTCGTACCCTCCCCTGGACCCTAAACTGTCCCCGTCCCCTAACGCTAACCCTAGCCCGAACCCTAACCCAAACCCTTCCCCGAAGCCTGACCCTCACCCGTCCCCTAATCCTAAGCCGTACGCTAACACTAACCCGCGCCCTCACACGTACGCTCCCCCTAAAGCGTTGTCGTACCCTCCCCTGGACCCTAAACTGTCCCCGTCTCCTAACCCTAACCCTAGACCGAACCCTAACCCTAACCCTTCCCCGAAGCCTGACACTCACCCGTCACCTAATCCTAAGCCGTACGCTAACACTAACCCACGCCCTCACACGTACGCTCCCCCTAAAGCGTTGTCGTACCCTCCCCTGGACCCTAAACCGTCCCCGTCCCCTAACCCTAACCCTAGCCCGAACCCTAACCCTAACCCTTCCCCGAAGCCTGACACTCACCCATCCCCTAATCCTAAGCCGTACGCTAACACTATCCCGCGCCCTCACACGTACGCTCCCCCTAAAGCGTTGTCGTACCCTCCCCTGGACCCTAAACCGTCCCCGTCTCCTAACCCTAACCCTAGCCCGAACCCTAACCCTAACCCTTCCCGAAGCCTGACCCTCACCCGTCACCTAATCCTAACCCGTACGCTAACACTAACCCGCGCCCTCACATGTACGCTCCCCCTAAAGCGTTGTGTACCCTCCCCTGGACCCTAAACCGTCCCCGTCCCCTAACCCTAACCCTAGCCCGAACCCTAACCCTAACCCTTCCCCGAAGCCTGACCCTCACCCGTCCCCTAATCCTCACCCGTACGCTAACACTAACCCACGCCCTCACAGGTACGCTCCCCCTAAAGCGTTGTCGTACCCTCCCCTGGACACTAAACCGTCTCCGTCCCCTAACCCTAACCCTAGCCCGAACCCTAACCCTAACCCTTCCCCGAAGCCTGACCCTCACCCGTCCCCTAATCCTCACCCGTACGCTAACACTAACCCGCGCCCTCACACGTACGCTCCCCCTAAAACGTTGTCGTACCCTCCCCTGGACCCTAAACCGTCCCCGTCCCCTAACCCTAACCCTAGCCCGAACCTTATCCCTAACCCTTCCCCGAAGCCTGACTCTCACCCGTCCCCTAATCCTCACCCGTACGCTAACACTAACCCGTGCCCTCACACGTACGCTCCCCCTAAAGCGTTGTCGTACCCTCCCCTGGACCCTAAACCGTCCCCGTCCCATAACCCTAACCCTAGCCCGAACCCTAACCCTAATCCTTCCCCGAAGCCTGATCCTCTCCCGTACCCTAATCCTAACCCGTACGCTAACACTAACCCGCGCCCTCATGCGTACGCTCTCCCTAAAGCATTGTCGTACCCTCCCCTGGACCATAAACAGTCCCCGTCCCCTAACCATAACCCTAGCCCGAACCCTAGCTCTAACCCTTCCCCGAAGCCTGACCCTCACCCGTCCCATAATCCTAACCCGAACGCTAACACTATCCCGCGCACTCACACGTACGCTCTCCCTAAAGCGTTGTCGTACCCTCCCCTGGACCCTAAACCGTCCCCGTCCCCTAACTCTAACCCTAGCCCGAACCCTAACCCTAACCCTTCCCCGAAGCCTGACCCTCACCCGTCCCCTAATCCTAACCCGTACGCTAACACTAACCCGCGCCCTCACACGTACGCTCCCCCTAAAACGTTGTCATAGCCTCCCCTGGACCCTAAACCCTCCCCGTCCCCTAACCCTAACCCTAGCCCGAACCCTAACCCTAAGCCTTCCCCGAAGCCTGACACTCACCCGTCCCCTAATCCTAAGCCGTTCGCTAACACTAACCCACGCCCTCACACGTACGCTCCCCCTAAAGCGTTGTCTTACCCTCCCCTGGACCCTAAACCGTCCCCGTTCCCTAACCCTAACCCTAGACCGAACCCTAACCCTAAACCTTCCCCGAAGCCTGACCCTCACCCGTCCCCTAATCCTAAACCGTACGCTAACACTAACCCGCGCCCTCACGTGTACGCTCCCCCTAAAGCGTTGTCGTACCGTCCCCTGGACCCTAAACCGTCCCCGTCCCCTAACCCTAACCCTAGCCTGAACCCTAACCCTAACAGTTCCTCGAAGCCTGACCCTCACCCGTCCCATAATCCTAACCCGTACGCTAACACTAACCCGCGCCCTCACACGTACGCTCCCCCTAAAGCGTTGTCGTACCCTCCCCTGGACCCTAAACCGTCCCCGTCCCCTAACCCTAACCCTAGCCCAAACCCTAACCCTAACCCTTCCCCAAAGCCTTACCCTCACCCGTCCCCTAATCCTAAGCCGTACGCTAACACTAACCCGCTCCCTCACACGTACGCTCCCCCTAAAGCGTTGTCGTACCCTACCCTGGACCCTAAACCGTCCCCTTCCCCTAACCCTAACCCTAGCCCGAACCCTAACCCTAAATCTTCCCCGAAGCCTGACCCTCACCCGTCCCCTAATCCTAACCCGTACGCTAACACTAACCCGCGCCCTCACACGTACGCTCCCCCTAAAGCGTTGTCGTACCCTCCCCTGGACCCTAAACCGTCCCCGTCCCCTAACCCTAACCCTAGCCCGAACCCTAACCCTAACACTTCCCCGAAGCCTGACCCTCACCCGTCCCCTAATCCTAAGCCGTACGCTAACACTAACCCATGCCCTCACACTTACGCTTCCCCTAAAGCGTTGTCGTACCCTCCCCTGGAACCTAAACCGTCCCCGTCCCCTAACCCTAACCCTAGCCCGAACCCTAACCCTAAACTTTCCCTGAAGCCTGACCCTCACCCGTCCCCTAATCCTCAACCGTAAGCTAACACTAAACCGTGCCCTCACGTGTATGCTCCCCCTAAAGCGTTGTCGTACCCTCCCATGGACCCTAAACCGTCCCCGTCCCCTAACCCTAACCCTAGCCCGAGCCCTAACCCTAAACCTTCCCTGAAGCCTGACGCTCACCCGTCCCCTAATCCTAACCCGTACGCTAGCACTAACCCGCGCCCTCACACGTACGCTCCCCCTAAAGCGTTGTCGTACCCTCCCCTGGATCCTAAACCGTCTCCGTCCCCTAACCCTAACCCTAGCCTGAACCCTAACCCTAACCCTTCCTCGAAGCCTGACCCTCACCCGTCCCATAATCCTAACCCGTACGCTAACACTAACCCGTGCCATCACACGTACGCTCCCCCTAAAGCGGTGTCGTACCCTCCCCTGGACCCTAAACCGTCCCCGTCCCCTAACTCTAACCCTAGCCCGAACCCTAACCCTAAACCTTCCCCGAAGCCTGACCCTCACCCGTCCCCTAATCCTAACCCGTACGCTAACACTAACCCGCGCCCTCATGCGTACGCTCCCCCTAAAGCATTGTCGTACCCTCCCCTGGACCATAAACAGTCCCCGTCCCCTAACCATAACCATAGCCCGAACCCTAGCTCTAACCCTTCCCCGAAGCCTGACCCTCACCCGTCCCATAATCCTAACCCGAACGCTAACACTATCCCGCGCACTCACACGTACGCTCTCCCTAAAGCGTTGGCGTACCCTCACCTGGACCCTAAACCGTCCCCGTCCCCTAACCCTAACACTAGCCCGAACCCTAACCCTAACCCTTCCCTGAAGCCTGACCCTCACCCGTCCCCTAATCCTAAGGCGAACGCTAACACTAACCCACGCCCTCACACGTACGCTCCCCCTAAAGTGTTGTCGTACCCTCCCCTGGACCCTAAACCGTCCCCGTCCCCTAACCCTAACCCTAGCCCGAACCCTAACCCTAACCCTTCCCCGAAGCCTGACCCTCACCCGTCCCCTAATCCTAACCCGTACGCTAACACTAACCCACGCCCTCACACGTACGCTCCCCCTAAAGCGTTGTCGTACCCTCCTCTGGACCCTAAACCGTCCCCGTCCCCTAACCCTAACCCTAGCCCGAACCCTAACCCTAACCCTTCCCCGAAGCCTTACCCTCACCCGTCCCCTAATCCTAACCCGTACGCTAACACTAACCCGTGCCATCACACGTACGCTCCCCCTAAAGCGGTGTCGTACCCTCCCCTGGACCCTAAACCGTCCCCGTCCCCTAACCCTAACCCTAGCCCGAACCCTAACCCTAACCCTTCCCCGAAGCCTGACCCTCACCCGTCCCCTAATCCTCACCCGTACGCTAACACTAACCCGCGCCCTCACACGTACGCTCCCCCTAAAACGTTGTCGTACCCTCCCCTGGACCGTAAACCGTCCCCGTCCCCTAACCCTAACCCTAGCCCGAACCCTATCCCTAACCCTTCCCCGAAGCCTGACCCTCACCCGTCCCCTAATCCTAAGCCGTACGCTAACACTAACCCGCGCCCTCATGCGTACGCTCCCCCTAAAGCATTGTCGTACCCTCCCCTGGACCATAAACCGTCCCCGTCCCCTAACCATAACCCTAGCCCGAACCCTAGCTCTAACCCTTCCCCGAAGCCTGACCCTCACCCGTCCCATAATCCTAACCCGATCGCTAACACTATCCCGCGCACTCACACGTACGCTCTCCCTAAAGCGTTGGCGTACCCTCACCTGGACCCTAAACCGTCCCCGTCCCCTAACCCTAACACTAGCCCGAACCCTAACCCTAACACTTCCCTGAAGCCTGACCCTCACACGTCTCCTAATCCTAAGGCGAACGCTAACACTAACCCACGCCCTCACCCGTACGCTCCCCCTAAAGTGTTGTCGTACCCTCCCCTGGACCCTAAACCGTCCCCGTCCCCTAACCCTAACCCTAGCCCGAACCCTAACCCTAACCTTTCCCCGAAGCCTGACCCTCACCCTTCCCCTAATCCTAAGCCGTACGCTAACACTAACCCGTGCCCTCACGCGTACGCTCCCCCTAAAGCGTTGTCGTACCCTTCCCTAGACCCTAAACCGTCCCCGTCCCCTAACCCTAACCCTAGCCCGAACCCTAACCCTAACCCTTCCCCGAAGCCTGACCCTCACACGTCCCCTAATCCTAACCCGTACGCTAACACTATCCCGCGCCCTCACACGTACGCTCCCCCTCAAGCGTTGTCGTACCCTCCCCTGGACCCTAAACCGTCCCCGTCCCCTAACCCTAACCCTAGCCCGAACCCTAACCCTAACCCTTGCCCGAAGCCTGACCCTCACCCGTCCCCTAATCCTAACCCGTACGCTAACACTAACCCGCGCCCTCACACGTACGCTCCCCCTAAATCATTGTCGTACCCTCCCCTGGACCCTATACTGTCCCCGTCCCCTAACCCTAACCCTAGCCCGAACCCTAACCCTAACCCTTCCCCGAAGCCTGACCCTCACCCGTCCCCTAATCCTAACCCGTACGCTAACACTATCCCGCGCCCTCACACGTACGCTCCCCCTCAAGCGTTGTCGTACCCTCCCCTGGACCCTAAACCGTCCCCGTCCCCTAACCCTAACCCTAGCCCGAACCCTAACCCTAACCCTTGCCCGAAGCCTGACCCTCACCCGTCCCCTAATCCTAAGCCGTACGCTAACACTAACCCATGCCCTCACACGTACGCTTCCCCTAAAGCGTTGTCGTACCCTCCCCTGGACCCTAAACCGTCCCCGTCCCCTAACCCTAACCCTAGCCCGAACCCTAACCCTAAACTTTCCCTGAAGCCTGACCCTCACCCGTCCCCTAATCCTCAACCGTACGCTAACACTAAACCGCGCCCTCACGTGTACGCTCCCCCTAAAGCGTTGTCGTACCCTCCCCTGGACCCTAAACCGTCCCCGTCCCCTATCCCTAACCCTAGCCCGAGCCCTAACCCTAAAACTTCCCTGAAGCCTGAGCCTCACCCGTCCCCTAATCCTAACCCGTACGCTAACACTATCCCGCGCCCTGACACGTACGCTCCCCCTTAAGTATTGTCGTACCCTCCCCTGGACCCTAAACCGTCCCCGTCCCCTAACCCTAACCCTAGCCCGAACCCTAACCCTAACCCTTCCCCGAAGCCTGACACTCACCCGTCCCCTAATCCTAACCCGTACGCTAACACTAACCCGCGCCCTCACACGTACGCTCCCCCTAAAGCGTTGTCGTACCCTCCCCTGGACCCTAAACCGTCCCCGTCCCCTAAACCTTACCCTAGCCCGAACCCTAACCCTAACCCTTCCCCGAAGCCTGACCCTCACCCGTCCCCTAATCCTCACCCGTACGCTAACACTAACCTGCGCCCTCACACGTACGCTCCCCCTAAAGCGTTGTCGTACCCTCCCTTGGACCCTAAACCGTCCCCGTCCCCTAACCCTAACCCTAGCCCGAACCCTAACCCTAACCCTTCCCCGAAGCCTGACTCTCACACGTCCCCTAATCCTAAACCGTACGCTAACACTAACCCGCGCCCTCACACGTACGCTCCCCCTAAAGCGTTGTCGTACCCTCCCCTGGACCCTAAACTGTCCCCGTCCCCTAACGCTAACCCTAGCCCGAACCCTAACCCTAAAACTTCCCCGAAGCCTGACCCTCACCTGTCCCCTAATCCTAAGCCGTACGCTAACACTAACCCGCGCCCTCACTCGTACGCTCCCCCTAAAGCGTTGTCGTAGCCTCACCTGGACCCTAAACCGTCCCCGTCCCCTAACCCTAACCCTAGCCCGAACCCTAACCCTAAGCCTTCCCCGAAGCCTGACACTCACCCGTCCCCTAATCCTAAGCCGTTCGCTAACACTAACCCACGCCCTCACACGTACGCTCCCCCTAAAGCGTTGTCGTACCCTCCCCTGGACCCTAAACCGTCCCCGTTCCCTAACCCTAACCCTAGACCGAACCCTAACCCTAAAACTTCCCCGATGCCTGACCCTCACCCGTCCCCTAATCCTAAGCCTTACGCTAACACTAACCCGCGCCCTCATGCGTACGCTCCCCCTAAAGCGTTGTCGTACCGTCCCCTGGACCCTAAACCGTCCCCGTCCCCTAACCCTAACCCTAGCCTGAACCCTAACCCTAACCCTTCCCCGAAGCCTGACGCTCACCCGTCCCATAATCCTAACCCGTACGCTAACACTAACCCGTGCCATCACACGTACGCTCCCCCTAAAGCGGTGTCGTACCCTCCCCTGGACCCTAAACCGTCCCCGTCCCCTAACCCTAACCCTAGCCCGAACCCTAACCCTAACCCTTCCCCGAAGCGTGACTCTCACCCGTGCCCTAATGCTCACCCGTACGCTAACACTAACCCGCGCCCTCACACGTACGCTCCCCCTAAAGTGTTGTCGTACCCTCCCCTGGACCCTAAACCGTCCCCGTCCCCTAACCCTAACCCTAGCCCGAACCCTAACCCTAACCCTTCCCCGAAGCCTGACCCTCACCCGTCCCCTAATCCTAACCCGTACGCTAACACTAACCCGCGCCCTCACACGTCCGCTCCCCCTAAAGCGTTGTCGTACCCTCCTCTGGACCCTAAACCGTCCCCGTCCCCTAAACCTTACCCTAGCCCGAACCCTAACCCTAACCCTTCCCCGAAGCCTGACCCTCACCCGTCCCCTAATCCTCACCCGTACGCTAACACTAACCCGCACCCTGACACGTACGCTACCCCTAAAGCGTTGTCGTACTCTCCCTTGGACCCTAAACCGTCCCCGTCCCCTAACACTAACCCTAGCCCGAACCCTAACCCTAACCCTTCCCCGAAGCCTGACTCTCACACGTCCCCTAATCCTAAGCCGTACGCTAACACTAACCCTCGCCCTCACACGTACGCTCCCCCTAAAGCGTTGGCGTACCCTCCCCTGGACCCTAAACCGTCCCCGTCCCCTAACGCTAACCCTAGCCCGAACCCTAACCCTAAGCCTTCCCCGAAGCCTGACACTCACCCGTTCCCTAATCCTAAGCCGTTCGCTAACACTAACGCACGCCCTCACACGTACGCTCCCCCTAAAGCGTTGTCTTACCCTCCCCTGGACCCTAAACCGTCCCAGTTCCCTAACCCTAACCCTAGCCCGAACCCTAACCGTAACTCTTCCCCGAAGCCTGACCCTCACCCGTCCCCTAATCCTAACCCGTACGCTAACACTAACCCGCGCCCTCACACGTACGCTCCCCCTAAATCGTTGTCGTACCCTCCCCTGGACCCTAAACCGTCCCCGTCCCCTAACCCTAACCCTAGCCCGAACCCTAACCCTAACCCTTCCCCGAAGCCTGACCCTCACCCGTCCCCTAATCCTAAGCCGTACGCTAACACTAACACACGCCCTCACACGTACGCTTCCCCTAAAGCGTTGTCGTACACTCCCCTGGACCCTAAACTGTCCCCGTCCCCTAACCCTAACCCTAGCCCGAACCCTAACCCTAAACTTTCCCTGAAGCCTGACCCTCACCCGTCCCCTAATCCTCAACCGTACGCTAACACTAACCCGCGCCCTCACGTGTACGCTCCCCCTAAAGCGTTGTCGTACCCTCCCCTGGACCCTAAACCGTCCCCGTCCCCTAACCCTAACCCTAGCCCGAGCCCTAACCCTAAACCTTCCCTGAAGCCTGACCCTCACCCGTCCCCTAATCCTAACCCGTACGCTAACACTAACCCGCTCCCTCACACGTACGCTCCCCCTAAAGCATTGTCGTACCCTCCCCTGGACCCTAAACCGTCCCCGTCCCCTAACCCTAACCATAGCCCGAACCCTAACCCTAAGCCTTCCCCGAAGCCTGACACTCACCCGTCCCCTAATCCTAAGCCGTTCGCTAACACTAACCCACGCCCTCACACGTACGCTCCCCCTAAAGCGTTGTCTTACCCTCCCCTGGACCCTAAACCGTCCCCGTTCCCTAACCCTAACCCTAGACCGAACCCTAACCCTAAACCTTCCCCGAAGCCTGACCCTCACCCGTCCCCTAATCCTAAGCCGTACGCTAACACTAACCCGCGCCCTCACGCGTACGCTCCCCCTAAAGCGTTGTCGTACCGTCCCCTGGACCCTAAACCGTCCCCGTCCCCTAACCCTAGCCCGAACCCTAACCCTAACTCTTCCTCGAAGCCTGACCCTCACCCGTCCCATAATCCTAACCCGTACGCTAACACTAACCCGTGCCATCACACGTACGCTCCCCCTAAAGCGTTGTCGTACCCTCCCCTGGACCCTAAACCGTCCCCGTCCCCTAACCCTAACCCTATCCCGAACCCTAACCCTAACGCTTCCCCGAAGCCTGACCCTCACCCGTCCCCTAATCCTAACCCGTACGCTAACACTAAACCGCGCCCTCACACGTACGCTCCCCCTAAAGCGTTGTCGTACCCTCCCATGGACCCTAAACTGTCCCCGTACCCTAACGCTAACCCTAGCCCGAACCCTAACCCTAACCCTTCCCCGAAGCCTGACCCTCACGCGTCCCCTAATCCTAAGCCGTACGCTAACACTAACCCCCGCCCTCACACGTACGCTCCCCCTAAATCGTTGTCGTACCCTCCCCTGGACCCTAAACCGTCCCCGTCTCCTAACCCTAACCCTAGCCCGAACCCTAACCCTAACCCTTCCCCGAAGCCTGACACTCACCCGTCACTTAATCCTAAGCCGTACGCTAACACTAACCCGCGCCCTCACACGTACGCTCCCCCTAAAGCGTTGTCGTACCCTCCCCTGGACCCTAAACCATCCCCGTCCCCTAACCCTAACCCTAGCCCGAACCCTAACCCTAACCCTTCACCGAAGCCTGACACTCACCCATCCCCTAATCCTAAACCGTACGCTAACACTATCCTGCGCCCTCACACGTACGCTCCCCCTAAAGCGTTGTCGTACCCTCCCCTGGACTCTAAACCGTCCCCGTCCCCTAACCCTAACCCTAGCCCGAACCCTAACCCTAAGCCTTTCCCGAAGCCTGACACTCACCCGTCCACTAATCCTAAGCCGTTCGCTAACACTAACCCACGCCCTCACACGTACGCTCCCCCTAAAGCGTTGTCTTACCCTCCCCTGGACCCTAAACCGTCCCCGTTCCCTAACCCTAACCCTAGACCGAACCCTAACCCTAATCCTTCCCCGAAGCCTGACCCTCACCCGTCCCCTAATCCTAAGCCGTACGCTAACACTAACCCGCGCCCTCACGCGTACGCTCCCCCTAAAGCGTGGTCGTACCCTACCCTGGACCCTAAACCATCCCCGTCCCCTAACCCTAACCCTAGCCCGAACCCTAACCCTAACTCTTCCCCGAAGCCTGACCCTCACCCGTCCCCTAATCCTAACCCGTACGCTAACACTAACCCGCGCCCTCACACGTACGCTCCCCCTAAATCGTTGTCGTACCCTCCCCTGGACCCTAAACCGTCCCCGTCCCCTAACCCTAACCCTAGCCCGAACCCTAACCCTAACCCTTCCCCGAAGCCTGACCCTCACCCGTCCCCTAATCCTAAGCCGTACGCTAACACTAACCCACGCCCTCACACGTACGCTCCCCCTAAAGCGTTGTCGTACCCTCCCCTGGACCCTAAACCGTCCCCGTCCCCTAACCCTAACCCTAGCCCGAACCCTAACCCTAAGCCTTCCCCGAAGCCTGACACTCACCCGTTCCCTAATCCTAAGCCGTTCGCTAACACTAACGCACGCCCTCACACGTACGCTCCCCCTAAAGCGTTGTCTTACCCTCCCCTGGACCCTAAACCGTCCCAGTTCCCTAACCCTAACCCTAGACCGAACCCTAACCCTAAACCTTCCCCGAAGCCTGACCCTCACCCGTCCCCTAATCCTCACCCGTACGCTAACACTAACCCGCGCCCTCATGCCTACGCTCCCCCTAAAGCGTTGTCGTACCGTCCCCTGGACCCTAAACCGTCCCCGTCCCCTAACCCTAACCCTAGCCTGAACCCTAACCCTAACTCTTCCTCGAAGCCTGACCCTCACCCGTCCCATAATCCTAACCCGTACGCTAACACTAACCCGTGCCATCAAACGTACGCTCCCCCTAAAGCGTTGTCGTACCCTCCCCTGGACCCTAAACCGTCCCCGTCCCCTAACCCTAACTCTAGCCCGAACCCTAACCCTAACCCTTCCCCGAAGCCTGACCCTCACCCGTCCCCTAATCCTAACCCGTACGCTAACACTAACCCGCGCCCTCACACGTACGCTCCCCCTAAAGCGTTGTCGTACCCTCCCCTGGACCCTAAACCGTCCCCGTCCCCTAACCCTAACCCTAGCCCGAACCCTAACCCTAACCCTTCCCCGAAGCCTGACCCTCACCCGTTCCCTAATACTAACCCGTACGCTAACACTAACCCGCGCCCTCACACGTACGCTCCCCCTAAAGCGTTGTCGTACCCTCCCCTGGACCCTAAACTGTCCCCGTACCCTAACGCTAACCCTAGCGCGAACACTAACCCTAACCCTTCCCCGAAGCCTGACCCTCACGCGTCCCCTAATCCTAAGCCGTACGCTAACACTAACCCGCGCCCTCACATGTACGCTCCCCCTAAAGCGTTGTCGTACCATCCCCTGGACCCTAAACCGTCCCCGTCCCCTAACCCTAACCCTAGCCCGAACCCTAACCCTAACCCTTCACCGAAGCCTGACACTCACCCATCCCCTAATCCTAAGCCGTACGCTAACACTATCCCGCGCCCTCACACGTACGCTCCCCCTAAAGCGTTGTCGTACCCTCCCCTGGACCCTAAACCGTCCCCGTCCCCTAACCCTAACCCTAGCCCGAACCCTAACCCTAACCCTTCCCCGAAGCCTGACCCTCACCCGTCCCCTAATCCTAACCCGTACGCTAACACTAACCCGCGCCCTCACATGTACGCTCCCCCTAAAGCGTTGTGTACCCTCCCCTGGACCCTAAACCGTCCCCGTCCCCTAACCCTAACCCTAGCCCGAACCCTAACCCTAACCCTTCCCTGAAGCCTGACCCTCACCCGTCCCCTAATCCTAAGCCGAACGCTAACACTAACCCACGCCCTCACACGTACGCTCCCCCTAAAGCGTTGTCGTACCCTCCCCTGGACCCTAAACCGTCCCCGTCCCCTAACCCTAACCCTAGCCCGAACTCTAACCCTAACCCTTCCCTGAAGCCTGACCCTCACCCATCCCCTAATCCTAACCCGTACGCTAACACTAACCCGCGCCCTCACACGTACGCTCCCCCTAAAGCGTTGTCGTACCCTCCTCTGGACCCTAAACCATCCCCGTCCCCTAAACCTTACCCTAGCCGAACCCTAACCCTAACCCTTCCCCGAAGCCTGACCCTCACCCGTCCCCTAATCCTCACCAGTACGCTAACACTAACCCGCGCCCTCACACGTACGCTCCCCCTAAAGCGTTGTCGTACCCTCCCTTGGACCCTAAACCGTCCCCGTCCCCTAACCCTAACCCTAGCCCGAACCCTAACCCTAACCCTTCCCCGAAGCCTGACCCTCACCCGTCCCCTAATCCTAAGCCGTACGCTAACACTAACCCACGCCCTCACACGTACGCTTCCCCTAAAGCGTTGTCGTACACTCCCCAGGACCCTAAACTGTCCCCGTCCCCTAACCCTAACCCTAGCCCGAACCCTAACCCTAAACTTTCCCTGAAGCCTGACCCTCACCCGTCCCCTAATCCTCAACCGTACGCTAACACTAACCCGCGCCCTCACGTGTACGCTCCCCCTAAAGCGTTGTCGTACCCTCCCCTGGACCCTAAACCGTCCCCGTCCCCTAACCCTAACCCTAGCCCGAGCCCTAACCCTAAACCTTCCCGAAGCCTGACCCTCACCCGTCCCCTAATCCTAACCCGTACGCTAACACTAACCCGCGCCCTCACACGTACGCTCCCCCTAAAGCGTTGTCGTACCCTCCCCTGGACCCTAAACCGTCCCCGTCCCCTAACCCTAACCCTAGCCCGAACCCTAACCCTAAGCCTTCCCCGAAGCCTGACACTCACCCGTTCCCTAATCCTAAGCCGTTCGCTAACACTAACGCACGCCCTCACACGTACGCTCCCCCTAAAGCGTTGTCTTACCCTCCCCTAGACCCTAAACCGTCCCAGTTCCCTAACCCTAACCCTAGACCGAACCCTAACCCTAAACCTTCCCCGAAGCCTGACCCTCACCCGTCCCCTAATCCTCACCCGTACGCTAACACTAACCCGCGCCCTCATGCGTACGCTCCCCCTAAAGCGTTGTCGTACCGTCCCCTGGACCCTAAACCGTCCCCGTCCCCTAACCCTAACCCTAGCCTGAACCCTAACCCTAACTCTTCCTCGAAGCCTGACCCTCACCCGTCCCATAATCCTAACCCGTACGCTAACACTAACCCGTGCCATCAAACGTACGCTCCCCCTAAAGCGTTGTCGTACCCTCCCCTGGACCCTAAACCGTCCCCGTCCCCTAACCCTAACTCTAGCCCAAACCCTAACACTAACCCTTCCCCGAAGCCTGACCCTCACCCGTCCCCTAATCCTAACCCGTACGCTAACACTAACCCGCGCCCTCACACGTACGCTCCCCCTAAAGCGTTGTCGTACCCTCCCCTGGACCCTAAACCGTCCCCGTCCCCTAACCCTAACCCTAGCCCGAACCCTAACCCTAACCCTTCCCCGAAGCCTGACCCTCACCCGTTCCCTAATACTAACCCGTACGCTAACACTAACCCGCGCCCTCACACGTACGCTCCCCCTAAAGCGTTGTCGTACCCTCCCCTGGACCCTAAACTGTCCCCGTACCCTAACGCTAACTCTAGCGCGAACACTAACCCTAACCCTTCCCCGAAGCCTGACCCTCACGCGTCCCCTAATCCTAAGCCGTACGCTAACACTAACCCGCGCCCTCACACGTACGCTCCCCCTAAAGCGTTGTCGTACCCTCCCCTGGACCCTAAACCGTCCCCGTCTCCTAACCCTAACCCTAGCCCGAACCCTAACCCTAACCCTTCCCCGAAGCCTGACACTCACCCGTCACCTAATCCTAAGCCGTACGCTAACACTAACCCGCGCCCTCACACGTACGCTCCCCCTAAAGCGTTGTCGTACCATCCCCTGGACCCTAAACCGTCCCCGTCCCCTAACCCTAACCCTAGCCCGAACCCTAACCCTAACCCTTCACCGAAGCCTGACACTCACCCATCCCCTAATCCTAAGCCGTACGCTAACACTATCCCGCGCCCTCACACGTACGCTCCCCCTAAAGCGTTGTCGTACCCTCCCCTGGACCCTAAACCGTCCCCGTCCCCTAACCCTAACCCTAGCCCGAACCCTAACCCTAACCCTTCCCCGAAGCCTGACCCTCACCCGTCCCCTAATCCTAACCCGTACGCTAACACTAACCCGCGCCCTCACATGTACGCTCCCCCTAAAGCGTTGTGTACCCTCCCCTGGACCCTAAACCGTCCCCGTCCCCTAACCCTAACCCTAGCCCGAACCCTAACCCTAACCCTTCCCTGAAGCCTGACCCTCACCCGTCCCCTAATCCTAAGCCGAACGCTAACACTAACCCACGCCCTCACACGTACGCTCCCCCTAAAGCGTTGTCGTACCCTCCCCTGGACCCTAAACCGTCCCCGTCCCCTAACCCTAACCCTAGCCCGAACTCTAACCCTAACCCTTCCCGGAAGCCTGACCCTCACCCATCCCCTAATCCTAACCCGTACGCTAACACTAACCCGCGCCCTCACACGTACGCTCCCCCTAAAGCGTTGTCGTACCCTCCTCTGGACCCTAAACCATCCCCGTCCCCTAAACCTTACCCTAGCCGAACCCTAACCCTAACCTTTCCCCGAAGCCTGACCCTCACCCGTCCCCTAATCCTCACCAGTACGCTAACACTAACCCGTGCCCTCACACGTACGCTCCCCCTAAAGCGTTGTCGTACCCTCCCTTGGACCCTAAACCGTCCCCGTCCCCTAACCCTAACCCTAGCCCGAACCCTAACCCTAACCCTTCCCCGAAGCCTGACTCTCACACGTCCCCTAATCCTAAGCCGTACGCTAACACTAACCCGCGCCCTCACACGTACGCTACCCCTAAAGCGTTGTCGTACCCTCCCCTGGACCCTAAACAGTCCCCGTCCCCTAACGCTAACCCTAGCCCGAACCCTAACCCTAAAACTTCCCCGAAGCCTGACCCTCACCTCTCCCCTAATCCTAAGCCGTACGCTAACACTAACCCGCGCCCTCACTCGTGCGCTCCCCCTAAAGCATTGTCGTACCCTCACCTGGACCCTAAACCGTCCCCGTCCCCTAACCCTAGCCCGAACCCTAACCCTAAACCTTCCCCGAAGCCTGACCCTCACCTGTCCCCTAATCCTAACCTGTACACTAACACTAACCCGTGCCCTCACGCGTTCGCTCCCCCTAAAGCGTTGTCGTACCCTCCCCTGGACCCTTAACAGTCCCCGTCCCCTAACCCTAACCCTAGCCCGAACCCTAACCCTAACGCTTCCCCGAAGCCTGACCCTCACCCGTCCCCTAATCCTAACCCGTACGCTAACACTAAACCGCGCCCTCACACGTACGCTCCCCCTAAAGCGTTGTCGTACCCTCCCCTGGACCCTAAACTGTCCCCGTCCCCTAACGCTAACCCTAGCCCGAACCCTAACCCAAACCCTTCCCCGAAGCCTGACCCTCACCCGTCCCCTAATCCTAAGCCGTACGCTAACACTAACCCGCGCCCTCACACGTACGCTCCCCCTAAAGCGTTGTCGTACCCTCCCCTGGACCCTAAACTGTCCCCGTCTCCTAACCCTAACCCTAGACCGAACCCTAACCCTAACCCTTCCCCGAAGCCTGACACTCACCCGTCACCTAATCCTAAGCCGTACGCTAACACTAACCCACGCCCTCACACGTACGCTCCCCCTAAAGCGTTGTCGTACCCTCCCCTGGACCCTAAACCGTCCCCGTCCCCTAACCCTAACCCTAGCCCGAACCCTAACCCTAACCCTTCCCCGAAGCCTGACACTCACCCATCCCCTAATCCTAAGCCGTACGCTAACACTATCCCGCGCCCTCACACGTACGCTCCCCCTAAAGCGTTGTCGTACCCTCCCCTGGACCCTAAACCGTCCCCGTCTCCTAACCCTAACCCTAGCCCGAACCCTAACCCTAACCCTTCCCCGAAGCCTGACCCTCACCCGTCACCTAATCCTAAACCATACGCTAACACTAACCCGCGCCCTCACATGTACGCTCCCCCTAAAGCGTTGTGTACCCTCCCCTGGACCCTAAACCGTCCCCGTCCCCTAACCCTAACCCTAGCCCGAACCCTAACCCTAACCCTTCCCCGAAGCCTGACCCTCACCCGTCCCCTAATCCTCACCCGTACGCTAACACTAACCCACGCCCTCACAGGTACGCTCCCCCTAAAGCGTTGTCGTACCCTCCCCTGGACACTAAACCGTCTCCGTCCCCTAACCCTAACCCTAGCCCGAACCCTAACCCTAACCCTTCCCCGAAGCCTGACCCTCACCCGTCCCCTAATCCTCACCCGTACGCTAACACTAACCCGCGCCCTCACACGTACGCTCCCCCTAAAACGTTGTCGTACCCTCCCCTGGACCCTAAACCGTCCCCGTCCCCTAACCCTAACCCTAGCCCGAACCTTATCCCTAACCCTTCCCCGAAGCCTGACTCTCACCCGTCCCCTAATCCTCACCCGTACGCTAACACTAACCCGTGCCCTCACACGTACGCTCCCCCTAAAGCGTTGTCGTACCCTCCCCTGGACCCTAAACCGTCCCCGTCCCATAACCCTAACCCTAGCCCGAACCCTAACCCTAATCCTTCCCCGAAGCCTGACCCTCACCCGTACCCTAATCCTAACCCGTACGCTAACACTAACCCGCGCCCTCATGCGTACGCTCTCCCTAAAGCATTGTCGTACCCTCCCCTGGACCATAAACAGTCCCCGTCCCCTAACCATAACCCTAGCCCGAACCCTAGCTCTAACACTTCCCCGAAGCCTGACCCTCACCCGTCCCATAATCCTAACCCGAACGCTAACACTATCCCGCGCACTCACACGTACGCTCTCCCTAAAGCGTTGTCGTACCCTCCACTGGACCCTAAACCGTCCCCGTCCCCTAACTCTAACCCTAGCCCGAACCCTAACCCTAACCCTTCCCCGAAGCCTGACCCTCACCCGTCCCCTAATCCTAACCCGTACGCTAACACTAACCCGCGCCCTCACACGTACGCTCCCCCTAAAACGTTGTCATAGCCTCCCCTGGACCCTAAACCCTCCCCGTCCCCTAACCCTAACCCTAGCCCGAACCCTAACCCTAAGCCTTCCCCGAAGCCTGACACTCACCCGTCCCCTAATCCTAAGCCGTTCGCTAACACTAACCCACGCCCTCACACGTACGCTCCCCCTAAAGCGTTGTCTTACCCTCCCCTGGACCCTAAACCGTCCCCGTTCCCTAACCCTAACCCTAGACCGAACCCTAACCCTAAACCTTCCCCGAAGCCTGACCCTCACCCGTCCCCTAATCCTAAACCGTACGCTAACACTAACCCGCGCCCTCACGTGTACGCTCCCCCTAAAGCGTTGTCGTACCGTCCCCTGGACCCTAAACCGTCCCCGTCCCCTAACCCTAACCCTAGCCTGAACCCTAACCCTAACACTTCCTCGAAGCCTGACCCTCACCCGTCCCCTAATCCTAACCCGTACGCTAACACTAACCCGCGCCCTCACACGTACGCTCCCCCTAAAGCGTTGTCGTACCCTCCCCTGGACCCTAAACCGTCCCCGTCCCCTAACCCTAACCCTAGCCCGAACCCTAACCCTAACCCTTCCCCGAAGCCTGACCCTCACCCGTTCCCTAATACTAACCCGTACGCTAACACTAACCCGCGCCCTCACACGTACGCTCCCCCTAAAGCGTTGTCGTACCCTCCCCTGGACCCTAAACTGTCCCCGTACCCTAACGCTAACCCTAGCGCGAACACTAACCCTAACACTTCCCCGAAGCCTGACCCTCACGCGTCCCCTAATCCTAAGCCGTACGCTAACACTAACCCGCGCCCTCACACGTACGCTCCCCCTAAAGCGTTGTCGTACCCTCCCCTGGACCCTAAACCGTCCCCGTCTCCTAACCCTAACCCTAGCCCGAACCCTAACCCTAACCCTTCCCCGAAGCCTGACCCTCACCCGTCACCTAATCCTAACCCGTACGCTAACACTAACCCGCGCCCTCACACGTACGCTCCCCCTAAAGCGTTGTCGTACCATCCCCTGGACCCTAAACCGTCCCCGTCCCCTAACCCTAACCCTAGCCCGAACCCTAACCCTAACCCTTCACCGAAGCCTGTCACTCACCCATCCCCTAATCCTAAGCCGTACGCTAACACTATCCCGCGCCCTCACACGTACGCTCCCCCTAAAGCGTTGTCGTACCCTCCCCTGGACCCTAAACCGTCCCCGTCCCCTAACCCTAACCCTAGCCCGAACCCTAACCCTAACCCTTCCCCGAAGCCTGACCCTCACCCGTCCCCTAATCCTAACCCGTACGCTAACACTAACCCGCGCCCTCACATGTACGCTCCCCCTAAAGCGTTGTGTACCCTCCCCTGGACCCTAAACCGTCCCCGTCCCCTAACCCTAACCCTAGCCCGAACCCTAACCCTAACCCTTCCCTGAAGCCTGACCCTCACCCGTCCCCTAATCCTAAGCCGAACGCTAACACTAACCCACGCCCTCACACGTACGCTCCCCCTAAAGCGTTGTCGTACCCTCCCCTGGACCCTAAACCGTCCCCGTCCCCTAACCCTAACCCTAGCCCGAACTCTAACCCTAACCCTTCCCGGAAGCCTGACCCTCACCCATCCCCTAATCCTAACCCGTACGCTAACACTAACCCGCGCCCTCACACGTACGCTCCCCCTAAAGCGTTGTCGTACCCTCCTCTGGACCCTAAACCATCCCCGTCCCCTAAACCTTACCCTAGCCGAACCCTAACCCTAACCCTTCCCCGAAGCCTGACCCTCACCCGTCCCCTAATCCTCACCAGTACGCTAACACTAACCCGTGCCCTCACACGTACGCTCCCCCTAAAGCGTTGTCGTACCCTCCCTTGGACCCTAAACCGTCCCCGTCCCCTAACCCTAACCCTAGCCCGAACCCTAACCCTAACCCTTCCCCGAAGCCTGACTCTCACACGTCCCCTAATCCTAAGCCGTACGCTAACACTAACCCGCGCCCTCACACGTACGCTACCCCTAAAGCGTTGTCGTACCCTCCCCTGGACCCTAAACAGTCCCCGTCCCCTAACGCTAACCCTAGCCCGAACCCTAACCCTAAAACTTCCCCGAAGCCTGACCCTCACCTGTCCCCTAATCCTAAGCCGTACGCTAACACTAACCCGCGCCCTCACTCGTGCGCTCCCCCTAAAGCATTGTCGTACCCTCACCTGGACCCTAAACCGTCCCCGTCCCCTAACCCTAGCCCGAACCCTAACCCTAAACCTTCCCCGAAGCCTGACCCTCACCTGTCCCCTAATCCTAACCTGTACACTAACACTAACCCGTGCCCTCACGCGTTCGCTCCCCCTAAAGCGTTGTCGTACCCTCCCCTGGACCCTTAACAGTCCCCGTCCCCTAACCCTAACCCTAGCCCGAACCCTAACCCTAACGCTTCCCCGAAGCCTGACCCTCACCCGTCCCCTAATCCTAACCCGTACGCTAACACTAAACCGCGCCCTCACACGTACGCTCCCCCTAAAGCGTTGTCGTACCCTCCCCTGGACCCTAAACTGTCCCCGTCACCTAACGCTAACCCTAGCCCGAACCCTAACCCAAACCCTTCCCCGAAGCCTGACCCTCACCCGTCCCCTAATCCTAAGCCGTACGCTAACACTAACCCGCGCCCTCACACGTACGCTCCCCCTAAAGCGTTGTCGTACCCTCCCCTGGACCCTAAACTGTCCCCGTCTCCTAACCCTAACCCTAGACCGAACCCTAACCCTAACCCTTCCCCGAAGCCTGACACTCACCCGTCACCTAATCCTAAGCCGTACGCTAACACTAACCCACGCCCTCACACGTACGCTCCCCCTAAAGCGTTGTCGTACCCTCCCCTGAACCCTAAACCGTCCCCGTCCCCTAACCCTAACCCTAGCCCGAACCCTAACCCTAACCCTTCCCCGAAGCCTGACACTCACCCATCCCCTAATCCTAAGCCGTACGCTAACACTATCCCGCGCCCTCACACGTACGCTCCCCCTAAAGCGTTGTCGTACCCTCCCCTGGACCCTAAACCGTCCCCGTCTCCTAACCCTAACCCTAGCCCGAACCCTAACCCTAACCCTTCCCCGAAGCCTGACCCTCACCCGTCACCTAATCCTAACCCGTACGCTAACACTAACCCGCGCCCTCACATGTACGCTCCCCCTAAAGCGTTGTGTACCCTCCCCTGGACCCTAAACCGTCCCCGTCCCCTAACCCTAACCCTAGCCCGAACCCTAACACTAACCCTTCCCCGAAGCCTGACCCTCACCCGTCCCCTAATCCTCACCCGTACGCTAACACTAACCCACGCCCTCACAGGTACGCTCCCCCTAAAGCGTTGTCGTACCCTCCCCTGGACACTAAACCGTCTCCGTCCCCTAACCCTAACCCTAGCCCGAACCCTAACCCTAACCCTTCCCCGAAGCCTGACCCTCACCCGTCCCCTAATCCTCACCCGTACGCTAACACTAACCCGCGCCCTCACACGTACGCTCCCCCTAAAACGTTCTCGTACCCTCCCCTGGACCCTAAACCGTCCCCGTCCCCTAACCCTAACCCTAGCCCGAACCTTATCCCTAACCCTTCCCCGAAGCCTGACTCTCACCCGTCCCCTAATCCTCACCCGTACGCTAACACTAACCCGTGCCCTCACACGTACGCTCCCCCTAAAGCGTTGTCGTACCCTCCCCTGGACCCTAAACCGTCCCCGTCCCATAACCCTAACCCTAGCCCGAACCCTAACCCTAATCCTTCCCCGAAGCCTGACCCTCACCCGTACCCTAATCCTAACCCGTACGCTAACACTAACCCGCGCCCTCATGCGTACGCTCTCCCTAAAGCATTGTCGTACCCTCCCCTGGACCATAAACAGTCCCCGTCCCCTAACCATAACCCTAGCCCGAACCCTAGCTCTAACCCTTCCCCGAAGCCTGACCCTCACCCGTCCCATAATCCTAACCCGAACGCTAACACTATCCCGCGCACTCACACGTACGCTCTCCCTAAAGCGTTGTCGTACCCTCCCCTGGACCCTAAACCCTCCCCGTCCCCTAACCCTAACCCTAGCCCGAACCCTAACCCTAAGCCTTCCCCGAAGCCTGACACTCACCCGTCCCCTAATCCTAAGCCGTTCGCTAACACTAACCCACGCCCTCACACGTACGCTCCCCCTAAAGCGTTGTCTTACCCTCCCCTGGACCCTAAACCGTCCCCGTCCCCTAACCCTAACCCTAGACCGAACCCTAACCCTAAACCTTCCCCGAAGCCTGACCCTCACCCGTCCCCTAATCCTAAACCGTACGCTAACACTAACCCGCGCCCTCACGTGTACGCTCCCCCTAAAGCGTTGTCGTACCGTCCCCTGGACCCTAAACCGTCCCCGTCCCCTAACCCTAACCCTAGCCTGAACCCTAACCCTAACACTTCCTCGAAGCCTGACCCTCACCCGTCCCATAATCCTAACCCGTACGCTAACACTAACCCGCGCCCTCACACGTACGCTCCCCCTGAAGCGTTGTCGTACCCTCCCCTGGACCCTAAACCGTCCCCGTCCCCTAACACTAACCCTAGCCCGAACCCTAACCCTAACCCTTCCCCAAAGCCTTACCCTCACCCGTCCCCTAATCCTAAGCCGTACGCTAACACTAACCCGCTCCCTCACACGTACGCTCCCCCTAAAGCGTTGTCGTACCCTACCCTGGACCCTAAACCGTCCCCTTCCCCTAACCCTAACCCTAGCCCGAACCCTAACCCTAAATCTTCCCCGAAGCCTGACCCTCACCCGTCCCCTAATCCTAACCCGTACGCTAACACTAACCCGCGCCCTCACACGTACGCTCCCCCTAAAGCGTTGTCGTACCCTCCCCTGGACCCTAAACCGTCCCCGTCCCCTAACCCTAACCCTAGCCCGAACCCTAACCCTAACACTTCCCCGAAGCCTGACCCTCACCCGTCCCCTAATCCTAAGCCGTACGCTAACACTAACCCATGCCCTCACACTTACGCTTCCCCTAAAGCGTTGTCGTACCCTCCCCTGGAACCTAAACCGTCCCCGTCCCCTAACCCTAAACCTAGCCCGAACCCTAACCCTAAACTTTCCCTGAAGCCTGACCCTCACCCGTCCCCTAATCCTCAACCGTAAGCTAACAATAAACCGCGCCCTCACGTGTATGCTCCCCCTAAAGCGTTGTCGTACCTCCCATGGACCCTAAACCGTCCCCGTCCCCTAACCCTAACCCTAGCCCGAGCCCTAACCCTAAACCTTCCCTGAAGCCTGACGCTCACCCGTCCCCTAATCCTAACCCGTACGCTAACACTAACCCGCGCCCTCACACGTACGCTCCCCCTAAAGCGTTGTCGTACCCTCCCCTGGACCCTAAACCGTCCCCGTCCCCTAACCCTAACCCTAGCCCGAACCCTAACCCTAAGCCTTCCCCGAAGCCTGACACTCACCCGTCCCCTAATCCTAAGCCGTTCGCTAACAGTAACCCACGCCCTCACACGTACGCTCCCCCTAAAGCGTTGTCGTACCCTCCCCTGGACCCTAAACCGTCCCCGTTCCCTAACCCTAACCCTAGACCGAACCCTAACCCTAAACCTTCCCCGAAGCCTGACCCTCACCCTTCCCCTAATCCTAAGCTGTACGCTAACACTAACCCGCGCCCTCATGCGTACGCTCCCCCTAAAGCGTTGTCGTACCGTCCCCTGGACCCTAAACTGTCTCCGTCCCCTAACCCTAACCCTAGCCTGAACCCTAACCCTAACCCTTCCTCGAAGCCTGACCCTCACCCGTCCCATAATCCTAACCCATACGCTAACACTAACCCGTGCCATCACACGTACGCTCCCCCTAAAGCGGTGTCGTACCCTCCCCTGGACCCTAAACCGTCCCCGTCCCCTAACTCTAACCCTAGCCCGAACCCTAACCCTAAACCTTCCCCGAAGCCTGACCCTCACCCGTCCCCTAATCCTAACCCGTACGCTAACACTAACCCGCGCCCTCATGCGTACGCTCCCCCTAAAGCATTGTCGTACCCTCCCCTGGACCATAAACAGTCCCCGTCCCCTAACCATAACCATAGCCCGAACCCTAGCTCTAACCCTTCCCCGAAGCCTGACCCTCACCCGTCCCATAATCCTAACCCGAACGCTAACACTATCCCGCGCACTCACACGTACGCTCTCCCTAAAGCGTTGGAGTACCCTCACCTGGACCCTAAACCGTCCCCGTCCCCTAACCCTAACACTAGCCCGAACCCTAACCCTAACCCTTCCCTGAAGCCTGACCCTCACCCGTCCCCTAATCCTAAGGCGAACGCTAACACTAACCCACGCCCTCACACGTACGCTCCCCCTAAAGTGTTGTCGTACCCTCCCCTGGACCCTAAACCGTCCCCGTCCCCTAACCCTAACCCTAGCCCAAACCCTAACCCTAACCCTTCCCCGAAGCCTGACCCTCACCCGTCCCCTAATCCTAACCCGTACGCTAACACTAACCCGCGCCCTCACACGTACGCTCCCCCTAAAGCGTTGTCGTACCCTCCTCTGGACCCTAAACCGTCCCCGTCCCCTAACCCTAACCCTAGCCCGAACCCTAACCCTAACCCTTCCCCGAAGCCTTACCCTCACCCGTCCCCTAATCCTAAGCCGTACGCTAACACTAACCCGCTCCCTCACACGTACGCTCCCCCTAAACCGTTGTCGTACCCTACCCTGGACCCTAAACCGTCCCCTTCCCCTAACCCTAACCCTAGCCCGAACCCTAACCCTAACTCTTCCCCGAAGCCTGACCCTC
The DNA here is from genome assembly GCF_963455315.2 of Globicephala melas. NCBI lineage: Eukaryota > Metazoa > Chordata > Mammalia > Artiodactyla > Delphinidae > Globicephala > Globicephala melas. Next base: position 3,888,010 of record NW_027207210.1, read on the forward strand.
ACACGTCCCCTAATCCTAACCCGTACGCTAACACTAACCCGCGCCCTCACACGTACGCTCCCCCTAAAGCGTTGTCGTACCCTCCCCTGGACCCTAAACCGTCCCCGTCCCCTAACCCTAACCCTAGCCCGAACCCTAACCCTAACACTTCCCCGAAGCCTGACCCTCACCCGTCCCCTAATCCTAAGCCGTACGCTAACACTAACCCATGCCCTCACACGTACGCTTCCCCTAAAGCGTTGTCGTACCCTCCCCTGGACCCTAAACCGTCCCCGTCCCCTAACCCTAACCGTAGCCCGAACCCTAACCCTAAACTTTCCCTGAAGCCTGACCCTCACCCGTCCCCTAATCCTCAACCGTACGCTAACACTAAACCGCGCCCTCACGTGTACGCTCCCCCTAAAGCGTTGTCGTACCCTCCCCTGGACCCTAAACCGTCCCCGTACCCTAACCCTAACCCTAGCCCGAGCCCTAACCCTAAACCTTCCCTGAAGCCTGACCCTCACCCGTCCCCTAATCCTAACCCGAAAGCTAACACTAACCCGCGCCCTCACACGTACGCTCCCCCTAAAGCGTTGTCGTACCCTCCCCTGGACCCTAAACCGTCCCCGTCCCCTAACCCTAACCCTAGCCCGAACCCTAACCGTAAGCCTTCCCCGAAGCCTGACACTCACCCGTCCCCTAATCCTAAGCCGTTCGCTAACACTAACCCACGCCCTCACACGTACGCTCCCCCTAAAGCGTTGTCGTACCGTCCCCTGGACCCTAAACCGTCCCCGTCCCCTAACCCTAACCCTAGCCTGAACCCTAACCCTAACCCTTCCTCGAAGCCTGACCCTCACCCGTCCCATAATCCTAACACGTACGCTAACACTAACCCGTGCCATCACACGTACGCTCCCCCTAAAGCGGTGTCGTACCCTCCCCTGGACCCTAAACCGTCCCCGTCCCCTAACCCTAACCCTAGCCCGAACCCTAACCCTAACCCTTCCCCGAAGCCTGACCCTCACCCGTCCCCTAATCCTCACCCGTACGCTAACACTAACCCGCGCCCTCACACGTACGCTCCCCCTAAAACGTTGTCGTACCCTCCCCTGGACCGTAAACCGTCCCCGTCCCCTAACCCTAACCCTAGCCCGAACCCTATCCCTAACCCTTCCCCGAAGCCTGACCCTCACCCGTCCCCTAATCCTAAGCCGTACGCTAACACTAACCCGTGCCCTCACACGTACGCTCCCCCTAAAGCGTTGTCGTACCCTCCCCTGGACCCTAAACCGTCCCCGTCCCCTAACCCTAACCCTAGCCCGAACCCTAACCCTAATCCTTCCCCGAAGCCTGACCCTCACCCGTACCCTAATCCTAACCCGTACGCTAACACTAACCCGCGCCCTCATGCGTACGCTCCCCCTAAAGCATTGTCGTACCCTCCCCTGGACCATAAACCGTCCCCGTCCCCTAACCATAACCCTAGCCCGAACCCTAGCTCTAACCCTTCCCCGAAGCCTGACCCTCACCCGTCCCATAATCCTAACCCGATCGCTAACACTATCCCGCGCACTCACACGTACGCTCTCCCTAAAGCGTTGGCGTACCCTCACCTGGACCCTAAACCGTCCCCGTCCCCTAACCCTAACACTAGCCCGAACCCTAACCCTAACACTTCCCTGAAGCCTGACCCTCACACGTCTCCTAATCCTAAGGCGAACGCTAACACTAACCCACGCCCTCACCCGTACGCTCCCCCTAAAGTGTTGTCGTACCCTCCCCTGGACCCTAAACCGTCCCCGTCCCCTAACCCTAACCCTAGCCCGAACCCTAACCCTAACTCTTCCCCGAAGCCTGACCCTCACCCGTCCCCTAATCCTCACCCGTACGCTAACACTAACCCGCGCCCTCACACGTACGCTCCCCCTAAAGCGTTGTCGTACCCTCCCCTGGACCCTAAACCGTCCCCGTCCCCTAACACTAACCCTAGCCCGAACCCTAACCCTAACGCTTCCCCGAAGCCTGACCCTCACCCGTCCCCTAATCCTAACCCGTACGCTAACACTAACCCGCGCCCTCATGCGTACGCTCCCCCTAAAGCATTGTCGTACCCTCCCCTGAACCCTAAACATTCCCCGTCCCCTAACCCTAACCCTAGACCGAACCCTAACCCTAACCCTTCCCCGAAGCCTGACCCTCACCCGTCCCCTAATCGTAACCCGTCGCTAACACTAACCCGCGCCCTCACACGTACGCTCCCCCTAAAGTGTTGTCGTACCCTCCCCTGGACCCTAAACCGTCCCCGTCCCCTAACCCTAACCCTAGCCCGAACGCTAGCCCTAACACTTCCCCGAAGCCTGACCCTCACCCGTCCCCTAATCCTAAGCTGTACGCTAACACTAACCCACGCCCTCACGCGTACGCTCCCCCTAAAGCGTTGTCGTACCCTCCACTGGACCCTAAACCGTCCCTGTCCCCTAACCCTAACCCTAGCCCGAACCCTAACCCTAACCTTTCCCCGAAGCCTGACCCTCACCCTTCCCCTAATCCTAAGCCGTACGCTAAAACTAACCCGTGCCCTCACGCGTACGCTCCCCCTAAAGCGTTGTCGTACCCTTCCCTAGACCCTAAACCGTCCCCGTCCCCTAACCCTAACCCTAGCCCGAACCCTAACCCTAACCCTTCCCCGAAGCCTGACCCTCACACGTCCCCTAATCCTAACCCGTACTCTAACACTATCCCGCGCCCTCACACGTACGCTCTCCCTAAAGCGTTGGCGTACCCTCACCTGGACCCTAAACCGTCCCCGTCCCCTAACCCTAACCCTAGCCTGAACCCTAACCCTAACCCTTCCCCGAAGCCTGACCCTCACCCGTCCCCTAATCCTAACCCGTACGCTAACACTATCCCGCGCCCTCACACGTACGCTCCCCCTCAAGCGTTGTCGTACCCTCCCCTGGACCCTAAACCGTCCCCGTCCCCTAACCCTAACCCTAGCCCGAACCCTAACCCTAAACCTTCCCCGAAGCCTGACCCTCACCCGTCCCCTAATCCTAAGCCGTACGCTAACACTAACCCATGCCCTCACACGTACGCTTCCCCTAAAGCGTTGTCGTACCCTCCCCTGGACCCTAAACCGTCCCCGTCCCCTAACCCTAACCCTAGCCCGAACCCTAACCCTAAACTTTCCCTGAAGCCTGACCCTCACCCGTCCCCTAATCCTCAACCGTACGCTAACACTAAACCGCTCCCTCACGTGTACGCTCCCCCTAAAGCGTTGTCGTACCCTCCCCTGGACCCTAAACCGTCCCCGTCCCCTATCCCTAACCCTAGCCCGAGCCCTAACCCTAAAACTTCCCTGAAGCCTGAGCCTCACCCGTCCCCTAATCCTAACCCGTACGCTAACACTAACCCGCGCCCTGACACGTACGCTCCCCCTTAAGTATTGTCGTACCCTCCCCTGGACCCTAAACCGTCCCCGTCCCCTAACCCTAACCCTAGCCCGAACCCTAACCCTAACCCTTCCCCGAAGCCTGACCCTCACCCGTCCCCTAATCCTCACCCGTACGCTAACACTAACCTGCGCCCTCACACGTACGCTCCCCCTAAAGCGTTGTCGTACCCTCCCTTGGACCCTAAACCGTCCCCGTCCCCTAACCCTAACCCTAGCCCGAACCCTAACCCTAACCCTTCCCCGAAACCTGACTCTCACACGTCCCCTAATCCTAAACCGTACGCTAACACTAACCCGCGCCCTCACACGTACGCTCCCCCTAAAGCGTTGTCGTACCCTCCCCTGGACCCTAAACTGTCCCCGTCCCCTAACGCTAACCCTAGCCCGAACCCTAACCCTAAAACTTCCCCGAAGCCTGACCCTCACCTGTCCCCTAATCCTAAGCCGTACGCTAACACTAACCCGCGCCCTCACTCGTACGCTCCCCCTAAAGCGTTGTCGTAGCCTCACCTGGACCCTAAACCGTCCCCGTCCCCTAACCCTAACCCTAGCCCGAACCCTAACCCTAAGCCTTCCCCGAAGCCTGACACTCACCCGTCCCCTAATCCTAAGCCGTTCGCTAACACTAACCCACGCCCTCACACGTACGCTCCCCCTAAAGCGTTGTCGTACCCTCCCCTGGACCCTAAACCGTCCCCGTTCCCTAACCCTAACCCTAGACCGAACCCTAACCCTAAAACTTCCCCGAAGCCTGACCCTCACCCGTCCCCTAATCCTAAGCCTTACGCTAACACTAACCCGCGCCCTCATGCGTACGCTCCCCCTAAAGCGTTGTCGTACCGTCCCCTGGACCCTAAACCGTCCCCGTCCCCTAACCCTAACCCTAGCCTGAACCCTAACCCTAACCCTTCCCCGAAGCCTGACGCTCACCCGTCCCATAATCCTAACCCGTACGCTAACACTAACCCGTGCCATCACACGTACGCTCCCCCTAAAGCGGTGTCGTACCCTCCCCTGGACCCTAAACCGTCCCCGTCCCCTAACCCTAACCCTAGCCCGAACCCTAACCCTAACCCTTCCCCGAAGCGTGACTCTCACCCGTGCCCTAATCCTCACCCGTACGCTAACACTAACCCGCGCCCTCACACGTACGCTCCCCCTAAAACGTTGTCGTACCCTCCCCTGGACCCTAAACCGTCCCCGTCCCCTAACCCTAACCCTAGCCCGAACCCTATCCCTAACCCTTCCCCGAAGCCTGACCCTCACCCGTCCCCTAATCCTCACCCGTACGCTAACACTAACCCGTGCCCTCACACGTACGCTCCCCCTAAAGCGTTGTCGTACCCTCCCCTGGACCCTAAACCGTCCCCGTCCCCTAACCCTAACCCTAGCCCGAACCCTAACCCTAATCCTTCCCCGAAGCCTGACCCTCACCCGTACCCTAATCCTAACCCGTACGCTAACACTAACCCGCGCCCTCATGCGCACGCTCCCCCTAAAGCATTGTCGTGCCCTCCCCTGGACCATAAACAGTCCCCGTCCCCTAACCATAACCCTAGCCCGAACCCTAGCTCTAACCCTTCCCCAAAGCCTGACCCTCACCCGTCCCATAATCCTAACCCGAACGCTAACACTATCCCGCGCACTCACACGTACGCTCTCCCTAAAGCGTTGGCGTACCCTCACCTGGACCCTAAACCGTCCCCGTCCCCTAACCCTAACACTAGCCCGAACCCTAACCCTAACCCTTCCCTGAAGCCTGACCCTCACCCGTCCCCTAATCCTAAGCCGAACGCTAACACTAACCCACGCCCTCACACGTACGCTCCCCCTAAAGTGTTGTCGTACCCTCCCCTGGACCCTAAACCGTCCCCGTCCCCTAACCCTAACCCTAGCCCGAACCCTAAACCTAACCCTTCCCCGAAGCCTGAACCTCACCCGTCCCCTAATCCTAAGCCGTACGCTAACACTAACCCGCGCCCTCACATGTACGCTCCCCCTAAAGCGTTGTCGTACCCTCCCCTGGACCCTAAACCGTCCCCGTCCCCTAACCCTAACCCTAGCCCGAACCCTAACCCTAACGCTTCCCCGAAGCCTGACCCTCACCCGTCCCCTAATCCTAACCCGTACGCTAACACTAACCCACGCCCTCATGCGTACGCTCCCCCTAAAGCATTGTCGTACCCTCCCCTGAACCCTAAACATTCCCCGTCCCCTAACCCTAACCCTAGACCGAACCCTAACCCTAACCCTTCCCCGAAGCCTGACCCTCACCCGTCCCCTAATCCTAACCCGTCGCTAACAGTAACCCGCGCCCTCACATGTACGCTCCCCCTAAAGTGTTGTCGTACCCTCCCCTGGACCCTAAACCGTCCCCGTCCCCTAACCCTAACCCTAGCCCTAACCCTAGCCCTAACACTTCCCCGAAGTCTGACCCTCACCCGTCCCCTAATCCTAAGCCGTACGCTAACACTAACCCACGCCCTCACGCGTACGCTCCCCCTAAAGCGTTGTCGTACCCTCCCCTGGACCCTAAACCGTCCCTGTCCCCTAACCCTAACCCTAGCCCGAACCCTAACCCTAACCTTTCCCCGAAGCCTGACCCTCACCCGTCCCCTAATCCTAAGCCGTACGCTAACACTAACCCGCGCCCTCACGCGTACGCTCCCCCTAAAGCGTTGTCGTACCCTTCCCTAGACCCTAAACCGTCCCCGTCCCCTAACCCTAACCCTAGCCCGAACCCTAACCCTAACCCTTCCCCGAAGCCTGACCCTCACACGTCCCCTAATCCTAACCCGTACGCTAACACTATCCCGCGCCCTCACACGTACGCTCTCCCTAAAGCGTTGGCGTACCCTCACCTGGACCCTAAACCGTCCCCGTCCCCTAACCCTAACCCTAGCCTGAACCCTAACCCTAACCCTTCCCCGAAGTCTGACCCTCACCCGTCCCCTAATCCTAACCCGTACGCTAACACTAACCCGCGCCCTCACACGTACGCTCCCCCTAAAGCGTTGTCGTACCCTCCCCTGGACCCTAAACTGTCCCCGTCCCCTAACCCTAACCCTAGCCCGAACCCTAACCCTAACCGTTCCCCGAAGCCTTACCCTCACCCGTCCCCTAATCCTAAGTCGTACGCTAACACTAACCCGCTCCCTCACACGTACGCTCCCCCTAAAGCGTTGTCGTACCCTACCCTGGACCCTAAACCGTCCCCTTCCCCTAACCCTAACCCTAGCCCGAACCCTAACCCTAACTCTTCCCCGAAGCCTGACACTCACCCGTCCCCTAATCCTAACCCGTACGCTAACACTAACCCGCGCCCTCACACGTACGCTCCCCCTAAAGCGTTGTCGTACCCTCCCCTGGACCCTAAACCGTCCCCGTCCCCTAACGCTAACCCTAGCCCGAACCCTAACCCTAACCCTTGCCCGAAGCCTGACCCTCACCCGTCCCCTAATCCTAAGCCGTACGCTAACACTAACCCATGCCCTCACACGTACGCTTCCCCTAAAGCGTTGTCGTACCCTCCCCTGGACCCTAAACCGTCCCCGTCCGCTAACCCTAACCCTAGCCCGAACCCTAACCCTAAATTTTTCCCTGAAGCCTGACACTCACCCGTCCCCTAATCCTCAACCGTACGCTAACACTAAACCGCGCCCTCACGTGTACGCTCCTCCTAAAGCGTTGTCGTACCCTCCCATGGACCCTAAACCGTCCCCGTCCCCTAACCCTAACCCTAGCCCGAGCCCTAACCCTAAACCTTCCCTGAACCCTGACCCTCACCCGTCCCCTAATCCTAACCCGTACGCTAACACTAACCCGCGCCCTCACACGTACGCTCCCCCTAAAGCGTTGTCGTACCCTCCCCTGGACCCTAAACCGTCCCCGTCCCCTAACCCTAACCCTACCCCGAACCCTAACCCTAAGCCTTCCCCGAAGCCTGACCCTCACCCGTCCCCTAATCCTAAGCCGTACGCTAACACTAACCCGCGCCCTCATGCGTACGCTCCCCCTAAAGCGTTGTCGTACCATCCCCTGGACCCTAATCCGTCCCCGTCCCCTAACCCTAACCCTAGCCTGAACCCTAACCCTAACCCTTCCTCGAAGCCTGACCCTCACCCGTCCCATAATCCTAACCCGTACACTAACACTAACCCGTGCCATCACACGTACGCTCCCCCTAAAGCGGTGTCGTACCCTCCCCTGGACCCTAAACCGTCCCCGTCCCCTAACCCTAACTCTAGCCCGAACCCTAACCCTAACCCTTCCCCGAAGCCTGACCCTCACCCGTCCCCTAATCCTAACCCGTACGCTAACACTAACCCGCGCCCTCACACGTACGCTCCCCCTAAAGCGTTGTCGTACCCTCCCCTGGACCCTAAACCGTCCCCGTCCCCTAACCCTAACCCTAGCCCGAACCCTAACCCTAACCCTTCCCCGAAGCCTGACCCTCACCCGTCCCCTAATCCTAAGCCGTACGCTAACACTAACCCGTGCCCTCACACGTACGCTCCCCCTAAAGCGTTGTCGTACCCTCCTCTGGACCCTAAACCGTCCCCGTCCCCTAAAACTTACCCTAGCCGAACCCTAACCCTAACCCTTCCCCGAAGCCTGACCCTCACCCATCCCCTAATCCTCACCCGTACGCTAACACTAACCCGCGCCCTCACATGTACGCTCCCCCTAAAGCGTTGTCGTACCCTCCCCTGGACCCTAAACCGTCCCCGTCCCCTAACCCTAACCCTAGCCCGAACCCTAACCCTAACCCTTCCCCGAAGCCTGACCTTCACCCGTCCCCTAATCCTAAGCCGTACGCTAACACTAACCCACGCCCTCACACGTACGCTTCCCCTAAAGCGTTGTCGTACCCTCCCCTGGACCCTAAACCGTCCCCGTCCCCTAACCCTAACCCTAGCCCGAACCCTAACCCTAAACTTTCCCTGAAGCCTGACCCTCACACGTCCCCTAATCCTCAACCGTACGCTAACACTAACCCGCGCCCTCACGCGTACGCTCCCCCTAAAGCGTTGTCGTACCCTCCCCTGGACCCTAAACCGTCCCCGTCCCCTAACCCTAACCCTAGCCTGAACCCTAACCCTAACCCTTCCTCGAAGCCTGACCCTCACCCGTCCCATAATCCTAACCCGTACGCTAACACTAACCCGTGCCATGACACGTACGCTCCCCCTAAAGCGTTGTCGTACCCTCCCCTGGACCCTAAACCGTCCCCGTCCCCTAACCCTAACTGTAGCCCGAACCCTAACCCTAACCCTTCCCCGAAGCCTGACCCTCACCCGTACCCTAATCCTAACCCGTACGCTAACACTGACCCGCGCCCTCACACGTACGCTCCCCCAAAAGCGTTGTCGTACCCTCCCCTGGACCCTAAACCGTCCCCGTCCCCTAACCCTAACCCTAGCCCGAAACCTAACCCTAACCCTTCCCCGAAGCCTGACCCTCACCCGTCCCCTAATCCTAAGCCGTACGCTAACACTGACCCGCGCCCTCACACGTACGCTCCCCCTAAAGCGTTGTCGTACCCTCCCCTGGACCCTAAACCGTCCCCGTCCCCTAACCCTAACCCTAGCCCGAACCCTAACCCTAACCCTTCCCCGAAGCCTGACCCTCACCCGTTCCCTAATACTAACCCGTACGCTAACACTAACCCGCGCCCTCACACGTACGCTCCCCCTAAAGCGTTGTCGTACCCTCCCCTGGACCCTAAACCGTTCCCGTCCCCTAACCCTAGCCCGAACCCTAACCCTAAACCTTCCCCGAAGCCTGACCCTCACCCGTCCCCTAATCCTAACCTGTACGCTAACACTAACCCGTGCCCTCACGCGTTCCCTCCCCCTAAAGCGTTGTCGTACCCTCCCCTGGACCCTAAACCGTCCCCGTCCCCTAACGCTAACCCTAGCCCGAACCCTAACCCTAATACTTCCCCGAAGCCTGACCCTCACCTGTCCCCTAATCCTAAGCCGTACGCTAACACTAACCCGCGCCCTCACTCGTACGCTCCCCCTAAAGCGTTGTCGTACCCTCACCTGGACCCTAAACCGTCCCCGTCCTCTAACTCTAACCCTAGCCCGAACCCTAACCCTAACCCTTCCCCGAAGCCTGACCCTCACCCGTCCCCTAATCCTCACCCGTACGCTAACACTAACCCGCGCCCTCACACGTACGCTCCCCCTAAAGCGTTGTCGTACCCTCCCCTGGACCCTAAACCGTCCCCGTCCCCTAACCCTAACCCTAGCCCGAACCCTAACCCTAACCCTTCCCCGAAGCCTGACCCTCACCCGTCCCCTAATCCTCACCCGTACGCTAACACTAACCCGCGCCCTCATGCGTACGCTCCCCCTAAAGCATTGTCGTACCCTCCCCTGAACCCTAAACATTCCCCGTCCCCTAACCCTAACCCTAGACCGAACCCTAACCCTAACCCTTCCCCTTGGCCTGACCCTCACCCGTCCCCTAATCCTAACCCGTACGCTAACACTAACCCACGCCCTCACACATACGCTCCCCCTAAAGCGTTGTCGTACCCTCCCCTGGACCCTAAACCGTCCCCGTCCCCTAACCCTAACCGTAGCCCGAACCCTAACCCTAACCCTTCCCCGAAGCCTTACCCTCACCCGTCCCCTAATCCTAAGCCGTACGCTAACACTAACCCGCTCCCTCACACGTACGCTCCCCCTAAAGCGTTGTCGTACCCTACCCTGGACCCTAAACCGTCCCCTTCCCCTAACCCTAACCCTAGCCCGAACCCTAACCCTAACTCTTCCCCGAAGCCTGACCCTCACCCGTCCCCTTATCCTAACCCGTACGCTAACACTAACCCGCGCCCTCACACGTACGCTCCCCCTAAAGCGTTGTCGTACCCTCCCCTGGACCCTAAACCGTCCCCGTCCCCTAACCCTAACCCTAGCCCGAATCCTAACCCTAACCCTTCCCCGAAGCCTGACCCTCACCCCTCCCCTAATGCTAAGCCGTACGCTAACACTAACCCATGCCCTCACACGTACGCTTCCCCTAAAGCGTTGTCGTACCCTCCCCTGGACCCTAAACCGTCCCCGTCCCCTAACCCTAACCCTAGCCCGAACCCTAACCCTAAACTTTCCCTGAAGCCTGACCCTCACCCGTCCCCTAATCCTCAACCGTACGCTAACACTAAACCGCGCCCTCACGTGTACGCTCCCCCTAAAGCGTTGTCGTACCCTCCCCTGGACCCTAAACCGTCCCCGTCCCCTAACCCTAACCCTAGTCTGAACCCTAACCCTAACCCTTCCTCGAAGCCTGACCCTCACCCGTCCCATAGTCCTAACCCGTACGCTAACACTAACCCGTGCCATCACACGTACGCTCCCCCTAAAGCGGTGTCGTACCCTCCCCTGGACCCTAAACCGTCCCCGTCCCCTAACCCTAACTCTAGCCCGAACCCTAACCCTAACCCTGCCCCGAAGCCTGACCCTCACCCGTCCCCTAATCCTCACCCGTACGCTAACACTAACCCGCGCCCTCACACGTACGCTCCCCCTAAAGCGTTGTCGTACCCTCCCTTGGACCCTAAACCGTCCCCGTCCCCTAACCCTAACCCTTGCCCGAACCCTAACCCTAACCCTTCCCCGAAGCCTGACTCTCACACGTCCCCTAATCCTAAGCCGTACGCAAACACTAACCCGCGCCCTCACACGTACGCTCCCCCTAAAGCGTTGTCGTACCCTCCCCTGGACCCTAAACCGTCCCCGTCCCCTAACGCTAACCCTAGCCCGAACCCTAACCCTAAAACTTCCCCGAAGCCTGACCCTCACCTGTCCCCTAATCCTAAACCGTACGCTAACACTAACCCGCGCCCTCACTCGTACGCTCCCCCTAAAGCGTTGTCGTACCCTCACCTGGACCCTAAACCGTCCCCGTCCCCTAACCCTAACCCTAGCCCGAACCCTAACCCTAACCCTTCCCCGAAGCCTGACCCTCACCCGTCCCCTAATCCTAAGCCGTACACTAACACTAACCCGCGCCCTCACATGTACGCTCCCCCTAAAGCGTTGTCGTACCCTCCCCTGGACCCTAAACCGTCCCCGTCCCCTAACCCTAACCCTAGCCCGAACCCTAACCCTAACCCTTCCCCGAAGCCTGACCCTCACCCGTCCCCTAATCCTAAGCCGTACGCTAACACTAACCCACGCCCTCACACGTACGCTTCCCCTAAAGCGTTGTCGTACCCTCCCCTGGACCCTAAACCGTCCCCGTCCCCTAACCGTAACCCTAGCCCGAACCCTAACCCTAAACTTTCCCTGAAGCCTGACCCTCACCCGTCCCCTAATCCTCAACCGTACGCTAACACTAACCCGCGCCCTCACGCGTACGCTCCCCCTAAAGCGTTGTCGTACCCTCCCCTGGACCCTAAACCGTCCCCGTCCCCTAACCCTAACCCTAGCCTGAACCCTAACCCTAACCCTTCCTCGAAGCCTGACCCTCACCCGTCCCATAATCCTAACCCGTACGCTAACACTAACCCGTGCCATCACACGTACGCTCCCCCTAAAGCGTTGTCGTACCCTCCCCTGGACCCTAAACCGTCCCCGTCCCCTAACCCTAACTCTAGCCCGAACCCTAACCCTAACCCTTCCCCGAAGCCTGACCCTCACCCGTCCCCTAATCCTAACCCGTACGCTAACACTGACCCGCGCCCTCACACGTACGCTCCCCCTAAAGCGTTGTCGTACCCTCCCCTGGACCCTAAACCGTCCCCGTCCCCTAACCCTAACCCTAGCCCGAACCCTAACCCTAACCCTTCCCCGAAGCCTGACCCTCACCCGTCCCCTAATCCTAAGCCGTACGCTAACACTAACCCGCGCCCTCACACGTACGCTCCCCCTAAAGCGTTGTCGTACCCTCCCCTGGACCCTAAAACGTCCCCGTCCCCTAACCCTAACCCTAGCCCGAACCCTAACCCTAACCCTTCCCCGAAGCCTGACCCTCACCCGTTCCCTAATACTAACCCGTACGCTAACACTAACCCGCGCCCTCACACCTACGCTCCCCCTAAAGCGTTGTCGTACCCTCCGCTGGACCCTAAACCGTCCCCGTCCCATAACCCTAACCCTAGCCTGAACCCTAACCCTAACCCTTCCCCGAAGCCTGACCCTCACCCGTCCCCTAATCCTAAGCCGTACGCTAACACTTACCCGCGCCCTCACACGTACGCTCCCCCTAAAGCGTTGTCGTACCCTCCCCTGGACCCTAAACCGTCCCCGTCCCCTAACCCTAACCCTAGCCCGAACCCTAACCCTAACCCTTCCCCGAAGCCTGACCCTCACCCGTCCCCTAATCCTAACCCGTACGCTAACACTAACCCGCGCCCTCACACGTACGCTCCCCCTAAAGCGTTGTCGTACCCTCCACTGGACCCTAAACCGTTCCCGTCCCCTAACCCTAGACCGAACCGTAACCCTAACCCTTCCCCGAAGCCTGACCCTCACCCGTCCCCTAATCCTAAGCCGTACGCTAACACTAACCCGCGCCCTCACACGTACGCTCCCCCTAAAGCGTTGTCATACCCTCCCCTGGACCCTAAACCGTCCCCGTATCCTAACCCTAACCCTAGCCCGAACCCTAACCCTAACCCTTCCCCGAAGCCTGACCCTCAGCCGTCACCTAATCCTAAGCCGTACGCTAACACTAACCCGCGCCCTCACACGTACGCTCCCCCTAAAGCATTGTCGTACACTCCCCTGGAACCTAAACTGTCCCCGTCCCCTAACCCTAACCCTAGACCGAACCCTAACCCTAACACTTCCCCGAAGCCTGACCCTCACCCGTCCCCTAACCCCAAGCCGTACGCTAACACTAACCCGCGCCCTCAAACGTACGTTCACCCTAAAGCGTTGTCGTACCCTCCCCTGGACCCTAAACCGTCCCCGTCCCCTAACCCTAACCCTAGCCCGAACCCTAACCCTAACCCTTCCCCGAAGCCTGACCCTCACCCGTCCCCTAATCCTAACCCGTACGATAACACTAACCCGCACCCTCATGCATACGCTCCCCCTAAAGTGTTGTCGTACCCTCCACTGGACCCTAAACATTCCCCGTCCCCTAACCCTAACCCTAGCCCGAACCCTAGCCCTAACACTTCCCCGAAGCCTGACCCTCACCCGTCCCCTAATCCTAAGCCGTTCGCTAACACTAACCCACGCCCTCACACGTACACTCCCCCTAAAGCGTTGTCGTACCCTCCCCTGGACCCTAAACCGTCCTCGTCCCCTAACCCTAACCCTAGACCGAACCCTAACCCTAAACCTTCCCCGAAGCCTGACCCTCACCCGTCCCCTAATCCTAAGCCGTACGCTAACACTAACCCACGCCCTCACACGTACGCTCCCCCTAAAGCATTGTCGTACCCTCCCCTGGACCCTAAACCATCCCCTAACCCTAACCCTAGCCCGAACCCTAACCCTAACCCTTCCCCGAAGCCTGACCCTCACCCGTCCCCTAATCCTAAGCCGTACGCTAACACTAACCCACCCCCTCACACGTACGCTCCCCCTAAAGCGTTGTCGTACCCTCCCCTGGACCCTAAACCGTCCCCGTCCCCTAACCCTAACCCTAGCCCGAACCCTAACCCTAACCCTTCCCCGAAGCCTGACCCTCACCCGTCCCCTAATCCTAACCCGTACGCTAACACTAACGCGCGCCCTCACACGTACGCTCCCCGTAAAGCGTTGTCGTACCCTCCCCTGGACCCTAAACCGTCCCCGTACCCTAACCCTAACCCTAGCCCGAACCCTAACCCTAACACTTCCCCGAAGCCTGACCCTCACCCGTCCCCTAATCCTAACCCGTACGCTAACACTAACCCGCGCCCTCACACGTACGCTCCCCCTAAAGCGTTGTCATACCCTCCCCTGGACCCTAAACCGTCCCCGTCTCCTAACCCTAACCCTAGCCCGAACCCTAACCCTAACCCTTCCCCGAAGTCTGACCCTCACCCGTCACCTAATCCTAAGCCGTACGCTAACACTAACCCGCGCCCTCACACGTACGCTCCCCCTAAAGCGTTGTCGTACCCTCCCCTGGAACCTAAACCGTCCCCGTCCCCTAACCCTAACCCTAGCCAGAACCCTAACCCTAACACTTCCCCGAAGCCTGACCCTCACCCGTCCCCTAATCCTAACACGTACGCTAACACTAACCCGCGCCCTCACACGTACGCTCCCCCTAAAGCGTGGTCGTACCCTCCCCTGGACCCTAAACCGTCCCCGTCCCCTAACCCTAACCCTAGCCCGAACCCTAACCCTAACCCTTCCCCGAAGCCTGACCCTCACCCGTCCCCTAATCCTAAGCCGTACGCTAACACTAAACAGCACCCTCACACGTACGCTCCCCCTAAAGCGTGGTCGTACCCTCCCCTGGACCCTAAACCGTCCCCGTCCCCTAACCCTAACCCTAGCCCGAACCCTAACCCTAACCCTTCCCCGAAGCCTGACCCTCACCCGTCACCTAATCCTAAGCCGTACGCTAACACTAACCCGCGCCCTCACACGTACGCTCCCCCTAAATTGTTGTCGTACCCTCCCCTGGACCCTAAACCGTCCCCGTCCCCTAAACCTAACCCTAGCCCGAACCCTAACCCTAAACCTTCCCCGAAGCCTGACCCTCACCCGTCCCCTAATCCTAACACGTACGCTAACACTAACCCGCGCCCTCACACGTACGCTCCCCCTAAAGCGTGGTCGTACCCTCCCCTGGACCCTAAACCGTCCCCGTCCCCTAACCCTAACCCTAGCCCGAACCCTAACCCTAACCCTTCACCGAAGCCTGACCCTCACCCGTCCCCTAATCCTAAGCCGTACGCTAACACTAACCCGCGCCCTCACACGTACGCTCCCCCTAAAGCGTTGTCGTACCCTCCCCTGGACCCTAAACCGTCCCCGTCCCCTAACCCTAACCCTAGCCCGAACCCTAACCCTAACCCTTCCCCGAAGCCTGACCCTCACCCGTCCCCTAATCCTAACCCGTACGCTAACACTAACCCGCGCCCTCACACGTACGCTCCCCCTAAAGCGTTGTCGTACCCTCCTCTGGACCCTAAACCGTCCCCGTCCCCTAACACTAACCCTAGCCCGAACCCTAACCCTAACCCTTCCCCGAAGCCTGACCCTCACCCGTCCCCTAATCCTAAGCGGTACGCTAACACTAACCCGCGCCCTCACACGTACGCTCCCCCTAAAGCGTTGTCGTACCCTCCCCTGAACCCTTAACCGTCCACGTCTCCTAACCATAACCCTAGCCCGAACCCTAACCCTAACCCTGCCCCGAAGCCTGACCCTCACCCGTCCCCTAATCCTAACCCGTACGCTAACACTAACCCGCGACCTCACACGTACGCTCCCCCTAAAGCGTTGTCGTACCCTCCCCTGGATCCTAAACCGTCCCCATCCCCTAACCCTAACCCTAGCCCGAACACTAACCCTAACCCTTCCCCGAAGCCTGACCCTCACCCGTCCCCTAATCCTAACCCGTACGCTAACACTAACCCGCGCCCTCACACGTACGCTCCCCCTAAAGCGTTGTCGTACCCTCCCCTGAACCCTAAACCGTCCCCGTCCCCTAACCATAACCCTAGCCCGAACCCTAACCCTAACCCTTCCCCGAAGCCTGACCCTCACCCGTCCCATAATCCTAAGACGTACGCTAACACTAACCCGCGCCCTCACACGTACGCTCATCCTAAAGCGTTGTCGTACCCTCCCCTGGACCCTAATCCGTCCCCGTCCCCTAACCCTAACCCTAGCCCGAACCCTAACCCTAACCCTTCCCCGATGCCTGACCCTCACCCGTCCCTTAATCCTAACCCATACGCTAACACTAACCCGCGCCCTCACACGTACGCTCCCCACAAAGCGTTGTCGTACCCTCCCCTGGACCCTAAACCGTCCCCGTACCCTAACCCTAACCCTAGCCCGAACCCTAACCCTCACCCTTCCCCGAAGCCTGACCCTCACCCGTCCCCTAATCCTAACCCATACGCTAACACTAACCCGGGCCCTCACACGTATGCTCCCCCTAAAGCGTTGTCGTACCCTCCCCTGGAACCTAAACCGTCCCCGTCCCCTAACCCTAACCCTATCCCGAACCCTAACCCTAACCCTTCCCCGAAGCCTGACCCTCAAACGTTCCATAATCCTAACCCGTACGCTAACACTAACCCGCGCCCTCACACGTAAGCTCCCCCTAAAGCGTTGTCGTACCCTCCCCTGGACCCCAAACCGTCCCCGTCCCCTAACCCTAACCCTAGCCCGAACCCTAACCCTAACCCTTCCCCGAAGCCTGACCCTCAGCCGTCCCATAATCCTAACCCGTACGCTAACACTAACCCGTGCCCTCACACGTACGCTCCCCCTAAAGCGTTGTCGTACCCTCCCCTGGACCCTAAACCGTCCCCGTCCCCTAACCCTAACTCTAGCCCGAACCCTAACCCGAACCCTTCCCCGAAGCCTGACCCTCACCCGTCCCCTAATCCTAACCCGTACGCTAACACTAACCCGCGCCCTCACACGTACGCTCCCCCTAAAGCGTTGTCGTACCCTCCCCTGGACACTAAACCGTCCCCGTCCCCTAACCCTAACCCTAGCCCGAACCCTAACCCTAACCCTTCCCCGAAGCCTGACCCTCACCCGTCCCCTAATCCTAACCCGTACGCTAACACTAACCCACGCCCTCACACATACGCTCCCCCTAAAGCGTTGTCGTACCCTCCCCTGGACCCTAAACCGTCCCCGTCCCCTAACCCTAACCCTAGCCCGAACCCTAACCCTAAACCTTTCCCGAAGCCTGACCCTCACCCGTCCCCTAATCCTAACCCGTACGCAAACACTAACCCGCGCCCTCACACCTACGCTCCCCCTAAAGCGTTGTCGTACCCTCCCCTGGACCCTAAACCGTCCCCATCCCCTAACCCTAACCCTAGCCCGAACCCTAACCCTAACCCTTCCCCGAAGCCTGAGCCTCACCCGTCCCCTAATCCTAAGCCGTACGCTAACACTAACCCGCGCCCTCACACCTACGCTCCGCATAAAGCGTTGTCGTACCCTCCCCTGGACCCTAAACTGTCCCCGTCCCCTAACCCTAACCCTAGCCCGAACCCTAACCCTAACCCTTCCCCGAAGCCTGACCCTCACCCGTCCCCTAATCCTAAGCCGTACGCTAACACTAACCCGCGCCCTCACACGTACGCTCCCCCTAAAGTGTTGTCGTACCCTCCCCTGGACCCTAAACCGTCCCCGTCCCCTAACCCTAACCCTAGATCGAACCCTAACCCTAAACCTTCCCCGAAGCCTGACCCTCACCCGTCCCCTAATCCTAACCCGTACGCTAACACTAACCCACGCCCTCACACGTACGCTCCCCCTAAAGCGTTGTCGTACCCTCCCCTGGACCCTAAACCGTCCCCATCCCCTAAACCTAGCCCGAACCCTAACCCTAAACCTTCCCCGAAGCCTGACCCTCACCCGTCCCCTAATCCTAACCCGTACGCTAACACTAACCCGCGCCCTCACGCGTACGCTCCCCCTAAAGCGTTGTCGTACCCTCCCCTGGACCCTAAACCGTCCCCGTAACCTAACCCTAACCCTAGCCCGAACCCTAACCCTAACCCTTCCCCGAAGCCTGACCCTCACCCGTCCCCTAATCCTAAGCCGTACGCTAACACTAACCCACGCCCTCACACGTACGCTTCCCCTAAAGCGTTGTCGTACCCTCCCCTGGACCCTAAACCGTCCCCGTCCCCTAACTCTAACCCTAGCCCGAGCCCTAACCCTAATCCTTCCCTGAAGCCTGACACTCACCCGTCCCCTAATCCTAACCCGTACGCTAACACTAATCCTCGCCCTCACACGTACGCTCCCCCTAAAGCGTTGTCGTACCCTCTCCAGGACCCTAAACCTTCCCCGTCCCCTAACCCTAACCCTAGCCCGAACCCTAACCCTAACACTTCCCCGAAGGCTGACCCTCACCCGTCCCCTAATCCTAAGCCGTACGCTAACACTAACCCGCGCCCTCACACTTAAGCTCCCGCAAAAGCGTTGTCGTACCCTCCCCTGGACCCTAAACCGTCCCCGGCCCCTAACCCTAACCCTAGCCAGAACCCTAACCCTAACACTTCCGCGAAGCCTGACCCTCACGCGTCCCATAATCCTAACCCGTACGCTAACACTAACCCGCGCCCTCACACGTACGCTCCCCCTAAAGCGTTGTCGTACCCTCCCCTGGACCCTAAACCGTCCCCGTCCCCTAACCCTAACCCTAGACCGAACCCTAACCCTAAACGTTCCCCGAAGCCTGACCCTCACCCGTCCCCTAATGCTAAGCCGTACGCTAACACTAACCCGCGCCCTAACATGTACGCTCCCCCTAAAACATTGTCGTACCCTCCCCTGGACCCCAAACCATCCCCTAACCCTAACCCTAGCCCGAACCCTAACCCTAACCCTTCCCCGAAGCCTGACCCTCACCCGTCCCCTAATCCTAAGCCGTACGCTAACACTAACCCGCGCCCTCACACGTACGCTCCCCCTAAAGCGTTGTCGTACCCTCCCCTGGACCCTAAACCGTCCCCGTCTCCTAACCCTAACCCTAGCCCGAACCCTAACCCTAACCCTTCCCCGAAGTCTGACCCTCACCCGTCCCATAATCCTAAGACGTACGCTAACACTAACCCGCGCCCTCACACGTACGCTCACCCTAAAGCGTTGTCGTACCGTCCCCTGGACCCTAAACCGTCCCCGTCCCCTAACCGTAACCCTAGCCCGAACCCTAACCCTAACCCTTCCCCGAAGCCTGACCCTCACCCGTCCCCTAATCCTAACCCGTACGCTAACACTAACCCACGCCCTCACACGTATGCTCCCCCCAAAGCGTTGTCGTACCCTCCCCTGGACCCTAAACCGTCTTCGTACCCTAACCCTAACCCTAGCCCGAACCCTAACCCTCACCCTTCCCCGAAGCCTGACCCTCACCCGTCCCCTAATCCTAACCCATACGCTAACACTAACCCGAGCCCTCACACGTACGCTCCCCCTAAAGCGTTGTCGTACCCTCCCCTGGACCCTAAACCGTCCCCATCCCCTAACCCTAACCCTATCCCGAACCCTAACCCTAACCCTTCCCCGAAGCCTGACCCTCAAACGTCACATAATCCTAACCCGTACGCTAACACTAACCCGCGCCCTCACACGTACGCTCCCCCTAAAGCGTTGTCGTACCCTCCCCTGGACCCTAAACCGTCCCCGTCCCCTAACCCTAACCCTAGCCCGAACCCTAACCCTAACCCTTCCCCGAAGCCTGACCCTCACCCGTCCCATAATCCTAACCCGTACGTTAACACTAACCCGTGCCCTCACACGTACGTTCCCCCTAAAGCGTTGTCGTACCCTCCCCTGGACCCTAAACCGTCCCCGTCCCCTAACCCTAACTCTAGCCCGAACCCTAACCCGAACACTTCCCCGAAGCCTGACCCTCACCCGTCCCCTAATCCTAACCCGTACGCTAACACTAACCCGCCCCCTCACACGTACGCTCCCCCTAAAGTGTTGTCGTACCCTCCCCTTGACCCTAAACCGTCCCCGTCCCCTAACCCTAACCCTAGCCCGAACCCTAACCCTAACCCTTCCCCGAAGCCTGACCCTCACCCGTCCCCTAATAGTAACCCGTACGCTAACACTAACCCGCGCCCTCACACGTACGCTCCCCCTAAAGCGTTGTCGTACCCTCCCCTGGACCCTAAACCGTCCCCGTCCACTAACCCTAACCCTAGCCCGAACCGTAACACTAACCCTTCCCCGAAGCCTGACCCTCACCCGTCCCCTAATCCTCACCCGTACGCTAACACTAACCCGCGCCCTCACACCTACGCTCCCCATAAAGCGTTGTCGTACGCTCCCCTGGAACCTAAACCGTCCCCGTCCCCTAACCCTAACCCTAGCCCGAACCCTAACCCTAACCCTTCCCTGAAACCTGACCCTCACCCGTCCCCTAATCCTAAACCATACGCTAACACTAACCCGGGCCCTCACACGTACGCTCCCCCTAAAGCGTTGTCGTACCCTCCCCTGGACCCTAAACCGTCCCCGTCCCCTAACCCTAACCCTAGCCCGAACCCTAACCCTAACCCTTCCCCGAAGGCTGACCCTCACCCGTCCCCTAATCCTAAGCCGTACGCTAACACTAACCCGCGTCCTCACACGTAAGCTCCCGCTAAAGCGTTGTCGTACCCTCCCCTGGACCCTAAACCGTCCCCGGCCCCTAACCCTAACCCTAGCCCGAACCCTAACCCTAACACTTCCGCGAAGCCTGACCCTCACGCGTCCCCTAATCCTAACCCGTACGCTAACACTAACCCGCGCCCTCACACGTACGCTCCCCCTAAAGCGTTGTCGTACCCTCCCCTGGACCCTAAACCGTGCCCGTCCCCTAACCCTAACCCTAGACCGAACCCTAACCCTAAAACTTCCCCGAAGCCTGACCCTCACCCGTCCCCTAATCCTAAACCGTACGCTAACACTAACCCGGGCCCTCACACGTACGCTCCCCCTAAAGCGTTGTCGTACCCTCCCCTGGACCCTAAACCGTCCCCGTCCCCTAACACTAACCCTAGCCCGAACCCTAACCCTAACCCTTCCCCGAAGCCTGACCCTCACCCGTCCCCTAATCCTAAGCCGTACGCTAACACTAACCCGCGCCCTCACACGTACGCTCCCCCTAAAGCGTTGTCGTACCCTCCCCTGGACCCTAAACCGTCCCCGTCCCCTAACCCTAACCCTAGCCCGAACCCTAACCCTAACCCTTCCCCGAAGCCTGACCCTCACCCGTCCCCTAATCCTAACCCGTACGCTAACACTAACCCACGCCCTCACACATACGCTCCCCCTAAAGCGTTGTCGTACCCTCCCCTGGACCCTGAACCGTCCCCGTCCCCTAACCCTAACCCTAGCCCGAACCCTAACCCTAAACCTTCCCCGAAGCCTGACCCTCACCCGTCCCCTAATCCTAACCCGTACGCAAACATTAACCCGCGCCCTCACACCTACGCTCCCCCTAAAGCGTTGTCGTACCCTCCCCTGGACCCTAAACCGTCCCCGTCCCCTAACCCTAACCCTAGACCGAACCCTAACCCTAAACCTTCCCCGAAGCCTGACCCTCACCCGTCCCCTAATGCTAAGCCGTACGCTAACACTAACCCGCGCCCTCATATGTACGCTCCCCCTAAAGCATTGTCGTACCCTCCCCTGGACCCTAAACCATCCCCTAACCCTAACCCTAGCCCGAACCCTAACCCTGACCCTTCCCCGAAGCCTGACCCTCACCCGTCCCCTAATCCTAAGCCGTACGCTAACACTAACCCGCGCCCTCACACGTACGCTCCCCCTAAAGCGTTGTCGTACCCTCCCCTGGCCCCTAAACCGTCCCCGTCACCTAACCCTAACCCTAGCCCGAACCCTAACACTAACCCTTCCCCGAAGCCTGACACTCACCCGTCCCCTAATCTTAACCCGTACGCTAACACTCACGCGCGCCCTCACACGTACGCTCCCCGCAAAGCGTTGTCGTACCCTCCCCTGGACCCTAAACCGTCCCCGTCCCCTAACCCTAACACTAGCCCGAACCCTAACCCTAAAACTTCCCCGAAGCCTGACCCTCACCCGTCCCCTAATCCTAACCCGTACGCTAACACTAACCCGCGCCCTCACACGTACGCTCCCCCTAAAGCGTTGTCGTACCCTCCCCTGGACCCTAAACCGTCCCCGTCCCCTAACCCTAACTCTAGCCCGAACCCTAACCCTAACCCTTCCCCGAAGCCTGACCCTCACCCGTCCCCTAATCCTAAGCCGTACGCTAACACTAACCCACGCCCTCACACGTACGCTTCCCCTAAAGCGTTGTCGTACCCTCCCCTGGACCCTAAACCGTCCCCGTCCCCTAACTCTAACCCTAGCCCGAGCCCTAACCCTAACCCTTCCCTGAAGCCTGACACTCACCCGTCCCCTAATCCTAACCCGTACGCTAACACTAATCCTCGCCCTCACACGTACACTCCCCCTAAAGCGTTGTCGTACCCTCCCCTGGACCCTAAACCGTCCCCGTCTCCTAACCCTAACCCTAGCCCGAACCCTAACCCTAACCCTTCCCCGAAGTCTGACCCTCACCCGTCCCATAATCCTAAGACGTACGCTAACACTAACCCGCGCCCTCACACGTACGCTCACCCTAAAGCGTTGTCGTACCGTCCCCTGGACCCTAAACCGTCCCCGTCCCCTAACCGTAACCCTAGCCCGAACCCTAACCCTAACCCTTCCCCGAAGCCTGACCCTCACCCGTCCCCTAATCCTAACCCGTACGCTAACACTAACCCGCGCCCTCACACGTATGCTCCCCCCAAAGCGTTGTCGTACCCTCCCCTGGACCCTAAACCGTCTTCGTACCCTAACCCTAACCCTAGCCCGAACCCTAACCCTCACCCTTCCCCGAAGCCTGACCCTCACCCGTCCCCTAATCCTAACCCATACGCTAACACTAACCCGAGCCCTCACACGTACGCTCCCCCTAAAGCGTTGTCGTACCCTCCCCTGGACCCTAAACCGTCCCCATCCCCTAACCCTAACCCTATCCCGAACCCTAACCCTAACCCTTCCCCGAAGCCTGACCCTCAAACGTCACATAATCCTAACCCGTACGCTAACACTAACCCGCGCCCTCACACGTACGCTCCCCCTAAAGTGTTGTCGTACCCTCCCCTTGACCCTAAACCGTCCCCGTCCCCTAACCCTAACCCTAGCCCGAACCCTAACCCTAACCCTTCCCCGAAGCCTGACCCTCACCCGTCCCCTAATAGTAACCCGTACGCTAACACTAACCCGCGCCCTCACACGTACGCTCCCCCTAAAGCGTTGTCGTACCCTCCCCTGGACCCTAAACCGTCCCCGTCCACTAACCCTAACCCTAGCCCGAACCGTAACACTAACCCTTCCCCGAAGCCTGACCCTCACCCGTCCCCTAATCCTCACCCGTACGCTAACACTAACCCGCGCCCTCACACCTACGCTCCCCATAAAGCGTTGTCGTACGCTCCCCTGGAACCTAAACCGTCCCCGTCCCCTAACCCTAACCCTAGCCCGAACCCTAACCCTAACCCTTCCCTGAAACCTGACCCTCACCCGTCCCCTAATCCTAAACCATACGCTAACACTAACCCGGGCCCTCACACGTACGCTCCCCCTAAAGCGTTGTCGTACCCTCCCCTGGACCCTAAACCGTCCCCGTCCCCTAACCCTAACCCTAGCCCGAACCCTAACCCTAACCCTTCCCCGAAGGCTGACCCTCACCCGTCCCCTAATCCTAAGCCGTACGCTAACACTAACCCGCGTCCTCACACGTAAGCTCCCGCTAAAGCGTTGTCGTACCCTCCCCTGGACCCTAAACCGTCCCCGGCCCCTAACCCTAACCCTAGCCCGAACCCTAACCCTAACACTTCCGCGAAGCCTGACCCTCACGCGTCCCCTAATCCTAACCCGTACGCTAACACTAACCCGCGCCCTCACACGTACGCTCCCCCTAAAGCGTTGTCGTACCCTCCCCTGGACCCTAAACCGTGCCCGTCCCCTAACCCTAACCCTAGACCGAACCCTAACCCTAAAACTTCCCCGAAGCCTGACCCTCACCCGTCCCCTAATCCTAAACCGTACGCTAACACTAACCCGGGCCCTCACACGTACGCTCCCCCTAAAGCGTTGTCGTACCCTCCCCTGGACCCTAAACCGTCCCCGTCCCCTAACACTAACCCTAGCCCGAACCCTAACCCTAACCCTTCCCCGAAGCCTGACCCTCACCCGTCCCCTAATCCTAAGCCGTACGCTAACACTAACCCGCGCCCTCACACGTACGCTCCCCCTAAAGCGTTGTCGTACCCTCCCCTGGACCCTAAACCGTCCCCGTCCCCTAACCCTAACCCTAGCCCGAACCCTAACCCTAACCCTTCCCCGAAGCCTGACCCTCACCCGTCCCCTAATCCTAACCCGTACGCTAACACTAACCCACGCCCTCACACATACGCTCCCCCTAAAGCGTTGTCGTACCCTCCCCTGGACCCTGAACCGTCCCCGTCCCCTAACCCTAACCCTAGCCCGAACCCTAACCCTAAACCTTCCCCGAAGCCTGACCCTCACCCGTCCCCTAATCCTAACCCGTACGCAAACATTAACCCGCGCCCTCACACCTACGCTCCCCCTAAAGCGTTGTCGTACCCTCCCCTGGACCCTAAACCGACCCCATCCCCTAACCCTAACCCTAGCCCGAACCCTAACCCTAACCCTTTCCCGAAGCCTGAACCTCACCCGTCCCCTAATCCTAAGCCGTACGCTAACACTAACCCGCGCCCTCACACGTACGCTCCCCCTAAAGCGTTGTCGTACCCTCCCCTGGACCCTAAACCATCCCCTAAACCTAACCCTAGCCCGAACCCTAACCCTAACCCTTCCCCGAAGCCTGACCCTCACCCGTCCCCTAATCCTAAGCCGTACGCTAACACTAACCCACGCGCTCACACGTACGCTCCCCCTAAAGCGTTGTCGTACCCTCCCCTGGACCCTAAACCGTCCCCGTCCCCTAACCCTAACCCTAGCCTGAACCCTAAACCTAACCCTTCCCCGAAGCCTGACACTCACCCGTCCCCTAATCCTAACCCGTACGCTAACACTAACGCGCGCCCTCACACGTACGCTCCCCGTAAAGCGTTGTCGTACCCTCCCCTGGACCCTAAACCGTCCCCGTCCCCTAACCCTAACCCTAGCCCGAACCCTAACCCTAAAACTTCCCCGAAGCCTGACCCTCACCCGTCCCCTAATCCTAACCCGTACACTAACACTAACCCGCGCCCTCACATGTACGCTCCCCCTAAAGCGTTGTCGTACGCTCCCCTGGACCCTAAACCATCCCCGTCTCCTAACCCTAACCCTAGCCCGAACCCTAACCCTAACCCTTCCCCGAAGTCTGACCCTCACCCGTCCCATAATCCTAAGACGTACGCTAACACTAACCCGCGCCCTCACACGTACGCTCACCCTAAAGCGTTGTCGTACCCTCCCCTGGACCCTAAACCGTCCCCGTCCCCTAACCGTAACCCTAGCCCGAACCCTAACCCTAACCCTTCCCCGAAGCCTGACCCTCACCCGTCCCCTAATCCTAACCCGTACGCTAACACTAACCCGCGCCCTCACACGTACGCTCCCCCCAAAGCGTTGTCGTACCCTCCCCTGGACCCTAAACCGTCTTCGTACCCTAACCCTAACCCTAGCCCGAACCCTAACCCTCACCCTTCCCCGAAGCCTGACCCTCACCCGTCCCCTAATCCTAACCCATACGCTAACACTAACCCGAGCCCTCACACGTACGCTCCCCCTAAAGCGTTGTCGTACCCTCCCCTGGACCCTAAACCGTCCCCATCCCCTAACCCTAACCCTATCCCGAACCCTAACCTTAACACTTCCCCGAAGCCTGACCCTCACCCGTCCCCTAATAGTAACCCGTACGCTAACACTAACCCGCGCCCTCACACGTACGCTCCCCCTAAAGCGCTGTCGTACCCTCCCCTGGACCCTAAACCGTCCCCGTCCACTAACCCTAACCCTAGCCCGAACCGCAACACTAACCCTTCCCCGAAGCCTGACCCTCACCCGTCCCCTAATCCTCACCCGTACGCTAACACTAACCCGCGCCCTCACACCTACGCTCCCCATAAAGCGTTGTCGTACGCTCCCCTGGACCCTAAACAGTCCCCGTCCCCTAACCCTAACCCTAGCCCGAACCCTAACCCTAACCCTTCCCTGAAACCTGACCCTCACCCGTCCCCTAATCCTAACCCGTACGCTAACACTAAACCACGCCCTCACACGTACGCTCCCCCTAAAGCGTTGTCGTACCCTCCCCTGGACCCTAAACCGTCCCCGTCCCCTAACCCGAACCGTATCCGAACCCTAACCCTAACCCTTCCCCGAAGCCTGACCCTCACCCGTCCCCTAATCCTAACCCGTACGCTAACACTAACCCGCGCCCTCACACGTACGCTCCCCCTTAAGCGTTGTCGTACCCTCCCCTGGACCCTAAACCGTCCCCGTCCCCTAACCCTAACCCTAGCCCGAACCCTAACCCTAACCCTTCCCCGAAGCCTGACCCTCACCCGTCCCCTAATCCTAACCCGTACGCTAACACTAACCCGCGCCCTCACACGTACGCTCCCCGTAAAGCGTTGTCGTACCCTCCCCTGGACCCTAAACCGTCCCCGTCCACTAACCCTAACCCTAGCCCGAACCGTAACACTAACCCTTCCCCGAAGCCTGACCCTGACCCTTCCCCTAATCCTAACCCATACGCTAACACTAACCCGCGCCCTCACACCTACGCTCCCCATAAAGCGTTGTCGTACGCTCCCCTGGACCCTAAACCTTCCCCGTCCCCTAACCCTAACCCTAGCCCGAACCCTAACCCTAACCCTTCCCTGAAACCTGACCCTCTCCCGTCCCCTAATCCTAACCCGTACGCTAACACTAACCCACGCCCTCACACGTACGCTCCCCCTAAAGCGTTGTCGTACCCTCCCCTGGACCCTAAACCGTCCCCGTCCCCTAACCCGAACCGTATCCCGAACCCTAACCCTAACCCTTCCCCGAAGCCTGACCCTCACCCGTCCCCTAATCCTAACCCGTACGCTAACACTAACCCGCGCCCTCACACGTACGCTCCCCCTTAAGCGTTGTCGTACCCTCCCCTGGACCCTAAACCGTCCCCGTCCCCTAACCCTAACCCTAGCCCGAACCCTAACCCTAACCCTTCCCCGAAGCCTGACCCTCACCCGTCCCCTAATCCTAACCCGTACGCTAACACTAACCCGCGCCCTCACACGTACGCTCCCCCCAAAGCGTTGTCGTACCCTCCCCTGGACCCTAAACCGTCTTCGTACCCTAACCCTAACCCTAGCCCGAACCCTAACCCTCACCCTTCCCCGAAGCCTGACCCTCACCCGTCCCCTAATCCTAACCCAT
Organism: Globicephala melas; assembly: GCF_963455315.2. NCBI lineage: Eukaryota > Metazoa > Chordata > Mammalia > Artiodactyla > Delphinidae > Globicephala > Globicephala melas. Next base: position 3,915,541 of record NW_027207210.1, read on the forward strand.
ACGCTAACACTAACCCGAGCCCTCACACGTACTCTCCCCCTAAAGCGTTGTGGTACCCTCCCCTGGACCCTAAACCGTCCCCATCCCCTAACCCTAACCCTATCCCGAACCCTAACCCTAACCCTTCCCCGAAGCCTGACCCTCACCCGTCCCCTAATAGTAACCCGTACGCTAACACTAACCCGCGCCCTCACACGTACGCTCCCCCTAAAGCGTTGTCGTACCCTCCCCTGGACCCTAAACCGTCCCCGTCCACTAACCCTAACCCTAGCCCGAACCGTAACACTAACCCTTCCCCGAAGCCTGACCCTCACCCGTCCCCTAATCCTCACCCGTACGCTAACACTAACCCGCGCCCTCACACCTACGCTCCCCATAAAGCGTTGTCGTACGCTCCCCTGGACCCTAAACAGTCCCCGTCCCCTAACCCTAACCCTAGCCCGAACCCTAACCCTAACCCTTCCCTGAAACCTGACCCTTACCCGTCCCCTAATCCTAACCCGTACGCTAACACTAACCCACGCCCTCACACGTACGCTCCCCCTAAAGCGTTGTCGTACCCTCCCCTGGACCCTAAACCGTCCCCGTCCCCTAACCCGAACCGTATCCCGAACCCTAACCCTAACCCTTCCCCGAAGCCTGACCCTCACCCGTCCCCTAATCCTAACCCGTACGCTAACACTAACCCGCGCCCTCACACGTACGCTCCCCCTTAAGCGTTGTCGTACCCTCCCCTGGACCCTAAACCGTCCCCGTCCCCTAACCCTAACCCTAGCCCGAACCCTAACCCTAACCCTTCCCCGAAGCCTGACCCTCACCCGTCCCCTAATCCTAACCCGTACGCTAACACTAACCCGCGCCCTCACACGTACGCTCCCCGTAAAGCGTTGTCGTACCCTCCCCTGGACCCTAAACCGTCCCCGTCCACTAACCCTAACCCTAGCCCGAACCGTAACACTAACCCTTCCCCGAAGCCTGACCCTGACCCGTCCCCTAATCCTAATCCATACGCTAACACTAACCCGCGCCCTCACACCTACGCTCCCCCTAAAGCGTTGTCGTACGCTCCCCTGGACCCTAAACCGTCCCCGTCCCCTAACCCTAACCCTAGCCCGAACCCTAACCCTAACCCTTCCCTGAAACCTGACCCTCTCCCGTCCCCTAATCCTAACCCGTACGCTAACACTAACCCACGCCCTCACACGTACGCTCCCCCTAAAGCGTTGTCGTACCCTCCCCTGGACCCTAATCCGTCCCCGTCCCCTAACCCGAACCGTATCCCGAACCCTAACCCTAACCCTTCCCCGAAGCCTGACCCTCACCCGTCCCCTAATCCTAACCCGTACGCTAACACTAACCCGCGCCCTCACACGTACGCTCCCCCTTAAGCGTTGTCGTACCCTCCCCTGGACCCTAAACCGTCCCCGTCCCCTAACCCTAACCCTAGCCCGAACCCTAACCCTAACCCTTCCCCGAAGCCTGACCCTCACCCGTCCCCTAATCCTAAGCCGTACACTAACACTAACCCGCGCCCTCACACGTACGCTCCCCCTAAAGCGTTGTCGTACCCTCCCCTGGACCCAAAACCGTCCCCGTCTCCTAACCCTAACCCTAGCCCGAACCCTAACCCTAACCCTTCCCCGAAGCCTGACCCTCACCCGTCACCTAATCCTAAGCCGTACGCTAACACTAACCCGCGCCCTCACACGTACGCTCCCCCTAAAGCGTTGTCATACCCTCCCCTGGACCCTAAACCGTCTCCGTCCCCTAACCCTAACCTGAGCCCGAACCCTAACCCTAACCCTTCCCCGAAGCCTGACCCTCACCCGTCCCCTAATCCTAACACATACGCTAACACTAACCCGCGCCCTCACACGTACGCTCCCCTTAAATCGTTGTCGTACCCTCCCCTGGACCCTAAACCGTCCCCGTCCCCTAACCCTAACCCTAGCCCGAACCCTAACCCTAAACCTTCCCCGAAGCCTGACCCTCACCCGTCCCCTAATCCTAAACCATACGCTAACACTAACCCGGGCCCTCACACGTACGCTCCCCCTAAAGCGTTGTCGTACCCTCCCCTGGACCCTAAACCGTCCCCGTCCCCTAACCCTAACCCTAGCCCGAACCCTAACCCTAAACCTTCCCCGAAGCCTGACCCTCACCCGTCCCCTAATCCTAAATCATATGCTAACACTAACCCGGGCCCTCACACGTACGCTCCCCCTAAAGCGTTGTCGTACCCTCCCCTGGACCCTAAACCGTCCCCGTCCCCTAACACTAACCCTAGCCCGAACCCTAACCCTAACCCTTCCCCGAAGCCTGACCCTCACCCGTCCCCTAATCCTAACCCGTACGCTAACACTAACACACGCCCTCACACATACGCTCCCCCTAAAGCGTTGTCGTACCCTCCCCTGGACCCTAAACCGTCCCCGTCCCCTAACCCTAACCCTAGCCCGAACCCTAACCCTAAACCTTCCCCGAAGCCTGACGCTCACCCGTCCCCTAATCCTAACCCGTACGCAAACACTAACCCGCGCCCTCACACCTACGCTCCCCCTAAAGCGTTGTCGTACCCTCCCCTGGACCCTAAACCGTCCCCATCCCCTAACCCTAACCCTAGCCCGAACCCTAACCCTAACCCTTTCCCGAAGCCTGAGCCTCACCCGTCCCCTAATCCTAAGCCGTACGCTAACACTAACCCGCGCCCTCACACGTACGCTCCCCCTAAAGCGTTGTCGTACCCTCCCCTGGACCCTAAACCGTCCCCGTCCCCTAAACCTAGCCCGAACCCTAACCCTAACCCTTCCCCGAAGCCTGACCCTCACCCGTCCCCTAATCCTAACCCGTACGCTAACACTAACCCGCGCCCTCACACGTACGCTCCCCCTAAAGCGTTGTCGTACCCTCCCCTGGACCCTAAACCGTCCCCATCCCCTAACCCTAACCCTAGCCCGAACCCTAACCCTAACCCTTCCCCGAAGCCTGACCCTCACCCGTCCCCTAATCCTAACCCGTACGCTAACACTAACCCGCGCCCTCACACGTACGCTGCCCCTAATGCGTTGTCGTACCCTCCCCTGGACCCTAAACCGTCCCCGTCCCCTAATCCTATCCTTAGCCCGAACCCTAACCCTAACCTTTCCCCGAAGCTTACCCTCACCCGTCCCCTAAACCTAAGCCGTACGCTAACACTAACCGGCGCCCTCACACGTACGCTCCCCCTAAAGCGTTGTCGTACCCTCCCCTGGACCCTAAACCGTCCCCGTCCCCTAACCCTAACCCTAGCCAGAACCCTAACCCTAACACTTCCCCGAAGCCTGACCCTCAACCGTCCCCTAATCCTAACCCGTACGCTAACACTAACCCGCGCCCTCACACGTACGCTCCCCATAAAGCATTGTCGTACCCTCCCCTGGACCCTAAACCGTCCCCGTCCCCTAACCCTAGCCCGAAACCTAACCCTAAAACTTCCCCGAAGCCTGACCCTCACCCGTCCCCAAATCCTAACCCGTACGCTAACACTAACCCGCGCCCTCACACGTACGCTCCCCGTAAAGCGTTGTCGTACCCTCCCCTGGACCCTAAACCGTCCCCGTCCCCTAACCCTAACCCTAGCCCGAACCCTAACCCTAACCCTTCCCCGAAGCCTGACCCTCACCCGTCCCCTAATCCTAAGCCGTACGCTAACACTAACCCACGCCCTCACACGTACGCTTCCCCTAAAGCGTTGTCTTACCCTCCCCTGGACCCTAAACCGTCACCGTCCCCTAACCCTAACCCTAGCCCGAACCCTAACCCTAAACTTTCCCCGAAGCCTGACCATCGCCCGTCCCCTAATCCTAAACCGTACGCTAACACTAACCCGCGCCCTCACGTGTACGCTCCCCCTAAAGCATTGTCGTACCCTCCCCTGGACCCTAAACCGTCCCCGTACCCTAACCCTAACCCTAGCCCGAGCCCTAACCCTAACCCTTCCCTGAAGCCTGACACTCACCCGTCACCTAATCCTAACCCGTACGCTAACACTAACCCGCGCCCTCACACGTACGCTCCCCCTAAAGCGTTGTCGTACCCTCTCCAGGACCCTAAACCTTCCCCGTCCCCTAACCCTAACCCTAGCCCGAACCCTAACCCTAACCCTTCCCCGAAGGCTGACCCTCACCCGTCCCCTAATCCTAAGCCGTACGCTAACACTAACCCGCGCCCTCACACGTAAGCTCCCGCTAAAGCGTTGTCGTACCCTCCCCTGGACCCTAAACCGTCCCCGTCCCCTAACCCTAACCCTAGCCCGAACCCTAACCCTAACACTTCCGCGAAGCCTGACCCTCACGCGTCCCATAATCCTAACCCGTACGCTAACACTAACCAGCGCCCTCACACGTACGCTCCCCCTAAAGCGTTGTCGTACCCTCCCCTGGACCCTAAACCGTCCCCGTCCCCTAACCCTAACCCTAGCCCGAACCCTCACCCCAAGCCTTCCCCGAAGCCTGACCATCACCCGTCCCCTAATCCTAAGCCGTTCGCTAACACTAACCCACGCCCTCACACGTACGTTCCCCCTAAAGCATTGTCGTACCCTCCCCTGGACGCTAAACCGTCCCCGTCCCGTAACCCTAACCCTCGACCGAACCCTAAACCTAAACCTTCTCTGAAGCCTGACCCTCACCCGTCCCCTAATCCTAACCCGTACGCTAACACTAACCCGCGCCCTCACACGTACGCTCCCCCTTAAGCATTGTCGTACCCTCCCCTGGACCCTAAACCGTCCCCGTCCCCTAACCCTAACCCTAGCCCGAACCCTAACCCTAACCCTTCCCCGAAGCCTGACCCTCACCCGTCCCCTAATCCTAACCCGTACGCTAACACTAACCCGCGCCCTCACACGTACGCTCCCCGTAAAGCGTTGTCGTACCCTCCCCTGGACCCTAAACCGTCCCCGTCCACTAACCCTAACCCTAGCCCGAACCGTAACACTAACCCTTCCCCGAAGCCTGACCCTGACCCGTCCCCTAATCCTAACCCATACGCTAACACTAACCCGCGCCCTCACACCTACGCTCCCCCTAAAGCGTTGTCGTACGCTCCCCTGGACCCTAAACCGTCCCCGTCCCCTAACCCTAACCCTAGCCCGAACCCTAACCCTAACCCTTCCCTGAAACCTGACCCTCTCCCGTCCCCTAATCCTAACCCGTACGCTAACACTAACCCACGCCCTCACACGTACGCTCCCCCTAAAGCGTTGTCGTACCCTCCCCTGGACCCTAAACCGTCCCCGTCCCCTAACCCGAACCGTATCCCGAACCCTAACCCTAACCCTTCCCCGAAGCCTGACCCTCACCCGTCCCCTAATCCTAACCCGTACGCTAACACTAACCCGCGCCCTCACACGTACGCTCCCCCTTAAGCGTTGTCGTACCCTCCCCTGGACCCTAAACCGTCCCCGTCCCCTAACCCTAACCCTAGCCCGAACCCTAACCCTAACCCTTCCCCGAAGCCTGACCCTCACCCGTCCCCTAATCCTAAGCCGTACACTAACACTAACCCGCGCCCTCACACGTACGCTCCCCCTAAAGCGTTGTCGTACCCTCCCCTGGACCCAAAACCGTCCCCGTCTCCTAACCCTAACCCTAGCCCGAACCCTAACCCTAACCCTTCCCCGAAGCCTGACCCTCACCCGTCACCTAATCCTAAGCCGTACGCTAACACTAACCCGCGCCCTCACACGTACGCTCCCCCTAAAGCGTTGTCATACCCTCCCCTGGACCCTAAACCGTCTCCGTCCCCTAACCCTAACCTGAGCCCGAACCCTAACCCTAACCCTTCCCCGAAGCCTGACCCTCACCCGTCCCCTAATCCTAACACATACGCTAACACTAACCCGCGCCCTCACACGTACGCTCCCCTTAAATCGTTGTCGTACCCTCCCCTGGACCCTAAACCGTCCCCGTCCCCTAACCCTAACCCTAGCCCGAACCCTAACCCTAAACCTTCCCCGAAGCCTGACCCTCACCCGTCCCCTAATCCTAAACCATACGCTAACACTAACCCGGGCCCTCACACGTACGCTCCCCCTAAAGCGTTGTCGTACCCTCCCCTGGACCCTAAACCGTCCCCGTCCCCTAACCCTAACCCTAGCCCGAACCCTAACCCTAAACCTTCCCCGAAGCCTGACCCTCACCCGTCCCCTAATCCTAAATCATACGCTAACACTAACCCGGGCCCTCACACGTACGCTCCCCCTAAAGCGTTGTCGTACCCTCCCCTGGACCCTAAACCGTCCCCGTCCCCTAACACTAACCCTAGCCCGAACCCTAACCCTAACCCTTCCCCGAAGCCTGACCCTCACCCGTCCCCTAATCCTAACCCGTACGCTAACACTAACACACGCCCTCACACATACGCTCCCCCTAAAGCGTTGTCGTACCCTCCCCTGGACCCTAAACCGTCCCCGTCCCCTAACCCTAACCCTAGCCCGAACCCTAACCCTAAACCTTCCCCGAAGCCTGACGCTCACCCGTCCCCTAATCCTAACCCGTACGCAAACACTAACCCGCGCCCTCACACCTACGCTCCCCCTAAAGCGTTGTCGTACCCTCCCCTGGACCCTAAACCGTCCCCATCCCCTAACCCTAACCCTAGCCCGAACCCTAACCCTAACCCTTTCCCGAAGCCTGAGCCTCACCCGTCCCCTAATCCTAAGCCGTACGCTAACACTAACCCGCGCCCTCACACGTACGCTCCCCCTAAAGCGTTGTCGTACCCTCCCCTGGACCCTAAACCGTCCCCGTCCCCTAAACCTAGCCCGAACCCTAACCCTAACCCTTCCCCGAAGCCTGACCCTCACCCGTCCCCTAATCCTAACCCGTACGCTAACACTAACCCGCGCCCTCACACGTACGCTCCCCCTAAAGCGTTGTCGTACCCTCCCCTGGACCCTAAACCGTCCCCATCCCCTAACCCTAACCCTAGCCCGAACCCTAACCCTAACCCTTCCCCGAAGCCTGACCCTCACCCGTCCCCTAATCCTAACCCGTACGCTAACACTAACCCGCGCCCTCACACGTACGCTGCCCCTAATGCGTTGTCGTACCCTCCCCTGGACCCTAAACCGTCCCCGTCCCCTAATCCTATCCTTAGCCCGAACCCTAACCCTAACCTTTCCCCGAAGCTTACCCTCACCCGTCCCCTAAACCTAAGCCGTACGCTAACACTAACCGGCGCCCTCACACGTACGCTCCCCCTAAAGCGTTGTCGTACCCTCCCCTGGACCCTAAACCGTCCCCGTCCCCTAACCCTAACCCTAGCCAGAACCCTAACCCTAACACTTCCCCGAAGCCTGACCCTCAACCGTCCCCTAATCCTAACCCGTACGCTAACACTAACCCGCGCCCTCACACGTACGCTCCCCATAAAGCATTGTCGTACCCTCCCCTGGACCCTAAACCGTCCCCGTCCCCTAACCCTAGCCCGAAACCTAACCCTAAAACTTCCCCGAAGCCTGACCCTCACCCGTCCCCAAATCCTAACCCGTACGCTAACACTAACCCGCGCCCTCACACGTACGCTCCCCGTAAAGCGTTGTCGTACCCTCCCCTGGACCCTAAACCGTCCCCGTCCCCTAACCCTAACCCTAGCCCGAACCCTAACCCTAACCCTTCCCCGAAGCCTGACCCTCACCCGTCCCCTAATCCTAAGCCGTACGCTAACACTAACCCACGCCCTCACACGTACGCTTCCCCTAAAGCGTTGTCGTACCCTCCCCTGGACCCTAAACCGTCACCGTCCCCTAACCCTAACCCTAGCCCGAACCCTAACCCTAAACTTTCCCCGAAGCCTGACCATCACCCGTCCCCTAATCCTAAACCGTACGCTAACACTAACCCGCGCCCTCACGTGTACGCTCCCCCTAAAGCATTGTCGTACCCTCCCCTGGACCCTAAACCGTCCCCGTACCCTAACCCTAACCCTAGCCCGAGCCCTAACCCTAACCCTTCCCTGAAGCCTGACACTCACCCGTCACCTAATCCTAACCCGTACGCTAACACTAACCCGCGCCCTCACACGTACGCTCCCCCTAAAGCGTTGTCGTACCCTCTCCAGGACCCTAAACCTTCCCCGTCCCCTAACCCTAACCCTAGCCCGAACCCTAACCCTAACCCTTCCCCGAAGGCTGACCCTCACCCGTCCCCTAATCCTAAGCCGTACGCTAACACTAACCCGCGCCCTCACACGTAAGCTCCCGCTAAAGCGTTGTCGTACCCTCCCCTGGACCCTAAACCGTCCCCGTCCCCTAACCCTAACCCTAGCCCGAACCCTAACCCTAACACTTCCGCGAAGCCTGACCCTCACGCGTCCCATAATCCTAACCCGTACGCTAACACTAACCAGCGCCCTCACACGTACGCTCCCCCTAAAGCGTTGTCGTACCCTCCCCTGGACCCTAAACCGTCCCCGTCCCCTAACCCTAACCCTAGCCCGAACCCTCACCCCAAGCCTTCCCCGAAGCCTGACCATCACCCGTCCCCTAATCCTAAGCCGTTCGCTAACACTAACCCACGCCCTCACACGTACGTTCCCCCTAAAGCATTGTCGTACCCTCCCCTGGACGCTAAACCGTCCCCGTCCCGTAACCCTAACCCTAGACCGAACCCTAAACCTAAACCTTCTCCGAAGCCTGACCCTCACCCGTCCCCTAATCCTAAGCCGTACGCTAACACTAACCCGCGCCCTCACATGTACGCTCCCCCTAAAGCATTGTCGTACCCTCCCCTGGACCCTAAACCATCCCCTAACCCTAACCCTAGCCCGAACCCTAACCCTAACCCTTCCCTGAAGCCTGACCCTCACCCGTCCCCTAATCCTAAGCCGTACGCTAACACTAACCCGCGCCCTCACACGTACGCTCCCCCTAAAGCGTTGTCGTACCCTCCCCTGGACCCTAAACCGTCCCCGTCCCCTAACCGTAACCCTAGCCCGAACCCTAACCCTAACCCTTCCCCGAAGCCTGACACTCAACCGTCCCCTAATCCTAACCCGTACGCTAACACTAACGCTCGCCCTCACACGTACGCTCCCCGTAAAGCGTTGTCGTACCCTCCCCTGGACCCTAAACCGTCCCCGTCCCCTAACCCTAACCCTAGCCCGAACCCTAACCCTAACACTTCCCCGAAGCCTGACACTCACCCGTCCCCTAATCCTAACCCGTACGCTAACACTAACCCGCGCCGTCACACGTACGCTCCCCCTAAAGCGTTGTCGTACCCTCCCCTGGACCCTAAACCGTCCCCGTCTCCTAACCCTATCCCTAGCCCGAACCCTAACCCTAACCCTTCCCCGAAGCCTGACCCTCACCCGTCCCCTAATCCTAACCGGTACGCTAACACTAACCCGCACCCTCACACGTACGCTCCCCCTAAAGCGTTGTCGTACCCTCCCCTGGACCCTAAACCGTCCCCGTCCCCTAACCCTAACCCTAGCCCGAACCCTAGCCCTAACCCTTCACCGAAGCCTGACCCTCATCCGTCCCCTAATCCTAAGCCGTACGCTAACACTAACCCGCGCCCTCACACGTACGCTCCCCCTAAAGCGTTGTCGTACCCTCCCCTGGACCCTAAACCGTCCCCGTCCCCTAACCCTAACCCTAGCCCGAACCCTAACCCTAACCCTTCCCCGAAGCCTGACACTCACCCGTCCCCTAATCCTAACCCGTACGCTAACACTAACGCGCGCCCTCACCCGTACGCTCCCCCTAAAGCGTTGTCGTACCCTCCCCTGGACCCTAAACCGTCCCCGTCCCCTAACCGTAACCCTAGCCCGAACCCTAACCCTAACCCTTCCCCGAAGCCTGACCCTCACCCGTCCCCTAATCCTAACCCGTACGCTAACACTAACCCACGCCCTCACACGTACGCTCCCCCTAAAGCGTGGTCGTACCCTCCCCCGGACCCTAAACCGTCCCCGTCCCCTAACCCTAACCCTAGCCCGAACCCTAACCCTAACCCTTCCCCGAAGCCTGACCCTCACCCGTCCCCTAATCCTAACCCGTACGCTAACACTAACCCGCACCCTCACACGTACGCTCCCCCTAAAGCGTTGTCGTACCCTCCCCTGGACCCTAAACCGTCCCCGTCCCCTAACCCTAACCCTAGCCCGAACCCTAACCCTAACCCTTTACCGAAGCCTGACCCTCATCCGTCCCCTAATCCTAAGCCGTACGCTAACACTAACCCGCGCCCTCACACGTACGCTCCCCCTAAAGCGTTGTCGTACCCTCCCCTGGACCCTAAACCGTCCCCGTCCCCTAACCCTAACCCTAGCCCGAACCCTAACCCTAACCCTTCCCCGAAGCCTGACACTCACCCGTCCCCTAATCCTAACCCGTACGCTAACACTAACGCGCGCCCTCACACGTACGCTCCCCCTAAAGCGTTGTCGTACCCTCCCCTGGACCCTAAACCGTCCCCGTCCCCTAACCGTAACCCTAGCCCGAACCCTAACCCTAACCCTTCCCCGAAGCCTGACCCTCACCCGTCCCCTAATCCTAACCCGTACGCTAACACTAACCCGCGCCCTCACACGTACGCTCCCCCTAAAGCGTTGTCGTACCCTCCCCTGGACCCTAAACCGTCCCCGTCCCCTAACCCTAACCCTAGCACGAACCCTAACCCTAACTCTTCCCCGAAGCCTGACCCTCACCCGTCCCATAATCCTAACCCGTACGCTAACACTAACCCGCGCCCTCATGCGTACGCTCCCCCTAAAGCATTGTCGTACCCTCCCCTGGACCCTAAACATTCCCCGTCCCCTAACCCTAACCCTAGCCCGAACCCTAACCCTAACCCTTCCCCAAAGCCTGACCCTCACCCGTCCCCTAATCCTAACCCGTACGTTAACACTAACCCGCGCCCTCACACGTACGCTCCCCCTAAAGTGTTGTCGTACCCTCCCCTGGACCCTAAACCATCCCTGTCCCCTAACCCTAACCCTAGCCCGAACCCTAGCCCTAACACTTCCCCGAAGCCTGACCCTCACCCGTCCCCTAATCCTAAGCCGTACGCTAACACTAACCCACGCCCTCACACGTACGCTCCCGCTAAAGCGTTGTCGTACCCTCCCCTGGACCCTAAACCGTCCCTGTCCCCTAATCCTAACCCTAGCCCGAACCCTAACCCTAACCTTTCCCCGAAGCCTGACCCTCACCCGTCCCCTAATCCTAAGCCGTACCCTAACACTAACCCTCGCCCTCACGCGTACGCTCCCCCTAAAGCGTTGTCGTACCCTCCCCTGGACCCTAAACCGTCCCCGTCCCCTAACCCTAACCCTAGCTCGAACCCTAACCCTAACCCTTCCCCGAAGCCTGACCCTCACACGTCCCCTAATCCTAACCCGTACGCTAACACTAACCCGCGCCCTCACCCGTACGCTCCCCCTAAATCGTTGTCGTACCCTCCCCTGGACCCTAAACATTCCCCGTCCCCTAACCCTAACCCTAGCCCGAACCCTAACCCTAACCCTTCCCCGAAGCCTGACCCTCACCCGTCCCCTAATCCTAACCCGTACGCTAACACTAACCCGCGCCCTCACACGTACGCTCCCCCTAAAGTGTTGTCGTACCCTCCCCTGGACCCTAAACCATCCCTGTCCCCTAAACCTAACCCTAGCCCGAACCCTAGCCCTAACACTTCCCCGAAGCCTGACCCTCACCCGTCCCCTAATCCTAAGCCGTACGCTAACACTAACCCACGCCCTCACACGTACGCTCCCGCTAAAGCGTTGTCGTACCCTCCCCTGGACCCTAAACCGTCCCTGTCCCCTAATCCTAACCCTAGCCCGAACCCTAACCCTAACCTTTCCCCGAAGCCGGACCCTCACCCGTCACCTAATCCTAAGCCGTACGCTAACACTAACCCGCGCCCTCACACGTACGCTCCCCCTAAAGCGTTGTCGTACCCTCCCCTGGACCTTAAACCGTCCCCGTCCCCTAACCCTAGCCCGAACCGTAACCCCAACCCTTCCCCGAAGCCTGACCCTCACCCGTCCCCTAATCCTAACCCGTACGCTAACACTAACCCGCGCCCTCACACGTACGCTCCCCCCAAAGCGTTGTCATACCCTCCCCTGGTCCCTAAACCGTCCCCGTCCCCTAACCCTAACCCTAGCCCGAACCCTAACCCTAAGCCTTCCCCGAAGCCTGACCCTCACCCGTCCCCTAATCCTAAGCCGTACGCTAACACTAACCCACGCCCTCACACGTACGTTTCCCCTAAAGCGTTGTCGTACCCTCCCCTGGACCCTAAACCGTCCCCGTCCCCTAACCCTAACCCTAGCCCGAACCCTAACCCTAAACTTTCCCCGAAGCCTGACCCTCACCCGTCCCCTAATCCTAAACCGTACGCTAACACTAACCCGCGCCCTCACGTGTACGCTCCCCCTAAAGCGTTGTCGTACCCTCCCCTGGACCCTAAACCGTCCCCGTACCCTAACCCTAACCCTAGCCCGAGCCCTAACCCTAACCCTTCCCTGAAGCCTGACACTCACCCGTCACCTAATCCTAACCCGTACGCTAACACTAACCCGCGCCCTCACACGTACGCTCCCCCTAAAGCGTTGTCGTACCCTCTCCAGGACCCTAAACCTTCCCCGTCCCCTAACCCTAACCCTAGCCCGAACCCTAACCCTAACCCTTCCCCGAAGGCTGACCCTCACCCGTCCCCTAATCCTAAGCCGTACGCTAACACTAACCCGCGCCCTCACACGTAAGCTCCCGCTAAAGCGTTGTCGTACCCTCCCCTGGACCCTAAACCGTCCCCGTCCCCTAACCCTAACCCTAGCCCGAACCCTAACCCTAACACTTCCGCGAAGCCTGACCCTCACGCGTCCCATAATCCTAACCCGTACGCTAACACTAACCAGCGCCCTCACACGTACGCTCCCCCTAAAGCGTTGTCGTACCCTCCCCTGGACCCTAAACCGTCCCCGTCCCCTAACCCTAACCCTAGCCCGAACCCTCACCCCAAGCCTTCCCCGAAGCCTGACCCTCACCCGTCCCCTAATCCTAAGCCGTTCGCTAACACTAACCCACGCCCTCACACGTACGTTCCCCCTAAAGCATTGTCGTACACTCCCCTGGACGCTAAACCGTCCCCGTCCCGTAACCCTAACCCTAGACCGAACCCTAAACCTAAACCTTCCCCGAAGCCTGACCCTCACCCTTCCCCTAATCCTAAGCCGTACGCTAACACTAACCCGCGCCCTCACATGTACGCTCCCCCTAAAGCATTGTCATACCCTCCCCTGGACCCTAAACCATCCCCTAACCCTAACCCTAGCCCGAACCCTAACCCTAACCCTTCCCTGAAGCCTGACCCTCACCCGTCCCCTAATCCTAAGCCGTACGCTAACACTAACCCGCGCCCTCACACGTACGCTCCCCCTAAAGCGTTGTCGTACCCTCCCCTGGACCCTAAACCGTCCCCGTCCCCTAACCGTAACCCTAGCCCGAACCCTAACCCTAACCCTTCCCCGAAGCCTGACACTCAACCGTCCCCTAATCCTAACCCGTACGCTAACACTAACGCTCGCCCTCACACGTACGCTCCCCGTAAAGCGTTGTCGTACCCTCCCCTGGACCCTAAACCGTCCCCGTCCCCTAACCCTAACCCTAGCCCGAACCCTAACCCTAACACTTCCCGGAAGCCTGACACTCACCCGTCCCCTAATCCTAACCCGTACGCTAACACTAACCCGCGCCGTCACACGTACGCTCCCCCTAAAGCGTTGTCGTACCCTCCCCTGGACCCTAAACCGTCCCCGTCTCCTAACCCTATCCCTAGCCCGAACCCTAACCCTAACCCTTCCCCGAAGCCTGACCCTCACCCGTCCCCTAATCCTAACCGGTACGCTAACACTAACCCGCACCCTCACACGTACGCTCCCCCTAAAGCGTTGTCGTACCCTCCCCTGGACCCTAAACCGTCCCCGTCCCCTAACCCTAACCCTAGCCCGACCCCTAACCCTAACCCTTCACCGAAGCCTGACCCTCATCCGTCCCCTAATCCTAAGCCGTACGCTAACACTAACCCGCGCCCTCACACGTACGCTCCCCCTAAAGCGTTGTCGTACCCTCCCCTGGACCCTAAACCGTCCCCGTCCCCTAACCCTAACCCTAGCCCGAACCCTAACCCTAACCCTTCCCCGAAGCCTGACACTCACCTGTCCCCTAATCCTAACCCGTACGCTAACACTAACGCGCGCCCTAACACGTACGCTCCCCCTAAAGCGTTGTCGTACCCTCCCCTGGACCCTAAACCGTCCCCGTCCCCTAACCGTAACCCTAGCCCGAACCCTAACCCTAACCCTTCCCCGAAGCCTGACCCTCACCCGTCCCCTAATCCTAACCCGTACGCTAACACTAACCCGCGCCCTCACACGTACGCTCCCCCTAAAGCGTGGTCGTACCCTCCCCCGGACCCTAAACCGTCCCCGTCCCCTAACCCTAACCCTAGCCCGAACCCTAACCCTAACCCTTCCCCGAAGCCTGACCCTCACCCGTCCCCTAATCCTAACCCGTACGCTAACACTAACCCGCACCCTCACACGTACGCTCCCCCTAAAGCGTTGTCGTACCATCCCCTGGACCCTAAACCGTCCCCGTCCCCTAACCCTAACCCTAGCACGAACCCTAACCCTAACTCTTCCCCGAAGCCTGACCCTCACCCGTCCCCTAATCCTAACCCGTACGCTAACACTAACCCGCGCCCTCATGCGTACGCTCCCCCTAAAGCATTGTCGTACCCTCCCCTGGACCCTAAACATTCCCCGTCCCCTAACCCTAACCCTAGCCCGAACCCTAACCCTAACCCTTCCCCAAAGGCTGACCCTCACCCGTCCCCTAATCCTAACCCGTACGCTAACACTAACCCGCGCCCTCACACGTACGGTCCCCCTAAAGTGTTGTCGTACCCTCCCCTGGACCCTAAACCATCCCTGTCCCCTAACCCTAACCCTAGCCCGAACCCTAGCCCTAACACTTCCCCGAAGCCTGACCCTCACCCGTCCCCTAATCCTAAGCCGTACGCTAACACTAACCCACGCCCTCACACGTACGCTCCCGCTAAAGCGTTGTCGTACCCTCCCCTGGACCCTAAACCGTCCCTGTCCCCTAATCCTAACCCTAGCCCGAACCCTAACCCTAACCTTTCCCCGAAGCCTGACCCTCACCCGTCCCCTAATCCTAAGCCGTACCCTAACACTAACCCTCGCCCTCACGCGTACGCTCCCCCTAAAGCGTTGTCGTACCCTCCCCTGGACCCTAAACCGTCCCCGTCCCCTAACCCTAACCCTAGCCCGAACCCTAACCCTAACCCTTCCCCGAAGCCTGACCCTCACCCGTCCCCTAATCCTAACCCGTACGCTAACACTAACCCGCGCCCTCACCCGTACGCTCCCCCTAAAGCGTTGTCGTACGCTCCCCTGGACCCTGAACCGTCCCCGTCCCCTAACCCTAACCCTAGCCCGAACCCTTACCCTAACCCTTCCCCGAAGCCTGACCCTCACCCGTCCCCTAATCCTAACCCGTACGCTAACACTAACCCGCACCCTCACACGTACGCTCCCCCTAAAGCGTTGTCGTACCCTCCCCTGGACCCTAAACCGTCCCCGTCCCCTAACCCTAACCCTAGCCCGAACCCTAACCCTAACCCTTCACCGAAGCCTGACCCTCATCCGTCCCCTAATCCTAAGCCGTACGCTAACACTAACGCGCGCCCTCACACGTACGCTCCCCATAAAGCGTTGTCGTACCCTCCCCTGGACCCTAAACCGTCCCCGTCCCCTAACCCTAACCCTAGCCCGAACCCTAACCCTAACCCTTCCCCGAAGCCTGACACTCACCCGTCCCCTAATCCTAACCCGTACGCTAACACTAACGCGCGCCCTCACACGTACGCTCCCCCTAAAGCGTTGTCGTACCCTCCCCTGGACCCTAAACCGTCCCCGTCCCCTAACCCTAACCCTAGCCCGAACCCTAACCCTAACTCTTCCCCGAAGCCTGACCCTCACCCGTCCCCTAATCCTAACCCGTACGCTAACACTAACCCGCGCCCTCATGCGTACGCTCCCCCTAAAGCATTGTCGTACCCTCCGCTGGACCCTAAACATTCCCCGTCCCCTAACCCTAACCCTAGCCCGAACCCTAACCCTAACCCTTCCCCGAAGCCTGACCCTCACCCGTCCCCTAATCCTAACCCGTACGCTAACACTAACCCGCGCCCTCACACGTACGCTCCCCCTAAAGTGTTGTTGTACCCTCCCCTGGATCCTAAACCATCCCTGTCCCCTAACCCTAACGCTAGCCCGAACCCTAGCCCTAACACTTCCCCGAAGCCTGACCCTCACCCGTCCCGTAATCCTAAGCCGTACGCTAACACTAACCCACGCCCTCACACGTACGCTCCCGCTAAAGCGTTGTCGTACCCTCCCCTGGACCCTAAACCGTTCCTGTCCCCTAATCCTAACCCTAGCCCGAGCCCTAACCCTAACCCTTCCCTGAAGCCTGACACTCACCCGTCCCCTAATCCTAACCCGTACGCTAACACTAACCCACGCCCTCACACGTACGCTCCCCCTAAAGCGTTGTCGTACCCTCTCCAGGACCCTAAACCTTCCCCGTCCCCTAACCCTAACCCTAGCCCGAACCCTAACCCTAACCCTTCCCCGAAGGCTGACCCTCACCCGTCCCCTAATCCTAAGCCGTACGCTAACACTAACCCGCGCCCTCACACGTAAGCTCCCGCTAAAGCGTTGTCGTACCCTCCCCTGGACCCTAAACCGTCCCCGTCCCCTAACCCTAACCCTAGCCCGAACCCTAACCCTAACACTTCCGCGAAGCCTGACCCACACGCGTCCCATAATCCTAACCCGTACGCTAACACTAACCCGCGCCCTCACACGTACGCTCCCCCTAAAGCGTTGTCGTACCCTCCCCTGGACCCTAAACCGTCCCCGTCCCCTAACCCTAACCCTAGCCCGAACCCTCACCCCAGGCCTTCCCCGAAGCCTGACCCTCACCCGTCCCCTAATCCTAAGCCATTCGCTAACACTAACCCACGCCCTCACACGTACGCTCCCCCTAAAGCGTTGTCGTACCCTCCCCTGGACCCTAAACCGTCCCTGTCTCCTAAACCTAACCCTAGCCCGAACCCTAACCCTAACCCTTCCCCGAAGCCTGACCCTCACCCGTCACCTAATCCTAACCCATACGCTAACACTAACCCGCGCCCTCACGCGTACGCTCCCCCTAAAGCGTTGTCGTACCCTCCCCTGGACCCTAAACCGTCCCCGTCCCCTAACCCTAACCCTAGCCCGAACCCTAACCCTAACCCTTCCCCGAAGCCTGACCCTCACCCGTCCCCAATCCTAAGCCGTACGCTAACACTAACCCGCACCCTCACACGTACGCTCCCCCTAAAGCGTTGTCGTACCCTCCCCTGGACCCTAAACCGTCCCCATCCCCTAACACTAACCCTATCCTGAACCCTAACCCTAAACCTTCGCCAAAGCCTGACCCTCACCCGTCCCCTAATCCTAAGCCGTACGCTAACACTAACCCTCGCCCTCACACGTACGCTCCCCCTAAAGCGTTGTCGTACCCTCCCCTGGACCCTAAACCATCCCTGTCCCCTAACCCTAACCCTAGCCCGAAACCTAACCCTAACCCTTCCCCGAAGCCGGACCCTCACCCGTCCCCTAATCCTAAACCGTACGCTAACACTAACCCGCGCCCTCACACGTACGCTCCCCCTAAAGCGTTGTCGTACACTCCCCTGGACCCTAAAACATCCCCGTCCCCTATCCCTAACCCTAGCCCGAACCCTAACCCTAACACTTCCCAGAAGCCTGACCCTCACCCGTCCCCTAATCCTAAGCCGTACGCTTACACTAACCCGCGCCCTCACACGTACGCTCCCCCTAAAGCGTTGTCGTACCCTCCCCTGGACCCTAAACCGTCCCAGTCCCCTAACCCTAACCCTAGCCCGAACCCTAACCCTAACCCTTCCCTGAAGCCTGACCCTCAACCGTCCCCTAATCCTAAGCCGTACGCTAACACTAACCCACGCCCTCACACGTACGCTCCCCCTAAAGGGTTGTCGTACCCTCCCCTGGACCCTAAACCGTCCCCATCCCCTAACACTAACCCTAGCCTGAACCCTAACCCTAAACCTTCGCCAAAGCCTGACCCTCACACGTCCCCTAATCCTAAGCCGTACGCTAACACTAACCCGCGCCCTCACACGTACGCTCCCCATAAAGCGTTGTCGTACCCTCCCCTGGACCCTAAACCATCCCCGTCCCCTAACCCTAACCCTAGCCCGAACCCTAACCCTAACCCTTCCCCGAAGCCTGACCCTCACCCGTCCCCTAATCCTAACCCTTACGCTAACACTAACCCGCGCCCTCACACGTACGCTCCCCCTAAAGCGTTGTCGTACACTCCCCTGGACCCTAAACCGTCCCCGTCCCCTATCCCTAACCCTAGCCCGAACCCTAACCCTAACCCTTCCCCGAAGCCTGACCCTCACCCGTCCCATAATCCTAACCCGAACGCTAACACTAACCCGCGCCCTCACACGTACGCTCCCCCTAAAGCGTTGTCGTACCCTCCCCTGTACCCTAAACCGTTCCCGTCCCCTAACCCTAACCCTAGCCCGAACCCTAACCCTAACCCTTCCCCGAAGGCTGACCCTCACCCGTCCCCTAATCCTAAGCCGTACGCTAACACTAACCCGCGCCCTCACACGTAAGCTCCCGCTAAAGCGTTGTCGTACCCTCCCCTGGACCCTAAACCGTCCCCGTCCCCTAACCCTAACCCTAGCCCGAACCCTAACCCTAACACTTCCGCGAAGCCTGACCCACACGCGTCCCATAATCCTAACCCGTACGCTAACACTAACCCGCGCCCTCACACGTACGCTCCCCCTAAAGCGTTGTCGTACCCTCCCCTGGACCCTAAACCGTCCCCGTCCCCTAACCCTAACCCTAGCCCTAACCCTCACCCCAGGCCTTCCCCGAAGCCTGACCGTCACCCGTCCCCTAATCCTAAGCCGTTCGCTAACACTAACCCACGCCCTCACACGTACGCTCCCCCTAAAGCGTTGTCGTATCCTCCCCTGGACCCTAAACCGTCCCCGTCCCCTAACCCTAACCCTAGACCGAACACTAACCCTAAACCTTCCCCGAAGCCTGACCCTCACCCGTCCCCTAATCCTAAGCCGTACGCTAACACTAACCCGCGCCCTCACATGTACGCTCCCCCTAAAGCATTGTCGTACCCTCCCCTGGACCCTAAACCATCCCCTAAACCTAACCCTAGCCCGAACCCTAACCCTAACCCTTCCCCGAAGCCTGACCCTCACCCGTCCCCTAATCCTAAGCCGTACGCTAACACTAACCCGCGCCCTCACACGTAAGCTCCCGCTAAAGCGTTGTCGTACCCTCCCCTGGACCCTAAACCGTCCCCGTCCCCTAACCCTAACCCTAGCCCGAACCCTAACCCTAACACTTCCGCGAAGCCTGACCCACACGCGTCCCATAATCCTAACCCGTACGCTAACACTAACCCGCGCCCTCACACGTACGCTCCCCCTAAAGCGTTGTCGTACCCTCCCCTGGACCCTAAACCGTCCCCGTCCCCTAACCCTAACCCTATCCCGAACCCTCACCCCAGGCCTTCCCCGAAGCCTGACCCTCACCCGTCCCCTAATCCTAAGCCGTTCGCTAACACTAACCCACGCCCTCACACGTACGCTCCCCCTAAAGCGTTGTCGTACCCTCCCCTGGACCCTAAACCGTCCCCGTCCCCTAACCCTAACCCTAGACCGAACACTAACCCTAAACCTTCCCCGAAGCCTGACCCTCACCCGTCCCCTAATCCTAAGCCGTACGCTAACACTAACCCGCGCCCTCACATGTACGCTCCCCCTAAAGCATTGTCTTACCCTCCCCTGGACCCTAAACCATCCCCTAAACCTAACCCTAGCCCGAACCCTAACCCTAACCCTTCCCCGAAGTCTGACCCTCACCCGTCCCCTAATCCTAAGCCGTACGCTAACACTAACCCGCGCCCTCACACGTACGCTCCCCCTAAAGCGTTGTCGTACCCTCCCCTGGACCCTAAACCGTCCCCGTCCCCTAACCCTAAACCTAGCCAGAACCCTAACCCTAACCGTTCCCCGAAGCCTGACCCTCACCCGTCCCCTAATCCTAACCCGTACGCTAACACTAACCCGCGCCCTCACACGTAGGCTCCCCCTAAAGCGTTGTCGTACCCTCCCCTGGACCCTAAACCGTCCCCTTCCCCTAACCCTAACCCTAGCCCGAACCCTAACCCTAACCCTTCCCCGAAGCCTGACCCTCACCCGTCCCCTAATCCTAACCCGTACGCTAACACTAACCCGCGCCCTCACACGTACGCTCCCCCTAAAGCGTGGTCGTACCCTCCCCCGGACCCTAAACCGTCCCCGTCCCCTAACCCTAACCCTAGCCCGAACCCTAACCCTAACCCTTTCCTGACGCCTGACCCTCACCCGTCCCCTAATCCTAACCCGTACGCTAACACTAACCCGCACCCTCACACGTACGCTCCCCCTAAAGCGTTGTCGTACCGTCCCCTGGACCCTAAACCGTCCCCGTCCCCTAACCCTAACCCTAGCCCGAACCCTAACCCTAACCCTTCACCGAAGCCTGACTCTCACCCGTCCCCTAATCCTAAGCCGTACGCTAACACTAACCCGCGCCTTCACACGTACGCTTCCCCTAAAGCGTTGTCGTACCCTCCCCTGGACCCTAAACCGTCCCCGTCCCCTAACCCTAACCCTAGCCCGAACGCTAACCCTCACCCTTCCCCGAAGCCTGACCCTCACCCGTCCCCTAATCCTAACCCATACGCTAACACTAACCCGGGCCCTCACACGTACGCTCCCCCTAAAGCGTTGTCGTACCCTACCCTGGACCCTAAACCGTCCCCGTCCCCTAACCCTAACCCTATCCCGATCCCTAACCCTAACCCTTCCCCGAAGCCTGACCCTCAAACGTCCCATAATCCTAACCCGTACGCTAACACTAACCCGCGCCCTCACATGTACGCTCCCCCTAAAGCGTTGTCGTACCCTCCCCTGGACCCTAAACCGTCCCCGTCCCCTAACCCTAACCCTAGCCCGAACCCTAACCCTAACCCTTCCCCGAAGCCTGACCCTCACCCGTCCCATAATCCTAAACCGTACGCTAACACTAACCCGTGCCCTCACATGTACGCTCCCCCTAAAGCGTTGTTGTACCCTCCCCTGGACCCTAAACCGTCCCCGTCCCCTAACCCTAACTCTAGCCCGAACCCTAACCTGAACCCTTCCCCGAAGCCTGACCCTCACCCGTCCCCTAATCCTAACCCGTACGCTAACACAAACCCGCGCCCTCACACGTACACTCCCCCTAAAGCGTTGTCGTACCCTCCCCTGGACCCTAAACTGTCCCCGTCCCCTAACCCTAACCCTAGCCCGAACCCTAACCCTAACCCTTCCCTGAAACCTGACCCTCACCCGTCCCCTAATCCTAACCCGTACGCTAACACTAACCCACGCCCTCACACGTACGCTCCCCCTAAAGCGTTGTCGTACCCTCCCCTGGACCCTAAACCGTCCCCGTCCCCTAACACGAACCGTAGCCCGAACCCTAACCCTAACCCTTCCCCGAAGCCTGACCCTCACCCGTCCCCTAATCCTAACCCGTACGCTAACACTAACCCGCGCCCTCACACGTACGCTCCCCCTTAAGCGTTGTCGTACCCTCCCCTGGACCCTAAACCGTCCCCGTCCCCTAACCCTAACCCTAGCCCGAACCCTAACCCTAAACCTTCCCTGAAGCCTGACACTCACCCGTCCCCTAATCCTAAACCATACGCTAACACTAACCCGGGCCCTCACACGTACGCTCCCCCTAAAGCGTTGTCGTACCCTCCCCTGGACCCTAAACCGTCCCCGTCCCCTAACCCTAACCCTAGCCCGAACCCTAACCCTAACCCTTCCCCGAAGCCTGACCCTCACCCGTCCCCTAATCCTAACCCGTACGCTAACACTAACCCGCGCCCTCACACGTACGCTCCCCGTAAAGCGTTGTCGTACCCTCCCCTGGACCCTAAACCGTCCCCGTCCCCTAACCCTAACCCTAGTCCGAACCGTAACCCTAACCCTTCCCCGAAGCCTGACCCTCACCCGTCCCATAATCCTAACCCGTACGCTAACACTAACCCACGCCCTCACACATACGCTCCCCCTAAAGCGTTGTCGTACCCTCCCCTGAAACCTAAACCGTCCCCGTCCCCTAATCCTAACCCTAGCCCGAACCCTAACCCTAAACCTTCCCCGAAGCCTGACACTCACCCGTCCCCTAATCCTAACCCGTACGCAAACACTAACCCGCGCCCTCACACCTACGCTCCCCCTAAAGCGTTGTCATACCCTCCCCTGGACCCTAAACCGTCCCCATCCCCTAACCCTAACCCTAGCCCGAACCCTAACCCTAACCCTTCCCCGAAGCCTGAGCCTCACCCGTCCCCTAATCCTAAGCCGTACGCTAACACTAAGCCGCGCCCTCACACCTACGCTCCCCATAAAGCGTTGTCGTACCCTCCCCTGGACCCTAAACTGTCCCCGTCCCCTAACCCTAACCCTAGCCCGAACCCTAACCCTAACCCTTCCCCGAAGCCTGACCCTCACCCGTCCCCTAATCCTAAGCCGTACGCTAACACTAACCCGCGCCCTCACACGTACGCTCCCCCTAAAGAGTTGTCGTACCCTCCCCTGGACCCTAAACCGTCCCCGTCCCCTAACCCTAACCCTAGCCCGAACCCTAACCCTAACCCTTCCCCGAAGCCTGACCGTCACCCGTCCCCTAATCCTAACCCGTACGCTAACACTAACCCACGCCCTCACACGTACGCTCCCCCTAAAGCGTTGTCGTACCCTCCCCTGGACCCTAAACCGTCCCCGTCCCCTAAACCTAGCCCGAACCCTAACCCTAAACCTTCCCCGAAGCCTGACCCTCACCCGTCCCCTAATCCTAACCCGTACGCTAACACTAACCCACGCCCTCACGCGTACGCTCCCCCTAAAGCGTTGTCGTACCCTCCCCTGGAACCTAAACCGTCCCCGTCCCCTAACCCTAACCCTAGCCCGAACCCTAACCCTAACCCTTCCCCGAAGCCTGACCCTCACCCGTCCCCTAATCCTAACCCGTACGCTAACACTAACCCGCGCCCTTCCACGTACGCTCCCCCTAATGCGTTGTCGTACCCTCCCCTGTACCCTAAAACGTCCCCGTCCCCTAACCCTAACCCTAGCGCGAACCCTAACCCAACCCTTCCCCGAAGCCTGACCCTCACCCGTCCCCTAATCCTAAGCCGTACACTAACACTAACCCGCGCCCTCACACGTACGCTCCCCCTAAAGCGTTGTCGTACCCTCCCCTGGACCCTAAACCGTCCCTGTCTCCTAAACCTAACCCTAGCCCGAACCCTAACCCTAACCCTTCCCCGAAGCCTGACCCTCACCCGTCACCTAATCCTAACCCGTACGCTAACACTAACCCGCGCCCTCACGCGTACGCTCCCCCTAAAGCGTTGTCGTACCCTCCCCTGGACCCTAAACCGTCCCCGTCCCCTAACCCTAACCCTAGCCCGAACCCTAACCCTAACCCTTCCCCGAAGCCTGACCCTCACCCGTCCCCTAATCCTAAGCCGTACGCTAACACTAACCCGCACCCTCACACGTACGCTCCCCCTAAAGCGTTGTCGTACCCTCCCCTGGACCCTAAACCGTCCCCATCCCCTAATACTAACCCTATCCTGAACCCTAACCCTAAACCTTCGCCAAAGCCTGACCCTCACCCGTCCCCTAATCCTAAGCCGTACGCTAACACTAACCCGCGCCCTCACACGTACGCTCCCCCTAAAGCGTTGTCGTACCCTCCCCTGGACCCTAAACCATCCCTGTCCCCTAACCCTAACCCTAGCCCGAACCCTAACCCTAACCCTTCCCCGAAGCCGGACCCTCACCCGTCCCCTAATCCTAAACCGTACGCTAACACTAACCCGCGCCCTCACACGTACGCTCCCCCTAAAGCGTTGTCGTACACTCCCCTGGACCCTAAAACATCCCCGTCCCCTATCCCTAACCCTAGCCCGAACCCTAACCCTAACACTTCCCAGAAGCCTGACCCTCACCCGTCCCCTAATCCTAAGCCGTACGCTTACACTAACCCGCGCCCTCACACGTACGCTCCCCCTAAAGCGTTGTCGTACCCTCCCCTGGACCCTAAACCATCCCCGTCCCCTAACCCTAACCCTAGCCCGAACCCTAACCCTAACCCTTCCCCGAAGCCTGACCCTCACCCGTCCCCTAATCCTAACCCGTACGCTAACACTAACCCGCGCCCTCACACGTACGCTCCCCCTAAAGCGTTGTCGTACACTCCCCTGGACCCTAAACCGTCCCCGTCCCCTATCCCTAACCCTAGCCCGAACCCTAACCCTAACCCTTCCCCGAAGCCTGACCCTCACCCGTCCCATAATCCTAACCCGAACGCTAACACTAACCCGCGCCCTCACACGTACGCTCCCCCTAAAGCGTTGTCGTACCCTCCCCTGGACCCTAAACCGTTCCCGTCCCCCAACCCTAACCCTAGCCCGAACCCTAACCCTAACCCTTCCCCGAAGCCTGACCCTCACCCGTCCCCTAATCCTAACCCATACGCTAACACTAACCGCGCCCTCACACGTACGCTCCCCCTAAAGCGTTGTCGTACCGTCCCCTGGAGCCTAAACCGTCCCCGTCCCCTAACCCTAACCCTAGCCCGATCCCTAACCCTAACCCTTCCCCGAAGCCTGACCCTCACCCGTCCCCTAATCGTAACCCGTACGCTAACTCTAACCCGGCCCTCACACGTACGCTCCCCCTAAAGCGTTGTCGTACCCTCCCCTGGACCCTAAACCGTCCCCGTCCCCTAACCCTAACCCTAGCCCGAACCCTAACCCTAACCCTTCCCCGAAGCCTGACCCTCACCCGTCCCCTAATCCTAACCCGTACGCTAACACTAACCCGCGCCCTCACACGTACGCTCCCCCTAAAGCATTGTCGTACCCTCCCCTGGACCCTAAACCGTCCCCGTCCCCTAACCCTAACCCTAGCCCGAACCCTAACCCTAACCCTTCCCCGAAGCCTGACCCTCACCCGTCCCCTAATCCTAAGCCGTACGCTAACACTAACCCGCGCCCTCACACGTACGTTCCCCCTAAAGCGTTGTCGTACCCTCCCCTGGACCCTAAACCGTCCCCGTCCCCTAACCCTAACCCTAGCCCGAACCCTAACCCTAACCCTTCCCCGAAGCCTGACCCTCACCCGTCCCCTAATCCTAACCCGTACGCTAACACTAACCCGCGCCCTCACACGTACGCTCCCCCTAAAGCATTGTCGTACCCTCCCCTGGACCCTAAACCGTCCCCGTCCCCTAACCCTAGTCCGAACCCTAACCCTAAAACTTCCCCGAAGCCTGACCCTCACCCGTCCCCAAATCCTAACCCGTACGCTAACACTAACCCGCGCCCTCACACGTACGCTCCCCCTAAAGCGTTGTCGTACCCTCCCCTGTACCCTAAACCGTCCCCGTCCCCTAACCCTAACCCTACACCGAACCCTAACCCTAACACTTCCCCGAAGCCTGACCCTCACCCGTCCCCTAATCCTAAGACGTACGCTAACACTAACCCGCGCCCTCACACGTACGCTCCCCCTAACGCGTTGTCGTACCCTCCCCTGGACCTAAACCGTCCTCGTTTCCTAACCCTAAGCGTAGCCCGAACCCTAACCCTAATCCTTCCCCGAAGCCTGACCCTCACCCGTCCCCTAATCCTAAGCCGTACGCTAACACTAACCCGCGCCCTCACACGTACGCTCCCCCTAAAGCGTTGTCGTACCCTCCCCTGGACCGTAAACCGTCCCCGTCCCCTAACCCTAACCCTAGCCCGAACCCTAACCCTAACCCTTCCCCGAACCCTGACCCTCACCCGTCCCCTAATCATAAGCCGTACACTAACACTAACCCGCGCCCTCACACGTACGCTCCCCCTAAAGCGTTGTCGTACCCGCCCCTGGACCCTAAACCGTCCCCGTCTCCTAACCCTAACCCTAGCGCGAACCCTAACCCTAACCCTTCCCCGAAGCCTGACCCTCACCCGTCACCTAATCCTAATCCGTACGCTAACACTAACCCGCGCCCTCACACGTACGCTCCCCCTAAAGCGTTGTCGTACCCTCCCCTGGACCCTAAACCGTCTCCGTCCCCTAACCCTAACCTTAGCCCGAACCCTAACCCTAACCCTTCCCCGAAGCCTGACCCTCACCCGTCCCCTAATCCTAACCCATACGCTAACACTAACCCACGCTCTCACACGTACGCTCCCCTTAAATCGTTGTCGTACCCTCCCCTGGACCCTAAACCGTCCCCGTCCCCTAATCCTATCCTTAGCCCGAACCCTAACCCTAACCTTTCCCCGAAGTTTACCCTCACAGGTCCCCTAATCCTAAGCCGTACGATAACACTAACCGGCGCCCTCACACGTACGCTCCCCCTAAAGCATTGTCGTACCCTCCCCTGGACCCTAAACCATCCCCGTCCCCTAACCCTAACCCTAGCCAGATCCCTAACCCTAACACTTCCCTAAAGCCTGACCCTCACCCGACCCCTAATCCTAAGCCGTACGCTAACACTAACCCGCACCCTCACACGTACGCTCCCCCTAAAGCGTTGTCGTACCCTCCCCTGGACCCTAAACCGTCCCCGTCCCCTAACCCTAACCCTAGCCCGAACCCTAACCCTAACCCTTCCCCGAAGCCTGACCCTCACCCGTCCCCTAATCCTAAGCCGTACGCTTACACTAACCCACGCCCTCACACGTACGCTCCCCCTAAAGCGTTGTCGTACCCTCCCCTGGACCCTAAACCGTCCCCGTCCCCTAACCCTAACCCTAGCCCGAACCCTAACCCTAAACCTTCCCCGAAGCCTGACCCTCACCCGTCCCCTAATCCTAACCCGTACGCAAACACTAACCCGTGCCATCACACCTACGCTCCCCCTAAAGCGTTGTCCTACCCTCCCCTGGACCCTAAACCGTCCCCATCCCCTAACCCTAACCCTAGCCCGAACCCTAACCCTAAACCTTCCCTGAAGCCTGACCCTCAACCGTCCCCTAATCCTAAGCCGTACGCTAACACTAACCCACGCCCTGACACGTACGCTCCCCCTAAAGGGTTGTCGTACCCTCCCCTGGACCCTAAACCGTCCCCATCCCCTAACACTAACCCTAGCCTGAACCCTAACCCTAAACCTTCGCCAAAGCCTGACCCTCACACGTCCCCTAATCCTAAGCCGTACGCTAACACTAACCCGCGCCCTCACACGTACGCTCCCCATAAAGCGTTGTCGTACCCTCCCCTGGACCCTAAACCATCCCCGTCCCCTAACCCTAACCCTAGCCCGAACCCTAACCCTAACCCTTCCCCGAAGCCTGACCCTCACCCGTCCCCTAATCCTAATCCGTACGCTAACACTAACCCGCGCCCTCACACGTACGCTCCCCCTAAAGCGTTGTCGTACACTCCCCTGGACCCTAAACCGTCCCCGTCCCCTATCCCTAACCCTAGCCCGAACCCTAACCCTAACCCTACCCCGAAGCCTGACCCTCACCCGTCCCATAATCCTAACCCGAACGCTAACACTAACCCGTGCCCTCACACGTACGCTCCCCCTAAAGCGTTGTCGTACCCTCCCCTGTACCCTAAACCGTTCCCGTCCCCTAACCCTAACCCTAGCCCGAACCCTAACCCTAACCCTTCCCCGAAGCCTGACCCTCACCCGTCCCCTAATCCTAACCCGTACGCTAACACTAACCCGCGCCCTCACACGTACGCTCCCCCTAAAGCGTTGTCGTACACTCCCCTGGACCCTAAACCGTCCCCGTCCCCTATCCCTAACGCTAGCCCGAACCCTAACCCTAACCCTTCCCCGAAGCCTGACCCTCACCCGTCCCATAATCCTAACCTGAACGCTAACACTAACCCGCGCCCTCACACGTACGCTCCCCCTAAAGCGTTGTCGTACCCTCCCCTGTACCCTAAACCGTTCCCGTCCCCTAACCCTAACCCTAGCCCGAACCCTAACCCTAACCCTTCCCCGAAGCCTGACCCTCACCCGTCCCCTAATCCTAACCCATACGCTAACACTAACCCGCGCCCTCACACGTACGCTCCCCCTAAAGCGTTGTCGTACCGTCCCCTGGAGCCTAAACCGTCCCCGTCCCCTAACCCTAACCCTAGCCCGATCCCTAACCCTAACCCTTCCCCGAAGCCTGACCCTCACCCGTCCCCTAATCGTAACCCGTACGCTAACTCTAACCCGGCCCTCACACGTACGCTCCCCCTAAAGCGTTGTCGTACCCTCCCCTGGACCCTAAACCGTCCCCGTCCCCTAACCCTAACCCTAGCCCGAACCCTAACCCTAACCCTTCCCCGAAGCCTGACCCTCACCCGTCCCCTAATCCTAACCCGTACGCTAACACTAACCCGCGCCCTCACACGTACGCTCCCCCTAAAGCATTGTCGTACCCTCCCCTGGACCCTAAACCGTCCCCGTCCCCTAACCCTAACCCTAGCCCGAACCCTAACCCTAACCCTTCCCCGAAGCCTGACCCTCACCCGTCCCCTAATCCTAAGCCGTACGCTAACACTAACACGCGCCCTCACACGTACGTTCCCCCTAAAGCGTTGTCGTACCCTCCCCTGGACCCTAAACCGTCCCCGTCCCCTAACCCTAACCCTAGCCCGAACCCTAACCCTAACCCTTCCCCGAAGCCTGACCCTCACCCGTCCCCTAATCCTAACCCGTACGCTAACACTAACCCGCGCCCTCACACGTACGCTCCCCCTAAAGCATTGTCGTACCCTCCCCTGGACCCTAAACCGTCCCCGTCCCCTAACCCTAGCCCGAACCCTAACCCTAAAACTTCCCCGAAGCCTGACCCTCACCCGTCCCCAAATCCTAACCCGTACGCTAACACTAACCCGCGCCCTCACACGTACGCTCCCCCTAAAGCGTTGTCGTACCCTCCCCTGTACCCTAAACCGTCCCCGTCCCCTAACCCTAACCCTACACCGAACCCTAACCCTAACACTTCCCCGAAGCCTGACCCTCACCCGTCCCCTAAACCTAAGACGTACGCTAACACTAACCCGCGCCCTCACACGTACGCTCCCCCTAACGCGTTGTCGTACCCTCCCCTGGACCTAAACCGTCCTCGTTTCCTAACCCTAAGCGTAGCCCGAACCCTAACCCTAATCCTTCCCCGAAGCCTGACCCTCACCCGTCCCCTAATCCTAAGCCGTACGCTAACACTAACCCGCGCCCTCACACGTACGCTCCCCCTAAAGCGTTGTCGTACCCTCCCCTGGACCGTAAACCGTCCCCGTCCCCTAACCCTAACCCTAGCCCGAACCCTAACCCTAACCCTTCCCCGAACCCTGACCCTCACCCGTCCCCTAATCATAAGCCGTACACTAACACTAACCCGCGCCCTCACACGTACGCTCCCCCTAAAGCGTTGTCGTACCCGCCCCTGGACCCTAAACCGTCCCCGTCTCCTAACCCTAACCCTAGCGCGAACCCTAACCCTAACCCTTCCCCGAAGCCTGACCCTCACCCGTCACCTAATCCTAAGCTGTACGCTAACACTAACCCGCGCCCTCACACGTACGCTCCCCCTAAAGCGTTGTCGTACCCTCCCCTGGACCCTAAACCGTCTCCGTCCCCTAACCCTAACCTTAGCCCGAACCCTAACCCTAACCCTTCCCCGAAGCCTGACCCTCACCCGTCCCCTAATCCTAACCCATACGCTAACACTAACCCGCGCCCTCACACGTACGCTCCCCTTAAAGCGTTGTCGTACCCTCCCCTGGACCCTAAACCGTCCCCGTCCCCTAATCCTATCCTTAGCCCGAACCCTAACCCTAACCTTTCCCCGAAGTTTACCCTCACAGGTCCCCTAATCCTAAGCCGTACGATAACACTAACCGGCGCCCTCACACGTACGCTCCCCCTAAAGCATTGTCGTACCCTCCCCTGGACCCTAAACCATCCCCGTCCCCTAACCCTAACCCTAGCCAGATCCCTAACCCTAACACTTCCCTAAAGCCTGACCCTCACCCGACCCCTAATCCTAAGCCGTACGCTAACACTAACCCGCACCCTCACACGTACGCTCCCCCTAAAGCGTTGTCGTACCCTCCCCTGGACCCTAAACCGTCCCCGTCCCCTAACCCTAACCCTAGCCCGAACCCTAACCCTAACCCTTCCCCGAAGCCTGACCCTCACCCGTCCCCTAATCCTAAGCTGTACGCTTACACTAACCCACGCCCTCACACGTACGCTCCCCCTAAAGCGTTGTCGTACCCTCCCCTGGACCCTAAACCGTCCCCGTCCCCTAACCCTAACCCTAGCCCGAACCCTAACCCTAAACCTTCCCCGAAGCCTGACCCTCACCCGTCCCCTAATCCTAACCCGTACGCAAACACTAACCCGTGCCATCACACCTACGCTCCCCCTAAAGCGTTGTCCTACCCTCCCCTGGACCCTAAACCGTCCCCATCCCCTAACCCTAACCCTAGCCCGAACCCTAACCCTAAACCTTCCCTGAAGCCTGACCCTCAACCGTCCCCTAATCCTAAGCCGTACGCTAACACGAACCCACGCCCTGACACGTACGCTCCCCCTAAAGGGTTGTCGTACCCTCCCCTGGACCCTAAACAGTCCCCATCCCCTAACACTAACCCTAGCCTGAACCCTAACCCTAAACCTTCGCCAAAGCCTGACCCTCACACGTCCCCTAATCCTAAGCCGTACGCTAACACTAACCCGCGCCCTCACACGTACGCTCCCCATAAAGCGTTGTCGTACCCTCCCCTGGACCCTAAACCATCCCCGTCCCCTAACCCTAACCCTAGCCCGAACCCTAACCCTAACCCTT
The DNA here is from genome assembly GCF_963455315.2 of Globicephala melas. Classification (NCBI taxonomy): domain Eukaryota; kingdom Metazoa; phylum Chordata; class Mammalia; order Artiodactyla; family Delphinidae; genus Globicephala; species Globicephala melas. The sequence goes on from NW_027207210.1 coordinate 3,946,664, forward strand.
CCCCGAAGCCTGACCCTCACCCGTCCCCTAATCCTAACCCGTACGCTAACACTAACCCGCGCCCTCACACGTACGCTCCCCCTAAAGCGTTGTCGTACACTCCCCTGGACCCTAAACCGTCCCCGTCCCCTATCCCTAACCCTAGCCCGAACCCTAACCCTAACCCTACCCCGAAGCCTGACCCTCACCCGTCCCATAATCCTAACCCGAACGCTAACACTAACCCGTGCCCTCACACGTACGCTCCCCCTAAAGCGTTGTCGTACCCTCCCCTGTACCCTAAACCGTTCCCGTCCCCTAACCCTAACCCTAGCCCGAACCCTAACTCTAACCCTTCCCCGAAACCTGACCCTCACCCGTCCCCTAATCGTAACCCGTACGCTAACTCTAACCCGGCCCTCACACGTACGCTCCCCCTAAAGCGTTGTCATACCCTCCCCTGGACCCTAAACCGTCCCCGTCCCCTAACCCTAACCCTAGCCCGAACCCTAACCCTAACCCTTCCCCGAAGCCTGACCCTCACCCGTCCCCTAATCCTAACCCGTACGCTAACACTAACCCGCGCCCTCACACGTACGCTCCCCCCTAAAGCATTGTCGTACCCTCACCTGGACCCTAAACCGTCCCCGTCCCCTAACCCTAACCCTAGCCCGAACCCTAACCCTAACCCTTCCCCGAAGCCTGACCCTCACCCGTCTCATAATCCTAAGCCGTACGCTAACACTAACCCGCGCCCTCACACGTACGTTCCCCCTAAAGCGTTGTCGTACCCTCCCCTGGACCCTAAACCGTCCCCGTCCCCTAACCCTAACCCTAGCCCGAACCCTAACCCTAACCCTTCCCCGAAGCCTGACCCTCACCCGTCCCCTAATCCTAACCCGTACGCTAACACTAACCCGCGCCCTCACACGTACGCTCCCCCTAAAGCATTGTCGTACCCTCCCCTGGACCCTAAACCGTCCCCGTCCCCTAACCCTAGCCCGAACCCTAACCCTAAATCTTCCCCGAAGCCTGACCCTCACCCGTCCCCAAATCCTAACCCGTACGCTAACACTAACCCGCGCCCTCACACGTACGCTCCCCCTAAAGCGTTGTCGTACCCTCCCCTGGACCCTAAACCGTCCCCGTCCCCTAACCCTAACCCTACACCGAACCCTAACCCTAACACTTCCCCGAAGCCTGACCCTCACCCGTCCCCTAATCCTAAGACGTACGCTAACACTAACCCGCGCCCTCACACGTACGCTCCCCCTAACGCGTTGTCGTACCCTCCCCTGGACCTAAACCGTCCTCGTTTCCTAACCCTAAGCGTAGCCCGAACCCTAACCCTAATCCTTCCCCGAAGCCTGACCCTCACCCGTCCCCTAATCCTAAGCCGTACGCTAACACTAACCCGCGCCCTCACACGTACGCTCCCCCTAAAGCGTTGTCGTACCCTCCCCTGGACCGTAAACCGTCCCCGTCCCCTAACCCTAACCCTAGCCCGAACCCTAACCCTAACCCTTCCCCTAAGCCTGACCCTCACCCGTCCCCTAATCCTAACCCGTCCGCTAACACTAACCCACGCCCTCACACATACGCTCCCCCTAAAGCGTTGTCTTACCCTCCCCTGGACCCTAAACCGTCCCCGTCCCCTAACCCTAACCCTAGCCCGAACCCTAACCCTAACCCTTCCCCGAAGCCTGACCCTCACCCGTCCCCTAATCCTAAGCCGTACGCTAACACTAACCCGCGCCCTCACACGTACGCTCCCCCTAAAGCGTTGTCGTACCCTCCCCTGGACCCTAAACCGTCCCCGTCTCCTAACCCTAACCCTAGCGCGAACCCTAACCCTAACCCTTCCCCGAAGCCTGACCCTCACCCGTCACCTAATCGTAAGCTGTACACTAACACTAACCCGCGCCCTCACATGTACGCTCCCCCTAAAGCGTTGTCGTACCCTCCCCTGGACCCTAAACCGTCTCCGTCCCCTAACCCTAACCTTAGCCCGAACCCTAAACCTAACCCTTCCCCGAAGCCTGACCCTCACCCGTCCCCTAATCCTAACCCATACGCTAACACTAACCCGTGCCCTCACACGTACGCTCCCCTTAAAGCGTTGTCGTACCCTCCCCTGGACCCTAAACCGTCCCCGTTCCCTAATCCTATCCTTAGCCCGAACCCTAACCCTAACCTTTCCCCGAAGTTTACCCTCACCCGTCCCCTAATCCTAAGCCGTACGCTAACACTAACCCGCGCCCTCACACGTACGCTCCCCCTAAAGCGTGGTCGTACCCTCCCCCGGACCCTAAACCGTCCCCGTCCCCTAACCCTAACCCTAGCCCGAACCCTAACCCTAACCCTTCCCTAAAGCCTGACCCTCACCCGTCCCCTAATCCTAAGCCGTACGCTAACACTAACCCGCACCCTCACACGTACGCTCCCCCTAAAGCGTTGTCGTACCCTCCCCTGGACCCTAAACCATCCCCGTCCCCTAACCCTAACCCTAGCCAGACCCCTAACCCTAACCCTTCCCTAAAGCCTGACCCTCACCCGTCCCCTAATCCTAAGCCGTACGCTAACACTAACCCGCACCCTCACACGTACGCTCCCCCTAAAGCGTTGTCGTACCCTCCCCTGGACCCTAAACCGTCCCCGTCCCCTAACCCTAACCCTAGCCCGAACCCTAACCCTAACCCTTCCCCGAAGCCTGACCCTCACCCGTCCCCTAATCCTAAGCCGTACGCTTACACTAACCCATGCCCTCACACGTACGCTCCCCCTAAAGCGTTGTCGTACCCTCCCCTGGACCCTAAACCGTCCCAGTCCCCTAACCCTAACCCTAGCCCGAACCCTAACCCTCACCCTTCCCCGAAGCCTGACCCTCACCCGTCCCCTAATCCTAACCCATACGCTAACACTAACCCGGGCCCTCACACGTACGCTCCCCCTAAAGCGTTGTCGTACCCTACCCTGGACCCTAAACCGTCCCCGTCCCCTAACCCTAACCCTATCCCGATCCCTAACCCTAACCCTTCCCCGAAGCCTGACCCTCAAACGTCCCATAATCCTAACCCGTACGCTAACACTAACCCGCGCCCTCACATGTACGCTCCCCCTAAAGCGTTGTCGTACCCTCCCCTGGACCCTAAACCGTCCCCGTCCCCTAACCCTAACCCTAGCCCGAACCCTAACCCTAACCCTTCCCCGAAGCCTGACCCTCACCCGTCTCATAATCCTAAGCCGTACGCTAACACTAACCCGCGCCCTCACACGTACGTTCCCCCTAAAGCGTTGTCGTACCCTCCCCTGGACCCTAAACCGTCCCCGTCCCCTAACCCTAACCCTAGCCCGAACCCTAACCCTAACCCTTCCCCGAAGCCTGACCCTCACCCGTCCCCTAATCCTAACCCGTACGCTAACACTAACCCGCGCCCTCACACGTACGCTCCCCCTAAAGCATTGTCGTACCCTCCCCTGGACCCTAAACCGTCCCCGTCCCCTAACCCTAGCCCGAACCCTAACCCTAAATCTTCCCCGAAGCCTGACCCTCACCCGTCCCCAAATCCTAACCCGTACGCTAACACTAACCCGCGCCCTCACACGTACGCTCCCCCTAAAGCGTTGTCGTACCCTCCCCTGGACCCTAAACCGTCCCCGTCCCCTAACCCTAACCCTACACCGAACCCTAACCCTAACACTTCCCCGAAGCCTGACCCTCACCCGTCCCCTAATCCTAAGACGTACGCTAACACTAACCCGCGCCCTCACACGTACGCTCCCCCTAACGCGTTGTCGTACCCTCCCCTGGACCTAAACCGTCCTCGTTTCCTAACCCTAAGCGTAGCCCGAACCCTAACCCTAATCCTTCCCCGAAGCCTGACCCTCACCCGTCCCCTAATCCTAAGCCGTACGCTAACACTAACCCGCGCTCTCACACGTACGCTCCCCCTAAAGCGTTGTCGTACCCTCCCCTGGACCGTAAACCGTCCCCGTCCCCTAACCCTAACCCTAGCGCGAACCCTAACCCTAACCCTTCCCCGAAGCCTGACCCTCACCCGTCACCTAATCGTAAGCTGTACGCTAACACTAACCCGCGCCCTCACATGTACGCTCCCCCTAAAGCGTTGTCGTACCCTCCCCTGGACCCTAAACCGTCTCCGTCCCCTAACCCTAACCTTAGCCCGAACCCTAAACCTAACCCTTCCCCGAAGCCTGACCCTCACCCGTCCCCTAATCCTAACCCATACGCTAACACTAACCCGTGCCCTCACACGTACGCTCCCCTTAAAGCGTTGTCGTACCCTCCCCTGGACCCTAAACCGTCCCCGTTCCCTAATCCTATCCTTAGCCCGAACCCTAACCCTAACCTTTCCCCGAAGTTTACCCTCACCCGTCCCCTAATTCTAAGCCGTACGCTAACACTAACCCGCGCCCTCACACGTACGCTCCCCCTAAAGCGTGGTCGTACCCTCCCCCGGACCCTAAACCGTCCCCGTCCCCTAACCCTAACCCTAGCCCGAACCCTAACCCTAACCCTTCCCTAAAGCCTGACCCTCACCCGTCCCCTAATCCTAAGCCGTACGCTAACACTAACCCGCACCCTCACACGTACGCTCCCCCTAAAGCGTTGTCGTACCCTCCCCTGGACCCTAAACCATCCCCGTCCCCTAACCCTAACCCTAGCCAGACCCCTAACCCTAACCCTTCCCTAAAGCCTGACCCTCACCCGTCCCCTAATCCTAAGCCGTACGCTAACACTAACCCGCACCCTCACACGTACGCTCCCCCTAAAGCGTTGTCGTACCCTCCCCTGGACCCTAAACCGTCCCCGTCCCCTAACCCTAACCCTAGCCCGAACCCTAACCCTAACCCTTCCCCGAAGCCTGACCCTCACCCGTCCCCTAATCCTAAGCCGTACGCTTACACTAACCCACGCCCTCACACGTACGCTCCCCCTAAAGCGTTGTCGTACCCTCCCCTGGACCCTAAACCGTCCCAGTCCCCTAACCCTAACCCTAGCCCGAACCCTAACCCTCACCCTTCCCCGAAGCCTGACCCTCACCCGTCCCCTAATCCTAACCCATACGCTAACACTAACCCGGGCCCTCACACGTACGCTCCCCCTAAAGCGTTGTCGTACCCTACCCTGGACCCTAAACCGTCCCCGTCCCCTAACCCTAACCCTATCCCGATCCCTAACCCTAACCCTTCCCCGAAGCCTGACCCTCAAACGTCCCATAATCCTAACCCGTACGCTAACACTAACCCGCGCCCTCACATGTACGCTCCCCCTAAAGCGTTGTCGTACCCTCCCCTGGACCCTAAACCGTCCCCGTCCCCTAACCCTAACCCTAGCCCGAACCCTAACCCTAACCCTTCCCCGAAGCCTGACCCTCACCCGTCTCATAATCCTAAGCCGTACGCTAACACTAACCCGCGCCCTCACACGTACGTTCCCCCTAAAGCGTTGTCGTACCCTCCCCTGGACCCTAAACCGTCCCCGTCCCCTAACCCTAACCCTAGCCCGAACCCTAACCCTAACCCTTCCCCGAAGCCTGACCCTCACCCGTCCCCTAATCCTAACCCGTACGCTAACACTAACCCGCGCCCTCACACGTACGCTCCCCCTAAAGCATTGTCGTACCCTCCCCTGGACCCTAAACCGTCCCCGTCCCCTAACCCTAGCCCGAACCCTAACCCTAAATCTTCCCCGAAGCCTGACCCTCACCCGTCCCCAAATCCTAACCCGTACGCTAACACTAACCCGCGCCCTCACACGTACGCTCCCCCTAAAGCGTTGTCGTACCCTCCCCTGGACCCTAAACCGTCCCCGTCCCCTAACCCTAACCCTACACCGAACCCTAACCCTAACACTTCCCCGAAGCCTGACCCTCACCCGTCCCCTAATCCTAAGACGTACGCTAACACTAACCCGCGCCCTCACACGTACGCTCCCCCTAACGCGTTGTCGTACCCTCCCCTGGACCTAAACCGTCCTCGTTTCCTAACCCTAAGCGTAGCCCGAACCCTAACCCTAATCCTTCCCCGAAGCCTGACCCTCACCCGTCCCCTAATCCTAAGCCGTACGCTAACACTAACCCGCGCTCTCACACGTACGCTCCCCCTAAAGCGTTGTCGTACCCTCCCCTGGACCGTAAACCGTCCCCGTCCCCTAACCCTAACCCTAGCCCGAACCCTAACCCTAACCCTTCCCCTAAGCCTGACCCTCACCCGTCCCCTAATCCTAACCCGTCCGCTAACACTAACCCACGCCCTCACACATACGCTCCCCCTAAAGCATTGTCTTACCCTCCCCTGGACCCTAAACCGTCCCCGTCCCCTAACCCTAACCCTAGCCCGAACCCTAACCCTAACCCTTCCCCGAAGCCTGACCCTCACCCGTCCCCTAATCCTAAGCCGTACGCTAACACTAACCCGCGCCCTCACACGTACGCTCCCCCTAAAGCGTTGTCGTACCCTCCCCTGGACCCTAAACCGTCCCCGTCTCCTAACCCTAACCCTAGCGCGAACCCTAACCCTAACCCTTCCCCGAAGCCTGACCCTCACCCGTCACCTAATCGTAAGCTGTACGCTAACACTAACCCGCGCCCTCACATGTACGCTCCCCCTAAAGCGTTGTCGTACCCTCCCCTGGACCCTAAACCGTCTCCGTCCCCTAACCCTAACCTTAGCCCGAACCCTAAACCTAACCCTTCCCCGAAGCCTGACCCTCACCCGTCCCCTAATCCTAACCCATACGCTAACACTAACCCGTGCCCTCACACGTACGCTCCCCTTAAAGCGTTGTCGTACCCTCCCCTGGACCCTAAACCGTCCCCGTTCCCTAATCCTATCCTTAGCCCGAACCCTAACCCTAACCTTTCCCCGAAGTTTACCCTCACCCGTCCCCTAATCCTAAGCCGTACGCTAACACTAACCCGCGCCCTCACACGTACGCTCCCCCTAAAGCGTGGTCGTACCCTCCCCCGGACCCTAAACCGTCCCCGTCCCCTAACCCTAACCCTAGCCCGAACCCTAACCCTAACCCTTCCCTAAAGCCTGACCCTCACCCGTCCCCTAATCCTAAGCCGTACGCTAACACTAACCCGCACCCTCACACGTACGCTCCCCCTAAAGCGTTGTCGTACCCTCCCCTGGACCCTAAACCATCCCCGTCCCCTAACCCTAACCCTAGCCAGACCCCTAACCCTAACCCTTCCCTAAAGCCTGACCCTCACCCGTCCCCTAATCCTAAGCCGTACGCTAACACTAACCCGCACCCTCACACGTACGCTCCCCCTAAAGCGTTGTCGTACCCTCCCCTGGACCCTAAACCGTCCCCGTCCCCTAACCCTAACCCTAGCCCGAACCCTAACCCTAACCCTTCCCCGAAGCCTGACCCTCACCCGTCCCCTAATCCTAAGCCGTACGCTTACACTAACCCACGCCCTCACACGTACGCTCCCCCTAAAGCATTGTCGTACCCTCCCCTGGACCCTAAACCGTCCCAGTCCCCTAACCCTAACCCTAGCCCGAACCCTAACCCTCACCCTTCCCCGAAGCCTGACCCTCACCCGTCCCCTAATCCTAACCCATACGCTAACACTAACCCGGGCCCTCACACGTACGCTCCCCCTAAAGCGTTGTCGTACCCTACCCTGGACCCTAAACCGTCCCCGTCCCCTAACCCTAACCCTATCCCGATCCCTAACCCTAACCCTTCTCCGAAGCCTGACCCTCAAACGTCCCATAATCCTAACCCGTACGCTAACACTAACCCGCGCCCTCACATGTACGCTCCCCCTAAAGCGTTGTCGTACCCTCCCCTGGACCCTAAACCGTCCCCGTCCCCTAACCCTAACCCTAGCCCGAACCCTAACCCTAACCCTTCCCCGAAGCCTGACCCTCACCCGTCCCATAATCCTAAACCGTACGCTAACACTAACCCGTGCCCTCACATGTACGCTCCCCCTAAAGCGTTGTTGTACCCTCCCCTGGACCCTAAACCGTCCCCGTCCCGTAACCCTAACTCTAGCCCGAAACCTAACCCGAACTCTTCCCCGAAGCCTGACCCTCACCCGTCCCCTAATCCTAACCCGTACGCTAACACTAACCCGCGCCCTCACACGTACACTCCCCCTAAAGCGTTGTCGTACCCTCCCCTGGACCCTAAACCGTCCCCGTCCCATAACCCTAACCCTAGCCCGAACCCTAACCCTAACCCTTCCCTGAAACCTGACCCTCACCAGTCCCCTAATCCTAACCCGTACGCTAACACTAACCCACGCCCTCACACGTACGCTCCCCCTAAAGCGTTGTCGTACCCTCCCCTGGACCCTAAACCGTCCCCGTCCCCTAACACGAACCGTAGCCCGAACCCTAACCCTAACCCTTCCCCGAAGCCTGACCCTCACCCGTCCCCTAATCCTAACCCGTACGCTAACTCTAACCCGCGCCCTCACACGTACGCTCCCCCTTAAGCGTTGTCGTACCCTCCCCTGGACCCTAAACCGTCCCCGTCCCCTAACCCTAACCCTAGCCCGAACCCTAACCCTAAACCTTCCCCGAAGCCTGACCCTCACCCGTCCCCTAATCCTAAACCATACGTTAACACTAACCCGGGCCCTCACACGTACGCTCCCCCTAAAGCGTTGTCGTACCCTCCCCTGGACCCTAAACCGTCCCCGTCCCCTAACCCTAACCCTAGCCCGAACCCTAACCCTAACCCTTCCCCGAAGCCTGACACTCACCCGTCCCCTAATCCTAACCCGTACGCTAACACTAACCCGCGCCCTCACACGTACGCTCCCCGTAAAGCGTTGTCGTACCCTCCCCTGGACCCTAAACCGTCCCCGTCCCCTAACCCTAACCCTAGTCCGAACCGTAACCCTAACCCTTCCCCGAAGCCTGACCCTCACCCGTCCCCTAATCCTAACCCGTACGCTAACACTAACCCACGCCCTCACACATACGCTCCCCCTAAAGCGTTGTCGTACCCTCCCCTGAACCCTAAACCGTCCCCGTCCCCTAACCCAAACCCTAGCCCGAACCCTAACCCTAAACCTTCCCCGAAGCCTGACACTCACCCGTCCCCTAATCCTAACCCGTACGCAAACACTAACCCGCGCCCTCACACCTACGCTCCCCCTAAAGCGTTGTCGTACCCTCCCCTGGACCCTAAACCGTCCCCATCCCCTAACCCTAACCCTAGCCCGAACCCTAACCCTAACCCTTCCCCGAAGCCTGAGCCTCACCCGTCCCCTAATCCTAAGCCGTACGCTAACACTAAGCCGCGCCCTCACACCTACGCTCCCCATAAAGCGTTGTCGTACCCTCCCCTGGACCCTAAGCTGTCCCCGTCCCCTAACCCTAACCCTAGCCCGAACCCTAACCCTAACCCTTCCCCGAAGCCTGACCCTCACCCGTCCCCTAATCCTAAGCCGTACGCTAACACTAACCCGCGCCCTCACACATACGCTCCCCCTAAAGAGTTGTCGTACCCTCCCCTGGACCCTAAACCGTCCCCGTCCCCTAACCCTAACCCTAGCCCGAACCCTAACCCTAACCCTTCCCCGAAGCCTGACCGTCACCCGTCCCCTAATCCTAACCCGTACGCTAACACTAACCCACGCCCTCACATGTACGCTCCCCCTAAAGCGTTGTCGTACCATCCCCTGGACCCTAAACCGTCCCCGTCCCCTAAACCTAGCCCGAACCCTAACCCTAAACCTTCCCCGAAGCCTGACACTCACCCGTCCCCTAATCCTAAGACGTACGCTAACACTAACCCGCGCCCTCACACGTACGCTCCCCCTAACGCGTTGTCGTACCCTCCCCTGGACCTAAACCGTCCTCGTTTCCTAACCCTAAGCGTAGCCCGAACCCTAACCCTAATCCTTCCCCGAAGCCTGACCCTCACCCGTCCCCTAATCCTAAGCCGTACGATAACACTAACCCGCGCCCTCACACGTACGCTCCCCCTAAAGCGTTGTCGTACCCTCCCGTGGACACTAAACCGTCCCCATCCCCTAACCCTAACCCTAGGCCGAACCCTAAACCTAACACTTCCCCGAAGCCTGACCCTCACCCGTCCCCTAATCCTCACCCGTACGCTAACACTAACCCGCGCCCTCACACGTACGCTCCCCCTAAAGCGTTGTCGTACCCTCCCTTGGACCCTAAACCGTCCCCGTCCCCTAACCCTAACCCTAGCCCGAACCCTAACCCTAACCCTTCCCTGAAGCCTGACCCTCACCCGTCCCCTAATCCTAACCCGTACGCTAACACTAACCCACGCCCTCACACGTACGCTCCCCCTAAAGCGTTGTCGTACCCTCCCCTGGACCCTAAACCGTCTCCGTCCCCTAACCCTAACCCTAGCCCGAACCCTAACCCTAACCCTTCCCCGAAACCTGACCCTCACCCGTCCCCTAATCCTAACCCGAACGCTAACACTAACCCGCGCCCTCACACGTACGCTCCCCCTAAAGCGTTGTCGTACCCTCCCCTGGACCCTAAACCGTCTCCGTCCCCTAACCCTAACCCTAGCCCGAACCCTAACCCTAACCCTTCCCCGAAGCCTGACCCTCACCGTCCCCTAATCCTAAGCCGTACGCTACACTATCCCGTGCCCTCACACGTACGCTCCCCCTAAAGCGTTGTCGTACCCTCCCCTGGACCCTAAACCGTCCCCGTCCCCTAACCCTAACCCTAGCCCGAACCCTAACCCTAACCCTTCCCCGAAGCCTGACCCTCACCCGTCCCCTAATCCTAAGCCGTACGCTAACACTAACCCGCGCCCTCACACGTACGCTCCCCATAAAGCGTTGTCGTACCCTCCCCTGGACCCTAAACCGTCCCCGTCCCCTAACCCTATCCCTAGCCCGAACCCTAACCCTAACCCTTCCCCGAAGCGTGACCCTCAACCGTCCCCTAATCCTAAGCCGTACGCTAACACTAACCCACGCCCTCACACGTACGCTCCCCCTAAAGCGTTGTCGTACCCTCCCCTGGACCCTAAACCGTCCCCATCCCCTAACACTAACCCTAGCCTGAACCCTAACCCTAAACCTTCACCAAAGCCTGACCCTCACACGTCCCCTAATCCTAAGCCGTACGCTAACACTAACCCGCGCCATCACGCGTACGCTCCACGTAAAAAGTTGTCGTACCCTCCCCGGACCCTAAACCATCCCTGTCCCCTAACACTAACCCTAGCCTGAAGCCTAACCCTAACCCTTCCCCGAAGCCTGACCGTCACCCGTCCCCTAATCCTAAGCCGTACGCTAACTCTAACCCGCGTCCTCACACCTACGCTCCCCCTAAAGCGTTGTCGTACCCTCCCCTGGACCCTAAACCGTCCCCGTCCCCTAACCCTAACCCTAGCCCGAACCCTAACCCTAACCCTTCCCCGAAGCCTGACCCTCACCCGTCCCCTAATCGTAACCCGTACGCTAACAATAACCCGCGCCCTCACACGTACGCTCCCCCAAAAGCGTTGTCGTACCCTACCCTGGACCCTAAACCATCCCCGTCCCCTAACCCTAACCCTAGCCCGAACCCTAACCCTAACCCTTCCCTGAAGCCTGACCCTCACCCGTCCCTTAATCCTAACCCGTACGCTAACACTAACCCGCCCCCTCACGCGTATGCTCCCCCTAAAGCGTTGTCGTACCCTCCACTGGACCCTAAACCGTCCCCGTCCCCTAACCCTAACCCTAGCCCGAACCCTAACCCTAAAACTTCCCCGAAGCCTGACCCTCACCCGTCCCCTAATCCTAAGCCGTACGCTAACACTAACCCGCGCCCTCACGCGTACGCTCCATGTAAACCGTTGTCGTACCCTCCCCTGGACCCTAAACCATCCCTGTCCCCTAACACTAACCCTAGCCCGAACCCTAACCCTAACCCTTCCCTGAAGCCTGACCCTCACCCGTCCCATAATCCTAACCCATACGCTAACACTAACCCGCGCCCTCACACGTACGCTCCCCCTAAAGCATTGTCGTACCCTCCCCTGGACCCTAAACCATCCCCATCCCCTAACCCTAGCCCGAACCCTAACCCTAAAACTTCCCCGAAGCCTGACCCTCACCCGTCCCCAAATCCTAACCCGTACGCTAACACTAACCCGCGCCCTCACACGTACGCTCCCCCTAAAGCGTTGTCGTACCCTCCCCTGGACTCTAAACCGTCCCCGTCCCCTAACCCTAACCCTACACCGAACCCTAACCCTAACACTTCCCCGAAGCCTGACCCTCACCCGTCCCCTAATCCTAAGCCGTACGCTAACACTAACCCGCGCCCTCACACGTACGCTCCCCCTAACGCGTTATCGTACCCTCCCCTGGACCTAAACCGTCCTCGTTTCCTAACCCTAACCGTAGCCCGAACCCTAACCCTAACCCTTCCCCGAAGCCTGACCCTCACCCGTCCCCTAATCCTAAGCCGTACGCTAACAATAACCCGCGACCTCACACGTACGCTCCCCCTAAAGCGTTGTGGTACCCTCCCCTGGACCCTAAACCGTCCCCGTCCCCTAACCCTAACCCTAGCCCGAACCCTAACCCTAACACTTCCCCTAAGCCTGACCCTCACCCGTCCCCTAATCCTAACCCGGACGCTAACACTAACCCACGCCCTCACACATACGCTCCCCCTAAAGCGTTGTCGTACCCTCCCCTGGACCCTAAACCGTCCCCGTCCCCTAACCCTAACCCTAGCCCGAACCCTAACCCTAACCCTTCCCCGAAGCCTGACCCTCACCCGTCCCCTAATCCTAACCCGTACGCTAACACTAACCCGTGCCCTCACACGTACGCTCCCCCTAATGCGTTGTCGTACCCTCCCCTGGACCCTAAAACGTCCCCGTCCCCTAACCCTAACCCTAGCCCGAACCCTAACCCTAACCCTTCCCCGAACCCTGACCCTCATCCGTCCCCTAATCCTAAGCCGTACACTAACACTAACCCGCGCGCTCACACGTACGCTCCCCCTAAAGCGTTGTCGTACCCTCCCCTGGACCCTAAACCGTCCCCGTCTCCTAACCCTAACCCTAGCGCGAACCCTACCCTAACCCTTCCCCGAAGCCTGACCCTCACCCGTCACCTAATCCTAAGCCGTACGCTAACACTAACCCGCGCCCTCACACGTACGCACCCCCTAAAGCGTTGTCGTACCCTCCCCTGGACCCTAAACCGTCTCCGTCCCCTAACCCTAACCTTAGCCCGAACCCTAACCCTAACCCTTCCCCGAAGCCTGACCCTCACCCGTCCCCTAATCCTAACCCATACGCTAACACTAACCCGCGCCCTCACACGTACGCTCCCCTTAAAGCGTTGTCGTACCCTCCCCTGGACCCTAAACCGTCCCCGTCCCCTAATCCTATCCTTAGCCCGAACCCTAACCCTAACCTTTCCCCGAAGCTTACACTCACCCGTCCCCTAATCCTAAGCCGTACGCTAACACTAACCGGCGCCCTCACACGTACGATCCCCCTAAAGCGTTGTCGTACCCTCCGCTGGACCCTAAACCGTCCCCGTCCCCTAACCCTAACCCTAGCCAGATCCCTAACCCTAACCCTTCCCTGAAGCCTGACCCTCACCCGTCCCCTAATCCTAAGCCGTACGCTAACACTAACCCGCACCCTCACACGTACGCTCCCCCTAAAGCGTTGTCGTACCCTCCCCTGGACCCTAAACCGTCCCCATCCCCTAACACTAACCCTAGCCTGAACCCTAACCCTAAACCTTCGCCAAAGCCTGACCCTCACACGTCCCCTAATCCTAAGCCGTACGCTAACACTAACCCGCGCCCTCACACGTACGCTCCCCATAAAGCGTTGTCGTACCCTCCCTTGGACCCTAAACCATCCCCGTCCCCTAACCCTAACCCTAGCCCGAACCCTAACCCTAACCCTTCCCCGAAGCCTGACCCTCACCGTCCCCTAATCCTAAGCCGTACGCTACACTAACCCGTGCCCTCACACGTACGCTCCCCCTAAAGCGTTGTCGTACCCTCCCCTGGACCCTAAACCGTCCCCGTCCCCTAACCCTAACCCTAGCCCGAACCCTAACCCTAACCCTTCCCCGAAGCCTGACCCTCACCCGTCCCCTAATCCTAAGCCGTACGCTAACACTAACCCGCGCCCTCACTCGCATGCTCCCCCTAAAGCGTTGTCGTACCCTCACCTGGACCCTAAACCGTCCCCATCCCCTAACCCGAACCCTAGGCCGAACCCTAACCCTAACCCTTCCCCGAAGCCTGACCCTCAACCGTCCCCTAATCCTAAGCCGTACGCTAACACTAACCCACGCCCTCACACGTACGCTCCCCCTAAAGCGTTGTCGTACCCTCCCCTGGACCCTAAACCGTCCCCATCCCCTAACACTTAACCTAGCCTGAACCCTAACCCTAAAGCTTCGCCAAACCCTGACCCTCACACGTCCCCTAATCCTAAGCCGTACGCTAACACTAACCCGCGCCCTCACACGTACGCTCCCCATAAAGCGTTGTCGTACCCTCCCCTGGACCCTAAACCATCCCCGTCACCTAACCCTAACCCTAGCCCGAACCCTAACCCTAACCCTTCCCCGAAGCCTGAGCCTCACCCGTCCCCTAATCCTAACCCGTACGCTAACACTAACCCGCGCCCTCACACGTACGCTCCCCCTAAATTGTTGTCGTACCCTCCCCTGGACCCTAAACCGTCCCCGTCCCCTAACCCTAACCCTAGCCCGAACCCTAACCCTAACCCACCCCCGAAGCCTGACCCGCACCCGTCCCCTAATCCTAACCTGTACGCTAACACTAACCCGCGCCCTCACACGTACGCTCCCTCAAAAGCGTTGTCGTACCCTCCCCTGGACCGTAAACCGTCCCCGTCCCCTAACCCTAACCCTAGCCCGAATCCTAACCCTAACCCTTCCCCGAAGGCTGACCCTCACCCGTACCCTAAACCTCACCCGTACGCTAACACTAACCCGCGCCCTCACACGTACGCTACCCCTAAAGCGTTGTCGTACCCTCCCCTGGTCCCTAAACCGTACCCGTCCCCTAACCCTAACCCTAGCCCAAACCCTAAACCTAATCCTTCCCCGAAGACTGACCCTCACCCGTCCCCTAATCCTCACCCTTACGCTAACACTTACCCACGCCCTCACACGTACGCTCCCCCTAAAGCGTTGTCGTACCCTCCCCTGGACCCTAAACCGTCCCCGTCCCCTAACCCTAACCCTAGCCCGAACCCTAACCCTAACCCTTCCCCGAAGCCTGACCCTCACCCGTCCCCTAATCCTAACCCGAACGCTAACACTAACCCGCGCCCTCACACTTACGCTCCCCCTAAAGCATTGTCGTACCCTCCCCTGGACCCTAAACCGTCCCCGTCCCCTAACCCGAACCCTAGCCCGAACCCTAACCCTAACACTTCCCCGAAGCCTGACCCTCACCCGTCCCCTAATCCTAACCCATACGCTAACACTAACCCGCGCCCTCACACGTTCGCTCCCCCTAACGGGTTGTCGTACCCTCCCCTGGACCCTAAACCGTCCCCGTCCCCTAAACCTAACCCTAGCCCGAACCATAACCCTAACCCTTCCCCGAAGCCTGACCCTCACCCGTCCCCTAATCCTCACCCGTACGCTAACACTAACCCGCGCCCTCACACGTACGCTCCCCCTAAAGCGTTGTCGTACCCTCCCCTGGACCCTAAACCGTCCCCGTCCCCTAACGCTAACCCTAGCCCGAACGCTAACCCTAACCCTTCCCCGAAGCCTGACCCTCACCCGGCCCATAATCCTAACCCGTACGCTAACATGAACCCGCGCCCTCACACGTACGCTCCCCCTAAAGCGTTGTCGTACCATCCCCTGGACCCTAAACCGTCCCCGTCCCCTAACCCTAACCCTAGCCCGAACCCTAACCCTAACCCTTCCCGGAAGCCTGACCCTCACCCGGCCCCTAATCCTAACCCGTACACTAACACTAACCCGCGCCCTCACACGTACGCTCCCCCTAAAGCGTTGTCGTACCCTCCCCTGGACCTTAAACCGTCCCCGTCCCCTAACCCTAACCCTAGCTCGAACCCTAACCCTAACCCTTCCCCGAAGCCTAACCCTCACCCGTCCCCTAATCCTCACCCTTATGCTAAAACTAACCCGCGCCCTCACACGTACGCTCCCCATAAACTGTTGTCGTACCCTCCCCTGGACCCTAAACCGTCCCCGTCCCCTAACCCTAAACCTAACCCGAACCCTAAACCTAACCCTCCCCCGAAGCCTGACCCTCACCCGTCCCCTAATCCTAACCTGTACGCTAACACTAACCCGCGCCCTCACACGTACGCTCCCTCAAAAGCGTTGTCGTACCCTCCCCTGGACCCTAAACCGTCCCCGTCCCCTAACCCTAACCCTAGCCCGAACCCTAACCCTAACCCTTCCCCGAAGCCTGACCCTCACCCGTCCCTTAATCCTAACCCGTACGCGAACACTAACCCGCGCCCTCACACGTATGCTCCCCCTAATTCGTTGTCGTACCCTCACCTGGACCCTAAACCGTCCCCGTCCCCTAACCCTAACCCTAGCCCGAATCCAAACCCTAACCCTTCCCCGAAGCCTGACCCTCACCCGTCCCCTAATCCTAACCCGTACGCTAAGACTAACCCGCGACCTCACATGTACGCTCCCCCTAAAGAGTTGTTGTACCCTCCCCTGGACCCTAAGCCGTCCCCGTCCCCTAAACCTAACCCTAGCCCGAACCCTAACCCTATACCCTCTCCGAAGCCTGACCCTCACCCGTCCCCTAATCCTAAACTGTACGATAACACAAAACCGCGCCCTCACGCGTACACTCCCCCTAAAGCGTTGTCGTACCCTCCCCTGGACCCTAAACCGTCCCCATCCGCTAACCCTAACCCTAGCCCGAACCCTAACCTTAACCCTTCCCCGAAGCCTGACCCTCACCCGTCCCCTAATCCTCACCCTTACGCTAACACTTACCCACGCCCTCACACGTACGCTCCCCCTAAAGCGTTGTCGTACCCTCCCCTGGACCCTAAACCGTCCCCGTCCCCTAACCCTAACCCTAGCCCGAACCCTAACCCTAACCCTTCCCCGAAGCCTGACCCTCACCCGTCCCCTAATCCTAACCCGAACGCTAACACTAACCCGCGCCCTCACACTTACGCTCCCCCTAAAGCATTGTCGTACCCTCCCCTGGACCCTAAACCCTCCCCGTCCCCTAACCCGAACCCTAGCCCGAACCCTAACCCTAAAACTTCCCCGAAGCCTGACCCTCACCCGTCCCCTAATCCTAAACCATACGCTAACACTAACCCGCGCCCTCACACGTTCGCTCCCCCTAACGGGTTGTCGTACCCTCCCCTGGACCCTAAACCGTCCCCGTCCCCTAAACCTAACCCTAGCCCGAACCATAACCCTAACCCTTCCCCGAAGCCTGACCCTCACCCGTCCCCTAATCCTCACCCGTACGCTAACACTAACCCGCGCCCTCACACGTACGCTCCCCCTAAAGCGTTGTCGTACCCTCCCCTGGACCCTAAACCGTCCCCGTCCCCTAACCCTAACCATAGCTCGAACCCTAACCCTAACCCTTCCCCGAAGCCTGACCCTCACCCGTCCCCTAATCCTCACCCTTATGCTAACACTAACCCGCGCCCTCACACGTACACTCCCCCTAAATTGTTGTCGTACCCTCCCCTGGACCCTAAACCGTCCCCGTCCCCTAACCCTAACCCTAGCCCGAACCCTAACCCTAACCCACCCCCGAAGCCTGACCCTCACCCGTCCCCTCATTCTAACCTGATGCTAACACTAACCCGCGCCCTCACACGTACGCTCCCTCAAAAGCGTTGTCGTACCCTCCCCTGGACCCTAAACCGTCCCCGTCCCCTAACCCTAACCCTAGCCCGAACCCTAACCCTAACCCTTCCCCGAAGCCTGACCCTCACCCGTCCCTTAATCCTAACCCGTACGCGAACACTAACCCGCGCCCTCACACGTACGCTCCCCCTAAATCGTTGTCGTACCCTCACCTGGACCCTAAACCGTCCCCATCCCCTAACCCTAACCCTAGCCCGAATCCTAACCCTAACCCTTCCCCGAAGGCTGACCCTCACCCGTACCCTAATCCTCACCCGTACGTTAACAGTAACCCGCGCCCTCACACGTACGCTCCCCCTAAAGCGTTGTCGTACCCTCCCCTGGACCCTAAACCGTCCCCGTCCCCTAACCCTAACCCTAGCCCGAAACCTAACCCTAACCCTTCCCCGAAGCCTGACCCTCACCCGTCACCTAATCCTAACCCGAACGCTAACACTAACCCGCGCCCTCACACGTACGCTCCCCCTAAAGCATTGTTGTACCCTCCCCTGGACCCTAAACCGTCCCCGTCCCCTAACCCGATCCCTAGCCCGAACCCTAACCCTAACCCTTCCCCGAAGCCTGACCCTCACCCGTCCCCTAATCCTAACCCATACTCTAACACTAACCCGCACCCTCACACGTTCGCTCCCCCTAACGGGTTGTCGTACCCTCCCCTGGAGCCTAAACCGTCCCCGTCCCCTAACCCTAACCCTAGCCCGAACCATAAACCTAACCCTTCACCAAAGCCTGACCCTCACCCGTCCCCTAATCCTCACCCGTACGCTAACACTAACCCGCGCCCTCACACGTACGCTCCCCCTAAAGCGTTGTCATACCCTCCCCTGGACCCTGAACCGTCCCCGTCCCCTAACCCTAACCATAGCTCGAACCCTAACCCTAACCCTTCCCCGAAGCCTGACCCTCACCCGTCCCCTAATCCTCACCCTTATGCTAACACTAACCCGCGCCCTCACACGTACGCTCCCCCTAAAGTGTTGTCTTACCCTCCCCTGGACCCTAAACCGTCCCCATCCCCTAACCCTAACCCTAGCCCGAACCCTAACCCTAACCCTTCCCCGAAGCCTGACCCTCACCCGTCCCTTAATCCTAACCCGTACGCGAACACTAACCCGCGCCCTCACACGTACGCTCCCCCTAAATCGTTGTCGTACCCTAACCTGGAACCTAAACCGTCCCATTCCCCTAACCCTAACCCTAGCCCGAACCCTAACCCTAAACCTTCCCCGAAGCCAGACCCTCACCCGTCCACTAATCCTAACCCGTACGCTAACACTAACCCGGGCCCTCACACGTACGCTCCCCCTAAAGCGTTGTCGTACCCTCCCCTGGACCCTAAACCGTCCCCGTCCCTTAACACTAACCCTAGCCCGAACGCTAACCCTAACCCTTCCCCTGAGCCTGACCCTCACCCTTCCCCTAAACCTCACCCGTACGCTAACACTAACCCGCGCCCTCACATGTACGCTCCCCCTAAAGTGTTGTCGTACCCTCCCCTGGACCCTAAACCGTCCCCGTCCCCTAACCCTAACCCTAGCCCGAACCCTAACCCTAACCCTTCCCCGAAGCCTGACCCTCACCCGTCCCCTAATCCTAACCCGTACGCTAACACTAACCCGCGACCTCACACGTACGCTCCCCCTAAAGCGTTGTTGTACCCTCCCCTGGACCCTAAACCGTCCCCGTCCCCTAACCCTAACCCTAGCCCGAACCCTAACCCTATACCCTCTCCGAAGCCTGACCCTCACCCGTCCCCTAATCCTAAACCGTACTATAACACTAACCCGCGCCCTCACGCGTACACTCCCCCTAAAGCGTTGTCGTACCCTACCCTGGCCCCTAAACCGTCCCCGTCCTCTAACCCTAACCCTAGCCCGAACCCTAACCCTAAACCTTCCCCGAAGCCAGACCCTCACCCGTCCACTAATCCTAACCCGTACGCTAACACTAATCTGCGCCCTCACACGTACGCTCCCCCTAAAGCGTTGTCGTACCCTCCCCTGGACCCTAAACCGTCCCCGTCCCTTAACCCTAACCCTAGCCCGAACGCTAACCCTAACCCTTCCCCGATGCCTGACCCTCACCCGGCCCATAATCCTAACCCGTACGCTAACATGAACCCGCGCCCTCACACGTACGCTCCCCCTAAAGCGTTGTCGTACCATCC
This sequence comes from Globicephala melas, assembly GCF_963455315.2. NCBI lineage: Eukaryota > Metazoa > Chordata > Mammalia > Artiodactyla > Delphinidae > Globicephala > Globicephala melas. The sequence goes on from NW_027207210.1 coordinate 3,966,713, forward strand.
CCTGGACCCTAAACCGTCCCCGTCCCCTAACCCTAACCCTAGCCCGAACCCTAACCCTAACCCTTCCCCGAAGCCTGACCCTCACCCGGCCCCTAATCCTAACCCGTACGCGAACACTAACCCGCGCCCTCACACGTATGCTCCCCCTAATTCGTTGTCGTACCCTCACCTGGACCCTAAACCGTCCCCGTCCCCTAACCCTAACCCTAGCCCGAATCCAAACCCTAACCCTTCCCCGATGGCTGACCCTCACCCGTACCCTAATCCTCACCCGTACGCTAACACTAACCCGCGCCCTCACACGTACGCTCACCCTAAAGCGTTGTCGTACCCTCCCCTGGACCCTAAACCGTCCCCGTCCCCTAACCCTAACCATAGCTCGAACCCTAACCCTAACCCTTCCCCGAAGCCTGACCCTCACCCGTCCCCTAATCCTCACCCGTACGCTAACACTAACCCGCGCCCTCACACGTACGCTCCCCCTAAAGCGTTGTCGTACCCTCCCCTGGACCCTAAACCGTCCCCGTCCCCTAACCCTAACCCTAGACCGAACCCTAACCCTAACCCTTCCCCGAAGCCTGACCCTCACCCGTCCCCTAATCCTAACCCGTACGCTAACACTAACCCGCGACCTCACACGTACGCTCCCCCTAAAGAGTTGTTGTACCCTCCCCTGGACCCTAAGCCGTCCCCGTCCCCTAAACCTAACCCTAGCCCGAACCCTAACCCTATACCCTCTCCGAAGCCTGACCCTCACCCGTCCCCTAATCCTAAACCGTACGATAACACAAAACTGCGCCCTCACGCGTACACTCCCCCTAAAGCGTTGTCGTACCCTCCCCTGGACCCTAAACCGTCCCCGTCCCCTAACGCTAACCCTAGCCCGAACGCTAACCCTAACCATTCCCCGAAGCCTGACCCTCACCCGGCCCATAATCCTAACCCGTACGCTAACATGAACCCGCGCCCTCACACGTACGCTCCCCCTAAAGCGTTGTCGTACCATCCCCTGGACCCTAAACCGTCCCCGTCCCCTAACCCTAACCCTAGCCCGAACCCTAACCCTAACCCTTCCCGGAAGCCTGACCCTCACCCGGCCCCTAATCCTAACCCGTACACTAACACTAACCCGCGCCCTCACACGTACGCTCCCCCTAAAGCGTTGTCGTACCCTCCCCTGGACCTTAAACCGTCCCCGTCCCCTAACCCTAACCCTAGCTCGAACCCTAACCCTAACCCTTCCCCGAAGCCTAACCCTCACCCGTCCCCTAATCCTCACCCTTATGCTAAAACTAACCCGCGCCCTCACACGTACGCTCCCCATAAACTGTTGTCGTACCCTCCCCTGGACCCTAAACCGTCCCCGTCCCCTAACCCTAAACCTAACCCGAACCCTAAACCTAACCCTCCCCCGAAGCCTGACCCTCACCCGTCCCCTAATCCTAACCTGTATGCTAACACTAACCCGCGCCCTCACACGTACGCTCCCTCAAAAGCGTTGTCGTACCCTCCCCTGGACCCTAAACCGTCCCCGTCCCCTAACCCTAACCCTAGCCCGAACCCTAACCCTAACCCTTCCCCGAAGCCTGACCCTCACCCGTCCCTTAATCCTAACCCGTACGCGAACACTAACCCGCGCCCTCACACGTATGCTCCCCCTAATTCGTTGTCGTACCCTCACCTGGACCCTAAACCGTCCCCGTCCCCTAACCCTAACCCTAGCCCGAATCCAAACCCTAACCCTTCCCCGATGGCTGAACCTCACCCGTACCCTAATCCTCACCCGTACGCTAACACTAACCCGCGCCCTCACACGTACGCTCCCCCTAAAGCGTTGTCGTACCCTCCCCTGGACCCTAAACCGTCCCCGTCCCCTAACCCTAACCATAGCTCGAACCCTAACCCTAACCCTTCCCCGAAGCCTGACCCTCACCCGTCCCCTAATCCTCACCCGTACGCTAACACTAACCCGCGCCCTCACACGTACGCTCCCCCTAAAGCGTTGTCGTACCCTCCCCTGGACCCTAAACCGTCCCCGTCCCCTAACCCTAACCCTAGACCGAACCCTAACCCTAACCCTTCCCCGAAGCCTGACCCTCACCCGTCCCCTAATCCTAACCCGTACGCTAACACTAACCCGCGACCTCACACGTACGCTCCCCCTAAAGAGTTGTTGTACCCTCCCCTGGACCCTAAGCCGTCCCCGTCCCCTAAACCTAACCCTAGCCCGAACCCTAACCCTATACCCTCTCCGAAGCCTGACCCTCACCCGTCCCCTAATCCTAAACCGTACGATAACACAAAACCGCGCCCTCACGCGTACACTCCCCCTAAAGCGTTGTCGTACCCTCCCCTGGCCCCTAAACCGTCCCCATCCGCTAACCCTAACCCTAGCCCGAACCCTAACCTTAACCCTTCCCCGAAGCCTGACCCTCACCCGGCCCCTAATCCTAACCCGTACGCTAACATGAACCCGCGCCCTCACACGTACGCTCCCCCTAAAGCGTTGTCGTACCCTCCCCTGGACCCTAAACCGTCCCCGACCCCTAACCCTAACCCTAGCCCGAACCCTAACCCTAACCCTTGCCCGAAGCCTGACCCTCAGCCGTCCCCTAATCCTAAGCCGTACGCTAACACTAACCCGCGCCCTCACACGTACGCTCCCCCTAAAGCGTTGTCATACCCTCCCCTGGACCCTAAACCGTCCCTGTCCCATAACCCGAACCCTAGCCCGAACCCTAACCCTAACACTTCCCCTGAGCCTGACCCTCACCAGTCCCCTAATCCTCACGCGTACGCTAACACTAACCCGCGCCCTCACACGTACGCTACCCCTAAAGCGTTGTCGTACCCTCCCCTGGACCCTAAACCGTCCCCGTCCCCTAACCCTAACCCTAGCCCGAACCCTAACCCTAACCCTTCCCCGAAGCCTGACCCTCACCCGTCCCCTAATCCTAACCCGTACGCTAACACTAACCCACGACCTCACACGTACGCTCCCCCTAAAGCGTTGTCGTACCCTCCCCTGGACCCTAAACCGTCCCCGTCCCCTAAACCTAACCCTAGCCCGAACCCTAACCCTATACCCTCTCCGAAGCCTGACCCTCACCCGTCCCCTAATCCTAAACCGTACGATAACTCTAACCAGCGCCCTCACGCGTACACTCCCCCTAAAGCGTTGTCGTACCCTCCCCTGGCCCCTAAACCGTCCCCATCCGCTAACCCTAACCCTAGCCCGAACCCTAACCTTAACCCTTCCCCGAAGCCTGACCCTCACCCGGCCCCTAATCCTAACCCGTACGCTAACATGAACCCGCGCCCTCACACGTACGCTCCCCCTAAAGCGTTGTCGTACCCTCCCCTGGACCCTAAACCGTCCCCGACCCCTAACCCTAACCCTAGCCCGAACCCTAACCCTAACCCTTGCCCGAAGCCTGACCCTCAGCCGTCCCCTAATCCTAAGCCGTACGCTAACACTAACCCGCGCCCTCACACGTACGCTCCCCCTAAAGCGTTGTCATACCCTCCCCTGGACCCTAAACCGTCCCTGTCCCATAACCCGAACCCTAGCCCGAACCCTAACCCTAACACTTCCCCTGAGCCTGACCCTCACCAGTCCCCTAATCCTCACGCGTACGCTAACACTAACCCGCGCCCTCACACGTACGCTACCCCTAAAGCGTTGTCGTACCCTCCCCTGGACCCTAAACCGTCCCCGTCCCCTAACCCTAACCCTAGCCCGAACCCTAACCCTAACCCTTCCCCGAAGCCTGACCCTCACCCGTCCCCTAATCCTAACCCGTACGCTAACACTAACCCACGACCTCACACGTACGCTCCCCCTAAAGCGTTGTCGTACCCTCCCCTGGACCCTAAACCGTCCCCGTCCCCTAAACCTAACCCTAGCCCGAACCCTAACCCTATACCCTCTCCGAAGCCTGACCCTCACCCGTCCCCTAATCCTAAACCGTACGATAACTCTAACCAGCGCCCTCACGCATACACTCCCCCTAAAGCGTTGTCGTACCCTCCCCTGGCCCCTAAACCGTCCCCGTCCACTAACCCTAACCCTAGCCCAAACCCTAACCCTAACCCTTCCCCGAAGCCTGACCCTCACCCTCGGCCCCTAATCCTAACCCGTACGCTAACATGAACCCGTGCCCTCACACGTACGGTCCCCCTAAAGCGTTGTCGTACCATCCCCTGGACCCTAAACCGTCCCCGTACCCTAACCCTAACCCTAGCCCGAACGCTAACGCTAACCCTTCCCCGAAGCCTGACCCTCACCCGTCCCTTAATCCTAACCCGTACGCGAACACTAACCCGCGCCCTCACACGTACGCTCCCCCTAAATCGTTGTCGTACCCTAACCTGGAACCTAAACCGTCCCATTCCCCTAACCCTAACCCTAGCCCGAACCCTAACCCTAAACCTTCCCCGAAGCCAGACCCTCACCCGTCCACTAATCCTAACCCGTACGCTAACACTAACCCGGGCCCTCACACGTACGCTCCCCCTAAAGCGTTGTCGTACCCTCCCCTGGACCCTAAACCGTCCCCGTCCCTTAACCCTAACCCTAGCCCGAACGCTAACCCTAACCCTTCCCCTGAGCCTGACCCTCACCCTTCCCCTAAACCTCACCCGTACGCTAACACTAACCCGCGCCCTCACATGTACGCTCCCCCTAAAGTGTTGTCGTACCCTCCCCTGGACCCTAAACCGTCCCCGTCCCCTAACCCTAACCCTAGCCCGAACCCTAACCCTAACCCTTCCCCGAAGCCTGACCCTCACCCGTCCCCTAATCCTAACCCGTACGCTAACACTAACCCGCGACCTCACACGTACGCTCCCCCTAAAGCGTTGTTGTACCCTCCCCTGGACCCTAAACCGTCCCCGTCCCCTAACCCTAACCCTAGCCCGAACCCTAACCCTATACCCTCTCCGAAGCCTGACCCTCACCCGTCCCCTAATCCTAAACCGTACTATAACACTAACCCGCGCCCTCACGCGTACACTCCCCCTAAAGCGTTGTCGTACCCTACCCTGGCCCCTAAACCGTCCCCGTCCACTAACCCTAACCCTAGCCCGAACCCTAACCCTAAACCTTCCCCGAAGCCAGACCCTCACCCGTCCACTAATCCTAACCCGTACGCTAACACTAATCCGCGCCCTCACACGTACGCTCCCCCTAAAGCGTTGTCGTACCCTCCCCTGGACCCTAAACCGTCCCCGTCCCTTAACCCTAACCCTAGCCCGAACGCTAACCCTAACCCTTCCCCGATGCCTGACCCTCACCCGGCCCATAATCCTAACCCGTACGCTAACATGAACCCGCGCCCTCACACGTACGCTCCCCCTAAAGCGTTGTCGTACCATCCCCTGGACCCTAAACCGTCCCCGTCCCCTAACCCTAACCCTAGCCCGAACCATAACCCTAACCCTTCCCGGAAGCCTGACCCTCACCCGGCCCCTAATCCTAACCCGTACACTAACACTAACCCGCGCCCTCACACGTACGCTCCCCCTAAAGCGTTGTCGTACCCTCCCCTGGACCTTAAACCGTCCCCGTCCCCTAACCCTAACCCTAGCTCGAACCCTAACCCTAACCCTTCCCCGAAGCCTAACCCTCACCCGTCCCCTAATCCTCACCCTTATGCTAAAACTAACCCGCGCCCTCACACGTACGCTCCCCATAAACTGTTGTCGTACCCTCCCCTGGACCCTAAACCGTCCCCGTCCCCTAACCCTAAACCTATCCCGAACCCTAAACCTAACCCTCCCCCGAAGCCTGACCCTCACCCGTCCCCTAATCCTAACCTGTACGCTAACACTAACCCGCGCCCTCACACGTACGCTCCCTCAAAAGCGTTGTCGTACCCTCCCCTGGACCCTAAACCGTCCCCGTCCCCTAACCCTAACCCTAGCCCGAACCCTAACCCTAACCCTTCCCCGAAGCCTGACCCTCACCCGTCCCTTAATCCTAACCCGTACGCGAACACTAACCCGCGCCCTCACACGTATGCTCCCCCTAATTCGTTGTCGTACCCTCACCTGGACCCTAAACCGTCCCCGTCCCCTAACCCTAACCCTAGCCCGAATCCAAACCCTAACCCTTCCCCGATGGCTGACCCTCACCCGTACCCTAATCCTCACCCGTACGCTAACACTAACCCGCGCCCTCACACGTACGCTCCCCCTAAAGCGTTGTCGTACCCTCCCCTGGACCCTAAACCGTCCCCGTCCCCTAACCCTAACCATAGCTCGAACCCTAACCCTAACCCTTCCCCGAAGCCTGACCCTCACCCGTCCCCTAATCCTCACCCGTACGCTAACACTAACCCGCGCCCTCACACGTACGCTCCCCCTAAAGCGTTGTCGTACCCTCCCCTGGACCCTAAACCGTCCCCGTCCCCTAACCCTAACCCTAGACCGAACCCTAACCCTAACCCTTCCCCGAAGCCTGACCCTCACCCGTCCCCTAATCCTAACCCGTACGCTAACACTAACCCGCGACCTCACACGTACGCTCCCCCTAAAGAGTTGTTGTACCCTCCCCTGGACCCTAAGCCGTCCCCGTCCCCTAAACCTAACCCTAGCCCGAACCCTAACCCTATACCCTCTCCGAAGCCTGACCCTCACCCGTCCCCTAATCCTAAACCGTACGATAACACAAAACCGCGCCCTCACGCGTACACTCCCCCTAAAGCGTTGTCGTACCCTCCCCTGGCCCCTAAACCGTCCCCATCCGCTAACCCTAACCCTAGCCCGAACCCTAACCTTAACCCTTCCCCGAAGCCTGACCCTCACCCGGCCCCTAATCCTAACCCGTACGCTAACATGAACCCGCGCCCTCACACGTACGCTCCCCCTAAAGCGTTGTCGTACCCTCCCCTGGACCCTAAACCGTCCCCGACCCCTAACCCTAACCCTAGCCCGAACCCTAACCCTAACCCTTGCCCGAAGCCTGACCCTCAGCCGTCCCCTAATCCTAAGCCGTACGCTAACACTAACCCGCGCCCTCACACGTACGCTCCCCCTAAAGCGTTGTCATACCCTCCCCTGGACCCTAAACCGTCCCTGTCCCATAACCCGAACCCTAGCCCGAACCCTAACCCTAACACTTCCCCTGAGCCTGACCCTCACCAGTCCCCTAATCCTCACGCGTACGCTAACACTAACCCGCGCCCTCACACGTACGCTACCCCTAAAGCGTTGTCGTACCCTCCCCTGGACCCTAAACCGTCCCCGTCCCCTAACCCTAACCCTAGCCCGAACCCTAACCCTAACCCTTCCCCGAAGCCTGACCCTCACCCGTCCCCTAATCCTAACCCGTACGCTAACACTAACCCACGACCTCACACGTACGCTCCCCCTAAAGCGTTGTCGTACCCTCCCCTGGACCCTAAACCGTCCCCGTCCCCTAAACCTAACCCTAGCCCGAACCCTAACCCTATACCCTCTCCGAAGCCTGACCCTCACCCGTCCCCTAATCCTAAACCGTACGATAACTCTAACCAGCGCCCTCACGCATACACTCCCCCTAAAGCGTTGTCGTACCCTCCCCTGGCCCCTAAACCGTCCCCGTCCACTAACCCTAACCCTAGCCCAAACCCTAACCCTAACCCTTCCCCGAAGCCTGACCCTCACCCTCGGCCCCTAATCCTAACCCGTACGCTAACATGAACCCGTGCCCTCACACGTACGGTCCCCCTAAAGCGTTGTCGTACCATCCCCTGGACCCTAAACCGTCCCCGTACCCTAACCCTAACCCTAGCCCGAACGCTAACGCTAACCCTTCCCCGAAGCCTGACCCTCACCCGGCCCCTAATCCTAACCCGTACGCTAACACTAACCCGCGCCCTCACACGTACGCTCCCCCTAAAGCGTTGTCGTACCCTCCCCTGGACCTTAAACCGTCCCCGTCCCCTAACCCTAACCCTAGCTCGAACCCTAACCCTAACCCTTCCCCGAAGCCTAACCCTCAACCGTCCCCTAATCCTCACCCTTATGCTAACACTAACCCGCGCCCTCACACGTACACTCCCCCTAAATTGTTGTCGTACCCTCCCCTGGACCCTAAACCGTCCCCGTCCCCTAACCCTAACCCTAGCCCGAACCCTAACTCTAACCCACCCCCGAAGCCTGACCCTCACCCGTCCCCTAATTCTAACCTGATGCTAACACTAACCCGCGCCCTCACACGTACGCTCCCACAAAAGGGTTGTCGTACCCTCCCCTGTACCCTAAACCGTCCCCGTCCCCTAACCCTAACCCTATCCCGAACCCTAACCCTAACCCTTCCCCGAAGCCTGACCCTCACCCGTCCCTTAATCCTAACCCGTACGCGAACACTAACCCGCGCCCTCACACGTACGCTCCCCCTAAATCGTTGTCGTACCCTCCCCTGGACCCTAAACCGTCCCCGTCCCCTAACCCGATCCCTAGCCCGAACCCTAAAGCTAACCCTTCCCCGAAGCCTGACCCTCACCCGTCCCCTAATCCTAACCCGTACGCTAACACTAACCCGCGACCTCACACGTACGCTCCCCCTAAAGCGTTGTTGTACCCTCCCCTGGACCCTAAACCATCCCCGTCCCCTAACCCTAACCCTAGCCCGAACCCTAACCCTATACCCTCTCCGAAGCCTGACCCTCACCCGTCCCCTAATCCTAAACCGTACTATAACACTAACCCGCGCCCTCACGCGTACACTCCCCCTAAAGCGTTGTCCTACCCTACCCTGGCCCCTAAACCGTCCCCGTCCACTAACCCTAACCCTAGCTCAAACCCTAACCCTAACCCTTCCCCGAAGACTGACCCTCAACCGGCCCATAATCCTAACCCGTACGCTAACATGAACCCGCGCCCTCACACGTACGCTCCCCCTAAAGCGTTGTCGTACCATCCCCTGGACCCTAAACCGTCCCCGTCACCTAACCCTAACCCTAGCCCGAACCCTAACCCTAACCCTTCCCGGAAGCCTGACCCTCACCCGGCCCCTAATCCTAACCCGTACGCTAACACTAACCCGCGCCCTCACACGTACGCTCCCCCTAAAGCGTTGTCGTACCCTCCCCTGGACCTTAAACCGTCCCCGTCACCTAACCCTAACCCTAGCTCGAAGCCTAACCCTAACCCTTACCCGAAGACTAACCCTCACCCGTCCCCTAATCCTCACCCTTATGCTAAAACTAACCCGCGCCCTCACACGTACGCTCCCCCTAAACTGTTGTCGTACCCTCCCCTGGACCCTAAACCGTCCCCGTCCCCTAACCCTAAACCTAACCCGAACCCTAAACCTAACCCTCCCACGAAGCCTGACCCTCACCCGTCCCCTAATCCTAACCTGTACGCTAACACTAACCCGCGCCCTCACACGTACGCTCCCTCAAAAGCGTTGTCGTACCCTCCCCTGGACCCTAAACCGTCCCCGTCCCCTAACCCTAACCCTAGCCCGAACCCTAACCCTAACCCTTCCCCGAAGCCTGACCCTCACCTGTCCCTTAATCCTAACCCGTACGCGAACACTAACCCGCGCCCTCACACGTATGCTCCCCCTAATTCGTTGTCGTACCCTCACCTGGACCCTAAACCGTCCCCGTCCCCTAACCCTAACCCTAGCCCGAATCCAAACCCTAACCCTTCCCCGATGGCTGACCCTCACCCGTACCCTAATCCTCACCCGTACGCTAACACTAACCCGCGCCCTCACACGTACGCTCCCCCTAAAGCGTTGTCGTACCCTCTCCTGGACCCTAAACCGTCCCCGTCCCCTAACCCTAACCATAGCTCGAAGCCTAACCCTAACCCTTCCCCGAAGCCTGACCCTCACCCGTCCCCTAATCCTCACCCGTACGCTAACACTAACCCGCGCCCTCACACGTACGCTCCCCCTAAAGCGTTGTCGTACCCTCCCCTGGACCCTAAACCGTCCCCGTCCCCTAACCCTAACCCTAGACCGAACCCTAACCCTAACCCTTCCCCGAAGCCTGACCCTCACCCATCCCCTAATCCTAACCCGTACGCTAACACTAACCCGCGACCTCACACGTACGCTCCCCCTAAAGAGTTGTTGTACCCTCCCCTGGACCCTAAGCCGTCCCCGTCCCCTAAACCTAACCCTAGCCCGAACCCTAACCCTATACCCTCTCCGAAGCCTGACCCTCACCCGTCCCCTAATCCTAAACCGTACGTTAACACAAAACTGCGCCCTCACGCGTACACTCCCCCTAAAGCGTTGTCGTACCCTCCCCTGGCCCCTAAACCGTCCCCATCCGCTAACCCTAACCCTAGCCCGAACCCTAACCTTAACCCTTCCCCGAAGCCTGACCCTCACCCGGCCCCTAATCCTAACCCGTACGCTAACATGAACCCGCGCCCTCACACGTACGCTCCCCCTAGAGCGTTGTCGTACCCTCCCCTGGACCCTAAACCGTCCCCGACCCCTAACCCTAACCCTAGCCCGAACCCTAACCCTAACCCTTGCCCGAAGCCTGATCCTCAGCCGTCCCCTAATCCTAACCCGTACGCTAACACTAACCCGCGCCCTCACACGTACGCTCCCCCTAAAGCGTTGTCATACCCTCCCCTGGACCCTAAACCGTCCCTGTCCCATAACCCGAACCCTAGCCCGAACCCTAACCCTAACACTTCCCCTGAGCCTGACCCTCACCAGTCCCCTAATCCTAACCCGTACGCTAACACTAACCCGCGCCCTCACACGTACGCTCCCCCTAAAGCGTTGTCGTACCCTCCCCTGGACCCTAAACCGTCCCCGTCCCCTAACCCTAACCCTAGCCCGAACCCTAACCCTAACCCTTCCCCGAAGCCTGACCCTCACCCGTCCCCTAATCCTAACCCGTACGCTAACACTAACGAACGACCTCACACGTACGCTCCCCCTAAAGCGTTGTCGTACCCTCCCCTGGACCCTAAACCGTCCCCGTCCCCTAAACCTAACCCTAGCCCGAACCCTAACCCTATACCCTCTCCGAAGCCTGACCCTCACCAGTCCCCTAATCCTAAACCGTACGATAACTCTAACCAGCGGCCTCACGCATACACTCCCCCTAAAGCGTTGTCGTACCCTCCCCTGGCCCCTAAACCGTCCCCGTCCACTAACCCTAACCTGAGCCCAAACCCTAACCCTAACCCTTCCCCGAAGCCTGACCCTCACCCTCGTCCCCTAATCCTAACCCGTACGCTAACATGAACCCGCGCCCTCACACGTACGGTCCCCCTAAAGCGTTGTCGTACCATCCCCTGGACCCTAAACCGTCCCCGTCCCCTAACCCTAACCCTAGCTCGAACCCTAACCCTAACCCTTCCCCGAAGCCTGACCCTCACCCGTCCCCTAATCCTCACCCTTATGCTAACACTAACCCGCGCCCTCACGCGTACACTCCCCCTAAATTGTTGTCGTACCCTCCCCTGGACCCTAAACCGTCCCCGTCCCCTAACCCTAACCCTAGCCCGAACCCTAACACTAACCCACCCCCGAAGCCTGACCCTCACCCGTCCCCTAATTCTAACCTGATGCTAACACTAACCCGCGCCCTCACACGTACGCTCCCACAAAAGGGTTGTCGTACCCTCCCCTGTACCCTAAACCGTCCCCGTCCCCTAACCCTAACCCTATCCCGAACCCTAACCCTAACCCTTCCCCGAAGCCTGACCCTCACCCGTCCCTTAATCCTAACCCGTACGCGAACACTAACCCGCGCCCTCACACGTACGCTCCCCCTAAATCGTTGTCGTACCCTCCCCTGGACCCTAAACCGTCCCCGTCCCCTAACCCGATCCCTAGCCCGAACCCTAAAGCTAACCCTTCCCCGAAGCCTGACCCTCACCCGTCCCCTAATCCTAACCCATACTCTAACACTAACCCGCACCCTCACACGTTCGCTCCCCCTAACGGGTTGTCGTACCCTCCCCTGGATCCTAAACCGTCCCCGTCCCCTAACCCTAACCCTAGCCCGAACCATAACCCTAACCCTTCCCCAAAGCCTGACCCTCACCCGTCCCCTAATCCTCACCCGTACGCTAACACTAACCCACGCCCTCACACGTACGCTCCCCCTAAAGCATTGTCGTACCCTCCCCTGGACCCTAAACCGTCCCCGTCCCCTAACCCTAACCCTAGCCCGAACCCTAACCCTAACCCTTCCCCGAAGCCTGACTCTCACCCGTCCCCTAATCCTCACCCGTTCGCTAACACTAACCCACGCCCTCACACGTACGCTCCCCCTAAAGCGTTGTCGTACCCTCCCCTGGACCCTAAAGCGTCCCCATCCCCTAACCCTAACCCTAGCCGGAACCCTAACCCTAACCCTTCCCCGAAGCCTGACCCTCACCGGTCCCCTAAATCCTCACCCTTACCCTAACACTAACCCCCGCCCTCACACGTACGCTCCCCCTAAAGCGTTGTCGTACCCTCCCCTGGACCCTAAACTGTCCCCGTCCCCTAACCCTAACCCTAGCCCGAACCCTAACCCTAACCCTTCCCCGAAGCCTGACCCTCACCCGTCCCATAATCCTAACCCGTACGCTAACACTAACCCGCACCCTCACACGTACGCTCCCCCTAAAGCGTTGTCGTACCCTCCCCTGGACCGTAAAGCGTCCCCGTCCCCTAACCCTAGCCCGAATCCTAACCCTAAACCTTCCCCGAAGCCAGACCCTCACCCGTCCCCTAATCCTCACCCGTACGCTAACACTTACCCGCACGCTAACACTAACCCGCTCCCTCACACGTACGCTCCCCCTAAAGCGTTGTCGTACCCTCCCCTGGACCCTAAACCGTCCTCGTCCCCTAACCCTAACCCTAGCCCGAACCCTAACCCTAACCCTTCCCCGAAGCCTGACCCTCACCAGTCCCCTAATCCTCACCCGTACGCTAACACTTACCCGCACGCTAACACTAAACCGCGCCCTCACACGTACGCTCCCCCTAAAGCGTTGTCGTACCCTCCCCTGGACCCTAAACCTTCCCCGTCCCCTAACCCTAACCCTAGCCCGAACCCTAACCCTATACCCTCTCCGAAGCCTGACCCTCACCCGTCCCCTAATCCTAAACCGTACGATAACACTAACCCGCGCCCTCATGCATACACTCCCCCTAAAGCGTTGTCTTACCCTCCCCTGGACCCTAAACCGTCCCCGTCCCCTAAACCTAACCTTAGCCCGAACCCTAACCCTAACCCTTCCCTGAAGCCTGACCCTCACCCGGCCCCTAATCCTAACCAGTACGCTAACATGAACCCGCGCCCTCACACGTACGCTCGCCCTAAAGCGTTGTCGTACCCTCCCATGGACCCTAAACCGTCCCCATCCCCTAACCCTAACCCTAGCCCGAACCCTAACCCTAACCCTTCCCCGAAGCCTGACCCTCACCCGTCCCCTAATCCTAACCCGTACGCTAACACGAACCCGCGCCCTCACACGTACGCTCCCCCTAAAGCGTTGTCGTACCCTCCCCTGGACCCTAAACCGTCCCCGTCCCCTAAGCCGAACCCTAGCCCGAACCCTAACCCTAACACTTCCCTGAAGCCTGACCCTCACCCGTCCCCTAATCCTAACCCGTACGCTAACACTAACCCGCGCCCTCACATGTACGCTCCCCCTAAAGCATTGTCGTACCCTCCCCTGGACCCTAAACCGTCCCCGTCCCCTAACGCTAACCCTAGCCCGAACTCTAACACTATACCCTGTCCGAAGCCTGACCCTCACCCGTCCCCTAATCCTAAACCGTACGATAACACTAACCCACGCCCTCACGCGTACACTCCCCCTAAAGCGTTGTCGTACCCTCCCCTGGACCCTAAACCGTCCCCGTCCCCTAACGCTAACCCTAGCCCGAACTCTAACACTATACCCTGTCCGAAGCCTGACCCTCACCCGTCCCCTAATCCTAAACCGTACGATAACACTAACCCACGCCCTCACGCGTACACTCCCCCTAAAGCGTTGTCGTACCCTCCCCTGGACCCTAAACCGTCCCCGTCCCCGTCCCCTAACCCTAGCCCGAACCCTAACCCTAACCCTTCCCCGAAGCCTGACCCTCACCCGTCCCCTAATCCTAAACCGTACGCTAACATGAACCCGCGCCCTCACACGTACGCTCCCCCTAAAGCGTTGTCGTACCATCCCCTGGACCCTAAACCGTCCCCGTCCCCTAACCCTAACCCTAGCCCGAACCCTAACCCTAAACCTTCCCTGAAGCCTGACCCTCACCCGTCCCCTAATCCTAACCCGTACGCTAACACTAACCCGCGCCCTCACACGTACGCTCCCCCTAAAGCGTTGTCGTACCCTCCCCTGGACCCTAAACCGTCCCCATTCCCTAACCCGAACCCTAACCCGAACCCTAACCCTAACCCTTCCCCGAAGCCTGACCCTCACCCGTCCCCTAATCCTGACCCATAGGCTAACACTAACCCGCGCCCTCACACGTACGCTCCCCCTAACGGATTGTCGTACCCTCCCCTGGACCCTAAACCGTCCCCGTCCCCTAACCCTAACCCCAGCCCGAACCCTAAACCTAACCCTTCCCCGAAGCCTGACCCTCACCAGTCCCCTAATCCTCACCCTTACGCTAACACTTACCCACGCTCTCACACGTACGCTCCCCCTAAAGCGTTGTCGTACCCTCCCCTGGACCCTAAACCATCCCCGTCCCCTAACCCTAACCCTAGCCCGAACCCTAACCCTAACCCTTCCCCGAATCCTGACCCTCACCCGTCGCACAATCCTAAGCCGTACGCTAACACTAACCCGCGCCCTCACACGTACGCTCCCCCTAAAGCGTTGTCGTACCCTCCCCTGGACCCTAAACCGTCCCCGTGCCCTAACCCGAACCCTAGCCCGAATCCTAACCCTAACCCTTCCCCGAAGCCTGACCTTCACCCGTCCCCTAATCCTAACCCATACACTAACACTAACCCGCGCCCTCACACGTACGCTCCCCCTAAAGCGTTGTCGTACCCTCCCCTGGACCCTAAACCGTCCCCGTCCCCTAACCCTAACCCTAGCCCGAACCCTAACCCTAAAACTTCCCTGAAGCATGACCCTCACCAGTCCCCTAATCCTCACCCGTACGCTAACACTAACCTGCGCCCTCACACGTACGCTCCCCCTAAAGCATTGTCGTACCCTCCCCTTGACCCTAAACCGTCCCTGTCCCCTAACCCTAACCCTAGCCCGAACACTAACCCTAACACTTCCCCGAAGCCTAACCCTCACCCGTCCCCTAATCCTAAGCCGTACGCTAACACTAACCCGCGCCCTCACACGTACGCTCCCCCTAAAGCGTTGTCGTACCCTCCCCTGGACCCTAAACCGTCCCCGTCCCCTAACCCTAACCCTAGCCCGAACCCTAACACTATACCCTCTCCGAAGCCTGACCCTCACCCGTCCCCTAATCCTAAACCGTACGATAACACTAACCCACGCCCTCACGCGTACACTCTCCCTAAAGCGTTGTCATACCCTCCCCTGGCCCCTAAACCGTCCCCGTCCCCTAACCCTAAACCTAGCCCGAACCCTAACCCTAACCCTTCCCCAAAGCCTGACCCTCACCCGTCCCCTAATCCTAAACCGTACGCTAACATGAACCCGCGCCCTCACACGTACGCTCCCCCTAAAGCGTTGTCGTACCCTCCCCTGGACCCTAAACCATCCCCGTCCCCTAACCCTAACCCTAGCCCGAACCCTAACCCTAACCCTTCCCCGAAGCCTGACCCTCAACCGTCCCCTAATCCTAACCCATACGCTAACACTAACCCGCGCCCTCACACGTACGCTCCCCCTAACGGGTTGTCGTACCCTTCCCTGGACCCTAAACCGTCCCCGTCCCCTAACCCTAACCCTAGCCCCAACCCTAACCCTAACCCTTCCCTGAAGCCTGACCCTCACCAGTCCCCTAATCCTCACCCGTACGCTAACACTAACCAGCGCCCTCACACGTACGCTCCCCCTAAAGCGTTGTCGTACCCTCCCCTGGACCCTAAACCGTCCCTGTCCCCTAACCCTAACCCTAGCCCGAACCCTAACCCTAACCCTTCCCCGAAGCCTGACCCTCACCCGTCCCATAATCCTAAGCCGTACGCTAACACTAACCCGCACCCTCACACGTACGCTCCCCCTAAAGCGTTGTCGTACCCTCCCCTGGACCCTAAACCGTCCCCGTCACCTAACCCTAACCCTAGCCCGAACCCTAACCCTAACCCTTCCCCGAAGCCTGACCCTCACCCGTCCCCTAATCCTAACCTGTACGCTAACACTAACGTGCGCCCTCACACGTACGCTCCCCCTAAAGCGTTGTCTTACCCTCCCCTGGACCCTAAACCGTCCCCGTCCCCTAAACCTAACCCTAGCCCGAACCCTAACCTTAACCCTCCCCCGAAGCCTGACCCTCACCCGTCCCCTAATCCTAACCCGTACACTAACACTAACACGCGCCCTCACACGTACGCTCCCTCAAAAGCGTTGTCGTACCCTCCCCTGGACCCTAAACCGTCCCCGTCCCCTAACCCTAACCCTAGCCCGAACCCTAACCCTAACCCTTCCCCAAAGCCTGACCCTCACCCGTCCCCTAATCCTAACCCGTACGCTAACACTAACACGCGACCTCACACGTACGCTCCCCCTAAAGCGTTGTCGTACCCTCCCTTGGACCCTAAATCGTCCCCGTCCCCTAACCCGAACCCTAGCCCGAACCCTAACCCTAACCCTTCCCCTGAGCCTGACCCTCACCCGTCCCCTAATCCTCACCCGTACGCTAACACTAACCCGTGCCCTCACACGTACGCTACCCCTAAAGCGTTGTCGTACCCTCCCCTGTACCCTAAACCATCCCCGTCCCCTAACCCTAACCCTAGCCCGAACCCTAACCCTAACCCTTCCCCGAAGCCTGATCCTCACACGTCCCCTAATCCTAACCCGTACGCTAACACTAACAAGCGACCCCACACATACGCTCCCCCTAAAGCGTTGTCGTACCCTCCCCTGGACCCTAAAGCGTCCCCGTCCCCTAACCCTAACCCTAGCCCGAACCCTAACCCTATACCCTCTCCGAAGCCTGACCCTCACCCGTCCCCTAATCCTAAACCGTACGATAACACTAACCCGCGCCCTCACGCGTACACTCCCCCTAAAGCGTTGTCGTACCCTCCCCTGGCCCCTAAACCGTCCCCGTCCACTAACCCTAACCCTAGCCCGAACCCTAACCCTAACCCTTCCCCGAAGCCTGACCCTCACCCGGCCCCTAATCCTCACCCTTACGCTAACACTTACCTACGCCCTCACACGTACGCTCCCCCTAAAGCGTTGTCGTACCCTCCCCTGGACCCTAAACCGTCCTCGTCCCCTAACCCTAACCCTAGTCCGAACCCTAACCCTAACCCTTCCCCGAAGCCTGACCCTCACCCGTCCCCTAATCCTAACCCGTACGCTAACACTAACCCGCGACCTCACACGTACGCTCCCCCTAAAGCGTTGTCGTACCCTCCCCTGGACCCTAAACCGTCCCCGTCCCCTAACCCGAACCCTAGCCCGAACCCTAACCCTAACCCTTCCCCGAAGCCTGACCCTCACCCGTCCCCTAATCCTCACGCGTACGCTAACACTAACCCGCGCCCTCACACGTACGCTCCCCCTAAAGCGTTGTTATACCCTCCTCTGTACCCTAAACCGTCCCCGTCCCCTAACCCTAACCCTAGCTCGAACCCTAACCCTAACCCTTCCCCGAAGCCTGACCCTCACCCGTCCCCTAATCCTCACCCTTACGCTAACACTAACCCGCGCCCTCAAACGTACGCTCCCCTTAAAGTGTTGTCGTACCCTCCCCTGGACCCTAAACCGTGCCCGTCCCCTAACCCTAACCCTAGCCCGAACCCTAAACCTAACCCTTCCCCGAAACCTGACCCTCACCCGTCCCCTAATCCTCACCCGTACGCTAACACTAACCCGCGCCCTCACACGTACGCTCCCCCTAAAGCGTTGTTGTACACTACCCTGCACCCTAAACCATCCCCGTCCCCTAACCCTAACCCTAGCCCGAACCCTAACCCTAACCCTTCCCCGAAGCCTGACCCTCACCCGTCCCCTAATCCTCACCCGTACGCTAACACTAACCCGCGCCCTCACACGTACGCTCCCCCTAAAGCGTTGTCGTACCCTCCCATGGACCCTAAACCGTCCCCGTCCCCTAACCCTAACCCTAGCCCGAACCCTAACCCTATACCCTCTCGAAACCTGACCCTCACCCATCTCTTAATCCTAAACCGTACGCTAACACTAACCCGCGCCCTCACGCGTACACTCCCCCTAAAGCGTTGTCGTATCCTCCCCTGGACCCTAAACCGTCCCCGTCCCCTAACCCTAACCCTACCCCGAACCCTAAGCCTGACCCTTCCCCGAAGCCTGACCCTCACCGTCCCCTAATACTAACCCATACGCTCACACTAACCCGCCCGCTGATGTGTACACTCCCCCTAAAGCGTTGTCGTACCCTCCCCTGGACCCTAAACCGTCCCCGTCCCCTAACCCTAACCCTATCCCGAACCCTAAACCTAACCCTTCCCCGAAGCCTGACCCTCACACGTCCCCTAATCCTCACCCTTACGCTAACACTAACCCGCGCCCTCACACGTACGCTCCCCCTAAAGCGTTGTCGTACCCTCCGCTGGACCCTAAACCATCCCCGTCCCCTAACCCTAACCCTAGCCCGAACCCTAACCATAACCCTTCTCCGAAGCCTCACCCTCACCCGTCCCCTAATCCTAACCCGTACGCTAACACTAACCCGCGCCCTCACACGTACGCTCCCCCTAAAGCGTTGTCGTACCCTCCCCTGGACCCTAAACCGTCCCCGTCCCCTAACCCTAACCCTAGCCCGAACCCTAACGTTAACCCTTCCCCGAAGCCTGACCCTCACCCGTCCCCTAATCCTAACCCGAACGCTAACACTAACCCGCGCCCTCACACGTACGCTCCCCCTAAAGCATTGTCGTAACCTCCCCTGGACCCTAAACCGTCCCCGTCCCCTAACCCGAACCCTAGCCCGAACCCTAACCCTAACCCTTCCCCGAAGCCTGACCCTCACCCGTCCCCTAATCCTAACCCATACTCTAACACTAACCCGCGCCCTCACACGTTCGCTCCCCCTAACGGGTTGTCGTACCCTCCCCTGGACCCTAAACCGTCCCCGTCCCCTAACCCTAACCCTAGCCCGAACCATAACCCTAACCCTTCCCCAAAGCCTGACCCTCACCCGTCCCCTAATCCTCACCCGTACGCTAACACTAACCCGCGCCCTCACACGTACGCTCCCCCTAAAGCGTTGTCGTACCCTCCCCTGGACCCTGAACCGTCCCTGTCCCCTAACCCTAACCATAGCTCGAACCCTAACCCTAACCCTTCCCCGAAGCCTGACCCTCACCCGTCCCCTAATCCTCACCCTTATGCTAACACTAACCCGCGTCCTCACACGTACGCTCCCCCTAAAGTGTTGTCGTACCCTCCCCTGTACCCTAAACCGTCCCCGTCCCCTAACCCTAACCCTAGCCCGAACCCTAACCCTAACCCTTCCCCGAAGCCTGACCCTCACCCGTCCCTTAATCCTAACCCGTACGCGAACACTAACCCGCGCCCTCACACGTACGCTCCCCCTAAATCGTTGTCGTACCCTCACCTGGACCCTAAACCGTCCCCGTCCCCTAACCCTAACCCTAGCCCGAATCCTAACCCTAACCCTTCCCCGAAGGCTGACCCTCACCCGTACCCTAATCCTCACCCGTACGCTAACACTAACCCGCGCCCTCACACGTACGCTCCCCCTAAAGCGTTGTCGTACCCTCCCCTGGACCCTAAACCGTCCCCGTCCCCTAACCCTAACCCTAGCCCGAACCCTAAACCTAACCCTTCCCCGAAGACTGACCCTCACCCGTCCCCTAATCCTCACCCTTACGCTAACACTTACCTACGCCCTCACACGTACGCTCCCCCTAAAGCGTTGTCGTACCCTCCCCTGGACCCTAAACCGTCCCCGTCCCCTAACCCTAACCCTAGCCCGAACCCTAACCCTAACCCTTCCCCGAAGCCTGACCCTCACCCGTCCCCTAATCCTCACCCGTTCGCTAACACTAACCCGCGCCCTCACACGTACGCTCCCCCTAAAGCGTTGTCGTACCCTCCCCTGGACCCTAAACCGTCCTCGTCCCCTAACCCTAACCCTAGTCCGAACCGTAACCCTAACCCTTCCCCGAAGCCTGACCCTCACCCGTCCCCTAATCCTAACCCGTACGCTAACACTAACCCGCGACCTCACACGTACGCTCCCCCTAAAGCGTTGTCGTACCCTCCCCTGCACCCTAAACCGTCCCCATCCCCTAACCCGAACCCTAGCCCGAACCCTAACCCTAACCCTTCCCCGAAGCCTGACCCTCACCCGTCCCATAATCCTCACCCGTACACTAACACTAACCCGCGCCCTCACACGTACGCTCCCCCTAAAGCGTTGTCATACCCTCCTCTGTACCCTAAACCGTCCCCGTCCCCTAACCCTAACCCTAGCTCGAACCCTAACCCTAACCCTTCCCCGAAGCCTGACCCTCACCCGTCCCCTAATCCTCACCCTTACGCTAACACTAACCCGCGCCCTCAAACGTACGCTCCCCTTAAAGTGTTGTCGTACCCTCCCCTGGACCCTAAACCGTGCCCGTCCCCTAACCCTAACCCTAGCCCGAACCCTAAACCTAACCCTTCCCCGAAACCTGACCCTCACCCGTCCCCTAATCCTCACCCGTACGCTAACACTAACCCGCGCCCTCACACGTACGCTCCCCCTGAAGCGTTGTTGTACACTACCCTGCACCCTAAACCGTCCCCGTCCCCTAACCCTAACCCTAGCCCGAACCCTAACCCTAACCCTTCCCCGAAGCCTGACCCTCACCCGTCCCCTAATCCTCACCCGTACGCTAACACTAACCCGCGCCCTCACACGTACGCTCCCCCTAAAGCGTTGTCGTAACCTCCCATGGACCCTAAACCGTCCCCGTCCCCTAACCCTAACCCTAGCCCGAACCCTAACCCTATACCCTCTCGAAACCTGACCCTCACCCATCTCCTAATCCTAAACCGTACGCTAACACTAACCCGCGCCCTCACGCGTACACTCCCCATAAAGCGTTGTCGTATCCTCCCCTGGACCCTAAACCGTCCCCGTCCCCTAACCCTAACCCTACCCCGAACCCTAAGCCTGACCCTTCCCCGAAGCCTGACCCTCACCGTCCCCTAATCCTAACCCGTACGCTCACACTAACCCGCCCCCTGATGTGTACACTCCCCCTAAAGCGTTGTCGTACCCTCCCCTGGACCCTAAACCGTCCCCGTCCCCTAACCCTAACCCTAGCTCGAACCCTAACCCTAACCCTTCCCCGAAGCCTGACCCTCACCCGTCCCCTAATCCTCACACTTACGCTAACACTAACCCGCGCCCTCACACATACGCTCCCCCTAAAGTGTTGCGTACCCTCCCCTGGACCCTAAACCGTCCCCGTCCCCTAACCCTAACCCAAGACCGAACCCTAACCCTAACCCTTCCCCGAAACCTGACCCTCACCCGTCCCCTAATCCTCACCCGTACGCTAACACTAACCCGCACCCTCACACGTACGCTCCCCCTAAAGTGTTGTCGTACCCTCCCCTGGAACCTAAACCGTCCCCGTCCCCTAACCCTAACCCTAGCCTGAACCCTAACCCTAACCCTTCCCCGAAGCCTGACCCTCACCCGTCCCCTAATCCTCACCCGTACGCTAAAACTAAACCACGCCCTCACACGTACGCTCCCCCTAAAGCGTTGTCGTACCCTCCACTGGACCCTAAACCGTCCCCGTCCCCTAACCCTAACCCTAGCCCGAACCCTAACCCTAACCCTTCCCCGAAGCCTGACCCTCACCCGTCCCCTAATCCTCAACCGTACGCTAACACTAACCCGCGCCCTCACACGTACGCTCCCCCTAAAGCGTTGTCGTACCCTCCCCTGGACCCTAAACCGTCCCCGTCCCCTAACCCTAACCCTAGACCGAACCCTAACCCTAACCCTTCCCCGAAGCCTGACCCTCACCCGTCCCCTAATCCTCACGCGTACGCTAACAATAACCCGTGCCCTCACACCTACGCTCCCCCTAAAGCGTTGTCGTACCCTCCCCTGGACCGTAAACCGTCCCCGTCCCCTAACCCTAATCCTAGCCCGAACCCTAACCCTAACCCTTCCCCGAAGCCTGACCCTCACCCGTCCCCTAATCCTCAACCGTACGCTAACACTAACCCGCGCCCTCACATGTACGCTCCCCCTAAAGCGTTGTCGTACCCTCACCTGGACCCTAAACCGTCCCCGTCCCTTAACCCTAACCCTAGCCCGAACTCTAACCCTAACCCTTCCTGAAGCCTGACCCTCACCCGTCCCCTAATCCTAACCCGTACGCTAACACTAACCCGCGCCCTCACACGTACGCTCCCCCTAAAGCGTTGTCGTACCCTCCCCTGGACCCTAAAACGTCCCCGTCCCCTAACCCTAACGCTAGCCCGAACCCTAACCCTAACCCTTCCCCGAAGCCTGACACTCACACGTCCCCTAATCCTAACCCGTACGCTAACACTAACCCGTGCCCTCACACGTACGCTCCCCCTAAAGCGTTGTCGTACCCTCCCCTGGACCCTAAACCGTCCCCGTCCCCTAACCCTAACCGTAGCCCGAACCCTAACGCTAACACTCCCCCGAAGCCTGACCCTCACCCGTCGCCTAATCCTAACCTGTACGCTGACACTAACCCGCGCCCTCACACGTACGCTCCCTCAAAAGCGTTGTCGTACCCTCCCCTGGACCCTAAAACGTCCCCATCCCCTAACCCTAACCCTAGCCCGACCCTAACCCTAACCTTTCTCCGAAGCCTGACCCTCACCCGTCCCCTAATCCTAACCTGTACGCTAACACTAACCAGCGCCCTCACATATACGCTCCCCCTAAAGCGTTGTCGTACCCTCCCCTGGACCCTAAACCGTCCCCGTCCCCTAACCCTAACCCTAGCCCGAACCCTAACCCTAACCCTTCCCCGAAGCCTGACCCTCACCCGTCCCCTAATCCTAACCCGTACGCTAACACTAATCCGCGCCCTGACATGTACGCTCCCCCTAAAGCGTTGTCGTACCCTCCCCTGGACCCTAAAACTTCCCCGTCCTCTAACCCTAACCCTAGCCCGAACCCTAACCCTAACACTTCCCCGAAGCCTGACCCTCACCCGTCCCCTAATCCTAACCCATACGCTAACACTAACCTGCGCCCTCACACGTACGCTCCCCCTAATGGGTTGTCATACCCTTCCCTGGACCGTGAACCGTCCCCGTCCCCTAACCCTAACCCTAGCCCGAACCCTAAACCTAACCCTTCCCCAAAGCCTGACACGCACCCGTCCCCTAATCTTCACCCGTACGCTAACACTAACCCGCGCCCTCACACGTACGCTCCCCCTAAAGCGTTGTCGTACCCTCCCCTGGACCCTAAACCGTCCCCGTCCCCTAACCCTTACCCTAGCTCGAACCCTAACCCTAACACTTCCCCGAAGCCTTACCCTCACCCGTCCCCTAATCCTCACCCTTATGCTAACACTAACCCGCGCCCTCACACGTACGCTCCCCCTAAAGTGTTGTTGTACCCTCCCCTGGACCCTAAACTGTCCCCTTCCCCTAACCCTAACCCTAGCCCGAACCCTAACCCTAACCCTCCCCCGAAGCCTGACCCTCACCCGTCCCCTAATCCTAACCTGTACGCTAACACTAACCCGCGCCCTCACACGTACGCTCCCTCAAAAGCCTTGTCGTACCCTCCCCTGGACCCTAAACCTTCCCCGTCCCCTAACCCTAACCCTAGCCCTAGCCCGAACCCTAACCCTAACCCTTCCCCGAAGCCTGACCCTCACCCGTCCCCTAATCCTAACCCGTACGCGAACACTAACCCGCGCCCTCACACGTACGCTACCCCTAAAGCGTTGTCGTACCCTCCCCTGGACCCTAAACCGTCCCCGTCCCCTAACCCTAACCCTAGCCCGAACCCTAACCCTAACCATTCCCTGAAGCCTGACCCTCACCCATCCCCTAATCCTAACCCGTACGCTAACACTAACCCGCGACCTCACACGTACGCTCCCCCTAAAGCGTTGTCGTACCCTCCCCTGGACCCTAAACCGTCCCCGTCCCCTAAACCTAACACTAGCCCGAACCCTAACCCTATACCCTCTCCGAAGCCTGACCCTCACCCGTCCCCTAATCCTAAACCGTACGATAACACTAACCCGCGCCCTCACGCGTACACTCCCCCTAAAGCGTTGTCGTACCCTCCCCTGGCCCCTAAACCGTCCCCGTCCCCTAACCCTAACCCTAGCCCGAACCCTAACCCTAACCCTTCCCCGAAGCCTGACCCTCACCCGGCCCCTAATCCTAACGCGTACGCTAACACTAACCCGCGCCCTCACACTTACGCTCCCCCTAAACCGTTGTCGTACCCTCCCCTGGACCTTAAACCGTCCCCGTCCCCTAACCATAACCCTAGCTCGAACCCTAACCCTAACCCTTCCCCGAAGCCTAACCCTCACCGGTCCCCTAATCCTCACACTTATGCTAAAACTAACCCGCGCCCTCACACGTACGCTCCCCCTAAATTGTTGTCGTACCCTCCCCTGGACCCTAAACCGTCCCCGTCCCCTAACCCTAACCCTAACCCGAACCCTAAACCTAACCCTCCCCCGAAGCCTGACCCTCACCCGTCCCCTAATCCTAACCTGTACGCTAACACTAACCCGTGCCCTCACACGTACGCTCCCTCAAAAGCGTTGACGTACCCTCCCCTGGACCCTAAACCGTCCCTGTCCCCTAACCCTAACCCTAGCCCGAACCCTAACCCTAACCCTTCCCCGAAGCCTGACCCTCACCCGTCCCTTAATCCTAACCCTGTACGCGAACACTAACCCGCGCCCTCACACGTACGCTCCCCCTAATTCGTTGTCGTACCCTCACCTGGACCCTAAACCGTCCCCGTCCCCTAACCCTAACCATAGCCCGAATCCTAACCCTAACCCTTCCCCGAAGGCTGACCCTCACCCGTACCCTAATCCTCACCCGTACGCTAACACTAACCCGCGCCCTCACACGTATGCTCCCCCTAAAGCATTGTCGTACCCTCCCCTGGACCCTAAACTGTCCCCGTCCCCGTCCCCTAACCCTAGCCCGAAACCTAACCCTAACCCTTCCCCGAAGCCTGACCCTCACCCGTCCTCTAATCCTCCCCCTTACGCTAACACTTACCCACGCCCTCACACGTACGCTCCCCCTAAAGCGTTGTCGTACCCTCTCCTGGACCCTAAACCGTCCCCGTCCCCTAACCCTAACCCTAGCCCGAACCCTAACCCTAACCCTTCCCCGAAGCCTGACCCTCACCCGTCCCGTAATCCTCACCCGTTCGCTAATACTAACCCGCGCCCTCACACGTACGCTCCCCCTAAAGCGTTGTTGTACCCTCCCCTGGACCCTAAACCGTCCCCGTCCCCTAACCCTAATCCTAGCCCGAACCCTAACCCTAAACCTTCCCCAAAGCCAGACCCACACCCGTCCACTAATCCTAACCCGTACGCTAACACTAACCCGCGCCCTCACACGTACGCTCCCCCTAAAGCGTTGTCGTACCCTCCCTGGACCCTAAACCGTCCCCGTCCCCTAACCCTAACCCTAGCCCGAACCCTAACCCTAACCATTCCCCTGAGCCTGACCCTCACCCGTCCCCTAATCCTCACCTGTACGCTAACATGAACTCGCGCCCTCACACGTACGCGCCCCCTAAAGCGTTGTCGTACCCTCCCCTGGACCCTAAACCGTCCCCGTCCCCTAACCCTAACCCTAGCCCGAACCCTAACCCTAACCCTTCCCCGAAGCCTGACCCTCACCCGTCCCCTAATCATAACCCGTACGCTAACAGTAACACGCGCCCTCACACGTACGCTCCCCCTAAAGCGTTGTCGTACCCTCCCCTGGACCCTAAACCGTCCCCGTCCCCTAACCCGAACCCTAGCCCGAATCCTAACCCTAACCCTTCCCCGAAGCTTGACCCTCACCCGTCCCCTAATCCTAACCCATACGCTAACACTAACCCGCGCCCTCACACGTACGCTCCCCCTAACGGGTTGTCGTACCCTCCCCTGGACACTAAACCGTCCCCGTCCCCTAACCCTAACCCTAGCCCGAACCCTAACCCTAACCCTTCCCCGAAGCCTGACCCTCACCCGTCCCGTAATCCTCACCCGTTCGCTAATACTAACCCGCGCCCTCACACGTACGCTCCCCCTAAAGCGTTGTTGTACCCTCCCCTGGACCCTAAACCGTCCCCGTCCCCTAACCCTAACCCTAGCCCGAACCCTAACCCTAAACCTTCCCCGAAGCCAGACCCACACCCGTCCACTAATCCTAACCCGTACGCTAACACTAACCCGCGCCCTCACACGTACGCTCCCCCTAAAGCGTTGTCGTACACTCCCTGGACCCTAAACCATCCCCGTCCCCTAACCCTAACCCTAGCCCGAACCCTAACCCTAACCCTTCCCCTGAGCCTGACCCTCACCCGTCCCCTAATCCTCACTTGTACGCTAACATGAACTCGCGCCCTCAGACGTACGCGCCCCCTAAAGCGTTGTCGTACCCTCCCCTGGACCCTAAACCGTCCCCGTCCCCTAACACTAACCCTAGCCCGAACCCTAACCCTAACCCTTCCCCGAAGCCTGACCCTCACCCGTCCCCTAATCATAACCCGTACGCTAACACTAACACGCGCCCTCACACGTACGCTCCCCCTAAAGCGTTGTCGTACCCTCCCCTGGACCCTAAACCGTCCCCGTCCCCAACCCGAACCCTAGCCCGAACCCTAACCCTAACCCTTCCCCGAAGCTTGACCCTCACCCGTCCCCTAATCCTAACCCATACGCTAACACTAACCCGCGCCCTCACACGTACGCTCCAACTAACGGGTTGTCGTACCCTCCCCTGGACCCTAAACCGTCCCCGTCCCCTAACCCTAACCCTAGCCCGAACCCTAACCCTAACCCTTCCCCGAAGCCTGACCCTCACCCGTCCCCTAATCCTCACCCGTACGCTAACACTAACCCGCGCCCTCACACGTACGCTCCCCCTAAAGCGTTGTCATACCCTCCTCTGTACCCTAAACCGTCCCCGTCCCCTAACCCTAACCCTAGCTCGAACCCTAACCCTAACCCTTCCCCGAAGCCTGACCCTCACCCGTCACCTTATCCTCACCCTTACGCTAACACTAACCCACGCCCTCAAACGTACGCTCACCTTAAAGTGTTGTCGTACACTCCCCTGGACCCTAAACCGTGCCCGTCCCCTAACCCTAACCCTAGCCCGAACCCTAAACCTAACCCTTCCCCGAAACCTGACCCTCACCCGTCCCCTAATACTCACCGGTACGCTAACACTAACCCGCGCCCTCACACGTACGCTCCCCCTAAAGCGTTGTTGTACACTACACTGCACCCTAAACCGTCCCCGTCCCCTAACCCTAACCCTAGCCCGAACCCTAACCCTAACCCTTCCCCGAAGCCTGACCCTCACCCGTCCCCTAATCCTCAACCGTACGCTAACACTAACCCGCGCCCTCACATGTACGCTCCCCCTAAAGCGTTGTCGTACCCTCCCATGGACCCTAAACCGTCCCCGTCCCCTAACCCTAACCCTAGCCCGAACCCTAACCCTATACCCTCTCGAAGCCTGACCCTCACCCATCTCCTAATCCTAAACCGTACGCTAACACTAACCCGCGCCCTCACGCGTACACTCCCCCTAAAGCGTTGTCGTATCCTCCCCTGGACCCTAAAACGTCCCCGTCCCCTAACCCTAACCCTACCCCGAACCCTAAGCCTGACCCTTCCCCGAAGCCTGACCCTCACCGTCCCCTAATCCTAACCCGTACGCTCACACTAACCCGCCCCCTGATGTGTACACTCCCCCTAAAGCGTTGTCGTACCCTCCCCTGGACCCTAAACCGTCCCCGTCCCCTAACCCTAACCCTAGCCCGAACCCTAACCCTAACCCTTCCCCGAACACTGACCCTCACTCGTCCCCTAATCCTCACCCGTACGCTAACACTAACCCGTGCCCAAACACGTAGGCTCCCCCTAAAGCGTTGTCGTACCCTCCCCTGGACCCTAAACCGTCCCCGTCCCCTAACCCTAACCCTAGCTCGAACCCTAACCCTAACCCTTCCCCGAAGCCTGACCCTCACCCGTCCCCTAATCCTCACACTTACGCTAACACTAACCCGCGCCCTCACACGTACGCTCCCCCTAAAGTGTTGCGTACCCTCCCCTGGACCCTAAACCGTCCCCGTCCCCTAACCCTAACCCAAGACCGAACCCTAACCCTAACCCTTCCCCGAAACCTGACCCTCACCCGTCCCCTAATCCTCACCCGTACGCTAAAACTAACCCGCGCCCTCACACGTACGCTCCCCCTAAAGTGTTGTCGTACCCTCCCCTGGACCCTAAACCGTCCCCGTCCCCTAACCCTAACCCTAGCCTGAACCCTAACCCTAACCCTTCCCCGAAGCCTGACCCTCACCCGTCCCCTAATCCTCACCCGTACGCTAAAACTAAACCACGCCCTCACACGTACGCTCCCCCTAAAGCGTTGTCGTACCCTCCACTGGACCCTAAACCGTCCCCGTCCCCTAACCCTAACCCTAGCCCGAACCCTAACCCTAACCCTTCCCCGAAGCCTGACCCTCACCCGTCCCCTAATCCTCAACCGTACGCTAACACTAACCCGCGCCCTCACACGTACGCTCCCCCTAAAGCGTTGTCGTACCCTCCCCTGGACCCTAAACCGTCCCCGTCCCCTAACCCTAACCCTAGACCGAACCCTAACCCTAACCCTTCCCCGAAGCCTGACCCTCACCCGTCCCCTAATCCTCACCCGTACGCTAACAATAACCCGTGCCCTCACACCTACGCTCCCCCTAAAGCGTTGTCGTACCCTCCCCTGGACCGTAAACCGTCCCCGTCCCCTAACCCTAATCCTAGCCCGAACCCTAACCCTAACCCTTCCCCGAAGCCTGACCCTCACCCGTCCCCTAATCCTCACCCATACGCTAACACTAACCCGCGCCATCACACGTACGCACCCCCTAAAGCGTTGTCGTACCCTCCCCTGGACCCTAAACCGTCCCCGTCCCCTAACACTAACACTAGCCCGAACCCTAACCCTAAACCTTCCCCGAAGCCAGACACTCACCCGTCCACTAATCCTAACCCGTACGCTAACACTAACCCGCGCCCTCACATGTACGCTCCCCCTAAAGCGTTGTCGTACCCTCCCCTGGACCCTAAACCGTCCCCGTCCCTTAACCCTAACCCTAGCCCGAACTCTAACCCTAACCCTTCCTGAAGCCTGACCCTCACCCGTCCCCTAATCCTAACCCGTACGCTAACACTAACCCGCGCCCTCACACGTACGCTCCCCCTAAAGCGTTGTCGTACCCTCCCCTGGACCCTAAAACGTCCCCGTCCCCTAACCCTAACGCTAGCCCGAACCCTAACCCTAACCCTTCCCCGAAGCCTGACACTCACACGTCCCCTAATCCTAACCCGTACGCTAACACTAACCCGTGCCCTCACACGTACGCTCCCCCTAAAGCGTTGTCGTACCCTCCCCTGGACCCTAAACCGTCCCCGTCCCCTAACCCTAACCCTAGCCCGAACCCTAACGCTAACACTCCCCCGAAGCCTGACCCTCACCCGTCGCCTAATCCTAACCTGTACGCTGACACTAACCCGCGCCCTCACACGTACGCTCCCTCAAAAGCGTTGTCGTACCCTCCCCTGGACCCTAAAACGTCCCCATCCCCTAACCCTAACCCTAGCCCGACCCTAACCCTAACCTTTCTCCGAAGCCTGACCCTCACCCGTCCCCTAATCCTAACCTGTACGCTAACACTAACCAGCGCCCTCACACGTACGCTCCCCCTAAAGCGTTGTCGTACCCTCCCCTGGACCCTAAACCGTCCCCGTCCCCTAACCCTAACCCTAGCCCGAACCCTAACCCTAACCCTTCCCCGAAGCCTGACCCTCACCCGTCCCCTAATCCTAACCCGTACGCTAACACTAATCCGCGCCCTGACATGTACGCTCCCCCTAAAGCGTTGTCGTACCCTCCCCTGGACCCTAAAACTTCCCCGTCCTCTAACCCTAACCCTAGCCCGAACCCTAACCCTAACCCTTCCCCGAAGCCTGACCCTCACCCGTCCCCTAATCCTAACCCATACGCTAACACTAACCCGCGCCCTCACACGTACGCTCCCCCTAATGGGTTGTCGTACCCTTCCCTGGACCGTGAACCGTCCCCGTCCCCTAACCCTAACCCTAGCCCGAACCCTAAACCTAACCCTTCCCCAAAGCCTGACCCGCACCCGTCCCCTAATCTTCACCCGTACGCTAACACTAACCCGCGCCCTCACACGTACGCTCCCCCTAAAGTGTTGTTGTACCCTCCCCTGGACCCTAAACTGTCCCCTTCCCCTAACCCTAACCCTAGCCCGAACCCTAACCCTAACCCTCCCCCGAAGCCTGACCCTCACCCATCCCCTAATCCTAACCTGTACGCTAACACTAACCCGCGCCCTCACACGTACGCTCCCTCAAAAGCCTTGTCGTACCCTCCCCTGGACCCTAAACCTTCCCCGTCCCCTAACCCTAACACTAGCCCTAGCCCGAACCCTAACCCTAACCCTTCCCCGAAGCCTGACCCTCACCCGTCCCCTAATCCTAACCCGTACGCGAACACTAACCCGCGCCCTCACACGTACGCTCCCCCTAAAGCGTTGTCGTACCCTCCCCTGGACCCTAAACCGTCCCCGTCCCCTAACCCTAACCCTAGCCCGAACCCTAACCCTAACCATTCCCTGAAGCCTGACCCTCACCCATCCCCTAATCCTAACCCGTACGCTAACACTAACCCGCGACCTCACACGTACGCTCCCCCTAAAGCGTTGTCGTACCCTCCCCTGGACCCTAAACCGTCCCCGTCCCCTAAACCTAACCCTAGCCCGAACCCTAACCCTATACCCTCTCCGAAGCCTGACCCTCACCCGTCCCCTAATCCTAAACCGTACGATAACACTAACCCGCGCCCTCACGCGTACACTCCCCCTAAAGCGTTGTCGTACCCTCCCCTGGCCCCTAAACCGTCCCCGTCCACTAACCCTAACCTTAGCCCAAACCCTAACCCTAACCCTTCCCCGAAGCCTGACTCTCACCCGGCCCCTAATCCTAACCCGTACGCTAACATGAACCCGCGCCCTCACACGTACGCTCCCCCTAAAGCGTTGTCGTACCATCCCCTGGACCCTAAACCGTCCCCGTCCCCTAACCCTAACCCTAGCCCGAACCCTAACCCTAACCCTTCCCCGAAGCCTGACCCTCACCCGGCCCCTAATCCTAACGCGTACGCTAACACTAACCCGCGCCCTCACACTTACGCTCCCCCTAAACCGTTGTCGTACCCTCCCCTGGACCTTAAACCGTCCCCGTCCCCTAACCCTAACCCTAGCTCGAACCCTAACCCTAACCCTTCCCCGAAGCCTAACCCTCACCGGTACCCTAATCCTCACACTTATGCTAAAACTAACCCACGCCCTCACACGTACGCTCCCCCTAAATTGTTGTCGTACCCTCCCCTGGACCCTAAACCGTCCCCGTCCCCTAACCCTAACCCTAACCCGAACCCTAAACCTAACCCTCCCCCGAAGCCTGACCCTCACCCGTCCCCTAATCCTAACCTGTACGCTAACACTAACCCGTGCCCTCACACGTACGCTCCCTCAAAAGCGTTGACGTACCCTCCCCTGGACCCTAAACCTTCCCTGTCCCCTAACCCTAACCCTAGCCCGAACCCTAACCCTAACCCTTCCCCGAAGCCTGACCCTCACCCGTCCCTTAATCCTAACCCTGTACGCGAACACTAACCCGCGCCCTCTCACGTACGCTCCCCCTAATTCGTTGTCGTACCCTCACCTGGACCCTAAACCGTCCCCGTCCCCTAACCCTAACCATAGCCCGAATCCTAACCCTAACCCTTCCCCGAAGGCTGACCCTCACCCGTACCCTAATCCTCACCCGTACGCTAACACTAACCCGCGCCCTCACACGTATGCTCCCCCTAAAGCATTGTCGTACCCTCCCCTGGACTCTAAACTGTCCCCGTCCCCGTCCCCTAACCCTAGCCCGAAACCTAACCCTAACCCTTCCCCGAAGCCTGACCCTCACCCGTCCTCTAATCCTCCCCCTTACGCTAACACTTACCCACGCCCTCACACGTACACTCCCCCTAAAGCGTTGTCGTACCCTCTCCTGGACCCTAAACCGTTCCCGTCCCCTAACCCTAACCCTAGCCCGAACCCTAACCCTAACCCTTCCCCGAAGCCTGACGCTCACCCGTCCCGTAATCCTCACCCGTTCGCTAATACTAACCCGCGCCCTCACACGTACGCTCCCCCTAAAGCGTTGTTGTACCCTCCCCTGGACCCTAAACCGTTCCCGTCCCCTAACCCTAACCCTAGCCCGAACCCTAACCCTAAACCTTCCCCAAAGCCAGACCCACACCAGTCCACTAATCCTAACCCGTACGCTAACACTAACCCGCGCCCTCACACGTACGCTCCCCCTAAAGCGTTGTCGTACCCTCCCTGGACCCTAAACCGTCCCCGTCCCCTAACCCTAACCCTAGCCCGAACCCTAACCCTAACCCTTCCCCTGAGCCTGACCCTCACCCGTCCCCTAATCCTCACCTGTACGCTAACATGAACTCGCGCCCTCACACGTACGCGCCCCCTAAAGCGTTGTCGTACCCTCCCCTGGACCCTAAACCGTCCCCGTCCCCTAACCCTAACCCTAGCCCGAACCCTAACCCTAACCCTTCCCCGAAGCCTGACACTCACCCGTCCCCTAATCATAACCCGTACGCTAACAGTAACACGCGCCCTCACACGTACGCTCCCCCTAAAGCGTTGTCGTACCCTCCCCTGGACCCTAAAGCGTCCCCATCCCCTAACCCTAACCCTAGCCGGAACCCTAACCCTAACCCTTCCCCGAAGCCTGACCCTCACCGGTCCCCTAAATCTTCACCCTTACCCTAACACTAACCCCCGCCCTCACACGTATGCAACCCCTAAAGCGTTGTCGTACCCTCCCCTGGACCCTAAACCGTCCCCATCCCCTAACCCTAACCCTAGCCCGAAACCTAACACTAACTCTTCCCCGAAGCCTGACCCTCACCCATCCCCTAATCCTCAACCTTACGCTAACACTAACCCGCGCCCTCACATGTATGCTCCCCCTAAAGCGTTGTCGTACCCTCCTCTGGACCCTAAACCGTCCCCGTCCCCTAACCCTAACACTAGCCCGAACCCTAACCCTAAACCTTCCCCGAAGCCAGACCCTCACCCGTCCCCTAATCCTAAATCGTACGCTAACAATAACCCGCGCCCTCACACGTACGCTCCCCCTAAAGCGTTGTCGTACCCTCCCCTGGACCCTAAAGCATCCCCGTCCCCTAACCCTAACCCTAACCCGAACCCTAACCCTAAACCTTCCCCGAAGCCAGACCCTCACCTGTCCACTAATCCTCACCCGTACGCTAACACTAACCCGTGCCCTCACACGTACGCTCCCCCTAAAGCGTTGTCGTACCCTCCCCTGGACCGTAAAGCATCCCAGTCCCCTGACCCTAGCCCGAACCCTAACCCTAACCCTTCCCCGAAGCCTGACCCTCACCCGTCCCCTAATCCTCACCCGTACGCTAACACTTACCCGCACGCTAACACTAAACCGCGCCCTCACACGTACGCTCCCCCTAAAGCGTTGTCGCACCCTCACCTGGACCCTAAACCGTCCCTGTCCCCTAACCCTAACCCTATCCCGAACCCTAACCCTAACACTTCCCCGAAGCCTGACCCTCAACCGTCCCCTAATCCTAACCCGTACGCTAACACTAACCCACGCCCTCACACGTACGCTCCCCCTAAAGCGTTGTCGTACCCTCCCCTGGACCCTAAACCGTCCCCGTCCCCTAACCCTAACCCTAGCCCGAACCCTAACCCTAACCCTTCCCCGAAGCCTGACCCTCACCCGTCCCCTAATCCTAACCCGTACGCTAACACTAACCCGTGCCCTCACGCGTACGCTCCCCCTAAAGCGTTGTCGTACCGTTCCCTGGACCCTAAACCGTCCCGGTCCACTTACCCTAACCCTAGCCCGAACCCTAACCCTAACCCTTCCCCGAAGCCTGACCCACACCCGTCCCCTAATCCTAACCCGTACGCTAACAATAACCCGCGCCCTCACACGTACGCTCCCCCTAATGCGTTGTCCTTCCCTTCCCTGGACCATAAACCGTCCCCGTCCCCTAACCCTAACCTTAGCCCGAACCCTAACCTTAACCCATTCCCGAAGCCTGACCCTCACCCGTCCACTAATCCTAACCCGTACGCTAACACTAACCCGCGCCCTCACACGTACGCTCCCCCTAAAGCGTTGTCGTACCCTCACCTGGACGTTAAACCGTCCCCGTCCCCTAACCCTAACCCATCCCCGAAGCCTGACCCTCACCCGTCCCCTAATCCTAACCCGTACGCTAACACTAACCCGCGCCCTCACACGTACGCTCCCCCTAAAGCGTTGTCGTAACCTCACCTGGACCCTAAACCGTCCCCGTCCCCTAACCCTATCCCTAACCTGAACTCTAAACCTAACCCTTCCCCAAAGCCTGACCCTCACCCGTCCCCTAATCCTAACCTGTACGCTAACACTAACACGCGCCCTCACACGTACGCTCCCCCTAAAGCGTTGTCGTACCCTTCCCTGGACCGTAAACCGTCCCCGTCCCCTAACCCTAACCCTAGTCCGAACCCTAACCCTAACCCTTCTCCGAAGCCTGACCCTCAACCGGTCCCTAATCCTAACCCGTACGCTAACACTAACCCGCGCCCTCACACGTACGCTCCCCCTAAAGCGTTGTCGTACCTTCAACTGGACGCTAAACCGTCCCCGTCCCCTAACCCTAACCCTTCCCCGAAGCCTGACCCTCACCCGTCCCCTAATCCTAACCCGTACGCTATCACTAACCCATGCCCTCACACGTACGCTCCCCCTAAAGCGTTGTCGTACCCTAACCTGTACCCTAAACCGTCCCCATCCCCTAACCCTAACCCTAGCCCGAACACTAACCCTAACCTTCCCCGAAGCCTGACCCTCACCCTTCCCCAATCCTAACCCGTACGCTAACACTACCCCGCGCCCTCACACGTACGCTCCCCCTAAAGCATTGTCGTACCCTCACCTGGACCCTAAACCGTCCCCTTCCCGTAACCCTAACCTTAGCCCGAACCCTAACCCTAACCCTTCCCCGAAGCCTGACCCTCACCCGTCCCCTAATCCTATCCCGTACTCTAACACTAAGCCGCTCCCTCACACGTACGCTTCCCCTAAAGCGTTGTCGTACCCTCACCTGGACCCGAAACCGTCCCCGTCCCTAACCCTAACCCTAGCCCGAACCCTAACCCTAACCCTTCCCCGAAGCCTTACACTCAACCGTCCCGTAATCCTAACCCGTACGCTAACTCTATCCCGTGCCCTCACATGTACGCTCACCCTAAACCGTTGTGGTACACTCACCTGGACCCTAAACCATCCCCGTCCCCTAACCCTAACCCTAACCCGAACCCTAACCCTAACCCTTCCCCGAAGCCTTACTGTAACCCGGCCCCTAATCCTAAACCGTACGCTAACACTAACCCGTGCCCTCACATGTGCGCTCACCCTAAAGAGTTGTCGTACCCTCACCTGGACCCTAAACCGTCCCCGTCCCCTAACCCTAACCCTAGCCCAAACCCTAACCCTAATCCTTCCCCAAAGCCTGACCCTCACCCATCCCATAATCCTAACCCGTACGCTAACACTAACCCACACCCTCACACGTACGCTCCCCCTAAAGCACTGTCGTACCCTCACCTGGACCCTAAACCGTCCCCGTACCCTAACCCTAACCCTAGCCCGAACCCTAACCCTAACACTTCCCCGAAGCCTTACACTCACAAGTCCCCTAATCCTAACCCGTACGCTAACAGTAACCCGTGCCCTCACACGTACGCTCACCCTAAAGCGTTGTCGTACTCTCACCTGGACCCTAAACCGTCCCCGTCCCCTAACACTAACCCTAGCCCGAACCCTAAACCTAACCCTTCCCCGAAGCCTGACCCTCACCCGTCCCCTAATCCTAACCCGCACGCTAACACTAACCCACGCCCTCACACGTATGCTCCCCCTATAGCGTTGTCATACCCTCACCTGGACCCTAAACCGTCCCCGTCCCCTAACCCTAACCCTAGCCCGAACCCTAACCCTAACCCTCCCCCGAAGCCTGACCCTCACCCGTCCCCTAATCCTAACCCCTACGCTAACACTAACCCGCGCCCTCACACGTACGCTCCCCCTAAAGCGTTGTTGTACACTCCCCTGGACCCTAAACCGTCCCCGTCCCCTAACCCTAACCCTAGCCCGAACCCTAACCCTAACCCTCCCCCGAAGCCTGACCCTCACCCGTCCCCTAATCCTAACCTGTACGCTAACACTAACCTGCGCCCTCACACGTACGCTCCCTCAAAAGCGTTTTCGTACCCTCACCTGGACCCTAAAACGTCCCCGTCCCCTAACCCTAACCCTAGCCCGACCCTAACCCTAACCCTTCCCTGAAGCTTGACCCTCACCCGTCCCCTAATCCTAACCTGTACGCTAACACTAACCAGCGCCCTCACACGTACGCTCCCCCTAAAGCATTGTCGTACACTCACCTGGACCCTAAACCGTCCCCGTCCCCTAACCCTAACCCAAGCCCGAACCCTAACCCTACCCTTCCCCGAAGCCTGACCCTCACCCGTCCCCTAATCCTAACCTGAACGTTAACACTAACCCGCGCCCTCACACGTACGCTCCCCCTAAAGCGTTGTCGTACCCTCCCCTGGACCCTAAACCGTCCCCGTCCCCTAACCCTAACCCTAGCCTGAATCCTAACCCTAACCCGTCCCCGAAGGCTGACCCTCACCCGTCCCCTAATCCTCACCCGTACGCTAACACTAACCCGCGCCCCCACACGTACGCTCCCCCTAAAGTGTTGTTGTACCCTCCGCTGGACCCTAAACCGTCCCCGTCCCCTAACCCTAACCCTAGCCCGAACCCTAACCCTAACTCTTCCCCGAAGCCTGAACCTCACCCGTCCCCTAATCCTCACCCTTACGCTAACACTTACCCACGCCCTCACACGTACGCTCCCCCTAAAGCGTTGTCGTACCCTCCCCTGGACCCTAAACCGTCCCCGTCCCCTAACCCTAACTCTAGCCCAAACCCTAACCCTAACCCTTCCCCGAAGCCTGACCCTCACCAGTCCCCTACTCCTCACCCGTACGCTAACACTAACCCACGCCCTCACACGTACGCTCCCCCTAAAGCGTTTTCGTACCCTCCCCTGGACCCTAAACCGTCCCCGTCCCCTAACCCTAACCCTAGCCCGAACCCTAACCCTAACCCTTCCCCGAAGTCTGACCCTCACCCGTCCCCTAATCCTCACCCGTTCGCTAACACTAACCCGCGCCCTCACACGTACGCTCCCCCTAAAGCGTTGTCGTACCCTCCCCTACACCCTAAAGCATCCCCATCCCCTAACACTAACCCTAGCCCGAACCCTAACCCTAACACTTCCCCGAAGCCTGACCCTCACCGGTTCCCTAAATCCTCACCCTTACCCTAACACTAACCCCCGCCCTCACACGTACGCTCCCCCTAAAGCGTTGTCGTACCCTCCCCTGGACCCTAAACCGTCCCCGTCCCCTAACCCTAACCCTAGCCCGAAACCTAACCCTAACCCTTCCCCGAAGCCTGACCCTCAACCGGTCCCTAATCCTAACCCGTACGCTAACACTAACCCGCGCCCTCACACGTACGCTCCCCCTAAAGCGTTGTCGTACCTTCAACTGGACGCTAAACCGTCCCCGTCCCCTAACCCTAACCCTTCCCCGAAGCCTGACCCTCACCCGTCCCCTAATCCTAACCCGTACGCTATCACTAACCCATGCCCTCACACGTACGCTCCCCCTAAAGCGTTGTCGTACCCTAACCTGTACCCTAAACCGTCCCCATCCCCTAACCCTAACCCTAGCCCGAACACTAACCCTAACCTTCCCCGAAGCCTGACCCTCACCCTTCCGCAATCCTAACCCGTACGCTAACACTACCCCGCGCCCTCACACGTACGCTCCCCCTAAAGCATTGTCGTACCCTCACCTGGACCCTAAACCGTCCCCTTCCCGTAACCCTAACCTTAGCCCGAATCCTAACCCTAACCCTTCCCCGAAGCCTGACCCTCACCCGTCCCCTAATCCTATCCCGTACTCTAACACTAAGCCGCTCCCTCACACGTACGCTTCCCCTAAAGCGTTGTCGTACCCTCACCTGGACCCGAAACCGTCCCCGTCCCTAACCCTAACCCTAGCCCGAACCCTAACCCTAACCCTTCCCCGAAGCCTTACACTCAACCGTCCCGTAATCCTAACCCGTACGCTAACTCTATCCCGTGCCCTCACATGTACGCTCACCCTAAACCGTTGTGGTACACTCACCTGGACCCTAAACCATCCCCGTCCCCTAACCCTAACCCTAACCCGAACCCTAACCCTAACCCTTCCCCGAAGCCTTACTGTAACCCGGCCCCTAATCCTAAACCGTACGCTAACACTAACCCGTGCCCTCACATGTGCGCTCACCCTAAAGAGTTGTTGTACCCTCACCTGGACCCTAAACCATCCCCGTCCCCTAACCCTAACCCTAGCCCAAACCCTAACCCTAATCCTTCCCCAAAGCCTGACCCTCACCCATCCCATAATCCTAACCCGTACGCTAACACTAACCCACACCCTCACACGTACGCTCCCCCTAAAGCACTGTCGTACCCTCACCTGGACCCTAAACCGTCCCCGTACCCTAACCCTAACCCTAGCCCGAACCCTAACCCTAACACTTCCCCGAAGCCTTACACTCACAAGTCCCCTAATCCTAACCCGTACGCTAACACTAACCCGTGCCCTCACACGTACGCTCACCCTAAAGCGTTGTCGTACTCTCACCTGGACCCTAAACCGTCCCCGTCCCCTAACACTAACCCTAGCCCGAACCCTAAACCTAACCCTTCCCCGAAGCCTGACCCTCACCCGTCCCCTAATCCTAACCCGCACGCTAACACTAACCCACGCCCTCACACGTATGCTCCCCCTATAGCGTTGTCATACCCTCACCTGGACCCTAAACCGTCCCCGTCCCCTAACCCTAACCCTAGCCCGAACCCTAACCCTAACCCTCCCCCGAAGCCTGACCCTCACCCGTCCCCTAATCCTAACCCCTACGCTAACACTAACCCGCGCCCTCACACGTACGCTCCCCCTAAAGCGTTGTTGTACACTCCCCTGGACCCTAAACCGTCCCCGTCCCCTAACCCTAACCCTAGCCCGAACCCTAACCCTAACCCTCCCCCGAAGCCTGACCCTCACCCGTCCCCTAATCCTAATCTGTACGCTAACACTAACCTGCGCCCTCACACGTACGCTCCCTCAAAAGCGTTTTCGTACCCTCACCTGAACCCTAAAACGTCCCCGTCCCCTAACCCTAACCCTAGCCCGACCCTAACCCTAACCCTTCCCTGAAGCTTGACCCTCACCCGTCCCCTAATCCTAACCTGTACGCTAACACTAACCAGCGCCCTCACACGTACGCTCCCCCTAAAGCATTGTCGTACACTCACCTGGACCCTAAACCGTCCCCGTCCCCTAACCCTAACCAAAGCCCGAACCCTAACCCTACCCTTCCCCGAAGCCTGACCCTCACCCGTCCCCTAATCCTAACCTGAACGTTAACACTAACCCGCGCCCTCACACGTACGCTCCCCCTAAAGCGTTGTCGTACCCTCCCCTGGACCCTAAACCGTCCCCGTCCCCTAACCCTAACCCTAGCCTGAATCCTAACCCTAACCCGTCCCCGAAGGCTGACCCTCACCCGTCCCCTAATCCTCACCCGTACGCTAACACTAACCCGTGCCCCCACACGTACGCTCCCCCTAAAGTGTTGTTGTACCCTCCGCTGGACCCTAAACCGTCCCCGTCCCCTAACCCTAACCCTAGCCCGAACCCTAACCCTAACTCTTCCCCGAAGCCTGAACCTCACCCGTCCCCTAATCCTCACCCTTACGCTAACATTTACCCACGCCCTCACACGTACGCTCCCCCTAAAGCGTTGTCGTACCCTCCCCTGGACCCTAAACCGTCCCCGTCCCCTAACCCTAACTCTAGCCCAAACCCTAACCCTAACACTTCCCCGAAGCCTGACCCTCACCAGTCCCCTAATCCTCACCCGTACGCTAACACTAACCCACGCCCTCACACGTACGCTCCCCCTAAAGCGTTTTCGTACCCTCCCCTGGACCCTAAACCGTCCCCGTCCCCTAACCCTAACCCTAGCCCGAACCCTAACCCTAACCCTTCCCCGAAGTCTGACCCTCACCCGTCCCCTAATCCTCACCCGTTCGCTAACACTAACCCGCGCCCTCACACGTACGCTCCCCCTAAAGCGTTGTCGTACCCTCCCCTAGACCCTAAAGCATCCCCATCCCCTAACACTAACCCTAGCCCGAACCCTAACCCTAACACTTCCCCGAAGCCTGACCCTCACCGGTTCCCTAAATCCTCACCCTTACCCTAACACTAACCCCCGCCCTCACACGTACGCTCCCCCTAAAGCGTTGTCGTACCCTCCCCTGGACCCTAAACCGTCCCCGTCCCCTAACCCTAACCCTAGCCCGAAACCTAACCCTAACCCTTCCCCGAAGCCTGACCCTCACCCGTCCCCTAATCCTCACCCGTACGCTAACACTAACCCACGCCCTCACACGTACGTTCCCCCTAAAGCGCTGTCGTACCCTCCCCTGGACCCTAAACCGTCCCCGTCCCCTAACCCTAACCCTAGCCCGAACCCTAACCCTAACCCTTCCCCGAAGCCTGACCCTCACCCGTCCCCTAATCCTCACCCATTCGCTAACACTAACCCACGCCCTCACACGTACGCTCCCCCTAAAGCGTTGTCGTACCCTCCCCTGGACCCTAAAGCGTCCCCATCCCCTAACCCTAACCCTAGCCGGAACCCTAACCCTAACCCTTCCCCGAAGCCTGACCCTCACCGGTCCCCTAAATCCTCACCCTTACCCTAACACTAACCCCCGCCCTCACACGTACGCTCCCCCTAAAGCGTTGTCGTACCCTCCCCTGGACCCTAAACTGTCCCCGTCCCCTAACCCTAACCCTAGCCCGAACCCTAACCCTAACCCTTCCGGGAAGCCTGACCCTCACCCGTCCCATAATCCTAACCCGTACGCTAACACTAACCCACACCCTCACACGTACGCTCCCCCTAAAGCGTTGTCGTACCCTCCCCTGGACCGTAAAGCGTCCCCGTCCCCTAACCCTAGCCCGAATCCTAACCCTAAACCTTCCCCGAAGCCAGACCCTCACCCGTCCCCTAATCCTCACCCGTACGCTAACACTTACCCGCACGCTAACACTAACCCGCGCCCTCACACGTACGCTCCCCCTAAAGCGTTGTCGTACCCTCCCCTGGACCCTAAACCGTCCTCGTCCCCTAACCCTAACCCTAGCCCAAACCCTAACCCTAACCCTTCCCCGAAGCCTGACCCTCACCAGTCCCCTAATCCTCACCCGTACGCTAACACTAACCCACGCCCTCACACGTACGCTCCCCCTAAAGCGTTTTCGTACCCTCCCCTGGACCCTAAACCGTCCCCGTCCCCTAATCCTAACCCTAGCCCGAACCCTAACCCTAACCCTTCCCCGAAGTCTGACCCTCACCCGTCCCCTAATCCTCACCCGTTCGCTAACACTAACCCGCGCCCTCACACGTACGCTCCCCCTAAAGCGTTGTCGTACCCTCCCCTAGACCCTAAAGCATCCCCATTCCCTAACACTAACCCTAGGCCGAACCCTAACCCTAACACTTCCCCGAAGCCTGACCCTCACCGGTTCCCTAAATCCTCACCCTTACCCTAACACTAACCCCCGCCCTCACACGTACGCTCCCCCTAAAGCGTTGTCGTACCCTCCCCTGGACCCTAAACCGTCCCCGTCCCCTAACCCTAACCCTAGCCCGAAACCTAACCCTAACCCTTCCCCGAAGCCTGACCCTCACACGTCCCCTAATCCTCACCCGTACGCTAACACTAACCCACGCCCTCACATGTACGCTCCCCCTAAAGCGTTGTCATACCCTCCCCTGGACCCTAAACCGTCCCCGTCCCCTAACCCTAACCCTAGCCCGAAACCTAACCCTAACCCTTCCCCGAAGCCTGACCCTCACCCGTCCCCTAATCCTCAGCCGTACGCTAACACTAACCCACGCCCTCACATGTACGCTCCCCCTAAAGCGTTGTCGTACCCTCCCCTGGAGCCTAAACCGTCTCCGTCCCCTAACCCTAACCCTAGCCCGAACCCTAACCCTAACCCTTCCCCGAAGCGTGACCCTCACCAGTCCCCTAATCCTCACCCGTACGCTAACACTAACCCACGCCCTCACACGTACGCTCCCCCTAAAGCGTTGTCGTACCCTCCCCTGGACCCTAAACCGTCCCCGTCCCCTAACCCTAACCCTAGCCCGAACCCTAACCCTAACCCTTCCCCGAAGCCTGACTCTCACCCGTCCCCTAATCCTCACCCGTTCGCTAACACTAACCCACGCCCTCACACGTACGCTCCCCCTAAAGCGTTGTCGTACCCTCCCCTGGACCCTAAAGCGTCCCCATCCCCTAACCCTAACCCTAGCCGGAACCCTAACCCTAACCCTTCCCCGAAGCCTGACCCTCACCGGTCCCCTAAATCCTCACCCTTACCCTAACACTAACCCCCGCCCTCACACGTACGCTCCCCCTAAAGCGTTGTCGTACCCTCCCCTGGACCCTAAACTGTCCCCGTCCCCTAACCCTAACCCTAGCCCGAACCCTAACCCTAACCCTTCCCCGAAGCCTGACCCTCACCCGTCCCATAATCCTAACCCGTACGCTAACACTAACCCACACCCTCACACGTACGCTCCCCCTAAAGCGTTGTCGTACCCTCCCCTGGACCGTAAAGCGTCCCCGTCCCCTAACCCTAGCCCGAATCCTAACCCTAAACCTTCCCCGAAGCCAGACCCTCACCCGTCCCCTAATCCTCACCCGTACGCTAACACTTACCCGCACGCTAACACTAACCCGCTCCCTCACACGTACGCTCCCCCTAAAGCGTTGTCGTACCCTCCCCTGGACCCTAAACCGTCCTCGTCCCCTAACCCTAACCCTAGCCCGAACCCTAACCCTAACCCTTCCCCGAAGCCTGACCCTCACCAGTCCCCTAATCCTCACCCGTACGCTAACACTTACCCGCACGCTAACACTAAACCGCGCCCTCACACGTACGCTCCCCCTAAAGCGTTGTCGTACCCTCCCCTGGACCCTAAACCATCCTCGTCCCCTAACCCTAACCCTAGC
The DNA here is from genome assembly GCF_963455315.2 of Globicephala melas. NCBI lineage: Eukaryota > Metazoa > Chordata > Mammalia > Artiodactyla > Delphinidae > Globicephala > Globicephala melas. Next base: position 4,010,447 of record NW_027207210.1, read on the forward strand.
CCGAACCCTAACCCTAACCGTTCCCCGAAGCCTGACCCTCACCCGTCCCCTAATCCTCACCCGTACGCTAACACTAACCTGCGCCCTCACATGTACGCTCCCCCTAAAGCGTTGTCGTACCCTCCCCTGGACCCTAAACTGTCCCCGTCCCCTAACCCTAACCCTAGCCCGAACCCTAACCCTAACCCTTCCCCGAAGCCTGACCCTCACCCGTCCCCTATTCCTAACCCGTACGCTAAAACTAACCCGCGACCTCACACGTACGCTCCCCCTAAAGCGTTGTCATACCATCCCCTGGACCCTAAACCGTCCCCGTCCCCTAACCCTAACCCTAGCCCGAACCCTAACCCTAACACTTCCCCGAAGCCTGACCCTCACCCGTCCCCTAATCCTCACCCGTACGCTAACACTAACCCGCGCCCTCACACGTACGCTCCCCCTAAAGCGTTGTCGTACGCTCACCTGTACCCTAAACCGTCCCCGTCCCCTAACCCTAACCCTAGCCCAAATCCTAACCCTAACCCTTCCCCGAAGCCTGACCCTCACCCGTCCTCTAATCCTAACCCGTACGCTAACAATAACCCGCGCCCTCACACCCACGCTCCCCATAAAGCATTGTCGTACCCTCTCCTGGACCCTAAACCGTCCCCGTCCCCTAACCCAAACCCTAGCCCGAACCCTAACCCTAACCCTTCCCCGAAGCCTGACCCTCACCTGTCCCATAATCCTAACCCGTACACTAACACTAACCCGCGCACTCACACGTACACTACCCCTAAAGCGTTGTCGTACCCTCCCCTGCACCCTAAACCGTCCCTGTGCCCTAACCCTAACCCTAGCCTGAACCCTAACCCTAACCCTTCCCCGAAGCCTGACCCTCACCCGTCCCCTAATCCTAACCCGTACGCTAACACACACCCGCGCCCTCACACCCACACTCCCCCTAAAGCGTTGTCGTACCCTCCCCTGGACCCTAAACCGTCCCCGTCCCCTAACCCTGACCCTAGCCTGAACCCTAACCCTAACTCTTCCCCGAAGCCTGAACCTCACCCGTCCCCTAATCCTAACCCGTACGCTAACACTAACCCGCGCCCTCACACGTACGCTCCCCCTAAAGCGTTGTCGTACACTCACCTGGACCCTAAACCGTCCACATCCACTAAACCTAATCCTAGCCTGAACCCTAAACCTAACCCTTCCCCGAAGCCTGACACTCACCCGGCCCCAATCTTAACCCGTACGCTAACCCTAACCCGAGCCCTCACACGTACGATCCCCCTAAAGCGTTGTCGTACCCTCACCTGGACCCTAAACCGTCCCCATCCCCTAACCCTAACCCTAGCCCGAACCCTAACCCTAACCCTTCCCCGATGACTGACCCTCACCCGTCCCCTAATCCTCACCCGTTCGCTAACACTAACCCGCGCCCTCACACGTACGCTCCCCCTAAAGCGTTGTCGTACCCTCCCCTAGACCCTAAAGCATCCCCATCCCCTAACACTAACCCTAGCCCGAACCCTAACCCTAACACTTCCCCGAAGCCTGACCCTCACCGGTTCCCTAAATCCTCACCCTTACCCTAACACTAACCCCCGCCCTCACACGTACGCTCCCCCTAAAGCGTTGTCGTACCCTCCCCTGGACCCTAAACCGTCCCCGTCCCCTAACCCTAACCCTAGCCCGAAACCTAACCCTAACCCTTCCCCGAAGCCTGACCCTCAACCAGTCCCTAATCCTAACCCGTACGCTAACACTAACCCGCGCCCTCACACGTACGCTCCCCCTAAAGCGTTGTCGTACCTTCAACTGGACGCTAAACCGTCCCCGTCCCCTAACCCTAACCCTTCCCCGAAGCCTGACCCTCACCCGTCCCCTAATCCTAACCCGTACGCTATCACTAACCCATGCCCTCACACGTACGCTCCCCCTAAAGCGTTGTCGTACCCTAACCTGTACCCTAAACCGTCCCCATCCCCTAACCCTAACCCTAGCCCGAACACTAACCCTAACCTTCCCCGAAGCCTGACCCTCACCCTTCCCCAATCCTAACCCGTACGCTAACACTACCCCGCGCCCTCACACGTACGCTCCCCCTAAAGCATTGTCGTACCCTCACCTGGACCCTAAACCGTCCCCTTCCCGTAACCCTAACCTTAGCCCGAACCCTAACCCTAACCCTTCCCCGAAGCCTGACCCTCACCCGTCCCCTAATCCTATCCCGTACTCTAACACTAAGCCGCTCCCTCACACGTACGCTTCCCCTAAAGCGTTGTCGTACCCTCACCTGGACCCGAAACCGTCCCCGTCCCTAACCCTAACCCTAGCCCGAACCCTAACCCTAACCCTTCCCCGAAGCCTTACACTCAACCGTCCCGTAATCCTAACCCGTACGCTAACTCTATCCCGTGCCCTCACATGTACGCTCACCCTAAACCGTTGTGGTACACTCACCTGGACCCTAAACCATCCCCGTCCCCTAACCCTAACCCTAACCCGAACCCTAACCCTAACCCTTCCCCGAAGCCTTACTGTAACCCGGCCCCTAATCCTAAACCGTACGCTAACACTAACCCGTGCCCTCACATGTGCGCTCACCCTAAAGAGTTGTCGTACCCTCACCTGGACCCTAAACCGTCCCCGTCCCCTAACCCTAACCCTAGCCCAAACCCTAACCCTAATCCTTCCCCAAAGCCTGACCCTCACCCATCCCATAATCCTAACCCGTACGCTAACACTAACCCACACCCTCACACGTACGCTCCCCCTAAAGCACTGTCATACCCTCACCTGGACCCTAAACCGTCCCCGTACCCTAACCCTAACCCTAGCCCGAACCCTAACCCTAACACTTCCCCGAAGCCTTACACTCACAAGTCCCCTAATCCTAACCCGTACGCTAACACTAACCCGTGCCCTCACACGTACGCTCACCCTAAAGCGTTGTCGTACTCTCACCTGGACCGTAAACCGTCCCCGTCCCCTAACACTAACCCTAGCCCGAACCCTAACCCTAACCCTCCCCCGAAGCCTGACCCTCACCCGTCCCCTAATCCTAACCCCTACGCTAACACTAACCCGCGCCCTCACACGTACGCTCCCCCTAAAGCGTTGTTGTACACTCCCCTGGACCCTAAACCGTCCCCGTCCCCTAACCCTAACCCTAGCCCGAACCCTAACCCTAACCCTCCCCCGAAGCCTGACCCTCACCCGTCCCCTAATCCTAACCTGTACGCTAACACTAACCTGCGCCCTCACACGTACGCTCCCTCAAAAGCGTTTTCGTACCCTCACCTGGACCCTAAAACGTCCCCGTCCCCTAACCCTAACCCTAGCCCGACCCTAACCCTAACCCTTCCCTGAAGCTTGACCCTCACCCGTCCCCTAATCCTAACCTGTACGCTAACACTAACCAGCGCCCTCACACGTACGCTCCCCCTAAAGCATTGTCGTACACTCACCTGGACCCTAAACCGTCCCCGTCCCCTAACCCTAACCAAAGCCCGAACCCTAACCCTACCCTTCCCCGAAGCCTGACCCTCACCCGTCCCCTAATCCTAACCTGAACGTTAACACTAACCCGCGCCCTCACACGTACGCTCCCCCTAAAGCGTTGTCGTACCCTCCCCTGGACCCTAAACCGTCCCCGTCCCCTAACCCTAACCCTAGCCTGAATCCTAACCCTAACCCGTCCCCGAAGGCTGACCCTCACCCGTCCCCTAATCCTCACCCTTACGCTAACACTAACCCGCGCCCCCACACGTACGCTCCCCCTAAAGTGTTGTTGTACCCTCCGCTGGACCCTAAACCGTCCCCGTCCCCTAACCCTAACCCTAGCCCGAACCCTAACCCTAACTCTTCCCCGAAGCCTGAACCTCACCCGTCCCCTAATCCTCACCCTTACGCTAACATTTACCCACGCCCTCACACGTACGCTCCCCCTAAAGCGTTGTCGTACCCTCCCCTGGACCCTAAACCGTCCCCGTCCCCTAACCCTAACTCTAGCCCAAACCCTAACCCTAACCCTTCCCCGAAGCCTGACCCTCACCAGTCCCCTAATCCTCACCCGTACGCTAACACTAACCCACGCCCTCACACGTACGCTCCCCCTAAAGCGTTTTCGTACCCTCCCCTGGACCCTAAACCGTCCCCGTCCCCTAACCCTAACCCTAGCCCGAACCCTAACCCTAACCCTTCCCCGAAGTCTGACCCTCACCCGTCCCCTAATCCTCACCCGTTCGCTAACACTAACCCGCGCCCTCACACGTACGCTCCCCCTAAAGCGTTGTCGTACCCTCCCCTAGACCCTAAAGCATCCCCATCCCCTAACACTAACCCTAGCCCGAACCCTAACCCTAACACTTCCCCGAAGCCTGACCCTCACCGGTTCCCTAAATCCTCACCCTTACCCTAACACTAACCCCCGCCCTCACACGTACGCTCCCCCTAAAGCGTTGTCGTACCCTCCCCTGGACCCTAAACCGTCCCCGTCCCCTAACCCTAACCCTAGCCCGAAACCTAACCCTAACCCTTCCCCGAAGCCTGACCCTCACCCGTCCCCTAATCCTCACCCGTACGCTAACACTAACCCACGCCCTCACACGTACGTTCCCCCTAAAGCGTTGTCGTACCCTCCCCTGGACCCTAAACCGTCCCCGTCCCCTAACCCTAACCCTAGCCCGAACCCTAACCCTAACCCTTCCCCGAAGCCTGACCCTCACCCGTCCCCTAATCCTCACCCATTCGCTAACACTAACCCACGCCCTCACACGTACGCTCCCCCTAAAGCGTTGTCGTACCCTCCCCTGGACCCTAAAGCGTCCCCATCCCCTAACCCTAACCCTAGCCGGAACCCTAACCCTAACCCTTCCCCGAAGCCTGACCCTCACCGGTCCCCTAAATCCTCACCCTTACCCTAACACTAACCCCCGCCCTCACACGTACGCTCCCCCTAAAGCGTTGTCGTACCCTCCCCTGGACCCTAAACTGTCCCCGTCCCCTAACCCTAACCCTAGCCCGAACCCTAACCCTAACCCTTCCGGGAAGCCTGACCCTCACCCGTCCCATAATCCTAACCCGTACGCTAACACTAACCCACACCCTCACACGTACGCTCCCCCTAAAGCGTTGTCGTACCCTCCCCTGGACCGTAAAGCGTCCCCGTCCCGTAACCCTAGCCCGAATCCTAACCCTAAACCTTCCCCGAAGCCAGACCCTCACCCGTCCCCTAATCCTCACCCGTACGCTAACACTTACCCGCACGCTAACACTAACCCCCGCCCTCACACGTACGCTCCCCCTAAAGCGTTGTCGTACCCTCCCCTGGACCCTAAACCGTCCTCGTCCCCTAACCCTAACCCTAGCCCAAACCCTAACCCTAACCCTTCCCCGAAGCCTGACCCTCACCAGTCCCCTAATCCTCACCCGTACGCTAACACTAACCCACGCCCTCACACGTACGCTCCCCCTAAAGCGTTTTCGTACCCTCCCCTGGACCCTAAACCGTCCCCGTCCCCTATCCCTAACCCTAGCCCGAACCCTAACCCTAACCCTTCCCCGAAGTCTGACCCTCACCCGTCCCCTAATCCTCACCCGTTCGCTAACACTAACCCGCGCCCTCACACGTACGCTCCCCCTAAAGCGTTGTCGTACCCTCCCCTAGACCCTAAAGCATCCCCATCCCCTAACACTAACCCTAGCCCGAACCCTAACCCTAACACTTCCCCGAAGCCTGACCCTCACCGGTTCCCTAAATCCTCACCCTTACCCTAACACTAACCCCCGCCCTCACACGTACGCTCCCTCTAAAGCGTTGTCGTACCCTCCCCTGGACCCTAAACCGTCCCCGTCCCCTAACCCTAACCCTAGCCCGAAACCTAACCCTAACCCTTCCCCGAAGCCTGACCCTCACCCGTCCCCTAATCCTCACCCGTACGCTAACACTAACCCACGCCCTCACATGTACGCTCCCCCTAAAGCGTTGTCGTACCCTCCCCTGGACCCTAAACCGTCCCCGTCCCCTAACCCTAACCCTATCCCGAAACCTAACCCTAACCCTTCCCCGAAGCCTGACCCTCACCCGTCCCCTAATCCTCAGCCGTACGCTAACACTAACCCACGCCCTCACATGTACGCTCCCCCTAAAGCGTTGTCGTACCCTCCCCTGGAGCCTAAACCGTCTCCGTCCCCTAACCCTAACCCTAACCCTAGCCCGAACCCTAACCCTAACCCTTCCCCGAAGCGTGACCCTCACCAGTCCCCTAATCCTCACCCGTACGCTAACACTAACCCACGCCCTCACACGTACGCTCCCCCTAAAGCGTTGTCGTACCCTCCCCTGGACCCTAAACCGTCCCCGTCCCCTAACCCTAACCCTAGCCCGAACCCTAACCCTAACCCTTCCCCGAAGCCTGACTCTCACCCGTCCCCTAATCCTCACCCGTTCGCTAACACTAACCCACGCCCTCACACGTACGCTCCCCCTAAAGCGTTGTCGTACCCTCCCCTGGACCCTAAAGCGTCCCCATCCCCTAACCCTAACCCTAGCCGGAACCCTAACCCTAACCCTTCCCCGAAGCCTGACCCTCACCGGTCCCCTAAATCCTCACCCTTACCCTAACACTAACCCCCGCCCTCACACGTACGCTCCCCCTAAAGCGTTGTCGTACCCTCCCCTGGACCCTAAACTGTCCCCGTCCCCTAACCCTAACCCTAGCCCGAACCCTAACCCTAACCCTTCCCCGAAGCCTGACCCTCACCCGTCCCATAATCCTAACCCGTACGCTAACACTAACCCGCACCCTCACACGTACGCTCCCCCTAAAGCGTTGTCGTACCCTCCCCTGGACCGTAAAGCGTCCCCGTCCCCTAACCCTAGCCCGAATCCTAACCCTAAAACTTCCCCGAAGCCAGACCCTCACCCGTCCCCTAATCCTCACCCGTACGCTAACACTTACCCGCACGCTAACACTAACCCGCTCCCTCACACGTACGCTCCCCCTAAAGCGTTGTCGTACCCTCCCCTGGACCCTAAACCGTCCTCGTCCCCTAACCCTAACCCTAGCCCGAACCCTAACCCTAACCCTTCCCCGAAGCCTGACCCTCACCAGTCCCCTAATCCTCACCCGTACGCTAACACTTACCCGCACGCTAACACTAAACCGCGCCCTCACACGTACGCTCCCCCTAAAGCGTTGTCGTACCCTCCCCTGGACCCTAAACCATCCTCGTCCCCTAACCCTAACCCTAGCCCGAACCCTAACCCTAACCGTTCCCCGAAGCCTGACCCTCACCCGTCCCCTAATCCTCACCCGTACGCTAACACTAACCTGCGCCCTCACATGTACGCTCCCCCTAAAGCGTTGTCGTACCCTCCCCTGGACCCTAAACTGTCCCCGTCCCCTAACCCTAACCCTAGCCCGAACCCTAACCCTAACACTTCCCCGAAGCCTGACCCTCACCCGTCCCCTAATCCTCACCCGTACGCTAACACTAACCCGCGCCCTCACACGTACGCTCCCCCTAAAGCGTTGTCGTACGCTCACCTGTACCCTAAACCGTCCCCGTCCCCTAACCCTAACCCTAGCCCAAATCCTAACCCTAACCCTTCCCCGAAGCCTGACCCTCACCCGTCCTCTAATCCTAACCCGTACGCTAACACTAACCCGCGCCCTCACACCCACGCTCCCCATAAAGCATTGTCGTACCCTCTCCTGGACCCTAAACCGTCCCCGTCCCCTAACCCAAACCCTAGCCCGAACCCTAACCCTAACCCTTCCCCGAAGCCTGACCCTCACCTGTCCCATAATCCTAACCCGTACACTAACACTAACCCGCGCACTCACACGTACACTACCCCTAAAGCGTTGTCGTACCCTCCCCTGCACCCTAAACCGTCCCTGTGCCCTAACCCTAACCCTAGCCTGAACCCTAACCCTAACCCTTCCCCGAAGCCTGACCCTCACCCGTCCCCTAATCCTAACCCGTACGCTAACACACACCCGCGCCCTCACACCCACACTCCCCCTAAAGCGTTGTCGTACCCTCCCCTGGACCCTAAACCGTCCCCGTCCCCTAACCCTGACCCTAGCCTGAACCCTAACCCTAACTCTTCCCCGAAGCCTGAACCTCACCCGTCCCCTAATCCTAACCCGTACGCTAACACTAACCCGCGCCCTCACACGTACGCTCCCCCTAAAGCGTTGTCGTACACTCACCTGGACCCTAAACCGTCCACATCCACTAAACCTAATCCTAGCCTGAACCCTAAACCTAACCCTTCCCCGAAGCCTGACACTCACCCGGCCCCAATCTTAACCCGTACGCTAACCCTAACCCGAGCCCTCACACGTACGATCCCCCTAAAGCGTTGTCGTACCCTCACCTGGACCCTAAACCGTCCCCATCCCCTAACCCTAACCCTAGCCCGAACCCTAACCCTAACCCTTCCCCGATGACTGACCCTCACCCGTTCCCTAATCCTCACCCGTTCGCTAACACTAACCCACGCCCTCACACGTACGCTCCCCGTAAAGCGTTGTCGTACCCTCCCCTGGACCCTAAAGCATCCCCATCCCCTAACACTAACCCTAGCCCGAACCCTAACCCTAACACTTCCCCGAAGCCTGACCCTCACCGGTTCCCTAAATCCTCACCCTTACCCTAACACTAACCCCCGCCCTCACACGTACGCACCCCCTAAAGCGTTGTCGTACCCTCCCCTGGACCCTAAACCGTCCACATCCCCTAACCCTAACCCTAGCCCGAAACCTAACCCTAACCCTTCCCCGAAGCCTGACCCTCACCCGTCCCCTTATCCTCACCCGTACGCTAACACTAACCCACGCCCTCACATGTACGCTCCCCCTAAAGCGTTGTGGTACCCTCCCCTGGACCCTAAACCGTCCCCGTCTCATAACCCTAACACTAGCCCGAACCCTAACCCTAAATCTTCCCCGAAGCCAGACCCTCACCCGTCCACTAATCCTCACCCGTACGCTAACAGTAAACCGCGCCCTCACACGTACGATCCCCCTAAAGCGTTGTCGTACCCTCCCCTGGACCCTAAAGCGTCCCCATCCCCTAACCCTAACCCTAGCCGGAACCCTAACCCTAACCCTTCCCCGAAGCCTGACCCTCACCGGTCCCCTAAATACTCACCCTTACCCTAACACTAACCCCCGCCCTCACACGTATGCAACCCCTAAAGCGTTGTCGTACCCTCCCCTGGACCCTAAACCGTCCCCATCCCCTAACCCTAACCCTAGCCCGAAACCTAACACTAACTCTTCCCCGAAGCCTGACCCTCACCCATCCCCTAATCCTCAAACTTACGCTAACACTAACCCGCGCCCTCACATGTACGCTCCCCCTAAAGCGTTGTCGTACCGTTCCCTGGACCCTAAACCGTCCCGGTCCCCTTACCCTAACCCTAGCCCGAACCCTAACCCTAACCCTTCCCCGAAGCCTGACCCACACCCGTCCCCTAATCCTAACCCGTACGCTAACAATAACCCGCGCCCTCACACGTACGCTCCCCCTAATGCGTTGTCCTTCCCTTCCCTGGACCATAAACCGTCCCCGTCCCCTAACCCTAACCTTAGCCCGAACACTAACCCTAACCCTTTCCCGAAGCCTGACCCTCACCCGTCCACTAATCCTAACCCGTACGCTAACACTAACCCGCGCCCTCACACGTACGCTCCCCCTAAAGCGTTGTCGTACCCTCACCTGGACGTTAAACCGTCCCCGTCCCCTAACCCTAACCCATCCCCGAAGCCTGACCCTCACCCGTCCCCTAATCCTAACCCGTACGCTAACACTAACCCGCGCCCTCACACGTACGCTCCCCCTAAAGCGTTGTCGCACCCTCACCTGGACCCTAAACCGTCCCCGTCCCCTAACCCTAACCCTATCCCAAACCCTAACCCTAACACTTCCCCGAAGCCTGACCCTCACCCGTCCCCTAATCCTAACCCGTACGCTAACACTAACCCGCGCCCTCACACGTACGCTCCCCCTAAAGCGTTGTCGCACCCTCACCTGGACCCTAAACCGTCCCCATCCCCTAACCATAACCCTAGCCCGAACCCTAACTCTAAAACTTCCACGAAGCCTGACCCTCACCCGTCCACTAATCCTAACCCGTACGCTAACACTAACCCGCGCCCTCACACATACGCTCCCCCTGAATCATTGTCGTACCCTCACCTGGATCCTAAACCGTCCCCGTCCCCTAACCCTAACCCTAGCCCTAACCCTAGCCAGAACCCTAACCCTAGCCCTTCCCTGAACCCTGACCCTCACCCGTCCCCTAATCCTAACCCGTACACTAACACTAACACGTGCCCTCACACGTACGCTCGAACTAAAGCGTTGTTGTACCCTCACCAGGACCCTAAACCGTCCCCATCCCTTAACCCTAACCCTAGCCCGAACCCTAACCCTTCCCCGAAGGCTGACCCTCACCCGTCCCCTAATCCTAACCCGTACACTAACACTAAGCCGCGCCCTCACACGTACGCTCCCCCTAAAGCGTTGTCGTACCCTCACCTGGACCCTAAACCGTCCCCGTCCCCTAACCCTATCCCTAACCTGAACTCTAAACCTAACCCTTCCCCAAAGCCTGACCCTCACCCGTCCCCTAATCCTAACCTGTACGCTAACACTAACACGCGCCCTCACACGTACGCTCCCCCTAAAGCGTTGTCGTACCCTTCCCTGGACCCTAAACCGTCCCCGTCCCCTAACCCTAACCCTAGTCCGAACCCTAACCCTAACCCTTCCCCGAAGCCTGACCCTCAACCGGTCCCTAATCCTAACCCGTACGCTAACACTAACCCGCGCCCTCACACGTACGCTCCCCCTAAAGCGTTGTCGTACCTTCAACTGGACGCTAAACCGTCCCCGTCCCCTAACCCTAACCCTTCCCCGAAGCCTGACCCTCACCCGTCCCCTAATCCTAACCCGTACGCTATCACTAACCCATGCCCTCACACGTACGCTCCCCCTAAAGCGTTGTCGTACCCTAACCTGTACCCTAAACCGTCCCCATCCCCTAACCCTAACCCTAGCCCGAACACTAACCCTAACCTTCCCCGAAGCCTGACCCTCACCCTTCCCCAATCCTAACCCGTACGCTAACACTACCCCGCACCCTCACACGTACGCTCCCCCTAAAGCATTGTCGTACCCTCACCTGGACCCTAAACCGTCCCCTTCCCGTAACCCTAACCTTAGCCCGAACCCTAACCCTAACCCTTCCCCGAAGCCTGACCCTCACCCGTCCCCTAATCCTATCCCGTACTCTAACACTAAGCCGCTCCCTCACACGTACGCTTCCCCTAAAGCGTTGTCGTACCCTCACCTGGACCCGAAACCGTCCCCGTCCCTAACCCTAACCCTAGCCCGAACCCTAACCCTAACCCTTCCCCGAAGCCTTACACTCAACCGTCCCGTAATCCTAACCCGTACGCTAACTCTATCCCGTGCCCTCACATGTACGCTCACCCTAAACCGTTGTGGTACACTCACCTGGACCCTAAACCATCCCCGTCCCCTAACCCTAACCCTAACCCGAACCCTAACCCTAACCCTTCCCCGAAGCCTTACTGTAACCCGGCCCCTAATCCTAAACCGTACGCTAACACTAACCCGTGCCCTCACATGTGCGCTCACCCTAAAGAGTTGTCGTACCCTCACCTGGACCCTAAACCGTCCCCGTCCCCTAACCCTAACCCTAGCCCAAATCCTAACCCTAATCCTTCCCCAAACCCTGACCCTCACCCATCCCATAATCCTAACCCGTACGCTAACACTAACCCACACCCTCACACGTACGCTCCCCCTAAAGCACTGTCGTACCCTCACCTGGACCCTAAACCGTCCCCGTACCCTAACCCTAACCCTAGCCCGAACCCTAACCCTAACACTTCCCCGAAGCCTTACACTCACAAGTCCCCTAATCCTAACCCGTACGCTAACACTAACCCGTTCCCTCACACGTACGCTCACCCTAAAGCGTTGTCGTACTCTCACCTGGACCCTAAACCGTCCCCGTCCCCTAACACTAACCCTAGCCCGAACCCTAAACCTAACCCTTCCCCGAAGCCTGACCCTCACCCGTCCCCTAATCCTAACCCGCACGCTAACACTAACCCACGCCCTCACACGTATGCTCCCCCTATAGCGTTGTCATACCCTCACCTGGACCCTAAACCGTCCCCGTCCCCTAACCCTAACCCTAGCCCGAACCCTAACCCTAACCCTCCCCCGAAGCCTGACCCTCACCCGTCCCCTAATCCTAACCCCTACGCTAACACTAACCCGCGCCCTCACACGTACGCTCCCCCTAAAGCGTTGTTGTACACTCCCCTGGACCCTAAACCGTCCCCGTCCCCTAACCCTAACCCTAGCCCGAACCCTAACCCTAACCCTCCCCCGAAGCCTGACCCTCACCCATCCCCTAATCCTAACCTGTACGCTAACACTAACCTGCGCCCTCACACGTACGCTCCCTCAAAAGCGTTTTCGTACCCTCACCTGGACCCTAAAACGTCCCCGTCCCCTAACCCTAACCCTAGCCCGACCCTAACCCTAACCCTTCCCTGAAGCTTGACCCTCACCCGTCCCCTAATCCTAACCTGTACGCTAACACTAACCAGCGCCCTCACACGTACGCTCCCCCTAAAGCATTGTCGTACACTCACCTGGACCCTAAACCGTCCCCGTCCCCTAACCCTAACCCAAGCCCGAACCCTAACCCTACCCTTCCCCGAAGCCTGACCCTCACCCGGCCCGTAATCCTAACCTGAACGTTAACACTAACCCGCGCCCTCACACGTACGCTCCCCCTAAAGCGTTGTCGTACCCTCCCCTGGACCCTAAACCCTCCCCGTCCCCTAACCCTAACCCTAGCCTGAATCCTAACCCTAACCCGTCCCCGAAGGCTGACCCTCACCCGTCCCCTAATCCTCACCCGTACGCTAACACTAACCCGCGCCCCCACACGTACGCTCCCCCTAAAGTGTTGTTGTACCCTCCGCTGGACCCTAAACCGTCCCCGTCCCCTAACCCTAACCCTAGCCCGAACCCTAACCCTAACTCTTCCCCGAAGCCTGAACCTCACCCGTCCCCTAATCCTCACCCTTACGCTAACACTTACCCACGCCCTCACACGTACGCTCCCCCTAAAGCGTTGTCGTACCCTCCCCTGGACCCTAAACCGTCCCCGTCCCCTAACCCTAACTCTAGCCCAAACCCTAACCCTAACCCTTCCCCGAAGCCTGACCCTCACCAGTCTTCTAATCCTCACCCGTACGCTAACACTAACCCACGCCCTCACACGTACGCTCCCCCTAAAGCGTTTTCGTACCCTCCCCTGGACCCTAAACCGTCCCCGTCCCCTAACCCTAACCCTAGCCCGAACCCTAACCCTAACCCTTCCCCGAAGTCTGACCCTCACCCGTCCCCTAATCCTCACCCGTTCGCTAACACTAACCCGCGCCCTCACACGTAGGCTCCCCCTAAAGCGTTGTCGTACCCTCCCCTAGACCCTAAAGCATCCCCATCCCCTAACACTAACCCTAGCCCGAACCCTAACCCTAACACTTCCCCGAAGCCTGACCCTCACCGGTTCCCTAAATCCTCACCCTTACCCTAACACTAACCCCCGCCCTCACACGTACGCTCCCCCTAAAGCGTTGTCGTACCCTCCCCTGGACCCTAAACCGTCCCCGTCCCCTAACCCTAACCCTAGCCCGAAACCTAACCCTAACCCTTCCCCGAAGCCTGACCCTCAACCGGTCCCTAATCCTAACCCGTACGCTAACACTAACCCGCGCCCTCACACGTACGCTCCCCCTAAAGCGTTGTCGTACCTTCAACTGGACGCTAAACCGTCCCCGTCCCCTAACCCTAACCCTTCCCCGAAGCCTGACCCTCACCCGTCCCCTAATCCTAACCCGTACGCTATCACTAACCCATGCCCTCACACGTACGCTCCCCCTAAAGCGTTGTCGTACCCTAACCTGTACCCTAAACCGTCCCCATCCCCTAACCCTAACCCTAGCCCGAACACTAACCCTAACCTTCCCCGAAGCCTGACCCTCACCCTTCCCCAATCCTAACCCGTACGCTAACACTACCCCGCGCCCTCACACGTACGCTCCCCCTAAAGCATTGTCGTACCCTCACCTGGACCCTAAACCGTCCCCTTCCCGTAACCCTAACCTTAGCCCGAACCCTAACCGTAACCCTTCCCCGAAGCCTGACCCTCACCCGTCCCCTAATCCTATCCCGTACTCTAACACTAAGCCGCTCCCTCACACGTACGCTTCCCCTAAAGTGTTGTCGTACCCTCACCTGGACCCGAAACCGTCCCCGTCCCTAACCCTAACCCTAGCCCGAACCCTAACCCTAACCCTTTCCCGAAGCCTTACACTCAACCGTCCCGTAATCCTAACCCGTACGCTAACTCTATCCCGTGCCCTCACATGTACGCTCACCCTAAACCGTTGTGGTACACTCACCTGGACCCTAAACCATCCCCGTCCCCTAACCCTAACCCTAACCCGAACCCTAACCCTAACCCTTCCCCGAAGCCTTACTGTAACCCGGCCCCTAATCCTAAACCGTACGCTAACACTAACCCGTGCCCTCACATGTGCGCTCACCCTAAAGAGTTGTCGTACCCTCACCTGGACCCTAAACCGTCCCCGTCCCCTAACCCTAACCCTAGCCCAAACCCTAACCCTAATCCTTCCCCAAAGCCTGACCCTCACCCATCCCATAATCCTAAACCGTACGCTAACACTAACCCACACCCTCACACGTACGCTCCCCCTAAAGCACTGTCGTACCCTCACCTGGACCCTAAACCGTCCCCGTACCCTAACCCTAACCCTAGCCCGAACCCTAACCCTAACCCTCCCCCGAAGCCTGACCCTCACCCGTCCCCTAATCCTAACCCCTACGCTAACACTAACCCGCGCCCTCACACGTACGCTCCCCCTAAAGCGTTGTTGTACACTCCCCTGGACCCTAAACCGTCCCCGTCCCCTAACCCTAACCCTAGCCCGAACCCTAACCCTAACCCTCCCCCGAAGCCTGACCCTCACCCGTCCCCTAATCCTCACCCGTTCGCTAACACTAACCTGCGCCCTCACACGTACGCTCCCTCAAAAGCGTTTTCGTACCCTCACCTGGACCCTAAAACGTCCCCGTCCCCTAACCCTAACCCAAGCCCGACCCTAACCCTAACCCTTCCCTGAAGCTTGACCCTCACCCGTCCCCTAATCCTAACCTGTACGCTAACACAAACCAGCGCCCTCACACGTACGCTCCCCCTAAAGCATTGTCGTACACTCACCTGGACCCTAAACCGTCCCCGTCCCCTAACCCTAACCCAAGCCCGAACCCTAACCCTACCCTTCCCCGAAGCCTGACCCTCACCCGTCCCCTAATCCTAACCTGAACGTTAACACTAACCCGCGCCCTCACACGTACGCTCCCCCTAAAGCGTTGTCGTACCCTCCCCTGGACCCTAAACCGTCCCCGTCCCCTAACCCTAACCCTAGCCTGAATCCTAACCCTAACCCGTCCCCGAAGGCTGACCCTCACCCGTCCCCTAATCCTCACCCGTACGCTAACACTAACCCGCGCCCCCACACGTACGCTCCCCCTAAAGTGTTGTTGTACCCTCCGCTGGACCCTAAACCGTCCCCGTCCCCTAACCCTAACCCTAGCCCGAACCCTAACCCTAACTCTTCCCCGAAGCCTGAACCTCACCCGTCCCCTAATCCTCACCCTTACGCTAACACTTACCCACGCCCTCACACGTACGCTCCCCCTAAAGCGTTGTCGTACCCTCCCCTGGACCCTAAACCGTCCCCGTCCCCTAACCCTAACTCTAGCCCAAACCCTAACCCTAACCCTTCCCCGAAGCCTGACCCTCACCAGTCTTCTAATCCTCACCCGTACGCTAACACTAACCCACGCCCTCAGACGTACGCTCCCCCTAAAGCGTTTTCGTACCCTCCCCTAGACCCTAAACCGTCCCCGTCCCCTAACCCTAACCCTAGCCCGAACCCTAACCCTAACCCTTCCCCGAAGTCTGACCCTCACCCGTCCCCTAATCCTCACCCGTTCGCTAACACTAACCCGCGCCCTCACACGTACGCTCCCCCTAAAGCGTTGTCGTACCCTCCCCTAGACCCTAAAGCATCCCCATCCCCTAACACTAACCCTAGCCCGAACCCTAACCCTAACACTTCCCCGAAGCCTGACCCTCACCGGTTCCCTAAATCCTCAACCTTACCCTAACACTAACCCCCGCCCTCACACGTACGCTCCCCCTAAAGCGTTGTCGTACCCTCCCCTGGACCCTAAACCGTCCCCGTCCCCTAACCCTAACCCTAGCCCGAAACCTAACCCTAACCCTTCCCCGAAGCCTGACCCTCACCCGTCCCCTAATCCTCACCCGTACGCTAACACTAACCCACGCCCTCACACGTACGTTCCCCCTAAAGCGTTGTCGTACCTTCCCCTGGACCCTAAACCGTCCCCGTCCCCTAACCCTAACCCTAGCCCGAACCCTAACCCTAACCCTTCCCCGAAGCCTGACCCTCACCCGTCCCCTAATCCTCACCCATTCGCTAACACTAACCCACGCCCTCACACGTACGCTCCCCCTAAAGCGTTGTCGTACCCTCCCCTGGACCCTAAAGCGTCCCCATCCCCTAACCCTAACCCTAGCCGGAACCCTAACCCTAACCCTTCCCCGAAGCCTGACCCTCACCGGTCCCCTAAATCCTCACCCTTACC
This sequence comes from Globicephala melas, assembly GCF_963455315.2. Classification (NCBI taxonomy): domain Eukaryota; kingdom Metazoa; phylum Chordata; class Mammalia; order Artiodactyla; family Delphinidae; genus Globicephala; species Globicephala melas. The sequence goes on from NW_027207210.1 coordinate 4,027,265, forward strand.
CTAACACTAACCCCCGCCCTCACACGTACGCTCCCCCTAAAGCGTTGTCGTACCCTCCCCTGGACCCTAAACTGTCCCCGTCCCCTAACCCTAACCCTAGCCCGAACCCTAACCCTAACCCTTCCCCGAAGCCTGACCCTCACCCGTCCCATAATCCTAACCCGTACGCTAACACTAACCCACACCCTCACACGTACGCTCCCCCTAAAGCGTTGTCGTACCCTCCCCTGGACCGTAAAGCGTCCCCGTCCCCTAACCCTAGCCCGAATCCTAACCCTAAACCTTCCCCGAAGCCAGACCCTCACCCGTCCCCTAATCCTCACCCGTACGCTAACACTTACCCGCACGCTAACACTAACCCGCGCCCTCACACGTACGCTCCCCCTAAAGCGTTGTCGTACCCTCCCCTGGACCCTAAACCGTCCTCGTCCCCTAACCCTAACCCTAGCCCGAACCCTAACCCTAACCCTTCCCCGAAGCCTGACCCTCACCCGTCCCCTAATCCTCACCCGTACGCTAACACTTACCCGCACGCTAACACTAAACCGCGCCCTCACACGTACGCTCCCCCTAAAGCGTTGTCGTACCCTCCCCTGGACCCTAAACCATCCTCGTCCCCTAACCCTAACCCTAGGCCGAACCCTAACCCTAACCCTTCCCCGAAGCCTGACCCTCACCCGTCCCCTAATCCTCACCCGTACGCTAACACTAACCTGCGCCCTCACATGTACGCTCCCCCTAAAGCGTTGTCGTACCCTCCCCTGGACCCTAAACTGTCCCCGTCCCCTAACCCTAACCCTAGCCCGAACCCTAACCCTAACCCTCCCCCGAAGCCTGACCCTCACCCGTCCCCTAATCCTAACCCGTACGCTAACACTAACCCGCGCCCTCACACGTACGCTCCCCCTAAAGCGTTGTTGTACACTCCCCTGGACCCTAAACCGTCCCCGTCCCCTAACCCTAACCCTAGCCCGAACCCTAACCCTAACCCTCCCCCGAAGCCTGACCCTCACCCGTCCCCTAATCCTAACCTGTACGCTAACACTAACCTGCGCCCTCACACGTACGCTCCCTCAAAAGCGTTTTCGTACCCTCACCTGGACCCTAAAACGTCCCCGTCCCCTAACCCTAACCCAAGCCCGACCCTAACCCTAACCCGTCCCTGAAGCTTGACCCTCACCCGTCCCCTAATCCTAACCTGTACGCTAACACTAACCAGCGCCCTCACACGTACGCTCCCCCTAAAGCATTGTCGTACACTCACCTGGACCCTAAACCGTCCCCGTCGCCTAACCCTAACCCAAGCCCGAACCCTAACCCTACCCTTCCCCGAAGCCTGACCCTCACCCGTCCCCTAATCCTAACCTGAACGTTAACACTAACCCGCGCCCTCACACGTACGCTCCCCCTAAAGCGTTGTCGTACCCTCCCCTGGACCCTAAACCGTCCCCGTCCCCTAACCCTAACCCTAGCCTGAATCCTAACCCTAACCCGTCCCCGAAGGCTGACCCTCACCCGTTCCCTAATCCTCACCCGTACGCTAACACTAACCCGCGCCCCCACACGTACGCTCCCCCTAAAGTGTTGTTGTACCCTCCGCTGGACCCTAAACCGTCCCCGTCCCCTAACCCTAACCCTAGCCCGAACCCTAACCCTAACTCTTCCCCGAAGCCTGAACCTCACCCGTCCCCTAATCCTCACCCTTACGCTAACACTTACCCACGCCCTCACACGTACGCTCCCCCTAAAGCGTTGTCGTACCCTCCCCTGGACCCTAAACCGTCCCCGTCCCCTAACCCTAACTCTAGCCCAAACCCTAACCCTAACCCTTCCCCGAAGCCTGACCCTCACCAGTCCCCTAATCCTCACCCGTACGCTAACACTAACCCACGCCCTCACACGTACGCTCCCCCTAAAGCGTTTTCGTACCCTCACCTGGACCCTAAACCGTCCCCGTCCCCTAACCCTAACCCTAGCCCGAACCCTAACCCTAACCCTTCCCCGAAGTCTGACCCTCACCCGTCCCCTAATCCTCACCCGTTCGCTAACACTAACCCGCGCCCTCACACGTACGCTCCCCCTAAAGCGTTGTCGTACCCTCCCCTAGACCCTAAAGCATCCCCATCCCCTAACACTAACCCTAGCCCGAACCCTAACCCTAACACTTCCCCGAAGCCTGACCCTCACCGGTTCCCTAAATCCTCACCCTTACCCTAACACTAACCCCCGCCCTCACACGTACGCTCCCCCTAAAGCGTTGTCGTACCCTCCCCTGGACCCTAAACCGTCCCCGTCCCCTAACCCTAACCCTAGCCCGAAACCTAACCCTAACCCTTCCCCGAAGCCTGACCCTCACCCGTCCCCTAATCCTCACCCGTACGCTAACACTAACCCACGCCCTCACACGTACGTTCCCCCTAAAGCGTTGTCGTACCCTCCCCTGGACCCTAAACCGTCCCCGTCCCCTAACCCTAACCCTAGCCCGAACCCTAACCCTAACCCTTCCCCGAAGCCTGACCCTCACCGGTTCCCTAAATCCTCACCCTTACCCTAACACTAACCCCCGCCCTCACACGTACGCTCCCCCTAAAGCGTTGTCGTACCCTCCCCTGGACCCTAAACCGTCCCCGTCCCCTAACCCTAACCCTAGCCCGAAACCTAACCCTAACCCTTCCCCGAAGCCTGACCCTCACCCGTCCCCTAATCCTCACCCGTACGCTAACACTAACCCGCGCCCTCACACGTACGATCCCCCTAAAGCGTTGTCGTACGCTCACCTGTACCCTAAACCGTCCCCGTCCCCTAACCCTAACCCTAGCCCAAATCCTAACCCTAACCCTTCCCCGAAGCCTGACCCTCACCCGTCCTCTAATCCTAACCCGTACGCTAACACTAACCCGCGCCCTCACACCCACGCTCCCCATAAAGCATTGTCGTACCCTCTCCTGGACCCTAAACCGTCCCCGTCCCCTAACCCAAACCCTAGCCCGAACCCTAACCCTAACCCTTCCCCGAAGCCTGACCCTCACCAGTCCCCTAATCCTCACCCGTACGCTAACACTAACCCACGCCCTCACACGTACGCTCCCCCTAAAGCGTTTTCGTACCCTCCCCTGGACCCTAAACCGTCCCCGTCCCCTAACCCTAACCCTAGCCCGAACCCTAACCCTAACCCTTCCCCGAAGTCTGACCCTCACCCGTCCCCTAATCCTCACCCGTTCGCTAACACTAACCCGCGCCCTCACACGTACGCTCCCCCTAAAGCGTTGTCGTACCCTCCCCTAGACCCTAAAGCATCCCCATCCCCTAACACTAACCCTAGCCCGAACCCTAACCCTAACACTTCCCCGAAGCCTGACCCTCACCGGTTCCCTAAATCCTCACCCTTACCCTAACACTAACCCCCGCCCTCACACGTACGCTCCCCCTAAAGCGTTGTCGTACCCTCCCCTGGACCCTAAACCGTCCCCGTCCCCTAACCCTAACCCTAGCCCGAAACCTAACCCTAACCCTTCCCCGAAGCCTGACCCTCACCCGTCCCCTAATCCTCACCCGTACGCTAACACTAACCCACGCCCTCACACGTACGTTCCCCCTAAAGCGTTGTCGTACCCTCCCCTGGACCCTAAACCGTCCCCGTCCCCTAACCCTAACCCTAGCCCGAACCCTAACCCTAACCCTTCCCCGAAGCCTGACCCTCACCGGTTCCCTAAATCCTCACCCTTACCCTAACACTAACCCCCGCCCTCACACGTACGCTCCCCCTAAAGCGTTGTCGTACCCTCCCCTGGACCCTAAACCGTCCCCGTCCCCTAACCCTAACCCTAGCCCGAAACCTAACCCTAACCCTTCCCCGAAGCCTGACCCTCACCCGTCCCCTAATCCTCACCCGTACGCTAACACTAACCCGCGCCCTCACACGTACGATCCCCCTAAAGCGTTGTCGTACGCTCACCTGTACCCTAAACCGTCCCCGTCCCCTAACCCTAACCCTAGCCCAAATCCTAACCCTAACCCTTCCCCGAAGCCTGACCCTCACCCGTCCTCTAATCCTAACCCGTACGCTAACACTAACCCGCGCCCTCACACCCACGCTCCCCATAAAGCATTGTCGTACCCTCTCCTGGACCCTAAACCGTCCCCGTCCCCTAACCCAAACCCTAGCCCGAACCCTAACCCTAACCCTTCCCCGAAGCCTGACCCTCACCAGTCCCCTAATCCTCACCCGTACGCTAACACTAACCCACGCCCTCACACGTACGCTCCCCCTAAAGCGTTTTCGTACCCTCCCCTGGACCCTAAACCGTCCCCGTCCCCTAACCCTAACCCTAGCCCGAACCCTAACCCTAACCCTTCCCCGAAGTCTGACCCTCACCCGTCCCCTAATCCTCACCCGTTCGCTAACACTAACCCGCGCCCTCACACGTACGCTCCCCCTAAAGCGTTGTCGTACCCTCCCCTAGACCCTAAAGCATCCCCATCCCCTAACACTAACCCTAGCCCGAACCCTAACCCTAACACTTCCCCGAAGCCTGACCCTCACCGGTTCCCTAAATCCTCACCCTTACCCTAACACTAACCCCCGCCCTCACACGTACGCTCCCCCTAAAGCGTTGTCGTACCCTCCCCTGGACCCTAAACCGTCCCCGTCCCCTAACCCTAACCCTAGCCCGAAACCTAACCCTAACCCTTCCCCGAAGCCTGACCCTCACCCGTCCCCTAATCCTCACCCGTACGCTAACACTAACCCACGCCCTCACACGTACGTTCCCCCTAAAGCGTTGTCGTACCCTCCCCTGGACCCTAAACCGTCCCCGTCCCCTAACCCTAACCCTAGCCCGAACCCTAACCCTAACCCTTCCCCGAAGCCTGACCCTCACCGGTTCCCTAAATCCTCACCCTTACCCTAACACTAACCCCCGCCCTCACACGTACGCTCCCCCTAAAGCGTTGTCGTACCCTCCCCTGGACCCTAAACCGTCCCCGTCCCCTAACCCTAACCCTAGCCCGAAACCTAACCCTAACCCTTCCCCGAAGCCTGACCCTCACCCGTCCCCTAATCCTCACCCGTACGCTAACACTAACCCGCGCCCTCACACGTACGATCCCCCTAAAGCGTTGTCGTACGCTCACCTGTACCCTAAACCGTCCCCGTCCCCTAACCCTAACCCTAGCCCAAATCCTAACCCTAACCCTTCCCCGAAGCCTGACCCTCACCCGTCCTCTAATCCTAACCCGTATGCTAACACTAACCCGCGCCCTCACACCCACGCTCCCCATAAAGCATTGTCGTACCCTCTCCTGGACCCTAAACCGTCCCCGTCCCCTAACCCAAACCCTAGCCCGAACCCTAACCCTAACCCTTCCCCGAAGCCTGACCCTCACCTGTCCCGTAATCCTAACCCGTACACTAACACTAACCCGCGCCCTCACACCCACACTCCCCCTAAAGCGTTGTCGTACCCTCCCCTGGACCCTAAACCGTCCCCGTCCCCTAACCCTAACCCTAGCCTGAACCCTAACCCTAACTCTTCCCCGAAGCGTGAACCTCACCCGTCCCCTAATCCTAACCCGTACGCTAACACTAACCCGCGCCCTCACACGTACGCTCCCCCTAAAGCGTTGTCGTACACTCACCTGGACCCTAAACCGTCCACATCCACTAAACCTAATCCTAGCCTGAACCCTAAACCTAACACTTCCCCGAAGCCTGACACTCACCCGTCCCCAATCCTAACCCGTACGCTAACCCTAACCCGAGCCCTCACACGTACGCTCCCCCTAAAGCGTTGTCGTACCCTCACCTGGACCCTAAACCGTCCCCATCCCCTAACCCTAACCCTAGCCCGAACCCTAACCCTAACCCTTCCCCGAAGACTGACCCTCACCCGTTCCCTAATCCTCACCCGTTCGCTAACACTAACCTGCGCCCTCACACGTACGCTCCCCCTAAAGCGTTGTCGTACCCTCCCCTGGACCCTAAAGCATCCCCATCCCCTAACACTAACCCTAGCCCAAACCCTAACCCTAACACTTCCCCGAAGCCTGACCCTCACCGGTTCCCTAAATCCTCACCCTTACCCTAACACTAACCCCCGCCCTCACACGTACGCACCCCCTAAAGCGTTGTCGTACCCTCCCCTGGACCCTAAACCGTCCACATCCCCTAACCCTAACCCTAGCCCGAAACCTAACCCTATCCCTTCCCCGAAGCCTGACCCTCACCCGTCCCCTTATCCTCACCCGTACGCTAACACTAACCCACGCCCTCACATGTACGCTCCCCCTAAAGCGTTGTCGTACCCTCACCTGGACCCTAAACCGTCCCCGTCTCATAACCCTAACACTAGCCCGAACCCTAACCCTAAACCTTCCCCGAAGCCAGACCCTCACCCGTCCACTAATCCTCACCCGTACGCTAACAGTAAACCGCGCCCTCACACGTTCGCTCCCCCTAAAGCACTGTCGTACCCTCCCCTGCACCCTACAGCGTCCCCATCCCTTAACCCTAACCCTAGCCGGAACCCTAACCCTAACCCTTCCCCGAAGCCTGACCCTCACCGGTCCCCTAAATCCTCACCCTTACCCTAACACTAACCCCCGCCCTCACACGTACGCAACCCCTAAAGCGTTGTCGTACCCTCCCCTGGACCCTAAACCGTCCCCATCCCCTAACCCTAACCCTAGCCCGAAACCTAACACTAACTCTTCCCCGAAGCCTGACCCTCACCCATCCCCTAATCCTCAACCTTACGCTAACACTAACCCGCGCCCTCACATGTACGCTCCCCCTAAAGCGTTGTAGTACCCTCCCCTGGACCCTAAACCGTCCCCGTCCCCTAACCCTAACACTAGCCCGAACCCTAACCCTAAACCTTCCCCGAAGCCAGACCCTCACCCGTCCCCTAATCCTAAATCGTACGCTAACACTAACCCGCGCCCTCACACGTACGCTCCCCCTAAAGCGTTGTCGTACCCTCCCCTGGACCCTAAAGCATCCCCGTCCCCTAACCCTAACCCTAACCCGAACCCTAACCCTAAACCTTCCCCGAAGCCAGACCCTCACCCGTCCACTAATCCTCACCCGTACGCTAACACTAACCCGCACCCTCACACGTACGCTCCCCCTAAAGCGTTGTCGTACCCTCCCCTGGACCGTAAAGCATCCCAGTCCCCTAACCCTAGCCCGAACCCTAACCCTAACCCTTCCCCGAAGCCTGACCCTCACCCGTCCCCTAATCCTCACCCGTACGCTAACACTTACCCGCACGCTAACACTAAACCGTGCCCTCACACGTACGCTCCCCCTAAAGCGTTGTCGTACCCTCCCCTGGACCCTAAACCGTCCCCGTCCCCTAACCCTAACCCTAGCCCGAACCCTAACCCTAACCCTTCCCCGAAGCCTGACCCTCACCCGTCCCCTAATCCTAACCCGTACGCTAACACTAACCCGTGCCCTCACGCGTACGCTCCCCCTAAAGCGTTGTCGTACCGTTCCCTGGACCCTAAACCGTCCCGGTCCCCTTACCCTAACCCTAGCCCGAACCCTAACCCTAACCCTTCCCCGAAGCCTGACCCACACCCGTCCCCTAATCCTAACCCGTACGCTAACAATAACCCGCGCCCTCACACGTACGCTCCCCCTAATGCGTTGTCCTTCCCTTCCCTGGACCATAAACCGTCCCCGTCCCCTAACCCTAACCTTAGCCCGAACCCTAACCCTAACCCTTTCCCGAAGCCTGACCCTCACCCGTCCACTAATCCTAACCCGTACGCTAACACTAACCCGCGCCCTCACACGTACGCTCCCCCTAAAGCGTTGTCGTACCCTCACCTGAACGTTAAACCGTCCCCGTCCCCTAACCCTAAACCATCCCCGAAGCCTGACCCTCACCCGTCCCCTAATCCTAACCCGTACGCTAACACTAACCCGCGCCCTCACACGTACGCTCCCCCTAAAGCGTTGTCGCACCCTCACCTGGACCCTAAACCGTCCCCGTCCCCTAACCCTAACCCTATCCCAAACCCTAACCCTAACACTTCCCCGAAGCCTGACCCTCACCCGTCCCCTAATCCTAACCCGTACGCTAACACTAACCCGCGCCCTCACACGTACGCTCCCCCTAAAGCGTTGTCGCACCCTCACCTGGACCCTAAACCGTCCCCATCCCCTAACCATAACCCTAGCCCGAACCCTAACCCTAAAACTTCCACGAAGCCTGACCCTCACCTGTCCACTAATCCTAACCCGTACGCTAACACTAACCCGCGCCCTCACACATACGCTCCCCCTGAATCTTTGTCGTACCCTCACCTGGATCCTAAACCGTCCCCGTCCCCTAACCCTAACTCTAGCCCTAACCCTAACCCTAGCCAGAACCCTAACCCTAGCCCTTCCCTGAACCCTGACCCTCACCCGTCCCCTAATCCTAACCCGTACACTAACACTAACACGCGCCCTCACACGTACGCTCCAACTAAAGCGTTGTTGTACCCTCACCAGGACCCTAAACCGTCCCCATCCCTTAACCCTAACCCTAGCCCGAACCCTAACCCTTCCCCGAAGCCTGACCCTCACCCGTCCCCTAATCCTAACCCGTACGCTAACACTAACCCGCGCCCTCACACGTACGCTCCCCCTAAAGCGTTGTCGTACCCTCACCTGGACCCTAAACCGTCCCCGTCCCCTAACCCTATCCCTAACCTGAACTCTAAACCTAACCCTTCCCCAAAGCCTGACCCTCACCCGTCCCCTAATCCTAACCTGTACGCTAACACTAACACGCGCCCTCACACGTACGCTCCCCCTAAAGCGTTGTCGTACCCTTCCCTGGACCCTAAACCGTTCCCGTCCCCTAACCCTAACCCTAGTCCGAACCCTAACCCTAACCCTTCCCCGAAGCCTGACCCTCAACCGGTCCGTAATCCTAACCCGTACGCTAACACTAACCCGCGCCCTCACACGTACGCTCCCCCTAAAGCGTTGTCGTACCTTCAACTGGACGCTAAACCGTCCCCGTCCCCTAACCCTAACCCTTCCCCGAAGCCTGACCCTCACCCGTCCCCTAATCCTAACCCGTACGCTATCACTAACCCATGCCCTCACACGTACGCTCCCCCTAAAGCGTTGTCGTACCCTAACCTGTACCCTAAACCGTCCCCATCCCCTAACCCTAACCCTAGCCCGAACACTAACCCTAACCTTCCCCGAAGCCTGACCCTCACCCTTCCCCAATCCTAACCCGTACGCTAACACTAACGCGCGCCCTCACACGTACGCTCCCCCTAAAGCATTGTCGTACCCTCACCTGGACCCTAAACCGTCCCCTTCCCGTAACCCTAACCTTAGCCCGAACCCTAACCCTAACCCTTCCCCGAAGCCTGACCCTCACCCGTCCCCTAATCCTATCCCGTACTCTAACACTAAGCCGCTCCCTCACACGTACGCTTCCCCTAAAGCGTTGTCGTACCCTCACCTGGACCCGAAACCGTCCCCGTCCCTAACCCTAACCCTAGCCCGAACCCTAACCCTAACCCTTCCCCGAAGCCTTACACTCAACCGTCCCGTAATCCTAACCCGTACGCTAACTCTATCCCGTGCCCTCACATGTACGCTCACCCTAAACCGTTGTGGTACACTCACCTGGACCCTAAACCATCCCCGTCCCCTAACCCTAACCCTAACCCGAACCCTAACCCTAACCCTTCCCCGAAGCCTTACTGTAACCCGGCCCCTAATCCTAAACCGTACGCTAACACTAACCCGTGCCCTCACATGTGCGCTCACCCTAAAGAGTTGTCGTACCCTCACCTGGACCCTAAACCGTCCCCGTCCCCTAACCCTAACCCTAGCCCAAACCCTAACCCTAATCCTTCCCCAAAGCCTGACCCTCACCCATCCCATAATCCTAACCCGTACGCTAACACTAACCCACGCCCTCACACGTACGCTCCCCCTAAAGCACTGTCGTACCCTCACCTGGACCCTAAACCGTCCCCGTACCCTAACCCTAACCCTAGCCCGAACCCTAACCCTAACACTTCCCCGAAGCCTTACACTCACAAGTCCCCTAATCCTAACCCGTACGCTAACACTAACCCGTGCCCTCACACGTACGCTCACCCTAAAGCGTTGTCGTACTCTCACCTGGACCCTAAACCATCCCCGTCCCCTAACACTAACCCTAGCCCGAACCCTAAACCTAACCCTTCCCCGAAGCCTGACCCTCACCCGTCCCCTAATCCTAACCCGCACGCTAACACTAACCCACGCCCTCACACGTATGCTCCCCCTATAGCGTTGTCATACCCTCACCTGGACCCTAAACCGTCCCCGTCCCCTAACCCTAACCCTAGCCTGAACCCTAACCCTAACACTTCCCCGAAGCCTTACACTCACCCGTCCCCTAATCCTAACCCGTACGCTAACACTAACCCGTGCCCTCACACGTACGCTCCCCCTAAAGCGTTGTCGTACCCTCCCCTGGACCCTAAACCGTCCCTGTCCCCTAACCCTAACCCTAGCCCGAACCCTAACCCTAACCCTTCCCCGTAGTCTGACCCTTACCGTTCCCCTAATCCTATCCCGTACTCTAACACTAAGCCGCTCCCTCACACGTACGCTTCCCCTAAAGCGTTGTCGTACCCTCACCTGGACCCTAAACCGTCCCCGTCCCCTAACCCTAACCCTAGCCCGAACCCTAACCCTAACCCTTCCCCGAAGCCTTACCCTCACCCGTCCCCTAATCCTAACCCGTACGCTAACACTAACCCATGCCCTCACACGTACGCTCAGCCTAAAGCGTTGTCGTACCCTCCCCTGGACCCTAAACCGTCCCCGTCCCCTAACCCTAACCCTAGCCCGAACCCTTATCCTATCCCTTACCCGAAGCCTTACCCTAATCCGTCCCCTAATCCTAACCCGTACGCTAACACTAACCCGTGCCCTCACACGTACGCTCACCCTAAATCGTTGTCGTACCCTAACTTGTCCCCTAAACCGTCCCCGTCCTCTAACCCTAACCCTAACCCTTACCCAAAGCCTTACCCTAACCCGTCCCCTAATCCTAACCCGTACGCTAACACTAACCCATGCCTTCACACGTACGCTCACCCTCAACCATTGTCGTACCCTAACCTGTCCCCTAAACCGTCCCCGTCCCCTAACCCTAACCTGTCCCCTAAACCGTCCCCGTCCCCTAACCCTAACCCTAACCCGTCCCCTAACCCGTCCCCCAACCCGTCCCCTAATCCTAACCCGTACGCTAACACTAACCCGTGCCCTCACATGTACGCTCACCCTAAACCATTGTCTTACCCTAACCTGTACCCTAAACCGTCCCTGTCCCCTAACCCTAACCCTAACCCTATCCCTTACCTGAAGCCTTACCCTAACCCATCCCCTAAACCTAACCAGTACGCTGACACTAACCCATGCCCTCACACTTACGCTCACACTATACCATTGTCGTACCCTAACCTGTACCCTAAATCGTCCCCTAACCCTAACCCTAACCCTTACCCGAAGCCTTAACCTAACCCCTCTCCTAATCCTAACCCGTACGCTAACACTAACCCGTGCCCTCACACGTATGCTCACTCTAAACCGTTATCGTACCCTAACCTGTACCCTATACCGTCCCCGTCCCTTAACCCTAACCTTAACCCTTACCCGAAGCCTTACTCTAACCCGTCACCTAATCCTAGCCCATACGCTAACACTAACCCGTACCCTAACACGTACGCTCATCCTAAACCATTGTCGCACCCTAACCTGTACCCTAAACTGTCCCTCTCCCCTAACCCTAACCCTAACCCTTACCTGAAGCCTTACCCTCACCCGTCCCCTAATCCTAACCCGTACGCTAACACTAAATCTTACCCTTACATGTACGCTATCCCTAAACCGTTGTCGTACCCTAACCTGTACCCTAAACCGTCCCCATTCCCTAACCGTAACCCTAACCCGAAGCATTACCCTAACACTTACCCTAATCCTAAATGGCACACTAACACTGACCTGTACCCTAACACTTTCGCTCACCCTAAACCATTGTCGCATCCTAAACCATACCCGTTCCCTAACCCTAACCTTAACCCTAACCCTAAACCCACTTATAGCACTATAGCTCAGGAAAATTAAAATAACAAGAAACAACCACCGCAAAGTTTAGTGCTGCTCTGTTTACAAGAGCCTCGACTACGGTACAAATTAAATATCCTTGAAAGAGAGAAATGGATAAAGAAGTTTTCGTACTTACGTACAATGGAATATCACTCAACAATGAAATCAATGTCGTCAGGCCCGTACAAGCATAATGAATGGATTTAGGTACGATGATTCAAAGGAAATAAGTCACACAGAAAAAGAAACTTATCATAAGATATCACTTACAGAGGGGATGTAAACTTGGCTACACATGAACTGAATTACAAAACAGAACAGAGTCTCACATTTAGAAAACAAACTTATGCTTTCTTAAGGGGAATGGTGAGTTGGGGTGCTGCGTAAAACCAGAGATTGAAATTAGCACAGATACTATTCCATAAGCCAAATATATAATAGACAAGATATACTCCTTGCTCAACGAATTAGACTCAACACCACCTATTCACCGCAGAGGAATATATCTGACAATAAGAATATTAAAACATATGTATCTATATGTCTCCGTAAGAGAATCAAGTGTGTGTAGAGCAGTATACACAGCTGTGAAAAATCAACTAAACCCCATTATTAAAATAAATTTCAAAAACAAAGACAGTGAAGGAGAGAAAGTTCTTAAATAATTCGTTCAGGGCTTGTGATGAAACTTGGATTTACCACATCTACACCCACAGCTGGGTGAGACATAAGGCAGGACATTTGGGGCTGAGAGGATTGGTGAGGTTCGGTGAGCAAATGCAGACCCTTTGAAGTAATACTGTACGCTACCCATTCCCTGGGTCCCAACTCTCCTGGTTTAAGGGATTCTTCCTACAGCTAAAACATGCATGGGAAACCCAGAGGATTGTACACCATGTGATCGGGCAACGTTTCTAAAACCCATCTAATTTTTTGTCCCCTGGTACACGGGTTCGCCATTCCAGACGCTTTACTAAAAATCTCCCCACGTGGAGAGTCAGTGCCTTAAAACTCCTGTTTGGCACAGTTAGCAATTTCTGCAGAGGTTGAACGGGAATAGGGAGAACCAATGAGAGACTAGCTGTAGGTGTTTGGACGGTCACATTTCACTCTAATTTCCCACCAGGAAGAGGAATTAACAAAAGGCTCAGCATGCCGTGATGAAACAAGATTAGGGCCTGAAGCAATCCTGCAGCTCTGCGGCCAGCCCACAAGAAAGCGAGTTGAAGAAAGGACCTCAGGGGCACTGTAATTCATAAACCTGCAGAGTTATAAATGACAGCTATCGTCCAAAAATATATTGAGGTAAGGCTGCGAAGAGGACTTGAAAGCATGGCACAATTGCAGGAAATATATTTCAGGAGGTAGATGGAAACTGCATTTAAAGCATATGAAAAGCGGCAGAACTTTGACAATGATGCACTTGGCCAAAAAGGGCGTATACGTTTTTTTCCTGAATACATGCAGGAAAAAACGCATACGCTCTTTTTGTCCAAATAAGCAAGCCTGCAACGGAGATCTGCACTACAATGAAGTCTCACTTCCCACCGGTCAAAAGGGCCATCTGAAAAAAGTGTAAAAACCAGAAAGGCAGGACAGGCCATGGAGAACTGGGAGCCTTGTTATGCTGATGGGCGGGATGTAAATGGCCAACAGCCACTCTGGAAAAGTGTATGGTGTTTCCTGAAACCTCTAAAAAACAAAGCTACAGAGCCTAGGTTGCTTCCACTTATGGTCCTATAGCTTAGGAAAATTAAAATCAACAAGACACAGCCACCCCAAAGTTTAGGGCTGCTGTGTTTACAAGAACCTCGACTACGGTACAATTTAAATATCCCAGAAAGAGGAAAATGGATAAAGAAGTTGTGGTACTTATGTACAATGGAATATCACTCAGCAATGAAATCAATATCATCAGGCCCGTAGGAGCATAATGAGTGGATTTAGGTACGATGATTCTAAGGAAATAAGTCACACAGATAAAGAAACTTATCATAAGATATCACTTATAGAGGGAATGTAAACTTGGCTACACATGAACTGAATTACAAAACAGAACAGAGTCTCACATTTAGAAAACAAACATGTTTGCTTAAGGGGAAAGGTGAGTTGGGGTGCTGCATAAATCCAGAGATTGAAATGAGCACAGATACCGTTCCATAAGCCAAATATGTAATAGACAAGACCTACTCCTTGCTCAGCGAAGTGGACTCAACACCCCCTATTCACCGCAGAGGAATATATCTGACTAGTAAGAATCTTAAAATCTATGTATTTATATGTCTCCGTAAGAGAATCAAGTGTGTGTACAGACGCATAAACACAGCAGTGAAAATTAGCTCAACCCCATTATAAAAATAAACTTCAAAAACAAAACAGAAAGACAGTGAAAGAGAGAGAAATTCTTAAATAATTCGTTCAGGCTTGTGATGAAACCTGGATTTACCACATCTACACCCACAGCTGGGTGAGACATAAGGCTGGACACTTGGGGCTGAGAGAATTGGTGAGGTTCGGTGAGCAAATGCAGACCCTTTGAAGTAGTACTGCGTGCTACCCATTCCATGGGTCCCAACTCTCCAGGTTTAAGGGATTCTTCCTACAGCTAAAACATGCGTGGGAAACCCAGAGGATGGTCCACAGTGTGATCGGGCAAGGTTTCTAAAACGCATCTCATTATTCGTCCTCTGGTACTCGGGTTCGCCATTCCAGACGCTTTACTAACAATCTCCCCACTTGGAGAGTCAGTGCTTGTAACCTCCTGTTTGGCACATCGTTTGGCAGCGATGCACTTGGCCAAAAAGGGCGTATGCGTTTTTTCCTGAGTATATTCAGGATAAAATGCATACACACTTTTTGGCCAACCAAGCAAGCGGGAAATTCAAATCTGCACTACAAAGAAGTCTCATCCTAACACGTACCCTAACCCTATCCCGCTACCGTACCCTAACCTGTACCTGAGACCGTACCCGTTCCCTAACCCTAACCCTTACCCTAAGCTGTACACGAACACTAACCCGTACGCTAACATGTACCCTAACAGTAACACATAGCCATACACTAAACTTTATCCTAACCCTACCCCGTATCCTAACCCTTTCCCTAAACCGTACCATAACCCGTATCCTAATCCTAACCCATCCCCTAACACTAACCCATAACCTAACCCGTACCCTAATCCTAACCCATACACTAACACGTACCCTAACCTTAACCCGTTGTCATACCCTAACCTGCAACCTAATCCGTACCCATTCCCTAAACCTAACCCTTACACTATCCCGTACCATAATCCTAACCTGTACACTAACACTAAACCGTACCCTAACACTTACCCTACTCCTAACCCGTGGTCATACCCTAAACTGTACCCCAAACCATACCCGTCCCCTAACCCTAACCCTAAACCTTACCCTAAACCGTACCCTAATCCTAACCCGTACACTAACACTAAACTGTACCCTAACATGTACCCTAACCCTAACCCTTTGTTGTTCCCTATCCTGTACCCTAAACTGTACCCCTTCCTTAACATTAAACCTAACCCTAACCCGTACCTAACACTAACCCATACACTAAACCTAACCATAACCCTGAACGTAAACCGTACCTGAATCCTAACCCATACCCTAACACTAACCCATACCTTAACCCGTACCCTAACACTAAACCATAGCCATACCCTAAACTGTACCCTAACACTAACCCATACCATAACCATAACCCTAAACCATACTCTAAGCCGTACAATAATCCTAACCCGTACCCTAACCCTAAACCTTACCCTAAACCCTAATCCTTACCCCAGCTTAATTTTGTTTTTTTGTATTTAAAAAAATATTTTCTTGGGTTAAAACAAACTAGCAGAACAACAAAATAGAGGGCTTCGCTGGTGGTGCGGTGGT
Source organism: Globicephala melas (assembly GCF_963455315.2). Lineage (NCBI taxonomy): Eukaryota > Metazoa > Chordata > Mammalia > Artiodactyla > Delphinidae > Globicephala > Globicephala melas. Next base: position 4,043,294 of record NW_027207210.1, read on the forward strand.
TAGAATCTGCCTGCTAATGCAGGGGACACAGGTTCGAGCCCTGGTCTGGGAGGATCCCACATGCCATGGAGCAACTAGGCCCATAAGCCACAACCAGTGAGCCCTCGCATCTGGAGCCTGTGCTCTGCAACAAGAGAGGCTGCAATAGTGAGAGGCCCGCGCACCGAGATCAAGAGTGGCCCCCCACTTGCCACAACTAGAGAAAGCCCTCACACGGAAACTCAGACCCAACACAACAAAAATAAATAAATAAATAATAAACTCCTACCCCCCCCAAAAAAAGAACAACAAAATAAAACAGAAAGTAACCTGAGTGTCCCTCAAAAAGCTAAGTCTGAACTAGTTGGTACTTCTGTTCTATGGACTGTTATGTAGCCTGTAAAAAGTGTGAGAGCTAAATCTGTTTTTCTACAGTGAGAAGCATGATATTCCAGATGTATAGAACACCTGGATAAAATGAGAACTCTACACGTTATGCTGGTCGTTTCAGTAAATGGGAAAGGATGGCAAGTGGTAAAATATTATCTTTTCCTTTAATTTTTTAAATTTCACTTGTTACAAAGAACTTCAATTATAATTGTACTTTAAAAAAGTAACAATGGAAATTTAAAAGAAACAATATATATTGTGTGTTCAGTTACGTTTCATAGAATTATGAAATGCTCCACCCTCTGGCCATTACCTGAAAAAACAGCTTTAAAACCTATGCTAATTGTCACTTCATATGAACAAGTCCTGCAGGGCTGTAAAGGAAACCTGCCTTCATCATGTCTTGCGGGAGGTAAAGGCCAAAGTATTTTAAAATGTGGCACATATTTCAAGAAAACCATTTGAAGAACTAAGCTGTAATAACCGTTTGAAAAATAAAAGGACATGCCTGAAAGCTCAATTTCAAAGGATTATGAGACACATGCAAATCCAACCACACAGAGGTATCAGCTCACACCATTCAGAATAACCATCAGGAAAGAAACTACAAACGATCAATGCTGAAGAGGTTGTGGAGAAATGCATACCCTTAATTTGAAGTGGGACGTAACCTGGTAAGAGTCACTAATGGGAACAGGGTGGAGGTGCCTTTAAAAGGTAAATATTGAGCTACTATATGATCCAGCAGGCCCACTCCTGGGCCTATAACATAAGAAGACAGAATTGGAAAGACACAGGCAGGCAAATCTGCACTGCAGCAGTATTACAATAGCCAAGACATGGAAGCAACCAAAAGTCCATCAACAGATGAGTGGACAAAGAGGAACTGTTACATGTAGAGATGGAATATTAGCTCGGGAAAAAAATGAAACAATGCCATTTGCAGCACCATAGATGAGTTTAGAGGTAACCATGCAACTTGTAGTAAGTGAGAAAGCGAAAGACACCTAACGTGTATCACTTATAGGTGTTACCTGAAAATTGATAACAATGAAGATATTTCCACAGAGAAAGGCAATCACAGATTCATTGAACAAACTTATGGTTCCCCAAATCGAAAGGTGTGAGCATTGGATACATTACGATATTGGGGTTAACATAGATATAGAAACACATGTGAAATATATAATCACCAAAGACCTACGGAATACCAAGAGAAGACTACTCAACATTGTGTCATAACCTACCTGGGAAAAGGTTCCGAAGAAGAATAGATATATGTATGTGTGTGAAAGAACCACATCTTGCACACCTAGAACAAAAAAAAAACATTGTAATCAAATTTGCTGCGATAAAAAATAAAAATTAAATTAAAAATATGAACAAGAAATAATGAGACATAAACTGAAAGGAATTTTTCCTGGCACATCCCATTCTAATTTTCAACCTAGAACAGGACTTCCATTAAGGCTCTGTTGCCCTGGTAACCAGATTTGGTAAAGGAGAAATGCTGCCGCCTTGTGACTGTTTCACACAACAGCAGCTTTAAACCAAGAGGTAATGGTCACTTAATATTCAAAATATGTGCAGCACTGTAAAGGACACCGGGCCTCAAAAATGTCCTGGGGTCGTAATCGACCAGAAAATTCAAAAGACGTCAACATTTCAAGAAGACAATGTCAAGAGGCATATTTTACGCACATTTTGTCTTTTCTTTTTTTTCTCTTTAAAAGGGAATTGAAAAATGCGCAACATCAGCAATGAATAAAGCCATGCAAATCCAATTACAGAAATGTTCACCTCACAGCCGTCAGAATGTTCTTCAGCAAAAAGTCTACAAAGAATAAATGCTGAAGGGGTTTCAGAGAACTGTGTACCCTCCAGCTGCTGGGGGGGATGTAAACTGGTAACAGCCAGTAGTGAGAACATAATGGAGGTGCGTTTAAGGGTAAAAATTGAGCTACCATGTGATCTGGTAGGTCCTTTGATGTGCCTATCACCTGAGCAGAGCAGAATGGAAAAGACACAGACTGGCAATCCTGCACTGCAGGAATATTTAACATAGCCAAGACTTGGAAGAAACCAAAATGTCCATCAACAGAAAAATGCACAAAGAGGAAGTGGTCCATGTAAACAATGGAATATAAGCCATGGAAAACAATGAAACAGTGCCGTTTGCACCACCATATAAGGACCTAGAGATAATCACTCAAATTAAAGAAAGAAAGTGAAAGACAGATATCCTATGACATCACTTCTAGGTGTTACCTAAAAGTTGATACTCATGAACTTATTTCCAAGAGAAGGAAAAGCATGGATTAAGAAAAAAAATTATGTTTAACCAATGGAAAAGTGTAAGGAATGTGTGAATTAGGATATGAGGGTTAACAGACATGTACTAATACATATGAAATATATAATCACAAAATACCTATGGAATACCAAGAGAGGTCTAGGCAACACTCTGTAATAACCTACATGGTAAAGAATGCAAAGATAAATGACAGATACATTGATATAATGAACCAGATTCTGTACACCTAGGAGAAACAAAATATTTTTATCAAGTTTGCTCTGATAATTAATAAAAATTAAATTTATAAAACAAACAAGAAGTAAGGAGATATAAGCTCTTGGGGATGTGCTCTGGCACATTCCACTCTAATTTGCAGCCTACTAACACGATTTCCAGGAAGGCTCTGCTGCCCAAAAACCCAGAGTTGGAAATGTAGAAATTCTGCTGCCTTGTGGCCGTTTTCCGCAAGAGCGGCGTTAAGCCCACAGCTAATGTTCTCTTAACATTCACAAGGACTCAGGGCTGCAAAGGACACCTGCCCTAAACAACTGTGCTGAGGTAGGGAATGGACAATAAAATTCAAAACTGGCAAATTTTTCAAGACGATAGTATGAAGAGGTAAGTTTGACTCACTCTCTTGTTTAAAAAAAGGAAAATGGGTGAAAGCTCAACCTCAGGAATTATTAGACTCATGCAAATCTAATGTACAAAAAGGTTTCAACTCACACCAGTCGACTGACCATCAGCAAAAGGTCTACAAACAATAAATTCTGAAGGGGTTTTAGAGAACTGTGTACCCTCTAGCTGCTGGTGAGATGTAACGTGGTAAGAGCCAATAATGAGAACAGAAAGGAGCTACGATTAAAAGTAAAAGTTGAGGTACCATTCGATGCAGCAGTCACACCACTGGGCCTCTCACCTGAGAAGACCAGAATCGAGAAGACGCGGGCTGCAAAAGCTGCACTGCAGCCTTATTCACAATAGCCAAGACAGTGAAGCCACCAAAATGTCCATCAACAGATGTATGGATGAAGAAGAAGTGGTCCACGTTCACAATAGAATATTAGCCATGGAAAACAATGAACACTGCTATTTGAGGTGCCATAGATGAGCTTGGAGATAATCACAGAATATGAGGTAAGTCAGAAAGCAAAAGACCTATATCCTATGATATCACTTATAGGCGTTATCTAATAACTAACACAAATGAACATATTTCCACAGAGAAAGACACTCACAGACTTAGAAATTAAGTATGCTTATCTAAAAGGAAAGGTGGGCAGAATGGATAAATTAAGATTAACGTTACCATACGTATACAAATACATATAATAAACATATATCAAAAAGACGGACCATATAGCAAGGGAGGTCTATGGAACACTGTAATATTTTACATGGGAAGAGGATCTGAACATGAATAGACATATATATTGTACAAATGAACCAGATTGTGTACATCTGGACAAACAATATCTAATCATTACCCCGATTAAATAAATTTTAAAAACCAAGATGTAATGAGACATAAACTTATGGGCGTTCCTCCTGGCACATTCCATTCTAACTTAAAACCTAGGACCACGACTTCCAGAAAGGCTCTGCTGCCCTAGTACCCAGATTTGGGAAAGGACAAATGCTGCCTCCTTGTGGCCGTTTCCCACAACAGCAGCTTTAAACCCAGTGCTAATGGTCACTAAATATTCACCAAACTTGCAGTTCTGTAATGACATCTGCCCTCCAAAAAAATCCTGGGGTCGAATATCCACCAAAAATTCAAAAGAGGGCAACCTTCCAAGAAGACAGCTTCAAGAGATAGATTGTACTCACACTTGATTTTTAACAGAAAGGAAAAAGGCGTGGAAAATGATGAATTTTAGGAATTTTTAAAGTCATGCAAACCCAAATTACAAAAACCTATCAGGTCACAGCAGTCAGATTGGCCATTAGCAAAAATGCTGCAAACTATAAATGCTGAAGGGATTGTGGAGAAGTTCGTACCCTCGGCTCTAAGGGAGACATGGTAAGAGCCACTAATGAAAACACAATGGAGGTGCTTTGAAAAGGTAAACATTGAGCTACTAGTCAATCAGTCATACCCACTGCTGGGACTATCACCTGAGAAAATGAGAATCAAAAAGTCACAAGCTGGCAATCTTGCACTCCAGCAATATTTAATATAGCCAACACTTGGAAGCAACGAAAATGTCCCTCAACAGAGCAATGCACCAAGAAGTGGTCCATATACAAAATGGAATATTATTCCGATAAAAATATAAATTAAATTAAAAAAACAAACAAAAGTAAGGAGACATCAGCCTTTGGGGGTTTATCCGGGCACATTCCACTCTAATTTGTAACCGAGGAAGACCACCGGCCGGAAGCTCTGTTTCCCTAGTACCAGCATGGGGAACAAAGAAAGGCTGCCGCAATCTGGCCGTTACCTGCAAAAGCAGCTTTAAAGCCTGTGCTAATGGTCACTTCATGTGAACAAGTACTGCAGGGCTGTAAATGAAACCTGCCCTCAAAATGTTTTGAGGGAGGTAATGGCCAATAAATTTCAAAATGTAACACATACTTTAGAAAACACTTTGAAGAGCTAAGCTGTAATCACAGTTTGAAAAATAAAAAGGACATGACTTAAAGCTCAATTTCAAAGGATTATGAGTCATATGCAAATTCAACCACAAAGAGGTATCAGCTCACACCAGTCAGAATATCCATCAGCAAGAAAACTACAAACAATAAATGCTGAAGCCATAAAAAGAAACGAAATTGAGCTATTTGTAATGAGGTGGATAGACCTAGAGTCTGTCATACACAGTGAAGTAAGTCAGAAAGAGAGAGACAAATACCGTATGCTAACACATATACCTGGAATTTAAGGGAAAAAAATGTCATGAAGAACCTAGGGGTAAAACAGGAATAAAGACAGAGATCTACTAGAGAATGGACTTGAGGATATGGGGAGGGGGAAGGGTAAGCTGTGACAGAGGGAGAGAGAGGCATGGACATATATACACTACCAAACGTAAGGTAGATAGCTAGTGGGAAGCAGCAGCATGGCACAGGGAGATCAGCTCGGTGCTTTGTGACCGCCTGGAGGGGAGGGAGGGTGGGAGGGAGGGAGACGCAAGAGGGAAGTGATATGGGAACATATGTATATGTATAACTGATTCATTTTGTTGTAAAGCACAAGCTAGCACACCATTGTAAAGCAATTATACTTCAATAAAGATATTAAAAATAAATAAATAAATAAATGCTGAAGGTGTTGTGGAGAAATGCATACCCTCAACTTTAAGTGGGATGTAACCTGGAAAGAGCCAATAATGAGCACAGAATCGTGGTGCATTTAAACGGTAAACCCCGAGATACCATATGATACAGGATGCCCACTCCTGGGCCTATAACATAAGAAGACAGAATTGTAAAGACACAGGCAGGCAAATGTGCAGTGCAGCAGTATTACAATAGCCAATCATGGAGGCAACCAAAAAGTCCATCAACAGGTGAGTGGACAAAGAAGAACTGGTACATGTACAGATGGAATATTATCTAGGGAAAAAAATGAAACAATGCCATTTGCAGCACCGTAGATGATTCTAGAGGTAATCAGGCAAATTGTACTAAGTCAGACAGCAAAAGACACATATCCTATAATATCACTTATAGGTGTTAGCTAAAAATTGATACCAATGAAGATATTTCCACAGAGAAAGGCAATCACAGATTCATTAAACAAAGTTATGGTTCACCAAATGGAAAGGTGTGAGGACTGGATACATTAGGATATTGGGGTTAACATAGATATAGAAACACATGTGAAATATATAATCACCAAAGACCTACGGAATACCAAGAGAAGACTACTCAACATTGTGTCACAAGCTACATGAGAAAACGATCTGAAGAAGTATAGATACATGTATATGTGTAAAAGAACCACATCTTACACACCTAGAACAAACAAAACATTTTAATCAAATTTGCTCTGATAAAAAATAAACATTAAAAAAAGAACAAGAAAAAAAAGAGAGAAAAAAAGGGAAAAAAAAGAACGAGAAGTAATGAGACATACACTTAAGGGGCTTTTTGCTGGCACATTGCATTCTAATTTACAACCAGAATACGACTTCCATTAAAGCTCTGTCATCACTAATAAAGCAGCTTTATAAGCAATGTTGAAGGTAGCTTAAAAGAATTCTCACTAATTATTGACAGTAACAAGAAAACAAACAAAAGTAAAAATCTCACGGCAAAAAGTATACATAGAGTAAGGGTAGTAGATCAAACACTTATTAAACTTCTGTAAAGAATAAAAGACAACAGTAGTATTTTTTTTAAAGAGAGGGGCCAAATAAATCAGAACTGAAAGAGATGATGTTACAAGAGCCACCACAGAAATACAAAGTATCCTAAGATACACACAGGGTAACTCAGGGCTCAGACTGGACAGAGCCCACTCTCCATTCCCCTGTACATGACTTACAGGAGCCTCAGGAACTGAGGAGGGGGTCCTTGAGGAGAGGCACAAGATAGAAGATGTTAGGCATTAACATGACTGCATTCATTTTAAACGTGCCTGAACTACATTCACATGAGATGATTTTGTCCTGTTTGTACATCAGCACCTCTAGTCGGAACTGCAGATCTTTGGTTTCACCACCTCTATGACATCATTAGCTTCACCTGCTGTGGACCGTCTCCTATAGGATTTCTAGAACCACAAAACATCGAAGCTTCACAGGACCGAGTCTGTGCGACTCCACTCAGAGTCTCAACTGCATTCAGAGACTCAGAGTCTCAACAGAGACTCCACTCTTGGAGGACACACACAAAGTAGTGTGCACATCAGGACCCAGGGGAAGGAGCAGTCACCCCGTAGGTGAATGATCATACCTAGCTGCTAGTTTTAGAGGGTCTCCTGCAGAGGTGGGGTGTGGCTGCGGCTCACCATGGGGACAACGACACTGACAGCAGAAGTTCTGGGAGATACTCCTTGGCGTGAACTCTCCCAGAGTCCACCATTAGCCCCACCAAGAGCAAGGTAGGCTCCAGTGCTGGGTCGCCTCAGTCCAAACAACCAACAGGGAGGGAACCCAGCCCCATGCATCAGCAGACAAGTGGATTAAACTTTTTATTAAACTTTTATTTAATCCACAGACAAGCAGATTAAAGCTCTGCCCACCAGAACAACACCCAGCTCTACCCACCACCAGTCCCTCGCATAAGGAAGCTTGCACAAGCCTCTCAGATAGACTCAATCACTGGAGAGCAGACAGCAGAAGCAAGAAGAACTACAATTCTGCAGCCTGTGGAAGGAAAACCACATTCACAGAAAGATAGAGAAAATGAAAAGGCAGAGGACTTTATACCAGATCAAGGAACAAGATAAATCCTCAGAAAAACAACGAAATGAAGTGAGGATAGGTAACCTTCCAGTAAAAGAATTCAGAATAATGATAGTGAAGATGATCCAAGACCTTAGAAAAATAATGGAGGCAAAGATCGAGAAGATGCAAGAAATGCTTAACAAAGACCTAGAAGAATTAAGGAACAAACACCTAGAAGAATTAAAGAACAAACAAACAGAGATGAACAATACAATAACTGAAATGAAAAATACACTAGAAGGAATCAATAGCAGAATAACTGTGACAGAAGAACGGATAAGTGACCTGGAAGACAGAAAGGTGGAAATCACTGCCATGGAACAAAATAAAGAAAAAGAATGAAAATAAATGAAGACAACCTAAGAGACTTCTGGGACAACATTAAATGCAACAACATTCGCATTATAGGGGTCCCAGATGGAGAACAGAGAGAGAAAGGACTCGAGAAAATATCTGAAGAGATTATAGTTGAAAACTTCCCTAGCATGGGAAAAGAAATAGCCACCAAAGTCCACGAAGCGCAGAGAGTCCCAGGCAGGATAAACCAAAGGAGAAAAATGCCGAGACACACAGTAATCAAATTGAAAAAATTAAAGACAAAGAAAAATTATTGAAAGCAACAAGGGAAAAATGACAACATACAACGGAATTCCCATAAGGTTAACAGCTGATTTCTCAGCAGAAAATCTACAAGCCAGAAGGGAGTGGCATGATAAATTTAACGTGATGAAAGGGAAGAACCTACCACCAAGAGTACTCCACCCAGCAAGTATCTCATTCAGATTTGATGGAGAAATCAAAAGCTTTACAGACAAGCAAAAGCTAAGAGAATTCAGCACCACGAAACCAGCTCTACAACAAATGCTAAAGGAACTTCTCTAAGTGGGAAACACAAGAGAAGAAAAGGACCCACTAAGACAAACCCATAACAATTAAGAAAATAATAATAGGAACATACATATTGATAATTACCTTAAACGTGAATGGATTAAATGCTCCAACCAAATGACACAGGCTCACTGAATGGATACAAAAACAAGATCCATATATATGCTGTCTACAAGAGACCCATTTCAGACCTAGGGACACATACAGACTGAAAGTGAGAGGATGGAAAAATATATTCCATGCAAATGAAAATCAAAAGAAAGCTGGAGTAGCAATACTCATATCAGATAAAATAGATTTTAAAATAAAGAATGTTACAAGAGACAAGGAAGGACACTACATAATGATCAAGGGATCAATCCAAGATATAACAATTATAAATATATATGTACCCAACACAGGAACACCTCAATACATAAGGCAACTGCTAACAGCTATAAAAGAGGAAATCAACAGTAACACAATAATAGCAAGGGACTTTAACACCTCACTTACACCAATGGAGATCATCCAGACAGAAAATTAATAAGGAAACACAAGCTTTAAATGACACAATAGACCAGATAGATTTAATGGATATTTATAGGACATTCCATCCAAAAACAGCAGACTACAAGTTCTTCTCAATGGCACACGGAACATTCTCCGGGATAGATCACATCTTGGGTCACAAATAAAGCCTCAGTAAATTTAAGAAAACTGAAATCATATCAAGCAGCTGTTCCGATCACAATGCTATGAGATTAGAAATCAATTACAGGGAAAATAACGTAAAAAACAAACACATGGAGGCTAAACAATACATTTCTAAATAACCAAGAGATCACTGAGGAAATCAAAGAGGAAATCAAAAAATACCTAGAGACAAATGACAACAAAAACACGATGATCCAAAACCTATGGGATGCAGCAAAAACAGTTCTAAGAGGGAAGTTTATAGCAATAAAAGCCTACCTCAAGAAACCAGAAAAATCTCAAATAAACAATCTAACCCTACACCTAAAGGAACTAGAGAATGAAGAACAAAACCCAAAGTTAATAGAAGGAAAGAAATCATAAAGATCAGAGCAGAAATAAATGAAATAAAAACAATAGCAAAGATCAATAAAACTAAAAGCTGGTTCTTTGAGAAGATAAACAAAAATGATAAACCTTTAGCCAGACTCAAGTAAAAGAGGGAGAGGACTCAAATCAATAAAATTAGAAATGAAACAGGAGAAGTTGTAACAGACACCACAGAAATACAAAGCATCCTAAGAGACCTCTACAAGCAACTCTATGCCAATAAAATGGACAACCTGGAAGAAATGGACAAATTCTTAGAAAGGTATAACCTTCCAAGACTGAACCGGGAAGAAATAGAAAATATGAACAGACCAATCACAAGTAATGAAATTGAAAGTGTGATTAAAAATCTTCCAACAAACAAAAGTCCAGAACGAGATGGCATCAGAGGTGAATTCTATCAAACATTTAGACAAGAGCTAACACCCAATCTTCTCAAACTCTTCAGAACTTTTCAGGGGAAGGAACACTCCCAAACTCATTATATGAGGCCACAATCACCCTGATACCAAAACCAGACAAAGATACTACAGAAAAAGAAAATTAGAGACCAATATCACTGATTAATATAGATGTAAAAATCCTCAACAAAATACTAGGAAACAGAATTAAACAACACATTAAAAGGATCATGCACCATGATCAGGTGGGGTTTATCCCAGGGATGCAAGAATTCTTCAATATACACAAATCAATCAATGTGATACACCATATTAACAAATTGTAGAATTAAAATATGATCATCCCAATAGATGCAGGAAAAGCTTTTGACAAAATTCAACACCAATTTATGATTAAAAGTCTCCAAAAAGTGGGCATAGAGGGAATCTACCTCAACATAATAAAGGCAGTATATGACAAACCCACAGCAAACATCATTCTCAATAGTGAAAAACTAAAAGCATTTCCTCTAAGATCAGGAACAAGACAAGGATGTCCGCTCTCACCACTATTACTCAACATAGTTTTTGGAAGTCCTAGACACAGTAATCAGAGAAGAAAAAGAAATAAAAGGAATACAAATTGGAAAAGAAGAAGTAAAATTGTCACTGTTTGCAAATGACACGATACTACACATAGTGAATCCTAAAGATGCCACCAGAAAACTACCAGAGCTAATCAATGAATTTGGTAAAGTTGCAGGATACAAAATTAATGCACAGAAATCTCTTGCATTCCTATACACTAACAATGAAAGATCAGAAAGAGAAATTAAGGAAACAATCTCATTCACCATTGCAACAAAAAGAATAAAATACGGAGGAATGAACCTACATAAGGAGGTAAAAGACCTGTACTCAGAAAACTATAAGACACTGCTGAAAGAAATCAATGATGATATAAACATATGGAGGTATAAACCATGTTCTTGGATTAGAAGAATCAATATTGTGAAAATGACTATAGTACCCAAAGCAAGCTACAGATTCAATGCAATCCCTATCAAATACCACTGGCATTTTCTACAGAACTAGAACAAAAAAATCTTAAAATTTGTATGGAGACACAAAAGACCCCGAATAGCCAAAGCAGTCTTGAGGGAAGTTAAAAGAGCTGGAGGAATCAGACTTCCTAACTTCAGACTATACTACAAAGCTACATTAATCAAGACTATATGGTACTGGCACAAAAACAGAAATATAGATCAATTGAACAAGATAGAAAGCCCAGAGATAAACCTACGTACCTATGGCTAACTCATCTATGACAAAGGAGGCAAAGATATACAATGAAGAAAAGACAGTCTCTTCAGTAAGTGGTGCTGGGAAAACTGGACAGCTACACGTGAAAGAATGAAATTAGAACACTCCATAACACCATACAAAAAAATAAACTCAAAATGAATTAGAGATCTAAATGTTAGACCAGACACTATAAAATTATTAGAGGAAAACATAGGCAGAACACTCTATGACATAAATCACAGCAAGATCCTTTTTGACCCACCTCCTAGAGAAGTGGAAATAAAAACAAAAATAAACAAATGGGACCTAATGAAACTTCAAAGCTTTTGCACAGCAAAGAAAAACAAACAAGATGAAAATACAACCCTCAGAATGGGAGAAAATGTTTTCAAATGAAGCAAATGACAAAAGATTAATCTCCAAAATTTACAAGCAGCTCGTGTAGCTCAATATCACAAAAACAAACAACACAATCCAAAAATGGGCAGAAGACCTAAATAGACATTTCTCCAAAGGAGATATACAGATTGCCAATAAACACATGAAAGGATGCTGAACATCACTAATCATTAGAGAAATGCAAATCAAAACTACAGTGAGGTATCAACTCCCAGCAGTCAGAATGGCAATCATCAAAAAATCTACAAACAATAAATGCTGGAGAGGCATTTACTGGAGAAAAGGGAACGTTCTTGCACTGTTGCTGGGAATGTAAATTGCTATACCCACTAGGGATAACAGTATAGAGGTTCCTGAAAAAACTAAAAATAGAAGTACCATACGACCCAGCAATCCAACTACTGGGCATTTGCCCTGAGAAAACCATAATTCAAAAAGAGTTATATACAACAATGTTCATTGCAGTTCTACTTACAATAGCCAGGACATGGAAGCAACCTAAGTGTCCATCGACAGATAAATGGATAAAGAATATCTGGCACATATATAAATGGAATATTACTCAGCCATAAAAAGAAACAAAACTGAGTTATTTGTAGTGAGGGGGATGGACTTAGAGTCTGTCCTACACAGTGAAGTAAGTCAGAAAGAGAAAAATAAATACCGTGTACTAACAGAGATATATGGAATCTAAAGAAAAAAGTTTATGAAGAACCTAGGGGCAGGATAGGATTAAGGACACAGACATAGAGAAAGGACTTGAGGACACGGGGAGGGGGAAGGGTAAGCTGGGACGAAGTGAGAGAGTGCCATGGACATATATACATTACCAAATGTAACATCGATAGCTACTGGGAAGCAGCCACATAGCACAGGGAGATCAGCTCGGTGCTTTGCGACCACCTAAAGGGGTGGGATGTGGAGGGTGGGAGGGAGATGTAAGAGGGAGGGGATATGGTGATATATGTATATGTATAATTGATTCACTTTGTTATACAGCAGAAACTAACACTCCATTGTAAAGCAATTATACTCCAATAAAGGTGTAAAAGGAAAATAAAAAAGAAAGAAGCCCAGAGATAAACCTACACACCTATGGTCAACTAATCTATGACAAAGTAGGCAAGACTATACAATGGAGAAAAGACAGTGTCTTCAACCAGTGGTGCTGGGAAAAATGGACAGCTACATGTAAAAGAATGAAATTAGAACACCCCCAACACCATACACAAAAATAAATTCAAAATGGATTAGAGACCTTAATGTAAGACCGGACAGTATAAAATTCTTAGAGGAAAACATAGGAAGAATACTCTAACATAAATCACAGCAAGATCTTTTTTGATCCACCTCCTAGAGTAATGACATAAAAAAGAAAACTAAACAAATGGGACCTAATGAAACGTAAAAGCTTTTGCAAAGCAATGGAAACTACAAACACAAAAAGACAACCCTCAGAATGGGAGAATATATTTGCAACTGAATCAATGGACAAAGGATTAATCTCCAATATATATAAACAGCTGATGCAGCTCAATATTAAAAAAACAAACAACCCAATACAAAAATGGGCAGAAGATCTAAATAGACATTTCTTCCAAAAAGATGTAGAGATGGCCAAGGAGCACATGAAAAGCTGCTCTACATCACTAATTATTAGAGAAATGCAAATCAAAACTACAATGAGGTATCACCTCACACCTGTTAGAATGGGCATCATCAGAAAATCTACAAACAACAAATGCTGGAGAGGGTGTGGAGAAAAGGAACCCTCTTCCACGATTGGTGGGAATGTAAATTGATAGTCACTATGGAGAACAGTATGGAGGTTCCTTAAAAAACTAAAAATAGAATTACCATATGATCCAGCAACCCACTACTGGACATATACCCAGAGAAAACCATAAATCAAAAAGACACGTTCACCACAATGTTCATTGCAGCACTATTTACAATAGCCAGGTAATGGAAGCAACCTAAATGCCCACAGACAGACGAATGGATAAAGATGTGGTACATATATAAAATGGACTATTAGCCATAAAAAGGAATGAAATTGGGTCATTTGTAGAGACGTCGATGGATCTAGAGACTGTCATACAGAGTGAAGTAAGTCAGAGAGAGAAAAACAAATATTGTATATTAACGCATATATGTGGAACCTAGAAAAATGGTACAGATGAACCGGTTTGAAGGGCAGAAATAGAGACACAGATGTAGAGAACAAATGTATGGACACAAAGAGGGGAAAGCCATGGGGGGGGTGGCGGTGGGAGGAGTTGGGAGATTGGGATTGACATGTATACATTTATATGTATAAAATAGATAACCAATAAGAACCTGCTGTATAAAAAATAAATAAAATAAAATGAAAAATAAAATTTTTTTAAAAACGGAAAAAAGTTATTCCCTTCACATACATGTATTTATATGAATGAATTATTTCCATGCTTACATCCATAAGTACAAAAAAGAGGAATAAAACCTACCTTGAAACAAAAAAGAAAAAAACAAAACAGAACCCACCAGTTATACAGATGAAAACCCTATCAGGGCACTTGCTTCAGTGGTAGACAATTCTGAAGTTGGTCAGAGGTGGGGAATCATCTCGCATGCAGCCAGCAGCCCCCCCGCAAGGAGTGTCCTCATTACAAGCCTGGGGGACCGTGCCGAGGCATCTGTGAGTAAACGTGAGATGAGCCCCAGGCCAGCTGCTGCTGAACTGTTCCCAACCTTCCCAGGTAAAACACCTGAATATGTACAAGGACTTGAAAGCCTAGAGGAAGGGCCATGGAGCCACACGAGTGACAGCATGCCAGCCGACTTGGTGCCTGCAGGCCAGCCAGGATGGTCCTGGCCCTGGGTGCTCTTCTGGAAGATTTCCATTTCCCTGCCTGAGATACCCGTCCTGTCCCTGCCCCCACTGCTTTTTTCCTTCCTCACCTCTGCCCAGGGAGAAATTCCAGCAGCAGGTATGGGTGACACATCCTCTTCCTTAGCAGGTGGCAGCCTGGCAACTGCTGCAGAAAGTCCAGCAGAGCCTCACTCACACTGGGCCACCCACAAAGCTGTGGCCTCTCACTCCCTCCCACCAGCCCAGCCCCGAGACTGCTGACAGGGCAGAGAAAATGGCGTCAGGCACGGCTGCAGGGGCTCTTGCTGCCTGGAGTGGTATTTATATTGATCTCAACCCAGGCACACCTGGGGAGGGCTGGCCGGCACGGTAAGGCTGCCCAGGTCAGCCAATCATCACCCCTCAGGGGCTCACAGTTGCAGAAAATGGAACTTGCTGAACCGGCCAGGTCCAAGGAACAGGTGTGGGCTCCTGAGAGTCAAGATAGACAAGGGGCTGCAGCTTTGGCTTGTTTTCTAATCATTTTATCTGGCCCATGAGTGGGAGACAACTTCAAGAAAACCCTCTCCTAATGAGAGGAACCCAGGAGTCAGGGAGAGGAGGGGTGGGTGGTGGTTGGAGACAGAGGCCTGGTGCCCCAGGTGCAGTGGAAGTCTCTGGAAGACCAGGTGGAGGGAGGCCATACAGAGTGATGCCCAGGGTCACAGACCTGTCGCAGTTGCTGTTTGTTAGTTCAAGTCCTGCTCTGAGGTGCTCTGTGTCAGCTCTGAGTGACAGGTGAGCTGGGGGTGCTCTGCAATGAGGGCTATGTGCATGGTTCCTGTGTGCCCAGCCCTGCCACGGTACCTGCAAGGGGAGCTCTGTATCCGGGGATTGGTCTGACCACGAGAGCACCATGGGCTGCTGGGGACCTGGTAAAGGATGTCAGGACAGTCAGTGAAGCCACCGAGGATATACCTCCAGCTGCTCCTAATTCCTACACCCTGCTGGTCATTCTACCAACCACCAGGACATGGTATTCTGTATTAGTCTTCAATGATGCCTTCTTTTGTATTCCATTAGTCCCAGAGTCACAAGAAATTTTGGCTTGTGAGTGGCAGGACTCAACATACAACTAAAACAATACTTCCGGGCCGTCTTGCCCCAAGGGTGCAAAAATTCCCACACCGTCTTTGGGGAAAGCTTAGGTAAAGACCTAAAAGTTCTACCTCTGGAAAAGGAAACCCTCCTTCAATACGCAGACGACATTCTGATCGCCAGCCCTACTAAGGAGGCCTCTGAACTACCAAGCCAATAAAGGATAGAAGTCGTCCAAAAAGAAGCTCAAATATCACAGACTGCGGTGACCTGCCTGGGCTTCATTCTCACAGAAGGTCGGAGAAGCCCATCCCAGGAAAGGGAAGAAACCATTTTCAGCCTTACCCCTTTCTAAAACTAGAAGACAGCTTAGGGGTTCCTGGGGAGGCCAGGGTTTGCTGCTTCTGGATCCCTAACTACAGTCTACTAGCTGGGCCTCTATATGAAACACTGAAAGGAAAAGATGATGATCCTTTTGAATAGAATCCAGAAGTGGCCTTTCAAGAATGGAAAGAGCAGTCAATTCAGACCCTTGCCCTGGAACTCCCTAATTTAGCTAAACCCTTTGACCTTTACATTCCTGGTGAAAGGTGAATCGCCATTGGAGAATTAGTGCAAAAACTGGGACCACTTGAAATGGAACAATGCAAGAATGCCATCCAGTTAGGATAAACTACGGTCACCAAGGGGCTTGGCCCACTGCCACATCTGGCCAAGATACTGGCGGTATCTAAAAACCTGGAAATCAGTAGCCCAAAAGGCCACCTCCCTCCTAAGGGAAAAGGACCCCACGTGGTGATCCTAACCACCAACCATGCCCTGAAGTTGCAGGGTTCGCTCCGTGGGCACACCGACCTCGAGTGAGGAGGCCTTCCAACTCCAACATCCAGAGAGATAACCGGGGGCAACAGGGCACCATGATGACTCGTGTGAACATCACTTGACCTGGAGTTTCTCTCATAAAACAACAAGAGTGTGTCCCAAAAGAGTAGACTACTGCTTGCAGGACTTACTGCACCCAGAGGGGAGCTAATAATCTTGGCGGGGGAACGGTATATCACACTGTCACCATAGAAAAGCCTACAGACACCGTGATGATGGTGGCCAATAAGACCGGCTGGACTCCTGTTTACTTCAAAAGGCTGTTGACTCAGTGGCCATCATGGTCCTTGATCACCACTGACCCTGGACTGTCTGGGAGTTGAGTGGGCAGGGCTCTGACACCTGGTGCTGTTTGTACGTTAATTCAGGGGCCTAATTGAAGAAAGCGCAGACTACTGGTCAGAGCATCTAGGCTGGCAGAAACGGTCAGCCTAAGGTGGCCGAACAAATGTGGGGCGGGGTGAAACCGGCCCCCACAGCGTCTCTGCACATCTCTTTCCTGGACCCTTAAAGGTCATTAGAATCTATAACACTTCCAATGCTGGTGCTCAGGTGGACGAGCAAGGAGGCAGGGGGCCTGGGGACAATCAACGTCACCTGGAGGCTGCTGGGGAGAAGTTCTGACCCTCGCCCCTGGGTATGAGGGCTCCCAACTCAGCACTCAGCAGTTACAGAAGAAGGGTCTTCACCCTCAGCACTCCAAGAATGAGGAACGGGACGAAAGGCAGAGGAGGAGTTTGTCCCCAGCAAAGCCCATTAAAAATCCCTGGGAGATAAAAATAGAATCTGGGCAATAAAGTCAAGTCTAACTTTTTTATCCTTTGTGCTTTGTCTAATTTCACGTACTCCTAGGGTCTCGCATGCAGAGGTTCCACAGCCGGCACTTCAGACCAGATTTACTAGTGCAGAATGGCTGGGTCGACACCTCAGCTCCTGGGGCCCAGTGCAGACTCCACGATATAGAGCCTGAGCTGCAGCCAACCCAGCCCTTGAAAGCTCTGTCCCCTCCCTCCCAATGACTCTGACAGGATCTCTACACAGCAGCCCAGCCCACAGCCCACGGGGTAGTGCATGCTCTCACCTCTCCATTCTCTGATCAAAATATAAAGTTTCCTTTGCTTGTGAACCAAACTCAGTCTCGATCTGTTGGCCCCAATGACACTGGGCAGGGGGACACTTGTTGGGGTCCACTCTGGAGGATCAGTAACAGAAATTGAGACTATTGTAACCTCAATGAACAGATGTGTGAGCCAAACTGTAGTTAACATAGAACAGTGTATAAGGCTCGGGTAAAATAAGATGTTTCTAACACTTCCATTTGATATTTCCATCACTTTATTATAAGCAAGTTCAGTGAAAAGGTTTGTCTTATTTGTCAGGTCAATATTAGAGAAACGAAGTGATTTCTTTCCAAGGATGTACATCTAATAATCTTGGTTAAAGCTTCAATCTTGTTTTAAATGATTTTCCATTGAAAATGATACCTCTCTTTCAGCTCCCCCATTTCTGAGAAGTATAAAATCTTATAATTTATTATTACCAAAGGGGAAAGGTGGGAGGAGGGATAAATTAACAGTTTGGGATTAACACATACACACTGCTATGTATAAAATAGATCATCAACAAGGAACTACTGTATAGCACAGGGAACTACACTCAACATTTTGCAATAACCTATAAGGGGAAATAATCTGAAAAAGAATAGATATTTTTATTGACATCATCTATCAATGACAGTTAAAGTGTAACCTAAGGGAAGCTGGTGGTGAGTGCTTCTGACCCTGAAGACTTCAATCATCTAAAGTTTGGACTCTGCCTACTTCCCAAGGCCCTTAATGAACATATGTGTAGCCATAGCTTAAAAAATTCCCCAGTTTGGGTTTCGGGGAGACACTGATTTTGAAAAAGCCCTGGTGTTCTCCTTACATGAATGGGACTCTTCCTACTGCTAAAACATGTCTGTCACACCCAGAGGATAGTATACCATCTGATCGGGAAGAGTTTGGAAAAGGCATCTCATCTCCTCATCTCCTGGTGCTCGGGTTCACCCCTCCAGCGTCTTTACTAACAGTCTCCCCACTTGGAGATGTCAGCACTGTCAACATCCTGTTGCGTACAGTTTGGAATTTGTCCAGAGGATGAAGCGGAAGGATGAGGAAAAATGAGAGACAAGTCCTAGGTGTTCAGACAGGCACATGTCACTCTAATTTCCAATCAGGAAGACGAATTGACCAAAGGCTAGGGTTGCCCATGGAAACAGTATAGGGCTTGAGGAAATCCTGCTGCTTTGTGGCCAGTTCCCATAAACACAAGTTGAACAATGGAGCTCAGGGGCAGTAAAATTCACGAAACTGCAGAGTTGAAAATATCCATCACTGAAAAATGTCTTGAGGAAAGTCAGAGAAAAGGACTTGTAAGCAAGAGAGAATGGCAGGAAAGGGATTTGAGGAGGTAGAAAGGACTCGCCATTAAGCACAAGAAAAGGAGCTGAACATTGCCAACATTGCAGTTGGCCAAAAAGGGTGTATGCGTTTTTTTCTGTATATATTCAAGAAAAGGGCATACACTTTTTTAGCCAACCAAACAGGTGGGCACTGGAAATCAATACTACAATGGATATCACTTCGCATCAGTCACAAGAGCCATCCTCATAAAGCGTAAACAACAGAAATGCAGGACAGGGCAACGAGAAGAGGGAGCCCTGTGAGACTTATAGTGGAAATGTATATTGCCAACGGCCATTCTGGAGAAGTGTATTGTGTTTACTAAAGCATCTAAAAAATGAGCTACAGAGCATAGGGCACTTGCACTCATGGGCGTATATCTTGGGAAAAACAAAAATCGAGAGGACACAGGCACCCCAATGTTTACCCCCTCTCTGTTTAAAAGATCCTCAACTAGGATATAACTTAAATGTCTCTGGAGGGAAAAAATGGATAGAGATGTGGTACTTATGTAGAGTGGAATATTACTCAGCCTGGAAATCAATGAAATATGGCCAGTTGTAACAACTCCAGAGGAGTTACGTATGATCATTCTAAGTGACAGAATTCAAAAAGAAAAAGATACATATCATAAGATATCACTTAACGGTGGAATCCAAAATAGCTACACATGAAATAAATTACAAAACAAAAACATAGTCAAATATGTAGAAAACACGCATAAGGCTGCTAAACGGGAAAGGTGGGGAGGGGTGAGGCATCATCCAGGAGGTTGAAATTAGCAAAGATACCATTCCAAATACCAAACTGATAATCAACAAGGCCTACACGGTAGCTAAAAGAACTGCACTCAGCACACTCAAGTCACCGGAAAAGAATATATACGACTGGTAAGAATCTGAAAAAGAATTTACTGATGTCTCTCTGTACGTGAATCAAGTGGATGTACAGCAGCAAGAAACAGAGATTTGAAAATCAGCTGTAACCAATATAGTAATAAATTGAAAAAAAATAAACGACAGAGAGACAGAGAAAACCTCTTACAACTTTTCCTCAGGGACGGTGATGCAACATGGATTGAACACGTCTAGACCCACAGCAGGATGAGACATAAGGCTGGAAACTGTTCGCGCTAAGAGAAATGTGAGGTTGGGTGAGGAAATGCACACCCTTTAAAGTAATACTACCTGGTACCCATTCAATGGGTCCCAAATCTGCAGGTTCAAGGGATCTTCCTACAGCTAAAACATGCATGGAAAACCCAGAGGACTGTACACCATGTGATCGGGAGATGTGTCTAAAATGCAGCTCATTTATCCTCTCCTGGTGCTCCTGTTCACCATTCCAGCCACGTTACTTAGAATCTCCCCACTTGGAGAATCAGCACATTTAAACTTCTGTTTCACACATTTTGCAAATTGTGAGGAGGATGAACGGGAAGAGGGGGAACCAATGAGAGAATAGTTGTAGGGGTTTGGACGGGCACATATCACTCTAATTTCCCATTAAGAATAAGAATTAAAAAAAGGCTCAGCCCACCTCGCTGGAGCCAAAATAGGGCCTGAAGTAATCCTGCGGGTTTGAGGCCAGCTCACAAAAGAGCAACTTAAAAAATGGAGCTCAGGGTCACTGCAATTCACAAACCTGCAGAGTTATAAATGAAAACTAACGTCCAAAATTATGTTGAGGTAAGGCAAAGAAGAGGATCTGAATGCAAGACAGAATTGCAAGAAACAGATTTCAAGAAATAGATTGGACTCGTCTTTAAAGCACATGAAAAGCGACAGAATTTCGATAATGATGCAGTTGGCCCAAAAGGGCGTATGCGTTTTTTCCTGATTATATCCAGGAAATAACGCATATGCACCTTATGGGCAAGGAAACAAGCAAGCAATGCAAATGTGCACAACAAAGAAGTCTCATTTCCCACTGGTCAAAAGGGCCATCCTAAAAAATTGTAAAAACCAGAAATGCAGGACAGGCCATGGAGAACGGGGAGCCTTTATACGCTGATGGGCAGTGTGTGAACTGCCGAGAGCCACTCTGGAGGAGTGTATGGTGGTTCCTAAATCATCTAAAAAACAGAGCTACAGAGCATAGGACACTTCCAATCATGGGAGTATATCTAGGGAAGTCTAAAAATCAACAAGACACAAGCACACCACAGTTTAGGGCTACTCTGTTTACAAGAACCTCAACTTCAGTACACCTTAAATATCCCAGGAAAGAGAACAATGGATAAAGAAGATGTGGTACTTATGTACAATGGAATATCTCTTCACCATGAAATCAATGTAATAAGGCTAGTAGAAGGATAAAGAGTGGATTTAGGTCCGATAATACTACTTGAAATAAGTCAAACAGAAAAAGAAACATATCATAAGATATCACTTATAGAGGGAGGGTAAATATGGCTGCACAAAAAATGAATTACAAAACAGAACAGTGTCTCACATTTAGAAAACACATTTATGTCAGATTAAGGGGAAAGGAGAGGTGGGGTGATGCATAAAACCAGAGTTTGAAATTAGCACAGATACCGTTCAATAAACCAAATAGGTATTAGACAAGATCTACACCTTGCTCAATGAACTGGCCTCAACACACCCTATACACCGCAGAGAAATATATCTGAGTAATAAGAATCTTAAAACCCATGTATTGATATATCTCCATAAGGGAATCAAGTGTGTGCAGAGTGGCACAAACACAGCAGTGAAAATGAGCTAAACCCCATTATAGAAATAAATTTTAAAAACAAAACGCTGAAACAATGAAAGAGAGAAAAATTCTTACAAAATTCGCTCAGGGGCTGTGATGCAACCTGGATTGACCACATATAAACCCACAGCTGGATAAGACATAAGGCTGGACACTTAGGGCTGAGAGGATTGGTGAGCTTTGGTGAGCAACTGCCAAAAGTTTAATGCAATACTTCATGCTACTCATTCCAAGGGTCCCAACACTCCAGGTTGAAGGGAATCTTCCTACAGCTAAACCATGCTTGGGAAACCCAGCGACTGGTATACCATATGATCGGGAAAGGTTTCTAAAACGCACCTCATTGTTCCTCTCCTGGGGCTCCGGATCGACATTCCAGCTGCTTTACTAACAACAACCCCACATGGAGAGTCAATGCCTTTAAGATCCAGTATCGCACAGTCTGCAGATAGTGCGGAGGATGAATGGGTTAGGGGGAACCAGTGAGAAACTAATGTAGTGGTTTCAATGGGCACATTTCACTCTAATTTCACATCAGTAAGAAGAATTAACCAAAGGCAGAGCAAGGCGTCCCACAAGAAGAATAGGGCCTGAAGGAATCCTGCGGTTATGAGGCAAGATCACAAAAATAAGAGCTGAAAAATGGAGCTAAGGGCCACTGCAATTCAAAAACGTGCAGAGTTATAAAGGCCAACAATTTTCAAAAACGATATTGAGGAAAGGCTATGAAGAGGCATTGAAACAAAGGCAGAATTGCAGGAAACCGATTTCAGGAGGTAGACTGGAATTGCATTTAAAGCATAGGAAATGAGGCAGAACGTCGACAATGATCCACTTGGCCAAAAAGGGCGTATGTGTTTTTTCCTGAATATATTCAGGAAAAAACGCATATGCACTTTTTGGACAACCAAGCAAGCTTGCAAAGGAAATCTGCACTACAATAAAGTCTCACTTCCCACCGGTTAAAAGGGCCATCTGAGAAAAGTGTAAAATCCAGAAAGGCAGGACAGGCCATGGAGAACTGGGAGCCTTGTTATGCTGATGGGCGGGATGTAAATTGCCAACAGCCACTAGGGGAGAAGTCTATGGTGTTTCCTGAAACATCTAAAAAACAAAGCAACAGAGCCTAGGGCACTTCCACTTATGGTCCTATAGCTTAGGGAAATTAAAATCAAAAAGACACAGCCACCCCAAAGTTTGGGACAGCTCTGTTTACAAGAACCTCGTTTACGGGACAAGTTCAATATCGCAGAAAGTGAAAAATGGATAAAGAAGTTGTGGTACTTACGTACAATGCATATCACTCAACAATGAAATCTATGTCATCAGGCCCATAGCAGCATAATGAGTGGATTCAGGTACGATGATTCTAACTGAAATAAGTCACACAGAAAAAGAAACATCATAAGATATCACTAATACACGGAATGGAAACTTGACTACACAGGAACTGGATTACAAAACAGAACAGGGTCTCAAATTTAGAAAATCAACTTATGCTTGCTTAAGTGGAAAGGTGAGTTGGGGTGCTGCATAAAACCAGGGATTGAAATGAGCACAGATAATGTTCCTTAAGCCAAATATGGAATAGACAAGAGCTACTCCTTGCTCAACGAAATGGACTCAACACCCCATATTAAACGCCTAAGAATGTACCTGACTAGTAAGTATCTTAAAACCTATGGATTGCTATGTCTCCGAAAGAGAATTAAGCGTGTGTACAGGGGCATGAACGCAGCAGTGATAGGATTGGAGAAGTTCAGTGAGCAAATGAAGACCCTTAGAAGTCATATTGCATGGTACCCATTCCACGGGTCTCAACTCTCCAGGTTTAAGGGATTCTTCCTTCAGCTAAAACATGCATGTGGAACCCAGAGTATGATCAACCGTGTGATCGGGAGACGTGTTCAAATATGTCTCAGTTTTCGTCCCCTGGTACTCGGGTGCAACATTCCAGACGCTTTACTAACACTCTCCCCACTTCGAGAGTCAGTGCCTTTAACCTCCTGTTTGGCCCAGTTTGCAATTTCTGCAGAAGATGAACAGGAATAGGGAGAACCAATGAGAGACTAGCTGGAGGTGTCTGGACGGGCAAATTGAACTCTCAATTCCCACCAGGAAGAGGAATTAACCAAAGGCTCAGCGTGCCGTGCCGGAACCAGATTAGTGCCTGAAGCCATCCTCCGGTGTTGCGCCCAGCTCAAAAGAAAGCGAGTTGAAGAAAGGAGCTCAGGGACACTGTAATTCACAAACTTGCAGAGTTATAAATGACAACTATCGTCCAAAAATATACTGAAGTAAGGCTGCCAAGAGGACTTGAAAGCGGGGCAGAATTACAGGAAACCGATTTCAGGAGGTAGACTGGAATTGCATTGAAAGCATAGGAAAAGAGGCAGAACGTCCACAATGATGCACTTAGCCATAAAGGGCATATGCGTTTTTTCCTGAATATATTCAGGAAAAAACGCATATGCCCTTTTTGGACAACCAAGCAAGGTTGCAAAGAAAATCTGCACAACAATGAAGTCTCCCTTCCCACCGGTTAAAAGGGCCATCTGAGAAAAGTGTAAAATCCAGAAAGGCAGGACAGGCCATGGAGAACTGGGAGCCTTGTTATGCTGATGGGCGGGATGTAAATTGCCAACAGACACTCGGGAGAAGTGTATGGTGTTTCCTGAAACACCTAAAAAACAAAGCAACAGAGCCTAGGGCACTTCCACTTATGGTCCTATAGCTTAGGGAAATTAAAATCAAAAAGTCACAGCCACCCCAAAGTTTGGGACGCCTCTGTTTACAAGAACCTCGTTTACGGTACAAGTTCAATATCGCAGAAAGTGAAAAATGGAGAAAGAAGTTGTGGTACTTACGTACAATGCAATATCACTCAGCAATGAAATCTATGTCATCAGGCCCGTAGCAGCATCATGAGTGGATTCAGGTATGATGATTCTAACTGAAATAAGTCACACAGAAAAAGAAACATAAGATATCACTAATACACTGAATGTAAATTTGGATACACAGGAACTGGATTACAAAACAGAACAGGGTCTCAAATTTAGAAAACCAACTTATGCTTGCTTAAGGGGAAAGGTGAGTTGGGGTGCTGCATAAAACCAGAGATTGAAATGAGAACAGATAAATTTCCTTAAGCCAAATATGTAATACACAAGAGCTACTCCTTGCTCAACGAAATGGACTCAACACCCCATATTAAACGCCTAAGAATGTACCTGACTAGTAAGTATCTGAAAACCTATGGATTGCTATGTCTCCGAAAGAGAATCAAGCGTGTGTACAGGGACATAAACGCAGCAGTGATAGGATTGGAGAGGTTCGGTGAGCAAATGAAGACCCTTTGAAGTCATATTGCATGGTACCCATTCCACGGGTTTCAGCTACTCAGGTTTAAGGTATTCTTCCTTCAGCTAAAACATGCATGTGGAACCTAGAGTATGATCAACCATGTGATCGGGAGACGTGTTCAAATATGTCTCAGTTTTCGTAACCTGGTACTCGGGTGCAACATTCCACACGCTTTACTAACACTCTCCCGACTTGGAGAGACAGTCCCTTTAACCTCCTGTTTGGCCCAGTTTGAAATTTCTGTGGAAGATGAACAGGAATAGCGAGAACCAATGAGAGACTAGCTGGAGGTGTCTGGACGGGCAAATTTAACTCTCATTTCCCACCAGGAAGAGGAATTAACCAAAGGCTCAGCGTGCCGTGCCGGAACCAGATTAGGGCCTGAAGCCATCCTGCGGTGTTGCGGCCAGCTCAAAAGAAAGCGAGTTGAAGAAAGGAGCTCAGGGGCACTGTAATTCACAAACCTGCAGAGTTATAAATGACAGCTATCGTCCAAAAACATACTGAAGTAAGGCTGCCAAGAGGATTCGAAAGGGGGGCAGAATTGCAGGAAACCGATTTCAGGAGGTAGACTGGAATTGCATTGAAAGCATAGGAAAAGGGGCAGAACGTCCACAATGATGCACTTGGACAAAAAGGGCGTATACGTTTTTTCCTGAATATATTCAGGAAAAAACGCATACGCCCTTTATGGCCAACCAAGCAAGCTTGCAAAGGAAATCTGCACTACAATGAAGTCTCACTTCCCCCCGGTCAAAAGGGCCATCTGAAAAAAGTGTAAAATCCAGAAAGGCAGGACAGGCCATGGAGAACTGGGAGCCTTGTTATGCTGATGGGCGGGATGTAAATTGCCAACAGACACTCGGGAGAAGTGTATGGTGTTTCCTGAAACATCTAAAAAACAAAGCAACAGAGCCTAGGGCACTTCCACTTATGGTCCTATAGCTTAGGGAAATTAAAATCAAAAAGACACAACCACCCCAAAGTTTGGGACGCCTCTGTTTACAAGAACCTCGTTTACAGTACAAGTTCAACATCGCAGAAAGTGAAAAATGGATAAAGAAGTTGTGGTATTTACTTACAAAGCAATATCACTCAGCAATGAAATCTATGTCATCAGGCCCTTAGCAGCACAATGAGTGGATTCAGGTATGATGATTCTAACTGAAATAAGTCACACAGAAAAAGAAACATCATAAGATATCAGTAATACACGGAATGTAAACTTGGCTCCACAGGAACTGAATTACAGAACAGAACAGGGTCTCAAATTTAGAAAACCAACTTATGCTTGCTTAAGGGGAAAGGTGAGTTGGGGTGCTGCATAAAACCAGAGATTGAAATGAGCACAGAAAAAGTTCCTTAAGCCAAATATGGAATAGACAAGAGCTACTCCTTGCTCAACGAAATGGACTCAACACCGCATATTAAACGCCTAAGAATGTACCTGACTAGTAAGTATCTTAAAACATATGGATTGCTATGTCTCTGAAAGAGAATCAAGCGTGTGAACAGGGGCATAAACGCAGCAGTGATAGGATTGGAGAGGTTCGGTGAGCAAATGAAGACCCTTTGAAGTCATATTGCATGGTACCCATTCCACGGGTTTCAACTACCCAGGTTTAAGGTATTCTTCCTTCAGCTAAAACATGCATGTGGAACCTAGAGTATGATCAACCATGTGATCGGGAGACGTGTTCAAATATGTCTCAGTTTTCGTAACCTGGTACTCGGGTGCAACATTCCAGACGCTTTACTAACACTCTCCCGACTTGGAGAGACAGTCCCTTTAACCTCCTGTTTGGCCCAGTTTGAAATTTCTGTGGAAGATGAACAGGAATAGCGAGAACCAATGAGAGACTAGCTGGAGGTGTCTGGACGGGCAAATTTAACTCTCATTTCCCACCAGGAAGAGGAATTAACCAAAGGCTCAGCGTGCCGTGCCAGAACCAGATTAGTGCCTGAAGCCATCCTGCGGTGTTGCGGCCAGCTCAAAAGAAAGCGAGTTGAAGAAAGGTGCTCAGGGGCACTGTAATTCACAAACCTGCAGAGTTATAAATGACAGCTATCGTCCAAAAACATACTGAAGTAAGGCTGCCAAGAGGACTTGAAAGCGAGGCAGAATTGCAGGAAACCGATTTCAGGAGGTAGACTGGAATTGCATTGAAAGCATAGGAAAAGGGGCAGAACGTCCACAATGATGCACTTGGCCAAAAAGGGCATATACGTTTTTTCCTGAATATATTCAGGAAAAAACGCATACGCCCTTTTTGGCCAACCAAGCAAGCTTGCAAAGGAAATCTGCACTACAATGAAGTCTCACTTCCCCCCGGTCAAAAGGGCCATCTGAAAAAAGTGTAAAATCCAGAAAGGCAGGACAGGCCATGGAGAACTGGGAGCCTTGTTATGCTGATGGGCGGGATGTAAATTGCCAACAGACACTCGGGAGAAGTGTATGGTGTTTCCTGAAACATCTAAAAAACAAAGCAACAGAGCCTAGGGCACTTCCACTTATGGTCCTATAGCTTAGGGAAATTAAAATCAAAAAGACACAGCCACCCCAAAGTTTGGGACGCCTCTGTTTACAAGAACCTCGTTTACAGTACAAGTTCAACATCGCAGAAAGTGAAAAATGGATAAAGAAGTTGTGGTATTTACTTACAAAGCAATATCACTCAGCAATGAAAACTATGTCATCAGGCCCTTAGCAGCACAATGAGTGGATTCAGGTATGATGATTCTAACTGAAATAAGTCACACAGAAAAAGAAACATCATAAGATATCAGTAATACACGGAATGTAAACTTGGCTCCACAGGAACTGAATTACAGAACAGAACAGGGTCTCAAATTTAGAAAACCAACTTATGCTTGCTTAAGGGGAAAGGTGAGTTGGGGTGCTGCATAAAACCAGAGATTGAAATGAGCACAGATAAAGTTCCTTAAGCCAAATATGGAATAGACAAGAGCTACTCCTTGCTCAACGAAATGGACACAACACCACATATTAAACGCCTAAGAATGTACCTGACTAGTAAGTATCTTAAAACCTATGGATTGCTATGTCTCCGAAAGAGAATCAAGCATGTGTACAGGGGCATAAACGCAGCAGTGATAAGATTGGAGAGGTTCGGTGAGCAAATGAAGACCCTTTGAAGTCATATTGCATGGTACCCATTCCACGGGTCTCAACTCTCCAGGTTTATGGTATTCTTCCTTCAGCTAAAACATGCATGTGGAACCCAGAGTATGATCAACCGTGTGAACGGGAGACGTGTTCAAATATGTCTCAGTTTTCCTCCCATGGTACTCGGGTGCAACATTCCAGACGCTTTACTAACACTCTCCCCACTTGGAGAGTCAGCGCCTTTAACCTCCTGTTTGGCCCAGTTAGCAATTTCTGTGGAAGATGAACAGGAATAGGGAGAACCAATGAGAGACTAGCTAGAGGTGTCTGGACGGGCAAATTTAACTCTCATTTCCCACCAGGAAGAGGAATTAACCAAAGGCTCAGCGTGCCGTGCCGGAACCAGATTAGGGCCTGAAGCCATCCTGCGGTGTTGCGGCCAGGTCACAAGAAAGCCAGTTGAAGAAAGGAGCTCAGGGTCACTGTAATTCACAAACCTGCAGAGTTATAAATGACAGCTATCGTCCAAAAATATACTGAAGTAAGGCTGCCAAGAGGACTTGAAAGCGGGGCAGAATTGCAGGAATCCGATTTCAGGAGGTAGACTGAAATTGCATTGAAAGCATAGGAAAAGAGGCAGAACGTCCACAATGATGCACTTGGCCAAAAAGGGCGTATGCGTTTTTTCCTGAATATATTCAGGAATATATTCAGGAAAAAACGCATACGCCCTTTTTGGCCAACCAAGCAAGCTTGCAAAGGAAATCTGCACTACAATGAAGTCTCACTTCCCCCCGGTCAAAAGGGCCATCTGAAAAAAGTGTAAAATCCAGAAAGGCAGGACAGGCCATGGAGAACTGGGAGCCTTGTTATGCTGATGGGCGGGATGTAAATTGCCAACAGACACTCGGAAGAAGTGTATGGTGTTTCCTGAAACATCTAAAAAACAAAGCAACAGAGCCTAGGGCACTTCCACTTATGGTCCTATAGCTTAGGGAAATTAAAATCAAAAAGACACAGCCACCCCAAAGTTTGGGACGCCTCTGTTTACAAGAACCTCGTTTACCATACAAGTTCAATATCACAGAAAGTGAAAAATGGATAAAGAACTTGTGGTACTTACGTACAATGGAGTATCACTCAGCAATGAAATCTATGTCATCTGGCCCATAGCAGCATAATGAGTGGATTCAGGTACGATGATTCTAACTGCAATAAGTCACACAGAAAATGAAACATCATAAGATATCACTAATACACGGAATGTAAACTTGGCTACACAGGAACTGAATTCCAAAACAGAACAGGGTCTCAAATTTAGAAAACCAACTTATGCTTGCTTAAGGGGAAAGGTGAGTTGGGGTGCTGCATAAAACCAGAGATTGAAATGAGCACAGATAAAGTTCCTTAAGCCAAATATGGAATAGACAAGAGCTACTCCTTGCTCAACGAAATGGACTCAACACCCCATATTAAACGCCTAAGAATGTACCTGACTAGTAAGTATCTTAAAACCTATGGATTGCTATGTCTCCAAAAGAGAATCAAGCGTGTGTACAGGGGCATAAACGCAGCAGTGATAGGATTGGAGAGGTTCGGTGAGCAAATGAAGACCCTTTGAAGTCATATTGCATGGTACCCATTCCACGGGTCTCAACTCTCCAGG
Source organism: Globicephala melas (assembly GCF_963455315.2). NCBI lineage: Eukaryota > Metazoa > Chordata > Mammalia > Artiodactyla > Delphinidae > Globicephala > Globicephala melas. The sequence continues at coordinate 4,073,529 of NW_027207210.1, forward strand.
TTTAAGGTATTCTTCCTTCAGCTAAAACATGCATGTGGAACCCAGAGTATGATCAACCGTGTGAACGGGAGACGTGTTCAAATATGTCTCAGTTTTCCTCCCCTGGTACTCGGGTGCAACATTCCAGACGCTTTACTAACACTCTCCCGACTTGGAGAGTCAGCGCCTTTAACCTCCTGTTTGGCCCAGTTTGCAATTTCTGCGGAAGATGAACAGGAATAGGGAGAACCAATGAGAGACTAGCTGGAGGTGTCTGGACGGGCAAATTTAACTCTCATTTCCCACCAGGAAGAGGAAATAACCAAAGGCTCAGCGTGCCGTGCCGGAAACAGATTAGGGCCTGAAGCCATCCTGCGGTGCTGCGGCCACGTCACAAGAAAGCCAGTTGAAAAAAGGAGCTCAGGGGCACTGTAATTCACAAACCTGCAGAGTTATAAATGACAGCTATCGTCCAAAAATATACTGAAGTAAGGCTGCCAAGAGGACTCGAAAGCGGGGCAGAATTGCAGGAAACCAATTTCAGGAGGTAGACTGGAATTGCATTGAAAGCATAGGAAAAGAGGCAGAACGTCCACAATGATGCACTTGGCCAAAAAGGGCGTATGCGTTTTTTCCTGAATATATTCAGGAATATATTCAGGAAAAAACGCATACGCCCTTTTTGGCCAACCAAGCAAGCTTGCAAAGGAAATCTGCACTACAATGAAGTCTCACTTCCCCCCGGTCAAAAGGGCCATCTGAAAAAAGTGTAAAATCCAGAAAGGCAGGACAGGCCATGGAGAACTGGGAGCCTTGTTATGCTGATGGGCGGGATGTAAATTGCCAACAGACACTCGGAAGAAGTGTATGGTGTTTCCTGAAACATCTAAAAAACAAAGCAACAGAGCCTAGGGCACTTCCACTTATGGTCCTATAGCTTAGGGAAATTAAAATCAAAAAGACACAGCCACCCCAAAGTTTGGGACGCCTCTGTTTACAAGAACCTCGTTTACCATACAAGTTCAATATCACAGAAAGTGAAAAATGGATAAAGAACTTGTGGTACTTACGTACAATGCAGTATCACTCAGCAATGAAATCTATGTCATCTGGCCCATAGCAGCATAATGAGTGGATTCAGGTACGATGATTCTAACTGCAATAAGTCACACAGAAAATGAAACATCATAAGATATCACTAATACACGGAATGTAAACTTGGCTACACAGGAACTGAATTCCAAAACAGAACAGGGTCTCAAATTTAGAAAACCAACTTATGCTTGCTTAAGGGGAAAGGTGAGTTGGGGTGCTGCATAAAACCAGAGATTGAAATGAGCACAGATAAAGTTCCTTAAGCCAAATATGGAATAGACAAGAGCTACTCCTTGCTCAACGAAATGGACTCAACACCCCATATTAAACGCCTAAGAATGTACCTGACTAGTAAGTATCTTAAAACCTATGGATTGCTATGTCTCCAAAAGAGAATCAAGCGTGTGTACAGGGGCATAAACGCAGCAGTGATAGGATTGGAGAGGTTCGGTGAGCAAATGAAGACCCTTTGAAGTCATATTGCATGGTACTCATTCCACGGGTCTCAACTCTCCAGGTTTATGGTATTCTTCCTTCAGCTAAAACATGCATGTGGAACCCAGAGTATGATCAACCGTGTGAACGGGAGACGTGTTCAAATATGTCTCAGTTTTCCTCCCCTGGTACTCGGGTGCAACATTCCAGACGCTTTACTAACACTCTCCCGACTTGGAGAGTCAGCGCCTTTAACCTCCTGTTTGGCCCAGTTTGCAATTTCTGCGGAAGATGAACAGGAATAGGGAGAACCAATGAGAGACTAGCTGGAGGTGTCTGGACGGGCAAATTTAACTCTCATTTCCCACCAGGAAGAGGAAATAACCAAAGGCTCAGCGTGCCGTGCCGGAAACAGATTAGGGCCTGAAGCCATCCTGCGGTGCTGCGGCCACGTCACAAGAAAGCCAGTTGAAAAAAGGAGCTCAGGGGCACTGTAATTCACAAACCTGCAGAGTTATAAATGACAGCTATCGTCCAAAAATATACTGAAGTAAGGCTGCCAAGAGGACTCGAAAGCGGGGCAGAATTGCAGGAAACCAATTTCAGGAGGTAGACTGGAATTGCATTGAAAGCATAGGAAAAGAGGCAGAACGTCCACAATGATGCACTTGGCCAAAAAGGGCGTATGCGTTTTTTCCTGAATATATTCAGGAAAAAACGCATACGCCCTTTTTGGCCAACCAAGCAAGCTTGCAAAGGAAATCTGCACTACAATGAAGTCTCACTTCCCCCCGGTCAAAAGGGCCATCTGAAAAAAAGTGTAAAATCCAGAAAGGCAGGACAGGCCATGGAGAACTGGGAGCCTTGTTATGCTGATGGGCGGGATGTAAATTGCCAACAGACACTCGGGAGAAGTGTATGGTGTTTCCTGAAACATCTAAACAACAAAGCAACAGAGCCTAGGGCACTTCCACTTATGGTCCTATAGCTTAGGGAAATTAAAATCAAAAAGACACAGCCACCCCAAAGTTTGGGACGCCTCTGTTTACAAGAACCTCGTTTACAGTACAAGTTCAACATCGCAGAAAGTGAAAAATGGATAAAGAACATGTGGTATTTACTTACAAAGCAATATCACTCAGCAATGAAATCTATGTCATCAGGCCCGTAGCAGCACAATGAGTGGATTCAGGTATGATGATTCTAACTGAAATAAGTCACACAGAAAAAGAAACATCATAAGATATCAGTAATACACGGAATGTAAACTTGGCTACACAGGAACTGAATTCCAAATCAGAACAGGGTCTCAAATTTAGAAAACCAACTTATGCTTGCTTAAGGGGAAAGGTGAGTTGGGGTGCTGCATAAAACCAGAGATTGAAATGAGCACAGATAAAGTTCCTTAAGCCAAATATGGAATAGACAAGAGCTACTCCTTGCTCAACGAAATGGACTCAACACCGCATATTAAAAGCCTAAGAATGTACCTGACTAGGAAGTATCTTAAAACCTATGGATTGCTATGTCTCCGAAAGAGAATCAAGCGTGTGTACAGGGGCATAAACGCAGCAGTGATAGGATTGGAGAGGTTCGGTGAGCAAATGAAGACCCTTTGAAGTCATATTGCATGGTACCCATTCCACGGGTTTCAACTACCCAGGTTTAAGGTATTCTTCCTTCAGCTAAAACATGCATGTGGAACCTAGAGTATGATCAACCATGTGATCGGGAGACGTGTTCAAATATGTCTCAGTTTTCGTAACCTGGTACTCGGGTGCAACATTCCAGACGCTTTACTAACACTCTCCCGACTTGGAGAGACAGTCCCTTTAACCTCCTGTTTGGCCCAGTTTGAAATTTCTGTGGAAGATGAACAGGAATAGCGAGAACCAATGAGAGACTAGCTGGAGGTGTCTGGACGGGCAAATTTAACTCTCATTTCCCACCAGGAAGAGGAATTAACCAAAGGCTCAGCGTGCCGTGCCAGAACCAGATTAGTGCCTGAAGCCATCCTGCGGTGTTGCGGCCAGCTCAAAAGAAAGCGAGTTGAAGAAAGGTGCTCAGGGGCACTGTAATTCACAAACCTGCAGAGTTATAAATGACAGCTATCGTCCAAAAACATACTGAAGTAAGGCTGCCAAGAGGACTTGAAAGCGAGGCAGAATTGCAGGAAACCGATTTCAGGAGGTAGACTGGAATTGCATTGAAAGCATAGGAAAAGGGGCAGAACGTCCACAATGATGCACTTGGCCAAAAAGGGCATATACGTTTTTTCCTGAATATATTCAGGAAAAAACGCATACGCCCTTTTTGGCCAACCAAGCAAGCTTGCAAAGGAAATCTGCACTACAATGAAGTCTCACTTCCCCCCGGTCAAAAGGGCCATCTGAAAAAAGTGTAAAATCCAGAAAGGCAGGACAGGCCATGGAGAACTGGGAGCCTTGTTATGCTGATGGGCGGGATGTAAATTGCCAACAGACACTCGGGAGAAGTGTATGGTGTTTCCTGAAACATCTAAAAAACAAAGCAACAGAGCCTAGGGCACTTCCACTTATGGTCCTATAGCTTAGGGAAATTAAAATCAAAAAGACACAGCCACCCCAAAGTTTGGGACGCCTCTGTTTACAAGAACCTCGTTTACAGTACAAGTTCAACATCGCAGAAAGTGAAAAATGGATAAAGAAGTTGTGGTATTTACTTACAAAGCAATATCACTCAGCAATGAAAACTATGTCATCAGGCCCTTAGCAGCACAATGAGTGGATTCAGGTATGATGATTCTAACTGAAATAAGTCACACAGAAAAAGAAACATCATAAGATATCAGTAATACACGGAATGTAAACTTGGCTCCACAGGAACTGAATTACAGAACAGAACAGGGTCTCAAATTTAGAAAACCAACTTATGCTTGCTTAAGGGGAAAGGTGAGTTGGGGTGCTGCATAAAACCAGAGATTGAAATGAGCACAGATAAAGTTCCTTAAGCCAAATATGGAATAGACAAGAGCTACTCCTTGCTCAACGAAATGGACTCAACACCACATATTAAACGCCTAAGAATGTACCTGACTAGTAAGTATCTTAAAACCTATGGATTGCTATGTCTCCGAAAGAGAATCAAGCATGTGTACAGGGGCATAAACGCAGCAGTGATAAGATTGGAGAGGTTCGGTGAGCAAATGAAGACCCTTTGAAGTCATATTGCATGGTACCCATTCCACGGGTCTCAACTCTCCAGGTTTATGGTATTCTTCCTTCAGCTAAAACATGCATGTGGAACCCAGAGTATGATCAACCGTGTGAACGGGAGACGTGTTCAAATATGTCTCAGTTTTCCTCCCATGGTACTCGGGTGCAACATTCCAGACGCTTTACTAACACTCTCCCCACTTGGAGAGTCAGCGCCTTTAACCTCCTGTTTGGCCCAGTTAGCAATTTCTGTGGAAGATGAACAGGAATAGGGAGAACCAATGAGAGACTAGCTAGAGGTGTCTGGACGGGCAAATTTAACTCTCATTTCCCACCAGGAAGAGGAATTAACCAAAGGCTCAGCGTGCCGTGCCGGAACCAGATTAGGGCCTGAAGCCATCCTGCGGTGTTGCGGCCAGGTCACAAGAAAGCCAGTTGAAGAAAGGAGCTCAGGGTCACTGTAATTCACAAACCTGCAGAGTTATAAATGACAGCTATCGTCCAAAAATATACTGAAGTAAGGCTGCCAAGAGGACTTGAAAGCGGGGCAGAATTGCAGGAATCCGATTTCAGGAGGTAGACTGAAATTGCATTGAAAGCATAGGAAAAGAGGCAGAACGTCCACAATGATGCACTTGGCCAAAAAGGGCGTATGCGTTTTTTCCTGAATATATTCAGGAATATATTCAGGAAAAAACGCATACGCCCTTTTTGGCCAACCAAGCAAGCTTGCAAAGGAAATCTGCACTACAATGAAGTCTCACTTCCCCCCGGTCAAAAGGGCCATCTGAAAAAAGTGTAAAATCCAGAAAGGCAGGACAGGCCATGGAGAACTGGGAGCCTTGTTATGCTGATGGGCGGGATGTAAATTGCCAACAGACACTCGGAAGAAGTGTATGGTGTTTCCTGAAACATCTAAAAAACAAAGCAACAGAGCCTAGGGCACTTCCACTTATGGTCCTATAGCTTAGGGAAATTAAAATCAAAAAGACACAGCCACCCCAAAGTTTGGGACGCCTCTGTTTACAAGAACCTCGTTTACCATACAAGTTCAATATCACAGAAAGTGAAAAATGGATAAAGAACTTGTGGTACTTACGTACAATGCAGTATCACTCAGCAATGAAATCTATGTCATCTGGCCCATAGCAGCATAATGAGTGGATTCAGGTACGATGATTCTAACTGCAATAAGTCACACAGAAAATGAAACATCATAAGATATCACTAATACACGGAATGTAAACTTGGCTACACAGGAACTGAATTCCAAAACAGAACAGGGTCTCAAATTTAGAAAACCAACTTATGCTTGCTTAAGGGGAAAGGTGAGTTGGGGTGCTGCATAAAACCAGAGATTGAAATGAGCACAGATAAAGTTCCTTAAGCCAAATATGGAATAGACAAGAGCTACTCCTTGCTCAACGAAATGGACTCAACACCCCATATTAAACGCCTAAGAATGTACCTGACTAGTAAGTATCTTAAAACCTATGGATTGCTATGTCTCCAAAAGAGAATCAAGCGTGTGTACAGGGGCATAAACGCAGCAGTGATAGGATTGGAGAGGTTCGGTGAGCAAATGAAGACCCTTTGAAGTCATATTGCATGGTACTCATTCCACGGGTCTCAACTCTCCAGGTTTATGGTATTCTTCCTTCAGCTAAAACATGCATGTGGAACCCAGAGTATGATCAACCGTGTGAACGGGAGACGTGTTCAAATATGTCTCAGTTTTCCTCCCCTGGTACTCGGGTGCAACATTCCAGACGCTTTACTAACACTCTCCCGACTTGGAGAGTCAGCGCCTTTAACCTCCTGTTTGGCCCAGTTTGCAATTTCTGCGGAAGATGAACAGGAATAGGGAGAACCAATGAGAGACTAGCTGGAGGTGTCTGGACGGGCAAATTTAACTCTCATTTCCCACCAGGAAGAGGAAATAACCAAAGGCTCAGCGTGCCGTGCCGGAAACAGATTAGGGCCTGAAGCCATCCTGCGGTGCTGCGGCCACGTCACAAGAAAGCCAGTTGAAAAAAGGAGCTCAGGGGCACTGTAATTCACAAACCTGCAGAGTTATAAATGACAGCTATCGTCCAAAAATATACTGAAGTAAGGCTGCCAAGAGGACTCGAAAGCGGGGCAGAATTGCAGGAAACCAATTTCAGGAGGTAGACTGGAATTGCATTGAAAGCATAGGAAAAGAGGCAGAACGTCCACAATGATGCACTTGGCCAAAAAGGGCGTATGCGTTTTTTCCTGAATATATTCAGGAAAAAACGCATACGCCCTTTTTGGCCAACCAAGCAAGCTTGCAAAGGAAATCTGCACTACAATGAAGTCTCACTTCCCCCCGGTCAAAAGGGCCATCTGAAAAAAAGTGTAAAATCCAGAAAGGCAGGACAGGCCATGGAGAACTGGGAGCCTTGTTATGCTGATGGGCGGGATGTAAATTGCCAACAGACACTCGGGAGAAGTGTATGGTGTTTCCTGAAACATCTAAACAACAAAGCAACAGAGCCTAGGGCACTTCCACTTATGGTCCTATAGCTTAGGGAAATTAAAATCAAAAAGACACAGCCACCCCAAAGTTTGGGACGCCTCTGTTTACAAGAACCTCGTTTACAGTACAAGTTCAACATCGCAGAAAGTGAAAAATGGATAAAGAACATGTGGTATTTACTTACAAAGCAATATCACTCAGCAATGAAATCTATGTCATCAGGCCCGTAGCAGCACAATGAGTGGATTCAGGTATGATGATTCTAACTGAAATAAGTCACACAGAAAAAGAAACATCATAAGATATCAGTAATACACGGAATGTAAACTTGGCTACACAGGAACTGAATTCCAAATCAGAACAGGGTCTCAAATTTAGAAAACCAACTTATGCTTGCTTAAGGGGAAAGGTGAGTTGGGGTGCTGCATAAAACCAGAGATTGAAATGAGCACAGATAAAGTTCCTTAAGCCAAATATGGAATAGACAAGAGCTACTCCTTGCTCAACGAAATGGACTCAACACCGCATATTAAAAGCCTAAGAATGTACCTGACTAGGAAGTATCTTAAAACCTATGGATTGCTATGTCTCCGAAAGAGAATCAAGCGTGTGTACAGGGGCATAAACGCAGCAGTGATAGGATTGGAGAGGTTCGGTGAGCAAATGAAGACCCTTTGAAGTCATATTGCATGGTACCCATTCCACGGGTTTCAACTACCCAGGTTTAAGGTATTCTTCCTTCAGCTAAAACATGCATGTGGAACCTAGAGTATGATCAACCATGTGATCGGGAGACGTGTTCAAATATGTCTCAGTTTTCGTAACCTGGTACTCGGGTGCAACATTCCAGACGCTTTACTAACACTCTCCCGACTTGGAGAGACAGTCCCTTTAACCTCCTGTTTGGCCCAGTTTGAAATTTCTGTGGAAGATGAACAGGAATAGCGAGAACCAATGAGAGACTAGCTGGAGGTGTCTGGACGGGCAAATTTAACTCTCATTTCCCACCAGGAAGAGGAATTAACCAAAGGCTCAGCGTGCCGTGCCAGAACCAGATTAGTGCCTGAAGCCATCCTGCGGTGTTGCGGCCAGCTCAAAAGAAAGCGAGTTGAAGAAAGGTGCTCAGGGGCACTGTAATTCACAAACCTGCAGAGTTATAAATGACAGCTATCGTCCAAAAACATACTGAAGTAAGGCTGCCAAGAGGACTTGAAAGCGAGGCAGAATTGCAGGAAACCGATTTCAGGAGGTAGACTGGAATTGCATTGAAAGCATAGGAAAAGGGGCAGAACGTCCACAATGATGCACTTGGCCAAAAAGGGCATATACGTTTTTTCCTGAATATATTCAGGAAAAAACGCATACGCCCTTTTTGGCCAACCAAGCAAGCTTGCAAAGGAAATCTGCACTACAATGAAGTCTCACTTCCCCCCGGTCAAAAGGGCCATCTGAAAAAAGTGTAAAATCCAGAAAGGCAGGACAGGCCATGGAGAACTGGGAGCCTTGTTATGCTGATGGGCGGGATGTAAATTGCCAACAGACACTCGGGAGAAGTGTATGGTGTTTCCTGAAACATCTAAAAAACAAAGCAACAGAGCCTAGGGCACTTCCACTTATGGTCCTATAGCTTAGGGAAATTAAAATCAAAAAGACACAGCCACCCCAAAGTTTGGGACGCCTCTGTTTACAAGAACCTCGTTTACAGTACAAGTTCAACATCGCAGAAAGTGAAAAATGGATAAAGAAGTTGTGGTATTTACTTACAAAGCAATATCACTCAGCAATGAAAACTATGTCATCAGGCCCTTAGCAGCACAATGAGTGGATTCAGGTATGATGATTCTAACTGAAATAAGTCACACAGAAAAAGAAACATCATAAGATATCAGTAATACACGGAATGTAAACTTGGCTCCACAGGAACTGAATTACAGAACAGAACAGGGTCTCAAATTTAGAAAACCAACTTATGCTTGCTTAAGGGGAAAGGTGAGTTGGGGTGCTGCATAAAACCAGAGATTGAAATGAGCACAGATAAAGTTCCTTAAGCCAAATATGGAATAGACAAGAGCTACTCCTTGCTCAACGAAATGGACTCAACACCACATATTAAACGCCTAAGAATGTACCTGACTAGTAAGTATCTTAAAACCTATGGATTGCTATGTCTCCGAAAGAGAATCAAGCATGTGTACAGGGGCATAAACGCAGCAGTGATAAGATTGGAGAGGTTCGGTGAGCAAATGAAGACCCTTTGAAGTCATATTGCATGGTACCCATTCCACGGGTCTCAACTCTCCAGGTTTATGGTATTCTTCCTTCAGCTAAAACATGCATGTGGAACCCAGAGTATGATCAACCGTGTGAACGGGAGACGTGTTCAAATATGTCTCAGTTTTCCTCCCATGGTACTCGGGTGCAACATTCCAGACGCTTTACTAACACTCTCCCCACTTGGAGAGTCAGCGCCTTTAACCTCCTGTTTGGCCCAGTTAGCAATTTCTGTGGAAGATGAACAGGAATAGGGAGAACCAATGAGAGACTAGCTAGAGGTGTCTGGACGGGCAAATTTAACTCTCATTTCCCACCAGGAAGAGGAATTAACCAAAGGCTCAGCGTGCCGTGCCGGAACCAGATTAGGGCCTGAAGCCATCCTGCGGTGTTGCGGCCAGGTCACAAGAAAGCCAGTTGAAGAAAGGAGCTCAGGGTCACTGTAATTCACAAACCTGCAGAGTTATAAATGACAGCTATCGTCCAAAAATATACTGAAGTAAGGCTGCCAAGAGGACTTGAAAGCGGGGCAGAATTGCAGGAATCCGATTTCAGGAGGTAGACTGAAATTGCATTGAAAGCATAGGAAAAGAGGCAGAACGTCCACAATGATGCACTTGGCCAAAAAGGGCGTATGCGTTTTTTCCTGAATATATTCAGGAATATATTCAGGAAAAAACGCATACGCCCTTTTTGGCCAACCAAGCAAGCTTGCAAAGGAAATCTGCACTACAATGAAGTCTCACTTCCCCCCGGTCAAAAGGGCCATCTGAAAAAAGTGTAAAATCCAGAAAGGCAGGACAGGCCATGGAGAACTGGGAGCCTTGTTATGCTGATGGGCGGGATGTAAATTGCCAACAGACACTCGGAAGAAGTGTATGGTGTTTCCTGAAACATCTAAAAAACAAAGCAACAGAGCCTAGGGCACTTCCACTTATGGTCCTATAGCTTAGGGAAATTAAAATCAAAAAGACACAGCCACCCCAAAGTTTGGGACGCCTCTGTTTACAAGAACCTCGTTTACCATACAAGTTCAATATCACAGAAAGTGAAAAATGGATAAAGAACTTGTGGTACTTACGTACAATGCAGTATCACTCAGCAATGAAATCTATGTCATCTGGCCCATAGCAGCATAATGAGTGGATTCAGGTACGATGATTCTAACTGCAATAAGTCACACAGAAAATGAAACATCATAAGATATCACTAATACACGGAATGTAAACTTGGCTACACAGGAACTGAATTCCAAAACAGAACAGGGTCTCAAATTTAGAAAACCAACTTATGCTTGCTTAAGGGGAAAGGTGAGTTGGGGTGCTGCATAAAACCAGAGATTGAAATGAGCACAGATAAAGTTCCTTAAGCCAAATATGGAATAGACAAGAGCTACTCCTTGCTCAACGAAATGGACTCAACACCCCATATTAAACGCCTAAGAATGTACCTGACTAGTAAGTATCTTAAAACCTATGGATTGCTATGTCTCCAAAAGAGAATCAAGCGTGTGTACAGGGGCATAAACGCAGCAGTGATAGGATTGGAGAGGTTCGGTGAGCAAATGAAGACCCTTTGAAGTCATATTGCATGGTACCCATTCCACGGGTCTCAACTCTCCAGGTTTATGGTATTCCTCCTTCAGCTAAAACATGCATGTGGAACCCAGAGTATGATCAACCGTGTGAACGGGAGACGTGTTCAAATATGTCTCAGTTTTCCTCCCCTGGTACTCGGGTGCAACATTCCAGACGCTTTACTAACACTCTCCCGACTTGGAGAGTCAGCGCCTTTAACCTCCTGTTTGGCCCAGTTTGCAATTTCTGCGGAAGATGAACAGGAATAGGGAGAACCAATGAGAGACTAGCTGGAGGTGTCTGGACGGGCAAATTTAACTCTCATTTCCCACCAGGAAGAGGAAATAACCAAAGGCTCAGCGTGCCGTGCCGGAAACAGATTAGGGCCTGAAGCCATCCTGCGGTGCTGCGGCCACGTCACAAGAAAGCCAGTTGAAAAAAGGAGCTCAGGGGCACTGTAATTCACAAACCTGCAGAGTTATAAATGACAGCTATCGTCCAAAAATATACTGAAGTAAGGCTGCCAAGAGGACTCGAAAGCGGGGCAGAATTGCAGGAAACCAATTTCAGGAGGTAGACTGGAATTGCATTGAAAGCATAGGAAAAGAGGCAGAACGTCCACAATGATGCACTTGGCCAAAAAGGGCGTATGCGTTTTTTCCTGAATATATTCAGGAAAAAACGCATACGCCCTTTTTGGCCAACCAAGCAAGCTTGCAAAGGAAATCTGCACTACAATGAAGTCTCACTTCCCCCCGGTCAAAAGGGCCATCTGAAAAAAGTGTAAAATCCAGAAAGGCAGGACAGGCCATGGAGAACTGGGAGCCTTGTTATGCTGATGGGCGGGATGTAAATTGCCAACAGACACTCGGGAGAAGTGTATGGTGTTTCCTGAAACATCTAAAAAACAAAGCAACAGAGCCTAGGGCACTTCCACTTATGGTCCTATAGCTTAGGGAAATTAAAATCAAAAAGACACAGCCACCCCAAAGTTTGGGACGCCTCTGTTTACAAGAACCTCGTTTACCATACAAGTTCAATATCACAGAAAGTGAAAAATGGATAAAGAACTTGTGGTACTTACGTACAATGCAGTATCACTCAGCAATGAAATCTATGTCATCTGGCCCATAGCAGCATAATGAGTGGATTCAGGTACGATGATTCTAACTGCAATAAGTCACACAGAAAATGAAACATCATAAGATATCACTAATACACGGAATGTAAACTTGGCTACACAGGAACTGAATTCCAAAACAGAACAGGGTCTCAAATTTAGAAAACCAACTTATGCTTGCTTAAGGGGAAAGGTGAGTTGGGGTGCTGCATAAAACCAGAGATTGAAATGAGCACAGATAAAGTTCCTTAAGCCAAATATGGAATAGACAAGAGCTACTCCTTGCTCAACGAAATGGACTCAACACCGCATATTAAAAGCCTAAGAATGTACCTGACTAGGAAGTATCTTAAAACCTATGGATTGCTATGTCTCCGAAAGAGAATCAAGTGTGTGTACAGGGGCATAAACGCAGCAGTGATAGGATTGGAGAGGTTCGGTGAGCAAATGAAGACCCTTTGAAGTCATATTGCATGGTACGCATTCCACGGGTTTCAACTACCCAGGTTTAAGGTATTCTTCCTTCAGCTAAAACATGCATGTGGAACCTAGAGTATGATCAACCATGTGATCGGGAGACGTGTTCAAATATGTCTCAGATTTCGTACCCTGGTACTCGGGTGCAACATTCCAGACGCTTTACTAACACTCTCCCGACTTGGAGAGTCAGTCCCTTTAACCTCCTGTTTGGCCCAGTTTGCAATTTCTGCGGAAGATGAACAGGAATAGCGAGAACCAATGAGAGACTAGCTGGAGGTGTCTGGACGGGCAAATTTAACTCTCATTTCCCACCAGGAAGAGGAATTAACCAAAGGCTCAGCGTGCCGTGCCGGAACCAGATTAGGGCCTGAAGCCATCCTGCGGTGTTGCGGCCAGCTCAAAAGAAAGCGAGTTGAAGAAAGGAGCTCAGGGGCACTGTAATTCACAAACCTGCAGAGTTATAAATGACAGCTATTGTCCAAAAATATACTGAAGTAAGGCTGCCAAGAGGACTTGAAAGCGGGGCAGAATTGCAGGAAACCGATTTCAGGAGGTAGACTGGAATTGCATTGAAAGCATAGGAAATGAGGCAGAACGTCCACAATGATGCACTTGGCCAAAAAGGGCGTATGCGTTTTTTCCTGAATATATTCAGGAAAAAACGCATATGCACTTTTTGGACAACCAAGCAAGCTTGCAATGGAAATCTGCACTACAATAAAGTCTCACTTCCCACCGGTTAAAAGGGCCATCTGAGAAAAGTGTAAAATCCAGAAAGGCAGGACAGGCCATGGAGAACTGGGAGCCTTGTTATGCTGATGGGCGGGATGTAAATTGCCAACAGCCACTAGGGGAGAAGTCTATGGTGTTTCCTGAAACATCTAAAAAACAAAGCAACAGAGCCTAGGGCACTTCCACTTATGGTCCTATAGCTTAGGGAAATTAAAATCAAAAAGACACAGCCACCCCAAAGTTTGGGACAGCTCTGTTTACAAGAACCTCGTTTACGGGACAAGTTCAATATCGCAGAAAGTGAAAAATGGATAAAGAAGTTGTGGTACTTACGTACAATGCATATCACTCAACAATGAAATCTATGTCATCAGGCCCATAGCAGCATAATGAGTGGATTCAGGTACGATGATTCTAACTGAAATAAGTCACACAGAAAAAGAAACATCATAAGATATCACTAATACACGGAATGGAAACTTGACTACACAGGAACTGGATTACAAAACAGAACAGGGTCTCAAATTTAGAAAATCAACTTATGCTTGCTTAAGTGGAAAGGTGAGTTGGGGTGCTGCATAAAACCAGGGATTGAAATGAGCACAGATAATGTTCCTTAAGCCAAATATGGAATAGACAAGAGCTACTCCTTGCTCAACGAAATGGACTCAACACCCCATATTAAACGCCTAAGAATGTACCTGACTAGTAAGTATCTTAAAACCTATGGATTGCTATGTCTCCGAAAGAGAATTAAGCGTGTGTACAGGGGCATGAACGCAGCAGTGATAGGATTGGAGAAGTTCAGTGAGCAAATGAAGACCCTTAGAAGTCATATTGCATGGTACCCATTCCACGGGTCTCAACTCTCCAGGTTTAAGGGATTCTTCCTTCAGCTAAAACATGCATGTGGAACCCAGAGTATGATCAACCGTGTGATCGGGAGACGTGTTCAAATATGTCTCAGTTTTCGTCCCCTGGTACTCGGGTGCAACATTCCAGACGCTTTACTAACACTCTCCCCACTTCGAGAGTCAGTGCCTTTAACCTCCTGTTTGGCCCAGTTTGCAATTTCTGCAGAAGATGAACAGGAATAGGGAGAACCAATGAGAGACTAGCTGGAGGTGTCTGGACGGGCAAATTGAACTCTCAATTCCCACCAGGAAGAGGAATTAACCAAAGGCTCAGCGTGCCGTGCCGGAACCAGATTAGTGCCTGAAGCCATCCTGCGGTGTTGCGCCCAGCTCAAAAGAAAGCGAGTTGAAGAAAGGAGCTCAGGGACACTGTAATTCACAAACTTGCAGAGTTATAAATGACAACTATCGTCCAAAAATATACTGAAGTAAGGCTGCCAAGAGGACTTGAAAGCGGGGCAGAATTACAGGAAACCGATTTCAGGAGGTAGACTGGAATTGCATTGAAAGCATAGGAAAAGAGGCAGAACGTCCACAATGATGCACTTAGCCATAAAGGGCATATGCGTTTTTTCCTGAATATATTCAGGAAAAAACGCATATGCCCTTTTTGGACAACCAAGCAAGGTTGCAAAGAAAATCTGCACAACAATGAAGTCTCCCTTCCCACCGGTTAAAAGGGCCATCTGAGAAAAGTGTAAAATCCAGAAAGGCAGGACAGGCCATGGAGAACTGGGAGCCTTGTTATGCTGATGGGCGGGATGTAAATTGCCAACAGACACTCGGGAGAAGTGTATGGTGTTTCCTGAAACACCTAAAAAACAAAGCAACAGAGCCTAGGGCACTTCCACTTATGGTCCTATAGCTTAGGGAAATTAAAATCAAAAAGTCACAGCCACCCCAAAGTTTGGGACGCCTCTGTTTACAAGAACCTCGTTTACGGTACAAGTTCAATATCGCAGAAAGTGAAAAATGGAGAAAGAAGTTGTGGTACTTACGTACAATGCAATATCACTCAGCAATGAAATCTATGTCATCAGGCCCGTAGCAGCATCATGAGTGGATTCAGGTATGATGATTCTAACTGAAATAAGTCACACAGAAAAAGAAACATAAGATATCACTAATACACTGAATGTAAATTTGGATACACAGGAACTGGATTACAAAACAGAACAGGGTCTCAAATTTAGAAAACCAACTTATGCTTGCTTAAGGGGAAAGGTGAGTTGGGGTGCTGCATAAAACCAGAGATTGAAATGAGAACAGATAAATTTCCTTAAGCCAAATATGTAATACACAAGAGCTACTCCTTGCTCAACGAAATGGACTCAACACCCCATATTAAACGCCTAAGAATGTACCTGACTAGTAAGTATCTGAAAACCTATGGATTGCTATGTCTCCGAAAGAGAATCAAGCGTGTGTACAGGGACATAAACGCAGCAGTGATAGGATTGGAGAGGTTCGGTGAGCAAATGAAGACCCTTTGAAGTCATATTGCATGGTACCCATTCCACGGGTTTCAGCTACTCAGGTTTAAGGTATTCTTCCTTCAGATAAAACATGCATGTGGAACCTAGAGTATGATCAACCATGTGATCGGGAGACGTGTTCAAATATGTCTCAGTTTTCGTAACCTGGTACTCGGGTGCAACATTCCACACGCTTTACTAACACTCTCCCGACTTGGAGAGACAGTCCCTTTAACCTCCTGTTTGGCCCAGTTTGAAATTTCTGTGGAAGATGAACAGGAATAGCGAGAACCAATGAGAGACTAGCTGGAGGTGTCTGGACGGGCAAATTTAACTCTCATTTCCCACCAGGAAGAGGAATTAACCAAAGGCTCAGCGTGCCGTGCCGGAACCAGATTAGGGCCTGAAGCCATCCTGCGGTGTTGCGGCCAGCTCAAAAGAAAGCGAGTTGAAGAAAGGAGCTCAGGGGCACTGTAATTCACAAACCTGCAGAGTTATAAATGACAGCTATCGTCCAAAAACATACTGAAGTAAGGCTGCCAAGAGGACTCGAAAGGGGGGCAGAATTGCAGGAAACCGATTTCAGGAGGTAGACTGGAATTGCATTGAAAGCATAGGAAAAGGGGCAGAACGTCCACAATGATGCACTTGGCCAAAAAGGGCGTATACGTTTTTTCCTGAATATATTCAGGAAAAAACGCATACGCCCTTTATGGCCAACCAAGCAAGCTTGCAAAGGAAATCTGCACTACAATGAAGTCTCACTTCCCCCCGGTCAAAAGGGCCATCTGAAAAAAGTGTAAAATCCAGAAAGGCAGGACAGGCCATGGAGAACTGGGAGCCTTGTTATGCTGATGGGCGGGATGTAAATTGCCAACAGACACTCGGGAGAAGTGTATGGTGTTTCCTGAAACATCTAAAAAACAAAGCAACAGAGCCTAGGGCACTTCCACTTATGGTCCTATAGCTTAGGGAAATTAAAATCAAAAAGACACAACCACCCCAAAGTTTGGGACGCCTCTGTTTACAAGAACCTCGTTTACAGTACAAGTTCAACATCGCAGAAAGTGAAAAATGGATAAAGAAGTTGTGGTATTTACTTACAAAGCAATATCACTCAGCAATGAAATCTATGTCATCAGGCCCTTAGCAGCACAATGAGTGGATTCAGGTATGATGATTCTAACTGAAATAAGTCACACAGAAAAAGAAACATCATAAGATATCAGTAATACACGGAATGTAAACTTGGCTCCACAGGAACTGAATTACAGAACAGAACAGGGTCTCAAATTTAGAAAACCAACTTATGCTTGCTTAAGGGGAAAGGTGAGTTGGGGTGCTGCATAAAACCAGAGATTGAAATGAGCACAGAAAAAGTTCCTTAAGCCAAATATGGAATAGACAAGAGCTACTCCTTGCTCAACGAAATGGACTCAACACCGCATATTAAACGCCTAAGAATGTACCTGACTAGTAAGTATCTTAAAACATATGGATTGCTATGTCTCTGAAAGAGAATCAAGCGTGTGAACAGGGGCATAAACGCAGCAGTGATAGGATTGGAGAGGTTCGGTGAGCAAATGAAGACCCTTTGAAGTCATATTGCATGGTACCCATTCCACGGGTTTCAACTACCCAGGTTTAAGGTATTCTTCCTTCAGCTAAAACATGCATGTGGAACCTAGAGTATGATCAACCATGTGATCGGGAGACGTGTTCAAATATGTCTCAGTTTTCGTAACCTGGTACTCGGGTGCAACATTCCAGACGCTTTACTAACACTCTCCCGACTTGGAGAGACAGTCCCTTTAACCTCCTGTTTGGCCCAGTTTGAAATTTCTGTGGAAGATGAACAGGAATAGCGAGAACCAATGAGAGACTAGCTGGAGGTGTCTGGACGGGCAAATTTAACTCTCATTTCCCACCAGGAAGAGGAATTAACCAAAGGCTCAGCGTGCCGTGCCAGAACCAGATTAGGGCCTGAAGCCATCCTGCGGTGTTGCGGCCAGCTCAAAAGAAAGCGAGTTGAAGAAAGGTGCTCAGGGGCACTGTAATTCACAAACCTGCAGAGTTATAAATGACAGCTATCGTCCAAAAACATACTGAAGTAAGGCTGCCAAGAGGACTTGAAAGCGAGGCAGAATTGCAGGAAACCGATTTCAGGAGGTAGACTGGAATTGCATTGAAAGCATAGGAAAAGGGGCAGAACGTCCACAATGATGCACTTGGCCAAAAAGGACATATACGTTTTTTCCTGAATATATTCAGGAAAAAACGCATACGCCCTTTTTGGCCAACCAAGCAAGCTTGCAAAGGAAATCTGCACTACAATGAAGTCTCACTTCACCCCGGTCAAAAGGGCCATCTGAAAAAAGTGTAAAATCCAGAAAGGCAGGACAGGCCATGGAGAACTGGGAGCCTTGTTATGCTGATGGGCGGGATGTAAATTGCCAACAGACACTCGGGAGAAGTGTATGGTGTTTCCTGAAACATCTAAACAACAAAGCAACAGAGCCTAGGGCACTTCCACTTATGGTCCTATAGCTTAGGGAAATTAAAATCAAAAAGACACAGCCACCCCAAAGTTTGGGACGCCTCTGTTTACAAGAACCTCGTTTACAGTACATGTTCAACATCGCAGAAAGTGAAAAATGGATAAAGAAGTTGTGGTATTTACTTACAAAGCAATATCACTCAGCAATGAAAACTATGTCATCAGGCCCTTAGCAGCACAATGAGTGGATTCAGGTATGATGATTCTAACTGAAATAAGTCACACAGAAAAAGAAACATCATAAGATATCAGTAATACACGGAATGTAAACTTGGCTCCACAGGAACTGAATTACAGAACAGAACAGGGTCTCAAATTTAGAAAACCAACTTATGCTTGCTTAAGGGGAAAGGTGAGTTGGGGTGCTGCATAAAACCAGAGATTGAAATGAGCACAGATAAAGTTCCTTAAGCCAAATATGGAATAGACAAGAGCTACTCCTTGCTCAACGAAATGGACTCAACACCACATATTAAACGCCTAAGAATGTACCTGACTAGTATGTATCTTAAAACCTATGGATTGCTATGTCTCCGAAAGAGAATCAAGCATATGTACAGGGGCATAAACGCAGCAGTGATAAGATTGGAGAGGTTCGGTGAGCAAATGAAGACCCTTTGAAGTCATATTGCATGGTACCCATTCCACGGGTCTCAACTCTCCAGGTTTATGGTATTCTTCCTTCAGCTAAAACATGCATGTGGAACCCAGAGTATGATCAACCGTGTGAACGGGAGACGTGTTCAAATATGTCTCAGTTTTCCTCCCATGGTACTCGGGTGCAACATTCCAGACGCTTTACTAACACTCTCCCCACTTGGAGAGTCAGCGCCTTTAACCTCCTGTTTGGCCCAGTTAGCAATTTCTGCGGAAGATGAACAGGAATAGGGAGAACCAATGAGAGACTAGCTGGAGGTGTCTGGACGGGCAAATTTAACTCTCATTTCCCACCAGGAAGAGGAATTAACCAAAGGCTCAGCGTGCCGTGCCGGAACCACATTAGGGCCTGAAGCCATCCTGCGGTGTTGCGGCCAGGTCACAAGAAAGCCAGTTGAAGAAAGGAGCTCAGGGTCACTGTAATTCACAAACCTGCAGAGTTATAAATGACAGCTATCGTCCAAAAATATACTGAAGTAAGGCTGCCAAGAGGACTTGAAAGCGGGGCAGAATTGCAGGAAACCGATTTCAGGAGGTAGACTGAAATTGCATTGAAAGCATAGGAAAAGAGGCAGAACGTCCACAATGATGCACTTGGCCAAAAAGGGCGTATGCGTTTTTTCCTGAATATATTCAGGAATATATTCAGGAAAAAACGCATACGCCCTTTTTGGCCAACCAAGCAAGCTTGCAAAGGAAATCTGCACTACAATGAAGTCTCACTTCCCCCCGGTCAAAAGGGCCATCTGAAAAAAGTGTAAAATCCAGAAAGGCAGGACAGGCCATGGAGAACTGGGAGCCTTGTTATGCTGATGGGCGGGATGTAAATTGCCAACAGACACTCGGGAGAAGTGTATGGTGTTTCCTGAAACATCTAAAAAACAAAGCAACAGAGCCTAGGGCACTTCCACTTATGGTCCTATAGCTTAGGGAAATTAAAATCAAAAAGACACAGCCACCCCAAAGTTTGGGACGCCTCTGTTTACAAGAACCTCGTTTACCATACAAGTTCAATATCACAGAAAGTGAAAAATGGATAAAGAACTTGTGGTACTTACGTACAATGCAGTATCACTCAGCAATGAAATCTATGTCATCTGGCCCATAGCAGCATAATGAGTGGATTCAGGTACGATGATTCTAACTGCAATAAGTCACACAGAAAATGAAACATCATAAGATATCACTAATACACGGAATGTAAACTTGGCTACACAGGAACTGAATTCCAAAACAGAACAGGGTCTCAAATTTAGAAAACCAACTTATGCTTGCTTAAGGGGAAAGGTGAGTTGGGGTGCTGCATAAAACCAGAGATTGAAATGAGCACAGATAAAGTTCCTTAAGCCAAATATGGAATAGACAAGAGCTACTCCTTGCTCAACGAAATGGACTCAACACCCCATATTAAACGCCTAAGAATGTACCTGACTAGTAAGTATCTTAAAACCTATGGATTGCTATGTCTCCAAAAGAGAATCAAGCGTGTGTACAGGGGCATAAACGCAGCAGTGATAGGATTGGAGAGGTTCGGTGAGCAAATGAAGACCCTTTGAAGTCATATTGCATGGTACCCATTCCACGGGTCTCAACTCTCCAGGTTTAAGGTATTCTTCCTTCAGCTAAAACATGCATGTGGAACCCAGAGTATGATCAACCGTGTGAACGGGAGACGTGTTCAAATATGTCTCAGTTTTCCTCCCCTGGTACTCGGGTGCAACATTCCAGACGCTTTACTAACACTCTCCCGACTTGGAGAGTCAGCGCCTTTAACCTCCTGTTTGGCCCAGTTTGCAATTTCTGCGGAAGATGAACAGGAATAGGGAGAACCAATGAGAGACTAGCTGGAGGTGTCTGGACGGGCAAATTTAACTCTCATTTCCCACCAGGAAGAGGAAATAACCAAAGGCTCAGCGTGCCGTGCCGGAACCAGATTAGGGCCTGAAGCCATCCTGCGGTGCTGCGGCCACGTCACAAGAAAGCCAGTTGAAAAAAGGAGCTCAGGGGCACTGTAATTCACAAACCTGCAGAGTTATAAATGACAGCTATCGTCCAAAAATATACTGAAGTAAGGCTGCCAAGAGGACTTGAAAGCGGGGCAGAATTGCAGGAAACCGATTTCAGGAGGTAGACTGGAATTGCATTGAAAGCATAGGAAAAGAGGCAGAACGTCCACAATGATGCACTTGGCCAAAAAGGGCGTATGCGTTTTTTCCTGAATATATTCAGGAAAAAACGCATACGCCCTTTTTGGCCAACCAAGCAAGCTTGCAAAGGAAATCTGCACTACAATGAAGTCTCACTTCCCCCCGGTCAAAAGGGCCATCTGAAAAAAAGTGTAAAATCCAGAAAGGCAGGACAGGCCATGGAGAACTGGGAGCCTTGTTATGCTGATGGGCGGGATGTAAATTGCCAACAGACACTCGGGAGAAGTGTATGGTGTTTCCTGAAACATCTAAAAAACAAAGCAACAGACCCTAGGGCACTTCCACTTATGGTCCTATAGCTTAGGGAAATTAAAATCAAAAAGACACAGCCACCCCAAAGTTTGGGACGCCTCTGTTTACAAGAACCTCGTTTACAGTACAAGTTCAACATCGCAGAAAGTGAAAAATGGATAAAGAACATGTGGTATTTACTTACAAAGCAATATCACTCAGCAATGAAATCTATGTCATCAGGCCCGTAGCAGCACAATGAGTGGATTCAGGTATGATGATTCTAACTGAAATAAGTCACACAGAAAAAGAAACATCATAAGATATCAGTAATACACGGAATGTAAACTTGGCTACACAGGAACTGAATTCCAAAACAGAACAGGGTCTCAAATTTAGAAAACCAACTTATGCTTGCTTAAGGGGAAAGGTGAGTTGGGGTGCTGCATAAAACCAGAGATTGAAATGAGCACAGATAAAGTTCCTTAAGCCAAATATGGAATAGACAAGAGCTACTCCTTGCTCAACGAAATGGACTCAACACCGCATATTAAAAGCCTAAGAATGTACCTGACTAGGAAGTATCTTAAAACCTATGGATTGCTATGTCTCCGAAAGAGAATCAAGCGTGTGTACAGGGGCATAAACGCAGCAGTGATAGGATTGGAGAGGTTCGGTGAGCAAATGAAGACCCTTTGAAGTCATATTGCATGGTACGCATTCCACGGGTTTCAACTACCCAGGTTTAAGGTATTCTTCCTTCAGCTAAAACATGCATGTGGAACCTAGAGTATGATCAACCATGTGATCGGGAGACGTGTTCAAATATGTCTCAGATTTCGTACCCTGGTACTCGGGTGCAACATTCCAGACGCTTTACTAACACTCTCCCGACTTGGAGAGTCAGTCCCTTTAACCTCCTGTTTGGCCCAGTTTGCAATTTCTGCGGAAGATGAACAGGAATAGCGAGAACCAATGAGAGACTAGCTGGAGGTGTCTGGACGGGCAAATTTAACTCTCATTTCCCACCAGGAAGAGGAATTAACCAAAGGCTCAGCGTGCCGTGCCGGAACCAGATTAGGGCCTGAAGCCATCCTGCGGTGTTGCGGCCAGCTCAAAAGAAAGCGAGTTGAAGAAAGGAGCTCAGGGGCACTGTAATTCACAAACCTGCAGAGTTATAAATGACAGCTATTGTCCAAAAATATACTGAAGTAAGGCTGCCAAGAGGACTTGAAAGCGGGGCAGAATTGCAGGAAACCGATTTCAGGAGGTAGACTGGAATTGCATTGAAAGCATAGGAAATGAGGCAGAACGTCCACAATGATGCACTTGGCCAAAAAGGGCGTATGCGTTTTTTCCTGAATCAGGAAAAAACGCATACGCACTTTTTGGCCAACCAAGCAAGCTTGCAAAGGAAATCTGCACTACAATGAAGTCTCACTTCCCCCCGGTCAAAAGGGCCATCTGAAAAAAGTGTAAAATCCAGAAAGGCAGGACAGGCCATGGAGAACTGGGAGCCTTGTTATGCTGATGGGCGGGATGTAAATTGCCAACAGACACTCGGGAGAAGTGTATGGTGTTTCCTGAAACATCTAAAAAACAAAGCAACAGAGCCTAGGGCACTTCCACTTATGGTCCTATAGCTTAGGGAAATTAAAATCAAAAAGACACAGCCACCCCAAAGTTTGGGACGCCTCTGTTTACAAGAACCTCGTTTACCATACAAGTTCAATATCACAGAAAGTGAAAAATGGATAAAGAACTTGTGGTACTTACGTACAATGCAGTATCACTCAGCAATGAAATCTATGTCATCTGGCCCATAGCAGCATAATGAGTGGATTCAGGTACGATGATTCTAACTGCAATAAGTCACACAGAAAATGAAACATCATAAGATATCACTAATACACGGAATGTAAACTTGGCTACACAGGAACTGAATTCCAAAACAGAACAGGGTCTCAAATTTAGAAAACCAACTTATGCTTGCTTAAGGGGAAAGGTGAGTTGGGGTGCTGCATAAAACCAGAGATTGAAATGAGCACAGATAAAGTTCCTTAAGCCAAATATGGAATAGACAAGAGCTACTCCTTGCTCAACGAAATGGACTCAACACCGCATATTAAAAGCCTAAGAATGTACCTGACTAGGAAGTATCTTAAAACCTATGGATTGCTATGTCTCCGAAAGAGAATCAAGCGTGTGTACAGGGGCATAAACGCAGCAGTGATAGGATTGGAGAGGTTCGGTGAGCAAATGAAGACCCTTTGAAGTCATATTGCATGGTACGCATTCCACGGGTTTCAACTACCCAGGTTTAAGGTATTCTTCCTTCAGCTAAAACATGCATGTGGAACCTAGAGTATGATCAACCATGTGATCGGCAGACGTGTTCAAATATGTCTCAGATTTCGTACCCTGGTACTCGGGTGCAACATTCCAGACGCTTTACTAACACTCTCCCGACTTGGAGAGTCAGTCCCTTTAACCTCCTGTTTGCCCCAGTTTGCAATTTCTGCGGAAGATGAACAGGAATAGCGAGAACCAATGAGAGACTAGCTGGAGGTGTCTGGACGGGCAAATTTAACTCTCATTTCCCACCAGGAAGAGGAATTAACCAAAGGCTCAGCGTGCCGTGCCGGAACCAGATTAGGGCCTGAAGCCATCCTGCGGTGTTGCGGCCAGCTCAAAAGAAAGCGAGTTGAAGAAAGGAGCTCAGGGGCACTGTAATTCACAAACCTGCAGAGTTATAAATGACAGCTATTGTCCAAAAATATACTGAAGTAAGGCTGCCAAGAGGACTTGAAAGCGGGGCAGAATTGCAGGAAACCGATTTCAGGAGGTAGACTGGAATTGCATTGAAAGCATAGGAAATGAGGCAGAACGTCCACAATGATGCACTTGGCCAAAAAGGGCGTATGCGTTTTTTCCTGAATCAGGAAAAAACGCATACGCACTTTTTGGCCAACCAAGCAAGCTTGCAAAGGAAATCTGCACTACAATGAAGTCTCACTTCCCCCCGGTCAAAAGGGCCATCTGAAAAAAGTGTAAAATCCAGAAAGGCAGGACAGGCCATGGAGAACTGGGAGCCTTGTTATGCTGATGGGCGGGATGTAAATTGCCAACAGACACTCGGGAGAAGTGTATGGTGTTTCCTGAAACATCTAAAAAACAAAGCAACAGAGCCTAGGGCACTTCCACTTATGGTCCTATAGCTTAGGGAAATTAAAATCAAAAAGACACAGCCACCCCAAAGTTTGGGACGCCTCTGTTTACAAGAACCTCGTTTACCGTACAAGTTCAGTATCACAGAAAGTGAAAAATGGATAAAGAAATTGTGGTACTTATGTACAATGCAGTATCACTCAGCAATGAAATCTATGTCATCTGGCCCGTAGCAACATAATGAGTGGATTCAGGTACGATGATTCTAACTGAAATAAGTCACACAGAAAAAGAAACATCATAAGATATCAGTAATACACGGAATGTAAACTTGGCTACACAGGAACTGAATTACAGAACAGAAGAGGGTCTCAAATTTAGAAAACCAACTTATGCTTGCTTAAGGGGAAAGGAGAGTTGGGGTGCTGCATAAAACCAGAGATTGAAATGAGCACAGATAAAGTTCCTTAAGCCAAATATGGAATAGACAAGAGCTACTCCTTGCTCAACGAAATGGACTCAACACCGCATATTAAACGCCTAAGAATGTACCTGACTAGTAAGTATCTTAAAACCTATGGATTGCTATGTCTCCGAAAGAGAATCAAGCGTCTGTACAGGGGCATAAACGCAGCAGTGATAGGATTGGAGAGGTTCGGTGAGCAAATGAAGACCCTTTGAAGTCATATTGCATGGTACCCATTCCACGGGTTTCAACTACCCAGGTTTAAGGTATTCTTCCTTCAGCTAAAACATGCATGTGGAACCTAGAGTATGATCAACCATGTGATCGGGAGACGTGTTCAAATATGTCTCAGTTTTCGTACCCTGGTACTCGGGTGCAACATTCCAGACACTTTACTAACACTCTCCCGACTTGGATAGTCAGTCCCTTTAAACTCCTGTTTGGCCCAGTTTGCAATTTCTTCGGAAGATGAACAGGAATAGGGAGAACCAATGAGAGACTAGCTGGAGGTGTCTGGACGGGCAAATTTAACTCTCATTTCCCACCAGGAAGAGGAATTAACCAAAGGCTCAGCGTGCCGTGCCGGAACCAGATTAGGGCCTGAAGCCATCCTGCGGTGTTGCGGCCAGGTCACAAGAAAGCCAGTTGAAGAAAGGAGCTCAGGGGCACTGTAATTCACAAACCTGCAGAGTTATAAATGACAGCTATCGTCCAAAAATATACTGAAGTAAGGCTGCCAAGAGGACTTGAAAGCGGGGCAGAATTGCAGGAAACCGATTTCAGGAGGTAGACTGGAATTGCATTGAAAGCATAGGAAAAGAGGCAGAACGTCCACAATGATGCACTTGGCCAAAAAGGGCGTATGCGTTTTTTCCTGAATATATTCAGGAATATATTCAGGAAAAAACGCATACGCCCTTTTTGGCCAACCAAGCAAGCTTGCAAAGGAAATCTGCACTACAATGAAGTCTCACTTCCCCCCGGTCAAAAGGGCCATCTGAAAAAAGTGTAAAATCCAGAAAGGCAGGACAGGCCATGGAGAACTGGGAGCCTTGTTATGCTGATGGGCGGGATGTAAATTGCCAACAGACACTCGGGAGAAGTGTATGGTGTTTCCTGAAACATCTAAAAAACAAAGCAACAGAGCCTAGGGCACTTCCACTTATGGTCCTATAGCTTAGGGAAATTAAAATCAAAAAGACACAGCCACCCCAAAGTTTGGGACGCCTCTGTTTACAAGAACCTCGTTTACCATACAAGTTCAATATCACAGAAAGTGAAAAATGGATAAAGAACTTGTGGTACTTACGTACAATGCAGTATCACTCAGCAATGAAATCTATGTCATCTGGCCCATAGCAGCATAATGAGTGGATTCAGGTACGATGATTCTAACTGCAATAAGTCACACAGAAAATGAAACATCATAAGATATCACTAATACACGGAATGTAAACTTGGCTACACAGGAACTGAATTCCAAAACAGAACAGGGTCTCAAATTTAGAAAACCAACTTATGCTTGCTTAAGGGGAAAGGTGAGTTGGGGTGCTGCATAAAACCAGAGATTGAAAAGAGCACAGATAAAGTTCCTTAAGCCAAATATGGAATAGACAAGAGCTACTCCTTGCTCAACGAAATGGACTCAACACCCCATATTAAACGCCTAAGAATGTACCTGACTAGTAAGTATCTTAAAACCTATGGATTGCTATGTCTCCAAAAGAGAATCAAGCGTGTGTACAGGGACATAAACGCAGCAGTGATAGGATTGGAGAGGTTCGGTGAGCAAATGAAGACCCTTTGAAGTCATATTGCATGGTACCCATTCCACGGGTCTCAACTCTCCAGGTTTAAGGTATTCTTCTTTCAGCTAAAACATGCATGTGGAACCCAGAGTATGATCAACCTTGTGAATGGGAGACGTGTTCAAATATGTCTCAGTTTTCCTCCCCTGGTACTCGGGTGCAACATTCCACACGCTTTACTAACACTCTCCCCACTTGGAGAGTCAGCGCCTTTAACCTCCTGTTTGGCCCTGTTTGCAATTTCTGCGGAAGATGAACAGGAATAGGGAGAACCAATGAGAGACTAGCTGGAGGTGTCTGGACGGGCAAATTTAACTCTCATTTCCCACCAGGAAGAGGAAATAACCAAAGGCTCAGCGTGCCGTGCCGGAACCAGATTAGGGCCTGAAGCCATCTTGCGGTGTTGCGGCCAGCTCAAAAGAAAGCAAGTTGAAGAAAGGAGCTCAGGGGCACTGTAATTCACAAACCTGCAGAGTTATAAATGACAGCTATCGTCCAAAAATATACTGAAGTAAGGCTGCCAAGAAGACTTGAAAGCGGGGCAGAATTGCAGGAAACCGATTTCAGGAGGTAGACTGGAATTGCATTGAAAGCATAGGAAAAGAGGCAGAACGTCCACAATGATGCACTTGGCCAAAAAGGGCGTATGCGTTTTTTCCTGAATATATTCAGGAAAAAACGCATACGCCCTTTTTGGCCAACCAAGCAAGCTTGCAAAGGAAATCTGCACTACAATGAAGTCTCACTTCCCCCCGGTCAAAAGGGCCATCTGAAAAAAGTGTAAAATCCAGAAAGGCAGGACAGGCCATGGAGAACTGGGAGCCTTGTTATGCTGATGGGCGGGATGTAAATTGCCAACAGACACTCGGGAGAAGTGTATGGTGTTTCCTGAAACATCTAAAAAACAAAGCAACAGAGCCTAGGGCACTTCCACTTATGGTCCTATAGCTTAGGGAAATTAAAATCAAAAAGACACAGCCACCCCAAAGTTTGGGACGCCTCTGTTTACAAGAACCTCGTTTACCGTACAAGTTCAGTATCACAGAAAGTGAAAAATGGATAAAGAAATTGTGGTACTTATGTACAATGCAGTATCACTCAGCAATGAAATCTATGTCATCTGGCCCGTAGCAGCATAATGAGTGGATTCAGGTACGATGATTCTAACTGAAATAAGTCACACAGAAAAAGAAACATCATAAGATATCAGTAATACACGGAATGTAAACTTGGCTACACAGGAACTGAATTACAGAACAGAACAGGGTCTCAAATTTAGAAAACCAACTTATGCTTGCTTAAGGGGAAAGGAGAGTTGGGGTGCTGCATAAAACCAGAGATTGAAATGAGCACAGATAAAGTTCCTTAAGCCAAATATGGAATAGACAAGAGCTACTCCTTGCTCAACGAAATGGACTCAACACCGCATATTAAACGCCTAAGAATGTACCTGACTAGTAAGTATCTTAAAACCTATGGATTGCTATGTCTCCGAAAGAGAATCAAGCGTGTGTACAGGGGCATAAACGCAGCAGTGATAGGATTGGAGAGGTTCGGTGAGCAAATGAAGACCCTTTGAAGTCATATTGCATGGTACCCATTCCACGGGTTTCAACTACCCAGGTTTAAGGTATTCTTCCTTCAGCTAAAACATGCATGTGGAACCTAGAGTATGATCAACCATGTGATCGGGAGACGTGTTCAAATATGTCTCAGTTTTCGTACCCTAGTACTCGGGTGCAACATTCCAGACACTTTACTAACACTCTCCCGACTTGGAGAGTCAGTCCCTTTAAACTCCTGTTTGGCCCAGTTTGCAATTTCTGCGGAAGATGAACAGGAATAGGGAGAACCAATGAGAGACTAGCTGGAGGTGTCTGGACGGGCAAATTTAACTCTCATTTCCCACCAGGAAGAGGAATTAACCAAAGGCTCAGCGTGCCGAGCCGGAACCAGATTAGGGCCTGAAGCCATCCTGCAGTGTTGCGGCCAGGTCACAAGAAAGCCAGTTGAAGAAAGGAGCTCAGGGGCACTGTAATTCACAAACCTGCAGAGTTATAAATGACAGCTATCGTCCAAAAATATACTGAAGTAAGGCTGCCAAGAGGACTTGAAAGCGGGGCAGAATTGCAGGAAACCGATTTCAGGAGGTAGACTGGAATTGCATTGAAAGCATAGGAAATGAGGCAGAACGTCCACAATGATGCACTTGGCCAAAAAGGGCGTATGCGATTTTTCCTGAATCAGGAAAAAACGCATACGCACTTTTTGGCCAACCAAGCAAGCTTGCAAAGGAAATCTGCACTACAATGAAGTCTCACTTCCCCCCGGTCAAAAGGGCCATCTGAAAAATGTGTAAAATCCAGAAAGTCAGGACAGGTCATGGAGAACTGGGAGCCTTGTTATGCTGATGGGCGGGATGTAAATTGCCAACAGACACTCGGGAGAAGTGTATGGTGTTTCCTGAAACATCTAAAAAACAAAGCAACAGAGCCTAGGGCACTTCCACTTATGGTCCTATAGCTTAGGGAAATTAAAATCAAACAGACACAGCCACCCCAAAGTTTGGGACGCCTCTGTTTACAAGAACCTCGTTTACCATACAAGTTCAATATCACAGAAAGTGAAAAATGGATAAAGAACTTGTGGTACTTACGTACAATGCAGTATCACTCAGCAATGAAATCTATGTCATCTGGCCCATAGCAGCATAATGAGTGGATTCAGGTACGATGATTCTAACTGCAATAAGTCACACAGAAAATGAAACATCATAAGATATCACTAATACACGGAATGTAAACTTGGCTACACAGGAACTGAATTCCAAAACAGAACAGGGTCTCAAATTTAGAAAACCAACTTATGCTTGCTTAAGGGGAAAGGTGAGTTGGGGTGCTGCATAAAACCAGAGATTGAAATGAGCACAGATAAAGTTCCTTAAGCCAAATATGGAATAGACAAGAGCTACTCCTTGCTCAACGAAATGGACTCAACACCCCATATTAAACGCCTAAGAATGTACCTGACTAGTAAGTATCTTAAAACCTATGGATTGCTATGTCTCCAAAAGAGAATCAAGCGTGTGTACAGGGGCATAAACGCAGCAGTGATAGGATTGGAGAGGTTCGGTGAGCAAATGAAGACCCTTTGAAGTCATATTGCATGGTACCCATTCCACGGGTCTCAACTCTCCAGGTTTAAGGTATTCTTCTTTCAGCTAAAACATGCATGTGGAACCCAGAGTATGATCAACCGTGTGAACGGGAGACGTGTTCAAATATGTCTCAGTTTTCCTCCCCTGGTACTCGGGTGCAACATTCCACACGCTTTACTAACACTCTCCCCACTTGGAGAGTCAGCGCCTTTAACCTCCTGTTTGGCCCTGTTTGCAATTTCTGCGGAAGATGAACAGGAATAGGGAGAACCAATGAGAGACTAGCTGGAGGTGTCTGGACGGGCAAATTTAACTCTCATTTCCCACCAGGAAGAGGATATAACCAAAGGCTCAGCGTGCCGGGCCGGAACCAGATTAGGGCCTGAAGCCATCCTGCGGTGTTGCGGCCAGCTCAAAAGAAAGCGAGTTGAAGAAAGGAGCTCAGGGGCACTGTAATTCACAAACCTGCAGAGTTATAAATGACAGCTATCGTCCAAAAATATACTGAAGTAAGGCTGCCAAGAGGACTCGAAAGCGGGGCAGAATTGCAGGAAACCGATTTCAGGAGGTAGACTGGAATTGCATTGAAAGCATAGGAAAAGAGGCAGAACGTCCACAATGATGCACTTGGCCAAAAAGGGCGTATGCGTTTTTTCCTGAATATATTCAGGAAAAAACGCATACGCCCTTTTTGGCCAACCAAGCAAGCTTGCAAAGGAAATCTGCACTACAATGAAGTCTCACTTCCCCCCGGTCAAAAGGGCCATCTGAAAAAAGTGTAAAATCCAGAAAGGCAGGACAGGCCATGGAGAACTGGGAGCCTTGTTATGCTGATGGGCGGGATGTAAATTGCCAACAGACACTCGGGAGAAGTGTATGGTGTTTCCTGAAACATCTAAAAAACAAAGCAACAGAGCCTAGGGCACTTCCACTTAGGGTCCTATAGCTTAGGGAAATTAAAATCAAAAAGACACAGCCACCCCAAAGTTTGGGACGCTTCTGTTTACAAGAACCTCGTTTACCATACAAGTTCAATATCACAGAAAGTGAAAAATGGATAAGGAACTTGTGGTACTTACGTACAATGCAGTATCACTCAGCAATGAAATCTACGTCAGCAGGCCCATAGCAGCATAATGAGTGGATTCAGGTACGATGATTCTAACTGAAATAAGTCACACAGAAAAAGAAACATCATAAGATATCACTAATACACGGAATGTAAACTTGGCTACACAGGAACTGAATTACAGAACAGAACAGGGTCTCAAATTTAGAAAACCAACTTATGCTTGCTTAAGGGGAAAGGTGAGTTGGGGTGCTGCATAAAACCAGAGATTGAAATGAGCACAGATAAATTTCCTTAAGCCAAATATGGAATAGACAAGAGCTACTCCTTGCTCAACGAAATGGACTCAACACCCCATATTAAACGCCTAAGAATGTACCTGACTAGTAAGTATCTTAAAACCTATGGATTGCTATGTCTCAAAAGAGAATCAAGTGAGTGTACAGGGGCATAAACGCAGCAGTGATAGGATTGGAGAGGTTCGGTGAGCAAATGAAGACCCTTTGAAGTCATATTGCATGGTACCCATTACACGGGTCTCAACTCTCCAGGTTTAAGGTATTCTTCCTTCAGCTAAAACATGCATGTGGAACCCAGAGTATGATCAACTGTGTGAATGGGAGACGTTTTCAAATATGTCTTAGTTTTCCCCCCCTGGTACTCGGGTGCAACATTCCAGACGCTTTACTAACACTCTCCCCACTTGGAGAGTCAGCGCCTTTAACCTCCTGTTTGGCCCAGTTTGCAATTTCTGCGGAAGATGAACAGGAATAGCGAGAACCAATGAGAGACTAGCTGGAGGTCTCTGGACGGGCAAATTTAACTCTCATTTCCCACCAGGAAGAGGAAATAACCAAAGGCTCAGTGTGCCATGCCTGAACAAGATTAGGGCCTGAAGCCACCCTGCGGTGTTGCGGCCAGCTCAAAAGAAAGCGAGTTGAAGAAAGGAGCTCAGGGTCACTGTAATTCACAAACTTGCAGAGTTATAAATGACAGCTATCGTCCAAAAATATACTGAAGTAAGGCTGCCAAGAGGACTTGAAAACGGGGCAGAATTGCAAGAAACCGATTTCAGGAGGTAGACTGGAATTGCATTGAAAGCATAGGAAAAGAGGCAGAACGTCCACAATGATGCACTTGGCCAAAAAGGGCGTATGCGTTTTTTCCTGAATATATTCCTGAATATATTCCTGAATATATTTCCTGAATATATTCAGGAAAAAACTCATACGCCCTTTTTGGCCAACAAAGCAAACTTGCAAAGGAAATCTGCACTACAATGAAGTCTCACTTCCCCCCGGTCAAAAGGGCCATCTGAAAAAAGTGTAAAATCCAGAAAGGCAGGACAGGCCATGGAGAACTGGGAGCCTTGTTATGCTGATGGGCGGGATGTAAATTGCCAACAGACACTCGGGAGAAGTGTATGGTGTTTCCTGAAACATCTAAAAAACAAAGAAACAGAGCCTAGGGCACTTCCACTTATGGTCCTATAGCTTAAGGAAATTAAAATCAAAAAGACACAGCCACCCGAAAGTTTGGGACGCCTCTGTTTACAAGAACCTCGTTTACCATACAAGTTCAATATCACAGAAAGTGAAAAATGGATAAAGAACTTGTGGTACTTACGTACAATGCAGTATCACTCAGCAATGAAATCTATGTCATCAGGCCCGTAGCAGCATAATGAGTGGATTCAGGTACGATGATTCTCACTGAAATAAGTCACACAGAAAAAGAAACATCATAAGATATCACTAATACACGGAATGTAAACTTGGCTACACAGGAACTGAATTCCAAAACAGAACAGGGTCTCAAATTTAGAAAACCAACTTATGCTTGCTTAAGGGGAAACGTGAGTTGGGGTGCTGCATAAAACCAGAGATTGAAATGAGCACAGATAAAGTTCCTTAAGCCAAATATGGAATACACAAGAGCTACTCCTTGCTCAACGAAATGGACTCAACACCCCATATTAAACGCCTAAGAATGTACCTGACTACTAAGTATATTAAAACCTATGGATTGCTATGTCTCTGAAAGAGAATCAAGCATGTGTACAGGGGCATAAACGCAGCAGTGATAGGATTGGGGAGGTTCGGTGAGCAAATGAAGACCCTTTGAAGTCATATTGCATGATACCCATTCCACGGGTCTCAACTCTCCAGGTTTAAGGTATTCTTCGTTCAGCTTAAACATGCATGTGGAACCCAGAGTATGATCAACCATGTGAACGGGAGACGTGTTCAAATATGTCTCAGTTTTCCTCCCCTGGTACTCGGATGCAACATTCCAGACGCTTTACTAACACTCTCCCCACTTGGAGAGTCAGCGCCTTTAACCTACTGCTTGGCCCAGTTTGCAATTTCTGCGGAAGATGAACAGGAATAGGGAGAACCAATGAGAGACTAGCTAGAGGTGTCTGGACGGGCAAATTTAACTCTCATTTCCCACCAGGAAGAGGAATTAACCAAAGGCTCAGCGTGCCATGCCGGAACCAGATTAGGGCCTGAAGCCATCCTGCGGTGTTGCGGCCAGGTCACAAGAAAGCGAGTTGAAGAAAGGAGCTCAGGGGCACTGTAATTCACAAACCTGCAGAGTTATAAATGACAGCTCTCGTCCAAAAATATACTGAAGTAAGGCTGCCAAGAGGACTTGAAAGCGGGGCAGAATTGCAGGAAACCGATTTCAGGAGGTAGACTGGAATTGCATTGAAAGCATAGGAAAAGAGGCAGAACGTCCACAATGATGCACTTGGACAAAAAGGGGGTATGCGTTTTTTCCTGAATATATTCAGGAAAAATCGCATTCGCACTTTTTGGCCAACCAAGGAAGCTTGCAAAGGAAATCTGCACTACAATGAAGTCTCACTTCCCCCCGGTCAAAAGGGCCATCTGAAAAAAGTGTAAAATCCAGAAAGGCAGGACAGGCCATGGAGAACTGGGAGCCTTGTTATGCTGATGGGCGGGATGTAAATTGCCAACAGACACTCGGGAGAAGTGTATGGTGTTTCCTGAAACATCTAAAAAACAAAGCAACAGAGCCTAGGGCACTTCCACTTATGGTCCTATAGCTTAGGGAAATTAAAATCAAACAGACACAGCCACCCCAAAGTTTGGGACGCCTCTGTTTACAAGAACCTCGTTTACAGTACAAGTTCAACATCGCAGAAAGTGAAAAATGGATAAAGAACTTGTGGTACTTACGTACAATGCAGTATCACTCAGCAATGAAATCTATGTCATCAGGCCCTTAGCAGCACAATGAGTGGATTCAGGTATGATGATTCTAACTGAAATAAGTCACACAGAAAAAGAAACATCATAAGATATCAGTAATACACGAAATGTAAACTTGGCTACACAGGAACTGAATTACAGAACAGAACAGGGTCTCAAATTTAGAAAACCAACTTATGCTTGTTTAAGGATAAAGGTGAGTTGGGGTGCTGCATAAAACCAGAGATTGAAATGAGCACAGATAAAGTTCCTTAAGCCAAATATGGAATAGAAAAGAGCTACTCCTTGCTCAACGAAATGGACTCAACACCCCATATTAAACGCCTAAGAATGTACCTGACTAGTCAGTATCTTAAAACCTATGGATTGCTATGTCTCCGAAAGAGAATCAAGCATGTGTACAGGGGCATAAACGCAGCAGTGATAGGATTGGAGAGGTTCGGTGAGCAAATGAAGACCCTTTGAAGTCATATTGCATGGTACACATTCCACGGGTTTCAACTACCCCGGTTTAAGGTATTCTTCCTTCAGCTAAAACATGCATGTGGAACCTAAAGTATGATCAAACATGTGATCGGGAGACATGTTCAAATATGTCTCACTTTTCGTACCCTGGTACTCGGGTGCAACATTCCACACGCTTTACTAACACTCTCCCGACTTGGAGAGTCAGTCCCTTTAACCTCCTGTTTGGCCCAGTTTGCAATTTCTGCGGAAGATGAACAGGAATAGCGAGAACCAATGAGAGACTAGCTGGAGGTGTCTGGACGGGCAAATTTAACTCTCATTTCCCACCAGGAAGAGGAATTAACCAAAGGCTCAGCGTGCCGTGCCGGAACCAGATTAGGGCCTGAAGCCATCCTGTGGTGTTGCGGCCAGGTCACAAGAAAGCAAGTTGAAGAAAGGAGCTCAGGGGCACTGTAATTCACAAACCTGCAGAGTTATAAATGACAGCTATCGTCCAAAAATATACTGAAGTAAGGCTGCCAAGAGGACTTGAAAGCGGGGCAGAATTGCAGGAAACCGATTTCAGGAGGTAGACTGGAATTGCATTGAAAGCATAGGAAAAGAGGCAGAACGTCCACAATGATGCACTTGGCCTAAAAGGGCGTATGCGTTTTTTCCTGAATATATTCAGGAAAAAACGCATACGCCCTTTTTGGCCAACCAAGCAAGCTTGCAAAGGAAATCTGCACTACAATGAAGTCTCACTTCCCCCCGGTCAAAAGGGCCATCTGAAAAAAGTGTAAAATCCAGAAAGGCAGGACAGGCCATGGAGAACTGGGAGCCTTGTTATGCTGATGGGCGGGATGTAAATTGCCAACAGACACTCGGGAGAAGTGTATGCTGTTTCCTGAAACATCTAAAAAACAAAGCAACAGAGCCTAGGGCACTTCCACTTATGGTCCTATAGCTTAGGGAAATTAAAATCAAAAAGACACAGCCACCCCAAAGTTTGGGACGCCTCTGTTTACAAGAACCTCGTTTACCGTACAAGTTCAACATCGCAGAAAGTGAAAAATGGATAAAGAAGTTGTGGTACTTACGTACAATGCAGTATCACTCAGCAATGAAATCTATGTCATCAGGCCCGTAGCAGCATAATGAGTGGATTCAGGTACGATGATTCTAACTGAAATAAGTCACACAGAAAAAGAAACATCATAAGATATCAGTAATACACGGAATGTAAACTTGGCTACACAGGAACTGAATTACAGAACAGAACAGGGTCTCAAATTTAGAAAACCAACTTATGCTTGCTTAAGGGGAAAGGTGAGTTGGGGTGCTGCATAAAACCAGAGATTGAAATGAGCACAGATAAAGTTCCTTAAGCCAAATATGGAATAGACAAGAGCTACTCCTTGCTCAATGAAATGGACTCAACACCGCATATTAAACGCCTAAGAATGTACCTGACTAGTAAGTATCTTAAAACCTATGGATTGCTATGTCTCCAAAAGAGAATCAAGCGTGTGTACAGGGGCATAAACGCAGCAGTGATAGGATTGGAGAGGTTCGGTGAGCAAATGAAGACCCTTTGAAGTCATATTGCATGGTACCCATTCCACGGATCTCAACTCTCCAGGTTTAAGGTATTCTTCCTTCAGCTAAATCATGCATGTGGAACCCAGAGTATGATCAACCGTGTGAACGGGAGACGTGTTCAAATATGTCTCAGTTTTCCTCCTCTGGTACTCGGGTGCAACATTCCAGACGCTGTACTAACACTCTCCCCACTTGGAGAGTCAGCGCCTTTAACCTCCTGTTTGGCCCAGTTTGCAATTTCTGCGGAAGATGAACAGGAATAGCGAGAACCAATGAGAGACTAGCTGGAGGTGTCTGGACGGGCAAATTTAACTCTCATTTCGCACCAGGAAGAGGAATTAACCAAAGGCTCAGCGTGCTGTGCCGGAACCAGATTAGGGCCTGAAGCCATCCTGCGGTGTTGCGGCCAGGTCACAAGAAAGCGAGTTGAAGAAAGGAGCTCAGGGGCACTGTAATTCACAAACCTGCAGAGTTATAAATGACAGCTATCGTCCAAAAATATACTGAAGTAAGGCTGCCAAGAGAACTTGAAAGCGGGGCAGAATTGCAGGAAACCGATTTCAGGAGGTAGACTGGAATTGCATTGAAAGCATAGGAAAAGAGGCAGAACGTCCACAATGATGCACTTGGACAAAAAGGGGGTATGCGTTTTTTCCTGAATATATTCAGGAAAAATCGCATTCGCACTTTTTGGCCAACCAAGGAAGCTTGCAAAGGAAATCTGCACTACAATGAAGTCTCACTTCCCCCCGGTCAAAAGGGCCATCTGAAAAAAGTGTAAAATCCAGAAAGGCAGGACAGGCCATGGAGAACTGGGAGCCTTGTTATGCTGATGGGCGGGATGTAAATTGCCAACAGACACTCGGGAGAAGTGTATGGTGTTTCCTGAAACATCTAAAAAACAAAGCAACAGAGCCTAGGGCACTTCCACTTATGGTCCTATAGCTTAGGGAAATTAAAATCAAACAGACACAGCCACCCCAAAGTTTGGGACGCCTCTGTTTACAAGAACCTCGTTTACAGTACAAGTTCAACATCGCAGAAAGTGAAAAATGGATAAAGAAGTTGTGGTATTTACTTACAAAGCAATATCACTCAGCAATGAAATCTATGTCATCAGGCCCTTAGCAGCACAATGAGTGGATTCAGGTATGATGATTCTAACTGAAATAAGTCACACAGAAAAAGAAACATCATAAGATATCAGTAATACACGAAATGTAAACTTGGCTACACAGGAACTGAATTACAGAACAGAACAGGGTCTCAAATTTAGAAAACCAACTTATGCTTGTTTAAGGGTAAAGGTGAGTTGGGGTGCTGCATAAAACCAGAGATTGAAATGAGCACAGATAAAGTTCCTTAAGCCAAATATGGAATAGAAAAGAGCTACTCCTTGCTCAACGAAATGGACTCAACACCCCATATTAAACGCCTAAGAATGTACCTGACTAGTCAGTATCTTAAAACCTATGGATTGCTATGTCTCCGAAAGAGAATCAAGCATGTGTACAGGGGCATAAACGCAGCAGTGATAGGATTGGAGAGGTTCGGTGAGCAAATGAAGACCCTTTGAAGTCATATTGCATGGTACACATTCCACGGGTTTCAACTACCCCGGTTTAAGGTATTCTTCCTTCAGCTAAAACATGCATGTGGAACCTAAAGTATGATCAAACATGTGATCGGGAGACATGTTCAAATATGTCTCACTTTTCGTACCCTGGTACTCGGGTGCAACATTCCACACGCTTTACTAACACTCTCCCGACTTGGAGAGTCAGTCCCTTTAACCTCCTGTTTGGCCCAGTTTGCAATTTCTGCGGAAGATGAACAGGAATAGCGAGAACCAATGAGAGACTAGCTGGAGGTGTCTGGACGGGCAAATTTAACTCTCATTTCCCACCAGGAAGAGGAATTAACCAAAGGCTCAGCGTGCCGTGCCGGAACCAGATTAGGGCCTGAAGCCATCCTGTGGTGTTGCGGCCAGGTCACAAGAAAGCAAGTTGAAGAAAGGAGCTCAGGGGCACTGTAATTCACAAACCTGCAGAGTTATAAATGACAGCTATCGTCCAAAAATATACTGAAGTAAGGCTGCCAAGAGGACTTGAAAGCGGGGCAGAATTGCAGGAAACCGATTTCAGGAGGTAGACTGGAATTGCATTGAAAGCATAGGAAAAGAGGCAGAACGTCCACAATGATGCACTTGGCCAAAAAGGGCGTATGCGTTTTTTCCTGAATATATTCAGGAAAAAACGCATACGCCCTTTTTGGCCAACCAAGCAAGCTTGCAAAGGAAATCTGCACTACAATGAAGTCTCACATCCCCCCGGTCAAAAGGGCCATCTGAAAAAAGTGTAAAATCCAGAAAGGCAGGACAGGCCATGGAGAACTGGGAGCCTTGTTATGCTGATGGGCGGGATGTAAATTGCCAACAGACACTCGGGAGAAGTGTATGGTGTTTCCTGAAACATCTAAACAACAAAGCAACAGAGCCTAGGGCACTTCCACTTATGGTCCTATAGCTTAGGGAAATTAAAATCAAAAAGACACAGCCACCCCAAAGTTTGGGACGCCTCTGTTTACAAGAACCTCGTTTACCGTACAAGTTCAACATCGCAGAAAGTGAAAAATGGATAAAGAAGTTGTGGTACTTACGTACAATGCAGTATCACTCAGCAATGAAATCTATGTCATCAGGCCCGTAGCAGCATAATGAGTGGATTCAGGTACGATGATTCTCACTGAAATAAGTCACACAGAAAAAGAAACATCATAAGATATCACTAATACACGGAATGTAAACTTGGCTACACAGGAACTGAATTCCAAAACAGAACAGGGTCTCAAATTTAGGAAACCAACTTATGCTTGCTTAAGGGGAAAGGTGAGTTGGGGTGCTGCATAAAACCAGAGATTGAAATGAGCACAGATAAAGTTCCTTAAGCCAAATATGGACTAGACAAGAGCTACTCCTTGCTCAACGAAATGGACTCAACACCGCATATTTAACGCCTAAGAATGTACCTGACTAGTAAGTATCTTAAAACCTATGGATTGCTATGTCTCCAAAAGAGAATCAAGCGTGTGTACAGGGGCATAAACGCAGCAGTGATAGGATTGGAGAGGTTCAGTGAGCAAATGAAGACCCTTTGAAGTCATATTGCATGGTACCCATTCCACGGGTCTCAACTCTCCAGGTTTAAGGTATTCTTCCTTCAGCTAAAACATGCATGTGGAACCCAGAGTATGATCAACCATGTGAACGGGAGACGTGTTCAAATACGTCTCAGTTTTCCTCCCCTGGTACTCTGGTGCAACATTCCAGACGCTTTACTAACACTCTCCCCACTTGGAGAGTCAGCGCCTTTAACCTCCTGTTTGGCCCAGTTTGCAATTTCTGCGGAAGATGAACAGGAATAGGGAACACCAATGAGAGACTAGCTGGAGGTGTCTGGACGGGCAAATTTAACTCTCATTTCCCACCAGGAAGAGGAAATAACCAAAGGCTCAGCGTGCCGTGCCGGAACCAGATTAGGGCCTGAAGCCATCCTGCGGTGTTGCGGCCAGCTCAAAAGAAAGCGAGTTGAAGAAAGGAGCTCAGGGGCACTGTAATTCACAAACCTGCAGCGTTATAAATGACAGCTTTCGTCCAAAAATATACTGAAGTAAGGCTGCCAAGAGGACTTGAAAGCGGGGCAGAATTGCAGGAAACCGATTTCAGGAGGTAGACTGGAATTGCATTGAAAGCATAGGAAAAGAGGCAGAACGTCCACAATGATGCACTTGGCCAAAAAGGGCGTATGCATTTTTTCCTGAATATATTCAGGAAAAAACGCATACGCCCTTTTTGGCCAACCAAGCAAGCTTGCAAAGGAAATCTGCACTACAATGAAGTCTCACTTCCCCCCGGTCAAAAGGGCCATCTGAAAAAAGTGTAAAATCCAGAAAGGCAGGACAGGCCATGGAGAACTGGGAGCCTTGTTATGCTGATGGGCGGGATGTAAATTGCCAACAGACACTCGGGAGAAGTGTATGCTGTTTCCTGAAACATCTAAAAAACAAAGCAACAGAGCCTAGGGCACTTCCACTTATGGTCCTATAGCTTAGGGAAATTAAAATCAAAAAGACACAGCCACCCCAAAGTTTGGGACGCCTCTGTTTACAAGAACCTCGTTTACCGTACAAGTTCAACATCGCAGAAAGTGAAAAATGGATAAAGAAGTTGTGGTACTTACGTACAATGCAGTATCACTCAGCAATGAAATCTATGTCATCAGGCCCGTAGCAGCATAATGAGTGGATTCAGGTACGATGATTCTAACTGAAATAAGTCACACAGAAAAAGAAACATCATAAGATATCAGTAATACACGGAATGTAAACTTGGCTACACAGGAACTGAATTACAGAACAGAACAGGGTCTCAAATTTAGAAAACCAACTTATGCTTGCTTAAGGGGAAAGGTGAGTTGGGGTGCTGCATAAAACCAGAGATTGAAATGAGCACAGATAAAGTTCCTTAAGCCAAATATGGAATAGACAAGAGCTACTCCTTGCTCAATGAAATGGACTCAACACCGCATATTAAACGCCTAAGAATGTACCTGACTAGTAAGTATCTTAAAACCTATGGATTGCTATGTCTCCAAAAGAGAATCAAGCGTGTGTACAGGGGCATAAACGCAGCAGTGATAGGATTGGAGAGGTTCGGTGAGCAAATGAAGACCCTTTGAAGTCATATTGCATGGTACCCATTCCACGGATCTCAACTCTCCAGGTTTAAGGTATTCTTCCTTCAGCTAAATCATGCATGTGGAACCCAGAGTATGATCAACCGTGTGAACGGGAGACGTGTTCAAATATGTCTCAGTTTTCCTCCTCTGGTACTCGGGTGCAACATTCCAGACGCTGTACTAACACTCTCCCCACTTGGAGAGTCAGCGCCTTTAACCTCCTGTTTGGCCCAGTTTGCAATTTCTGCGGAAGATGAACAGGAATAGCGAGAACCAATGAGAGACT
Organism: Globicephala melas; assembly: GCF_963455315.2. Classification (NCBI taxonomy): domain Eukaryota; kingdom Metazoa; phylum Chordata; class Mammalia; order Artiodactyla; family Delphinidae; genus Globicephala; species Globicephala melas. The sequence continues at coordinate 4,114,931 of NW_027207210.1, forward strand.
AGCTGGAGGTGTCTGGACGGGCAAATTTAACTCTCATTTCGCACCAGGAAGAGGAATTAACCAAAGGCTCAGCGTGCTGTGCCGGAACCAGATTAGGGCCTGAAGCCATCCTGCGGTGTTGCGGCCAGGTCACAAGAAAGCGAGTTGAAGAAAGGAGCTCAGGGGCACTGTAATTCACAAACCTGCAGAGTTATAAATGACAGCTATCGTCCAAAAATATACTGAAGTAAGGCTGCCAAGAGAACTTGAAAGCGGGGCAGAATTGCAGGAAACCGATTTCAGGAGGTAGACTGGAATTGCATTGAAAGCATAGGAAAAGAGGCAGAACGTCCACAATGATGCACTTGGACAAAAAGGGGGTATGCGTTTTTTCCTGAATATATTCAGGAAAAATCGCATTCGCACTTTTTGGCCAACCAAGGAAGCTTGCAAAGGAAATCTGCACTACAATGAAGTCTCACTTCCCCCCGGTCAAAAGGGCCATCTGAAAAAAGTGTAAAATCCAGAAAGGCAGGACAGGCCATGGAGAACTGGGAGCCTTGTTATGCTGATGGGCGGGATGTAAATTGCCAACAGACACTCGGGAGAAGTGTATGGTGTTTCCTGAAACATCTAAAAAACAAAGCAACAGAGCCTAGGGCACTTCCACTTATGGTCCTATAGCTTAGGGAAATTAAAATCAAACAGACACAGCCACCCCAAAGTTTGGGACGCCTCTGTTTACAAGAACCTCGTTTACAGTACAAGTTCAACATCGCAGAAAGTGAAAAATGGATAAAGAAGTTGTGGTATTTACTTACAAAGCAATATCACTCAGCAATGAAATCTATGTCATCAGGCCCTTAGCAGCACAATGAGTGGATTCAGGTATGATGATTCTAACTGAAATAAGTCACACAGAAAAAGAAACATCATAAGATATCAGTAATACACGAAATGTAAACTTGGCTACACAGGAACTGAATTACAGAACAGAACAGGGTCTCAAATTTAGAAAACCAACTTATGCTTGTTTAAGGGTAAAGGTGAGTTGGGGTGCTGCATAAAACCAGAGATTGAAATGAGCACAGATAAAGTTCCTTAAGCCAAATATGGAATAGAAAAGAGCTACTCCTTGCTCAACGAAATGGACTCAACACCCCATATTAAACGCCTAAGAATGTACCTGACTAGTCAGTATCTTAAAACCTATGGATTGCTATGTCTCCGAAAGAGAATCAAGCATGTGTACAGGGGCATAAACGCAGCAGTGATAGGATTGGAGAGGTTCGGTGAGCAAATGAAGACCCTTTGAAGTCATATTGCATGGTACACATTCCACGGGTTTCAACTACCCCGGTTTAAGGTATTCTTCCTTCAGCTAAAACATGCATGTGGAACCTAAAGTATGATCAAACATGTGATCGGGAGACATGTTCAAATATGTCTCACTTTTCGTACCCTGGTACTCGGGTGCAACATTCCACACGCTTTACTAACACTCTCCCGACTTGGAGAGTCAGTCCCTTTAACCTCCTGTTTGGCCCAGTTTGCAATTTCTGCGGAAGATGAACAGGAATAGCGAGAACCAATGAGAGACTAGCTGGAGGTGTCTGGACGGGCAAATTTAACTCTCATTTCCCACCAGGAAGAGGAATTAACCAAAGGCTCAGCGTGCCGTGCCGGAACCAGATTAGGGCCTGAAGCCATCCTGTGGTGTTGCGGCCAGGTCACAAGAAAGCAAGTTGAAGAAAGGAGCTCAGGGGCACTGTAATTCACAAACCTGCAGAGTTATAAATGACAGCTATCGTCCAAAAATATACTGAAGTAAGGCTGCCAAGAGGACTTGAAAGCGGGGCAGAATTGCAGGAAACCGATTTCAGGAGGTAGACTGGAATTGCATTGAAAGCATAGGAAAAGAGGCAGAACGTCCACAATGATGCACTTGGCCAAAAAGGGCGTATGCGTTTTTTCCTGAATATATTCAGGAAAAAACGCATACGCCCTTTTTGGCCAACCAAGCAAGCTTGCAAAGGAAATCTGCACTACAATGAAGTCTCACATCCCCCCGGTCAAAAGGGCCATCTGAAAAAAGTGTAAAATCCAGAAAGGCAGGACAGGCCATGGAGAACTGGGAGCCTTGTTATGCTGATGGGCGGGATGTAAATTGCCAACAGACACTCGGGAGAAGTGTATGGTGTTTCCTGAAACATCTAAACAACAAAGCAACAGAGCCTAGGGCACTTCCACTTATGGTCCTATAGCTTAGGGAAATTAAAATCAAAAAGACACAGCCACCCCAAAGTTTGGGACGCCTCTGTTTACAAGAACCTCGTTTACCGTACAAGTTCAATATCACAGAAAGTGAAAAATGGATAAAGAACTTGTGGTACTTACGTACAATGCAGTATCACTCAGCAATGAAATCTATGTCATCAGGCCCGTAGCAGCATAATGAGTGGATTCAGGTACGATGATTCTCACTGAAATAAGTCACACAGAAAAAGAAACATCATAAGATATCACTAATACACGGAATGTAAACTTGGCTACACAGGAACTGAATTCCAAAACAGAACAGGGTCTCAAATTTAGGAAACCAACTTATGCTTGCTTAAGGGGAAAGGTGAGTTGGGGTGCTGCATAAAACCAGAGATTGAAATGAGCACAGATAAAGTTCCTTAAGCCAAATATGGACTAGACAAGAGCTACTCCTTGCTCAACGAAATGGACTCAACACCGCATATTTAACGCCTAAGAATGTACCTGACTAGTAAGTATCTTAAAACCTATGGATTGCTATGTCTCCAAAAGAGAATCAAGCGTGTGTACAGGGGCATAAACGCAGCAGTGATAGGATTGGAGAGGTTCGGTGAGCAAATGAAGACCCTTTGAAGTCATATTGCATGGTACCCATTCCACGGGTCTCAACTCTCCAGGTTTAAGGTATTCTTCCTTCAGCTAAAACATGCATGTGGAACCCAGAGTATGATCAACCATGTGAACGGGAGACGTGTTCAAATACGTCTCAGTTTTCCTCCCCTGGTACTCTGGTGCAACATTCCAGACGCTTTACTAACACTCTCCCCACTTGGAGAGTCAGCGCCTTTAACCTCCTGTTTGGCCCAGTTTGCAATTTCTGCGGAAGATGAACAGGAATAGGGAACACCAATGAGAGACTAGCTGGAGGTGTCTGGACGGGCAAATTTAACTCTCATTTCCCACCAGGAAGAGGAAATAACCAAAGGCTCAGCGTGCCGTGCCGGAACCAGATTAGGGCCTGAAGCCATCCTGCGGTGTTGCGGCCAGCTCAAAAGAAAGCGAGTTGAAGAAAGGAGCTCAGGGGCACTGTAATTCACAAACCTGCAGCGTTATAAATGACAGCTTTCGTCCAAAAATATACTGAAGTAAGGCTGCCAAGAGGACTTGAAAGCGGGGCAGAATTGCAGGAAACCGATTTCAGGAGGTAGACTGGAATTGCATTGAAAGCATAGGAAAAGAGGCAGAACGTCCACAATGATGCACTTGGCCAAAAAGGGCGTATGCATTTTTTCCTGAATATATTCAGGAAAAAACGCATACGCCCTTTTTGGCCAACCAAGCAAGCTTGCAAAGGAAATCTGCACTACAATGAAGTCTCACTTCCCCCCGGTCAAAAGGGCCATCTGAAAAAAGTGTAAAATCCAGAAAGGCAGGACAGGCCATGGAGAACTGGGAGCCTTGTTATGCTGATGGGCGGGATGTAAATTGCCAACAGACACTCGGGAGAAGTGTATGGTGTTTCCTGAAACATCTAAAAAACAAAGCAACAGAGCCTAGGGCACTTCCACTTATGGTCCTATAGCTTAGGGAAATTAAAATCAAAAAGACACAGCCACCCCAAAGTTTGGGACGCCTCTGTTTACAAGAACCTGGTTTACCGTACAAGTTCAATATCACAGAAAGTGAAAAATGGATAAAGAACTTGTGGTACTTACGTACAATGCAGTATCACTCAGCAATGAAATCTATGTCATCAGGCCCGTAGCAGCATAATGAGTGGATTCAGGTACGATGATTCTCACTGAAATAAGTCACACAGAAAAAGAAACATCATAAGATATCACTAATACACGGAATGTAAACTTGGCTACACAGGAACTGAATTCCAAAACAGAACAGGGTCTCAAATTTAGAAAACCAACTTATGCTTGCTTAAGGGGAAAGGTGAGTTGGGGTGCTGCATAAAACCAGAGATTGAAATGAGCACAGATAAAGTTCCTTAAGCCAAATATGGACTAGACAAGAGCTACTCCTTGCTCAACGAAATGGACTCAACACCCCATATTAAACGCCTAAGAATGTACCTGACTAGTAAGTATCTTAAAACCTATGGATTGCTATGTCTCCAAAAGAGAATCAAGCGTGTGTACAGGGGCATAAACGCAGCAGTGATAGGATTGGAGAGGTTCGGTGAGCAAATGAAGACCCTTTGAAGTCATATTGCATGGTACCCATTCCACGGGTCTCAACTCTCCAGGTTTAAGGTATTCTTCCTTCAGCTAAAACATGCATGTGGAACCCAGAGTATGATCAACCATGTGAACGGGAGACGTGTTCAAATACGTCTCAGTTTTCCTCCCCTGGTACTCGGGTGCAACATTCCAGACGCTTTACTAACACTCTCCCCACTTGGAGAGTCAGCGCCTTTAACCTCCTGTTTGGCCCAGTTTGCAATTTCTGCGGAAGATGAACAGGAATAGGGAACACCAATGAGAGACTAGCTGGAGGTGTCTGGACGGGCAAATTTAACTCTCATTTCCCACCAGGAAGAGGAAATAACCAAAGGCTCAGCGTGCCGTCCCGGAACCAGATTAGGGCCTGAAGCCATCCTGCGGTGTTGCGGCCAGCTCAAAAGAAAGCGAGTTGAAGAAAGGAGCTCAGGGGCACTGTAATTCACAAACCTGCAGAGTTATAAATGACAGCTATCGTCCAAAAATATACTGAAGTAAGGCTGCCAAGAGGACTTGAAAGCGGGGCAGAATTGCAGGAAACCAATTTCAGGAGGTAGACTGGAATTGCATTGAAAGCATAGGAAAAGAGGCAGAACGTCCACAATGATGCACTTGGCCAAAAAGGGCGTATGCGTTTTTTCCTGAATATATTCAGGAAAAAACGCATACGCCCTTTTTGGCCAACCAAGCAAGCTTGCAAAGGAAATCTGCACTACAATGAAGTCTCACTTCCCCCCGGTCAAAAGGGCCATCTGAAAAAAGTGTAAAATCCAGAAAGGCAGGACAGGCCATGGAGAACTGGGAGCCTTGTTATGCTGATGGGCGGGATGTAAATTGCCAACAGACACTCGGGAGAAGTGTATGGTGTTTCCTGAAACATCTAAAAAACAAAGCAACAGAGCCTAGGGCACTTCCACTTATGGTCCTATAGCTTAGGGAAATTAAAATCAAAAAGACACAGCCACCCCAAAGTTTGGGACGCCTCTGTTTACAAGAACCTCGTTTACCGTACAAGTTCAATATCACAGAAAGTGAAAAATGGATAAAGAACTTGTGGTACTTACGTACAATGCAGTATCACTCAGCAATGAAATCTATGTCATCAGGCCCATAGCAGCATAATGAGTGGATTCAGGTACGATGATTCTCACTGAAATAAGTCACACAGAAAAAGAAACATCATAAGGTATCAGTAATACACGGAATGTAAACTTGGCTACACAGGAACTGAATTACAGAACAGAACAGGGTCTCAAATTTAGAAAACCAACTTATGCTTGCTTAAGGGGAAAGGTGAGTTGGGGTGCTGCATAAAACCAGAGATTGAAACGAGCACAGATAAAGTTCCTTAAGCCAAATATGGACTAGACAAGAGCTACTCCTTGCTCAACGAAATGGACTCAACACCCCATATTAAACGCCTAAGAATGTACCTGACTAGTAAGTATCTTAAAACCTATGGATTGCTATGTCTCCAAAAGAGAATCAAGCGTGTGTACAGGGGCATAAACGCAGCAGTGATAGGATTGGAGAGGTTCGGTGAGCAAATGAAGACCCTTTGAAGTCATATTGCATGGTACCCATTCCACGGGTCTCAACTCTCCAGGTTTAAGGTATTCTTCCTTCAGCTAAAACATGCATGTGGAACCCAGAGTATGATCAACCATGTGAACGGGAGACGTGTTCAAATATGTCTCAGTTTTCCTCCCCTGGTACTCGGGTGCAACATTCCAGACGCTTTACTAACACTCTCCCCACTTGGAGAGTCAGCGCCTTTAACCTCCTGTTTGGCCCAGTTTGCAATTTCTGCGGAAGATGAACTGGAATAGTGAGAACCAATGAGAGACTAGCAGGAGGTGTCTGGACGGGCAAATTTAACTCTCATTTCCCACCAGGAAGAGGAAATAACCAAAGGCTCAGCGTGCCGTGCCGGAACCAGATTAGGGCCTGAAGCCATTCTGTGGTGTTGCGGCCAGTTCAAAAGAAAGCGAGTTGAAGAAAGGAGCTCAGGGGCACTGTAATTCACAAACCTGCAGAGTTATAAATGACAGCTATCGTCCAAAAATATACTGAAGTAAGGCTGCCAAGAGGACTTGAAAGCGGGGCATAATTGCAGGAAACCGATTTCAGGAGGTAGACTGGAATTGCTTTGAAAGCATAGGAAAAGAGGCAGAACGTCCACAATGATGCACTTGGCCAAAAAGGGCATATGTGTTTTTTCCTGAATATATTCAGGAAAAAACGCATACGCCCTTTTTGGCCAACCAAGCAAGCTTGCAAAGGAAATCTGCACTACAATGAAGTCTCACTTCCCCCCGGTCAAAAGGGCCATCTGAAAAAAGTGTAAAATCCAGAAAGGCAGGACAGGCCATGGAGAACTGGGAGCCTTGTTATGCTGATGGGTGGGATGTAAACTGCCAACAGACACTCGGGAGAAGTGTATGGTGTTTCCTGAAACATCTAAAAAACAAAGCAACAGAGCCTAGGGCACTTCCACTTATGGTCCTATAGCTTAGGGAAATTAAAATCAAAAAGACACAGCCACCCCAAAGTTTGGGACGCCTCTGTTTACAAGAACCTCGTTTACCATACAAGTTCAATATCACAGAAAGTGAAAAATGGATAAAGAACTTGTGGTACTTACGTACAATGCAGTATCACTCAGCAATGAAATCTATGTCATCAGGCCCGTAGTAGCATAATGAGTGGATTCAGGTACGATGATTCTCACTGAAATAAGTCACACAGAAAAAGAAACATCATAAGATATCAGTAATACACGGAATGTAAACTTGGCTACACAGGAACTGAATTACAGAACAGAGCAGGGTCTCAAATTTAGAAAACCAACTTATGCTTGCTTAAGGGTAAAGGTGAGTTGGGGTGCTGCATAAAACCAGAGATTGAAACGAGCACAGATAAAGTTCCTTAAGCCAAATATGGAATAGACAAGAGCTACTCCTTGCTCAACGAAATGGACTCAACACCCCATATTAAACGCCTAAGAATATACCTGACTAGTATCTTAAAACCTATGGATTGCTATGTCTCCAAAAGAGAATCAAGCGTGTGTACAGGGGCATAAACGCAGCAGTGATAGGATTGGAGAGGTTCGGTGAGCAAATGAAGACCCTTTGAAGTCATATTGCATGGTACCCATTCCACGGGTCTCAACTCTCCAGGTTTAAGGTATTCTTCCTTCAGCTAAAACATGCATGTGGAACCCAGAGTATGATCAACCATGTGAACGGGAGACGTGTTCAAATATGTCTCAGTTTTCCTCCCCTGGTACTCGGGTGCAACATTCCAGATGCTTTAATAACACTCTCCCCACTTGGAGAGTCAGCGCCTTTAAACTCCTGTTTGGCCCAGTTTGCAATTTCTGCGGAAGATGAACAGGAATAGGGAACACCAATGAGAGACTAGCTGGAGGTGTCTGGACGGGCAAATTTAACTCTCATTTCCCACCAGGAAGAGGAAATAACCAAAGGCTCAGCGTGCCGGGCCGGAACCAGATTAGGGCCTGAAGCCATCCTGCGGTGTTGCGGCCAGCTCAAAAGAAAGCGAGTTGAAGAAAGGAGCTCAGGGGCACTGTAATTCACAAACCTGCAGAGTTATAAATGACAGCTATCGTCCAAAAATATACTGAAGTAAGGCTGCCAAGAGGACTTGAAAGCGGGGCAGAATTGCAGGAAACCGATTTCAGGAGGTAGACTGGAATTGCAGTGAAAGCATAGGAAAAGAGGCAGAACACCCACAATGATGCACTTGGCCAAAAAGGGCGTATGTGTTTTTTCCTGAATATATTCAGGAAAAAACGCATACGCCCTTTTTGGCCAACCAAGCAAGCTTGCAAAGGAAATCTGCACTACAATGAAGTCTCACTTCCCCCCGGTCAAAAGGGCCATCTGAAAAAAGTGTAAAATCCAGAAAGGCAGGACAGGCCATGGAGAACTGGGAGCCTTGTTATGCTGATGGGCGGGATGTAAATTGCCAACAGACACTCGGGAGAAGTGTATGGTGTTTCCTGAAACATCTAAACAACAAAGCAACAGAGCCTAGGGCACTTCCACTTATGGTCCTATAGCTTAGGGAAATTAAAATCAAAAAGACACAGCCACCCCAAAGTTTGGGACGCCTCTGTTTACAAGAACCTCGTTTACCGTACAAGTTCAATATCACAGAAAGTGAAAAATGGATAAAGAACTTGTGGTACTTACGTACAATGCAGTATCACTCAGCAATGAAATCTATGTCATCAGGCCCGTAGCAGCATAATGAGTGGATTCAGGTACGATGATTCTCACTGAAATAAGTCACACAGAAAAAGAAACATCATAAGATATCACTAATACACGGAATGTAAACTTGGCTACACAGGAACTGAATTCCAAAACAGAACAGGGTCTCAAATTTAGAAAACCAACTTATGCTTGCTTAAGGGGAAAGGTGAGTTGGGGTGCTGCATAAAACCAGAGATTGAAATGAGCACAGATAAAGTTCCTTAAGCCAAATATGGACTAGACAAGAGCTACTCCTTGCTCAACGAAATGGACTCAACACCGCATATTTAAGGCCTAAGAATGTACCTGACTAGTAAGTATCTTAAAACCTATGGATTGCTATGTCTCCAAAAGAGAATCAAGCGTGTGTACAGGGGCATAAACGCAGCAGTGATAGGATTGGAGAAGTTCGGTGAGCAAATGAAGACCCTTTGAAGTCATATTGCATGGTACCCATTCCACGGGTCTCAACTCTCCAGGTTTAAGGTATTCTTCCTTCAGCTAAAACATGCATGTGGAACCCAGAGTATGATCAACCATGTGAACGGGAGACGTGTTCAAATACGTCTCAGTTTTCCTCCCCTGGTACTCGGGTGCAACATTCCAGACGCTTTACTAACACTCTCCCCACTTGGAGAGTCAGCGCCTTTAACCTCCTGTTTGGCCCAGTTTGCAATTTCTGCGGAAGATGAACAGGAATAGGGAACACCAATGAGAGACTAGCTGGAGGTGTCTGGACGGGCAAATTTAACTCTCATTTCCCACCAGGAAGAGGAAATAACCAAAGGCTCAGCGTGCCGTGCCGGAACCAGATTAGGGCCTGAAGCCATCCTGCGGTGTTGCGGCCAGCTCAAAAGAAAGCGAGTTGAAGAAAGGAGCTCAGGGGCACTGTAATTCACAAACCTGCAGCGTTATAAATGACAGCTTTCGTCCAAAAATATACTGAAGTAAGGCTGCCAAGAGGACTTGAAAGCGGGGCAGAATTGCAGGAAACCGATTTCAGGAGGTAGACTGGAATTGCATTGAAAGCATAGGAAAAGAGGCAGAACGTCCACAATGATGCACTTGGCCAAAAAGGGCGTATGCGTTTTTTCCTGAATATATTCAGGAAAAAACGCATACGCCCTTTTTGGCCAACCAAGCAAGCTTGCAAAGGAAATCTGCACTACAATGAAGTCTCACTTCCCCCCGGTCAAAAGGGCCATCTGAAAAAAGTGTAAAATCCAGAAAGGCAGGACAGGCCATGGAGAACTGGGAGCCTTGTTATGCTGATGGGCGGGATGTAAATTGCCAACAGACACTCGGGAGAAGTGTATGGTGTTTCCTGAAACATCTAAACAACAAAGCAACAGAGCCTAGGGCACTTCCACTTATGGTCCTATAGCTTAGGGAAATTAAAATCAAAAAGACACAGCCACCCCAAAGTTTGGGACGCCTCTGTTTACAAGAACCTCGTTTACCGTACAAGTTCAATATCACAGAAAGTGAAAAATGGATAAAGAACTTGTGGTACTTACGTACAATGCAGTATCACTCAGCAATGAAATCTATGTCATCAGGCCCGTAGCAGCATAATGAGTGGATTCAGGTACGATGATTCTCACTGAAATAAGTCACACAGAAAAAGAAACATCATAAGATATCACTAATACACGGAATGTAAACTTGGCTACACAGGAACTGAATTCCAAAACAGAACAGGGTCTCAAATTTAGAAAACCAACTTATGCTTGCTTAAGGGGAAAGGTGAGTTGGGGTGCTGCATAAAACCAGAGATTGAAATGAGCACAGATAAAGTTCCTTAAGCCAAATATGGACTAGACAAGAGCTACTCCTTGCTCAACGAAATGGACTCAACACCGCATATTAAACGCCTAAGAATGTACCTGACTAGTAAGTATCTTAAAACCTATGGATTGCTATGTCTCCAAAAGAGAATCAAGCGTGTGTACAGGGGCATAAACGCAGCAGTGATAGGATTGGAGAGGTTCGGTGAGCAAATGAAGACCCTTTGAAGTCATATTGCATGGTACCCATTCCACGGGTCTCAACTCTCCAGGTTTAAGGTATTCTTCCTTCAGCTAAAACATGCATGTGGAACCCAGAGTATGATCAACCATGTGAACGGGAGACGTGTTCAAATACGTCTCAGTTTTCCTCCCCTGGTACTCGGGTGCAACATTCCAGACGCTTTACTAACACTCTCCCCACTTGGAGAGTCAGCGCCTTTAACCTCCTGTTTGGCCCAGTTTGCAATTTCTGCGGAAGATGAACAGGAATAGGGAACACCAATGAGAGACTAGCTGGAGGTGTCTGGACGGGCAAATTTAACTCTCATTTCCCACCAGGAAGAGGAAATAACCAAAGGCTCAGCGTGCCGTGCCGGAACCAGATTAGGGCCTGAAGCCATCCTGCGGTGTTGCGGCCAGCTCAAAAGAAAGCGAGTTGAAGAAAGGAGCTCAGGGGCACTGTAATTCACAAACCTGCAGAGTTATAAATGACAGCTTTCGTCCAAAAATATACTGAAGTAAGGCTGCCAAGAGGACTTGAAAGCGGGGCAGAATTGCAGGAAACCGATTTCAGGAGGTAGACTGGAATTGCATTGAAAGCATAGGAAAAGAGGCAGAACGTCCACAATGATGCACTTGGCCAAAAAGGGCGTATGCGTTTTTTCCTGAATATATTCAGGAAAAAACGCATACGCCCTTTTTGGCCAACCAAGCAAGCTTGCAAAGGAAATCTGCACTACAATGAAGTCTCACTTCCCCCCGGTCAAAAGGGCCATCTGAAAAAAGTGTAAAATCCAGAAAGGCAGGACAGGCCATGGAGAACTGGGAGCCTTGTTATGCTGATGGGCGGGATGTAAATTGCCAACAGACACTCGGGAGAAGTGTATGGTGTTTCTGGAAACATCTAAAAAACAAAGCAACAGAGCCTAGGGCACTTCCACTTATGGTCCTATAGCTTAGGGAAATTAAAATCAAAAAGACACAGCCACCCCAAAGTTTGGGACGCCTCTGTTTACAAGAACCTCATTTACCGTTCAAGTTCAATATCACAGAAAGTGAAAAATGGATAAAGAACTTGTGGTACTTACGTACAATGCAGTATCACTCAGCAATGAAATCTATGTCATCAGGCCCGTAGCAGCATAATGAGTGGATTCAGGTACGATGATTCTAACTGAAATAAGTCACACAGAAAATGAAACATCATAAGTTATCACTAATACACGGAATGTGAACTTGGCTACACATGAACTGAATTACAAAACAGAACAGGGTCTCAAGTTTAGAAAACCAATGATGCCTGCTTAAGGGGGAAGGTGAGTTGGGGTGCTGCATAAAAGCAGAGTTTGAAATTAGCACAGATACCGTTCCATAAGCCAAATATGTAATAGACTAGACCTACCCCTTGCTCAACGAAATGGATTCAACAATGAGGTATCACCTCACACCTGGTAGAATAGGCATCATAGAAAATCTACAAACAAAAAATGCTGGAAAGTGTGTGAAGAAAAGGAACCCTCTTCCACTACTGTTGGGAATATAAATTGATACAGTCATTATGGAGAACAATATGGAATTTCTTATGAAACTAACAATAGAATTACCATATGATACAGCAATCCCAGTACTGGACATATACCCAGACAAAACCATAAATCAAAAAGAGTCATTCACCGCAATGTTCATTGCATCACTATTTACAATATCGAGGTAATGGAAGCAACTTAAATGCCCACAGACAGACGAATGCATAAAGCTGTGGTACATATATAAAATGGAATATTACTAAGCCATGAAAAGGAATGAAATTGGGTCATTTGTAGAGACGTCGATGGATCTAGAGACTGTCATACAGAGTGAAGTAAGTCTGAAAGAGAAAAACAAATCTTGTATATTCATGCATATATGTGGAACCTAGAAAAACTGTACAGATTAACCATTTTGCAAGGCATAAATAGAGCAACAGATGTAGACAACAAACGTATGGACAACAAGGGGGGAAAGCTGTTGGGGGGGTGGTGGTGGGAGGAGTTGAGAGACTGGGATTGGCATGTATACATTTATATGTATAAAATAGATAACCAATAAGAACCTGCTGTATAAAAATATAAAATAAAATTCAAAATTAAAAAGAAATAAAATTTAAAAAATAAAACAAAAAACAATTATTCCCTGCACATACATGTATTTATATGAATAAATTATTTCCATGCTTATATCTGTAAATACAAAAAAGAGGAATAAAATCTACCTTGAACCAAAAACGAAAAAGAGAAAAAAAACACAGAACCCACCAGTTACACAGAGGAAAACCGTATCAGGGCACTTGCTCCAGTTGTAAACAATTCTGAAGTTGGTCAGTGGTGGGGAATCGTCTCCCATTCAGCCAGCAGCCCCCACGCAACAAGCGTCCTCATTGCAAAGCTGGGGCACCGTGCCGAGGCATCTGTGAGTAAACGTGAGCTGAGCCCCGGGCCAGTTGCTGCTGAACTATTCCCACCCGTCCCAGGTAAAACACCTGAATATATACAAGGACTTGAAAGCCTAGAGGAAGGGCCATAGAGCCACACGAGTGACAGCATGCCGGCCGACTTGGTGCCTGCAGGCCAGCCAGGATGGTCCTGGCCCTGGGTGCTCTTCTGGAAGATTTCCATTTCCCTGCCTGAGATACCCGTCCTGTCCCTGCCCCCACGGCTTTTTTCCTTCCTCACCTCTGCCCAGGGAGAAATTCCAGCAGCAGGTATGGGTGACACATCCTCTTCTTTAGCAGGTGGCAGCCTGGCAACTGCTGCAGAAAGTCCAGCAGAGCCCCACTCACACTGGGCCACCCACAAAGCCGTGGCCTCTCACTCCCTCCCACCAGCCCAGCCCCGAGACTGCTGACAGGGCAGAGAAAATGGCGTCAGGCACGGCTGCAGGGGCTCTTGCTGCCTGGAGTGGTATTTATATTGATCTCAACCCAGGCACACCTGGGGAGGGCTGGCCGGCACGGTAAGGCTGCCCAGGTCAGCCAATCATCACCCCTCAGGGGCTCACAGTTGCAGAAAATGGAACTTGCTGAACCGGCCAGGTCCAAGGAACAGGTGTGGGCTCCTGAGAGTCAGGATAGACAAGGGGCTGCAGCTTTGGCTTGTTTTCTAATCATTTTATCTGGCCCATGAGTGGGAGACAACTTCAAGAAAACCCTCTCCTAATGAGAGGAACCCAGGAGTCAGGGAGAGGAGGGGTGGGTGGTGGTTGGAGACAGAGGCCTGGTGCCCCGGGTGCAGTGGAAGTCTCTGGAAGACCAGGTGGAGGGAGGCCTCATGGAGTGATGCCCAGGGTCACAGACCTGTCGCAGCTGCTGTTTGTTAGTTCAAGTCCTGCTCTGAGGTGCTCTGTGTCAGCTCTGAGCGACAGGTGAGCTGGGGGTGCTCTGCAATGAGGGCTATGTGCACGGTTCCTGTGTGCCCAGCCCTGCCACGGTACCTGCAAGGGTAGCTCTGTATCCTGGGAGGGCCCTGACCACGAGAGCCCCGTGGGCTGGGGTGGGGGTGGGGTACCTGCCCAGGTGAGCTCCATATTCTGGGATTGGTCTGACCACGAGAGCCCCATGGGCTGCTGGGGACCTGGTAAAGGATGTCAGGACAGTCAGTGAAGCCACCGAGGATATACCTCCAGTTGCTCCTAATTCCTACACCCTGCTGGTCATTCTACCAACCACCAGGACATGGTATTCTGTATTAGTCTTCAATGATGCCTTCTTTTGTATTCCATTAGTCCCAGAGTCACAAGAAATTTTGGCTTGTGAGTGGCAGGACTCAACATACAACTAAAACAATACTTCCGGGCCGTTCGGCCCCAAGGGTGCAAAAATTCCCACACCATCTTTGGGGAAAGCTTAGCTAAAGACCTAAAAGTTCTACCTCTGGAAAAGGAAACCCTCCTTCAATATGCAGACGACATTCTGATCGCCAGCCCTACTAAGGAGGCCTCTGAACTACCAAGCCAATAAAGGATAGAAGTTGTCCAAGAAAAAGCTCAAATATCACAGACTGCGGTGACCTGCCTGGGCTTCATTCTCACAGAAGGTCAGAGAAGCCCATCCCAGGAAAGGGAAGAAACCATTTTCAGCCTTACCCCTTTCTAAAACTAGAAGACAGCTTAGGGGTTCCTGGGGAGGCCAGGGTTTGCTGCTTCTGGATCCCTAACTACAGTCTACTAGCTGGGCCTCTATATGAAACACTGAAAGGAAAAGATGATGATCCTTTGGAATAGAATCCAGAAGTGGCCTTTCAAGAATGGAAAGAGCAGTCAATTCAGACCCTTGCCCTGGAACTCCCTAATTTAGCTAAACCCTTTGACCTTTACATTCCCGGTGAAAGGTGAATCGCCATTGGAGAATTAGTGCAAAAACTGGGACCACTTGAAATGGAACAATGCAAGAATGCCATCCAGGTAGGATAAACTACGGTCACTAAGGGGCTTGGCCCACTGCCACATCTGGCCAAGATAATGGCGGTATCTAAAAACCTGGAAATCAGCAGCCCAAAAGGCCACCTCCCTCCTAAGGGAAAAGGACCCCACGTGGTGATCCTAACCACCAACCATGCCCTGAAGTTGCAGGGTTCGCTCCGTGGGCACACCGACCTTGAGTGAGGAGGCCCTCCAACTCCAACATCCAGAGAGATAACCGGGGGCAACAGGGCACCATGACGACTCGTGTGAACATCACTTGACCTGGAGTTTCTCTCATAAAACAACAAGAGTGTGTCCCAAAAGAGTAGACTACTGCTTGCAGGACTTACTGCACCCAGAGGGGAGCTAATAATCTTGGCGGGGGAACGGTATATCACACTGTCACCATAGAAAAGCCTACAGACACCGTGATGATGGTGGCCAATAAGACCGGCTGGACTCCTGTTTACTTCAAAAGGCTGTTGACTCAGTGGCCATCATGGTCCTTGATCACCACTGACCCTGGACTGTCTGGGAGTTGAGCGGGCAGGGCTCTGACACCTGGTGCTGTTTGTACGTTAATTCAGGGGCCTAATTGAAGAAAGCGCAGACTACTGGTCAGAGCATCTAGGCTGGCAGAAACGGTCAGCCTAAGGTGGCCGAACAAATGTGGGGCGGGGTGAAACCGGCCCCCACAGCGTCTCTGCACATCTCTTTCCTGGACCCTTAAAGGTCATTAGAATCTATAACACTTCCAATGCTGGTGCTCAGGTGGACGAGCAGGGAGGCAGGGGTCCTGGGGACAATCAACGTCACCGGGAGGCTGCTGGGGAGAAGCTCTGACCCTCGCCCCAGGGTATGAGGGCTCCCAACTCAGCACTCAGCAGTTACAGAAGAAGGGTCTGCACCCTCAGCACTCCAAGAATGAGGAACAGGACAAAAGGCAGAGGAGGGGTTTGTCCCCAGCAAAGCCCATTAAAAATCCCTGGGAGATAAAAATAGAATCTGGGCAATAAAGTCAAGTCTAACCTTTTTTATCCTTTGTGCTTTGTCTAATTTCACGTGCTCCTAGGGTCCCGCATGCAGAGGTTCCACACCCGGCACTTCAGACCAGATTTCCTAGTGCAGAATGGCTGGGTCGACACCTCAGCTCCTGGGGCCCAGTGCAGACTCCACGATATAGAGCCTGAGCTACAGCCAACCCGGCCCTCGAGAGCTCCGCCCCCTCCCTCCCACTGACTCTGACAGGATCTCTACACAGCAGCCCAGCCCACAGCCCACAGCCCACGGGGTAGTGCATGCTCTCACCTCTCCATTCTCTGATCAAAATATAAAGTTTCCTTTGCTTGTGAACCAAACTCAGTCTCGATCTGTTGGCCCCAATGACACTGGGCAGGGGGACACTTGTTGGGGTCCACTCTGGAAGATCAGTAACAGAAATTGAGACTATTGTAACCTCAATGAACAGATGTGTGAGCCAAACTGTAGTTAACATAGAACAGTGTATAAGGCTCGGGTAAAATAAGATGTTTCTAACACTTCCATTTGATATTTCCATCACTTTATTATAAGCAAGTTCAGTGAAAAGGTTTGTCTTATTTGTCAGGTCAATATTAGAGAAATGAAGTGATTTCTTTCCAAGGATGTACATCTAATAATCTTGGTTAAACCTTCAATCTTGTTTTAAATGCTTTTCCATTGAAAATGATACCTCTCTTTCAGCTCCCCCATTTCTGAGAAGTATAAAATCTTATAATTTATTATTACCAAAGGGGAAAGGTGGGAGGAGGGATAAATTAACAGTTTGGGATTAACACATACACACTGCTATGTATAAAATAGATCATCAACAAGGAACTACTGTATAGCACAGGGAACTACACTCAACATTTTGCAATAACCTATAAGGGGAAATAATCTGAAAAAGAATAGATATTTTTATTGACATCATCTATCAATGACAGTTAAAGTGTAACCTAAGGGAAGCTGGTGGTGAGTGCTTCTGACCCTGAAGACTTCAATCATCTAAAGTTTGGACTCTGCCTACTTCCCATGGCCCTTAATGAACATATGTGTAGCCGTAACTTAAAAACTTCCCCAGTTTGGGTTTCGGGGAGACACTGATTTTGAAAAAGCCCTGGTGTTCTCCTTACATGAATGGGACTCTTCCTACTGCTAAAACATGTCTGTCACACCCAGAGGATGGTATACCGTCTGATCGGGAAGAGTTTGGAAAAGGCATCTCATCTCCTCATCTCCTGGTGCTCGGGTTCACCCCTCCAGCGTCTTTACTAACAGTCTCCCCACTTGGAGATGTCAGCACTGTCAACATCCTGTTGCGTACAGTTTGGAATTTGTCCAGAGGATGAAGCGGAAGGATGAGGAACAATGAGAGACAAGTCCTAGGTGTTCAGACAGGCACATGTCACTCTAATTTCCAATCAGGAAGACGAATTGACCAAAGGCTAGGGTTGCCCATGGAAACAATATAGGGCTTGAGGAAATCCCGCTGCTTTGTGGCCAGTTCCCATAAACACAAGTTGAACAATGGAACTCAGGGGCAGTAAAATTCACAAAACTGCAGAGTTGAAAATATCCATCACTGAAAAATGTCTTGAGGAAAGTCAGAAAAAAGGACTTGTAAGCAAGGGAGAATGGCAGGAAAGGGATTTGAGGAGGTAGAAAGGACTCGCCATTAAGCACAAGAAAAGGAGCTGAACATTGCCAACATTGCAGTTGGCCAAAAAGGGTGTATGCGTTTTTTTCTGTATATATTCAAGAAAAGGGCATACACTTTTTTAGCCAACCAAACAGATGGGCACTGGAAGTCAATACTACAAAAGATATCACTTCACATCAGTCAGAAGAGCCATCCTCATAAAGCGTAAACAACAGAAATGCAGGACAGGGCAACGAGAAGAGGGAGCCCTGTGAGACTTATAGTGGAAATGTATATTGCCAACGGCCATTCTGGAGAAGTGTATTGTGTTTACTAAAGCATCTAAAAAATGAGCTACAGAGCATAGGGCACTTGCACTCATGGGCGTATATCTTGGGAAAAACAAAAATCGAGAGGACACAGGCACCCCAATGTTTACCCCCTCTCTGTTTAAAAGATCCTCGACTAGGATATAACTTAAATGTCTCTGGAGGGAAAAAATGGATAGAGATGTGGTACTTAGGTAGAGTGGAATATTATTCAGCCTGGAAATCAATGAAATATGGCCAGTTGTAACAACTCCGGAGGAGTTACGTATGATCATTCTAAGTGACAGAATTCAAAAAGAAAAAGACACATATCATAAGATATCACTTAAAGGTGGAATCCAAAATGGCTACACATGAAATAAATTACAAAACAAAAACATAGTCAAATATGTAGAAAACACGCATAAGGCTGCTAAACGGGAAAGGTGGGGAGGGGTGAGGCATCATCCAGGAGGTTGAAATTAGCAAAGATACCATTCCAAATACCAAACTGATAATCAACAAGGCCTACACGGTAGCTAAAAGAACTGCACTCAGCACACTCAAGTCACCGGAAAAGAATATATACGACTGGTAAGAATCTGAAAAAGAATTTATTGATGTCTCTCTGTACGTGAATCAAGTGGATGTACAGCAGCAAGAAACAGAGCTTTGAAAATCAGCTGTAACCAATATAGTAATAAATTGAAAAAAATAAACGACAGAGAGACAGAGAAAACCTCTTACAACTTTTCCTCAGGGACGGTGATGCAACATGGATTGAACACATCTAGACCCACAGCAGGATGAGACATAAGGCTGGAAACTGTTTGCGCTAAGAGAAATGTGAGGTTGGGTGAGGAAATGCACACCCTTTAAAGTAATACTACCTGGTACCCATTCAATGGGTCCCAAATCTGCAGGTTCAAGGGATCTTCCTATAGCTAAAACATGCATGGAAAACCCAGAGGACTGTACACCATGTGATCGGGAGATGTGTCTAAAATGCACCTCATTTATCCTCTCCTGGTGCTCCTGTTCACCATTCCAGCCACGCTACTTAGAATCTCCCCACTTGGAGAATCAGCACATTTAAACTTCTGTTTCACACATTTTGCAAATTGTGAGGAGGATGAACGGGAAGAGGGGGAACCAATGAGAGAATAGTTGTAGGGGTTTGGACGGGCACATATCACTCTAATTTCCCATTAAGAATAAGAATTAAAGAAAGGCTCAGCCTGCCTCGCCGGAGCCAAAATAGGGCCTGAAGCAATCCTGCGGGTTTGAGGCCAGCTCACAAAAGAACAACTTAAAAAATGGAGCTCAGGGTCACTGCAATTCACAAACCTGCAGAGTTATAAATGAAAACTAACGTCCAAAAATATGTTGAGGTAAGGCAAAGAAGAGGATCTGAATGCAAGACAGAATTGCAAGAAACAGATTTCAAGAGATAGATTGGACTCGTCTTTAACGCACATGAAAAGCGGCAGAATTTCGACAATGATGCAGTTGGCCCAAAAGGGCGTATGCGTTTTTTCCTGATTATATCCAGGAAAAAACGCATACGCACTTTATGGGCAACGAAGCAAGCAAGCAATGCAAATGTGCACAACAAAGAAGTCTCATTTCCCACCGGTCAAAAGGGCCATCCTAAAAAATTGTAAAAACCAGAAATGCAGGACAGGCCATGGAGAACAGGGAGCCTTTATACGCTGATGGGCAGTGTGTGGACTGCCGAGAGCCACTCTGGAGAAGTGTATGGTGGTTCCTAAATCATCTAAAAAACAGAGCTACAGAGCATAGGACACTTCCAATCATGGGAGTATATCTAGGGAAGTCTAAAAATCAACAAGACACAAGCACACCACAGTTTAGGGCTACTCTGTTCACAAGAACCTCAACTTCAGTACACCTTAAATATCCCAGGAAAGAGAACAATGGATAAAGAAGATGTGGTACTTATGTACAATTTCTTCACCATGAAATCAATGTAATAAGGCTAGTAGAAGGATAAAGAGTGGATTTAGGTCCGATAATACTACTTGAAATAAGTCAAACAGAAAAAGAAACATATCATAAGATATCACTTATAGAGGGAGGGTAAATATGGCTGCACAAGAAAAGAATTACAGAACAGAACAGTGTCTCACATTTAGAAAACACACTTATGTCAGCTTAAGGGGAAAGGAGAGGTGGGGTGATGCATAAAACCAGAGTTTGAAATTAGCACAGATACCGTTCAATAAACCAAATAGGTATTAGACAAGATCTACACCTTGCTCAATGAACTGGCCTCAACACACCCTATACACCACAGAGAAATATATCTGAGTAATAAGAATCTTAAAACCCATGTATTGATATATCTCCATAAGGGAATCAAGTGTGTGCAGAGCGGCACAAACACAGCAGTGAAAATGAGCTAAACCCCATTATAGAAATAAATTTTAAAAACAAAACGCTGAAACAATGAAAGAGAGAAAAATTCTTACAAAATTCGCTCAGGGGCTGTGATGCAACCTGGATTGACCACATATAAACCCACAGCTGGATAAGACATAAGGCTGGACACTTGGGGCTGAGAGGATTGGTGAGCTTTGGTGAGCAACTGCCGAAAGTTTAATGCAATACTTCATGCTACTCAGTCCAAGGGTCCCAACACTCCAGGTTGAAGGGAATCTTCCTACAGCTAAACCATGCTTGGGAAACCCAGCAACTGGTATACCATATGATCGGGAAAGGTTTCTAAAACACACCTCATTTTTCCTCTCCTGGGGCTCCGGATCGACATTCCAGCCGCTTTACTAACAACATCCCCACATGGAGAGTCAATGCCTTTAAGTTCTGGTATCGCACAGTCTGCAGTTAGTGCGGAGGATGAATGGGAATAGGGGGAACCAGTGAGAAACTAGCTGTAGCGGTTTCAATGGGCACATGTCACTCTAATTTCACATCAGTAAGAAGAATTAACCAAAGGCACAGCAAGGTGCCCCAGAAGAAGAATAGAGCTTCAAGGAATCCTGTGGTTATGGGGCAAGATCACAAAAATAAGAGCTGAAAAATGGAGCTAAGGGCCACTGCAATTCAAAAACCTGCAGAGTTATAAAGGCCAACTATTTTCAAAAAATATATTGAGGTAAGGCTATGAAGAAGCATTGAAAGCAAGGCAGAATTGCAGGCAACCGATTTCAGGAGATACACTGGAATTGCATTGAAAACATATGAAGAGAGTCAGAACCTCGACAATGATGCACTTGGCCAAAAAGGGCGTATGTGTTTTTTCCTGAATATAGTCAGGAAAAAACGCATACACACTTTTTGGCCAACCAAGCAAGCTTGCAAAGGAAATCTGCACTACAATGAAGTCTCACTTTCCCCTGGTCAAAAGGGCCATCTGAAAAAAGTGTAAAATCCATAAAGGCACGACAGGCCATGGAGAACTGGGAGCCTTCTAATGCTGATGGGCGGGATGTAAATTGCCAACAGACACTCGGGAGAAGTGTATGGTGTTTCCTGAAACATCTAAAAAACAAAGCAACAGAGCCTAGGGCACTTCCACTTATGGTCCTATAGCTTAGGGAAATTAAAATCAAAAAGACACAGCCACCCCAAAGTTTGGGACGCCTCTGTTTACAAGAACCTCGTTTACTGTACAAGTTCAATATCACAGAAAGTGAAAAATGGATAAAGAACTTGTGGTACTTACGTACAATGCAGTATCACTCAGCAATGAAATCTATGTCATCAGGCCCGTAGCAGCATAATGAGTGGATTCAGGTACGATGATTCTCACTGAAATAAGTCACACAGAAAAAGAAACATCATAAGATATCACTAATACACGGAATGTAAACTTGGCTACACAGGAACTGAATTCCAAAACAGAACAGGGTCTCAAATTTAGAAAACCAACTTATGCTTGCTTAAGGGGAAAGGTGAGTTGGGGTGCTGCATTAAACCAGAGATTGAAATGAGCACAGATAAAGTTCCTTAAGCCAAATATGGACTAGACAAGAGCTACTCCTTGCTCAACGAAATGGACTCAACACCCCATATTAAACGCCTAAGAATGTACCTGACTAGTAAGTATCTTAAAACCTATGGATTGCTATGTCTCCAAAAGAGAAACAACCGTGTGTACAGGGGCATAAACGCAGCAGTGATAGGATTGGAGAGGTTCAGTGAGCAAATGAAGACACTTTGAAGTCATATTGCATGGTACCCATTCCACGGGTCTCAACTCTCCACGTTTAAGGTATTCTTCCTTCAGCTAAAACATGCATGTGGAACCCAGAGTATGATCAACCATGTGAACGGGAGACGTGTTTAAATATGTCTCAGTTTTCCTCCCCTGGTACTCGGGTGCAACATTCCAGACGCTTTACTAACACTCTCCCCACTTGGAGAGTCAGCGCCTTTAACCTCCTGTTTGGCCCAGTTTGCAATTTCTGCGGAAGATGAACAGGAATAGGGAACACCAATGAGAGACTAGCTGGAGGTGTCTGGACGGGCAAATTTAACTCTCATTTCCCACCAGGAAGAGGAATTAACCAAAGGCTCAGCGTGCCGGGCCGGAACCAGATTAGGGCCTGAAGCCATCCTGCGGTGTTGCGGCCAGGTCACAAGAAAGCGAGTTGAAGAAAGGAGCTCAGGGGCACTGTAATTCACAAACCTGCAGAGTTATAAATGACAGCTATCGTCCAAAAATATACTGAAGTAAGGCTGCCAAGAGGACTCGAAAGCGGGGCAGAATTGCAGGAAACCGATTTCAGGAGGTAGACTGGAATTGCATTGAAAGCATAGGAAAAGAGGCAGAACGTCCACAATGATGCACTTGGCCAAAAAGGGCGTATGCGTTTTTTCCTGAATATATTCAGGAAAAAACGCATACGCCCTTTTTGGCCAACCAAGCAAGCTTGCAAAGGAAATCTGCACTACAATGAAGTCTCACTTCCCCCCGGTCAAAAGGGCCATCTGAAAAAAGTGTAAAATCCAGAAAGGCAGGACAGGCCATGGAGAACTGGGAGCCTTGTTATGCTGATGGGCGGGATGTAAATTGCCAACAGACACTCGGGAGAAGTGTATGGTGTTTCCTGAAACATCTAAAAAACAAAGCAACAGAGCCTAGGGCACTTCCACTTATGGTCCTATAGCTTAGGGAAATTAAAATCAAAAAGACACAGCCACCCCAAAGTTTGGGACGCCTCTGTTTACAAGAACCTCGTTTACCGTACAAGTTCAATATCACAGAAAGTGAAAAATGGATAAAGAACTTGTGGTACTTACGTACAATGCAGTATCACTCAGCAATGAAATCTATGTCATCAGGCCCGTAGCAGCATAATGAGTGGATTCAGGTACGATGATTCTCACTGAAATAAGTCACACAGAAAAAGAAACATCATAAGATATCACTAATACACGGAATGTAAACTTGGCTACACAGGAACTGAATTCCAAAACAGAACAGGGTCTCAAATTTAGAAAACCAACTTATGCTTGCTTAAGGGGAAAGGTGAGTTGGGGTGCTGCATTAAACCAGAGATTGAAATGAGCACAGATAAAGTTCCTTAAGCCAAATATGGACTAGACAAGAGCTACTCCTTGCTCAACGAAATGGACTCAACACCCCATATTAAACGCCTAAGAATGTACCTGACTAGTAAGTATCTTAAAACCTATGGATTGCTATGTCTCCAAAAGAGAATCAAGCCTGTGTACAGGGGCATAAACGCAGCAGTGATAGGATTGGAGAGGTTCGGTGAGCAAATGAAGACCCTTTGAAGTCATA
The DNA here is from genome assembly GCF_963455315.2 of Globicephala melas. Lineage (NCBI taxonomy): Eukaryota > Metazoa > Chordata > Mammalia > Artiodactyla > Delphinidae > Globicephala > Globicephala melas. The sequence continues at coordinate 4,138,890 of NW_027207210.1, forward strand.
TTGCATGGTACCCATTCCACGGGTCTCAACTCTCCAGGTTTAAGGTATTCTTCCTTCAGCTAAAACATGCATGTGGAACCCAGAGTATGATCAACCATGTGAACGGGAGACGTGTTCAAATATGTCTCAGTTTTCCTCCCCTGGTACTCGGGTGCAACATTCCAGACGCTTTACTAACACTCTCCCCACTTGGAGAGTCAGCGCCTTTAACCTCCTGTTTGGCCCAGTTTGCAATTTCTGCGGAAGATGAACAGGAATAGGGAACACCAATGAGAGACTAGCTGGAGGTGTCTGGACGGGCAAATTTAACTCTCATTTCCCACCAGGAAGAGGAAATAACCAAAGGCTCAGCGTGCCGGGCCGGAACCAGATTAGGGCCTGAAGCCATCCTGCGGTGTTGCGGCCAGCTCAAAAGAAAGCGAGTTGAAGAAAGGAGCTCAGGGGCACTGTAATTCACAAACCTGCAGAGTTATAAATGACAGCTGTCGTCCAAAAATATAGTGAAGTAAGGCTGCCAAGAGGACTCGAAAGCGGGGCAGAATTGCAGGAAACCGATTTCAGGAGGTAGACTGGAATTGCATTGAAAGCATAGGAAAAGAGGCAGAACGTCCACAATGATGCACTTGGCCAAAAAGGGCGTATGCGTTTTTTCCTGAATATATTCAGGAAAAAACGCATACGCCCTTTTTGGCCAACCAAGCAAGCTTGCAAAGGAAATCTGCACTACAATGAAGTCTCACTTCCCCCCGGTCAAAAGGGCCATCTGAAAAAAGTGTAAAATCCAGAAAGGCAGGACAGGCCATGGAGAACTGGGAGCCTTGTTATGCTGATGGGCGGGATGTAAATTGCCAACAGACACTCGGGAGAAGTGTATGGTGTTTCCTGAAACATCTAAAAAACAAAGCAACAGAGCCTAGGGCACTTCCACTTATGGTCCTATAGCTTAGGGAAATTAAAATCAAAAAGACACAGCCACCCCAAAGTTTGGGACGCCTCTGTTTACAAGAACCTCGTTTACAGTACAAGTTCAACATCGCAGAAAGTGAAAAATGGATAAAGAAGGTGTGGTATTTACTTACAAAGCAATATCACTCAGCAATGAAATCTATGTCATCAGGCCCTTAGCAGCACAATGAGTGGATTCAGGTATGATGATTCTAACTGAAATAAGTCACACAGAAAAAGAAACATCATAAGATATCAGTAATACACGGAATGTAAACTTGGCTACACAGGAACTGAATTACAGAACAGAACAGGGTCTCAAATTTAGAAAACCAACTTATGCTTGCTTAAGGGTAAAGGTGAGTTGGGGTGCTGCATAAAACCAGAGATTGAAACGAGCACAGATAAAGTTCCTTAAGCCAAATATGGAATAGACAAGAGCTACTCCTTGCTCAACGAAATGGACTCAACACCGCATATTAAACGCCTAAGAATGTACCTGACTAGTAAGTATCTTAAAACCTATGGATTGCTATGTCTCCGAAAGAGAATCAAGCGTGTGTACAGGGGCATAAACGCAGCAGTGATAGGATTGGAGAGGTTCGGTGAGCAAATGAAGACCCTTTGAAGTCATATTGCATGGTACCCATTCCACGGGTTTCAACTACCCAGGTTTAAGGTATTCTTCCTTCAGCTAAAACATGCATGTGGAACCTAGACTATGATCAACCATGTGATCGGGAGACGTGTTCAAATATGTCTCAGTTTTCGTACCCTGGTACTCGGGTGCAACATTCCAGACGCTTTACTAACACTCTCCTGACTTGGAGAGTCCGTCCCTTTAATCTCCTGTTTGGCCCAGTTTACAATTTCTGCGGAAGATGAACAGGAATAGCGAGAACCAATGAGAGACTAGCTGGAGGTGTCTGGACGGGCAAATTTAACTCTCATTTCCCACCAGAAAGAGGAATTAACCAAAGGCTCAGCATGCCGTGCCGGAACCAGATTAGGGCCTGAAGCCATCCTGCGGTGTTGCGGCCAGGTCACAAGAAAGCGAGTTGAAGAAAGGAGCTCAGGGGCACTGTAATTCACAAACCTGCAGAGTTATAAATGACAGCTATCGTCCAAAAATATACTGAAGTAAGGCTGCCAAGAGGACTTGAAAGCGGGGCAGAATTGCAGGAAACCGATTTCAGGAGGTAGACTGGAATTGCATTGAAAGCATAGGAAAAGAGGCAGAACGTCCACAATGATGCACTTGGCCAAAAAGGGCGTATGCATTTTTTCCTGAATATATTCAGGAAAAAACGCATATGCCCTTTTTGGCCAACCAAGCAAGCTTGCAAAGGAAATCTGCACTACAATGAAGTCTCACTTTCCCCCGGTCAAAAGGGCCATCTGAAAAAACTGTAAAATCCAGAAAGGCAGGACAGGCCATGGAGAACTGGGAGCCTTGTTATGCTGATGGGCGGGATGTAAATTGCCAACAGACACTCGGGAGAAGTGTATGGTGTTTCCTGAAACATCTAAAAAACAAAGCAACAGAGCCTAGGGCACTTCCACTTATAGTCCTATAGCTTAGGGAAATTAAAATCAAAAAGACACAGCCACCCCAAAGTTTGGGACGCCTCTGTTTACAAGAACCTCGTTTACAGTACAAGTTCAACATCGCAGAAAGTGAAAAATGGATAAAGAACATGTGGTATTTACTTACAAAGCAATATCACTCAGCAATGAAATCTATGTCATCAGGCCCTTAGCAGCACAATGAGTGGATTCAGGTATGATGATTCTAACTGAAATAAGTCACACAGAAAAAGAAACATCATAAGATATCAGTAATACACGGAATGTAAACTTGGTTACACAGGAACTGAATTACAGAACAGAACAGAGTCTCAAATTTAGAAAACCAACTTATGCTTGCTTAAGGGGAAAGGTGAGTTGGGGTGCTGCATAAAACCACAGATTGAAATGAGCACAGATAAAGTTCCTTAAGCCAAATATGGAATAGACAAGAGCTACTCCTTGCTCAACGAAATGGACTGAACACCGCATATTAAAAGCCTAAGAATGTACCTGACTAGTAAGTATCTTAAAACCTATGGATTGCTATGTCTCCGAAAGAGAATCAAGCATGTGTACAGGGGCATAAATGCAGCAGTGATAGGATTGGAGAGTTTCGGTGAACAAATGAAGACCCTTTGAAGTCATATTGCATGGTACCCATTCCACGGGTTTCAACTACCCAGGTTTAAGGTATTCTTCCTTCAGCTAAAACATGCATGTGGAACCCAGAGTATGATCAACCGTGTGAATGGGAGACGTGTTCAAATATGTCTCAGTTTTCGTACCCTGGTAGTCGGGTGCAACATTCCAGACGCTTTACTAACACTCTCCCCACTTGGAGAGTCAGCGCCTTTAACCTCCTGTTTGGCCCAGTTTGCAATTTCTGCGGAAGATGAACAGGAATAGGGAGAACCAATGAGAGACTAGCTGGAGGTGTCTGGACGGGCAAATTTAACTCTCATTTCCCACCAGGAAGAGGAAATAACCAAAGGCTCAGCGTGCCGTGCCAGAACCAGATTAGGGCCTGAAGCCATCCTGCGGTGTTGCGGCCAGGTCACAAGAAAGCGAGTTGAAGAAAGGAGCTCAGGGGCACTGTAATTCACAATCCTGCAGAGTTATAAATGACAGCTATCGTCCAAAAATATACTGAAGTAAGGCTGCCAAGAGGACTTGAAAGCGGGGCAGAATTACAGGAAACCGATTTCAGGAGGTAGACTGGAATTGCATTGAAAGCATAGGAAAAGAGGCAGAACGTCCACAATGATGCACTTGGCCAAAAAGGGCGTATGCGTTTTTTCCTGAATATATTCAGGAAAAAACGCATACGCCCTTTTTGGCCAACCAAGCAAGCTTGCAAAGGAAATCTGCACTACAATGAAGTCTCACTTCCCCCCGGTCAAAAGGGCCATCTGAAAAAAGTGTAAAATCCAGAAAGGCAGGATAGGCCATGGAGAACTGGGAGCCGTGTTATGCTGATGGGCGGGATGTAAATTGCCAACAGACACTCGGGAGAAGTGTATGGTGTTTCCTGAAACATCTAAAAAACAAAGCAACAGAGCCTAGGGCACTTCCACTTATGGTCCTATAGCTTAGGGAAATTAAAATCAAAAAGACACAGCCACCTCAAAGTTTGGGACGCCTCTGTTTACAAGAACCTCGTTTACAGTACAAGTTCAACATCGCAGAAAGTGAAAAATGGATAAAGAACATGTGGTATTTACTTACAAAGCAATATCACTCAGCAATGAAATCTATGTCATCAGGCCCTTAGCAGCACAATGAGTGGATTCAGGTATGATGATTCTAACTGAAATAAGTCATACAGAAAAAGAAACATCATAAGATATCAGTAATACACGGAATGTAAACTTGGCTACACAGGAACTGAATTACAGAACAGAACAGGGTCTCAAATTTAGAAAACCAACTTATGCTTGCTTAAGGGGAAAGGTGAGTTGGGGTGCTGCATAAAACCAGAGATTGAAATGAGCACAGATAAAGTTCCTTAAGCCAAATATGGAATAGACAAGAGCTACTCCTGGCTCAACGAAATGGACTCAACACCGCATATTAAACGCCTAAGAATGTACCTAACTAGTAAGTATCTTAAAACTTATGGATTGCTATGTCTCCGAAAGAGAATCAAGCATGTGTACAGGGGCATAAACGCAGCAGTGATAGGATTGGAGAGGTTCGGTGAGCAAATGAAGACCCTTTGAAGTCATATTGCATGGTACCCATTCCACGGGTCTCAACTCTCCAGGTTTAAGGTATTCTTCCTTCAGCTAAAACATGCATGTGGAACCTAGAGTATGATCAACCATGTGATCGGGAGACGTGTTCAAATATGTCTCAGTTTTCGTACCCTGGTACTCGGGTGCAACATTCCAGACGCTTTACTAACACTCTCCCCACTTGGAGAGTCAGTCCCTTTAACCTCCTGTTTGGCCCAGTTTGCAATTTCTGTGGAAGATGAACAAGAAAGGCGAGAACCAATGAGAGACTAGCTGGAGGTGTCTGGACGGACAAATTTAACTCTCATTTCCCACCAGGAAGAGGAAATAACCAAAGGCTCAGCGTGCCGTGCCGGAACCAGATTAGGGCCTGAAGCCATCCTGCGGTGTTGCGGCCAGGTCACAAGAAAGCGAGTTGAAGAAAGGAGCTCAGGGGCACTGTAATTCACAAACCTGCAGAGTTATAAATGACAGCTATCGTCCAAAAATATACTGAAGTAAGGCTGCCAAGAGGACTTGAAAGTGGGGCAGAATTGTAGGAAAACGATTTCAGGAGGTAGACTGGAATTGCATTGAAAGCATAGGAAAAGAGGCAGAACGTCCACAATGATGCACTTGGCCAAAAAGGGCGTATGTGTTTTTTCCTGAATATATTCAGGAAAAAACGCATACGCCCTTTTTGGCCAACCAAGCAAGCTTGCAAAGGAAATCTGCACTACAATGAAGTCTCACTTCCCCCCGGTCAAAAGGGCCATGTGAAAAAAGTGTAAAATCCAGAAAGGCAGGACAGGCCATGGAGAACTGGGAGCCTTGTTATGCTGATGGGCGGGATGTAAATTGCCAACAGACACTCGGGAGAAGTGTATGGTGTTTCCTGAAACATCTAAAAAACAAAGCAACAGAGCCTAGGGCACTTCCACTTATGGTCCTATAGCTTAGGGAAATTAAAATCAAAAAGACACAGCCACCCCAAAGTTTGGGATGGCTCTGTTTACAAGAACCTCATATACGGTTCAAGTTCAATATCGCAGAAAATGAAAAATGGATAAAGAAAGTATGGTACTTACGTAGAAAGCAATATCACTCAGCAATGAAATCTATGTCATCAGGCCCGTAGCAGCATAATGAGTGGATTCAGGTACGATGAATCTAACTGAAATAAGTCACACAGAAAAAGAAACATCATAAGATATCAGTAATACACGGAATGTAAACTTGGCTACACAGGAACTGAATTACAGAACAGAACAGGGTCTCAAATTTAGAAAACCAACTTATGCTTGCTTAAGGGGAAAGGTGAGTTGGGGTGCTGCATAAAACCAGAGATTGAAATGAGCACAGATAAAGTTCCTTAAGCCAAATATGGACTAGACAAGAGCTACTCCTTGCTCAACGAAATGGACTCAACACCGCATATTAAACGCCTAAGAATGTACCTGAGTAGTAAGTATCTTAAAACCTATGGATTGCTATGTCTCTGAAAGAGAATCAAGCATGTGTACAGGGGCATAAACGCAGCAGTGATAGGATTGGAGAGGTTCGGTTAGCAAATGAAGACCCTTTGAAGTCATATTGCATGGTACCCATTCCACGGGTTTCAACTACCCAGGTTTAAGGTATTCTTCCTTCAGCTAAAACATGCATGTGGAACCTAGAGTATGATCAACCATGTGATCGGGAGACGTGTTCAAATATGTCTCAGTTTTCGTACCCTGGTACTCGGGTGCAACATTCCAGACGCTTTACTAACACTCTCCCGACTTGGAGAGTCAGTCCCTTTAACCTCCTGTTTGGCCTAGTTTGCAATTTCTGTGGAAGATGAACAAGAAAGGCGAGAACCAATGAGAGACTAGCTGGAGGTGTCTGGACGGGCAAATTTAACTCTCATTTCCCACCAGGAAGAGGAAATAACCAAAGGCTCAGCGTGCCGTGCCGGAACCAGATTAGGGCCTGAAGCCATCCTGCGGTGTTGCGGCCAGGTCACAAGAAAGCGAGTTGAAGAAAGGAGCTCAGGGGCACTGTAATTCACAAACCTGCAGAGTTATAAATGACAGCTATCGTCCAAAAATATACTGAAGTAAGGCTGCCAAGAGGACTTGAAAGCGGGGCAGAATTGCAGGAAACCGATTTCAGGAGGTAGACTGGAATTGCATTGAAAGCATAGGAAAAGAGGCAGAACGTCCACAATGATGCACTTGGCCAAAAAGGGCGTATGCGTTTTTTCCTGAATATATTCAGGAAAAAACGCATACGCCCTTTTTGGCCAACCAAGCAAGCTTGCAAAGGAAATCTGCACTACAATGAAGTCTCACTTCCCCCCGGTCAAAAGGGCCATCTGAAAAAAGTGTAAAATCCAGAAAGGCAGGACAGGCCATGGAGAACTGGGAGCCTTGTTATGCTGATGGGCGGGATGTAAATTGCCAACAGACACTCGGGAGAAGTGTATGGTTTTTCCTGAAACATCTAAAAAACAAAGCAACAGAGCCTAGGGCACTTCCACTTATGGTCCTATAGCTTAGGGAAATTAAAATCATAAAGACACAGCCACCCCAAAGTTTGGGACGCCTCTGTTTACAAGAACCTCGTTTACAGTACAAGTTCAACATCGCAGAAAGTGAAAAATGGATAAAGAACATGTGGTATTTACTTACAAAGCAATATCACTCAGCAATGAAATCTATGTCATCAGGCCCTTAGCAGCACAATGAGTGGATTCAGGTATGACGATTCTAACTGAAATAAGTCACACAGAAAAAGAAACATCATAAGATATCAGTAATACACGGAATGTAAACTTGGCTACACAGGAACTGAATTACAGAACAGAACAGGGTCTCAAATTTAGAAAACCAACTTATGCTTGCTTAAGGGGAAAGGTGAGTTGGGGTGCTGCATAAAACCAGAGATTGAAATGAGCACAGATAAAGTTCCTTAAGCCAAATATGGAATAGACAAGAGCTACTCCTGGCTCAACGAAATGGACTCAACACCGCATATTAAACGCCTAAGAATGTACCTAACTAGTAAGTATCTTAAAACTTATGGATTGCTATGTCTCCGAAAGAGAATCAAGCATGTGTACAGGGGCATAAACGCAGCAGTGATAGGATTGGAGAGGTTCGGTGAGCAAATGAAGACCCTTTGAAGTCATATTGCATGGTACCCATTCCACGGGTCTCAACTCTCCAGGTTTAAGGTATTCTTCCTTCAGCTAAAACATGCATGTGGAACCTAGAGTATGATCAACCATGTGATCGGGAGACGTGTTCAAATATGTCTCAGTTTTCGTACCCTGGTACTCGGGTGCAACATTCCAGACGCTTTACTAACACTCTCCCGACTTGGAGAGTCAGTCCCTTTAACCTCTTGTTTGGCCCAGTTTGCAATTTCTGTGGAAGATGAACAAGAAAGGCGAGAACCAATGAGAGACTAGCTGGAGGTGTCTGGACGGACAAATTTAACTCTCATTTCCCACCAGGAAGAGGAAATAACCAAAGGCTCAGCGTGCCGTGCCGGAAACAGATTAGGGCCTGAAGCCATCCTGCGGTGTTGCGGCCAGGTCACAAGAAAGCGAGTTGAAGAAAGGAGCTCAGGGGCACTGTAATTCACAAACCTGCAGAGTTATAAATGACAGCTATCGTCCAAAAATATACTGAAGTAAGGCTGCCAAGAGGACTTGAAAGCGGGGCAGAATTGCAGGAAACCGATTTCAGGAGGTAGACTGGAATTGCATTGAAAGCATAGGAAAAGAGGCAGAACGTCCACAATGATGCACTTGGCCAAAAAGGGCGTATGCGTTTTTTCCTGAATATATTCAGGAAAAAACGCATACGCCCTTTTTGGCCAACCAAGCAAACTTGCAAAGGAAATCTGCACTACAATGAAGTCTCACTTCCCCCCGGTCAAAAGGGCCATCTGAAAAAAGTGTAAAATCCAGAAAGGCAGGACAGGCCATGGAGAACTGGGAGCCTTGTTATGCTGATGGGCGGGATGTAAATTGCCAACAGACACTCGGGAGAAGTGTATGGTGTTTCCTGAAACATCTAAAAAACAAAGCAACAGAGCCTAGGGCACTTCCACTTATGGTCCTATAGCTTAGGGAAATTAAAATCAAAAAGACACAGCCACCTCAAAGTTTGGGACGCCTCTGTTTACAAGAACCTCGTTTACAGTACAAGTTCAACATCGCAGAAAGTGAAAAATGGATAAAGAACATGTGGTATTTACTTACAAAGCAATATCACTCAGCAATGAAATCTATGTCATCAGGCCCTTAGCAGCACAATGAGTGGATTCAGGTATGATGATTCTAATTGAAATAAGTCACACAGAAAAAGAAACATCATAAGATATCAGTAATACACGGAATGTAAACTTGGCTACACAGGAACTGAATTACAGAACAGAACAGGGTCTCAAATTTAGAAAACCAACTTATGCTTGCTTAAGGGGAAAGGTGAGTTGGGGTGCTGCATAAAACCAGAGATTGAAATGAGCACAGATAAAGTTCCTTAAGCCAAATATGGAATAGACAAGAGCTACTCCTTGCTCAACGAAATGGACTCAACACCGCATATTAAACGCCTAAGAATGTACCTGACTAGTAAGTATCTTAAAACCTATGGATTGCTATGTCTCCGAAAGAGAATCAAGCATGTGTACAGGGGCATAAACGCAGCAGTGATAGGATTGGAGAGGTTCGGTGAACAAATGAAGACCCTTTGAAGTCATATTGCATGGTACCCATTCCACGGGTCTCAACTCTCCAGGTTTAAGGTATTCTTCCTTCAGCTAAAACATGCATGTGGAACCCAGAGTATGATCAACCATGTGAACGGGAGACGTGTTCAAATATGTCTCAGTTTTCGTACCCTGGTACTCGGGTGCAACATTCCAGACACTTTACTAACACTCTCCTGACTTGGAGAGTCAGTCCCTTTAACCTCCTGCTTGGCCCAGTTTGCAATTTCTGTGGAAGATGAACAGGAATAGCGAGAACCAATGAGAGACTAGCTGGAGGTGTCTGGACGGGCAAATTTAACTCTCATTTCCCACCAGGAAGAGGAAATAACCAAAGGCTCAGCGTGCCGTGCCGGAACCAGATTAGGGCCTGAAGCCATCCTGCGGTGTTGCGGCCAGGTCACAAGAAAGCGAGTTGAAGAAAGGAGCTCAGGGGCACTGTAATTCACAAACCTGCAGAGTTATAAATGACAGCTATCGTCCAAAAATATACTGAAGTAAGGCTGCCAAGAGGACTTGAAAGCGGGGCAGAATTGCAGGAAACCGATTTCAGGAGGTAGACTGGAATTGCATTGAAAGCATAGGAAAAGAGGCAGAACGTCCACAATGATGCACTTGGCCAAAAAGGGCGTATGCGTTTTTTCCTGAATATATTCAGGAAAAAACGCATACGCCCTTTTTGGCCAACCAAGCAAGCTTGCAAAGGAAATCTGCACTACAATGAAGTCTCACTTCCCCCCGGTCAAAAGGGCCATCTGAAAAAAGTGTAAAATCCAGAAAGGCAGGACAGGCCATGGAGAACTGGGAGCCTTGTTATGCTGATGGGCGGGATGTAAATTGCCAACAGACACTCGGGAGAAGTGTATGGTGTTTCCTGAAACATCTAAAAAACAAAGCAACAGAGCCTAGGGCACTTCCACTTATGGTCCTATAGCTTAGGGAAATTAAAATCAAAAAGACACAGCCACCCCAAAGTTTGGGACGCCTCTGTTTACAAGAACCTCGTTTACAGTACAAGTTCAACATCGCAGAAAGTGAAAAATGGATAAAGAAGGTGTGGTATTTACTTACAAAGCAATATCACTCAGCAATGAAATCTATGTCATCAGGCCCTTAGCAGCACAATGAGTGGATTCATGTATGATGATTCTAACTGAAATAAGTCACACAGAAAAAGAAATATCATAAGATATCAGTAATACACGGAATGTAAACTTGGCTACACAGGAACTGAATTACAGAACAGAACAGCGTCTCAAATTTAGAAAACCAAATTATGCTTGCTTAAGGGGAAAGGTGAGTTCAGGTGCTGCATAAAACCAGAGATTGAAATGAGCACAGATAAAATTCCTTAAGCCAAATATGGAATAGACAAGAGCTACTCCTTGCTCAACGAAATGGACTCAACACCGCATATTAAACGCCTAAGAATGTACCTGACTAGTAAGTATCTTAAAACCTATGGATTGCTATGTCTCCGAAAGAGAATCAAGCATGTGTACAGGGGCATAAACGCAGCAGTGATAGGATTGGAGAGTTTCGGTGAACAAATGAAGACCCTTTGAAGTCATATTGCATGGTACCCATTACACGGGTCTCAACTCTCCAGGTTTAAGGTATTCTTCCTTCAGCTAAAACATGCATGTGGAACCCAGAGTATGATCAACCATGTGAACGGGAGACGTGTTCAAATATGTCTCAGTTTTGGTACCCTGGTACTCGGGTGCAACATTCCAGAGGCTTTACTAACACTCTCCCGACTTGGAGAGTCAGCGCCTTTAACCTCCTGTTTGTCCCAGTTTGCAATTTCTGCGGAAAATGAACAGGAATAGGGAGAACCAATGAGAGACTAGCTGGAGGTGTCTGGACGGGCAAATTTAACTCTCATTTCCCACCAGGAAGAGGAAATAACCAAAGGCTCAGCATGCCGTGCCGGAACCAGATTAGGGCCTGAAGCCATCCTGCGGTGTTGCGGCCAGCTCAAAAGAAAGCGAGTTGAAGAAAGGAGCTCAGGGGCACTGTAATTCACAAACCAGCAGAGTTATAAATGACAGCTATCGTCCAAAAATATACTGAAGTAAGGCTGCCAAGAGGACTTGAAAGCGGGGCAGAATTGCAGGAAACCGATTTCAGGAGGTAGACTGGAATTGCATTGAAAGCATAGGAAAAGAGGCAGAACGTCCACAATGATGCACTTGGCCAAAAAGGGCGTATGCGTTTTTTCCTGAATATATTCAGGAAAAAACGCATACGCCCTTTTTGGCCAACCAAGCAAGCTTGCAAAGGAAATCTGCACTACAATGAAGTCTCACTTCCCCCCGGTCAAAAGGGCCATCTGAAAAAAGTGTAAAATCCAGAAAGGCAGGACAGGCCATGGAGAACTGGGAGCCTTGTTATGCTGATGGGCGGGATGTAAATTGCCAACAGACACTCGGGAGAAGTGTATGGTGTTTCCTGAAACATCTAAACAACAAAGCAACAGAGCCTAGGGCACTTCCACTTATGGTCCTATAGCTTAGGGAAATTAAAATCAAAAAGACACAGCCACCCCAAAGTTTGGGACGCCTCTGTTTACAAGAACCTCGTTTACCGTACAAGTTCAATATCACAGAAAGTGAAAAATGGATAAAGAACTTGTGGTACTTACGTACAATGCAGTATCACTCAGCAATGAAATCTATGTCATCAGGCCCGTAGCAGCATAATGAGTGGATTCAGGTACGATGATTCTCACTGAAATAAGTCACACAGAAAAAGAAAGATCATAAGATATCACTAATACACGGAATGTAAACTTGGCTATACAGGAACTGAATTCCAAAACAGAACAGGGTCTCAAATTTAGAAAACCAACTTATGCTTGCTTAAGGGGAAAGGTGAGTTGGGGTGCTGCATAAAACCAGAGATTGAAATGAGCACAGATAAACTTCCTTAAGCCAAATATGGAATAGACAAGAGCTACTCCTTGCTCAACGAAATGGACTGAACACCGCATATTAAACGCCTAAGAATGTACCTGACTAGTAAGTATCTTAAAACCTATGGATTGCTATGTCTCCGAAAGAGAATCAAGCATGTGTACAGGGGCATAAACGCAGCAGTGATAGGATTGGAGAGTTTCGGTGAGCAAATGAAGACCCTTTGAAGTCATATTGCATGGTACCCATTCCACGGGTTTCAACTACCCAGGTTTAAGGTATTCTTCCTTCAGCTAAAACATGCATGTGGAACCCAGAGTATGATCAACCGTGTGAACGGGAGACGTGTTCAAATATGTCTCAGTTTTCGTACCCTGGTACTCGGGTGCAACATTCCAGACGCTTTACTAACACTCTCCCCACTTGGAAAGTCAGCGCCTTTATCCTCCTGTTTGGCCCAGTTTGCAATTTCTGCGGAAGATGAACAGGAATAGGGAGAACCAATGAGAGACTAGCTGGAGGTGTCTGGACGGGCAAATTTAACTCTCATTTCCCACCAGGAAGAGGAAATAACCAAAGGCTCAGCGTGCCGTGCCGCAACCAGATTAGGGCCTGAAGCCATCCTGCGGTGTTGCGGCCAGGTCACAAGAAAGCGAGTTGAAGAAAGGAGCTCAGGGGCACTGTAATTCACAAACCTGCAGAGTTATAAATGACAGCTATCGTCCAAAAATATACTGAAGTAAGGCTGCCAAGAGGACTTGAAAGCGGGGCAGAATTGCAGGAAACCGATTTCAGGAGGTAGACTGGAATTGCATTGAAAGCATAGGAAAAGAGGCAGAACGTCCACAATGATGCACTTGGCCAAAAAGGGCGTATGCGTTTTTTCCTGAATATATTCAGGAAAAAACGCATACGCCCTTTTTGGCCAACCAAGCAAGCTTGCAAAGGAAATCTGCACTACAATGAAGTCTCACTTCCCCCCGGTCAAAAGGGCCATCTGAAAAAAGTGTAAAATCCAGAAAGGTAGGACAGGCCATGGAGAACTGGGAGCCTTGTTATGCTGATGGGCGGGATGTAAATTGCCAACAGACACTCGGGAGAAGTGTATGGTGTTTCCTGAAACATCTAAAAAACAAAGCAACAGAGCCTAGGGCACTTCCACTTATGGTCCTATAGCTTAGGGAAATTAAAATCAAAAAGACACAGCCACCCCAAAGTTTGGGACGCCTCTGTTTACAAGAACCTCGTTTACAGTACAAGTTCAACATCGCAGAAAGTGAAAAATGGATACAGAACATGTGGTATTTACTTACAAAGCAATATCACTCAGCAATGAAATCTATGTCATCAGGCCCTTAGCAGCACAATGAGTGGATTCAGGTATGATGATTCTAACTGAAATAAGTCACACAGAAAAAGAAACATCATAAGATATCTGTAATACACGGAATGTAAACTTGGCTACACAGGAACTGAATTACAGAACAGAACAGGGTCTCAAATTTAGAAAACCAACTTATGCTTGCTTAAGGGGAAAGGTGAGTTGGGGTGCTGCATAAAACCAGAGATTGAAATGAGCACAGATAAAGTTCCTTAAGCCAAATATGGAATAGACAAGAGCTACTCCTTGCTCAACGAAGTGGACTGAACACCGCATATTAAACGCCAAAGAATGTACCTGACTAGTAAGTATCTTAAAACCTATGGATTGCTATGTCTCCGAAAGAGAATCAAGCATGTGTACAGGGACATAAACGCAGCAGTGATAGGATTGGAGAGGTTCGGTGAACAAATGAAGACCCTTTGAAGTCATATTGCATGGTACCCATTCCACGGGTTTCAACTACCCAGGTTTAAGGTATTCTTCCTTCAGCTAAAACATGCATGTGGAACCCAGAGTATGATCAACCGTGTGAACGGGAGACGTGTTCAAATATGTCTCAGTTTTCGTACCCTGGTACTCGGGTGCAACATTCCAAACGCTTTACTAACACTCTCCCCACTTGGAAAGTCAGCGCCTTTAACCTCCTGTTTGGCCCAGTTTGCAATTTCTGCGGAAGATGAACAGGAATAGGGAGAACCAATGAGAGACTAGCTGGAGGTGTCTGGACGGGCAAATTTAACTCTCATTTCCCACCAGGAAGAGGAAATAAACAAAGGCTCAGCGTGCCGTGCCGGAACCAGATTAGTGCCTGAAGCCATCCTGCGGTGTTGCGGCCAGGTCACAAGAAAGCGAGTTGAAGAAAGGAGCTCAGGGGCACTGTAATTCACAAACCTGCAGAGTTATAAATGACAGCTATCGTCCAAAAATATACTGAAGTAAGGCTGCCAAGAGGACTTGAAAGCGGGGCAGAATTGCAGGAAACCGATTTCAGGAGGTAGACTGGAATTGCATTGAAAGCATAGGAAAAGAGGCAGAACGCCCACAATGATGCACTTGGCCAAAAAGGGCGTATGCGTTTTTTCCTGAATATATTCAGGAAAAAACGCATACGCCCTTTTTGGCCAACCAAGCAAGCTTGCAAAGGAAATCTGCACTACAATGAAGTCTCACTTCCCCCCGGTCAAAAGGGCCATCTGAAAAAAGTGTAAAATCCAGAAAGGCAGGACAGGCCATGGAGAACTGGGAGCCTTGTTATGCTGATGGGCGGGATGTAAATTGCCAACAGACACTCGGGAGAAGTGTATGGTGTTTCCTGAAACATCTAAAAAACAAAGCAACAGAGCCTAGGGCACTTCCACTTATAGTCCTATAGCTTAGGGAAATTAAAATCAAAAAGACACAGCCACCCCAAAGTTTGGGACGCCTCTGTTTACAAGAACCTCGTTTACCGTACAAGTTCAATATCACAGAAAGTGAAAAATGGATAAAGAACTTGTGGTACTTACGTACAATGCAGTATCACTCAGCAATGAAATCTATGTCATCAGGCCCGTAGCAGCATAATGAGTGGATTCAGGTACGATGATTCTAACTGAAATAAGTCACACAGAAAAAGAAACATCATAAGATATCACTAATACACGGAATGTAAACTTGGATACACAGGAACTGAATTCCAAAACAGAACAGGGTCTCAAATTTAGAAAACCAACTTATGCTTGCTTAAGGGGAAAGGTGAGTTGGGGTGCTGCATAAAACCAGAGATTGAAATGAGCACAGATAAAGTTCCTTAAGCCAAATATAGAATAGACAAGAGCTACTCCTTGCTCAACGAAATGGACTCAAAACCCCATATTAAACGCCTAAGAATGTACCTGACTAGTAAGTATCTTAAAACCTATGGATTGCTATGTCTCCGAAAGAGAATCAAGCGTGTGTACAGGGGCATAAACGCAGCAGTGATAGGATTGGAGAGGTTCGGTGAACAAATGAAGACCCTTTGAAGTCATATTGCATGGTACCCATTCCACGGGTCTCAACTCTCCAGGTTTAAGGTATTCTTCCTTCAGCTAAAACATGCATGTGGAACCCAGAGTATGATCAACCATGTGAACGGGAGACGTGTTCAAATATGTCTCAGTTTTCCTCCCCTGGTACTCGGGTGCAACATTCCAGACGCTTTACTAACACTCTCCCCACTTGGAGAGTCAGCGCCTTTAACCTCCTGTTTGGCCCAGTTTGCAATTTCTGCGGAAGATGAACAGGAATAGGGAACACCAATGAGAGACTAGCTGGAGGTGTCTGGACGGGCAAATTTAACTCTCATTTCCCACCAGGAAGAGGAAATAACCAAAGGCTCAGCGTGCAGGGCCGGAACCAGATTAGGGCCTGAAGCCATCCTGCGGTGTTGCGGCCAGCTCAAAAGAAAGCGAGTTGAAGAAAGGAGCTCAGGGGCACTGTAATTCACAAACCTGCAGAGTTATAAATGACAGCTATCGTCCAAAAATATACTGAAGTAAGGCTGCCAAGAGGACTTGAAAGCGGGGCAGAATTGCAGGAAACCGATTTCAGGAGGTAGACTGGAATTGCATTGAAAGCATAGGAAAAGAGGCAGAACGTCCACAATGATGCACTTGGCCAAAAAGGGCGTATGCATTTTTTCCTGAATATATTCAGGAAAAAACGCATACGCCCTTTTTGGCCAACCAAGCAAGCTTGCAAAGGAAATCTGCACTACAATGAAGTCTCACTTCCCCCCGGTCAAAAGGGCCATCTGAAAAAAGTGTAAAATCCAGAAAGGCAGGACAGACCATGGAGAATTGGAAGCCTTGTTATGCTGATGGGCGGGATGTAAATTGCCAACAGACACTCGGGAGAAGTGTATGGTGTTTCCTGAAACATCTAGAAAACAAAGCAACAGAGCCTAGGGCACTTCCACTTATGGTCCTATAGCTTAGGGAAATTAAAATCAAAAAGACACAGCCACCCCAAAGTTTGGGACGCCTCTGTTTACAAGAACCTCGTTTACCGTACAAGTTCAATATCACAGAAAGTGAAAAATGGATAAAGAACTTGTGGTACTTACGTACAATGCAGTATCACTCAGCAATGAAATCTATGTCATCAGGCCCGTAGCAGCATAATGAGTGGATTCAGGTACGATGATTCTCACTGAAATAAGTCACACAGAAAAAGAAACATCATAAGATATCACTAATACACGGAATGTAAACTTGGCTACACAGGAACTGAATTCCAAAACAGAACAGGGTCTCAAATTTAGAAAACCAACTTATGCTTGCTTAAGGGGAAAGGTGAGTTGGGGTGCTGCATAAAACCAGAGATTGAAATGAGCACAGATAAAGTTCCTTAAGCCAAATATGGACTAGACAAGAGCTACTCCTTGCTCAACGAAATGGACTCAACACCGCATATTTAACGCCTAAGAATGTACCTGACTAGTAAGTATCTTAAAACCTATGGATTGCTATGTCTCCAAAAGAGAATCAAGCGTGTGTACAGGGGCATAAACGCAGCAGTGATAGGATTGGAGAGGTTCGGTGAGCAAATGAAGACCCTTTGAAGTCATATTGCATGGTACCCATTCCACGGGTCTCAACTCTCCAGGTTTAAGGTATTCTTCCTTCAGCTAAAACATGCATGTGGAACCCAGAGTATGATCAACCATGTGAACGGGAGACGTGTTCAAATACGTCTCAGTTTTCCTCCCCTGGTACTCGGGTGCAACATTCCAGACGCTTTACTAACACTCTCCCCACTTGGAGAGTCAGCGCCTTTAACCTCCTGTTTGGCCCAGTTTGCAATTTCTGCGGAAGATGAACAGGAATAGGGAACACCAATGAGAGACTAGCTGGAGGTGTCTGGACGGGCAAATTTAACTCTCATTTCCCACCAGGAAGAGGAAATAACCAAAGGCTCAGCGTGCCGGGCCGGAACCAGATTAGGGCCTGAAGCCATCCTGCGGTGTTGCGGCCAGCTCAAAAGAAAGCGAGTTGAAGAAAGGAGCTCAGGGGCACTGTAATTCACAAACCTGCAGCGTTATAAATGACAGCTTTCGTCCAAAAATATACTGAAGTAAGGCTGCCAAGAGGACTTGAAAGCGGGGCAGAATTGCAGGAAACCGATTTCAGGAGGTAGACTGGAATTGCATTGAAAGCATAGGAAAAGAGGCAGAACGTCCACAATGATGCACTTGGCCAAAAAGGGCGTATGCGTTTTTTCCTGAATATATTCAGGAAAAAACGCATACGCCCTTTTTGGCCAACCAAGCAAACTTGCAAAGGAAATCTGCACTACAATGAAGTCTCACTTCCCCCCGGTCAAAAGGGCCATCTGAAAAAAGTGTAAAATCCAGAAAGGCAGGACAGGCCATGGAGAACTGGGAGCCTTGTTATGCTGATGGGCGGGATGTAAATTGCCAACAGACACTCCGGAGAAGTGTATGGTGTTTCCTGAAACATCTAAACAACAAAGCAACAGAGCCTAGGGCACTTCCACTTATGGTCCTATAGCTTAGGGAAATTAAAATCAAAAAGACACAGCCACCCCAAAGTTTGGGACGCCTCTGTTTACAAGAACCTCGTTTACCGTACAAGTTCAATATCACAGAAAGTGAAAAATGGATAAAGAACTTGTGGTACTTACGTACAATGCAGTATCACTCAGCAATGAAATCTATGTCATCAGGCCCGTAGCAGCATAATGAGTGGATTCAGGTACGATGATTCTCACTGAAATAAGTCACACAGAAAAAGAAACATCATAAGATATCACTAATACACGGAATGTAAACTTGGCTACACAGGAACTGAATTCCAAAACAGAACAGGGTCTCAAATTTAGAAAACCAACTTATGCTTGCTTAAGGGGAAAGGTGAGTTGGGGTGCTGCATAAAACCAGAGATTGAAATGAGCACAGATAAAGTTCCTTAAGCCAAATATGGACTAGACAAGAGCTACTCCTTGCTCAACGAAATGGACTCAACACCGCATATTTAACGCCTAAGAATGTACCTGACTAGTAAGTATCTTAAAACCTATGGATTGCTATGTCTCCAAAAGAGAATCAAGCGTGTGTACAGGGGCATAAACGCAGCAGTGATAGGATTGGAGAGGTTCGGTGAGCAAATGAAGACCCTTTGAAGTCATATTGCATGGTACCCATTCCACGGGTCTCAACTCTCCAGGTTTAAGGTATTCTTCCTTCAGCTAAAACATGCATGTGGAACCCAGAGTATGATCAACCATGTGAACGGGAGACGTGTTCAAATACGTCTCAGTTTTCCTCCCCTGGTACTCGGGTGCAACATTCCAGACGCTTTACTAACACTCTCCCCACTTGGAGAGTCAGCGCCTTTAACCTCCTGTTTGGCCCAGTTTGCAATTTCTGCGGAAGATGAACAGGAATAGGGAACACCAATGAGAGACTAGCTGGAGGTGTCTGGACGGGCAAATTTAACTCTCATTTCCCACCAGGAAGAGGAAATAACCAAAGGCTCAGCGTGCCGGGCCGGAACCAGATTAGGGCCTGAAGCCATCCTGCGGTGTTGCGGCCAGCTCAAAAGAAAGCGAGTTGAAGAAAGGAGCTCAGGGGCACTGTAATTCACAAACCTGCAGCGTTATAAATGACAGCTTTCGTCCAAAAATATACTGAAGTAAGGCTGCCAAGAGGACTTGAAAGCGGGGCAGAATTGCAGGAAACCGATTTCAGGAGGTAGACTGGAATTGCATTGAAAGCATAGGAAAAGAGGCAGAACGTCCACAATGATGCACTTGGCCAAAAAGGGCGTATGCGTTTTTTCCTGAATATATTCAGGAAAAAACGCATACGCCCTTTTTGGCCAACCAAGCAAACTTGCAAAGGAAATCTGCACTACAATGAAGTCTCACTTCCCCCCGGTCAAAAGGGCCATCTGAAAAAAGTGTAAAATCCAGAAAGGCAGGACAGGCCATGGAGAACTGGGAGCCTTGTTATGCTGATGGGCGGGATGTAAATTGCCAACAGACACTCGGGAGAAGTGTATGGTGTTTCCTGAAACATCTAAACAACAAAGCAACAGAGCCTAGGGCACTTCCACTTATGGTCCTATAGCTTAGGGAAATTAAAATCAAAAAGACACAGCCACCCCAAAGTTTGGGACGCCTCTGTTTACAAGAACCTCGTTTACCGTACAAGTTCAATATCACAGAAAGTGAAAAATGGATAAAGAACTTGTGGTACTTACGTACAATGCAGTATCACTCAGCAATGAAATCTATGTCATCAGGCCCGTAGCAGCATAATGAGTGGATTCAGGTACGATGATTCTCACTGAAATAAGTCACACAGAAAAAGAAACATCATAAGATATCACTAATACACGGAATGTAAACTTGGCTACACAGGAACTGAATTCCAAAACAGAACAGGGTCTCAAATTTAGAAAACCAACTTATGCTTGCTAAAGGGGAAAGGTGAGTTGGGGTGCTGCATAAAACCAGAGATTGAAATGAGCACAGATAAAGTTCCTTAAGCCAAATATGGACTAGACAAGAGCTACTCCTTGCTCAACGAAATGGACTCAACACCGCATATTTAACGCCTAAGAATGTACCTGACTAGTAAGTATCTTAAAACCTATGGATTGCTATGTCTCCAAAAGAGAATCAAGCGTGTGTACAGGGGCATAAACGCAGCAGTGATAGGATTGGAGAGGTTCGGTGAGCAAATGAAGACCCTTTGAAGTCATATTGCATGGTACCCATTCCACGGGTCTCAACTCTCCAGGTTTAAGGTATTCTTCCTTCAGCTAAAACATGCATGTGGAACCCAGAGTATGATCAACCATGTGAACGGGAGACGTGTTCAAATACGTCTCAGTTTTCCTCCCCTGGTACTCGGGTGCAACATTCCAGACGCTTTACTAACACTCTCCCCACTTGGAGAGTCAACGCCTTTAACCTCCTGTTTGGCCCAGTTTGCAATTTCTGCGGAAGATGAACAGGAATAGGGAACACCAATGAGAGACTAGCTGGAGGTGTCTGGACGGGCAAATTTAACTCTCATTTCCCACCAGGAAGAGGAAATAACCAAAGGCTCAGCGTGCCGTGCCGGAACCAGATTAGGGCCTGAAGCCATCCTGCGGTGTTGCGGCCAGCTCAAAAGAAAGGGAGTTGAAGAAAGGAGCTCAGGGGCACTGTAATTCACAAACCTGCAGAGTTATAAATGACAGCTATCGTCCAAAAATATACTGAAGTAAGGCTGCCAAGAGGACTTGAAAGCGGGGCAGAATTGCAGGAAACCGATTTCAGGAGGTAGACTGGAATTGCATTGAAAGCATAGGAAAAGAGGCAGAACGTCCACAATGATGCACTTGGCCAAAAAGGGCGTATGCATTTTTTCCTGAATATATTCAGGAAAAAACGCATACGCCCTTTTTGGCCAACCAAGCAAGCTTGCAAAGGAAATCTGCACTACAATGAAGTCTCACTTCCCCCCGGTCAAAAGGGCCATCTGAAAAAAGTGTAAAATCCAGAAAGGCAGGACAGACCATGGAGAATTGGAAGCCTTGTTATGCTGATGGGCGGGATGTAAATTGCCAACAGACACTCGGGAGAAGTGTATGGTGTTTCCTGAAACATCTAGAAAACAAAGCAACAGAGCCTAGGGCACTTCCACTTATGGTCCTATAGCTTAGGGAAATTAAAATCAAAAAGACACAGCCACCCCAAAGTTTGGGACGCCTCTGTTTACAAGAACCTCGTTTACCGTACAAGTTCAATATCACAGAAAGTGAAAAATGGATAAAGAACTTGTGGTACTTACGTACAATG
This sequence comes from Globicephala melas, assembly GCF_963455315.2. NCBI lineage: Eukaryota > Metazoa > Chordata > Mammalia > Artiodactyla > Delphinidae > Globicephala > Globicephala melas. Next base: position 4,160,513 of record NW_027207210.1, read on the forward strand.
CAGTATCACTCAGCAATGAAATCTATGTCATCAGGCCCGTAGCAGCATAATGAGTGGATTCAGGTACGATGATTCTCACTGAAATAAGTCACACAGAAAAAGAAACATCATAAGATATCACTAATACACGGAATGTAAACTTGGCTACACAGGAACTGAATTCCAAAACAGAACAGGGTCTCAAATTTAGAAAACCAACTTATGCTTGCTTAAGGGGAAAGGTGAGTTGGGGTGCTGCATAAAACCAGAGATTGAAATGAGCACAGATAAAGTTCCTTAAGCCAAATATGGACTAGACAAGAGCTACTCCTTGCTCAACGAAATGGACTCAACACCGCATATTTAACGCCTAAGAATGTACCTGACTAGTAAGTATCTTAAAACCTATGGATTGCTATGTCTCCAAAAGAGAATCAAGCGTGTGTACAGGGGCATAAACGCAGCAGTGATAGGATTGGAGAGGTTCGGTGAGCAAATGAAGACCCTTTGAAGTCATATTGCATGGTACCCATTCCACGGGTCTCAACTCTCCAGGTTTAAGGTATTCTTCCTTCAGCTAAAACATGCATGTGGAACCCAGAGTATGATCAACCATGTGAACGGGAGACGTGTTCAAATACGTCTCAGTTTTCCTCCCCTGGTACTCGGGTGCAACATTCCAGACGCTTTACTAACACTCTCCCCACTTGGAGAGTCAGCGCCTTTAACCTCCTGTTTGGCCCAGTTTGCAATTTCTGCGGAAGATGAACAGGAATAGGGAACACCAATGAGAGACTAGCTGGAGGTGTCTGGACGGGCAAATTTAACTCTCATTTCCCACCAGGAAGAGGAAATAACCAAAGGCTCAGCGTGCCGTGCCGGAACCAGATTAGGGCCTGAAGCCATCCTGCGGTGTTGCGGCCAGCTCAAAAGAAAGCGAGTTGAAGAAAGGAGCTCAGGGGCACTGTAATTCACAAACCTGCAGCGTTATAAATGACAGCTTTCGTCCAAAAATATACTGAAGTAAGGCTGCCAAGAGGACTTGAAAGCGGGGCAGAATTGCAGGAAACCGATTTCAGGAGGTAGACTGGAATTACATTGAAAGCATAGGAAAAGAGGCAGAACGTCCACAATGATGCACTTGGCCAAAAAGGGCGTATGCGTTTTTTCCTGAATATATTCAGGAAAAAACGCATACGCCCTTTTTGGCCAACCAAGCAAACTTGCAAAGGAAATCTGCACTACAATGAAGTCTCACTTCCCCCCGGTCAAAAGGGCCATCTGAAAAAAGTGTAAAATCCAGAAAGGCAGGACAGGCCATGGAGAACTGGGAGCCTTGTTATGCTGATGGGCGGGATGTAAATTGCCAACAGACACTCGGGAGAAGTGTATGGTGTTTCCTGAAACATCTAAACAACAAAGCAACAGAGCCTAGGGCACTTCCACTTATGGTCCTATAGCTTAGGGAAATTAAAATCAAAAAGACACAGCCACCCCAAAGTTTGGGACGCCTCTGTTTACAAGAACCTCGTTTACCGTACAAGTTCAATATCACAGAAAGTGAAAAATGGATAAAGAACTTGTGGTACTTACGTACAATGCAGTATCACTCAGCAATGAAATCTATGTCATCAGGCCCGTAGCAGCACAATGAGTGGATTCAGGTACGATAATTCTCACTGAAATAAGTCACACAGAAAAAGAAACATCATAAGATATCACTAATACACGGAATGTAAACTTGGCTACACAGGAACTGAATTCCAAATCAGAACAGGGTCTCAAATTTAGAAAACCAACTTATGCTTGCTTAAGGGGAAAGGTGAGTTGGGGTGCTGCATAAAACCAGAGATTGAAATGAGCACAGATAAAGTTCCTTAAGCCAAATATGGACTAGACAAGAGCTACTCCTTGCTCAACGAAATGGACTCAACACCGCATATTTAACGCCTAAGAATGTACCTGACTAGTAAGTATCTTAAAACCTATGGATTGCTATGTCTCCAAAAGAGAATCAAGCGTGTGTACAGGGGCATAAACGCAGCAGTGATAGGATTCGAGAGGTTCGGTGAGCAAATGAAGTCCCTTTGAAGTCATATTGCATGGTACCCATTCCACGGGTCTCAACTCTCCAGGTTTAAGGTATTCTTCCTTCAGCTAAAACATGCATGTGGAACCCAGAGTATGATCAACCATGTGAACGGGAGACATGTTCAAATACGTCTCAGTTTTCCTCCCCTGGTACTCGGGTGCAACATTCCAGACGCTTTACTAACACTCTCCCCACTTGGAGAGTCAGCGCCTTTAACCTCCTGTTTGGCCCAGTTTGCAATTTCTGCGGAAGATGAACAGGAATAGGGAACACCAATGAGAGACTAGCTGGAGGTGTCTGGACGGGCAAATTTAACTCTCATTTCCCACCAGGAAGAGGAAATAACCAAAGGCTCAGCGTGCCGGGCCGGAACCAGATTAGGGCCTGAAACCATCCTGCGGTGTTGCGGCCAGCTCAAAAGAAAGCGAGTTGAAGAAAGGAGCTCAGGGGCACTGTAATTCACAAACCTGCAGCGTTATAAATGACAGCTTTCGTCCAAAAATATAATGAAGTAAGGCTGCCAAGAGGACTTGAAAGCGGGGCAGAATTGCAGGAAACCGATTTCAGGAGGTAGACTGGAATTGCATTGAAAGCATAGGAAAAGAGGCAGAACGTCCACAATGATGCACTTGGCCAAAAAGGGCGTATGCGTTTTTTCCTGAATATATTCAGGAAAAAACGCATACGCCCTTTTTGGCCAACCAAGCAAACTTGCAAAGGAAATCTGCACTACAATGAAGTCTCACTTCCCCCCGGTCAAAAGGGCCATCTGAAAAAAGTGTAAAATCCAGAAAGGCAGGACAGGCCATGGAGAACTGGGAGCCTTGTTATGCTGATGGGCGGGATGTAAATTGCCAACAGACACTCGGGAGAAGTGTATGGTGTTTCCTGAAACATCTAAACAACAAAGCAACAGAGCCTAGGGCACTTCCACTTATGGTCCTATAGCTTAGGGAAATTAAAATCAAAAAGACACAGCCACCCCAAAGTTTGGGACGCCTCTGTTTACAAGAACCTCGTTTACCGTACAAGTTCAATATCACAGAAAGTGAAAAATGGATAAAGAACTTGTGGTACTTACGTACAATGCAGTATCACTCAGCAATGAAATCTATGTCATCAGGCCCGTAGCAGCATAATGAGTGGATTCAGGTACGATGATTCTCACTGAAATAAGTCACACAGAAAAAGAAACATCATAAGATATCACTAATACACGGAATGTAAACTTGGCTACACAGGAACTGAATTCCAAAACAGAACAGGGTCTCAAATTTAGAAAACCAACTTATGCTTGCTAAAGGGGAAAGGTGAGTTGGGGTGCTGCATAAAACCAGAGATTGAAATGAGCACAGATAAAGTTCCTTAAGCCAAATATGGACTAGACAAGAGCTACTCCTTGCTCAACGAAATGGACTCAACACCGCATATTTAACGCCTAAGAATGTACCTGACTAGTAAGTATCTTAAAACCTATGGATTGCTATGTCTCCAAAAGAGAATCAAGCGTGTGTACAGGGGCATAAACGCAGCAGTGATAGGATTGGAGAGGTTCGGTGAGCAAATGAAGACCCTTTGAAGTCATATTGCATGGTACCCATTCCACGGGTCTCAACTCTCCAGGTTTAAGGTATTCTTCCTTCAGCTAAAACATGCATGTGGAACCCAGAGTATGATCAACCATGTGAACGGGAGACGTGTTCAAATACGTCTCAGTTTTCCTCCCCTGGTACTCGGGTGCAACATTCCAGACGCTTTACTAACACTCTCCCCACTTGGAGAGTCAACGCCTTTAACCTCCTGTTTGGCCCAGTTTGCAATTTCTGCGGAAGATGAACAGGAATAGGGAACACCAATGAGAGACTAGCTGGAGGTGTCTGGACGGGCAAATTTAACTCTCATTTCCCACCAGGAAGAGGAAATAACCAAAGGCTCAGCGTGCCGTGCCGGAACCAGATTAGGGCCTGAAGCCATCCTGCGGTGTTGCGGCCAGCTCAAAAGAAAGCGAGTTGAAGAAAGGAGCTCAGGGGCACTGTAATTCACAAACCTGCAGAGTTATAAATGACAGCTATCGTCCAAAAATATACTGAAGTAAGGCTGCCAAGAGGACTTGAAAGCGGGGCAGAATTGCAGGAAACCGATTTCAGGAGGTAGACTAGAATTGCATTGAAAGCATAGGAAAAGAGGCAGAACGTCCACAATGATGCACTTGGCCAAAAAGGGCGTATGCATTTTTTCCTGAATATATTCAGGAAAAAACGCATACGCCCTTTTTGGCCAACCAAGCAAGCTTGCAAAGGAAATCTGCACTACAATGAAGTCTCACTTCCCCCCGGTCAAAAGGGCCATCTGAAAAAAGTGTAAAATCCAGAAAGGCAGGACAGACCATGGAGAATTGGAAGCCTTGTTATGCTGATGGGCGGGATGTAAATTGCCAACAGACACTCGGGAGAAGTGTATGGTGTTTCCTGAAACATCTAGAAAACAAAGCAACAGAGCCTAGGGCACTTCCACTTATGGTCCTATAGCTTAGGGAAATTAAAATCAAAAAGACACAGCCACCCCAAAGTTTGGGACGCCTCTGTTTACAAGAACCTCGTTTACCGTACAAGTTCAATATCACAGAAAGTGAAAAATGGATAAAGAACTTGTGGTACTTACGTACAATGCAGTATCACTCAGCAATGAAATCTATGTCATCAGGCCCGTAGCAGCATAATGAGTGGATTCAGGTACGATGATTCTCACTGAAATAAGTCACACAGAAAAAGAAACATCATAAGATATCACTAATACACGGAATGTAAACTTGGCTACACAGGAACTGAATTCCAAAACAGAACAGGGTCTCAAATTTAGAAAACCAACTTATGCTTGCTTAAGGGGAAAGGTGAGTTGGGGTGCTGCATAAAACCAGAGATTGAAATGAGCACAGATAAAGTTCCTTAAGCCAAATATGGACTAGACAAGAGCTACTCCTTGCTCAACGAAATGGACTCAACACCGCATATTTAACGCCTAAGAATGTACCTGACTAGTAAGTATCTTAAAACCTATGGATTGCTATGTCTCCAAAAGAGAATCAAGCGTGTGTACAGGGGCATAAACGCAGCAGTGATAGGATTGGAGAGGTTCGGTGAGCAAATGAAGACCCTTTGAAGTCATATTGCATGGTACCCATTCCACGGGTCTCAACTCTCCAGGTTTAAGGTATTCTTCCTTCAGCTAAAACATGCATGTGGAACCCAGAGTATGATCAACCATGTGAACGGGAGACGTGTTCAAATACGTCTCAGTTTTCCTCCCCTGGTACTCGGGTGCAACATTCCAGACGCTTTACTAACACTCTCCCCACTTGGAGAGTCAGCGCCTTTAACCTCCTGTTTGGCCCAGTTTGCAATTTCTGCGGAAGATGAACAGGAATAGGGAACACCAATGAGAGACTAGCTGGAGGTGTCTGGACGGGCAAATTTAACTCTCATTTCCCACCAGGAAGAGGAAATAACCAAAGGCTCAGCGTGCCGTGCCGGAACCAGATTAGGGCCTGAAGCCATCCTGCGGTGTTGCGGCCAGCTCAAAAGAAAGCGAGTTGAAGAAAGGAGCTCAGGGGCACTGTAATTCACAAACCTGCAGCGTTATAAATGACAGCTTTCGTCCAAAAATATACTGAAGTAAGGCTGCCAAGAGGACTTGAAAGCGGGGCAGAATTGCAGGAAACCGATTTCAGGAGGTAGACTGGAATTGCATTGAAAGCATAGGAAAAGAGGCAGAACGTCCACAATGATGCACTTGGCCAAAAAGGGCGTATGCGTTTTTTCCTGAATATATTCAGGAAAAAACGCATACGCCCTTTTTGGCCAACCAAGCAAACTTGCAAAGGAAATCTGCACTACAATGAAGTCTCACTTCCCCCCGGTCAAAAGGGCCATCTGAAAAAAGTGTAAAATCCAGAAAGGCAGGACAGGCCATGGAGAACTGGGAGCCTTGTTATGCTGATGGGCGGGATGTAAATTGCCAACAGACACTCGGGAGAAGTGTATGGTGTTTCCTGAAACATCTAAACAACAAAGCAACAGAGCCTAGGGCACTTCCACTTATGGTCCTATAGCTTAGGGAAATTAAAATCAAAAAGACACAGCCACCCCAAAGTTTGGGACGCCTCTGTTTACAAGAACCTCGTTTACCGTACAAGTTCAATATCACAGAAAGTGAAAAATGGATAAAGAACTTGTGGTACTTACGTACAATGCAGTATCACTCAGCAATGAAATCTATGTCATCAGGCCCGTAGCAGCATAATGAGTGGATTCAGGTACGATGATTCTCACTGAAATAAGTCACACAGAAAAAGAAACATCATAAGATATCACTAATACACGGAATGTAAACTTGGCTACACAGGAACTGAATTCCAAAACAGAACAGGGTCTCAAATTTAGAAAACCAACTTATGCTTGCTAAAGGGGAAAGGTGAGTTGGGGTGCTGCATAAAACCAGAGATTGAAATGAGCACAGATAAAGTTCCTTAAGCCAAATATGGACTAGACAAGAGCTACTCCTTGCTCAACGAAATGGACTCAACACCGCATATTTAACGCCTAAGAATGTACCTGACTAGTAAGTATCTTAAAACCTATGGATTGCTATGTCTCCAAAAGAGAATCAAGCGTGTGTACAGGGGCATAAACGCAGCAGTGATAGGATTGGAGAGGTTCGGTGAGCAAATGAAGACCCTTTGAAGTCATATTGCATGGTACCCATTCCACGGGTCTCAACTCTCCAGGTTTAAGGTATTCTTCCTTCAGCTAAAACATGCATGTGGAACCCAGAGTATGATCAACCATGTGAACGGGAGACGTGTTCAAATACGTCTCAGTTTTCCTCCCCTGGTACTCGGGTGCAACATTCCAGACGCTTTACTAACACTCTCCCCACTTGGAGAGTCAGCGCCTTTAACCTCCTGTTTGGCCCAGTTTGCAATTTCTGCGGAAGATGAACAGGAATAGGGAACACCAATGAGAGACTAGCTGGAGGTGTCTGGACAGGCAAATTTAACTCTCATTTCCCACCAGGAAGAGGAAATAACCAAAGGCTCAGCGTGCCGTGCCGGAACCAGATTAGGGCCTGAAGCCATCCTGCGGTGTTGCGGCCAGCTCAAAAGAAAGCGAGTTGAAGAAAGGAGCTCAGGGGCACTGTAATTCACAAACCTGCAGCGTTATAAATGACAGCTTTCGTCCAAAAATATACTGAAGTAAGGCTGCCAAGAGGACTTGAAAGCGGGGCAGAATTGCAGGAAACCGATTTCAGGAGGTAGACTGGAATTGCATTGAAAGCATAGGAAAAGAGGCAGAACGTCCACAATGATGCACTTGGCCAAAAAGGGCGTATGCGTTTTTTCCTGAATATATTCAGGAAAAAACGCATACGCCCTTTTTGGCCAACCAAGCAAGCTTGCAAAGGAAATCTGCACTACAATGAAGTCTCACTTCCCCCCGGTCAAAAGGGCCATCTGAAAAAAGTGTAAAATCCAGAAAGGCAGGACAGGCCATGGAGAACTGGGAGCCTTGTTATGCTGATGGGCGGGATGTCAATTGCCAACAGACACTCGGGAGAAGTGTATGGTGTTTCCTGAAACATCTAAAAAACAAAGCAACAGAGCCTAGGGCACTTCCACTTATGGTCCTATAGCTTAGGGAAATTAAAATCAAAAAGACACAGCCACCCCAAAGTTTGGGACGCCTCTGTTTACAAGAACCTCGTTTACCGTACAAGTTCAATATCACAGAAAGTGAAAAATGGATAAAGAACTTGTGGTACTTACGTACAATGCAGTATCACTCAGCAATGAAATCTATGTCATCAGGCCCGTAGCAGCATAATGAGTGGATTCAGGTACGATGATTCTCACTGAAATAAGTCACACAGAAAAAGAAACATCATAAGATATCACTAATACACGGAATGTAAACTTGGCTATACAGGAACTGAATTCCAAAACAGAACAGGGTCTCAAATTTAGAAAACCAACTTATGCTTGCTTAAGGGGAAAGGTGAGTTGGGGTGCTGCATAAAACCAGAGATTGAAATGAGCACAGATAAAGTTCCTTAAGCCAAATATGGAATAGACAAGAGCTACTCCTTGCTCAACGAAATGGACTCAACACCCCATATTAAACGCCTAAGAATGTACCTGACTAGTAAGTATCTTAAAACCTATGGATTGCTATGTCTCCAAAAGAGAATCAAGCGTGTGTACAGGGGCATAAACGCAGCAGTGATAGGATTGGAGAGGTTCGGTGAGCAAATGAAGACCCTTTGAAGTCATATTGCATGGTACCCATTCCACGGGTCTCAACTCTCCAGGTTTAAGGTATTCTTCCTTCAGCTAAAACATGCATGTGGAACCCAGAGTATGATCAACCATGTGAACGGGAGACGTGTTCAAATATGTCTCAGTTTTCCTCTCCTGGTACTCGGGTGCAACATTCCAGACGCTTTACTAACACTCTCCCCACTTGGAGAGTCAGCGCCTTTAACCTCCTGTTTGGCCCAGTTTGCAATTTCTGCGGAAGATGAACAGGAATAGGGAACACCAATGAGAGACTAGCTGGAGGTGTCTGGACGGGCAAATTTAACTCTCATTTCCCACCAGGAAGTGGAAATAACCAAAGGCTCAGCGTGCCGTGCCGTAACCAGATTAGGGCCTGAAGCCATCCTGCGGTGTTGCGGCCAGCTCAAAAGAAAGCGAGTTGAAGAAAGGAGCTCAGGGGCACTGTAATTCACAAACCTGCAGAGTTATAAATGACAGCTATCGTCCAAAAATATACTGAAGTAAGGCTGCCAAGAGGACTTGAAAGCGGGGCAGAATTGCAGGAAACCGATTTCAGGAGGTAGACTGGAATTGCATTGAAAGCATAGGAAAAGAGGCAGAACGCCCACAATGATGCACTTGGCCAAAAAGGGCGTATGCGTTTTTTCCTGAATATATTCAGGAAAAAACGCATACGCCCTTTTTGGCCAACCAAGCAAGCTTGCAAAGGAAATCTGCACTACAATGAAGTCTCACTTCCCCCCGGTCAAAAGGGCCATCTGAAAAAAGTGTAAAATCCAGAAAGGCAGGACAGGCCATGGAGAACTGGGAGCCTTGTTATGCTGATGGGCGGGATGTAAATTGCCAACAGACACTCGGGAGAAGTGTATGGTGTTTCCTGAAACATCTAAACAACAAAGCAACAGAGCCTAGGGCACTTCCACTTATGGTCCTATAGCTTAGGGAAATTAAAATCAAAAAGACACAGCCACCCCAAAGTTTGGGACGCCTCTGTTTACAAGAACCTCGTTTACCGTACAAGTTCAATATCACAGAAAGTGAAAAATGGATAAAGAACTTGTGGTACTTACGTACAATGCAGTATCACTCAGCAATGAAATCTATGTCATCAGGCCCGTAGCAGCATAATGAGTGGATTCAGGTACGATGATTCTCACTGAAATAAGTCACACAGAAAAAGAAACATCATAAGATATCACTAATACACGGAATGTAAACTTGGCTACACAGGAACTGAATTCCAAAACAGAACAGGGTCTCAAATTTAGAAAACCAACTTATGCTTGCTTAAGGGGAAAGGTGAGTTGGGGTGCTGCATAAAACCAGAGATTGAAATGAGCACAGATAAAGTTCCTTAAGCCAAATATGGAATAGACAAGAGCTACTCCTTGCTCAACGAAATGGACTCAACACCGCATATTAAACGCCTAAGAATGTACCTGACTAGTAAGTATCTTAAAACCTATGGATTGCTATGTCTCCAAAAGAGGATCAAGCGTGTGTACAGGGGCATAAACGCAGCAGTGATAGGATTGGAGAGGTTCGGTGAGCAAATGAAGACCCTTTGAAGTCATATTGCATGGTACCCATTCCACGGGTCTCAACTCTCCAGGTTTAAGGTATTCTTCCTTCAGCTAAAACATGCATGTGGAACCCAGAGTATGATCAACCATGTGAACGGGAGACGTGTTCAAATATGTCTCAGTTTTCCTCCCCTGGTACTCGGGTGCAACATTCCAGACGCTTTACTAACACTCTCCCCACTTGGAGAGTCAGCGCCTTTAACCTCCTGTTTGGCCCAGTTTGCAATTTCTGCGGAAGATGAACAGGAATAGGGAACACCAATGAGAGACTAGCTGGAGGTGTCTGGACGGGCAAATTTAACTCTCATTTCCCACCAGGAAGAGGAAATAACCAAAGGCTCAGTGTGCCGTGCCGGAACCAGATTAGGGCCTGAAGCCATCCTGCGGTGTTGCGGCCAGCTCAAAAGAAAGCGAGTTGAAGAAAGGAGCTCAGGGGCACTGTAATTCACAAACCTGCAGAGTTATAAATGACAGCTTTCGTCCAAAAATATACTGAAGTAAGGCTGCCAAGAGGACTTGAAAGCGGGGCAGAATTGCAGGAAACCGATTTCAGGAGGTAGACTGGAATTGCATTGAAAGCATAGGAAAAGAGGCAGAACGCCCACAATGATGCACTTGGCCAAAAAGGGCGTATGTGTTTTTTCCTGAATATATTCAGGAAAAAACGCATACGCCCTTTTTGGCCAACCAAGCAAGCTTGCAAAGGAAATCTGCACTACAATGAAGTCTCACTTCCCCCCGGTCAAAAGGGCCATCTGAAAAAAGTGTAAAATCCAGAAAGGCAGGACAGGCCATGGAGAACTGGGAGCCTTGTTATGCTGATGGGCGGGATGTAAATTGCCAACAGACACTCGGGAGAAGTGTATGGTGTTTCCTGAAACATCTAAACAACAAAGCAACAGAGCCTAGGGCACTTCCACTTATGGTCCTATAGCTTAGGGAAATTAAAATCAAAAAGACACAGCCACCCCAAAGTTTGGGACGCCTCTGTTTACAAGAACCTCGTTTACCGTACAAGTTCAATATCACAGAAAGTGAAAAATGGATAAAGAACTTGTGGTACTTACGTACAATGCAGTATCACTCAGCAATGAAATCTATGTCATCAGGCCCGTAGCAGCATAATGAGTGGATTCAGGTACGATGATTCTCACTGAAATAAGTCACACAGAAAAAGAAACATCATAAGATATCACTAATACACGGAATGTAAACTTGGCTACACAGGAACTGAATTCCAAAACAGAACAGGGTCTCAAATTTAGAAAACCAACTTATGCTTGCTTAAGGGGAAAGGTGAGTTGGGGTGCTGCATAAAACCAGAGATTGAAATGAGCACAGATAAAGTTCCTTAAGCCAAATATGGACTAGACAAGAGCTACTCCTTGCTCAACGAAATGGACTCAACACCGCATATTAAACGCCTAAGAATGTACCTGACTAGTAAGTATCTTAAAACCTATGGATTGCTATGTCTCCAAAAGAGAATCAAGCGTGTGTACAGGGGCATAAACGCAGCAGTGATAGGATTGGAGAGGTTCGGTGGGCAAATGAAGACCCTTTGAAGTCATATTGCATGGTACCCATTCCACGGGTCTCAACTCTCCAGGTTTAAGGTATTCTTCCTTCAGCTAAAACATGCATGTGGAACCCAGAGTATGATCAACCATGTGAACGGGAGACGTGTTCAAATACGTCTCAGTTTTCCTCCCCTGGTACTCGGGTGCAACATTCCAGACGCTTTACTAACACTCTCCCCACTTGGAGAGTCAGCGCCTTTAACCTCCTGTTTGGCCCAGTTTGCAATTTCTGCGGAAGATGAACAGGAATAGGGAACACCAATGAGAGACTAGCTGGAGGTGTCTGGACGGGCAAATTTAACTCTCATTTCCCACCAGGAAGAGGAAATAACCAAAGGCTCAGCGTGCCGTGCCGGAAAGAGATTAGGGCCTGAAGCCATCCTGCGGTGTTGCGGCCAGCTCAAAAGAAAGCGAGTTGAAGAAAGGAGCTCAGGGGCACTGTAATTCACAAACCTGCAGCGTTATAAATGACAGCTTTCATCCAAAAATATACTGAAGTAAGGCTGCCAAGAGGACTTGAAAGCGGGGCAGAATTGCAGGAAACCGATTTCAGGAGGTAGACTGGAATTGCATTGAAAGCATAGGAAAAGAGGCAGAACGCCCACAATGATGCACTTGGCCAAAAAGGGCGTATGTGTTTTTTCCTGAATATATTCAGGAAAAAAACGCATACGCCCTTTTTGGCCAACCAAGCAAGCTTGCAAAGGAAATCTGCACTACAATGAAGTCTCACTTCCCCCCGGTCAAAAGGGCCATCTGAAAAAAGTGTAAAATCCAGAAAGGCAGGACAGGCCATGGAGAACTGGGAGCCTTGTTATGCTGATGGGCGGGATGTAAATTGCCAACAGACACTCGGGAGAAGTGTATGGTGTTTCCTGAAACATCTAAACAACAAAGCAACAGAGCCTAGGGCACTTCCACTTATGGTCCTATAGCTTAGGGAAATTAAAATCAAAAAGACACAGCCACCCCAAAGTTTGGGACGCCTCTGTTTACAAGAACCTCATTTACCGTACAAGTTCAATATCACAGAAAGTGAAAAATGGATAAAGAACTTGTGGTACTTACGTACAATGCAGTATCACTCAGCAATGAAATCTATGTCATCAGGCCCGTAGCAGCATAATGAGTGGATTCAGGTACGATGATTCTCACTGAAATAAGTCACACAGAAAAAGAAACATCATAAGATATCACTAATACACAGAATGTAAACTTGGCTACACAGGAACTGAATTCCAAAACAGAACAGGGTCTCAAATTTAGAAAACCAACTTATGCTTGCTTAAGGGGAAAGGTGAGTTGGGGTGCTGCATAAAACCAGAGATTGAAATGAGCACAGATAAAGTTCCTTAAGCCAAATATGGACTAGACAAGAGCTACTCCTTGCTCAACGAAATGGACTCAACACCGCATATTAAACGCCTAAGAATGTACCTGACTAGTAAGTATCTTAAAACCTATGGATTGCTATGTCTCCAAAAGAGAATCAAGCGTGTGTACAGGGGCATAAACGCAGCAGTGATAGGATTGGAGAGGTTCGGTGAGCAAATGAAGACCCTTTGAAGTCATATTGCATGGTACCCATTCCACGGGTCTCAACTCTCCAGGTTTAAGGTATTCTTCCTTCAGCTAAAACATGCATGTGGAACCCAGAGTATGATCAACCATGTGAACGGGAGACGTGTTCAAATACGTCTCAGTTTTCCTCCCCTGGTACTCGGGTGCAACATTCCAGACGCTTTACTAACACTCTCCCCACTTGGAGAGTCAGCGCCTTTAACCTCCTGTTTGGCCCAGTTTGCAATTTCTGCGGAAGATGAACAGGAATAGGGAACACCAATGAGAGACTAGCTGGAGGTGTCTGGACGGGCAAATTTAACTCTCATTTCCCACCAGGAAGAGGAAATAACCAAAGGCTCAGCGTGCCGTGCCGGAACCAGATTAGGGCCTGAAGCCATCCTGCGGTGTTGCGGCCAGCTCAAAAGAAAGCGAGTTGAAGAAAGGAGCTCAGGGGCACTGTAATTCACAAACCTGCAGAGTTATAAATGACAGCTATCGTCCAAAAATATACTGAAGTAAGGCTGCCAAGAGGACTTGAAAGCGGGGCAGAATTGCAGGAAACCGATTTCAGGAGGTAGACTGGAATTGCATTGAAAGCATAGGAAAAGAGGCAGAACGCCCACAATGATGCACTTGGCCAAAAAGGGCATATGTGTTTTTTCCTGAATATATTCAGGAAAAAACGCATACGCCCTTTTTGGCCAACCAAGCAAGCTTGCAAAGGAAATCTGCACTACAATGAAGTCTCACTTCCCCCCGGTCAAAAGGGCCATCTGAAAAAAGTGTAAAATCCAGAAAGGCAGGACAGGCCATGGAGAACTGGGAGCCTTGTTATGCTGATGGGCGGGATGTAAATTGCCAACAGACACTCGGGAGAAGTGTATGGTGTTTCCTGAAACATCTAAACAACAAAGCAACAGAGCCTAGGGCACTTCCACTTATGGTCCTATAGCTTAGGGAAATTAAAATCAAAAAGACACAGCCACCCCAAAGTTTGGGACGCCTCTGTTTACAAGAACCTCGTTTACCGTACAAGTTCAATATCACAGAAAGTGAAAAATGGATAAAGAACTTGTGGTACTTACGTACAATGCAGTATCACTCAGCAATGAAATCTATGTCATCAGGCCCGTAGCAGCATAATGAGTGGATTCAGGTATGATGATTCTCACTGAAATAAGTCACACAGAAAAAGAAACATCATAAGATATCAGTAATACACGGAATGTAAACTTGGCTACACAGGAACTGAATTACAGAACAGAACAGGGTCTCAAATTTAGAAAACCAACTTATGCTTGCTTAAGGGGAACGGTGAGTTGGGGTGCTGCATAAAACCAGAGATTGAAATGAGCACAGATAAAGTTCCTTAAGCCAAATATGGACTAGACAAGAGCTACTCCTTGCTCAACGAAATGGACTCAACACCGCATATTAAACGCCTAAGAATGTACCTGACTAGTAAGTATCTTAAAACCTATGGATTGCTATGTCTCCAAAAGAGAATCAAGCGTGTGTACAGGGGCATAAACGCAGCAGTGATAGGATTGGAGAGGTTCGGTGAGCAAATGAAGACCCTTTGAAGTCATATTGCATGGTACCCATTCCACGGGTCTCAACTCTCCAGGTTTAAGGTATTCTTCCTTCAGCTAAAACATGCATGTGGAACCCAGAGTATGATCAACCATGTGAACGGGAGACGTGTTCAAATACGTCTCAGTTTTCCTCCCCTGGTACTCGGGTGCAACATTCCAGACGCTTTACTAACACTCTCCCCACTTGGAGAGTCAGCGCCTTTAACCTCCTGTTTGGCCCAGTTTGCAATTTCTGCGGAAGATGAACAGGAATAGGGAACACCAATGAGAGACTAGCTGGAGGTGTCTGGACGGGCAAATTTAACTCTCATTTCCCACCAGGAAGAGGAAATAACCAAAGGCTCAGCGTGCCGGGCCGGAACCAGATTAGGGCCTGAAGCCATCCTGCGGTGTTGCGGCCAGCTCAAAAGAAAGCGAGTTGAAGAAAGGAGCTCAGGGGCACTGTAATTCACAAACCTGCAGCGTTATAAATGACAGCTTTCGTCCAAAAATATACTGAAGTAAGGCTGCCAAGAGGACTTGAAAGCGGGGCAGAATTGCAGGAAACCGATTTCAGGAGGTAGACTGGAATTACATTGAAAGCATAGGAAAAGAGGCAGAACGTCCACAATGATGCACTTGGCCAAAAAGGGCGTATGCGTTTTTTCCTGAATATATTCAGGAAAAAACGCATACGCCCTTTTTGGCCAACCAAGCAAACTTGCAAAGGAAATCTGCACTACAATGAAGTCTCACTTCCCCCCGGTCAAAAGGGCCATCTGAAAAAAGTGTAAAATCCAGAAAGGCAGGACAGGCCATGGAGAACTGGGAGCCTTGTTATGCTGATGGGCGGGATGTAAATTGCCAACAGACACTCGGGAGAAGTGTATGGTGTTTCCTGAAACATCTAAACAACAAAGCAACAGAGCCTAGGGCACTTCCACTTATGGTCCTATAGCTTAGGGAAATTAAAATCAAAAAGACACAGCCACCCCAAAGTTTGGGACGCCTCTGTTTACAAGAACCTCGTTTACCGTACAAGTTCAATATCACAGAAAGTGAAAAATGGATAAAGAACTTGTGGTACTTACGTACAATGCAGTATCACTCAGCAATGAAATCTATGTCATCAGGCCCGTAGCAGCACAATGAGTGGATTCAGGTACGATAATTCTCACTGAAATAAGTCACACAGAAAAAGAAACATCATAAGATATCACTAATACACGGAATGTAAACTTGGCTACACAGGAACTGAATTCCAAATCAGAACAGGGTCTCAAATTTAGAAAACCAACTTATGCTTGCTTAAGGGGAAAGGTGAGTTGGGGTGCTGCATAAAACCAGAGATTGAAATGAGCACAGATAAAGTTCCTTAAGCCAAATATGGACTAGACAAGAGCTACTCCTTGCTCAACGAAATGGACTCAACACCGCATATTTAACGCCTAAGAATGTACCTGACTAGTAAGTATCTTAAAACCTATGGATTGCTATGTCTCCAAAAGAGAATCAAGCGTGTGTACAGGGGCATAAACGCAGCAGTGATAGGATTCGGGAGGTTCGGTGAGCAAATGAAGTCCCTTTGAAGTCATATTGCATGGTACCCATTCCACGGGTCTCAACTCTCCAGGTTTAAGGTATTCTTCCTTCAGCTAAAACATGCATGTGGAACCCAGAGTATGATCAACCATGTGAACGGGAGACATGTTCAAATACGTCTCAGTTTTCCTCCCCTGGTACTCGGGTGCAACATTCCAGACGCTTTACTAACACTCTCCCCACTTGGAGAGTCAGCGCCTTTAACCTCCTGTTTGGCCCAGTTTGCAATTTCTGCGGAAGATGAACAGGAATAGGGAACACCAATGAGAGACTAGCTGGAGGTGTCTGGACGGGCAAATTTAACTCTCATTTCCCACCAGGAAGAGGAAATAACCAAAGGCTCAGCGTGCCGGGCCGGAACCAGATTAGGGCCTGAAGCCATCCTGCGGTGTTGCGGCCAGCTCAAAAGAAAGCGAGTTGAAGAAAGGAGCTCAGGGGCACTGTAATTCACAAACCTGCAGCGTTATAAATGACAGCTTTCGTCCAAAAATATAATGAAGTAAGGCTGCCAAGAGGACTTGAAAGCGGGGCAGAATTGCAGGAAACCGATTTCAGGAGGTAGACTGGAATTGCATTGAAAGCATAGGAAAAGAGGCAGAACGTCCACAATGATGCACTTGGCCAAAAAGGGCGTATGCGTTTTTTCCTGAATATATTCAGGAAAAAACGCATACGCCCTTTTTGGCCAACCAAGCAAACTTGCAAAGGAAATCTGCACTACAATGAAGTCTCACTTCCCCCCGGTCAAAAGGGCCATCTGAAAAAAGTGTAAAATCCAGAAAGGCAGGACAGGCCATGGAGAACTGGGAGCCTTGTCATGCTGATGGGCGGGATGTAAATTGCCAACAGACACTCGGGAGAAGTGTATGGTGTTTCCTGAAACATCTAAACAACAAAGCAACAGAGCCTAGGGCACTTCCACTTATGGTCCTATAGCTTAGGGAAATTAAAATCAAAAAGACACAGCCACCCCAAAGTTTGGGACGCCTCTGTTTACAAGAACCTCGTTTACCGTACAAGTTCAATATCACAGAAAGTGAAAAATGGATAAAGAACTTGTGGTACTTACGTACAATGCAGTATCACTCAGCAATGAAATCTATGTCATCAGGCCCGTAGCAGCATAATGAGTGGATTCAGGTACGATGATTCTCACTGAAATAAGTCACACAGAAAAAGAAACATCATAAGATATCACTAATACACGGAATGTAAACTTGGCTACACAGGAACTGAATTCCAAAACAGAACAGGGTCTCAAATTTAGAAAACCAACTTATGCTTGCTAAAGGGGAAAGGTGAGTTGGGGTGCTGCATAAAACCAGAGATTGAAATGAGCACAGATAAAGTTCCTTAAGCCAAATATGGACTAGACAAGAGCTACTCCTTGCTCAACGAAATGGACTCAACACCGCATATTTAACGCCTAAGAATGTACCTGACTAGTAAGTATCTTAAAACCTATGGATTGCTATGTCTCCAAAAGAGAATCAAGCGTGTGTACAGGGGCATAAACGCAGCAGTGATAGGATTGGAGAGGTTCGGTGAGCAAATGAAGACCCTTTGAAGTCATATTGCATGGTACCCATTCCACGGGTCTCAACTCTCCAGGTTTAAGGTATTCTTCCTTCAGCTAAAACATGCATGTGGAACCCAGAGTATGATCAACCATGTGAACGGGAGACGTGTTCAAATACGTCTCAGTTTTCCTCCCCTGGTACTCGGGTGCAACATTCCAGACGCTTTACTAACACTCTCCCCACTTGGAGAGTCAACGCCTTTAACCTCCTGTTTGGCCCAGTTTGCAATTTCTGCGGAAGATGAACAGGAATAGGGAACACCAATGAGAGACTAGCTGGAGGTGTCTGGACGGGCAAATTTAACTCTCATTTCCCACCAGGAAGAGGAAATAACCAAAGGCTCAGCGTGCCGTGCCGGAACCAGATTAGGGCCTGAAGCCATCCTGCGGTGTTGCGGCCAGCTCAAAAGAAAGCGAGTTGAAGAAAGGAGCTCAGGGGCACTGTAATTCACAAACCTGCAGAGTTATAAATGACAGCTATCGTCCAAAAATATACTGAAGTAAGGCTGCCAAGAGGACTTGAAAGCGGGGCAGAATTGCAGGAAACCGATTTCAGGAGGTAGACTAGAATTGCATTGAAAGCATAGGAAAAGAGGCAGAACGTCCACAATGATGCACTTGGCCAAAAAGGGCGTATGCATTTTTTCCTGAATATATTCAGGAAAAAACGCATACGCCCTTTTTGGCCAACCAAGCAAGCTTGCAAAGGAAATCTGCACTACAATGAAGTCTCACTTCCCCCCGGTCAAAAGGGCCATCTGAAAAAAGTGTAAAATCCAGAAAGGCAGGACAGACCATGGAGAATTGGAAGCCTTGTTATGCTGATGGGCGGGATGTAAATTGCCAACAGACACTCGGGAGAAGTGTATGGTGTTTCCTGAAACATCTAGAAAACAAAGCAACAGAGCCTAGGGCACTTCCACTTATGGTCCTATAGCTTAGGGAAATTAAAATCAAAAAGACACAGCCACCCCAAAGTTTGGGACGCCTCTGTTTACAAGAACCTCGTTTACCGTACAAGTTCAATATCACAGAAAGTGAAAAATGGATAAAGAACTTGTGGTACTTACGTACAATGCAGTATCACTCAGCAATGAAATCTATGTCATCAGGCCCGTAGCAGCATAATGAGTGGATTCAGGTACGATGATTCTCACTGAAATAAGTCACACAGAAAAAGAAACATCATAAGATATCACTAATACACGGAATGTAAACTTGGCTACACAGGAACTGAATTCCAAAACAGAACAGGGTCTCAAATTTAGAAAACCAACTTATGCTTGCTTAAGGGGAAAGGTGAGTTGGGGTGCTGCATAAAACCAGAGATTGAAATGAGCACAGATAAAGTTCCTTAAGCCAAATATGGACTAGACAAGAGCTACTCCTTGCTCAACGAAATGGACTCAACACCGCATATTTAACGCCTAAGAATGTACCTGACTAGTAAGTATCTTAAAACCTATGGATTGCTATGTCTCCAAAAGAGAATCAAGCGTGTGTACAGGGGCATAAACGCAGCAGTGATAGGATTGGAGAGGTTCGGTGAGCAAATGAAGACCCTTTGAAGTCATATTGCATGGTACCCATTCCACGGGTCTCAACTCTCCAGGTTTAAGGTATTCTTCCTTCAGCTAAAACATGCATGTGGAACCCAGAGTATGATCAACCATGTGAACGGGAGACGTGTTCAAATACGTCTCAGTTTTCCTCCCCTGGTACTCGGGTGCAACATTCCAGACGCTTTACTAACACTCTCCCCACTTGGAGAGTCAGCGCCTTTAACCTCCTGTTTGGCCCAGTTTGCAATTTCTGCGGAAGATGAACAGGAATAGGGAACACCAATGAGAGACTAGCTGGAGGTGTCTGGACGGGCAAATTTAACTCTCATTTCCCACCAGGAAGAGGAAATAACCAAAGGCTCAGCGTGCCGTGCCGGAACCAGATTAGGGCCTGAAGCCATCCTGCGGTGTTGCGGCCAGCTCAAAAGAAAGCGAGTTGAAGAAAGGAGCTCAGGGGCACTGTAATTCACAAACCTGCAGCGTTATAAATGACAGCTTTCGTCCAAAAATATACTGAAGTAAGGCTGCCAAGAGGACTTGAAAGCGGGGCAGAATTGCAGGAAACCGATTTCAGGAGGTAGACTGGAATTGCATTGAAAGCATAGGAAAAGAGGCAGAACGTCCACAATGATGCACTTGGCCAAAAAGGGCGTATGCGTTTTTTCCTGAATATATTCAGGAAAAAACGCATACGCCCTTTTTGGCCAACCAAGCAAACTTGCAAAGGAAATCTGCACTACAATGAAGTCTCACTTCCCCCCGGTCAAAAGGGCCATCTGAAAAAAGTGTAAAATCCAGAAAGGCAGGACAGGCCATGGAGAACTGGGAGCCTTGTTATGCTGATGGGCGGGATGTAAATTGCCAACAGACACTCGGGAGAAGTGTATGGTGTTTCCTGAAACATCTAAACAACAAAGCAACAGAGCCTAGGGCACTTCCACTTATGGTCCTATAGCTTAGGGAAATTAAAATCAAAAAGACACAGCCACCCCAAAGTTTGGGACGCCTCTGTTTACAAGAACCTCGTTTACCGTACAAGTTCAATATCACAGAAAGTGAAAAATGGATAAAGAACTTGTGGTACTTACGTACAATGCAGTATCACTCAGCAATGAAATCTATGTCATCAGGCCCGTAGCAGCATAATGAGTGGATTCAGGTACGATGATTCTCACTGAAATAAGTCACACAGAAAAAGAAACATCATAAGATATCACTAATACACGGAATGTAAACTTGGCTACACAGGAACTGAATTCCAAAACAGAACAGGGTCTCAAATTTAGAAAACCAACTTATGCTTGCTAAAGGGGAAAGGTGAGTTGGGGTGCTGCATAAAACCAGAGATTGAAATGAGCACAGATAAAGTTCCTTAAGCCAAATATGGACTAGACAAGAGCTACTCCTTGCTCAACGAAATGGACTCAACACCGCATATTTAACGCCTAAGAATGTACCTGACTAGTAAGTATCTTAAAACCTATGGATTGCTATGTCTCCAAAAGAGAATCAAGCGTGTGTACAGGGGCATAAACGCAGCAGTGATAGGATTGGAGAGGTTCGGTGAGCAAATGAAGACCCTTTGAAGTCATATTGCATGGTACCCATTCCACGGGTCTCAACTCTCCAGGTTTAAGGTATTCTTCCTTCAGCTAAAACATGCATGTGGAACCCAGAGTATGATCAACCATGTGAACGGGAGACGTGTTCAAATACGTCTCAGTTTTCCTCCCCTGGTACTCGGGTGCAACATTCCAGACGCTTTACTAACACTCTCCCCACTTGGAGAGTCAGCGCCTTTAACCTCCTGTTTGGCCCAGTTTGCAATTTCTGCGGAAGATGAACAGGAATAGGGAACACCAATGAGAGACTAGCTGGAGGTGTCTGGACAGGCAAATTTAACTCTCATTTCCCACCAGGAAGAGGAAATAACCAAAGGCTCAGCGTGCCGTGCCGGAACCAGATTAGGGCCTGAAGCCATCCTGCGGTGTTGCGGCCAGCTCAAAAGAAAGCGAGTTGAAGAAAGGAGCTCAGGGGCACTGTAATTCACAAACCTGCAGCGTTATAAATGACAGCTTTCGTCCAAAAATATACTGAAGTAAGGCTGCCAAGAGGACTTGAAAGCGGGGCAGAATTGCAGGAAACCGATTTCAGGAGGTAGACTGGAATTGCATTGAAAGCATAGGAAAAGAGGCAGAACGTCCACAATGATGCACTTGGCCAAAAAGGGCGTATGCGTTTTTTCCTGAATATATTCAGGAAAAAACGCATACGCCCTTTTTGGCCAACCAAGCAAGCTTGCAAAGGAAATCTGCACTACAATGAAGTCTCACTTCCCCCCGGTCAAAAGGGCCATCTGAAAAAAGTGTAAAATCCAGAAAGGCAGGACAGGCCATGGAGAACTGGGAGCCTTGTTATGCTGATGGGCGGGATGTCAATTGCCAACAGACACTCGGGAGAAGTGTATGGTGTTTCCTGAAACATCTAAAAAACAAAGCAACAGAGCCTAGGGCACTTCCACTTATGGTCCTATAGCTTAGGGAAATTAAAATCAAAAAGACACAGCCACCCCAAAGTTTGGGACGCCTCTGTTTACAAGAACCTCGTTTACCGTACAAGTTCAATATCACAGAAAGTGAAAAATGGATAAAGAACTTGTGGTACTTACGTACAATGCAGTATCACTCAGCAATGAAATCTATGTCATCAGGCCCGTAGCAGCATAATGAGTGGATTCAGGTACGATGATTCTCACTGAAATAAGTCACACAGAAAAAGAAACATCATAAGATATCACTAATACACGGAATGTAAACTTGGCTATACAGGAACTGAATTCCAAAACAGAACAGGGTCTCAAATTTAGAAAACCAACTTATGCTTGCTTAAGGGGAAAGGTGAGTTGGGGTGCTGCATAAAACCAGAGATTGAAATGAGCACAGATAAAGTTCCTTAAGCCAAATATGGAATAGACAAGAGCTACTCCTTGCTCAACGAAATGGACTCAACACCCCATATTAAACGCCTAAGAATGTACCTGACTAGTAAGTATCTTAAAACCTATGGATTGCTATGTCTCCAAAAGAGAATCAAGCGTGTGTACAGGGGCATAAACGCAGCAGTGATAGGATTGGAGAGGTTCGGTGAGCAAATGAAGACCCTTTGAAGTCATATTGCATGGTACCCATTCCACGGGTCTCAACTCTCCAGGTTTAAGGTATTCTTCCTTCAGCTAAAACATGCATGTGGAACCCAGAGTATGATCAACCATGTGAACGGGAGACGTGTTCAAATATGTCTCAGTTTTCCTCTCCTGGTACTCGGGTGCAACATTCCAGACGCTTTACTAACACTCTCCCCACTTGGAGAGTCAGCGCCTTTAACCTCCTGTTTGGCCCAGTTTGCAATTTCTGCGGAAGATGAACAGGAATAGGGAACACCAATGAGAGACTAGCTGGAGGTGTCTGGACGGGCAAATTTAACTCTCATTTCCCACCAGGAAGTGGAAATAACCAAAGGCTCAGCGTGCCGTGCCGTAACCAGATTAGGGCCTGAAGCCATCCTGCGGTGTTGCGGCCAGCTCAAAAGAAAGCGAGTTGAAGAAAGGAGCTCAGGGGCACTGTAATTCACAAACCTGCAGAGTTATAAATGACAGCTATCGTCCAAAAATATACTGAAGTAAGGCTGCCAAGAGGACTTGAAAGCGGGGCAGAATTGCAGGAAACCGATTTCAGGAGGTAGACTGGAATTGCATTGAAAGCATAGGAAAAGAGGCAGAACGCCCACAATGATGCACTTGGCCAAAAAGGGCGTATGCGTTTTTTCCTGAATATATTCAGGAAAAAACGCATACGCCCTTTTTGGCCAACCAAGCAAGCTTGCAAAGGAAATCTGCACTACAATGAAGTCTCACTTCCCCCCGGTCAAAAGGGCCATCTGAAAAAAGTGTAAAATCCAGAAAGGCAGGACAGGCCATGGAGAACTGGGAGCCTTGTTATGCTGATGGGCGGGATGTAAATTGCCAACAGACACTCGGGAGAAGTGTATGGTGTTTCCTGAAACATCTAAACAACAAAGCAACAGAGCCTAGGGCACTTCCACTTATGGTCCTATAGCTTAGGGAAATTAAAATCAAAAAGACACAGCCACCCCAAAGTTTGGGACGCCTCTGTTTACAAGAACCTCGTTTACCGTACAAGTTCAATATCACAGAAAGTGAAAAATGGATAAAGAAGTTGTGGTACTTACGTACAATGCAGTATCACTCAGCAATGAAATCTATGTCATCAGGCCCGTAGCAGCATAATGAGTGGATTCAGGTACGATGATTCTCACTGAAATAAGTCACACAGAAAAAGAAACATCATAAGATATCACTAATACACGGAATGTAAACTTGGCTACACAGGAACTGAATTCCAAAACAGAACAGGGTCTCAAATTTAGAAAACCAACTTATGCTTGCTTAAGGGGAAAGGTGAGTTGGGGTGCTGCATAAAACCAGAGATTGAAATGAGCACAGATAAAGTTCCTTAAGCCAAATATGGAATAGACAAGAGCTACTCCTTGCTCAACGAAATGGACTCAACACCGCATATTAAACGCCTAAGAATGTACCTGACTAGTAAGTATCTTAAAACCTATGGATTGCTATGTCTCCAAAAGAGGATCAAGCGTGTGTACAGGGGCATAAACGCAGCAGTGATAGGATTGGAGAGGTTCGGTGAGCAAATGAAGACCCTTTGAAGTCATATTGCATGGTACCCATTCCACGGGTCTCAACTCTCCAGGTTTAAGGTATTCTTCCTTCAGCTAAAACATGCATGTGGAACCCAGAGTATGATCAACCATGTGAACGGGAGACGTGTTCAAATATGTCTCAGTTTTCCTCCCCTGGTACTCGGGTGCAACATTCCAGACGCTTTACTAACACTCTCCCCACTTGGAGAGTCAGCGCCTTTAACCTCCTGTTTGGCCCAGTTTGCAATTTCTGCGGAAGATGAACAGGAATAGGGAACACCAATGAGAGACTAGCTGGAGGTGTCTGGACGGGCAAATTTAACTCTCATTTCCCACCAGGAAGAGGAAATAACCAAAGGCTCAGCGTGCCGTGCCGGAACCAGATTAGGGCCT
This sequence comes from Globicephala melas, assembly GCF_963455315.2. Classification (NCBI taxonomy): domain Eukaryota; kingdom Metazoa; phylum Chordata; class Mammalia; order Artiodactyla; family Delphinidae; genus Globicephala; species Globicephala melas. The sequence goes on from NW_027207210.1 coordinate 4,185,091, forward strand.
GAAGCCATCCTGCGGTGTTGCGGCCAGCTCAAAAGAAAGCGAGTTGAAGAAAGGAGCTCAGGGGCACTGTAATTCACAAACCTGCAGAGTTATAAATGACAGCTTTCGTCCAAAAATATACTGAAGTAAGGCTGCCAAGAGGACTTGAAAGCGGGGCAGAATTGCAGGAAACCGATTTCAGGAGGTAGACTGGAATTGCATTGAAAGCATAGGAAAAGAGGCAGAACGCCCACAATGATGCACTTGGCCAAAAAGGGCGTATGTGTTTTTTCCTGAATATATTCAGGAAAAAACGCATACGCCCTTTTTGGCCAACCAAGCAAGCTTGCAAAGGAAATCTGCACTACAATGAAGTCTCACTTCCCCCCGGTCAAAAGGGCCATCTGAAAAAAGTGTAAAATCCAGAAAGGCAGGACAGGCCATGGAGAACTGGGAGCCTTGTTATGCTGATGGGCGGGATGTAAATTGCCAACAGACACTCGGGAGAAGTGTATGGTGTTTCCTGAAACATCTAAACAACAAAGCAACAGAGCCTAGGGCACTTCCACTTATGGTCCTATAGCTTAGGGAAATTAAAATCAAAAAGACACAGCCACCCCAAAGTTTGGGACGCCTCTGTTTACAAGAACCTCGTTTACCGTACAAGTTCAATATCACAGAAAGTGAAAAATGGATAAAGAACTTGTGGTACTTACGTACAATGCAGTATCACTCAGCAATGAAATCTATGTCATCAGGCCCGTAGCAGCATAATGAGTGGATTCAGGTACGATGATTCTCACTGAAATAAGTCACACAGAAAAAGAAACATCATAAGATATCACTAATACACGGAATGTAAACTTGGCTACACAGGAACTGAATTCCAAAACAGAACAGGGTCTCAAATTTAGAAAACCAACTTATGCTTGCTTAAGGGGAAAGGTGAGTTGGGGTGCTGCATAAAACCAGAGATTGAAATGAGCACAGATAAAGTTCCTTAAGCCAAATATGGACTAGACAAGAGCTACTCCTTGCTCAACGAAATGGACTCAACACCGCATATTAAACGCCTAAGAATGTACCTGACTAGTAAGTATCTTAAAACCTATGGATTGCTATGTCTCCAAAAGAGAATCAAGCGTGTGTACAGGGGCATAAACGCAGCAGTGATAGGATTGGAGAGGTTCGGTGGGCAAATGAAGACCCTTTGAAGTCATATTGCATGGTACCCATTCCACGGGTCTCAACTCTCCAGGTTTAAGGTATTCTTCCTTCAGCTAAAACATGCATGTGGAACCCAGAGTATGATCAACCATGTGAACGGGAGACGTGTTCAAATACGTCTCAGTTTTCCTCCCCTGGTACTCGGGTGCAACATTCCAGACGCTTTACTAACACTCTCCCCACTTGGAGAGTCAGCGCCTTTAACCTCCTGATTGGCCCAGTTTGCAATTTCTGCGGAAGATGAACAGGAATAGGGAACACCAATGAGAGACTAGCTGGAGGTGTCTGGACGGGCAAATTTAACTCTCATTTCCCACCAGGAAGAGGAAATAACCAAAGGCTCAGCGTGCCGTGCCGGAAAGAGATTAGGGCCTGAAGCCATCCTGCGGTGTTGCGGCCAGCTCAAAAGAAAGCGAGTTGAAGAAAGGAGCTCAGGGGCACTGTAATTCACAAACCTGCAGCGTTATAAATGACAGCTTTCATCCAAAAATATACTGAAGTAAGGCTGCCAAGAGGACTTGAAAGCGGGGCAGAATTGCAGGAAACCGATTTCAGGAGGTAGACTGGAATTGCATTGAAAGCATAGGAAAAGAGGCAGAACGCCCACAATGATGCACTTGGCCAAAAAGGGCGTATGTGTTTTTTCCTGAATATATTCAGGAAAAAAACGCATACGCCCTTTTTGGCCAACCAAGCAAGCTTGCAAAGGAAATCTGCACTACAATGAAGTCTCACTTCCCCCCGGTCAAAAGGGCCATCTGAAAAAAGTGTAAAATCCAGAAAGGCAGGACAGGCCATGGAGAACTGGGAGCCTTGTTATGCTGATGGGCGGGATGTAAATTGCCAACAGACACTCGGGAGAAGTGTATGGTGTTTCCTGAAACATCTAAACAACAAAGCAACAGAGCCTAGGGCACTTCCACTTATGGTCCTATAGCTTAGGGAAATTAAAATCAAAAAGACACAGCCACCCCAAAGTTTGGGACGCCTCTGTTTACAAGAACCTCATTTACCGTACAAGTTCAATATCACAGAAAGTGAAAAATGGATAAAGAACTTGTGGTACTTACGTACAATGCAGTATCACTCAGCAATGAAATCTATGTCATCAGGCCCGTAGCAGCATAATGAGTGGATTCAGGTACGATGATTCTCACTGAAATAAGTCACACAGAAAAAGAAACATCATAAGATATCACTAATACACAGAATGTAAACTTGGCTACACAGGAACTGAATTCCAAAACAGAACAGGGTCTCAAATTTAGAAAACCAACTTATGCTTGCTTAAGGGGAAAGGTGAGTTGGGGTGCTGCATAAAACCAGAGATTGAAATGAGCACAGATAAAGTTCCTTAAGCCAAATATGGACTAGACAAGAGCTACTCCTTGCTCAACGAAATGGACTCAACACCGCATATTAAACGCCTAAGAATGTACCTGACTAGTAAGTATCTTAAAACCTATGGATTGCTATGTCTCCAAAAGAGAATCAAGCGTGTGTACAGGGGCATAAACGCAGCAGTGATAGGATTGGAGAGGTTCGGTGAGCAAATGAAGACCCTTTGAAGTCATATTGCATGGTACCCATTCCACGGGTCTCAACTCTCCAGGTTTAAGGTATTCTTCCTTCAGCTAAAACATGCATGTGGAACCCAGAGTATGATCAACCATGTGAACGGGAGACGTGTTCAAATACGTCTCAGTTTTCCTCCCCTGGTACTCGGGTGCAACATTCCAGACGCTTTACTAACACTCTCCCCACTTGGAGAGTCAGCGCCTTTAACCTCCTGTTTGGCCCAGTTTGCAATTTCTGCGGAAGATGAACAGGAATAGGGAACACCAATGAGAGACTAGCTGGAGGTGTCTGGACGGGCAAATTTAACTCTCATTTCCCACCAGGAAGAGGAAATAACCAAAGGCTCAGCGTGCCGTGCCGGAACCAGATTAGGGCCTGAAGCCATCCTGCGGTGTTGCGGCCAGCTCAAAAGAAAGCGAGTTGAAGAAAGGAGCTCAGGGGCACTGTAATTCACAAACCTGCAGAGTTATAAATGACAGCTATCGTCCAAAAATATACTGAAGTAAGGCTGCCAAGAGGACTTGAAAGCGGGGCAGAATTGCAGGAAACCGATTTCAGGAGGTAGACTGGAATTGCATTGAAAGCATAGGAAAAGAGGCAGAACGCCCACAATGATGCACTTGGCCAAAAAGGGCATATGTGTTTTTTCCTGAATATATTCAGGAAAAAACGCATACGCCCTTTTTGGCCAACCAAGCAAGCTTGCAAAGGAAATCTGCACTACAATGAAGTCTCACTTCCCCCCGGTCAAAAGGGCCATCTGAAAAAAGTGTAAAATCCAGAAAGGCAGGACAGGCCATGGAGAACTGGGAGCCTTGTTATGCTGATGGGCGGGATGTAAATTGCCAACAGACACTCGGGAGAAGTGTATGGTGTTTCCTGAAACATCTAAACAACAAAGCAACAGAGCCTAGGGCACTTCCACTTATGGTCCTATAGCTTAGGGAAATTAAAATCAAAAAGACACAGCCACCCCAAAGTTTGGGACGCCTCTGTTTACAAGAACCTCGTTTACCGTACAAGTTCAATATCACAGAAAGTGAAAAATGGATAAAGAACTTGTGGTACTTACGTACAATGCAGTATCACTCAGCAATGAAATCTATGTCATCAGGCCCGTAGCAGCATAATGAGTGGATTCAGGTATGATGATTCTCACTGAAATAAGTCACACAGAAAAAGAAACATCATAAGATATCAGTAATACACGGAATGTAAACTTGGCTACACAGGAACTGAATTACAGAACAGAACAGGGTCTCAAATTTAGAAAACCAACTTATGCTTGCTTAAGGGGAACGGTGAGTTGGGGTGCTGCATAAAACCAGAGATTGAAATGAGCACAGATAAAGTTCCTTAAGCCAAATATGGACTAGACAAGAGCTACTCCTTGCTCAACGAAATGGACTCAACACCGCATATTAAACGCCTAAGAATGTACCTGACTAGTAAGTATCTTAAAACCTATGGATTGCTATGTCTCCAAAAGAGAATCAAGCGTGTGTACAGGGGCATAAACGCAGCAGTGATAGGATTGGAGAGGTTCGGTGAGCAAATGAAGACCCTTTGAAGTCATATTGCATGGTACCCATTCCACGGGTCTCAACTCTCCAGGTTTAAGGTATTCTTCCTTCAGCTAAAACATGCATGTGGAACCCAGAGTATGATCAACCATGTGAACGGGAGACGTGTTCAAATACGTCTCAGTTTTCCTCCCCTGGTACTCGGGTGCAACATTCCAGACGCTTTACTAACACTCTCCCCACTTGGAGAGTCAGCGCCTTTAACCTCCTGTTTGGCCCAGTTTGCAATTTCTGCGGAAGATGAACAGGAATAGGGAACACCAATGAGAGACTAGCTGGAGGTGTCTGGACGGGCAAATTTAACTCTCATTTCCCACCAGGAAGAGGAAATAACCAAAGGCTCAGCGTGCCGGGCCGGAACAAGATTAGGGCCTGAAGCCATCCTGCGGTGTTGCGGCCAGCTCAAAAGAAAGCGAGTTGAAGAAAGGAGCTCAGGGGCACTGTAATTCACAAACCTGCAGCATTATAAATGACAGCTTTCGTCCAAAAATATACTGAAGTAAGGCTGCCAAGAGGACTTGAAAGCGGGGCAGAATTGCAGGAAACCGATTTCAGGAGGTAGACTGGAATTGCATTGAAAGCATAGGAAAAGAGGCAGAACGTCCACAATGATGCACTTGGCCAAAAAGGGCATATGCGTTTTTTCCTGAATATATTCAGGAAAAAACGCATACGCCCTTTTTGGCCAACCAAGCAAGCTTGCAAAGGAAATCTGCACTACAATGAAGTCTCACTTCCCCCCGGTCAAAAGGGCCATCTGAAAAAAGTGTAAAATCCAGAAAGGCAGGACAGGCCATGGAGAACTGGGAGCCTTGTTATGCTGATGGGCGGGATGTAAATTGCCAACAGACACTCGGGAGAAGTGTATGGTGTTTCCTGAAACATCTAAACAACAAAGCAACAGAGCCTAGGGCACTTCCACTTATGGTCCTATAGCTTAGGGAAATTAAAATCAAAAAGACACAGCCACCCCAAAGTTTGGGACGCCTCTGTTTACAAGAACCTCGTTTACCGTACAAGTTCAATATCACAGAAAGTGAAAACTGGATAAAGAACTTGTGGTACTTACGTACAATGCAGTATCACTCAGCAATGAAATCTATGTCATCAGGCCCGTAGCAGCATAATGAGTGGATTCAGGTACGATGATTCTCACTGAAATAAGTCACACAGAAAAAGAAACATCATAAGATATCAGTAATACACGGAATGTAAACTTGGCTACACAGGAACTGAATTACAGAACAGAACAGGGTCTCAAATTTAGAAAACCAACTTATGCTTGCTTAAGGGGAAAGGTGAGTTGGGGTGCTGCATAAAACCAGAGATTGAAACGAGCACAGATAAAGTTCCTTAAGCCAAATATGGACTAGACAAGAGCTACTCCTTGCTCAACGAAATGGACTCAACACCGCATATTAAACGCCTAAGAATGTACCTGACTAGTAAGTATCTTAAAACCTATGGATTGCTATGTCTCCAAAAGAGAATCAAGCGTGTGTACAGGGGCATAAACGCAGCAGTGATAGGATTGGAGAGGTTCGGTGAGCAAATGAAGACCCTTTGAAGTCATATTGCATGGTACCCATTCCACGGGTCTCAACTCTCCAGGTTTAAGGTATTCTTCCTTCAGCTAAAACATGCATGTGGAACCCAGAGTATGATCAACCATGTGAACGGGAGACGTGTTCAAATATGTCTCAGTTTTCCTCCCCTGGTACTCGGGTGCAACATTCCAGATGCTTTACTAACACTCTCCCCACTTGGAGAGTCAGCGCCTTTAACCTCCTGTTTGGCCCAGTTTGCAATTTCTGCGGAAGATGAACAGGAATAGGGAACACCAATGAGAGATTAGCTGGAGGTGTCTGGACGGGCAAATTTAACTCTCATTTCCCACCAGGAAGAGGAAATAACCAAAGGCTCAGCGTGCCGGGCCGGAACCAGATTAGGGCCTGAAGCCATCCTGCGGTGTTGCGGCCATCTCAAAAGAAAGCGAGTTGAAGAAAGGAGCTCAGGGGCACTGTAATTCACAAACCTGCAGAGTTATAAATGACAGCTATCGTCCAAAAATATACTGAAGTAAGGCTGCCAAGAGGACTTGAAAGCGGGGCAGAATTGCAGGAAACCGATTTCAGGAGGTAGACTGGAATTGCATTGAAAGCATAGGAAAAGAGGCAGAACGCCCACAATGATGCACTTGGCCAAAAAGGGCATATGTGTTTTTTCCTGAATATATTCAGGAAAAAACGCATACGCCCTTTTTGGCCAACCAAGCAAGCTTGCAAAGGAAATCTGCACTACAATGAAGTCTCACTTCCCCCCGGTCAAAAGGGCCATCTGAAAAAAGTGTAAAATCCAGAAAGGCAGGACAGGCCATGGAGAACTGGGAGCCTTGTTATGCTGATGGGCGGGATGTAAATTGCCAACAGACACTCGGGAGAAGTGTATGGTGTTTCCTGAAACATCTAAACAACAAAGCAACAGAGCCTAGGGCACTTCCACTTATGGTCCTATAGCTTAGGGAAATTAAAATCAAAAAGACACAGCCACCCCAAAGTTTGGGACGCCTCTGTTTACAAGAACCTCGTTTACCGTACAAGTTCAATATCACAGAAAGTGAAAAATGGATAAAGAACTTGTGGTACTTACGTACAATGCAGTATCACTCAGCAATGAAATCTATGTCATCAGGCCCGTAGCAGCATAATGAGTGGATTCAGGTACGATGATTCTCACTGAAATAAGTCACACAGAAAAAGAAACATCATAAGATATCACTAATACACGGAATGTAAACTTGGCTACACAGGAACTGAATTACAGAACAGAACAGGGTCTCAAATTTAGAAAACCAACTTATGCTTGCTTAAGGGGAAAGGTGAGTTGGGGTGCTGCATAAAACCAGAGATTGAAATGAGCACAGATAAAGTTCCTTAAGCCAAATATGGAATAGACAAGAGCTACTCCTTGCTCAACGAAATGGACTCAACACCCCATATTAAACGCCTAAGAATGTACCTGACTAGTAAGTATCTTAAAACCTATGGATTGCTATGTCTCCAAAAGAGAATCAAGCATGTGTACAGGGGCATAAACGCAGCAGTGATAGGATTGGAGAGGTTCGGTGAGCAAATGAAGACCCTTTGAAGTCATATTGCATGGTACCCATTCCACGGGTCTCAACTCTCCAGGTTTAAGGTATTCTTCCTTCAGCTAAAACATGCATGTGGAACCCAGAGTATGATCAACCATGTGAACGGGAGACGTGTTCAAATATGTCTCAGTTTTCCTCCCCTGGTACTCGGGTGCAACATTCCAGATGCTTTACTAACACTCTCCCCACTTGGAGAGTCAGCGCCTTTAACCTCCTGTTTGGCCCAGTTTGCAATTTCTGCGGAAGTTGTACAGGAATAGGGAACACCAATGAGAGATTAGCTGGAGGTGTCTGGACGGGCAAATTTAACTCTCATTTCCCACCAGGAAGAGGAAATAACCAAAGGCTCAGCGTGCCGGGCCAGAACCAGATTAGGGCCTGAAGCCATCCTGCGGTGTTGCGGCCAGCTCAAAAGAAAGCGAGTTGAAGAAAGGAGCTCAGGGGCACTGTAATTCACAAACCTGCAGAGTTATAAATGACAGCTATCGTCCAAAAATATACTGAAGTAAGGCTGCCAAGAGGACTTGAAAGCGGGGCAGAATTGCAGGAAACCGATTTCAGGAGGTAGACTGGAATTGCATTGAAAGCATAGGAAAAGAGGCAGAACGCCCACAATGATGCACTTGGCCAAAAAGGGCATATGTGTTTTTTCCTGAATATATTCAGGAAAAAACGCATACGCCCTTTTTGGCCAACCAAGCAAGCTTGCAAAGGAAATCTGCACTACAATGAAGTCTCACTTCCCCCCGGTCAAAAGGGCCATCTGAAAAAAGTGTAAAATCCAGAAAGGCAGGACAGGCCATGGAGAACTGGGAGCCTTGTTATGCTGATGGGCGGGATGTAAATTGCCAACAGACACTCGGGAGAAGTGTATGGTGTTTCCTGAAACATCTAAACAACAAAGCAACAGAGCCTAGGGCACTTCCACTTATGGTCCTATAGCTTAGGGAAATTAAAATCAAAAAGACACAGCCACCCCAAAGTTTGGGACGCCTCTGTTTACAAGAACCTCGTTTACCGTACAAGTTCAATATCACAGAAAGTGAAAAATGGATAAAGAAGTTGTGGTACTTACGTACAATGCAGTATCACTCAGCAATGAAATCTATGTCATCAGGCCCGTAGCAGCATAATGAGTGGATTCAGGTACGATGATTCTCACTGAAATAAGTCACACAGAAAAAGAAACATCATAAGATATCACTAATACACGGAATGTAAACTTGGCTACACAGGAACTGAATTCCAAAACAGAACAGGGTCTCAAATTTAGAAAACCAACTTATGCTTGCTTAAGGGGAAAGGTGAGTTGGGGTGCTGCATAAAACCAGAGATTGAAATGAGCACAGATAAAGTTCCTTAAGCCAAATATGGACTAGACAAGAGCTACTCCTTGCTCAACGAAATGGACTCAACACCGCATATTAAACGCCTAAGAATGTACCTGACTAGTAAGTATCTTAAAACCTATGGATTGCTATGTCTCCAAAAGAGAATCAAGCGTGTGTACAGGGGCATAAACGCAGCAGTGATAGGATTGGAGAGGTTCGGTGAGCAAATGAAGACCCTTTGAAGTCATATTGCATGGTACCCATTCCACGGGTCTCAACTCTCCAGGTTTAAGGTATTCTTCCTTCAGCTAAAACATGCATGTGGAACCCAGAGTATGATCAACCATGTGAACGGGAGACGTGTTCAAATACGTCTCAGTTTTCCTCCCCTGGTACTCGGGTGCAACATTCCAGATGCTTTACTAACACTCTCCCCACTTGGAGAGTCAGCGCCTTTAACCTCCTGTTTGGCCCAGTTTGCAATTTCTGCGGAAGATGAACAGGAATAGGGAACACCAATGAGAGACTAGCTGGAGGTGTCTGGACGGGCAAATTTAACTCTCATTTCCCACCAGGAAGAGGAAATAACCAAAGGCTCAGCGTGCCGTGCCGGAACCAGATTAGGGCCTGAAGCCATCCTGCGGTGTTGCGGCCAGCTCAAAAGAAAGCGAGTTGAAGAAAGGAGCTCAGGGGCACTGTAATTCACAAACCTGCAGCGTTATAAATGACAGCTTTCGTCCAAAAATATACTGAAGTAAGGCTGCCAAGAGGACTTGAAAGCGGGGCAGAATTGCAGGAAACCGATTTCAGGAGGTAGACTGGAATTGCATTGAAAGCATAGGAAAAGAGGCAGAACGCCCACAATGATGCACTTGGCCAAAAAGGGCGTATGTGTTTTTTCCTGAATATATTCAGGAAAAAACGCATACGCCCTTTTTGGCCAACCAAGCAAGCTTGCAAAGGAAATCTGCACTACAATGAAGTCTCACTTCCCCCCGGTCAAAAGGGCCATCTGAAAAAAGTGTAAAATCCAGAAAGGCAGGACAGGCCATGGAGAACTGGGAGCCTTGTTATGCTGATGGGCGGGATGTAAATTGCCAACAGACACTCGGGAGAAGTGTATGGTGTTTCCTGAAACATCTAAAAAACAAAGCAACAGAGCCTAGGGCACTTCCACTTATGGTCCTATAGCTTAGGGAAATTAAAATCAAAAAGACACAGCCACCCCAAAGTTTGGGACGCCTCTGTTTACAAGAACCTCGTTTACCGTACAAGTTCAATATCACAGAAAGTGAAAAATGGATAAAGAACTTGTGGTACTTACGTACAATGCAGTATCACTCAGCAATGAAATCTATGTCATCAGGCCCGTAGCAGCATAATGAGTGGATTCAGGTACGATGATTCTCACTGAAATAAGTCACACAGAAAAAGAAACATCATAAGATATCACTAATACACGGAATGTAAACTTGGCTACACAGGAACTGAATTCCAAAACAGAACAGGGTCTCAAATTTAGAAAACCAACTTATGCTTGCTTAAGGGGAAAGGTGAGTTGGGGTGCTGCATAAAACCAGAGATTGAAATGAGCACAGATAAAGTTCCTTAAGCCAAATATGGAATAGACAAGAGCTACTCCTTGCTCAACGAAATGGACTCAACACCGCATATTTAACGCCTAAGAATGTACCTGACGAGTAAGTATCTTAAAACCTATGGATTGCTATGTCTCCAAAAGAGAATCAAGCGTGTGTACAGGGGCATAAACGCAGCAGTGATAGGATTGGAGAGGTTCGGTGAGCAAATGAAGACCCTTTGAAGTCATATTGCATGGTACCCATTCCACGGGTCTCAACTCTCCAGGTTTAAGGTATTCTTCCTTCAGCTAAAACATGCATGTGGAACCCAGAGTATGATCAACCATGTGAACGGGAGACGTGTTCAAATACGTCTCAGTTTTCCTCCCCTGGTACTCGGGTGCAACATTCCAGACGCTTTTCTAACACTCTCCCCACTTGGAGAGTCAGCGCCTTTAACCTCCTGTTTGGCCCAGTTTGCAATTTCTGCGGAAGATGAACAGGAATAGGGAACACCAATGAGAGACTAGCTAGAGGTGTCTGGACGGGCAAATTTAACTCTCATTTCCCACCAGGAAGAGGAAATAACCAAAGGCTCAGCGTGCCGTGCCGGAACCAGATTAGGGCCTGAAGCCATCCTGCGGTGTTGCGGCCAGCTCAAAAGAAAGCGAGTTGAAGAAAGGAGCTCAGGGGCACTGTAATTCACAAACCTGCAGCGTTATAAATGACAGCTTTCGTCCAAAAATATACTGAAGTAAGGCTGCCAAGAGGACTTGAAAGCGGGGCAGAATTGCAGGAAACCGATTTCAGGAGGTAGACTGGAATTGCATTGAAAGCATAGGAAGAGAGGCAGAACGTCCACAATGATGCACTTGGCCAAAAAGGGCGTATGCGTTTTTTCCTGAATATATTCAGGAAAAAACGCATACGCCCTTTTTGGCCAACCAAGCAAGCTTGCAAAGGAAATCTGCACTACAATGAAGTCTCACTTCCCCCCGGTCAAAAGGGCCATCTGAAAAAAGTGTAAAATCCAGAAAGGCAGGACAGGCCATGGAGAACTGGGAGCCTTGTTATGCTGATGGGCGGGATGTAAATTGCCAACAGACACTCGGGAGAAGTGTATGGTGTTTCCTGAAACATCTAAAAAACAAAGCAACAGAGCCTAGGGCACTTCCACTTATGGTCCTATAGCTTAGGGAAATTAAAATCAAAAAGACACAGCCACCCCAAAGTTTGGGACGCCTCTGTTTACAAGAACCTCGTTTACCGTACAAGTTCAATATCACAGAAAGTGAAAAATGGATAAAGAACTTGTGGTACTTACGTACAATGCAGTATCACTCAGCAATGAAATCTATGTCATCAGGCCCGTAGCAGCATAATGAGTGGATTCAGGTACGATGATTCTCACTGAAATAAGTCACACAGATAAAGAAACATCATAAGATATCACTAATACACGGAATGTAAACTTGGCTACACAGGAACTGAATTCCAAAACAGAACAGGGTCTCAAATTTAGAAAACCAACTTATGCTTTCTTAAGGGGAAAGGTGAGTTGGGGTGCTGCGTAAAACCAGAGATTGAAATGAGCACAGATAAAGTTCCTTAAGCCAAATATGGACTAGACAAGAGCTACTCCTTGCTCAACGAAATGGACTCAACACCGCATATTTAACGCCTAAGAATGTACCTGACTAGTAAGTATCTTAAAACCTATGGATTGCTATGTCTCCAAAAGAGAATCAAGCGTGTGTACAGGGGCATAAACGCAGCAGTGATAGGATTGGAGAGGTTCGGTGAGCAAATGAAGACCCTTTGAAGTCATATTGCATGGTACCCATTCCACGGGTCTCAACTCTCCAGGTTTAAGGTATTTTTCCTTCAGCTAAAACATGCATGTGGAACCCAGAGTATGATCAACCATGTGAACGGGAGACGTGTTCAAATACGTCTCAGTTTTCCTCCCCTGGTACTCGGGTGCAACATTCCAGACGCTTTACTAACACTCTCCCCACTTGGAGAGTCAGCGCCTTTAACCTCCTGTTTGGCCCAGTTTGCAATTTCTGCGGAAGATGAACAGGAATAGGGAACACCAATGAGAGACTAGCTGGAGGTGTCTGGACGGGCAAATTTAACTCTCATTTCCCACCAGGAAGAGGAAATAACCAAAGGCTCAGCGTGCCGTGCCGGAACCAGATTTGGGCCTGAAGCCATCCTGCGGTGTTGCGGCCAGCTCAAAAGAAAGCGAGTTGAAGAAAGGAGCTCAGGGGCACTGTAATTCACAAACCTGCAGAGTTATAAATGACAGCTATCGTCCAAAAATATACTGAAGTAAGGCTGCCAAGAGGACTTGAAAGCGGGGCAGAATTGCAGGAAACCGATTTCAGGAGGTAGACTGGAATTGCATTGAAAGCATAGGAAAAGAGGCAGAACGCCCACAATGATGCACTTGGCCAAAAAGGGCATATGTGTTTTTTCCTGAATATATTCAGGAAAAAACGCATACGCCCTTTTTGGCCAACCAAGCAAGCTTGCAAAGGAAATCTGCACTACAATGAAGTCTCACTTCCCCCCGGTCAAAAGGGCCATCTGAAAAAAGTGTAAAATCCAGAAAGGCAGGACAGGCCATGGAGAACTGGGAGCCTTGTTATGCTGATGGGCGGGATGTAAATTGCCAACAGACACTCGGGAGAAGTGTATGGTGTTTCCTGAAACATCTAAACAACAAAGCAACAGAGCCTAGGGCACTTCCACTTATGGTCCTATAGCTTAGGGAAATTAAAATCAAAAAGACACAGCCACCCCAAAGTTTGGGACGCCTCTGTTTACAAGAACCTCGTTTACCGTACAAGTTCAATATCACAGAAAGTGAAAAATGGATAAAGAACTTGTGGTACTTACGTACAATGCAGTATCACTCAGCAATGAAATCTATGTCATCAGGCCCGTAGCAGCATAATGAGTGGATTCAGGTACGATGATTCTCACTGAAATAAGTCACACAGAAAAAGAAACATCATAAGATATCAGCAATACACGGAATGTAAACTTGGCTACACAGGAACTGAATTACAGAACAGAACAGGGTCTCAAATTTAGAAAACCAACTTATGCTTGCTTAAGGGGAAAGGTGAGTTGGGGTGCTGCATAAAACCAGAGATTGAAATGAGCACAGATAAAGTTCCTTAAGCCAAATATGGACTAGACAAGAGCTACTCCTTGCTCAACGAAATGGACTCAACACCGCATATTAAACGCCTAAGAATGTACCTGACTAGTAAGTATCTTAAAACCTATGGATTGCTATGTCTCCAAAAGAGAATCAAGCGTGTGTACAGGGGCATAAACGCAGCAGTGATAGGATTGGAGAGGTTCGGTGAGCAAATGAAGACCCTTTGAAGTCATATTGCATGGTACCCATTCCACGGGTCTCAACTCTCCAGGTTTAAGGTATTCTTCCTTCAGCTAAAACATGCATGTGGAACCCAGAGTATGATCAACCATGTGAACGGGAGACGTGTTCAAATACGTCTCAGTTTTCCTCCCCTGGTACTCGGGTGCAACATTCCAGACGCTTTACTAACACTCTCCCCACTTGGAGAGTCAGCGCCTTTAACCTCCTGTTTGGCCCAGTTTGCAATTTCTGCGGAAGATGAACAGGAATAGGGAACACCAATGAGAGACTAGCTGGAGGTGTCTGGACGGGCAAATTTAACTCTCATTTCCCACCAGGAAGAGGAAATAACCAAAGGCTCAGCGTGCCGTGCCGGAACCAGATTAGGGCCTGAAGCCATCCTGCGGTGTTGCGGCCAGCTCAAAAGAAAGCGAGTTGAAGAAAGGAGCTCAGGGGCACTGTAATTCACAAACCTGCAGCGTTATAAATGACAGCTTTCGTCCAAAAATATACTGAAGTAAGGCTGCCAAGAGGACTTGAAAGCGGGGCAGAATTGCAGGAAACCGATTTCAGGAGGTAGACTGGAATTGCATTGAAAGCATAGGAAAAGAGGCAGAACGTCCACAATGATGCACTTGGCCAAAAAGGGCGTATGCGTTTTTTCCTGAATATATTCAGGAAAAAACGCATACGCCCTTTTTGGCCAACCAAGCAAGCTTGCAAAGGAAATCTGCACTACAATGAAGTCTCACTTCCCCCCGGTCAAAAGGGCCATCTGAAAAAAGTGTAAAATCCAGAAAGGCAGGACAGGCCATGGAGAACTGGGAGCCTTGTTATGCTGATGGGCGGGATGTAAACTGCCAACAGACACTCGGGAGAAGTGTATGGTGTTTCCTGAAACATCTAAAAAACAAAGCAACAGAGCCTAGGGCACTTCCACTTATGGTCCTATAGCTTAGGGAAATTAAAATCAAAAAGACACAGCCACCCCAAAGTTTGGGACGCCTCTGTTTACAAGAACCTCGTTTACCGTACAAGTTCAATATCACAGAAAGTGAAAAATGGATAAAGAAGTTGTGGTACTTACGTACAATGCAGTATCACTCAGCAATGAAATCTATGTCATCAGGCCCGTAGCAGCATAATGAGTGGATTCAGGTACGATGATTCTCACTGAAATAAGTCACACAGAAAAAGAAACATCATTAGATATCAGTAATACACGGAATGTAAACTTGGCTACACAGGAACTGAATTACAGAACAGAACAGGGTCTCAAATTTAGAAAACCAACTTATGCTTGCTTAAGGGGAAAGGTGAGTTGGGGTGCTGCATAAAACCAGAGATTGAAACGAGCACAGATAAAGTTCCTTAAGCCAAATATGGAATAGACAAGAGCTACTCCTTGCTCAACGAAATGGACTCAACACCCCATATTAAACGCCTAAGAATGTACCTGACTAGTAAGTATCTTAAAACCTATGGATTGCTATGTCTCCAAAAGAGAATCAAGCATGTGTACAGGGGCATAAACGCAGCAGTGATAGGATTGGAGAGGTTCGGTGAGCAAATGAAGACCCTTTGAAGTCATATTGCATGGTACCCATTCCACGGGTCTCAACTCTCCAGGTTTAAGGTATTCTTCCTTCAGCTAAAACATGCATGTGGAACCCAGAGTATGATCAACCATGTGAACGGGAGACGTGTTCAAATATGTCTCAGTTTTCCTCCCCTGGTACTCGGGTGCAACATTCCAGATGCTTTACTAACACTCTCCCCACTTGGAGAGTCAGCGCCTTTAACCTCCTGTTTGGCCCAGTTTGCAATTTCTGCGGAAGTTGTACAGGAATAGGGAACACCAATGAGAGATTAGCTGGAGGTGTCTGGACGGGCAAATTTAACTCTCATTTCCCACCAGGAAGAGGAAATAACCAAAGGCTCAGCGTGCCGGGCCAGAACCAGATTAGGGCCTGAAGCCATACTGCGGTGTTGCGGCCAGCTCAAAAGAAAGCGAGTTGAAGAAAGGAGCTCAGGGGCACTGTAATTCACAAACCTGCAGAGTTATAAATGACAGCTATCGTCCAAAAATATACTGAAGTAAGGCTGCCAAGAGGACTTGAAAGCGGGGCAGAATTGCAGGAAACCGATTTCAGGAGGTAGACTGGAATTGCATTGAAAGCATAGGAAAAGAGGCAGAACGCCCACAATGATGCACTTGGCCAAAAAGGGCATATGTGTTTTTTCCTGAATATATTCAGGAAAAAACGCATACGCCCTTTTTGGCCAACCAAGCAAGCTTGCAAAGGAAATCTGCACTACAATGAAGTCTCACTTCCCCCCGGTCAAAAGGGCCATCTGAAAAAAGTGTAAAATCCAGAAAGGCAGGACAGGCCATGGAGAACTGGGAGCCTTGTTATGCTGATGGGCGGGATGTAAATTGCCAACAGACACTCGGGAGAAGTGTATGGTGTTTCCTGAAACATCTAAACAACAAAGCAACAGAGCCTAGGGCACTTCCACTTATGGTCCTATAGCTTAGGGAAATTAAAATCAAAAAGACACAGCCACCCCAAAGTTTGGGACGCCTCTGTTTACAAGAACCTCGTTTACCGTACAAGTTCAATATCACAGAAAGTGAAAAATGGATAAAGAAGTTGTGGTACTTACGTACAATGCAGTATCACTCAGCAATGAAATCTATGTCATCAGGCCCGTAGCAGCATAATGAGTGGATTCAGGTACGATGATTCTCACTGAAATAAGTCACACAGAAAAAGAAACATCATAAGATATCACTAATACACGGAATGTAAACTTGGCTACACAGGAACTGAATTCCAAAACAGAACAGGGTCTCAAATTTAGAAAACCAACTTATGCTTGCTTAAGGGGAAAGGTGAGTTGGGGTGCTGCATAAAACCAGAGATTGAAATGAGCACAGATAAAGTTCCTTAAGCCAAATATGGACTAGACAAGAGCTACTCCTTGCTCAACGAAATGGACTCAACACCGCATATTAAACGCCTAAGAATGTACCTGACTAGTAAGTATCTTAAAACCTATGGATTGCTATGTCTCCAAAAGAGAATCAAGCGTGTGTACAGGGGCATAAACGCAGCAGTGATAGGATTGGAGAGGTTCGGTGAGCAAATGAAGACCCTTTGAAGTCATATTGCATGGTACCCATTCCACGGGTCTCAACTCTCCAGGTTTAAGGTATTCTTCCTTCAGCTAAAACATGCATGTGGAACCCAGAGTATGATCAACCATGTGAACGGGAGACGTGTTCAAATACGTCTCAGTTTTCCTCCCCTGGTACTCGGGTGCAACATTCCAGATGCTTTACTAACACTCTCCCCACTTGGAGAGTCAGCGCCTTTAACCTCCTGTTTGGCCCAGTTTGCAATTTCTGCGGAAGATGAACAGGAATAGGGAACACCAATGAGAGACTAGCTGGAGGTGTCTGGACGGGCAAATTTAACTCTCATTTCCCACCAGGAAGAGGAAATAACCAAAGGCTCAGCGTGCCGTGCCGGAACCAGATTAGGGCCTGAAGCCATCCTGCGGTGTTGCGGCCAGCTCAAAAGAAAGCGAGTTGAAGAAAGGAGCTCAGGGGCACTGTAATTCACAAACCTGCAGCGTTATAAATGACAGCTTTCGTCCAAAAATATACTGAAGTAAGGCTGCCAAGAGGACTTGAAAGCGGGGCAGAATTGCAGGAAACCGATTTCAGGAGGTAGACTGGAATTGCATTGAAAGCATAGGATAAGAGGCAGAACGCCCACAATGATGCACTTGGCCAAAAAGGGCGTATGTGTTTTTTCCTGAATATATTCAGGAAAAAACGCATACGCCCTTTTTGGCCAACCAAGCAAGCTTGCAAAGGAAATCTGCACTACAATGAAGTCTCACTTCCCCCCGGTCAAAAGGGCCATCTGAAAAAAGTGTAAAATCCAGAAAGGCAGGACAGGCCATGGAGAACTGGGAGCCTTGTTATGCTGATGGGCGGGATGTAAATTGCCAACAGACACTCGGGAGAAGTGTATGGTGTTTCCTGAAACATCTAAACAACAAAGCAACAGAGCCTAGGGCACTTCCACTTATGGTCCTATAGCTTAGGGAAATTAAAATCAAAAAGACACAGCCACCCCAAAGTTTGGGACGCCTCTGTTTACAAGAACCTCGTTTACCGTACAAGTTCAATATCACAGAAAGTGAAAAATGGATAAAGAACTTGTGGTACTTACGTACAATGCAGTATCACTCAGCAATGAAATCTATGTCATCAGGCCCGTAGCAGCATAATGAGTGGATTCAGGTACGATGATTCTCACTGAAATAAGTCACACAGAAAAAGAAACATCATAAGATATCACTAATACACGGAATGTAAACTTGGCTACACAGGAACTGAATTCCAAAACAGAACAGGGTCTCAAATTTAGAAAACCAACTTATGCTTGCTTAAGGGGAAAGGTGAGTTGGGGTGCTGCATAAAACCAGAGATTGAAATGAGCACAGATAAAGTTCCTTAAGCCAAATATGGAATAGACAAGAGCTACTCCTTGCTCAACGAAATGGACTCAACACCGCATATTTAACGCCTAAGAATGTACCTGACGAGTAAGTATCTTAAAACCTATGGATTGCTATGTCTCCAAAAGAGAATCAAGCGTGTGTACAGGGGCATAAACGCAGCAGTGATAGGATTGGAGAGGTTCGGTGAGCAAATGAAGACCCTTTGAAGTCATATTGCATGGTACCCATTCCACGGGTCTCAACTCTCCAGGTTTAAGGTATTCTTCCTTCAGCTAAAACATGCATGTGGAACCCAGAGTATGATCAACCATGTGAACGGGAGACGTGTTCAAATACGTCTCAGTTTGTCTCCCCTGGTACTCGGGTGCAACATTCCAGACGCTTTTCTAACACTCTCCCCACTTGGAGAGTCAGCGCCTTTAACCTCCTGTTTGGCCCAGTTTGCAATTTCTGCGGAAGATGAACAGGAATAGGGAACACCAATGAGAGACTAGCTGGAGGTGTCTGGACGGGCAAATTTAACTCTCATTTCCCACCAGGAAGAGGAAATAACCAAAGGCTCAGCGTGCCGTGCCGGAACCAGATTAGGGCCTGAAGCCATCCTGCGGTGTTGCGGCCAGCTCAAAAGAAAGCGAGTTGAAGAAAGGAGCTCAGGGGCACTGTAATTCACAAACCTGCAGCGTTATAAATGACAGCTTTCGTCCAAAAATATACTGAAGTAAGGCTGCCAAGAGGACTTGAAAGCGGGGCAGAATTGCAGGAAACCGCTTTCAGGAGGTAGACTGGAATTGCATTGAAAGCATAGGAAGAGAGGCAGAACGTCCACAATGATGCACTTGGCCAAAAAGGGCGTATGCGTTTTTTCCTGAATATATTCAGGAAAAAACGCATACGCCCTTTTTGGCCAACCAAGCAAGCTTGCAAAGGAAATCTGCACTACAATGAAGTCTCACTTCCCCCCGGTCAAAAGGGCCATCTGAAAAAAGTGTAAAATCCAGAAAGGCAGGACAGGCCATGGAGAACTGGGAGCCTTGTTATGCTGATGGGCGGGATGTAAATTGCCAACAGACACTCGGGAGAAGTGTATGGTGTTTCCTGAAACATCTAAAAAACAAAGCAACAGAGCCTAGGGCACTTCCACTTATGGTCCTATAGCTTAGGGAAATTAAAATCAAAAAGACACAGCCACCCCAAAGTTTGGGACGCCTCTGTTTACAAGAACCTCGTTTACCGTACAAGTTCAATATCACAGAAAGTGAAAAATGGATAAAGAACTTGTGGTACTTACGTACAATGCAGTATCACTCAGCAATGAAATCTATGTCATCAGGCCCGTAGCAGCATAATGAGTGGATTCAGGTACGATGATTCTCACTGAAATAAGTCACACAGATAAAGAAACATCATAAGATATCACTAATACACGGAATGTAAACTTGGCTACACAGGAACTGAATTCCAAAACAGAACAGGGTCTCAAATTTAGAAAACCAACTTATGCTTGCTTAAGGGGAAAGGTGAGTTGGGGTGCTGCGTAAAACCAGAGATTGAAATGAGCACAGATAAAGTTCCTTAAGCCAAATATGGACTAGACAAGAGCTACTCCTTGCTCAACGAAATGGACTCAACACCGCATATTTAACGCCTAAGAATGTACCTGACTAGTAAGTATCTTAAAACCTATGGATTGCTATGTCTCCAAAAGAGAATCAAGCGTGTGTACAGGGGCATAAACGCAGCAGTGATAGGATTGGAGAGGTTCGGTGAGCAAATGAAGACCCTTTGAAGTCATATTGCATGGTACCCATTCCACGGGTCTCAACTCTCCAGGTTTAAGGTATTTTTCCTTCAGCTAAAACATGCATGTGGAACCCAGAGTATGATCAACCATGTGAACGGGAGACGTGTTCAAATACGTCTCAGTTTTCCTCCCCTGGTACTCGGGTGCAACATTCCAGACGCTTTACTAACACTCTCCCCACTTGGAGAGTCAGCGCCTTTAACCTCCTGTTTGGCCCAGTTTGCAATTTCTGCGGAAGATGAACAGGAATAGGGAACACCAATGAGAGACTAGCTGGAGGTGTCTGGACGGGCAAATTTAACTCTCATTTCCCACCAGGAAGAGGAAATAACCAAAGGCTCAGCGTGCCGTGCCGGAACCAGATTAGGGCCTGAAGCCATCCTGCGGTGTTGCGGCCAGCTCAAAAGAAAGCGAGTTGAAGAAAGGAGCTCAGGGGCACTGTAATTCACAAACCTGCAGAGTTATAAATGACAGCTATCGTCCAAAAATATACTGAAGTAAGGCTGCCAAGAGGACTTGAAAGCGGGGCAGAATTGCAGGAAACCGATTTCAGGAGGTAGACTGGAATTGCATTGAAAGCATAGGAAAAGAGGCAGAACGTCCACAATGATGCACTTGGCCAAAAAGGGCGTATGCGTTTTTTCCTGAATATATTCAGGAAAAAACGCATACGCCCTTTTTGGCCAACCAAGCAAGCTTGCAAAGGAAATCTGCACTACAATGAAGTCTCACTTCCCCCCGGTCAAAAGGGCCATCTGAAAAAAGTGTAAAATCCAGAAAGGCAGGACAGGCCATGGAGAACTGGGAGCCTTGTTATGCTGATGGGCGGGATGTAAATTGCCAACAGACACTCGGGAGAAGTGTATGGTGTTTCCTGAAACATCTAAACAACAAAGCAACAGAGCCTAGGGCACTTCCACTTATGGTCCTATAGCTTAGGGAAATTAAAATCAAAAAGACACAGCCACCCCAAAGTTTGGGACGCCTCTGTTTACAAGAACCTCGTTTACCGTACAAGTTCAATATCACAGAAAGTGAAAAATGGATAAAGAACTTGTGGTACTTACGTACAATGCAGTATCACTCAGCAATGAAATCTATGTCATCAGGCCCGTAGCAGCATAATGAGTGGATTCAGGTACGATGATTCTCACTGAAATAAGTCACACAGAAAAAGAAACATCATAAGATATCACTAATACATGGAATGTAAACTTGGCTACACAGGAACTGAATTCCAAAACAGAACAGGGTCTCAAATTTAGAAAACCAACTTATGCTTGCTTAAGGGGAAAGGTGAGTTGGGGTGCTGCATAAAACCAGAGATTGAAATGAGCACAGATAAAGTTCCTTAAGCCAAATATGGACTAGACAAGAGCTACTCCTTGCTCAACGAAATGGACTCAACACCCCATATTAAACGCCTAAGAATGTACCTGACTAGTAAGTATCTTAAAACCTATGGATTGCTATGTCTCCAAAAGAGAATCAAGCGTGTGTACAGGGGCATAAACGCAGCAGTGATAGGATTGGAGAGGTTCGGTGAGCAAATGAAGACCCTTTGAAGTCATATTGCATGGTACCCATTCCACGGGTCTCAACTCTCCAGGTTTAAGGTATTCTTCCTTCAGCTAAAACATGCATGTGGAACCCAGAGTATGATCAACCATGTGAACGGGAGACGTGTTCAAATATGTCTCAGTTTTCCTCCCCTGGTACTCGGGTGCAACATTCCAGACGCTTTACTAACACTCTCCCCACTTGGAGAGTCAGCGCCTTTAACCTCCTGTTTGGCCCAGTTTGCAATTTCTGCGGAAGATGAACAGGAATAGGGAACACCAATGAGAGACTAGCTGGAGGTGTCTGGACGGGCAAATTTAACTCTCATTTCCCACCAGGAAGAGGAAATAACCAAAGGCTCAGCGTGCCGGGCCGGAACCAGATTAGGGCCTGAAGCCATCCTGCGGTGTTGCGGCCAGCTCAAAAGAAAGCGAGTTGAAGAAAGGAGCTCAGGGGCACTGTAATTCACAAACCTGCAGAGTTATAAATGACAGCTATCGTCCAAAAATATACTGAAGTAAGGCTGCCAAGAGGACTTGAAAGCGGGGCAGAATTGCAGGAAACCGATTTCAGGAGGTAGACTGGAATTGCATTGAAAGCATAGGAAAAGAGGCAGAACGCCCACAATGATGCACTTGGCCAAAAAGGGCGTATGCGTTTTTTCCTGAATATATTCAGGAAAAAACGCATACGCCCTTTTTGGCCAACCAAGCAAGCTTGCAAAGGAAATCTGCACTACAATGAAGTCTCACTTCCCCCCGGTCAAAAGGGCCATCTGAAAAAAGTGTAAAATCCAGAAAGGCAGGACAGGCCATGGAGAACTGGGAGCCTTGTTATGCTGATGGACGGGATGTAAATTGCCAACAGACACTCGGGAGAAGTGTATGGTGTTTCCTGAAACATCTAAACAACAAAGCAACAGAGCCTAGGGCACTTCCACTTATGGTCCTATAGCTTAGGGAAATTAAAATCAAAAAGACACAGCCACCCCAAAGTTTGGGACGCCTCTGTTTACAAGAACCTCGTTTACCGTACAAGTTCAATATCACAGAAAGTGAAAAATGGATAAAGAACTTGTGGTACTTACGTACAATGCAGTATCACTCAGCAATGAAATCTATGTCATCAGGCCCGTAGCAGCATAATGAGTGGATTCAGGTACGATGATTCTCACTGAAATAAGTCACACAGAAAAAGAAACATCATAAGATATCACTAATACACGGAATGTAAACTTGGCTACACAGGAACTGAATTCCAAAACAGAACAGGGTCTCAAATTTAGAAAACCAACTTATGCTTGCTTAAGGGGAAAGGTGAGTTGGGGTGCTGCATAAAACCAGAGATTGAAATGAGCACAGATAAAGTTCCTTAAGCCAAATATGGACTAGACAAGAGCTACTCCTTGCTCAACGAAATGGACTCAACACCGCATATTTAACGCCTAAGAATGTACCTGACTAGTAAGTATCTTAAAACCTATGGATTGCTATGTCTCCAAAAGAGAATCAAGCGTGTGTACAGGGGCATAAACGCAGCAGTGATAGGATTGGAGAGGTTCGGTGAGCAAATGAAGACACTTTGAAGTCATATTGCATGGTACCCATTCCACGGGTCTCAACTCTCCAGGTTTAAGGTATTCTTCCTTCAGCTAAAACATGCATGTGGAACCCAGAGTATGATCAACCATGTGAACGGGAGACGTGTTCAAATACGTCTCAGTTTTCCTCCCCTGGTACTCGGGTGCAACATTCCAGACGCTTTACTAACACTCTCCCCACTTGGAGAGTCAGCGCCTTTAACCTCCTGTTTGGCCCAGTTTGCAATTTCTGCGGAAGATGAACAGGAATAGGGAACACCAATGAGAGACTAGCTGGAGGTGTCTGGACGGGCAAATTTAACTCTCATTTCCCACCAGGAAGAGGAAATAACCAAAGGCTCAGCGTGCCGTGCCGGAACCAGATTAGGGCCTGAAGCCATCCTGCGGTGTTGCGGCCAGCTCAAAAGAAAGCGAGTTGAAGAAAGGAGCTCAGGGGCACTGTAATTCACAAACCTGCAGAGTTATAAATGACAGCTATCGTCCAAAAATATACTGAAGTAAGGCTGCCAAGAGGACTTGAAAGCGGGGCAGAATTGCAGGAAACCGATTTCAGGAGGTAGACTGGAATTGCTGTGAAAGCATAGGAAAAGAGGCAGAACGTCCACAATGATGCACTTGGCCAAAAAGGGCGTATGCGTTTTTTCCTGAATATATTCAGGAAAAAACGCATACGCCCTTTTTGGCCAACCAAGCAAGCTTGCAAAGGAAATCTGCACTACAATGAAGTCTCACTTCCCCCCGGTCAAAAGGGCCATCTGAAAAAAGTGTAAAATCCAGAAAGGCAGGACAGGCCATGGAGAACTGGGAGCCTTGTTATGCTGATGGGCGGGATGTAAACTGCCAACAGACACTCGGGAGAAGTGTATGGTGTTTCCTGAAACATCTAAAAAACAAAGCAACAGAGCCTAGGGCACTTCCACTTATGGTCCTATAGCTTAGGGAAATTAAAATCAAAAAGACACAGCCACCCCAAAGTTTGGGACGCCTCTGTTTACAAGAACCTCGTTTACCGTACAAGTTCAATATCACAGAAAGTGAAAAATGGATAAAGAAGTTGTGGTACTTACGTACAATGCAGTATCACTCAGCAATGAAATCTATGTCATCAGGCCCGTAGCAGCATAATGAGTGGATTCAGGTACGATGATTCTCACTGAAATAAGTCACACAGAAAAAGAAACATCATAAGATATCACTAATACACGGAATGTAAACTTGGCTACACAGGAACTGAATTACAGAACAGAACAGGGTCTCAAATTTAGAAAACCAACTTATGCTTGCTTAAGGGGAAAGGTGAGTTGGGGTGCTGCATAAAACCAGAGATTGAAACGAGCACAGATAAAGTTCCTTAAGCCAAATATGGAATAGACAAGAGCTACTCCTTGCTCAACGAAATGGACTCAACACCCCATATTAAACGCCTAAGAATGTACCTGACTAGTAAGTATCTTAAAACCTATGGATTGCTATGTCTCCAAAAGAGAATCAAGCGTGTGTACAGGGGCATAAACACAGCAGTGATAGGATTGGAGAGGTTCGGTGAGCAAATGAAGACCCTTTGAAGTCATATTGCATGGTACCCATTCCACGGGTCTCAACTCTCCAGGTTTAAGGTATTCTTCCTTCAGCTAAAACATGCATGTGGAACCCAGAGTATGATCAACCATGTGAACGGGAGACGTGTTCAAATATGTCTCAGTTTTCCTGCCCTGGTACTCGGGTGCAACATTCCAGATGCTTTACTAACACTCTCCCAACTTGGAGAGTCAGCGCCTTTAACCTCCTGTTTGGCCCAGTTTGCAATTTCTGCGGAAGATGAACAGGAATAGGGAACACCAATGAGAGACTAGCTGGAGGTGTCTGGACGGGCAAATTTAACTCTCATTTCCCACCAGGAAGAGGAAATAACCAAAGGCTCAGCGTGCCGTGCCGGAACCAGATTAGGGCCTGAAGCCATCCTGCGGTGTTGCGGCCAGCTCAAAAGAAAGCGAGTTGAAGAAAGGAGCTCAGGGGCACTGTAATTCACAAACCTGCAGAGTTATAAATGACAGCTATCGTCCAAAAATATACTGAAGTAAGGCTGCCAAGAGGACTTGAAAGCGGGGCAGAATTGCAGGAAACCGATTTCAGGAGGTAGACTGGAATTGCATTGAAAGCATAGGAAAAGAGGCAGAACGCCCACAATGATGCACTTGGCCAAAAAGGGCGTATGTGTTTTTTCCTGAATATATTCAGGAAAAAACGCATACGCCCTTTTTGGCCAACCAAGCAAGCTTGCAAAGGAAATCTGCACTACAATGAAGTCTCACTTCCCCCCGGTCAAAAGGGCCATCTGAAAAAAGTGTAAAATCCAGAAAGGCAGGACAGGCCATGGAGAACTGGGAGCCTTGTCATGCTGATGGGCGGGATGTAAATTGCCAACAGACACTCGGGAGAAGTGTATGGTGTTTCCTGAAACATCTAAACAACAAAGCAACAGAGCCTAGGGCACTTCCACTTATGGTCCTATAGCTTAGGGAAATTAAAATCAAAAAGACACAGCCACCCCAAAGTTTGGGACGCCTCTGTTTACAAGAACCTCGTTTACCGTACAAGTTCAATATCACAGAAAGTGAAAACTGGATAAAGAACTTGTGGTACTTACGTACAATGCAGTATCACTCAGCAATGAAATCTATGTCATCAGGCCCGTAGCAGCATAATGAGTGGATTCAGGTATGATGATTCTCACTGAAATAAGTCACACAGAAAAAGAAACATCATAAGATATCACTAATACACGGAATGTAAACTTGGCTACACAGGAACTGAATTCCAAAACAGAACAGGGTCTCAAATTTAGAAAACCAACTTATGCTTGCTTAAGGGGAAAGGTGAGTTGGGGTGCTGCGTAAAACCAGAGATTGAAATGAGCACAGATAAAGTTCCTTAAGCCAAATATGGACTAGACAAGAGCTACTCCTTGCTCAACGAAATGGACTCAACACCCCATATTAAACGCCTAAGAATGTACCTGACTAGTAAGTATCTTAAAACCTATGGATTGCTATGTCTCCAAAAGAGAATCAAGCGTGTGTACAGGGGCATAAACGCAGCAGTGATAGGATTGGAGAGGTTCGGTGAGCAAATGAAGACCCTTTGAAGTCATATTGCATGGTACCCATTCCACGGGTCTCAACTCTCCAGGTTTAAGGTATTCTTCCTTCAGCTAAAACATGCATGTGGAACCCAGAGTATGATCAACCATGTGAACGGGAGACGTGTTCAAATACGTCTCAGTTTTCCTCCCCTGGTACTCGGGTGCAACATTCCAGATGCTTTACTAACACTCTCCCCACTTGGAGAGTCAGCGCCTTTAACCTCCTGTTTGGCCCAGTTTGCAATTTCTGCGGAAGATGAACAGGAATAGGGAACACCAATGAGAGACTAGCTGGAGGTGTCTGGACGGGCAAATTTAACTCTCATTTCCCACCAGGAAGAGGAAATAACCAAAGGCTCAGCGTGCCGTGCCGGAACCAGATTAGGGCCTGAAGCCATCCTGCGGTGTTGCGGCCAGCTCAAAAGAAAGCGAGTTGAAGAAAGGAGCTCAGGGGCACTGTAATTCACAAACCTGCAGCGTTATAAATGACAGCTTTCGTCCAAAAATATACTGAAGTAAGGCTGCCAAGAGGACTTGAAAGCGGGGCAGAATTGCAGGAAACCGATTTCAGGAGGTAGACTGGAATTGCATTGAAAGCATAGGAAAAGAGGCAGAACGTCCACAATGATGCACTTGGCCAAAAAGTGCGTATGCGTTTTTTCCTGAATATATTCAGGAAAAAACGCATACGCCCTTTTTGGCCAACCAAGCAAGCTTGCAAAGGAAATCTGCACTACAATGAAGTCTCACTTCCCCCCGGTCAAAAGGGCCATCTGAAAAAAGTGTAAAATCCAGAAAGGCAGGACAGGCCATGGAGAACTGGGAGCCTTGTTATGCTGATGGGCGGGATGTAAATTGCCAACAGACACTCGGGAGAAGTGTATGGTGTTTCCTGAAACATCTAAACAACAAAGCAACAGAGCCTAGGGCACTTCCACTTATGGTCCTATAGCTTAGGGAAATTAAAATCAAAAAGACACAGCCACCCAAAAGTTTGGGACGCCTCTGTTTACAAGAACCTCGTTTACCGTACAAGTTCAATATCACAGAAAGTGAAAAATGGATAAAGAACTTGTGGTACTTACGTACAATGCAGTATCACTCAGCAATGAAATCTATGTCATCAGGCCCGTAGCAGCATAATGAGTGGATTCAGGTACGATGATTCTCACTGAAATAAGTCACACAGAAAAAGAAACATCATAAGATATCACTAATACACGGAATGTAAACTTGGCTACACAGGAACTGAATTCCAAAACAGAACAGGGTCTCAAATTTAGAAAACCAACTTATGCTTGCTTAAGGGGAAAGGTGAGTTGGGGTGCTGCATAAAACCAGAGATTGAAACGAGCACAGATAAAGTTCCTTAAGCCAAATATGGAATAGACAAGAGCTACTCCTTGCTCAACGAAATGGACTCAACACCGCATATTAAACGCCTAAGAATGTACCTGACTAGTAAGTATCTTAAAACCTATGGATTGCTATGTCTCCAAAAGAGAATCAAGCGTGTGTACAGGGGCATAAACGCAGCAGTGATAGGATTGGAGAGGTTCGGTGAGCAAATGAAGACCCTTTGAAGTCATATTGCATGGTACCCATTCCACGGGTCTCAACTCTCCAGGTTTAAGGTATTTTTCCTTCAGCTAAAACATGCATGTGGAACCCAGAGTATGATCAACCATGTGAACGGGAGACGTGTTCAAATACGTCTCAGTTTTCCTCCCCTGGTACTCGGGTGCAACATTCCAGACGCTTTACTAACACTCTCCCCACTTGGAGAGTCAGCGCCTTTAACCTCCTGTTTGGCCCAGTTTGCAATTTCTGCGGAAGATGAACAGGAATAGGGAACACCAATGAGAGACTAGCTGGAGGTGTCTGGACGGGCAAATTTAACTCTCATTTCCCACCAGGAAGAGGAAATAACCAAAGGCTCAGCGTGCCGTGCCGGAACCAGATTAGGGCCTGAAGCCATCCTGTGGTGTTGCGGCCAGCTCAAAAGAAAGCGAGTTGAAGAAAGGAGCTCAGGGGCACTGTAATTCACAAACCTGCAGCGTTATAAATGACAGCTTTCGTCCAAAAATATACTGAAGTAAGGCTGCCAAGAGGACTTGAAAGCGGGGCAGAATTGCAGGAAACCGATTTCAGGAGGTAGACTGGAATTGCATTGAAAGCATAGGAAAAGAGGCAGAACGTCCACAATGATGCACTTGGCCAAAAAGGGCGTATGCGTTTTTTCCTGAATATATTCAGGAAAAAACGCATACGCCCTTTTTGGCCAACCAAGCAAGCTTGCAAAGGAAATCTGCACTACAATGAAGTCTCACTTCCCCCCGGTCAAAAGGGCCATCTGAAAAAAGTGTAAAATCCAGAAAGGCAGGACAGGCCATGGAGAACTGGGAGCCTTGTTATGCTGATGGGCGGGATGTAAATTGCCAACAGACACTCGGGAGAAGTGTATGGTGTTTCCTGAAACATCTAAACAACAAAGCAACAGAGCCTAGGGCACTTCCACTTATGGTCCTATAGCTTAGGGAAATTAAAATCAAAAAGACACAGCCACCCCAAAGTTTGGGACGCCTCTGTTTACAAGAACCTCGTTTACCGTACAAGTTCAATATCACAGAAAGTGAAAAATGGATAAAGAACTTGTGGTACTTACGTACAATGCAGTATCACTCAGCAATGAAATCTATGTCATCAGGCCCGTAGCAGCATAATGAGTGGATTCAGGTACGATGATTCTCACTGAAATAAGTCACACAGAAAAAGAAACATCATAAGATATCACTAATACACGGAATGTAAACTTGGCTACACAGGAACTGAATTCCAAAACAGAACAGGGTCTCAAATTTAGAAAACCAACTTATGCTTGCTTAAGGGGAAAGGTGAGTTGGGGTGCTGCATAAAACCAGAGATTGAAATGAGCACAGATAAAGTTCCTTAAGCCAAATATGGACTAGACAAGAGCTACTCCTTGCTCAACGAAATGGACTCAACACCGCATATTAAACGCCTAAGAATGTACCTGACTAGTAAGTATCTTAAAACCTATGGATTGCTATGTCTCCAAAAGAGAATCAAGCGTGTGTACAGGGGCATAAACGCAGCAGTGATAGGATTGGAGAGGTTCGGTGAGCAAATGAAGACCCTTTGAAGTCATATTGCATGGTACCCATTCCACGGGTCTCAACTCTCCAGGTTTAAGGTATTCTTCCTTCAGCTAAAACATGCATGTGGAACCCAGAGTATGATCAACCATGTGAACGGGAGACGTGTTCAAATATGTCTCAGTTTTCCTCCCCTGGTACTCGGGTGCAACATTCCAGACGCTTTACTAACACTCTCCCCACTTGGAGAGTCAGCGCCTTTAACCTCCTGTTTGGCCCAGTTTGCAATTTCTGCGGAAGATGAACTGGAATAGTGAGAACCAATGAGAGACTAGCAGGAGGTGTCTGGACGGGCAAATTTAACTCTCATTTCCCACCAGGAAGAGGAAATAACCAAAGGCTCAGCGTGCCGTGCCGGAACCAGATTAGGGCCTTAAGCCATTCTGTGGTGTTGCGGCCAGCTCAAAAGAAAGCGAGTTGAAGAAAGGAGCTCAGGGGCACTGTAATTCACAAACCTGCAGCGTTATAAATGACAGCTTTCGTCCAAAAATATACTGAAGTAAGGCTGCCAAGAGGACTTGAAAGCGGGGCAGAATTGCAGGAAACCGATTTCAGGAGGTAGACTGGAATTGCATTGAAAGCATAGGAAAAGAGGCAGAACGTCCACAATGATGCACTTGGCCAAAAAGGGCGTATGCGTTTTTTCCTGAATATATTCAGGAAAAAACGCATACGCCCTTTTTGGCCAACCAAGCAAGCTTGCAAAGGAAATCTGCACTACAATGAAGTCTCACTTCCCCCCGGTCAAAAGGGCCATCTGAAAAAAGTGTAAAATCCAGAAAGGCAGGACAGGCCATGGAGAACTGGGAGCCTTGTTATGCTGATGGGCGGGATGTAAATTGCCAACAGACACTCGGGAGAAGTGTGTGGTGTTTCCTGAAACATCTAAACAACAAAGCAACAGAGCCTAGGGCACTTCCACTTATGGTCCTATAGCTTAGGGAAATTAAAATCAAAAAGACACAGCCACCCCAAAGTTTGGGACGCCTCTGTTTACAAGAACCTCGTTTACCGTACAAGTTCAATATCACAGAAAGTGAAAAATGGATAAAGAACTTGTGGTACTTACGTACAATGCAGTATCACTCAGCAATGAAATCTATGTCATCAGGCCCGTAGCAGCATAATGAGTGGATTCAGGTACGATGATTCTCACTGAAATAAGTCACACAGATAAAGAAACATCATAAGATATCACTAATACACGGAATGTAAACTTGGCTACACAGGAACTGAATTCCAAAACAGAACAGGGTCTCAAATTTAGAAAACCAACTTATGCTTGCTTAAGGGGAAAGGTGAGTTGGGGTGCTGCATAAAACCAGAGATTGAAACGAGCACAGATAAAGTTCCTAAGCCAAATATGGAATAGACAAGAGCTACTCCTTGCTCAACGAAATGGACTCAACACCCCATATTAAACGCCTAAGAATGTACCTGACTAGTAAGTATCTTAAAACCTATGGATTGCTATGTCTCCAAAAGAGAATCAAGCGTGTGTACAGGGGCATAAACGCAGCAGTGATAGGATTGGAGAGGTTCGGTGAGCAAATGAAGACCCTTTGAAGTCATATTGCATGGTACCCATTCCACGGGTCTCAACTCTCCAGGTTTAAGGTATTCTTCCTTCAGCTAAAACATGCATGTGGAACCCAGAGTATGATCAACCATGTGAACGGGAGACGTGTTCAAATATGTCTCAGTTTTCCTCCCCTGGTACTCGGGTGCAACATTCCAGGTGCTTTACTAACACTCTCCCCACTTGGAGAGTCAGCGCCTTTAACCTCCTGTTTGGCCCAGTTTGCAATTTCTGCGGAAGATGAACAGGAATAGGGAACACCAATGAGAGACTAGCTGGAGGTGTCTGGACGGGCAAATTTAACTCTCATTTCCCACCAGGAAGAGGAAATAACCAAAGGCTCAGCGTGCCGGGCCGGAACCAGATTAGGGCCTGAAGCCATCCTGCGGTGTTGCGGCCAGCTCAAAAGAAAGCGAGTTGAAGAAAGGAGCTCAGGGGCACTGTAATTCACAAACCTGCAGCGTTATAAATGACAGCTTTCGTCCAAAAATATACTGAAGTAAGGCTGCCAAGAGGACTTGAAAGCGGGGCAGAATTGCAGGAAACCGATTTCAGGAGGTAGACTGGAATTGCATTGAAAGCATAGGAAAAGAGGCAGAACGTCCACAATGATGCACTTGGCCAAAAAGGGCGTATGCGTTTTTTCCTGAATATATTCAGGAAAAAACGCATACGCCCTTTTTGGCCAATCAAGCAAGCTTGCAAAGGAAATCTGCACTACAATGAAGTCTCACTTCCCCCCGGTCAAAAGGGCCATCTGAAAAAAGTGTAAAATCCAGAAAGGCAGGACAGGCCATGGAGAACTGGGAGCCTTGTTATGCTGATGGGCGGGATGTAAATTGCCAACAGACACTCGGGAGAAGTGTATGGTGTTTCCTGAAACATCTAAAAAACAAAGCAACAGAGCCTAGGGCACTTCCACTTATAGGCCTATAGCTTAGGGAAATTAAAATCAAAAAGACACAGCCACCCCAAAGTTTGGGACGCCTCTGTTTACAAGAACCTCGTTTACCGTACAAGTTCAATATCACAGAAAGTGAAAAATGGATAAAGAACTTGTGGTACTTACGTACAATGCAGTATCACTCAGCAATGAAATCTATGTCATCAGGCCCGTAGCAGCATAATGAGTGGATTCAGGTACGATGATTCTCACTGAAATAAGTCACACAGAAAAAGAAACATCATAAGATATCACTAATACACGGAATGTAAACTTGGCTACACAGGAACTGAATTCCAAAACAGAACAGGGTCTCAAATTTAGAAAACCAACTTATGCTTGCTTAAGGGGAAAGGTGAGTTGGGGTGCTGCATAAAACCAGAGATTGAAATGAGCACAGATAAAGTTCCTTAAGCCAAATATGGACTAGACAAGAGCTACTCCTTGCTCAACGAAATGGACTCAACACCCCATATTAAACGCCTAAGAATGTACCTGACTAGTAAGTATCTTAAAACCTATGGATTGCTATGTCTCCAAAAGAGAATCAAGCGTGTGTAC
Organism: Globicephala melas; assembly: GCF_963455315.2. Lineage (NCBI taxonomy): Eukaryota > Metazoa > Chordata > Mammalia > Artiodactyla > Delphinidae > Globicephala > Globicephala melas. Next base: position 4,217,821 of record NW_027207210.1, read on the forward strand.
AGGGGCATAAACGCAGCAGTGATAGGATTGGAGAGGTTCGGTGAGCAAATGAAGACCCTTTGAAGTCATATTGCATGGTACCCATTCCACGGGTCTCAACTCTCCAGGTTTAAGGTATTCTTCCTTCAGCTAAAACATGCATGTGGAACCCAGAGTATGATCAACCATGTGAACGGGAGACGTGTTCAAATACGTCTCAGTTTTCCTCCCCTGGTACTCGGGTGCAACATTCCAGACGCTTTACTAACACTCTCCCCACTTGGAGAGTCAGCGCCTTTAACCTCCTGTTTGGCCCAGTTTGCAATTTCTGCGGAAGATGAACAGGAATAGGGAACACCAATGAGAGACTAGCTGGAGGTGTCTGGACGGGCAAATTTAACTCTCATTTCCCACCAGGAAGAGGAAATAACCAAAGGCTCAGCGTGCCGTGCCGTAACCAGATTAGGGCCTGAAGCCATCCTGCGGTGTTGCGGCCAGCTCAAAAGAAAGCGAGTTGAAGAAAGGAGCTCAGGGGCACTGTAATTCACAAACCTGCAGCGTTATAAATGACAGCTTTCGTCCAAAAATATACTGAAGTAAGGCTGCCAAGAGGACTTGAAAGCGGGGCAGAATTGCAGGAAACCGATTTCAGGAGGTAGACTGGAATTACATTGAAAGCATAGGAAAAGAGGCAGAACGTCCACAATGATGCACTTGGCCAAAAAGGGCGTATGCGTTTTTTCCTGAATATATTCAGGAAAAAACGCATACGCCCTTTTTGGCCAACCAAGCAAGCTTGCAAAGGAAATCTGCACTACAATGAAGTCTCACTTCCCCCCGGTCAAAAGGGCCATCTGAAAAAAGTGTAAAATCCAGAAAGGCAGGACAGGCCATGGAGAACTGGGAGCCTTGTCATGCTGATGGGCGGGATGTAAATTGCCAACAGACACTCGGGAGAAGTGTATGGTGTTTCCTGAAACATCTAAACAACAAAGCAACAGAGCCTAGGGCACTTCCACTTATGGTCCTATAGCTTAGGGAAATTAAAATCAAAAAGACACAGCCACCCCAAAGTTTGGGACGCCTCTGTTTACAAGAACCTCGTTTACCGTACAAGTTCAATATCACAGAAAGTGAAAACTGGATAAAGAACTTGTGGTACTTACGTACAATGCAGTATCACTCAGCAATGAAATCTATGTCATCAGGCCCGTAGCAGCATAATGAGTGGATTCAGGTACGATGATTCTCACTGAAATAAGTCACACAGAAAAAGAAACATCATAAGATATCACTAATACACGGAATGTAAACTTGGCTACACAGGAACTGAATTCCAAAACAGAACAGGGTCTCAAATTTAGAAAACCAACTTATGCTTGCTTAAGGGGAAAGGTGAGTTGGGGTGCTGCGTAAAACCAGAGATTGAAATGAGCACAGATAAAGTTCCTTAAGCCAAATATGGACTAGACAAGAGCTACTCCTTGCTCAACGAAATGGACTCAACACCCCATATTAAACGCCTAAGAATGTACCTGACTAGTAAGTATCTTAAAACCTATGGATTGCTATGTCTCCAAAAGAGAATCAAGCGTGTGTACAGGGGCATAAACGCAGCAGTGATAGGATTGGAGAGGTTCGGTGAGCAAATGAAGACCCTTTGAAGTCATATTGCATGGTACCCATTCCACGGGTCTCAACTCTCCAGGTTTAAGGTATTCTTCCTTCAGCTAAAACATGCATGTGGAACCCAGAGTATGATCAACCATGTGAACGGGAGACGTGTTCAAATACGTCTCAGTTTTCCTCCCCTGGTACTCGGGTGCAACATTCCAGACGCTTTACTAACACTCTCCCCACTTGGAGAGTCAGCGCCTTTAACCTCCTGGTTGGCCCAGTTTGCAATTTCTGCGGAAGATGAACAGGAATAGGGAACACCAATGAGAGACTAGCTGGAGGTGTCTGGACGGGCAAATTTAACTCTCATTTCCCACCAGGAAGAGGAAATAACCAAAGGCTCAGCGTGCCGTGCCGGAACCAGATTAGGGCCTGAAGCCATCCTGCGGTGTTGCGGCCAGCTCAAAAGAAAGCGAGTTGAAGAAAGGAGCTCAGGGGCACTGTAATTCACAAACCTCCAGCGTTATAAATGACAGCTTTCGTCCAAAAATATACTGAAGTAAGGCTGCCAAGAGGACTTGAAAGCGGGGCAGAATTGCAGGAAACCGATTTCAGGAGGTAGACTGGAATTGCATTGAAAGCATAGGAAAAGAGGCAGAACGTCCACAATGATGCACTTGGCCAAAAAGGGCGTATGCGTTTTTTCCTGAATATATTCAGGAAAAAACGCATACGCCCTTTTTGGCCAACCAAGCAAGCTTGCAAAGGAAATCTGCACTACAATGAAGTCTCACTTCCCCCCGGTCAAAAGGGCCATCTGAAAAAAGTGTAAAATCCAGAAAGGCAGGACAGGCCATGGAGAACTGGGAGCCTTGTTATGCTGATGGGCGGGATGTAAATTGCCAACAGACACTCGGGAGAAGTGTATGGTGTTTCCTGAAACATCTAAAAAACAAAGCAACAGAGCCTAGGGCACTTCCACTTATGGTCCTATAGCTTAGGGAAATTAAAATCAAAAAGACACAGCCACCCCAAAGTTTGGGACGCCTCTGTTTACAAGAACCTCGTTTACCGTACAAGTTCAATATCACAGAAAGTGAAAAATGGATAAAGAACTTGTGGTACTTACGTACAATGCAGTATCACTCAGCAATGAAATCTATGTCATCAGGCCCGTAGCAGCATAATGAGTGGATTCAGGTACGATGATTCTCACTGAAATAAGTCACACAGAAAAAGAAACATCATAAGATATCACTAATACACGGAATGTAAACTTGGCTACACAGGAACTGAATTCCAAAACAGAACAGGGTCTCAAATTTAGAAAACCAACTTATGCTTGCTTAAGGGGAAAGGTGAGTTGGGGTGCTGCATAAAACCAGAGATTGAAATGAGCACAGATAAAGTTCCTTAAGCCAAATATGGACTAGACAAGAGCTACTCCTTGCTCAACGAAATGGACTCAACACCCCATATTAAACGCCTAAGAATGTACCTGACTAGTAAGTATCTTAAAACCTATGGATTGCTATGTCTCCAAAAGAGAATCAAGCGTGTGTACAGGGGCATAAACGCAGCAGTGATAGGATTGGAGAGGTTCGGTGAGCAAATGAAGACCCTTTGAAGTCATATTGCATGGTACCCATTCCACGGGTCTCAACTCTCCAGGTTTAAGGTATTCTTCCTTCAGCTAAAACATGCATGTGGAACCCAGAGTATGATCAACCATGTGAACGGGAGACGTGTTCAAATATGTCTCAGTTTTCCTCCCCTGGTACTCGGGTGCAACATTCCAGACGCTTTACTAACACTCTCCCCACTTGGAGAGTCAGCGCCTTTAACCTCCTGTTTGGCCCAGTTTGCAATTTCTGCGGAAGATGAACTGGAATAGTGAGAACCAATGAGAGACTAGCAGGAGGTGTCTGGACGGGCAAATTTAACTCTCATTTCCCACCAGGAAGAGGAAATAACCAAAGGCTCAGCGTGCCGTGCCGGAACCAGATTAGGGCCTGAAGCCATTCTGTGGTGTTGCGGCCAGCTCCAAAGAATGCGAGTTGAAGAAAGGAGCTCAGGGGCACTGTAATTCACAAACCTGCAGCGTTATAAATGACAGCTTTCGTCCAAAAATATACTGAAGTAAGGCTGCCAAGAGGACTTGAAAGCGGGGCAGAATTGCAGGAAACCGATTTCAGGAGGTAGACTGGAATTGCATTGAAAGCATAGGAAAAGAGGCAGAACGTCCACAATGATGCACTTGGCCAAAAAGTGCGTATGCGTTTTTTCCTGAATATATTCAGGAAAAAACGCATACGCCCTTTTTGGCCAACCAAGCAAGCTTGCAAAGGAAATCTGCACTACAATGAAGTCTCACTTCCCCCCGGTCAAAAGGGCCATCTGAAAAAAGTGTAAAATCCAGAAAGGCAGGACAGGCCATGGAGAACTGGGAGCCTTGTTATGCTGATGGGCGGGATGTAAATTGCCAACAGACACTCGGGAGAAGTGTATGGTGTTTCCTGAAACATCTAAACAACAAAGCAACAGAGCCTAGGGCACTTCCACTTATGGTCCTATAGCTTAGGGAAATTAAAATCAAAAAGACACAGCCACCCAAAAGTTTGGGACGCCTCTGTTTACAAGAACCTCGTTTACCGTACAAGTTCAATATCACAGAAAGTGAAAAATGGATAAAGAACTTGTGGTACTTACGTACAATGCAGTATCACTCAGCAATGAAATCTATGTCATCAGGCCCGTAGCAGCATAATGAGTGGATTCAGGTACGATGATTCTCACTGAAATAAGTCACACAGAAAAAGAAACATCATAAGATATCACTAATACACGGAATGTAAACTTGGCTACACAGGAACTGAATTCCAAAACAGAACAGGGTCTCAAATTTAGAAAACCAACTTATGCTTGCTTAAGGGGAAAGGTGAGTTGGGGTGCTGCATAAAACCAGAGATTGAAACGAGCACAGATAAAGTTCCTTAAGCCAAATATGGAATAGACAAGAGCTACTCCTTGCTCAACGAAATGGACTCAACACCGCATATTAAACGCCTAAGAATGTACCTGACTAGTAAGTATCTTAAAACCTATGGATTGCTATGTCTCCAAAAGAGAATCAAGCGTGTGTACAGGGGCATAAACGCAGCAGTGATAGGATTGGAGAGGTTCGGTGAGCAAATGAAGACCCTTTGAAGTCATATTGCATGGTACCCATTCCACGGGTCTCAACTCTCCAGGTTTAAGGTATTTTTCCTTCAGCTAAAACATGCATGTGGAACCCAGAGTATGATCAACCATGTGAACGGGAGACGTGTTCAAATACGTCTCAGTTTTCCTCCCCTGGTACTCGGGTGCAACATTCCAGACGCTTTACTAACACTCTCCCCACTTGGAGAGTCAGCGCCTTTAACCTCCTGTTTGGCCCAGTTTGCAATTTCTGCGGAAGATGAACAGGAATAGGGAACACCAATGAGAGACTAGCTGGAGGTGTCTGGACGGGCAAATTTAACTCTCATTTCCCACCAGGAAGAGGAAATAACCAAAGGCTCAGCGTGCCGTGCCGGAACCAGATTAGGGCCTGAAGCCATCCTGCGGTGTTGCGGCCAGCTCAAAAGAAAGCGAGTTGAAGAAAGGAGCTCAGGGGCACTGTAATTCACAAACCTGCAGCGTTATAAATGACAGCTTTCGTCCAAAAATATACTGAAGTAAGGCTGCCAAGAGGACTTGAAAGCGGGGCAGAATTGCAGGAAACCGATTTCAGGAGGTAGACTGGAATTGCATTGAAAGCATAGGAAAAGAGGCAGAACGTCCACAATGATGCACTTGGCCAAAAAGGGCGTATGCGTTTTTTCCTGAATATATTCAGGAAAAAACGCATACGCCCTTTTTGGCCAACCAAGCAAGCTTGCAAAGGAAATCTGCACTACAATGAAGTCTCACTTCCCCCCGGTCAAAAGGGCCATCTGAAAAAAGTGTAAAATCCAGAAAGGCAGGACAGGCCATGGAGAACTGGGAGCCTTGTTATGCTGATGGGCGGGATGTAAATTGCCAACAGACACTCGGGAGAAGTGTATGGTGTTTCCTGAAACATCTAAACAACAAAGCAACAGAGCCTAGGGCACTTCCACTTATGGTCCTATAGCTTAGGGAAATTAAAATCAAAAAGACACAGCCACCCCAAAGTTTGGGACGCCTCTGTTTACAAGAACCTCGTTTACCGTACAAGTTCAATATCACAGAAAGTGAAAAATGGATAAAGAACTTGTGGTACTTACGTACAATGCAGTATCACTCAGCAATGAAATCTATGTCATCAGGCCCGTAGCAGCATAATGAGTGGATTCAGGTACGATGATTCTCACTGAAATAAGTCACACAGAAAAAGAAACATCATAAGATATCACTAATACACGGAATGTAAACTTGGCTACACAGGAACTGAATTCCAAAACAGAACAGGGTCTCAAATTTAGAAAACCAACTTATGCTTGCTTAAGGGGAAAGGTGAGTTGGGGTGCTGCATAAAACCAGAGATTGAAATGAGCACAGATAAAGTTCCTTAAGCCAAATATGGACTAGACAAGAGCTACTCCTTGCTCAACGAAATGGACTCAACACCGCATATTAAACGCCTAAGAATGTACCTGACTAGTAAGTATCTTAAAACCTATGGATTGCTATGTCTCCAAAAGAGAATCAAGCGTGTGTACAGGGGCATAAACGCAGCAGTGATAGGATTGGAGAGGTTCGGTGAGCAAATGAAGACCCTTTGAAGTCATATTGCATGGTACCCATTCCACGGGTCTCAACTCTCCAGGTTTAAGGTATTTTTCCTTCAGCTAAAACATGCATGTGGAACCCAGAGTATGATCAACCATGTGAACGGGAGACGTGTTCAAATACGTCTCAGTTTTCCTCCCCTGGTACTCGGGTGCAACATTCCAGACGCTTTACTAACACTCTCCCCACTTGGAGAGTCAGCGCCTTTAACCTCCTGTTTGGCCCAGTTTGCAATTTCTGCGGAAGATGAACAGGAATAGGGAACACCAATGAGAGACTAGCTGGAGGTGTCTGGACGGGCAAATTTAACTCTCATTTCCCACCAGGAAGAGGAAATAACCAAAGGCTCAGCGTGCCGTGCCGGAACCAGATTAGGGCCTGAAGCCATCCTGCGGTGTTGCGGCCAGCTCAAAAGAAAGCGAGTTGAAGAAAGGAGCTCAGGGGCACTGTAATTCACAAACCTGCAGCGTTATAAATGACAGCTTTCGTCCAAAAATATACTGAAGTAAGGCTGCCAAGAGGACTTGAAAGCGGGGCAGAATTGCAGGAAACCGATTTCAGGAGGTAGACTGGAATTGCATTGAAAGCATAGGAAAAGAGGCAGAACGTCCACAATGATGCACTTGGCCAAAAAGGGCGTATGCGTTTTTTCCTGAATATATTCAGGAAAAAACGCATACGCCCTTTTTGGCCAACCAAGCAAGCTTGCAAAGGAAATCTGCACTACAATGAAGTCTCACTTCCCCCCGGTCAAAAGGGCCATCTGAAAAAAGTGTAAAATCCAGAAAGGCAGGACAGGCCATGGAGAACTGGGAGCCTTGTTATGCTGATGGGCGGGATGTAAATTGCCAACAGACACTCGGGAGAAGTGTATGGTGTTTCCTGAAACATCTAAACAACAAAGCAACAGAGCCTAGGGCACTTCCACTTATGGTCCTATAGCTTAGGGAAATTAAAATCAAAAAGACACAGCCACCCCAAAGTTTGGGACGCCTCTGTTTACAAGAACCTCGTTTACCGTACAAGTTCAATATCACAGAAAGTGAAAAATGGATAAAGAACTTGTGGTACTTACGTACAATGCAGTATCACTCAGCAATGAAATCTATGTCATCAGGCCCGTAGCAGCATAATGAGTGGATTCAGGTACGATGATTCTCACTGAAATAAGTCACACAGAAAAAGAAACATCATAAGATATCACTAATACACGGAATGTAAACTTGGCTACACAGGAACTGAATTCCAAAACAGAACAGGGTCTCAAATTTAGAAAACCAACTTATGCTTGCTTAAGGGGAAAGGTGAGTTGGGGTGCTGCATAAAACCAGAGATTGAAATGAGCACAGATAAAGTTCCTTAAGCCAAATATGGACTAGACAAGAGCTACTCCTTGCTCAACGAAATGGACTCAACACCGCATATTAAACGCCTAAGAATGTACCTGACTAGTAAGTATCTTAAAACCTATGGATTGCTATGTCTCCAAAAGAGAATCAAGCGTGTGTACAGGGGCATAAACGCAGCAGTGATAGGATTGGAGAGGTTCGGTGAGCAAATGAAGACCCTTTGAAGTCATATTGCATGGTACCCATTCCACGGGTCTCAACTCTCCAGGTTTAAGGTATTCTTCCTTCAGCTAAAACATGCATGTGGAACCCAGAGTATGATCAACCATGTGAACGGGAGACGTGTTCAAATATGTCTCAGTTTTCCTCCCCTGGTACTCGGGTGCAACATTCCAGACGCTTTACTAACACTCTCCCCACTTGGAGAGTCAGCGCCTTTAACCTCCTGTTTGGCCCAGTTTGCAATTTCTGCGGAAGATGAACTGGAATAGTGAGAACCAATGAGAGACTAGCAGGAGGTGTCTGGACGGGCAAATTTAACTCTCATTTCCCACCAGGAAGAGGAAATAACCAAAGGCTCAGCGTGCCGTGCCGGAACCAGATTAGGGCCTTAAGCCATTCTGTGGTGTTGCGGCCAGCTCAAAAGAAAGCGAGTTGAAGAAAGGAGCTCAGGGGCACTGTAATTCACAAACCTGCAGCGTTATAAATGACAGCTTTCGTCCAAAAATATACTGAAGTAAGGCTGCCAAGAGGACTTGAAAGCGGGGCAGAATTGCAGGAAACCGATTTCAGGAGGTAGACTGGAATTGCATTGAAAGCATAGGAAAAGAGGCAGAACGTCCACAATGATGCACTTGGCCAAAAAGGGCGTATGCGTTTTTTCCTGAATATATTCAGGAAAAAACGCATACGCCCTTTTTGGCCAACCAAGCAAGCTTGCAAAGGAAATCTGCACTACAATGAAGTCTCACTTCCCCCCGGTCAAAAGGGCCATCTGAAAAAAGTGTAAAATCCAGAAAGGCAGGACAGGCCATGGAGAACTGGGAGCCTTGTTATGCTGATGGGCGGGATGTAAATTGCCAACAGACACTCGGGAGAAGTGTGTGGTGTTTCCTGAAACATCTAAACAACAAAGCAACAGAGCCTAGGGCACTTCCACTTATGGTCCTATAGCTTAGGGAAATTAAAATCAAAAAGACACAGCCACCCCAAAGTTTGGGACGCCTCTGTTTACAAGAACCTCGTTTACCGTACAAGTTCAATATCACAGAAAGTGAAAAATGGATAAAGAACTTGTGGTACTTACGTACAATGCAGTATCACTCAGCAATGAAATCTATGTCATCAGGCCCGTAGCAGCATAATGAGTGGATTCAGGTACGATGATTCTCACTGAAATAAGTCACACAGATAAAGAAACATCATAAGATATCACTAATACACGGAATGTAAACTTGGCTACACAGGAACTGAATTCCAAAACAGAACAGGGTCTCAAATTTAGAAAACCAACTTATGCTTGCTTAAGGGGAAAGGTGAGTTGGGGTGCTGCATAAAACCAGAGATTGAAACGAGCACAGATAAAGTTCCTTAAGCCAAATATGGAATAGACAAGAGCTACTCCTTGCTCAACGAAATGGACTCAACACCCCATATTAAACGCCTAAGAATGTACCTGACTAGTAAGTATCTTAAAACCTATGGATTGCTATGTCTCCAAAAGAGAATCAAGCGTGTGTACAGGGGCATAAACGCAGCAGTGATAGGATTGGAGAGGTTCGGTGAGCAAATGAAGACCCTTTGAAGTCATATTGCATGGTACCCATTCCACGGGTCTCAACTCTCCAGGTTTAAGGTATTCTTCCTTCAGCTAAAACATGCATGTGGAACCCAGAGTATGATCAACCATGTGAACGGGAGACGTGTTCAAATATGTCTCAGTTTTCCTCCCCTGGTACTCGGGTGCAACATTCCAGGTGCTTTACTAACACTCTCCCCACTTGGAGAGTCAGCGCCTTTAACCTCCTGTTTGGCCCAGTTTGCAATTTCTGCGGAAGATGAACAGGAATAGGGAACACCAATGAGAGACTAGCTGGAGGTGTCTGGACGGGCAAATTTAACTCTCATTTCCCACCAGGAAGAGGAAATAACCAAAGGCTCAGCGTGCCGGGCCGGAACCAGATTAGGGCCTGAAGCCATCCTGCGGTGTTGCGGCCAGCTCAAAAGAAAGCGAGTTGAAGAAAGGAGCTCAGGGGCACTGTAATTCACAAACCTGCAGCGTTATAAATGACAGCTTTCGTCCAAAAATATACTGAAGTAAGGCTGCCAAGAGGACTTGAAAGCGGGGCAGAATTGCAGGAAACCGATTTCAGGAGGTAGACTGGAATTGCATTGAAAGCATAGGAAAAGAGGCAGAACGTCCACAATGATGCACTTGGCCAAAAAGGGCGTATGCGTTTTTTCCTGAATATATTCAGGAAAAAACGCATACGCCCTTTTTGGCCAACCAAGCAAGCTTGCAAAGGAAATCTGCACTACAATGAAGTCTCACTTCCCCCCGGTCAAAAGGGCCATCTGAAAAAAGTGTAAAATCCAGAAAGGCAGGACAGGCCATGGAGAACTGGGAGCCTTGTTATGCTGATGGGCGGGATGTAAATTGCCAACAGACACTCGGGAGAAGTGTATGGTGTTTCCTGAAACATCTAAAAAACAAAGCAACAGAGCCTAGGGCACTTCCACTTATAGGCCTATAGCTTAGGGAAATTAAAATCAAAAAGACACAGCCACCCCAAAGTTTGGGACGCCTCTGTTTACAAGAACCTCGTTTACCGTACAAGTTCAATATCACAGAAAGTGAAAAATGGATAAAGAACTTGTGGTACTTACGTACAATGCAGTATCACTCAGCAATGAAATCTATGTCATCAGGCCCGTAGCAGCATAATGAGTGGATTCAGGTACGATGATTCTCACTGAAATAAGTCACACAGAAAAAGAAACATCATAAGATATCACTAATACACGGAATGTAAACTTGGCTACACAGGAACTGAATTCCAAAACAGAACAGGGTCTCAAATTTAGAAAACCAACTTATGCTTGCTTAAGGGGAAAGGTGAGTTGGGGTGCTGCATAAAACCAGAGATTGAAATGAGCACAGATAAAGTTCCTTAAGCCAAATATGGACTAGACAAGAGCTACTCCTTGCTCAACGAAATGGACTCAACACCCCATATTAAACGCCTAAGAATGTACCTGACTAGTAAGTATCTTAAAACCTATGGATTGCTATGTCTCCAAAAGAGAATCAAGCGTGTGTACAGGGGCATAAACGCAGCAGTGATAGGATTGGAGAGGTTCGGTGAGCAAATGAAGACCCTTTGAAGTCATATTGCATGGTACCCATTCCACGGGTCTCAACTCTCCAGGTTTAAGGTATTCTTCCTTCAGCTAAAACATGCATGTGGAACCCAGAGTATGATCAACCATGTGAACGGGAGACGTGTTCAAATACGTCTCAGTTTTCCTCCCCTGGTACTCGGGTGCAACATTCCAGACGCTTTACTAACACTCTCCCCACTTGGAGAGTCAGCGCCTTTAACCTCCTGTTTGGCCCAGTTTGCAATTTCTGCGGAAGATGAACAGGAATAGGGAACACCAATGAGAGACTAGCTGGAGGTGTCTGGACGGGCAAATTTAACTCTCATTTCCCACCAGGAAGAGGAAATAACCAAAGGCTCAGCGTGCCGTGCCGGAACCAGATTAGGGCCTGAAGCCATCCTGCGGTGTTGCGGCCAGCTCAAAAGAAAGCGAGTTGAAGAAAGGAGCTCAGGGGCACTGTAATTCACAAACCTGCAGCGTTATAAATGACAGCTTTCGTCCAAAAATATACTGAAGTAAGGCTGCCAAGAGGACTTGAAAGCGGGGCAGAATTGCAGGAAACCGATTTCAGGAGGTAGACTGGAATTACATTGAAAGCATAGGAAAAGAGGCAGAACGTCCACAATGATGCACTTGGCCAAAAAGGGCGTATGCGTTTTTTCCTGAATATATTCAGGAAAAAACGCATACGCCCTTTTTGGCCAACCAAGCAAGCTTGCAAAGCAAATCTGCACTACAATGAAGTCTCACTTCCCCCCGGTCAAAAGGGCCATCTGAAAAAAGTGTAAAATCCAGAAAGGCAGGACAGGCCATGGAGAACTGGGAGCCTTGTCATGCTGATGGGCGGGATGTAAATTGCCAACAGACACTCGGGAGAAGTGTATGGTGTTTCCTGAAACATCTAAACAACAAAGCAACAGAGCCTAGGGCACTTCCACTTATGGTCCTATAGCTTAGGGAAATTAAAATCAAAAAGACACAGCCACCCCAAAGTTTGGGACGCCTCTGTTTACAAGAACCTCGTTTACCGTACAAGTTCAATATCACAGAAAGTGAAAACTGGATAAAGAACTTGTGGTACTTACGTACAATGCAGTATCACTCAGCAATGAAATCTATGTCATCAGGCCCGTAGCAGCATAATGAGTGGATTCAGGTACGATGATTCTCACTGAAATAAGTCACACAGAAAAAGAAACATCATAAGATATCACTAATACACGGAATGTAAACTTGGCTACACAGGAACTGAATTCCAAAACAGAACAGGGTCTCAAATTTAGAAAACCAACTTATGCTTGCTTAAGGGGAAAGGTGAGTTGGGGTGCTGCGTAAAACCAGAGATTGAAATGAGCACAGATAAAGTTCCTTAAGCCAAATATGGAATAGACAAGAGCTACTCCTTGCTCAACGAAATGGACTCAACACCCCATATTAAACGCCTAAGAATGTACCTGACTAGTAAGTATCTTAAAACCTATGGATTGCTATGTCTCCAAAAGAGAATCAAGCGTGTGTACAGGGGCATAAACGCAGCAGTGATAGGATTGGAGAGGTTCGGTGAGCAAATGAAGACCCTTTGAAGTCATATTGCATGGTACCCATTCCACGGGTCTCAACTCTCCAGGTTTAAGGTATTCTTCCTTCAGCTAAAACATGCATGTGGAACCCAGAGTATGATCAACCATGTGAACGGGAGACGTGTTCAAATACGTCTCAGTTTTCCTCCCCTGGTACTCGGGTGCAACATTCCAGACGCTTTACTAACACTCTCCCCACTTGGAGAGTCAGCGCCTTTAACCTCCTGTTTGGCCCAGTTTGCAATTTCTGCGGAAGATGAACAGGAATAGGGAACACCAATGAGAGACTAGCTGGAGGTGTCTGGACGGGCAAATTTAACTCTCATTTCCCACCAGGAAGAGGAAATAACCAAAGGCTCAGCGTGCCGTGCCGGAACCAGATTAGGGCCTGAAGCCATCCTGCGGTGTTGCGGCCAGCTCAAAAGAAAGCGAGTTGAAGAAAGGAGCTCAGGGGCACTGTAATTCACAAACCTCCAGCGTTATAAATGACAGCTTTCGTCCAAAAATATACTGAAGTAAGGCTGCCAAGAGGACTTGAAAGCGGGGCAGAATTGCAGGAAACCGATTTCAGGAGGTAGACTGGAATTGCATTGAAAGCATAGGAAAAGAGGCAGAACGTCCACAATGATGCACTTGGCCAAAAAGGGCGTATGCGTTTTTTCCTGAATATATTCAGGAAAAAACGCATACGCCCTTTTTGGCCAACCAAGCAAGCTTGCAAAGGAAATCTGCACTACAATGAAGTCTCACTTCCCCCCGGTCAAAAGGGCCATCTGAAAAAAGTGTAAAATCCAGAAAGGCAGGACAGGCCATGGAGAACTGGGAGCCTTGTTATGCTGATGGGCGGGATGTAAATTGCCAACAGACACTCGGGAGAAGTGTGTGGTGTTTCCTGAAACATCTAAAAAACAAAGCAACAGAGCCTAGGGCACTTCCACTTATGGTCCTATAGCTTAGGGAAATTAAAATCAAAAAGACACAGCCACCCCAAAGTTTGGGACGCCTCTGTTTACAAGAACCTCGTTTACCGTACAAGTTCAATATCACAGAAAGTGAAAAATGGATAAAGAACTTGTGGTACTTACGTACAATGCAGTATCACTCAGCAATGAAATCTATGTCATCAGGCCCGTAGCAGCATAATGAGTGGATTCAGGTACGATGATTCTCACTGAAATAAGTCACACAGAAAAAGAAACATCATAAGATATCACTAATACACGGAATGTAAACTTGGCTACACAGGAACTGAATTCCAAAACAGAACAGGGTCTCAAATTTAGAAAACCAACTTATGCTTGCTTAAGGGGAAAGGTGAGTTGGGGTGCTGCATAAAACCAGAGATTCAAATGAGCACAGATAAAGTTCCTTAAGCCAAATATGGACTAGACAAGAGCTACTCCTTGCTCAACGAAATGGACTCAACACCCCATATTAAACGCCTAAGAATGTACCTGACTAGTAAGTATCTTAAAACCTATGGATTGCTATGTCTCCAAAAGAGAATCAAGCGTGTGTACAGGGGCATAAACGCAGCAGTGATAGGATTGGAGAGGTTCGGTGAGCAAATGAAGACCCTTTGAAGTCATATTGCATGGTACCCATTCCACGGGTCTCAACTCTCCAGGTTTAAGGTATTCTTCCTTCAGCTAAAACATGCATGTGGAACCCAGAGTATGATCAACCATGTGAACGGGAGACGTGTTCAAATATGTCTCAGTTTTCCTCCCCTGGTACTCGGGTGCAACATTCCAGACGCTTTACTAACACTCTCCCCACTTGGAGAGTCAGCGCCTTTAACCTCCTGTTTGGCCCAGTTTGCAATTTCTGCGGAAGATGAACTGGAATAGTGAGAACCAATGAGAGACTAGCAGGAGGTGTCTGGACGGGCAAATTTAACTCTCATTTCCCACCAGGAAGAGGAAATAACCAAAGGCTCAGCGTGCCGTGCCGGAACCAGATTAGGGCCTGAAGCCATTCTGTGGTGTTGCGGCCAGCTCCAAAGAAAGCGAGTTGAAGAAAGGAGCTCAGGGGCACTGTAATTCACAAACCTGCAGCGTTATAAATGACAGCTTTCGTCCAAAAATATACTGAAGTAAGGCTGCCAAGAGGACTTGAAAGCGGGGCAGAATTGCAGGAAACCGATTTCAGGAGGTAGACTGGAATTGCATTGAAAGCATAGGAAAAGAGGCAGAACGTCCACAATGATGCACTTGGCCAAAAAGTGCGTATGCGTTTTTTCCTGAATATATTCAGGAAAAAACGCATACGCCCTTTTTGGCCAACCAAGCAAGCTTGCAAAGGAAATCTGCACTACAATGAAGTCTCACTTCCCCCCGGTCAAAAGGGCCATCTGAAAAAAGTGTAAAATCCAGAAAGGCAGGACAGGCCATGGAGAACTGGGAGCCTTGTTATGCTGATGGGCGGGATGTAAATTGCCAACAGACACTCGGGAGAAGTGTATGGTGTTTCCTGAAACATCTAAACAACAAAGCAACAGAGCCTAGGGCACTTCCACTTATGGTCCTATAGCTTAGGGAAATTAAAATCAAAAAGACACAGCCACCCAAAAGTTTGGGACGCCTCTGTTTACAAGAACCTCGTTTACCGTACAAGTTCAATATCACAGAAAGTGAAAAATGGATAAAGAACTTGTGGTACTTACGTACAATGCAGTATCACTCAGCAATGAAATCTATGTCATCAGGCCCGTAGCAGCATAATGAGTGGATTCAGGTACGATGATTCTCACTGAAATAAGTCACACAGAAAAAGAAACATCATAAGATATCACTAATACACGGAATGTAAACTTGGCTACACAGGAACTGAATTCCAAAACAGAACAGGGTCTCAAATTTAGAAAACCAACTTATGCTTGCTTAAGGGGAAAGGTGAGTTGGGGTGCTGCATAAAACCAGAGATTGAAACGAGCACAGATAAAGTTCCTTAAGCCAAATATGGAATAGACAAGAGCTACTCCTTGCTCAACGAAATGGACTCAACACCGCATATTAAACGCCTAAGAATGTACCTGACTAGTAAGTATCTTAAAACCTATGGATTGCTATGTCTCCAAAAGAGAATCAAGCGTGTGTACAGGGGCATAAACGCAGCAGTGATAGGATTGGAGAGGTTCGGTGAGCAAATGAAGACCCTTTGAAGTCATATTGCATGGTACCCATTCCACGGGTCTCAACTCTCCAGGTTTAAGGTATTTTTCCTTCAGCTAAAACATGCATGTGGAACCCAGAGTATGATCAACCATGTGAACGGGAGACGTGTTCAAATACGTCTCAGTTTTCCTCCCCTGGTACTCGGGTGCAACATTCCAGACGCTTTACTAACACTCTCCCCACTTGGAGAGTCAGCGCCTTTAACCTCCTGTTTGGCCCAGTTTGCAATTTCTGCGGAAGATGAACAGGAATAGGGAACACCAATGAGAGACTAGCTGGAGGTGTCTGGACGGGCAAATTTAACTCTCATTTCCCACCAGGAAGAGGAAATAACCAAAGGCTCAGCGTGCCGTGCCGGAACCAGATTAGGGCCTGAAGCCATCCTGCGGTGTTGCGGCCAGCTCAAAAGAAAGCGAGTTGAAGAAAGGAGCTCAGGGGCACTGTAATTCACAAACCTGCAGCGTTATAAATGACAGCTTTCGTCCAAAAATATACTGAAGTAAGGCTGCCAAGAGGACTTGAAAGCGGGGCAGAATTGCAGGAAACCGATTTCAGGAGGTAGACTGGAATTACATTGAAAGCATAGGAAAAGAGGCAGAACGTCCACAATGATGCACTTGGCCAAAAAGGGCGTATGCGTTTTTTCCTGAATATATTCAGGAAAAAACGCATACGCCCTTTTTGGCCAACCAAGCAAGCTTGCAAAGGAAATCTGCACTACAATGAAGTCTCACTTCCCCCCGGTCAAAAGGGCCATCTGAAAAAAGTGTAAAATCCAGAAAGGCAGGACAGGCCATGGAGAACTGGGAGCCTTGTCATGCTGATGGGCGGGATGTAAATTGCCAACAGACACTCGGGAGAAGTGTATGGTGTTTCCTGAAACATCTAAACAACAAAGCAACAGAGCCTAGGGCACTTCCACTTATGGTCCTATAGCTTAGGGAAATTAAAATCAAAAAGACACAGCCACCCCAAAGTTTGGGACGCCTCTGTTTACAAGAACCTCGTTTACCGTACAAGTTCAATATCACAGAAAGTGAAAAATGGATAAAGAACTTGTGGTACTTACGTACAATGCAGTATCACTCAGCAATGAAATCTATGTCATCAGGCCCGTAGCAGCATAATGAGTGGATTCAGGTACGATGATTCTCACTGAAATAAGTCACACAGAAAAAGAAACATCATAAGATATCACTAATACACGGAATGTAAACTTGGCTACACAGGAACTGAATTCCAAAACAGAACAGGGTCTCAAATTTAGAAAACCAACTTATGCTTGCTTAAGGGGAAAGGTGAGTTGGGGTGCTGCGTAAAACCAGAGATTGAAATGAGCACAGATAAAGTTCCTTAAGCCAAATATGGAATAGACAAGAGCTACTCCTTGCTCAACGAAATGGACTCAACACCCCATATTAAACGCCTAAGAATGTACCTGACTAGTAAGTATCTTAAAACCTATGGATTGCTATGTCTCCAAAAGAGAATCAAGCGTGTGTACAGGGGCATAAACGCAGCAGTGATAGGATTGGAGAGGTTCGGTGAGCAAATGAAGACCCTTTGAAGTCATATTGCATGGTACCCATTCCACGGGTCTCAACTCTCCAGGTTTAAGGTATTCTTCCTTCAGCTAAAACATGCATGTGGAACCCAGAGTATGATCAACCATGTGAACGGGAGACGTGTTCAAATACGTCTCAGTTTTCCTCCCCTGGTACTCGGGTGCAACATTCCAGACGCTTTACTAACACTCTCCCCACTTGGAGAGTCAGCGCCTTTAACCTCCTGTTTGGCCCAGTTTGCAATTTCTGCGGAAGATGAACAGGAATAGGGAACACCAATGAGAGACTAGCTGGAGGTGTCTGGACGGGCAAATTTAACTCTCATTTCCCACCAGGAAGAGGAAATAACCAAAGGCTCAGCGTGCCGTGCCGGAACCAGATTAGGGCCTGAAGCCATCCTGCGGTGTTGCGGCCAGCTCAAAAGAAAGCGAGTTGAAGAAAGGAGCTCAGGGGCACTGTAATTCACAAACCTCCAGCGTTATAAATGACAGCTTTCGTCCAAAAATATACTGAAGTAAGGCTGCCAAGAGGACTTGAAAGCGGGGCAGAATTGCAGGAAACCGATTTCAGGAGGTAGACTGGAATTGCATTGAAAGCATAGGAAAAGAGGCAGAACGTCCACAATGATGCACTTGGCCAAAAAGGGCGTATGCGTTTTTTCCTGAATATATTCAGGAAAAAACGCATACGCCCTTTTTGGCCAACCAAGCAAGCTTGCAAAGGAAATCTGCACTACAATGAAGTCTCACTTCCCCCCGGTCAAAAGGGCCATCTGAAAAAAGTGTAAAATCCAGAAAGGCAGGACAGGCCATGGAGAACTGGGAGCCTTGTTATGCTGATGGGCGGGATGTAAATTGCCAACAGACACTCGGGAGAAGTGTGTGGTGTTTCCTGAAACATCTAAAAAACAAAGCAACAGAGCCTAGGGCACTTCCACTTATGGTCCTATAGCTTAGGGAAATTAAAATCAAAAAGACACAGCCACCCCAAAGTTTGGGACGCCTCTGTTTACAAGAACCTCGTTTACCGTACAAGTTCAATATCACAGAAAGTGAAAAATGGATAAAGAACTTGTGGTACTTACGTACAATGCAGTATCACTCAGCAATGAAATCTATGTCATCAGGCCCGTAGCAGCATAATGAGTGGATTCAGGTACGATGATTCTCACTGAAATAAGTCACACAGATAAAGAAACATCATAAGATATCACTAATACACGGAATGTAAACTTGGCTACACAGGAACTGAATTCCAAAACAGAACAGGGTCTCAAATTTAGAAAACCAACTTATGCTTGCTTAAGGGGAAAGGTGAGTTGGGGTGCTGCATAAAACCAGAGATTGAAACGAGCACAGATAAAGTTCCTTAAGCCAAATATGGAATAGACAAGAGCTACTCCTTGCTCAACGAAATGGACTCAACACCCCATATTAAACGCCTAAGAATGTACCTGACTAGTAAGTATCTTAAAACCTATGGATTGCTATGTCTCCAAAAGAGAATCAAGCGTGTGTACAGGGGCATAAACGCAGCAGTGATAGGATTGGAGAGGTTCGGTGAGCAAATGAAGACCCTTTGAAGTCATATTGCATGGTACCCATTCCACGGGTCTCAACTCTCCAGGTTTAAGGTATTCTTCCTTCAGCTAAAACATGCATGTGGAACCCAGAGTATGATCAACCATGTGAACGGGAGACGTGTTCAAATATGTCTCAGTTTTCCTCCCCTGGTACTCGGGTGCAACATTCCAGATGCTTTACTAACACTCTCCCCACTTGGAGAGTCAGCGCCTTTAACCTCCTGTTTGGCCCAGTTTGCAATTTCTGCGGAAGATGAACAGGAATAGGGAACACCAATGAGAGACTAGCTGGAGGTGTCTGGACGGGCAAATTTAACTCTCATTTCCCACCAGGAAGAGGAAATAACCAAAGGCTCAGCGTGCCGGGCCGGAACCAGATTAGGGCCTGAAGCCATCCTGCGGTGTTGCGGCCAGCTCAAAAGAAAGCGAGTTGAAGAAAGGAGCTCAGGGGCACTGTAATTCACAAACCTGCAGAGTTATAAATGACAGCTATCGTCCAAAAATATACTGAAGTAAGGCTGCCAAGAGGACTTGAAAGCGGGGCAGAATTGCAGGAAACCGATTTCAGGAGGTAGACTGGAATTGCATTGAAAGCATAGGAAAAGAGGCAGAACGCCCACAATGATGCACTTGGCCAAAAAGGGCGTATGTGTTTTTTCCTGAATATATTCAGGAAAAAACGCATACGCCCTTTTTGGCCAACCAAGCAAGCTTGCAAAGGAAATCTGCACTACAATGAAGTCTCACTTCCCCCCGGTCAAAAGGGCCATCTGAAAAAAGTGTAAAATCCAGAAAGGCAGGACAGGCCATGGAGAACTGGGAGCCTTGTTATGCTGATGGGCGGGATGTAAATTGCCAACAGACACTCGGGAGAAGTGTATGGTGTTTCCTGAAACATCTAAACAACAAAGCAACAGAGCCTAGGGCACTTCCACTTATGGTCCTATAGCTTAGGGAAATTAAAATCAAAAAGACACAGCCACCCCAAAGTTTGGGACGCCTCTGTTTACAAGAACCTCGTTTACCGTACAAGTTCAATATCACAGAAAGTGAAAAATGGATAAAGAACTTGTGGTACTTACGTACAATGCAGTATCACTCAGCAATGAAATCTATGTCATCAGGCCCGTAGCAGCATAATGAGTGGATTCAGGTACGATGATTCTCACTGAAATAAGTCACACAGAAAAAGAAACATCATAAGATATCACTAATACACGGAATGTAAACTTGGCTACACAGGAACTGAATTCCAAAACAGAACAGGGTCTCAAATTTAGAAAACCAACTTATGCTTGCTTAAGGGGAAAGGTGAGTTGGGGTGCTGCATAAAACCAGAGATTGAAATGAGCACAGATAAAGTTCCTTAAGCCAAATATGGAATAGACAAGAGCTACTCCTTGCTCAACGAAATGGACTCAACACCGCATATTAAACGCCTAAGAATGTACCTGACTAGTAAGTATCTTAAAACCTATGGATTGCTATGTCTCCAAAAGAGAATCAAGCGTGTGTACAGGGGCATAAACGCAGCAGTGATAGGATTGGAGAGGTTCGGTGAGCAAATGAAGACCCTTTGAAGTCATATTGCATGGTACCCATTCCACGGGTCTCAACTCTCCAGGTTTAAGGTATTCTTCCTTCAGCTAAAACATGCATGTGGAACCCAGAGTATGATCAACCATGTGAACGGGAGACGTGTTCAAATATGTCTCAGTTTTCCTCCCCTGGTACTCGGGTGCAACATTCCAGACGCTTTACTAACACTCTCCCCACTTGGAGAGTCAGCGCCTTTAACCTCCTGTTTGGCCCAGTTTGCAATTTCTGCGGAAGATGAACTGGAATAGTGAGAACCAATGAGAGACTAGCAGGAGGTGTCTGGACGGGCAAATTTAACTCTCATTTCCCACCAGGAAGAGGAAATAACCAAAGGCTCAGCGTGCCGTGCCGGAACCAGATTAGGGCCTGAAGCCATTCTGTGGTGTTGCGGCCAGCTCAAAAGAAAGCGAGTTGAAGAAAGGAGCTCAGGGGCACTGTAATTCACAAACCTGCAGAGTTATAAATGACAGCTATCGTCCAAAAATATACTGAAGTAAGGCTGCCAAGAGGACTTGAAAGCGGGGCAGAATTGCAGGAAACCGATTTCAGGAGGTAGACTGGAATTGCATTGAAAGCATAGGAAAAGAGGCAGAACGTCCACAATGATGCACTTGGCCAAAAAGGGCGTATGCGTTTTTTCCTGAATATATTCAGGAAAAAACGCATACGCCCTTTTTGGCCAACCAAGCAAGCTTGCAAAGGAAATCTGCACTACAATGAAGTCTCACTTCCCCCCGGTCAAAAGGGCCATCTGAAAAAAGTGTAAAATCCAGAAAGGCAGGACAGGCCATGGAGAACTGGGAGCCTTGTTATGCTGATGGGCGGGATGTAAATTGCCAACAGACACTCGGGAGAAGTGTATGGTGTTTCCTGAAACATCTAAACAACAAAGCAACAGAGCCTACGGCACTTCCACTTATGGTCCTATAGCTTAGGGAAATTAAAATCAAAAAGACACAGCCACCCCAAAGTTTGGGACGCCTCTGTTTACAAGAACCTCATTTACCGTACAAGTTCAATATCACAGAAAGTGAAAAATGGATAAAGAACTTGTGGTACTTACGTACAATGCAGTATCACTCAGCAATGAAATCTATGTCATCAGGCCCGTAGCAGCATAATGAGTGGATTCAGGAACGATGATTCTCACTGAAATAAGTCACACAGAAAAAGAAACATCATAAGATATCACTAATACACGGAATGTAAACTTGGCTACACAGGAACTGAATTCCAAAACAGAACAGGGTCTCAAATTTAGAAAACCAACTTATGCTTGCTTAAGGGGAAAGGTGAGTTGGGGTGCTGCATAAAACCAGAGATTGAAATGAGCACAGATAAAGTTCCTTAAGCCAAATATGGACTAGACAAGAGCTACTCCTTGCTCAACGAAATGGACTCAACACCGCATATTAAACGCCTAAGAATGTACCTGACTAGTAAGTATCTTAAAACCTATGGATTGCTATGTCTCCAAAAGAGAATCAAGCATGTGTACAGGGGCATAAACGCAGCAGTGATAGGATTGGAGAGGTTCGGTGAGCAAATGAAGACCCTTTGAAGTCATATTGCATGGTACCCATTCCACGGGTCTCAACTCTCCAGGTTTAAGGTATTCTTCCTTCAGCTAAAACATGCATGTGGAACCCAGAGTATGATCAACCATGTGAACGGGAGACGTGTTCAAATATGTCTCAGTTTTCCTCCCCTGGTACTCGGGTGCAACATTCCAGACGCTTTACTAACACTCTCCCCACTTGGAGAGTCAGCGCCTTTAACCTCCTGTTTGGCCCAGTTTGCAATTTCTGCGGAAGATGAACTGGAATAGTGAGAACCAATGAGAGACTAGCAGGAGGTGTCTGGACGGGCAAATTTAACTCTCATTTCCCACCAGGAAGAGGAAATAACCAAAGGCTCAGCGTGCCGTGCCGGAACCAGATTAGGGCCTTAAGCCATTCTGTGGTGTTGCGGCCAGCTCAAAAGAAAGCGAGTTGAAGAAAGGAGCTCAGGGGCACTGTAATTCACAAACCGGCAGAGTTATAAATGACAGCTATCGTCCAAAAATATACTGAAGTAAGGCTGCCAAGAGGACTTGAAAGCGGGGCAGAATTGCAGGAAACCGATTTCAGGAGGTAGACTGGAATTGCTTTGAAAGCATAGGAAAAGAGGCAGAACGTCCACAATGATGCACTTGGCCAAAAAGGGCGTATGCGTTTTTTCCTGAATATATTCAGGAAAAAACGCATACGCCCTTTTTGGCCAACCAAGCAAGCTTGCAAAGGAAATCTGCACTACAATGAAGTCTCACTTCCCCCCGGTCAAAAGGGCCATCTGAAAAAAGTGTAAAATCCAGAAAGGCAGGACAGGCCATGGAGAACTGGGAGCCTTGTTATGCTGATGGGCGGGATGTAAATTGCCAACAGACACTCGGGAGAAGTGTATGGTGTTTCCTGAAACATCTAAAAAACAAAGCAACAGAGCCTAGGGCACTTCCACTTATGGTCCTATAGCTTAGGGAAATTAAAATCAAAAAGACACAGCCACCCCAAAGTTTGGGACGCCTCTGTTTACAAGAACCTCGTTTACCGTACAAGTTCAATATCACAGAAAGTGAAAAATGGATAAAGAACTTGTGGTACTTACGTACAATGCAGTATCACTCAGCAATGAAATCTATGTCATCAGGCCCGTAGCAGCATAATGAGTGGATTCAGGTACGATGATTCTCACTGAAATAAGTCACACAGAAAAAGAAACATCATAAGATATCAGTAATACACGGAATGTAAACTTGGCTACACAGGAACTGAATTACAGAACAGAACAGGGTCTCAAATTTAGAAAACCAACTTATGCTTGCTTAAGGGGAAAGGTGAGTTGGGGTGCTGCATAAAACCAGAGATTGAAACGAGCACAGATAAAGTTCCTTAAGCCAAATATGGAATAGACAAGAGCTACTCCTTGCTCAACGAAATGGACTCAACACCCCATATTAAACGCCTAAGAATGTACCTGACTAGTAAGTATCTTAAAACCTATGGATTGCTATGTCTCCAAAAGAGAATCAAGCGTGTGTACAGGGGCATAAACGCAGCAGTGATAGGATTGGAGAGGTTCGGTGAGCAAATGAAGACCCTTTGAAGTCATATTGCATGGTACCCATTCCACGGGTCTCAACTCTCCAGGTTTAAGGTATTCTTCCTTCAGCTAAAACATGCATGTGGAACCCAGAGTATGATCAACCATGTGAACGGGAGACGTGTTCAAATATGTCTCAGTTTTCCTCCCCTGGTACTCGGGTGCAACATTCCAGACGCTTTACTAACACTCTCCCCACTTGGAGAGTCAGCGCCTTTAACCTCCTGTTTGGCCCAGTTTGCAATTTCTGCGGAAGATGAACTGGAATAGTGAGAACCAATGAGAGACTAGCAGGAGGTGTCTGGACGGGCAAATTTAACTCTCATTTCCCACCAGGAAGAGGAAATAACCAAAGGCTCAGCGTGCCGTGCCGGAACCAGATTAGGGCCTTAAGCCATTCTGTGGTGTTGCGGCCAGCTCAAAAGAAAGCGAGTTGAAGAAAGGAGCTCAGGGGCACTGTAATTCACAAACCTGCAGAGTTATAAATGACAGCTATCGTCCAAAAATATACTGAAGTAAGGCTGCCAAGAGGACTTGAAAGCGGGGCAGAATTGCAGGAAACCGATTTCAGGAGGTAGACTGGAATTGCTTTGAAAGCATAGGAAAAGAGGCAGAACGTCCACAATGATGCACTTGGCCAAAAAGAGCGTATGCGTTTTTTCCTGAATATATTCAGGAAAAAACGCATACGCCCTTTTTGGCCAACCAAGCAAGCTTGCAAAGGAAATCTGCACTACAATGAAGTCTCACTTCCCCCCGGTCAAAAGGGCCATCTGAAAAAAGTGTAAAATCCAGAAAGGCAGGACAGGCCATGGAGAACTGGGAGCCTTGTTATGCTGATGGGCGGGATGTAAACTGCCAACAGACACTCGGGAGAAGTGTATGGTGTTTCCTGAAACATCTAAACAACAAAGCAACAGAGCCTAGGGCACTTCCACTTATGGTCCTATAGCTTAGGGAAATTAAAATCAAAAAGACACAGCCACCCCAAAGTTTGGGACGCCTCTGTTTACAAGAACCTCGTTTACCGTACAAGTTCAATATCACAGAAAGTGAAAAATGGATAAAGAACTTGTGGTACTTACGTACAATGCAGTATCACTCAGCAATGAAATCTATGTCATCAGGCCCGTAGCAGCATAATGAGTGGATTCAGGTACGATGATTCTCACTGAAATAAGTCACACAGAAAAAGAAACATCATAAGATATCAGTAATACACGGAATGTAAACTTGGCTACACAGGAACTGAATTACAGAACAGAACAGGGTCTCAAATTTAGAAAACCAACTTATGCTTGCTTAAGGGGAAAGGTGAGTTGGGGTGCTGCATAAAACCAGAGATTGAAACGAGCACAGATAAAGTTCCTTAAGCCAAATATGGAATAGACAAGAGCTACTCCTTGCTCAACGAAATGGACTCAACACCCCATATTAAACGCCTAAGAATGTACCTGACTAGTAAGTATCTTAAAACCTATGGATTGCTATGTCTCCAAAAGAGAATCAAGCATGTGTACAGGGGCATAAACGCAGCAGTGATAGGATTGGAGAGGTTCGGTGAGCAAATGAAGACCCTTTGAAGTCATATTGCATGGTACCCATTCCACGGGTCTCAACTCTCCAGGTTTAAGGTATTCTTCCTTCAGCTAAAACATGCATGTGGAACCCAGAGTATGATCAACCATGTGAACGGGAGACGTGTTCAAATATGTCTCAGTTTTCCTCCCCTGGTACTCGGGTGCAACATTCCAGACGCTTTACTAACACTCTCCCCACTTGGAGAGTCAGCGCCTTTAACCTCCTGTTTGGCCCAGTTTGCAATTTCTGCGGAAGATGAACAGGAATAGGGAACACCAATGAGAGACTAGCTGGAGGTGTCTGGACGGGCAAATTTAACTCTCATTTCCCACCAGGAAGAGGAAATAACCAAAGGCTCAGCGTGCCGGGCCGGAACCAGATTAGGGCCTGAAGCCATCCTGCGGTGTTGCGGCCAGCTCAAAAGAAAGCGAGTTGAAGAAAGGAGCTCAGGGGCACTGTAATTCACAAACCTGCAGAGTTATAAATGACAGCTATCGTCCAAAAATATACTGAAGTAAGGCTGCCAAGAGGACTTGAAAGCGGGGCAGAATTGCAGGAAACCGATTTCAGGAGGTAGACTGGAATTGCATTGAAAGCATAGGAAAAGAGGCAGAACGCCCACAATGATGCACTTGGCCAAAAAGGGCGTATGTGTTTTTTCCTGAATATATTCAGGAAAAAACGCATACGCCCTTTTTGGCCAACCAAGCAAGCTTGCAAAGGAAATCTGCACTACAATGAAGTCTCACTTCCCCCCGGTCAAAAGGGCCATCTGAAAAAAGTGTAAAATCCAGAAAGGCAGGACAGGCCATGGAGAACTGGGAGCCTTGTTATGCTGATGGGCGGGATGTAAATTGCCAACAGACACTCGGGAGAAGTGTATGGTGTTTCCTGAAACATCTAAACAACAAAGCAACAGAGCCTAGGGCACTTCCACTTATGGTCCTATAGCTTAGGGAAATTAAAATCAAAAAGACACAGCCACCCCAAAGTTTGGGACGCCTCTGTTTACAAGAACCTCGTTTACCGTACAAGTTCAATATCACAGAAAGTGAAAAATGGATAAAGAACTTGTGGTACTTACGTACAATGCAGTATCACTCAGCAATGAAATCTATGTCATCAGGCCCGTAGCAGCATAATGAGTGGATTCAGGTACGATGATTCTCACTGAAATAAGTCACACAGAAAAAGAAACATCATAAGATATCACTAATACACGGAATGTAAACTTGGCTACACAGGAACTGAATTCCAAAACAGAACAGGGTCTCAAATTTAGAAAACCAACTTATGCTTGCTTAAGGGGAAAGGTGAGTTGGGGTGCTGCATAAAACCAGAGATTGAAATGAGCACAGATAAAGTTCCTTAAGCCAAATATGGAATAGACAAGAGCTACTCCTTGCTCAACGAAATGGACTCAACACCGCATATTTAACGCCTAAGAATGTACCTGACTAGTAAGTATCTTAAAACCTATGGATTGCTATGTCTCCAAAAGAGAATCAAGCGTGTGTACAGGGGCATAAACGCAGCAGTGATAGGATTGGAGAGGTTCGGTGAGCAAATGAAGACCCTTTGAAGTCATATTGCATGGTACCCATTCCACGGGTCTCAACTCTCCAGGTTTAAGGTATTCTTCCTTCAGCTAAAACATGCATGTGGAACCCAGAGTATGATCAACCATGTGAACGGGAGACGTGTTCAAATACGTCTCAGTTTTCCTCCCCTGGTACTCGGGTGCATCATTCCAGACGCTTTACTAACACTCTCCCCACTTGGAGAGTCAGCGCCTTTAACCTCCTGTTTGGCCCAGTTTGCAATTTCTGCGGAAGATGAACAGGAATAGGGAACACCAATGAGAGACTAGCTGGAGGTGTCTGGACGGGCAAATTTAACTCTCATTTCCCACCAGCAAGAGGAAATAACCAAAGGCTCAGCGTGCCGTGCCGGAACCAGATTAGGGCCTGAAGCCATCCTGCGGTGTTGCGGCCAGCTCAAAAGAAAGCGAGTTGAAGAAAGGAGCTCAGGGGCACTGTAATTCACAAACCTGCAGAGTTATAAATGACAGCTTTCGTCCAAAAATATACTGAAGTAAGGCTGCCAAGAGGACTTGAAAGCGGGGCAGAATTGCAGGAAACCGATTTCAGGAGGTAGACTGGAATTGCATTGAAAGCATAGGAAAAGAGGCAGAACGTCCACAATGATGCACTTGGCCAAAAAGGGCGTATGCGTTTTTTCCTGAATATATTCAGGAAAAAACGCATACGCCCTTTTTGGCCAACCAAGCAAGCTTGCAAAGGAAATCTGCACTACAATGAAGTCTCACTTCCCCCGGGTCAAAAGGGCCATCTGAAAAAAGTGTAAAATCCAGAAAGGCAGGACAGGCCATGGAGAACTGGGAGCCTTGTTATGCTGATGGGCGGGATGTAAATTGCCAACAGACACTCGGGAGAAGTGTATGGTGTTTCCTGAAACATCTAAACAACAAAGCAACAGAGCCTAGGGCACTTCCACTTATGGTCCTATAGCTTAGGGAAATTAAAATCAAAAAGACACAGCCACCCCAAAGTTTGGGACGCCTCTGTTTACAAGAACCTCGTTTACCGTACAAGTTCAATATCACAGAAAGTGAAAAATGGATAAAGAACTTGTGGTACTTACGTACAATGCAGTATCACTCAGCAATGAAATCTATGTCATCAGGCCCGTAGCAGCATAATGAGTGGATTCAGGTACGATGATTCTCACTGAAATAAGTCACACAGAAAAAGAAACATCATAAGATATCACTAATACACGGAATGTAAACTTGGCTACACAGGAACTGAATTACAGAACAGAACAGGGTCTCAAATTTAGAAAACCAACTTATGCTTGCTTAAGGGGAAAGGTGAGTTGGGGTGCTGCATAAAACCAGAGATTGAAACGAGCACAGATAAAGTTCCTTAAGCCAAATATGGAATAGACAAGAGCTACTCCTTGCTCAACGAAATGGACTCAACACCGCATATTTAACGCCTAAGTATGTACCTGACTAGTAAGTATCTTAAAACCTATGGATTGCTATGTCTCCAAAAGAGAATCAAGCGTGTGTACAGGGGCATAAACGCAGCAGTGATAGGATTGGAGAGGTTCGGTGAGCAAATGAAGACCCTTTGAAGTCATATTGCATGGTACCCATTCCACGGGTCTCAACTCTCCAGGTTTAAGGTATTCTTCCTTCAGCTAAAACATGCATGTGGAACCCAGAGTATGATCAACCATGTGAACGGGAGACGTGTTCAAATACGTCTCAGTTTTCCTCCCCTGGTACTCGGGTGCAACATTCCAGACGCTTTACTAACACTCTCCCCACTTGGAGAGTCAGCGCCTTTAACCTCCTGGTTGGCCCAGTTTGCAATTTCTGCGGAAGATGAACAGGAATAGGGAACACCAATGAGAGACTAGCTGGAGGTGTCTGGACGGGCAAATTTAACTCTCATTTCCCACCAGGAAGAGGAAATAACCAAAGGCTCAGCGTGCCATGCCGGAACCAGATTAGGGCCTGAAGCCATCCTGCGGTGTTGCGGCCAGCTCAAAAGAAAGCGAGTTGAAGAAAGGAGCTCAGGGGCACTGTAATTCACAAACCTGCAGCGTTATAAATGACAGCTTTCGTCCAAAAATACACTGAAGTAAGGCTGCCAAGAGGACTTGAAAGCGGGGCAGAATTGCAGGAAACCGATTTCAGGAGGTAGACTGGAATTGCATTGAAAGCATAGGAAAAGAGGCAGAACGTCCACAATGATGCACTTGGCCAAAAAGGGCGTATGCGTTTTTTCCTGAATATATTCAGGAAAAAACGCATACGCCCTTTTTGGCCAACCAAGCAAGCTTGCAAAGGAAATCTGCACTACAATGAAGTCTCACTTCCCCCCGGTCAAAAGGGCCATCTGAAAAAAGTGTAAAATCCAGAAAGGCAGGACAGGCCATGGAGAACTGGGAGCCTTGTTATGCTGATGGGCGGGATGTAAATTGCCAACAGACACTCGGGAGAAGTGTATGGTGTTTCCTGAAACATCTAAAAAACAAAGCAACAGAGCCTAGGGCACTTCCACTTATGGTCCTATAGCTTAGGGAAATTAAAATCAAAAAGACACAGCCACCCCAAAGTTTGGGACGCCTCTGTTTACAAGAACCTCGTTTACCGTACAAGTTCAATATCACAGAAAGTGAAAAATGGATAAAGAACTTGTGGTACTTACGTACAATGCAGTATCACTCAGCAATGAAATCTATGTCATCAGGCCCGTAGCAGCATAATGAGTGGATTCAGGTACGATGATTCTCACTGAAATAAGTCACACAGAAAAAGAAACATCATAAGATATCACTAATACACGGAATGTAAACTTGGCTACACAGGAACTGAATTCCAAAACAGAACAGGGTCTCAAATTTAGAAAACCAACTTATGCTTGCTTAAGGGGAAAGGTGAGTTGGGGTGCTGCATAAAACCAGAGATTGAAATGAGCACAGATAAAGTTCCTTAAGCCAAATATGGAATAGACAAGAGCTACTCCTTGCTCAACGAAATGGACTCAACACCGCATATTAAACGCCTAAGAATGTACCTGACTAGTAAGTATCTTAAAACCTATGGATTGCTATGTCTCCAAAAGAGAATCAAGCGTGTGTACAGGGGCATAAACGCAGCAGTGATAGGATTGGAGAGGTTCGGTGAGCAAATGAAGACCCTTTGAAGTCATATTGCATGGTACCCATTCCACGGGTCTCAACTCTCCAGGTTTAAGGTATTCTTCCTTCAGCTAAAACATGCATGTGGAACCCAGAGTATGATCAACCATGTGAACGGGAGACGTGTTCAAATATGTCTCAGTTTTCCTCCCCTGGTACTCGGGTGCAACATTTCAGATGCTTTACTAACACTCTCCCCACTTGGAGAGTCAGCGCCTTTAACCTCCTGTTTGGCCCAGTTTGCAATTTCTGCGGAAGATGAACAGGAATAGGGAACACCAATGAGAGACTAGCTGGAGGTGTCTGGACGGGCAAATTTAACTCTCATTTCCCACCAGGAAAAGGAAATAACCAAAGGCTCAGCGTGCCGGGCCGGAACCAGATTAGGGCCTGAAGCCATCCTGCGGTGTTGCGGCCAGCTCAAAAGAAAGCGAGTTGAAGAAAGGAGCTCAGGGGCACTGTAATTCACAAACCTGCAGAGTTATAAATGACAGCTATCGTCCAAAAATATACTGAAGTAAGGCTGCCAAGAGGACTTGAAAGCGGGGCAGAATTGCAGGAAACCGATTTCAGGAGGTAGACTGGAATTGCATTGAAAGCATAGGAAAAGAGGCAGAACGCCCACAATGATGCACTTGGCCAAAAAGGGCATATGTGTTTTTTCCTGAATATATTCAGGAAAAAACGCATACGCCCTTTTTGGCCAACCAAGCAAGCTTGCAAAGGAAATCTGCACTACAATGAAGTCTCACTTCCCCCCGGTCAAAAGGGCCATCTGAAAAAAGTGTAAAATCCAGAAAGGCAGGACAGGCCATGGAGAACTGGGAGCCTTGTTATGCTGATGGGCGGGATGTAAATTGCCAACAGACACTCGGGAGAAGTGTATGGTGTTTCCTGAAACATCTAAAAAACAAAGCAACAGAGCCTAGGGCACTTCCACTTATGGTCCTATAGCTTAGGGAAATTAAAATCAAAAAGACACAGCCACCCCAAAGTTTGGGACGCCTCTGTTTACAAGAACCTCGTTTACTGTACAAGTTCAATATCACAGAAAGTGAAAAATGGATAAAGAACTTGTGGTACTTACGTACAATGCAGTATCACTCAGCAATGAAATCTATGTCATCAGGCCCGTAGCAGCATAATGAGTGGATTCAGGTACGATGATTCTCACTGAAATAAGTCACACAGAAAAAGAAACATCATAAGATATCACTAATACACGGAATGTAAACTTGGCTACACAGGAACTGAATTCCAAAACAGAACAGGGTCTCAAATTTAGAAAACCAACTTATGCTTGCTTAAGGGGAAAGGTGAGTTGGGGTGCTGCATAAAACCAGAGATTGAAATGAGCACAGATAAAGTTCCTTAAGCCAAATATGGACTAGACAAGAGCTACTCCTTGCTCAACGAAATGGACTCAACACCGCATATTAAACGCCTAAGAATGTACCTGACTAGTAAGTATCTTAAAACCTATGGATTGCTATGTCTCCAAAAGAGAATCAAGCGTGTGTACAGGGGCATAAACGCAGCAGTGATAGGATTGGAGAGGTTCGGTGAGCAAATGAAGACCCTTTGAAGTCATATTGCATGGTACCCATTCCACGGGTCTCAACTCTCCAGGTTTAAGGTATTTTTCCTTCAGCTAAAACATGCATGTGGAACCCAGAGTATGATCAACCATGTGAACGGGAGACGTGTTCAAATACGTCTCAGTTTTCCTCCCCTGGTACTCGGGTGCAACATTCCAGACGCTTTACTAACACTCTCCCCACTTGGAGAGTCAGCGCCTTTAACCTCCTGTTTGGCCCAGTTTGCAATTTCTGCGGAAGATGAACAGGAATAGGGAACACCAATGAGAGACTAGCTGGAGGTGTCTGGACGGGCAAATTTAACTCTCATTTCCCACCAGCAAGAGGAAATAACCAAAGGCTCAGCGTGCCGTGCCGGAACCAGATTAGGGCCTGAAGCCATCCTGCGGTGTTGCGGCCAGCTCAAAAGAAAGCGAGTTGAAGAAAGGAGCTCAGGGGCACTGTAATTCACAAACCTGCAGCGTTATAAATGACAGCTTTCGTCCAAAAATATACTGAAGTAAGGCTGCCAAGAGGACTTGAAAGCGGGGCAGAATTGCAGGAAACCGATTTCAGGAGGTAGACTGGAATTGCATTGAAAGCATAGGAAAAGAGGCAGAACGTCCACAATGATGCACTTGGCCAAAAAGGGCGTATGCGTTTTTTCCTGAATATATTCAGGAAAAAACGCATACGCCCTTTTTGGCCAACCAAGCAAGCTTGCAAAGGAAATCTGCACTACAATGAAGTCTCACTTCCCCCCGGTCAAAAGGGCCATCTGAAAAAAGTGTAAAATCCAGAAAGGCAGGACAGGCCATGGAGAACTGGGAGCCTTGTTATGCTGATGGGCGGGATGTAAATTGCCAACAGACACTCGGGAGAAGTGTATGGTGTTTCCTGAAACATCTAAACAACAAAGCAACAGAGCCTAGGGCACTTCCACTTATGGTCCTATAGCTTAGGGAAATTAAAATCAAAAAGACACAGCCACCCCAAAGTTTGGGACGCCTCTGTTTACAAAAACCTCGTTTACCGTACAAGTTCAATATCATAGAAAGTGAAAAATGGATAAAGAACTTGTGGTACTTACGTACAATGCAGTATCACTCAGCAATGAAATCTATGTCATCAGGCCCGTAGCAGCATAATGAGTGGATTCAGGTACGATGATTCTCACTGAAATAAGTCACACAGAAAAAGAAACATCATAAGATATCACTAATACACGGAATGTAAACTTGGCTACACAGGAACTGAATTCCAAAACAGAACAGGGTCTCAAATTTAGAAAACCAACTTATGCTTGCTTAAGGGGAAAGGTGAGTTGGGGTGCTGCGTAAAACCAGAGATTGAAATGAGCACAGATAAAGTTCCTTAAGCCAAATATGGAATAGACAAGAGCTACTCCTTGCTCAACGAAATGGACTCAACACCGCATATTAAACGCCTAAGAATGTACCTGACTAGTAAGTATCTTAAAACCTATGGATTGCTATGTCTCCAAAAGAGAATCAAGCGTGTGTACAGGGGCATAAACGCAGCAGTGATAGGATTGGAGAGGTTCGGTGAGCAAATGAAGACCCTTTGAAGTCATATTGCATGGTACCCATTCCACGGGTCTCAACTCTCCAGGTTTAAGGTATTCTTCCTTCAGCTAAAACATGCATGTGGAACCCAGAGTATGATCAACCATGTGAACGGGAGACGTGTTCAAATACGTCTCAGTTTTCCTCCCCTGGTACTCGGGTGCAACATTCCAGACGCTTTACTAACACTCTCCCCACTTGGAGAGTCAGCGCCTTTAACCTCCTGTTTGGCCCAGTTTGCAATTTCTGCGGAAGATGAACAGGAATAGGGAACACCAATGAGAGACTAGCTGGAGGTGTCTGGACGGGCAAATTTAACTCTCATTTCCCACCAGGAAGAGGAAATAACCAAAGGCTCAGCGTGCCGTGCCGGAACCAGATTAGGGCCTGAAGCCATCCTGCGGTGTTGCGGCCAGCTCAAAAGAAAGCGAGTTGAAGAAAGGAGCTCAGGGGCACTGTAATTCACAAACCTGCAGCGTTATAAATGACAGCTTTCGTCCAAAAATATACTGAAGTAAGGCTGCCAAGAGGACTTGAAAGCGGGGCAGAATTGCAGGAAACCGATTTCAGGAGGTAGACTGGAATTGCATTGAAAGCATAGGAAAAGAGGCAGAACGTCCACAATGATGCACTTGGCCAAAAAGGGCGTATGCGTTTTTTCCTGAATATATTCAGGAAAAAACGCATACGCCCTTTTTGGCCAACCAAGCAAGCTTGCAAAGGAAATCTGCACTACAATGAAGTCTCACTTCCCCCCGGTCAAAAGGGCCATCTGAAAAAAGTGTAAAATCCAGAAAGGCAGGACAGGCCATGGAGAACTGGGAGCCTTGTTATGCTGATGGACGGGATGTAAATTGCCAACAGACACTCGGGAGAAGTGTATGGTGTTTCCTGAAACATCTAAACAACAAAGCAACAGAGCCTAGGGCACTTCCACTTATGGTCCTATAGCTTAGGGAAATTAAAATCAAAAAGACACAGCCACCCCAAAGTTTGGGACGCCTCTGTTTACAAGAACCTCGTTTACCGTACAAGTTCAATATCACAGAAAGTGAAAAATGGATAAAGAACTTGTGGTACTTACGTACAATGCAGTATCACTCAGCAATGAAATCTATGTCATCAGGCCCGTAGCAGCATAATGAGTGGATTCAGGTACGATGATTCTCACTGAAATAAGTCACACAGAAAAAGAAACATCATAAGATATCACTAATACACGGAATGTAAACTTGGCTACACAGGAACTGAATTCCAAAACAGAACAGGGTCTCAAATTTAGAAAACCAACTTATGCTTGCTTAAGGGGAAAGGTGAGTTGGGGTGCTGCATAAAACCAGAGATTGAAATGAGCACAGATAAAGTTCCTTAAGCCAAATATGGAATAGACAAGAGCTACTCCTTGCTCAACGAAATGGACTCAACACCCCATATTAAACGCCTAAGAATGTACCTGACTAGTAAGTATCTTAAAACCTATGGATTGCTATGTCTCCAAAAGAGAATCAAGCGTGTGTACAGGGGCATAAACGCAGCAGTGATAGGATTGGAGAGGTTCGGTGAGCAAATGAAGACCCTTTGAAGTCATATTGCATGGTACCCATTCCACGGGTCTCAACTCTCCAGGTTTAAGGTATTCTTCCTTCAGCTAAAACATGCATGTGGAACCCAGAGTATGATCAACCATGTGAACGGGAGACGTGTTCAAATATGTCTCAGTTTTCCTCCCCTGGTACTCGGGTGCAACATTCCAGACGCTTTACTAACACTCTCCCCACTTGGAGAGTCAGCGCCTTTAACCTCCTGTTTGGCCCAGTTTGCAATTTCTGCGGAAGATGAACTGGAATAGTGAGAACCAATGAGAGACTAGCAGGAGGTGTCTGGACGGGCAAATTTAACTCTCATTTCCCACCAGGAAGAGGAAATAACCAAAGGCTCAGCGTGCCGTGCCGGAACCAGATTAGGGCCTGAAGCCATTCTGTGGTGTTGCGGCCAGCTCAAAAGAAAGCGAGTTGAAGAAAGGAGCTCAGGGGCACTGTAATTCACAAACCTGCAGCGTTATAAATGACAGCTTTCGTCCAAAAATATACTGAAGTAAGGCTGCCAAGAGGACTTGAAAGCGGGGCAGAATTGCAGGAAACCGATTTCAGGAGGTAGACTGGAATTGCATTGAAA
Organism: Globicephala melas; assembly: GCF_963455315.2. Lineage (NCBI taxonomy): Eukaryota > Metazoa > Chordata > Mammalia > Artiodactyla > Delphinidae > Globicephala > Globicephala melas. The sequence goes on from NW_027207210.1 coordinate 4,253,237, forward strand.
GCATAGGAAAAGAGGCAGAACGTCCACAATGATGCACTTGGCCAAAAAGGGCGTATGCGTTTTTTCCTGAATATATTCAGGAAAAAACGCATACGCCCTTTTTGGCCAACCAAGCAAGCTTGCAAAGGAAATCTGCACTACAATGAAGTCTCACTTCCCCCCGGTCAAAAGGGTCATCTGAAAAAAGTGTAAAATCCAGAAAGGCAGGACAGGCCATGGAGAACTGGGAGCCTTGTTATGCTGATGGGCGGGATGTAAATTGCCAACAGACACTTGGGAGAAGTGTATGGTGTTTCCTGAAACATCTAAACAACAAAGCAACAGAGCCTAGGGCACTTCCACTTATGGTCCTATAGCTTAGGGAAATTAAAATCAAAAAGACACAGCCACCCCAAAGTTTGGGACGCCTCTGTTTACAAGAACCTCGTTTACCGTACAAGTTCAATATCACAGAAAGTGAAAAATGGATAAAGAACTTGTGGTACTTACGTACAATGCAGTATCACTCAGCAATGAAATCTACGTCATCAGGCCCGTAGCAGCATAATGAGTGGATTCAGGTACGATGATTCTCACTGAAATAAGTCACACAGAAAAAGAAACATCATAAGATATCACTAATACACGGAATGTAAACTTGGCTACACAGGAACTGAATTCCAAAACAGAACAGGGTCTCAAATTTAGAAAACCAACTTATGCTTGCTTAAGGGGAAAGGTGAGTTGGGGTGCTGCATAAAACCAGAGATTGAAATGAGCACAGATAAAGTTCCTTAAGCCATATATGGACTAGACAAGAGCTACTCCTTGCTCAACGAAATGGACTCAACACCGCATATTAAACGCCTAAGAATGTACCTGACTAGTAAGTATCTTAAAACCTATGGATTGCTATGTCTCCAAAAGAGAATCAAGCGTGTGTACAGGGGCATAAACGCAGCAGTGATAGGATTGGAGAGGTTCGGTGAGCAAATGAAGACCCTTTGAAGTCATATTGCATGGTACCCATTCCACGGGTCTCAACTCTCCAGGTTTAAGGTATTTTTCCTTCAGCTAAAACATGCATGTGGAACCCAGAGTATGATCAACCATGTGAACGGGAGACGTGTTCAAATACGTCTCAGTTTTCCTCCCCTGGTACTCGGGTGCAACATTCCAGACGCTTTACTAACACTCTCCCCACTTGGAGAGTCAGCGCCTTTAACCTCCTGTTTGGCCCAGTTTGCAATTTCTGCGGAAGATGAACAGGAATACGGAACACCAATGAGAGACTAGCTGGAGGTGTATGGACGGGCAAATATAACTCTCATTTCCCACCAGCAAGAGGAAATAACCAAAGGCTCAGCGTGCCGTGCCGGAACCAGATTAGGGCCTGAAGCCATCCTGCGGTGTTGCGGCCAGCTCAAAAGAAAGCGAGTTGAAGAAAGGAGCTCAGGGGCACTGTAATTCACAAACCTGCAGCGTTATAAATGACAGCTTTCGTCCAAAAATATACTGAAGTAAGGCTGCCAAGAGGACTTGAAAGCGGGGCAGAATTGCAGGAAACCGATTTCAGGAGGTAGACTGGAATTGCATTGAAAGCATAGGAAAAGAGGCAGAACGTCCACAATGATGCACTTGGCCAAAAAGGGCGTATGCGTTTTTTCCTGAATATATTCAGGAAAAAACGCATACGCCCTTTTTGGCCAACCAAGCAAGCTTGCAAAGGAAATCTGCACTACAATGAAGTCTCACTTCCCCCCGGTCAAAAGGGCCATCTGAAAAAAGTGTAAAATCCAGAAAGGCAGGACAGGCCATGGAGAACTGGGAGCCTTGTTATGCTGATGGGCGGGATGTAAATTGCCAACAGACACTCGGGAGAAGTGTATGGTGTTTCCTGAAACATCTAAACAACAAAGCAACAGATCCTAGGGCACTTCCACTTATGGTCCTATAGCTTAGGGAAATTAAAATCAAAAAGACACAGCCACCCCAAAGTTTGGGACGCCTCTGTTTACAAGAACCTCGTTTACCGTACAAGTTCAATATCACAGAAAGTGAAAAATGGATAAAGAACTTGTGGTACTTACGTACAATGCAGTATCACTCAGCAATGAAATCTATGTCATCAGGCCCGTAGCAGCATAATGAGTGGATTCAGGTACGATGATTCTCACTGAAATAAGTCACACAGAAAAAGAAACATCATAAGATATCACTAATACACGGAATGTAAACTTGGCTACACAGGAACTGAATTCCAAAACAGAACAGGGTCTCAAATTTAGAAAACCAACTTATGCTTGCTTAAGGGGAAAGGTGAGTTGGGGTGCTGCATAAAACCAGAGATTGAAATGAGCACAGATAAAGTTCCTTAAGCCAAATATGGACTAGACAAGAGCTACTCCTTGCTCAACGAAATGGACTCAACACCCCATATTAAACGCCTAAGAATGTACCTGACTAGTAAGTATCTTAAAACCTATGGATTGCTATGTCTCCAAAAGAGAATCAAGCGTGTGTACAGGGGCATAAACGCAGCAGTGATAGGATTGGAGAGGTTCGGTGAGCAAATGAAGACCCTTTGAAGTCATATTGCATGGTACCCATTCCACGGGTCTCAACTCTCCAGGTTTAAGGTATTCTTCCTTCAGCTAAAACATGCATGTGGAACCCAGAGTATGATCAACCATGTGAACGGGAGACGTGTTCAAATACGTCTCAGTTTTCCTCCCCTGGTACTCGGGTGCAACATTCCAGACGCTTTACTAACACTCTCCCCACTTGGAGAGTCAGCGCCTTTAACCTCCTGTTTGGCCCAGTTTGCAATTTCTGCGGAAGATGAACAGGAATAGGGAACACCAATGAGAGACTAGCTGGAGGTGTCTGGACGGGCAAATTTAACTCTCATTTCCCACCAGGAAGAGGAAATAACCAAAGGCTCAGCGTGCCGTGCCGGAACCAGATTAGGGCCTGAAGCCATCCTGCGGTGTTGCGGCCAGCTCAAAAGAAAGCGAGTTGAAGAAAGGAGCTCAGGGGCACTGTAATTCACAAACCTGCAGCGTTATAAATGACAGCTTTCGTCCAAAAATATACTGAAGTAAGGCTGCCAAGAGGACTTGAAAGCGGGGCAGAATTGCAGGAAACCGATTTCAGGAGGTAGACTGGAATTACATTGAAAGCATAGGAAAAGAGGCAGAACGTCCACAATGATGCACTTGGCCAAAAAGGGCGTATGCGTTTTTTCCTGAATATATTCAGGAAAAAACGCATACGCCCTTTTTGGCCAACCAAGCAAGCTTGCAAAGGAAATCTGCACTACAATGAAGTCTCACTTCCCCCCGGTCAAAAGGGCCATCTGAAAAAAGTGTAAAATCCAGAAAGGCAGGACAGGCCATGGAGAACTGGGAGCCTTGTTATGCTGATGGGCGGGATGTAAATTGCCAACAGACACTCGGGAGAAGTGTATGGTGTTTCCTGAAACATCTAAAAAACAAAGCAACAGAGCCTAGGGCACTTCCACTTATGGTCCTATAGCTTAGGGAAATTAAAATCAAAAAGACACAGCCACCCCAAAGTTTGGGACGCCTCTGTTTACAAGAACCTCGTTTACCGTACAAGTTCAATATCACAGAAAGTGAAAAATGGATAAAGAACTTGTGGTACTTACGTACAATGCAGTATCACTCAGCAATGAAATCTATGTCATCAGGCCCGTAGCAGCATAATGAGTGGATTCAGGTACGATGATTCTCACTGAAATAAGTCACACAGAAAAAGAAACATCATAAGATATCACTAATACACGGAATGTAAACTTGGCTACACAGGAACTGAATTCCAAAACAGAACAGGGTCTCAAATTTAGAAAACCAACTTATGCTTGCTTAAGGGGAAAGGTGAGTTGGGGTGCTGCATAAAACCAGAGATTGAAATGAGCACAGATAAAGTTCCTTAAGCCAAATATGGACTAGACAAGAGCTACTCCTTGCTCAACGAAATGGACTCAACACCCCATATTAAACGCCTAAGAATGTACCTGACTAGTAAGTATCTTAAAACCTATGGATTGCTATGTCTCCAAAAGAGAATCAAGCGTGTGTACAGGGGCATAAACGCAGCAGTGATAGGATTGGAGAGGTTCGGTGAGCAAATGAAGACCCTTTGAAGTCATATTGCATGGTACCCATTCCACGGGTCTCAACTCTCCAGGTTTAAGGTATTCTTCCTTCAGCTAAAACATGCATGTGGAACCCAGAGTATGATCAACCATGTGAACGGGAGACGTGTTCAAATATGTCTCAGTTTTCCTCCCCTGGTACTCGGGTGCAACATTCCAGACGCTTTACTAACACTCTCCCCACTTGGAGAGTCAGCGCCTTTAACCTCCTGTTTGGCCCAGTTTGCAATTTCTGCGGAAGATGAACTGGAATAGTGAGAACCAATGAGAGACTAGCAGGAGGTGTCTGGACGGGCAAATTTAACTCTCATTTCCCACCAGGAAGAGGAAATAACCAAAGGCTCAGCGTGCCGTGCCGGAACCAGATTAGGGCCTTAAGCCATTCTGTGGTGTTGCGGCCAGCTCAAAAGAAAGCGAGTTGAAGAAAGGAGCTCAGGGGCACTGTAATTCACAAACCTGCAGCGTTATAAATGACAGCTTTCGTCCAAAAATATACTGAAGTAAGGCTGCCAAGAGGACTTGAAAGCGGGGCAGAATTGCAGGAAACCGATTTCAGGAGGTAGACTGGAATTGCATTGAAAGCATAGGAAAAGAGGCAGAACGTCCACAATGATGCACTTGGCCAAAAAGGGCGTATGCGTTTTTTCCTGAATATATTCAGGAAAAAACGCATACGCCCTTTTTGGCCAACCAAGCAAGTTTGCAAAGGAAATCTGCACTACAATGAAGTCTCACTTCCCCCCGGTCAAAAGGGCCATCTGAAAAAAGTGTAAAATCCAGAAAGGCAGGACAGGCCATGGAGAACTGGGAGCCTTGTTATGCTGATGGGCGGGATGTAAATTGCCAACAGACACTCGGGAGAAGTGTGTGGTGTTTCCTGAAACATCTAAACAACAAAGCAACAGAGCCTAGGGCACTTCCACTTATGGTCCTATAGCTTAGGGAAATTAAAATCAAAAAGACACAGCCACCCCAAAGTTTGGGACGCCTCTGTTTACAAGAACCTCGTTTACCGTACAAGTTCAATATCACAGAAAGTGAAAAATGGATAAAGAACTTGTGGTACTTACGTACAATGCAGTATCACTCAGCAATGAAATCTATGTCATCAGGCCCGTAGCAGCATAATGAGTGGATTCAGGTACGATGATTCTCACTGAAATAAGTCACACAGATAAAGAAACATCATAAGATATCACTAATACACGGAATGTAAACTTGCCTACACAGGAACTGAATTCCAAAACAGAACAGGGTCTCAAATTTAGAAAACCAACTTATGCTTGCTTAAGGGGAAAGGTGAGTTGGGGTGCTGCATAAAACCAGAGATTGAAACGAGCACAGATAAAGTTCCTTAAGCCAAATATGGAATAGACAAGAGCTACTCCTTGCTCAACGAAATGGACTCAACACCCCATATTAAACGCCTAAGAATGTACCTGACTAGTAAGTATCTTAAAACCTATGGATTGCTATGTCTCCAAAAGAGAATCAAGCGTGTGTACAGGGGCATAAACGCAGCAGTGATAGGATTGGAGAGGTTCGGTGAGCAAATGAAGACCCTTTGAAGTCATATTGCATGGTACCCATTCCACGGGTCTCAACTCTCCAGGTTTAAGGTATTCTTCCTTCAGCTAAAACATGCATGTGGAACCCAGAGTATGATCAACCATGTGAACGGGAGACGTGTTCAAATATGTCTCAGTTTTCCTCCCCTGGTACTCGGGTGCAACATTCCAGATGCTTTACTAACACTCTCCCCACTTGGAGAGTCAGCGCCTTTAACCTCCTGTTTGGCCCAGTTTGCAATTTCTGCGGAAGATGAACAGGAATAGGGAACACCAATGAGAGACTAGCTGGAGGTGTCTGGACGGGCAAATTTAACTCTCATTTCCCACCAGGAAGAGGAAATAACCAAAGGCTCAGCGTGCCGGGCCGGAACCAGATTAGGGCCTGAAGCCATCCTGCGGTGTTGCGGCCAGCTCAAAAGAAAGCGAGTTGAAGAAAGGAGCTCAGGGGCACTGTAATTCACAAACCTGCAGCGTTATAAATGACAGCTTTCGTCCAAAAATATACTGAAGTAAGGCTGCCAAGAGGACTTGAAAGCGGGGCAGAATTGCAGGAAACCGATTTCAGGAGGTAGACTGGAATTGCATTGAAAGCATAGGAAAAGAGGCAGAACGTCCACAATGATGCACTTGGCCAAAAAGGGCGTATGCGTTTTTTCCTGAATATATTCAGGAAAAAACGCATACGCCCTTTTTGGCCAACCAAGCAAGCTTGCAAAGGAAATCTGCACTACAATGAAGTCTCACTTCCCCCCGGTCAAAAGGGCCATCTGAAAAAAGTGTAAAATCCAGAAAGGCAGGACAGGCCATGGAGAACTGGGAGCCTTGTTATGCTGATGGGCGGGATGTAAATTGCCAACAGACACTCGGGAGAAGTGTATGGTGTTTCCTGAAACATCTAAAAAACAAAGCAACAGAGCCTAGGGCACTTCCACTTATGGTCCTATAGCTTAGGGAAATTAAAATCAAAAAGACACAGCCACCCCAAAGTTTGGGACGCCTCTGTTTACAAGAACCTCGTTTACCGTACAAGTTCAATATCACAGAAAGTGAAAAATGGATAAAGAACTTGTGGTACTTACGTACAATGCAGTATCACTCAGCAATGAAATCTATGTCATCAGGCCCGTAGCAGCATAATGAGTGGATTCAGGTACGATGATTCTCACTGAAATAAGTCACACAGAAAAAGAAACATCATAAGATATCACTAATACACGGAATGTAAACTTGGCTACACAGGAACTGAATTCCAAAACAGAACAGGGTCTCAAATTTAGAAAACCAACTTATGCTTGCTTAAGGGGAAAGGTGAGTTGGGGTGCTGCATAAAACCAGAGATTGAAATGAGCACAGATAAAGTTCCTTAAGCCAAATATGGACTAGACAAGAGCTACTCCTTGCTCAACGAAATGGACTCAACACCCCATATTAAACGCCTAAGAATGTACCTGACTAGTAAGTATCTTAAAACCTATGGATTGCTATGTCTCCAAAAGAGAATCAAGCGTGTGTACAGGGGCATAAACGCAGCAGTGATAGGATTGGAGAGGTTCGGTGAGCAAATGAAGACCCTTTGAAGTCATATTGCATGGTACCCATTCCACGGGTCTCAACTCTCCAGGTTTAAGGTATTCTTCCTTCAGCTAAAACATGCATGTGGAACCCAGAGTATGATCAACCATGTGAACGGGAGACGTGTTCAAATACGTCTCAGTTTTCCTCCCCTGGTACTCGGGTGCAACATTCCAGACGCTTTACTAACACTCTCCCCACTTGGAGAGTCAGCGCCTTTAACCTCCTGTTTGGCCCAGTTTGCAATTTCTGCGGAAGATGAACAGGAATAGGGAACACCAATGAGAGACTAGCTGGAGGTGTCTGGACGGGCAAATTTAACTCTCATTTCCCACCAGGAAGAGGAAATAACCAAAGGCTCAGCGTGCCGTGCCGGAACCAGATTAGGGCCTGAAGCCATCCTGCGGTGTTGCGGCCAGCTCAAAAGAAAGCGAGTTGAAGAAAGGAGCTCAGGGGCACTGTAATTCACAAACCTGCAGCGTTATAAATGACAGCTTTCGTCCAAAAATATACTGAAGTAAGGCTGCCAAGAGGACTTGAAAGCGGGGCAGAATTGCAGGAAACCGATTTCAGGAGGTAGACTGGAATTACATTGAAAGCATAGGAAAAGAGGCAGAACGTCCACAATGATGCACTTGGCCAAAAAGGGCGTATGCGTTTTTTCCTGAATATATTCAGGAAAAAACGCATACGCCCTTTTTGGCCAACCAAGCAAGCTTGCAAAGGAAATCTGCACTACAATGAAGTCTCACTTCCCCCCGGTCAAAAGGGCCATCTGAAAAAAGTGTAAAATCCAGAAAGGCAGGACAGGCCATGGAGAACTGGGAGCCTTGTTATGCTGATGGGCGGGATGTAAATTGCCAACAGACACTCGGGAGAAGTGTATGGTGTTTCCTGAAACATCTAAAAAACAAAGCAACAGAGCCTAGGGCACTTCCACTTATGGTCCTATAGCTTAGGGAAATTAAAATCAAAAAGACACAGCCACCCCAAAGTTTGGGACGCCTCTGTTTACAAGAACCTCGTTTACCGTACAAGTTCAATATCACAGAAAGTGAAAAATGGATAAAGAACTTGTGGTACTTACGTACAATGCAGTATCACTCAGCAATGAAATCTATGTCATCAGGCCCGTAGCAGCATAATGAGTGGATTCAGGTACGATGATTCTCACTGAAATAAGTCACACAGAAAAAGAAACATCATAAGATATCACTAATACACGGAATGTAAACTTGGCTACACAGGAACTGAATTCCAAAACAGAACAGGGTCTCAAATTTAGAAAACCAACTTATGCTTGCTTAAGGGGAAAGGTGAGTTGGGGTGCTGCATAAAACCAGAGATTGAAATGAGCACAGATAAAGTTCCTTAAGCCAAATATGGACTAGACAAGAGCTACTCCTTGCTCAACGAAATGGACTCAACACCCCATATTAAACGCCTAAGAATGTACCTGACTAGTAAGTATCTTAAAACCTATGGATTGCTATGTCTCCAAAAGAGAATCAAGCGTGTGTACAGGGGCATAAACGCAGCAGTGATAGGATTGGAGAGGTTCGGTGAGCAAATGAAGACCCTTTGAAGTCATATTGCATGGTACCCATTCCACGGGTCTCAACTCTCCAGGTTTAAGGTATTCTTCCTTCAGCTAAAACATGCATGTGGAACCCAGAGTATGATCAACCATGTGAACGGGAGACGTGTTCAAATATGTCTCAGTTTTCCTCACCTGGTACTCGGGTGCAACATTCCAGACGCTTTACTAACACTCTCCCCACTTGGAGAGTCAGCGCCTTTAACCTCCTGTTTGGCCCAGTTTGCAATTTCTGCGGAAGATGAACTGGAATAGTGAGAACCAATGAGAGACTAGCAGGAGGTGTCTGGACGGGCAAATTTAACTCTCATTTCCCACCAGGAAGAGGAAATAACCAAAGGCTCAGCGTGCCGTGCCGGAACCAGATTAGGGCCTTAAGCCATTCTGTGGTGTTGCGGCCAGCTCAAAAGAAAGCGAGTTGAAGAAAGGAGCTCAGGGGCACTGTAATTCACAAACCTGCAGCGTTATAAATGACAGCTTTCGTCCAAAAATATACTGAAGTAAGGCTGCCAAGAGGACTTGAAAGCGGGGCAGAATTGCAGGAAACCGATTTCAGGAGGTAGACTGGAATTGCATTGAAAGCATAGGAAAAGAGGCAGAACGTCCACAATGATGCACTTGGCCAAAAAGGGCGTATGCGTTTTTTCCTGAATATATTCAGGAAAAAACGCATACGCCCTTTTTGGCCAACCAAGCAAGCTTGCAAAGGAAATCTGCACTACAATGAAGTCTCACTTCCCCCCGGTCAAAAGGGCCATCTGAAAAAAGTGTAAAATCCAGAAAGGCAGGACAGGCCATGGAGAACTGGGAGCCTTGTTATGCTGATGGGCGGGATGTAAATTGCCAACAGACACTCGGGAGAAGTGTGTGGTGTTTCCTGAAACATCTAAACAACAAAGCAACAGAGCCTAGGGCACTTCCACTTATGGTCCTATAGCTTAGGGAAATTAAAATCAAAAAGACACAGCCACCCCAAAGTTTGGGACGCCTCTGTTTACAAGAACCTCGTTTACCGTACAAGTTCAATATCACAGAAAGTGAAAAATGGATAAAGAACTTGTGGTACTTACGTACAATGCAGTATCACTCAGCAATGAAATCTATGTCATCAGGCCCGTAGCAGCATAATGAGTGGATTCAGGTACGATGATTCTCACTGAAATAAGTCACACAGATAAAGAAACATCATAAGATATCACTAATACACGGAATGTAAACTTGGCTACACAGGAACTGAATTCCAAAACAGAACAGGGTCTCAAATTTAGAAAACCAACTTATGCTTGCTTAAGGGGAAAGGTGAGTTGGGGTGCTGCATAAAACCAGAGATTGAAATGAGCACAGATAAAGTTCCTTAAGCCAAATATGGACTAGACAAGAGCTACTCCTTGCTCAACGAAATGGACTCAACACCGCATATTAAACGCCTAAGAATGTACCTGACTAGTAAGTATCTTAAAACCTATGGATTGCTATGTCTCCAAAAGAGAATCAAGCGTGTGTACAGGGGCATAAACGCAGCAGTGATAGGATTGGAGAGGTTCGGTGAGCAAATGAAGACCCTTTGAAGTCATATTGCATGGTACCCATTCCACGGGTCTCAACTCTCCAGGTTTAAGGTATTCTTCCTTCAGCTAAAACATGCATGTGGAACCCAGAGTATGATCAACCATGTGAACGGGAGACGTGTTCAAATACGTCTCAGTTTTCCTCCCCTGGTACTCGGGTGCAACATTCCAGACGCTTTACTAACACTCTCCCCACTTGGAGAGTCAGCGCCTTTAACCTCCTGTTTGGCCCAGTTTGCAATTTCTGCGGAAGATGAACAGGAATAGGGAACACCAATGAGAGACTAGCTGGAGGTGTCTGGACGGGCAAATTTAACTCTCATTTCCCACCAGGAAGAGGAAATAACCAAAGGCTCAGCGTGCCGGGCCGGAACCAGATTAGGGCCTGAAGCCATCCTGCGGTGTTGCGGCCAGCTCAAAAGAAAGCGAGTTGAAGAAAGGAGCTCAGGGGCACTGTAATTCACAAACCTGCAGCGTTATAAATGACAGCTTTCGTCCAAAAATATACTGAAGTAAGGCTGCCAAGAGGACTTGAAAGCGGGGCAGAATTGCAGGAAACCGATTTCAGGAGGTAGACTGGAATTGCATTGAAAGCATAGGAAAAGAGGCAGAACGTCCACAATGATGCACTTGGCCAAAAAGGGCGTATGCGTTTTTTCCTGAATATATTCAGGAAAAAACGCATACGCCCTTTTTGGCCAACCAAGCAAGCTTGCAAAGGAAATCTGCACTACAATGAAGTCTCACTTCCCCCCGGTCAAAAGGGCCATCTGAAAAAAGTGTAAAATCCAGAAAGGCAGGACAGGCCATGGAGAACTGGGAGCCTTGTTATGCTGATGGGCGGGATGTAAATTGCCAACAGACACTCGGGAGAAGTGTATGGTGTTTCCTGAAACATCTAAACAACAAAGCAACAGAGCCTAGGGCACTTCCACTTATGGTCCTATAGCTTAGGGAAATTAAAATCAAAAAGACACAGCCACCCCAAAGTTTGGGACGCCTCTGTTTACAAGAACCTCGTTTACCGTACAAGTTCAATATCACAGAAAGTGAAAAATGGATAAAGAACTTGTGGTACTTACGTACAATGCAGTATCACTCAGCAATGAAATCTATGTCATCAGGCCCGTAGCAGCATAATGAGTGGATTCAGGTACGATGATTCTCACTGAAATAAGTCACACAGATAAAGAAACATCATAAGATATCACTAATACACGGAATGTAAACTTGGCTACACAGGAACTGAATTCCAAAACAGAACAGGGTCTCAAATTTAGAAAACCAACTTATGCTTGCTTAAGGGGAAAGGTGAGTTGGGGTGCTGCATAAAACCAGAGATTGAAACGAGCACAGATAAAGTTCCTTAAGCCAAATATGGAATAGACAAGAGCTACTCCTTGCTCAACGAAATGGACTCAACACCCCATATTAAACGCCTAAGAATGTACCTGACTAGTAAGTATCTTAAAACCTATGGATTGCTATGTCTCCAAAAGAGAATCAAGCGTGTGTACAGGGGCATAAACGCAGCAGTGATAGGATTGGAGAGGTTCGGTGAGCAAATGAAGACCCTTTGAAGTCATATTGCATGGTACCCATTCCACGGGTCTCAACTCTCCAGGTTTAAGGTATTCTTCCTTCAGCTAAAACATGCATGTGGAACCCAGAGTATGATCAACCATGTGAACGGGAGACGTGTTCAAATATGTCTCAGTTTTCCTCCCCTGGTACTCGGGTGCAACATTCCAGATGCTTTACTAACACTCTCCCCACTTGGAGAGTCAGCGCCTTTAACCTCCTGTTTGGCCCAGTTTGCAATTTCTGCGGAAGATGAACAGGAATAGGGAACACCAATGAGAGACTAGCTGGAGGTGTCTGGACGGGCAAATTTAACTCTCATTTCCCACCAGGAAGAGGAAATAACCAAAGGCTCAGCGTGCCGGGCCGGAACCAGATTAGGGCCTGAAGCCATCCTGCGGTGTTGCGGCCAGCTCAAAAGAAAGCGAGTTGAAGAAAGGAGCTCAGGGGCACTGTAATTCACAAACCTGCAGAGTTATAAATGACAGCTATCGTCCAAAAATATACTGAAGTAAGGCTGCCAAGAGGACTTGAAAGCGGGGCAGAATTGCAGGAAACCGATTTCAGGAGGTAGACTGGAATTGCATTGAAAGCATAGGAAAAGAGGCAGAACGCCCACAATGATGCACTTGGCCAAAAAGGGCGTATGTGTTTTTTCCTGAATATATTCAGGAAAAAACGCATACGCCCTTTTTGGCCAACCAAGCAAGCTTGCAAAGGAAATCTGCACTACAATGAAGTCTCACTTCCCCCCGGTCAAAAGGGCCATCTGAAAAAAGTGTAAAATCCAGAAAGGCAGGACAGGCCATGGAGAACTGGGAGCCTTGTTATGCTGATGGGCGGGATGTAAATTGCCAACAGACACTCGGGAGAAGTGTATGGTGTTTCCTGAAACATCTAAACAACAAAGCAACAGAGCCTAGGGCACTTCCACTTATGGTCCTATAGCTTAGGGAAATTAAAATCAAAAAGACACAGCCACCCCAAAGTTTGGGACGCCTCTGTTTACAAGAACCTCGTTTACCGTACAAGTTCAATATCACAGAAAGTGAAAAATGGATAAAGAACTTGTGGTACTTACGTACAATGCAGTATCACTCAGCAATGAAATCTATGTCATCAGGCCCGTAGCAGCATAATGAGTGGATTCAGGTACGATGATTCTCACTGAAATAAGTCACACAGAAAAAGAAACATCATAAGATATCACTAATACACGGAATGTAAACTTGGCTACACAGGAACTGAATTCCAAAACAGAACAGGGTCTCAAATTTAGAAAACCAACTTATGCTTGCTTAAGGGGAAAGGTGAGTTGGGGTGCTGCATAAAACCAGAGATTGAAATGAGCACAGATAAAGTTCCTTAAGCCAAATATGGAATAGACAAGAGCTACTCCTTGCTCAACGAAATGGACTCAACACCGCATATTAAACGCCTAAGAATGTACCTGACTAGTAAGTATCTTAAAACCTATGGATTGCTATGTCTCCAAAAGAGAATCAAGCGTGTGTACAGGGGCATAAACGCAGCAGTGATAGGATTGGAGAGGTTCGGTGAGCAAATGAAGACCCTTTGAAGTCATATTGCATGGTACCCATTCCACGGGTCTCAACTCTCCAGGTTTAAGGTATTTTTCCTTCAGCTAAAACATGCATGTGGAACCCAGAGTATGATCAACCATGTGAACGGGAGACGTGTTCAAATACGTCTCAGTTTTCCTCCCCTGGTACTCGGGTGCAACATTCCAGACGCTTTACTAACACTCTCCCCACTTGGAGAGTCAGCGCCTTTAACCTCCTGTTTGGCCCAGTTTGCAATTTCTGCGGAAGATGAACAGGAATAGGGAACACCAATGAGAGACTAGCTGGAGGTGTCTGGACGGGCAAATTTAACTCTCATTTCCCACCAGGAAGAGGAAATAACCAAAGGCTCAGCGTGCCGTGCCGGAACCAGATTAGGGCCTGAAGCCATCCTGCGGTGTTGCGGCCAGCTCAAAAGAAAGCGAGTTGAAGAAAGGAGCTCAGGGGCACTGTAATTCACAAACCTGCAGCGTTATAAATGACAGCTTTCGTCCAAAAATATACTGAAGTAAGGCTGCCAAGAGGACTTGAAAGCGGGGCAGAATTGCAGGAAACCGATTTCAGGAGGTAGACTGGAATTGCATTGAAAGCATAGGAAAAGAGGCAGAACGTCCACAATGATGCACTTGGCCAAAAAGGGCGTATGCGTTTTTTCCTGAATATATTCAGGAAAAAACGCATACGCCCTTTTTGGCCAACCAAGCAAGCTTGCAAAGGAAATCTGCACTACAATGAAGTCTCACTTCCCCCCGGTCAAAAGGGCCATCTGAAAAAAGTGTAAAATCCAGAAAGGCAGGACAGGCCATGGAGAACTGGGAGCCTTGTTATGCTGATGGGCGGGATGTAAATTGCCAACAGACACTCGGGAGAAGTGTATGGTGTTTCCTGAAACATCTAAACAACAAAGCAACAGAGCCTAGGGCACTTCCACTTATGGTCCTATAGCTTAGGGAAATTAAAATCAAAAAGACACAGCCACCCCAAAGTTTGGGACGCCTCTGTTTACAAGAACCTCGTTTACCGTACAAGTTCAATATCACAGAAAGTGAAAAATGGATAAAGAACTTGTGGTACTTACGTACAATGCAGTATCACTCAGCAATGAAATCTATGTCATCAGGCCCGTAGCAGCATAATGAGTGGATTCAGGTACGATGATTCTCACTGAAATAAGTCACACAGAAAAAGAAACATCATAAGATATCACTAATACACGGAATGTAAACTTGGCTACACAGGAACTGAATTCCAAAACAGAACAGGGTCTCAAATTTAGAAAACCAACTTATGCTTGCTTAAGGGGAAAGGTGAGTTGGGGTGCTGCATAAAACCAGAGATTGAAATGAGCACAGATAAAGTTCCTTAAGCCAAATATGGACTAGACAAGAGCTACTCCTTGCTCAACGAAATGGACTCAACACCGCATATTAAACGCCTAAGAATGTACCTGACTAGTAAGTATCTTAAAACCTATGGATTGCTATGTCTCCAAAAGAGAATCAAGCGTGTGTACAGGGGCATAAACGCAGCAGTGATAGGATTGGAGAGGTTCGGTGAGCAAATGAAGACCCTTTGAAGTCATATTGCATGGTACCCATTCCACGGGTCTCAACTCTCCAGGTTTAAGGTATTCTTCCTTCAGCTAAAACATGCATGTGGAACCCAGAGTATGATCAACCATGTGAACGGGAGACGTGTTCAAATACGTCTCAGTTTTCCTCCCCTGGTACTCGGGTGCAACATTCCAGACGCTTTACTAACACTCTCCCCACTTGGAGAGTCAGCGCCTTTAACCTCCTGTTTGGCCCAGTTTGCAATTTCTGCGGAAGATGAACAGGAATAGGGAACACCAATGAGAGACTAGCTGGAGGTGTCTGGACGGGCAAATTTAACTCTCATTTCCCACCAGGAAGAGGAAATAACCAAAGGCTCAGCGTGCCGTGCCGGAACCAGATTAGGGCCTGAAGCCATCCTGCGGTGTTGCGGCCAGCTCAAAAGAAAGCGAGTTGAAGAAAGGAGCTCAGGGGCACTGTAATTCACAAACGTGCAGCGTTATAAATGACAGCTTTCGTCCAAAAATATACTGAAGTAAGGCTGCCAAGAGGACTTGAAAGCGGGGCAGAATTGCAGGAAACCGATTTCAGGAGGTAGACTGGAATTGCATTGAAAGCATAGGAAAAGAGGCAGAACGTCCACAATGATGCACTTGGCCAAAAAGGGCGTATGCGTTTTTTCCTGAATATATTCAGGAAAAAACGCATACGCCCTTTTTGGCCAACCAAGCAAGCTTGCAAAGGAAATCTGCACTACAATGAAGTCTCACTTCCCCCCGGTCAAAAGGGCCATCTGAAAAAAGTGTAAAATCCAGAAAGGCAGGACAGGCCATGGAGAACTGGGAGCCTTGTTATGCTGATGGGCGGGATGTAAATTGCCAACAGACACTCGGGAGAAGTGTATGGTGTTTCCTGAAACATCTAAAAAACAAAGCAACAGAGCCTAGGGCACTTCCACTTATGGTCCTATAGCTTAGGGAAATTAAAATCAAAAAGACACAGCCACCCCAAAGTTTGGGACGCCTCTGTTTACAAGAACCTCGTTTACCGTACAATTTCAATATCACAGAAAGTGAAAAATGGATAAAGAACTTGTGGTACTTACGTACAATGCAGTATCACTCAGCAATGAAATCTATGTCATCAGGCCCGTAGCAGCATAATGAGTGGATTCAGGTACGATGATTCTCACTGAAATAAGTCACACAGAAAAAGAAACATCATAAGATATCACTAATACACGGAATGTAAACTTGGCTACACAGGAACTGAATTCCAAAACAGAACAGGGTCTCAAATTTAGAAAACCAACTTATGCTTGCTTAAGGGGAAAGGTGAGTTGGGGTGCTGCATAAAACCAGAGATTGAAATGAGCACAGATAAAGTTCCTTAAGCCAAATATGGACTAGACAAGAGCTACTCCTTGCTCAACGAAATGGACTCAACACCCCATATTAAACGCCTAAGAATGTACCTGACTAGTAAGTATCTTAAAACCTATGGATTGCTATGTCTCCAAAAGAGAATCAAGCGTGTGTACAGGGGCATAAACGCAGCAGTGATAGGATTGGAGAGGTTCGGTGAGCAAATGAAGACCCTTTGAAGTCATATTGCATGGTACACATTCCACGGGTCTCAACTCTCCAGGTTTAAGGTATTCTTCCTTCAGCTAAAACATGCATGTGGAACCCAGAGTATGATCAACCATGTGAACGGGAGACGTGTTCAAATATGTCTCAGTTTTCCTCCCCTGGTACTCGGGTGCAACATTCCAGACGCTTTACTAACACTCTCCCCACTTGGAGAGTCAGCGCCTTTAACCTCCTGTTTGGCCCAGTTTGCAATTTCTGTGGAAGATGAACTGGAATAGTGAGAACCAATGAGAGACTAGCAGGAGGTGTCTGGACGGGCAAATTTAACTCTCATTTCCCACCAGGAAGAGGAAATAACCAAAGGCTCAGCGTGCCGTGCCGGAACCAGATTAGGGCCTGAAGCCATTCTGTGGTGTTGCGGCCAACTCAAAAGAAAGCGAGTTGAAGAAAGGAGCTCAGGGGCACTGTAATTCACAAACCTGCAGCGTTATAAATGACAGCTTTCGTCCAAAAATATACTGAAGTAAGGCTGCCAAGAGGACTTGAAAGCGGGGCAGAATTGCAGGAAACCGATTTCAGGAGGTAGACTGGAATTGCATTGAAAGCATAGGAAAAGAGGCAGAACGTCCACAATGATGCACTTGGCCAAAAAGGGCGTATGCGTTTTTTCCTGAATATATTCAGGAAAAAACGCATACGCCCTTTTTGGCCAACCAAGCAAGCTTGCAAAGGAAATCTGCACTACAATGAAGTCTCACTTCCCCCCGGTCAAAAGGGCCATCTGAAAAAAGTGTAAAATCCAGAAAGGCAGGACAGGCCATGGAGAACTGGGAGCCTTGTTATGCTGATGGGCGGGATGTAAATTGCCAACAGACACTCGGGAGAAGTGTGTGGTGTTTCCTGAAACATCTAAAAAACAAAGCAACAGAGCCTAGGGCACTTCCACTTATGGTCCTATAGCTTAGGGAAATTAAAATCAAAAAGACACAGCCACCCCAAAGTTTGGGACGCCTCTGTTTACAAGAACCTCGTTTACCGTACAAGTTCAATATCACAGAAAGTGAAAAATGGATAAAGAACTTGTGGTACTTACGTACAATGCAGTATCACTCAGCAATGAAATCTATGTCATCAGGCCCGTAGCAGCATAATGAGTGGATTCAGGTACGATGATTCTCACTGAAATAAGTCACACAGAAAAAGAAACATCATAAGATATCACTAATACACGGAATGTAAACTTGGCTACACAGGAACTGAATTCCAAAACAGAACAGGGTCTCAAATTTAGAAAACCAACTTATGCTTGCTTAAGGGGAAAGGTGAGTTGGGGTGCTGCATAAAACCAGAGATTGAAATGAGCACAGATAAAGTTCCTTAAGCCAAATATGGACTAGACAAGAGCTACTCCTTGCTCAACGAAATGGACTCAACACCCCATATTAAACGCCTAAGAATGTACCTGACTAGTAAGTATCTTAAAACCTATGGATTGCTATGTCTCCAAAAGAGAATCAAGCGTGTGTACAGGGGCATAAACGCAGCAGTGATAG
Source organism: Globicephala melas (assembly GCF_963455315.2). Lineage (NCBI taxonomy): Eukaryota > Metazoa > Chordata > Mammalia > Artiodactyla > Delphinidae > Globicephala > Globicephala melas. The sequence continues at coordinate 4,271,566 of NW_027207210.1, forward strand.
GATTGGAGAGGTTCGGTGAGCAAATGAAGACCCTTTGAAGTCATATTGCATGGTACCCATTCCACGGGTCTCAACTCTCCAGGTTTAAGGTATTCTTCCTTCAGCTAAAACATGCATGTGGAACCCAGAGTATGATCAACCATGTGAACGGGAGACGTGTTCAAATACGTCTCAGTTTTCCTCCCCTGGTACTCGGGTGCAACATTCCAGACGCTTTACTAACACTCTCCCCACTTGGAGAGTCAGCGCCTTTAACCTCCTGTTTGGCCCAGTTTGCAATTTCTGCGGAAGATGAACAGGAATAGGGAACACCAATGAGAGACTAGCTGGAGGTGTCTGGACGGGCAAATTTAACTCTCATTTCCCACCAGGAAGAGGAAATAACCAAAGGCTCAGCGTGCCGTGCCGGAACCAGATTAGGGCCTGAAGCCATCCTGCGGTGTTGCGGCCAGCTCAAAAGAAAGCGAGTTGAAGAAAGGAGCTCAGGGGCACTGTAATTCACAAACCTGCAGAGTTATAAATGACAGCTATCGTCCAAAAATATACTGAAGTAAGGCTTCCAAGAGGACTTGAAAGCGGGGCAGAATTGCAGGAAACCGATTTCAGGAGGTAGACTGGAATTGCATTGAAAGCATAGGAAAAGAGGCAGAACGTCCACAATGATGCACTTGGCCAAAAAGGGCGTATGCGTTTTTTCCTGAATATATTCAGGAAAAAACGCATACGCACTTTTTGGCCAACCAAGCAAGCTTGCAAAGGAAATCTGCACTACAATGAAGTCTCACTTCCCCCCGGTCAAAAGGGCCATCTGAAAAAAGTGTAAAATCCAGAAAGGCAGGACAGGCCATGGAGAACTGGGAGCCTTGTTATGCTGATGGGCGGGATGTAAACTGCCAACAGACACTCGGGAGAAGTGTATGGTGTTTCCTGAAACATCTAAACAACAAAGCAACAGAGCCTAGGGCACTTCCACTTATGGTCCTATAGCTTAGGGAAATTAAAATCAAAAAGACACAGCCACCCCAAAGTTTGGGACGCCTCTGTTTACAAGAACCTCGTTTACCGTACAAGTTCAATATCACAGAAAGTGAAAAATGGATAAAGAACTTGTGGTACTTACGTACAATGCAGTATCACTCAGCAATGAAATCTATGTCATCAGGCCCGTAGCAGCATAATGAGTGGATTCAGGTACGATGATTCTCACTGAAATAAGTCACACAGATAAAGAAACATCATAAGATATCACTAATACACGGAATGTAAACTTGGCTACACAGGAACTGAATTCCAAAACAGAACAGGGTCTCAAATTTAGAAAACCAACTTATGCTTGCTTAAGGGGAAAGGTGAGTTGGGGTGCTGCATAAAACCAGAGATTGAAACGAGCACAGATAAAGTTCCTTAAGCCAAATATGGAATAGACAAGAGCTACTCCTTGCTCAACGAAATGGACTCAACACCCCATATTAAACGCCTAAGAATGTACCTGACTAGTAAGTATCTTAAAACCTATGGATTGCTATGTCTCCAAAAGAGAATCAAGCGTGTGTACAGGGGCATAAACGCAGCAGTGATAGGATTGGAGAGGTTCGGTGAGCAAATGAAGACCCTTTGAAGTCATATTGCATGGTACCCATTCCACGGGTCTCAACTCTCCAGGTTTAAGGTATTCTTCCTTCAGCTAAAACATGCATGTGGAACCCAGAGTATGATCAACCATGTGAACGGGAGACGTGTTCAAATATGTCTCAGTTTTCCTCCCCTGGTACTCGGGTGCAACATTCCAGACGCTTTACTAACACTCTCCCCACTTGGAGAGTCAGCGCCTTTAACCTCCTGTTTGGCCCAGTTTGCAATTTCTGCGGAAGATGAACAGGAATAGGGAACACCAATGAGAGACTAGCTGGAGGTGTCTGGACGGGCAAATTTAACTCTCATTTCCCACCAGGAAGAGGAAATAACCAAAGGCTCAGCGTGCCGGGCCGGAACCAGATTAGGGCCTGAAGCCATCCTGCGGTGTTGCGGCCAGCTCAAAAGAAAGCGAGTTGAAGAAAGGAGCTCAGGGGCACTGTAATTCACAAACCTGCAGCGTTATAAATGACAGCTTTCGTCCAAAAATATACTGAAGTAAGGCTGCCAAGAGGACTTGAAAGCGGGGCAGAATTGCAGGAAACCGATTTCAGGAGGTAGACTGGAATTGCATTGAAAGCATAGGAAAAGAGGCAGAACGTCCACAATGATGCACTTGGCCAAAAAGGGCGTATGCGTTTTTTCCTGAATATATTCAGGAAAAAACGCATACGCCCTTTTTGGCCAACCAAGCAAGCTTGCAAAGGAAATCTGCACTACAATGAAGTCTCACTTCCCCCCGGTCAAAAGGGCCATCTGAAAAAAGTGTAAAATCCAGAAAGGCAGGACAGGCCATGGAGAACTGGGAGCCTTGTTATGCTGATGGGTGGGATGTAAATTGCCAACAGACACTCGGGAGAAGTGTGTGGTGTTTCCTGAAACATCTAAAAAACAAAGCAACAGAGCCTAGGGCACTTCCACTTATGGTCCTATAGCTTAGGGAAATTAAAATCAAAAAGACACAGCCACCCCAAAGTTTGGGACGCCTCTGTTTACAAGAACCTCGTTTACCGTACAAGTTCAATATCACAGAAAGTGAAAAATGGATAAAGAACTTGTGGTACTTACGTACAATGCAGTATCACTCAGCAATGAAATCTATGTCATCAGGCCCGTAGCAGCATAATGAGTGGATTCAGGTACGATGATTCTCACTGAAATAAGTCACACAGAAAAAGAAACATCATAAGATATCACTAATACACGGAATGTAAACTTGGCTACACAGGAACTGAATTCCAAAACAGAACAGGGTCTCAAATTTAGAAAACCAACTTATGCTTGCTTAAGGGGAAAGGTGAGTTGGGGTGCTGCATAAAACCAGAGATTGAAATGAGCACAGATAAAGTTCCTTAAGCCAAATATGGACTAGACAAGAGCTACTCCTTGCTCAACGAAATGGACTCAACACCCCATATTAAACGCCTAAGAATGTACCTGACTAGTAAGTATCTTAAAACCTATGGATTGCTATGTCTCCAAAAGAGAATCAAGCGTGTGTACAGGGGCATAAACGCAGCAGTGATAGGATTGGAGAGGTTCGGTGAGCAAATGAAGACCCTTTGAAGTCATATTGCATGGTACCCATTCCACGGGTCTCAACTCTCCAGGTTTAAGGTATTCTTCCTTCAGCTAAAACATGCATGTGGAACCCAGAGTATGATCAACCATGTGAACGGGAGACGTGTTCAAATACGTCTCAGTTTTCCTCCCCTGGTACTCGGGTGCAACATTCCAGACGCTTTACTAACACTCTCCCCACTTGGAGAGTCAGCGCCTTTAACCTCCTGTTTGGCCCAGTTTGCAATTTCTGCGGAAGATGAACAGGAATAGGGAACACCAATGAGAGACTAGCTGGAGGTGTCTGGACGGGCAAATTTAACTCTCATTTCCCACCAGGAAGAGGAAATAACCAAAGGCTCAGCGTGTCGGGCCGGAACCAGATTAGGGCCTGAAGCCATCCTGCGGTGTTGCGGCCAGCTCAAAAGAAAGCGAGTTGAAGAAAGGAGCTCAGGGGCACTGTAATTCACAAACCTGCAGAGTTATAAATGACAGCTATCGTCCAAAAATATACTGAAGTAAGGCTGCCAAGAGGACTTGAAAGCGGGGCAGAATTGCAGGAAACCGATTTCAGGAGGTAGACTGGAATTGCATTGAAAGCATAGGAAAAGAGGCAGAACGCCCACAATGATGCACTTGGCCAAAAAGGGCGTATGCGTTTTTTCCTGAATATATTCAGGAAAAAACGCATACGCCCTTTTTGGCCAACCAAGCAAGCTTGCAAAGGAAATCTGCACTACAATAAAGTCTCACTTCCCCCCGGTCAAAAGGGCCATCTGAAAAAAGTGTAAAATCCAGAAAGGCAGGACAGGCCATGGAGAACTGGGAGCCTTGTTATGCTGATGGGCGGGATGTAAATTGCCAACAGACACTCGGGAGAAGTGTATGGTGTTTCCTGAAACATCTAAACAACAAAGCAACAGAGCCTAGGGCACTTCCACTTATGGTCCTATAGCTTAGGGAAATTAAAATCAAAAAGACACAGCCACCCCAAAGTTTGGGACGCCTCTGTTTACAAGAACCTCGTTTACCGTACAAGTTCAATATCACAGAAAGTGAAAAATGGATAAAGAACTTGTGGTACTTACGTACAATGCAGTATCACTCAGCAATGAAATCTATGTCATCAGGCCCGTAGCAGCATAATGAGTGGATTCAGGTACGATGATTCTCACTGAAATAAGTCACACAGAAAAAGAAACATCATAAGATATCACTAATACACGGAATGTAAACTTGGCTACACAGGAACTGAATTCCAAAACAGAACAGGGTCTCAAATTTAGAAAACCAACTTATGCTTGCTTAAGGGGAAAGGTGAGTTGGGGTGCTGCATAAAACCAGAGATTGAAATGAGCACAGATAAAGTTCCTTAAGCCAAATATGGAATAGACAAGAGCTACTCCTTGCTCAACGAAATGGACTCAACACCGCATATTTAACGCCTAAGAATGTACCTGACTAGTAAGTATCTTAAAACCTATGGATTGCTATGTCTCCAAAAGAGAATCAAGCGTGTGTACAGGGGCATAAACGCAGCAGTGATAGGATTGGAGAGGTTCGGTGAGCAAATGAAGACCCTTTGAAGTCATATTGCATGGTACCCATTCCACGGGTCTCAACTCTCCAGGTTTAAGGTATTCTTCCTTCAGCTAAAACATGCATGTGGAACCCAGAGTATGATCAACCATGTGAACGGGAGACGTGTTCAAATACGTCTCAGTTTTCCTCCCCTGGTACTCGGGTGCAACATTCCAGACGCTTTACTAACACTCTCCCCACTTGGAGAGTCAGCGCCTTTAACCTCCTGGTTGGCCCAGTTTGCAATTTCTGCGGAAGATGAACAGGAATAGGGAACACCAATGAGAGACTAGCTGGAGGTGTCTGGACGGGCAAATTTAACTCTCATTTCCCACCAGGAAGAGGAAATAACCAAAGGCTCAGCGTGCCGTGCCGGAACCAGATTAAGGCCTGAAGCCATCCTGCGGTGTTGCGGCCAGCTCAAAAGAAAGCGAGTTGAAGAAAGGAGCTCAGGGGCACTGTAATTCACAAACCTGCAGCGTTATAAATGACAGCTTTCGTCCAAAAATATACTGAAGTAAGGCTGCCAAGAGGACTTGAAAGCGGGGCAGAATTGCAGGAAACCGATTTCAGGAGGTAGACTGGAATTGCATTGAAAGCATAGGAAAAGAGGCAGAACGTCCACAATGATGCACTTGGCCAAAAAGGGCGTATGCGTTTTTTCCTGAATATATTCAGGAAAAAACGCATACGCCCTTTTTGGCCAACCAAGCAAGCTTGCAAAGGAAATCTGCACTACAATGAAGTCTCACTTCCCCCCGGTCAAAAGGGCCATCTGAAAAAAGTGTAAAATCCAGAAAGGCAGGACAGGCCATGGAGAACTGGGAGCCTTGTTATGCTGATGGGCGGGATGTAAATTGCCAACAGACACTCGGGAGAAGTGTGTGGTGTTTCCTGAAACATCTAAAAAACAAAGCAACAGAGCCTAGGGCACTTCCACTTATGGTCCTATAGCTTAGGGAAATTAAAATCAAAAAGACACAGCCACCCCAAAGTTTGGGACGCCTCTGTTTACAAGAACCTCGTTTTCCGTACAAGTTCAATATCACAGAAAGTGAAAAATGGATAAAGAACTTGTGGTACTTACGTACAATGCAGTATCACTCAGCAATGAAATCTATGTCATCAGGCCCGTAGCAGCATAATGAGTGGATTCAGGTACGATGATTCTCACTGAAATAAGTCACACAGAAAAAGAAACATCATAAGATATCACTAATACACGGAATGTAAACTTGGCTACACAGGAACTGAATTCCAAAACAGAACAGGGTCTCAAATTTAGAAAACCAACTTATGCTTGCTTAAGGGGAAAGGTGAGTTGGGGTGCTGCATAAAACCAGAGATTGAAATGAGCACAGATAAAGTTCCTTAAGCCAAATATGGACTAGACAAGAGCTACTCCTTGCTCAACGAAATGGACTCAACACCCCATATTAAACGCCTAAGAATGTACCTGACTAGTAAGTATCTTAAAACCTATGGATTGCTATGTCTCCAAAAGAGAATCAAGCGTGTGTACAGGGGCATAAACGCAGCAGTGATAGGATTGGAGAGGTTCGGTGAGCAAATGAAGACCCTTTGAAGTCATATTGCATGGTACCCATTCCACGGGTCTCAACTCTCCAGGTTTAAGGTATTCTTCCTTCAGCTAAAACATGCATGTGGAACCCAGAGTATGATCAACCATGTGAACGGGAGACGTGTTCAAATAAGTCTCAGTTTTCCTCCCCTGGTACTCGGGTGCAACATTCCAGACGCTTTACTAACACTCTCCCCACTTGGAGAGTCAGCGCCTTTAACCTCCTGTTTGGCCCAGTTTGCAATTTCTGCGGAAGATGAACAGGAATAGGGAACACCAATGAGAGACTAGCTGGAGGTGTCTGGACGGGCAAATTTAACTCTCATTTCCCACCAGGAAGAGGAAATAACCAAAGGCTCAGCGTGCCGTGCCGGAACCAGATTAGGGCCTGAAGCCATTCTGCGGTGTTGCGGCCAGCTCAAAAGAAAGCGAGTTGAAGAAAGGAGCTCAGGGGCACTGTAATTCACAAACCTGCAGAGTTATAAATGACAGCTATCGTCCAAAAATATACTGAAGTAAGGCTGCCAAGAGGACTTGAAAGCGGGGCAGAATTGCAGGAAACCGATTTCAGGAGGTAGACTGGAATTGGATTGAAAGCATAGGAAAAGAGGCAGAACGTCCACAATGATGCACTTGGCCAAAAAGGGCGTATGCGTTTTTTCCTGAATATATTCAGGAAAAAACGCATACGCCCTTTTTGGCCAACCAAGCAAGCTTGCAAAGGAAATCTGCACTACAATGAAGTCTCACTTCCCCCCGGTCAAAAGGGCCATCTGAAAAAAGTGTAAAATCCAGAAAGGCAGGACAGGCCATGGAGAACTGGGAGCCTTGTTATGCTGATGGGCGGGATGTAAATTGCCAACAGACACTCGGGAGAAGTGTATGGTGTTTCCTGAAACATCTAAACAACAAAGCAACAGAGCCTAGGGCACTTCCACTTATGGTCCTATAGCTTAGGGAAATTAAAATCAAAAAGACACAGCCACCCCAAAGTTTGGGACGCCTCTGTTTACAAGAACCTCGTTTACCGTACAAGTTCAATATCACAGAAAGTGAAAAATGGATAAAGAACTTGTGGTACTTATGTACAATGCAGTATCACTCAGCAATGAAATCTATGTCATCAGGCCCGTAGCAGCATAATGAGTGGATTCAGGTACGATGATTCTCACTGAAATAAGTCACACAGAAAAAGAAACATCATAAGATATCACTAATACACGGAATGTAAACTTGGCTACACAGGAACTGAATTCCAAAACAGAACAGGGTCTCAAATTTAGAAAACCAACTTATGCTTGCTTAAGGGGAAAGGTGAGTTGGGGTGCTGCATAAAACCAGAGATTGAAACGAGCACAGATAAAGTTCCTTAAGCCAAATATGGAATAGACAAGAGCTACTCCTTGCTCAACGAAATGGACTCAACACCCCATATTAAACGCCTAAGAATGTACCTGACTAGTAAGTATCTTAAAACCTATGGATTGCTATGTCTCCAAAAGAGAATCAAGCGTGTGTACAGGGGCATAAACGCAGCAGTGATAGGATTGGAGAGGTTCGGTGAGCAAATGAAGACCCTTTGAAGTCATATTGCATGGTACCCATTCCACGGGTCTCAACTCTCCAGGTTTAAGGTATTCTTCCTTCAGCTAAAACATGCATGTGGAACCCAGAGTATGATCAACCATGTGAACGGGAGACGTGTTCAAATATGTCTCAGTTTTCCTCCCCTGGTACTCGGGTGCAACATTCCAGATGCTTTACTAACACTCTCCCCACTTGGAGAGTCAGCGCCTTTAACCTCCTGTTTGGCCCAGTTTGCAATTTCTGCGGAAGATGAACAGGAATAGGGAACACCAATGAGAGACTAGCTGGAGGTGTCTGGACGGGCAAATTTAACTCTCATTTCCCACCAGGAAGAGGAAATAACCAAAGTCTCAGCGTGCCGGGCCGGAACCAGATTAGGGCCTGAAGCCATCCTGCGGTGTTGCGGCCAGCTCAAAAGAAAGCGAGTTGAAGAAAGGAGCTCAGGGGCACTGTAATTCACAAACCTGCAGAGTTATAAATGACAGCTATCGTCCAAAAATATACTGAAGTAAGGCTGCCAAGAGGACTTGAAAGCGGGGCAGAATTGCAGGAAACCGATTTCAGGAGGTAGACTGGAATTGCATTGAAAGCATAGGAAAAGAGGCAGAACGCCCACAATGATGCACTTGGCCAAAAAGGGCGTATCTGTTTTTTCCTGAATATATTCAGGAAAAAACGCATACGCCCTTTTTGGCCAACCAAGCAAGCTTGCAAAGGAAATCTGCACTACAATGAAGTCTCACTTCCCCCCGGTCAAAAGGGCCATCTGAAAAAAGTGTAAAATCCAGAAAGGCAGGACAGGCCATGGAGAACTGGGAGCCTTGTTATGCTGATGGGCGGGATGTAAATTGCCAACAGACACTCGGGAGAAGTGTATGGTGTTTCCTGAATCATCTAAACAACAAAGCAACAGAGCCTAGGGCACTTCCACTTATGGTCCTATAGCTTAGGGAAATTAAAATCAAAAAGACACAGCCACCCCAAAGTTTGGGACGCCTCTGTTTACAAGAACCTCGTTTACCGTACAAGTTCAATATCACAGAAAGTGAAAAATGGATAAAGAACTTGTGGTACTTATGTACAATGCAGTATCACTCAGCAATGAAATCTATGTCATCAGGCCCGTAGCAGCATAATGAGTGGATTCAGGTACGATGATTCTCACTGAAATAAGTCACACAGAAAAAGAAACATCATAAGATATCACTAATACACGGAATGTAAACTTGGCTACACAGGAACTGAATTCCAAAACAGAACAGGGTCTCAAATTTAGAAAACCAACTTATGCTTGCTTAAGGGGAAAGGTGAGTTGGGGTGCTGCATAAAACCAGAGATTGAAATGAGCACAGATAAAGTTCCTTAAGCCAAATATGGACTAGACAAGAGCTACTCCTTGCTCAACGAAATGGACTCAACACCGCATATTTAACGCCTAAGAATGTACCTGACTAGTAAGTATCTTAAAACCTATGGATTGCTATGTCTCCAAAAGAGAATCAAGCGTGTGTACAGGGGCATAAACGCAGCAGTGATAGGATTGGAGAGGTTCGGTGAGCAAATGAAGACCCTTTGAAGTCATATTGCATGGTACCCATTCCACGGGTCTCAACTCTCCAGGTTTAAGGTATTCTTCCTTCAGCTAAAACATGCATGTGGAACCCAGAGTATGATCAACCATGTGAACGGGAGACGTGTTCAAATACGTCTCAGTTTTCCTCCCCTGGTACTCGGGTGCAACATTCCAGACGCTTTACTAACACTCTCCCCACTTGGAGAGTCAGCGCCTTTAACCTCCTGTTTGGCCCAGTTTGCAATTTCTGCGGAAGATGAACAGGAATAGGGAACACCAATGAGAGACTAGCTGGAGGTGTCTGGACGGGCAAATTTAACTCTCATTTCCCACCAGGAAGAGGAAATAACCAAAGGCTCAGCGTGCCGTGCCGGAACCAGATTAGGGCCTGAAGCCATCCTGCGGTGTTGCGGCCAGCTCAAAAGAAAGCGAGTTGAAGAAAGGAGCTCAGGGGCACTGTAATTCACAAACCTGCAGCGTTATAAATGACAGCTTTCGTCCAAAAATATACTGAAGTAAGGCTGCCAAGAGGACTTGAAAGCGGGGCAGAATTGCAGGAAACCGATTTCAGGAGGTAGACTGGAATTGCATTGAAAGCATAGGAAAAGAGGCAGAACGTCCACAATGATGCACTTGGCCAAAAAGGGCGTATGCGTTTTTTCCTGAATATATTCAGGAAAAAACGCATACGCCCTTTTTGGCCAACCAAGCAAGCTTGCAAAGGAAATCTGCACTACAATGAAGTCTCACTTCCCCCCGGTCAAAAGGGCCATCTGAAAAAAGTGTAAAATCCAGAAAGGCAGGACAGGCCATGGAGAACTGGGAGCCTTGTTATGCTGATGGGCGGGATGTAAATTGCCAACAGACACTCGGGAGAAGTGTGTGGTGTTTCCTGAAACATCTAAAAAACAAAGCAACAGAGCCTAGGGCACTTCCACTTATGGTCCTATAGCTTAGGGAAATTAAAATCAAAAAGACACAGCCACCCCAAAGTTTGGGACGCCTCTGTTTACAAGAACCTCGTTTACCGTACAAGTTCAATATCACAGAAAGTGAAAAATGGATAAAGAACTTGTGGTACTTACGTACAATGCAGTATCACTCAGCAATGAAATCTATGTCATCAGGCCCGTAGCAGCATAATGAGTGGATTCAGGTACGATGATTCTCACTGAAATAAGTCACACAGAAAAAGAAACATCATAAGATATCACTAATACACGGAATGTAAACTTGGCTACACAGGAACTGAATTCCAAAACAGAACAGGGTCTCAAATTTAGAAAACCAACTTATGCTTGCTTAAGGGGAAAGGTGAGTTGGGGTGCTGCATAAAACCAGAGATTGAAATGAGCACAGATAAAGTTCCTTAAGCCAAATATGGACTAGACAAGAGCTACTCCTTGCTCAACGAAATGGACTCAACACCCCATATTAAACGCCTAAGAATGTACCTGACTAGTAAGTATCTTAAAACCTATGGATTGCTATGTCTCCAAAAGAGAATCAAGCGTGTGTACAGGGGCATAAACGCAGCAGTGATAGGATTGGAGAGGTTCGGTGAGCAAATGAAGACCCTTTGAAGTCATATTGCATGGTACCCATTCCACGGGTCTCAACTCTCCAGGTTTAAGGTATTCTTCCTTCAGCTAAAACATGCATGTGGAACCCAGAGTATGATCAACCATGTGAACGGGAGACGTGTTCAAATACGTCTCAGTTTTCCTCCCCTGGTACTCGGGTGCAACATTCCAGACGCTTTACTAACACTCTCCCCACTTGGAGAGTCAGCGCCTTTAACCTCCTGTTTGGCCCAGTTTGCAATTTCTGCGGAAGATGAACAGGAATAGGGAACACCAATGAGAGACTAGCTGGAGGTGTCTGGACGGGCAAATTTAACTCTCATTTCCCACCAGGAAGAGGAAATAACCAAAGGCTCAGCGTGCCGTGCCGGAACCAGATTAGGGCCTGAAGCCATCCTGCGGTGTTGCGGCCAGCTCAAAAGAAAGCGAGTTGAAGAAAGGAGCTCAGGGGCACTGTAATTCACAAACCTGCAGAGTTATAAATGACAGCTATCGTCCAAAAATATACTGAAGTAAGGCTGCCAAGAGGACTTGAAAGGGGGGCAGAATTGCAGGAAACCGATTTCAGGAGGTAGACTGGAATTGCATTGAAAGTATAGGAAAAGAGGCAGAACGTCCACAATGATGCACTTGGCCAAAAAGGGCGTATGCGTTTTTTCCTGAATATATTCAGGAAAAAACGCATACGCACTTTTTGGCCAACCAAGCAAGCTTGCAAAGGAAATCTGCACTACAATGAAGTCTCACTTCCCCCCGGTCAAAAGGGCCATCTGAAAAAAGTGTAAAATCCAGAAAGGCAGGACAGGCCATGGAGAACTGGGAGCCTTGTTATGCTGATGGGCGGGATGTAAACTGCCAACAGACACTCGGGAGAAGTGTATGGTGTTTCCTGAAACATCTAAACAACAAAGCAACAGAGCCTAGGGCACTTCCACTTATGGTCCTATAGCTTAGGGAAATTAAAATCAAAAAGACACAGCCACCCCAAAGTTTGGGACGCCTCTGTTTACAAGAACCTCGTTTACCGTACAAGTTCAATATCACAGAAAGTGAAAAATGGATAAAGAACTTGTGGTACTTACGTACAATGCAGTATCACTCAGCAATGAAATCTATGTCATCAGGCCCGTAGCAGCATAATGAGTGGATTCAGGTACGATGATTCTCACTGAAATAAGTCACACAGATAAAGAAACATCATAAGATATCACTAATACACGGAATGTAAACTTGGCTACACAGGAACTGAATTCCAAAACAGAACAGGGTCTCAAATTTAGAAAACCAACTTATGCTTGCTTAAGGGGAAAGGTGAGTTGGGGTGCTGCATAAAACCAGAGATTGAAACGAGCACAGATAAAGTTCCTTAAGCCAAATATGGAATAGACAAGAGCTACTCCTTGCTCAACGAAATGGACTCAACACCCCATATTAAACGCCTAAGAATGTACCTGACTAGTAAGTATCTTAAAACCTATGGATTGCTATGTCTCCAAAAGAGAATCAAGCGTGTGTACAGGGGCATAAACGCAGCAGTGATAGGATTGGAGAGGTTCGGTGAGCAAATGAAGACCCTTTGAAGTCATATTGCATGGTACCCATTCCACGGGTCTCAACTCTCCAGGTTTAAGGTATTCTTCCTTCAGCTAAAACATGCATGTGGAACCCAGAGTATGATCAACCATGTGAACGGGAGACGTGTTCAAATATGTCTCAGTTTTCCTCCCCTGGTACTCGGGTGCAACATTCCAGATGCTTTACTAACACTCTCCCCACTTGGAGAGTCAGCGCCTTTAACCTCCTGTTTGGCCCAGTTTGCAATTTCTGCGGAAGATGAACAGGAATAGGGAACACCAATGAGAGACTAGCTGGAGGTGTCTGGACGGGCAAATTTAACTCTCATTTCCCACCAGGAAGAGGAAATAACCAAAGGCTCAGCGTGCCGGGCCGGAACCAGATTAGGGCCTGAAGCCATCCTGCGGTGTTGCGGCCAGCTCAAAAGAAAGCGAGTTGAAGAAAGGAGCTCAGGGGCACTGTAATTCACAAACCTGCAGCGTTATAAATGACAGCTTTCGTCCAAAAATATACTGAAGTAAGGCTGCCAAGAGGACTTGAAAGCGGGGCAGAATTGCAGGAAACCGATTTCAGGAGGTAGACTGGAATTGCATTGAAAGCATAGGAAAAGAGGCAGAACGTCCACAATGATGCACTTGGCCAAAAAGGGCGTATGCGTTTTTTCCTGAATATATTCAGGAAAAAACGCATACGCCCTTTTTGGCCAACCAAGCAAGCTTGCAAAGGAAATCTGCACTACAATGAAGTCTCACTTCCCCCCGGTCAAAAGGGCCATCTGAAAAAAGTGTAAAATCCAGAAAGGCAGGACAGGCCATGGAGAACTGGGAGCCTTGTTATGCTGATGGGCGGGATGTAAATTGCCAACAGACACTCGGGAGAAGTGTGTGGTGTTTCCTGAAACATCTAAAAAACAAAGCAACAGAGCCTAGGGCACTTCCACTTATGGTCCTATAGCTTAGGGAAATTAAAATCAAAAAGACACAGCCACCCCAAAGTTTGGGACGCCTCTGTTTACAAGAACCTCGTTTACCGTACAAGTTCAATATCACAGAAAGTGAAAAATGGATAAAGAACTTGTGGTACTTACGTACAATGCAGTATCACTCAGCAATGAAATCTATGTCATCAGGCCCGTAGCAGCATAATGAGTGGATTCAGGTACGATGATTCTCACTGAAATAAGTCACACAGAAAAAGAAACATCATAAGATATCACTAATACACGGAATGTAAACTTGGCTACACAGGAACTGAATTCCAAAACAGAACAGGGTCTCAAATTTAGAAAACCAACTTATGCTTGCTTAAGGGGAAAGGTGAGTTGGGGTGCTGCATAAAACCAGAGATTGAAATGAGCACAGATAAAGTTCCTTAAGCCAAATATGGACTACACAAGAGCTACTCCTTGCTCAACGAAATGGACTCAACACCCCATATTAAACGCCTAAGAATGTACCTGACTAGTAAGTATCTTAAAACCTATGGATTGCTATGTCTCCAAAAGAGAATCAAGCGTGTGTACAGGGGCATAAACGCAGCAGTGATAGGATTGGAGAGGTTCGGTGAGCAAATGAAGACCCTTTGAAGTCATATTGCATGGTACCCATTCCACGGGTCTCAACTCTCCAGGTTTAAGGTATTCTTCCTTCAGCTAAAACATGCATGTGGAACCCAGAGTATGATCAACCATGTGAACGGGAGACGTGTTCAAATACGTCTCAGTTTTCCTCCCCTGGTACTCGGGTGCAACATTCCAGACGCTTTACTAACACTCTCCCCACTTGGAGAGTCAGCGCCTTTAACCTCCTGTTTGGCCCAGTTTGCAATTTCTGCGGAAGATGAACAGGAATAGGGAACACCAATGAGAGACTAGCTGGAGGTGTCTGGACGGGCAAATTTAACTCTCATTTCCCACCAGGAAGAGGAAATAACCAAAGGCTCAGCGTGCCGTGCCGGAACCAGATTAGGGCCTGAAGCCATCCTGCGGTGTTGCGGCCAGCTCAAAAGAAAGCGAGTTGAAGAAAGGAGCTCAGGGGCACTGTAATTCACAAACCTGCAGAGTTATAAATGACAGCTATCGTCCAAAAATATACTGAAGTAAGGCTGCCAAGAGGACTTGAAAGCGGGGCAGAATTGCAGGAAACCGATTTCAGGAGGTAGACTGGAATTGCATTGAAAGCATAGGAAAAGAGGCAGAACGTCCACAATGATGCACTTGGCCAAAAAGGGCGTATGCGTTTTTTCCTGAATATATTCAGGAAAAAACGCATACGCCCTTTTTGGCCAACCAAGCAAGCTTGCAAAGGAAATCTGCACTACAATGAAGTCTCACTTCCCCCCGGTCAAAAGGGCCATCTGAAAAAAGTGTAAAATCCAGAAAGGCAGGACAGGCCATGGAGAACTGGGAGCCTTGTTATGCTGATGGGCGGGATGTAAACTGCCAACAGACACTCGGGAGAAGTGTATGGTGTTTCCTGAAACATCTAAACAACAAAGCAACAGAGCCTAGGGCACTTCCACTTATGGTCCTATAGCTTAGGGAAATTAAAATCAAAAAGACACAGCCACCCCAAAGTTTGGGACGCCTCTGTTTACAAGAACCTCGTTTACCGTACAAGTTCAATATCACAGAAAGTGAAAAATGGATAAAGAACTTGTGGTACTTACGTACAATGCAGTATCACTCAGCAATGAAATCTATGTCATCAGGCCCGTAGCAGCATAATGAGTGGATTCAGGTACGATGATTCTCACTGAAATAAGTCACACAGATAAAGAAACATCATAAGATATCACTAATACACGGAATGTAAACTTGGCTACACAGGAACTGAATTCCAAAACAGAACAGGGTCTCAAATTTAGAAAACCAACTTATGCTTGCTTAAGGGGAAAGGTGAGTTGGGGTGCTGCATAAAACCAGAGATTGAAATGAGCACAGATAAAGTTCCTTAAGCCAAATATGGACTAGACAAGAGCTACTCCTTGCTCAACGAAATGGACTCAACACCCCATATTAAACGCCTAAGAATGTACCTGACTAGTAAGTATCTTAAAACCTATGGATTGCTATGTCTCCAAAAGAGAATCAAGCGTGTGTACAGGGGCATAAACGCAGCAGTGATAGGATTGGAGAGGTTCGGTGAGCAAATGAAGACCCTTTGAAGTCATATTGCATGGTACCCATTCCACGGGTCTCAACTCTCCAGGTTTAAGGTATTCTTCCTTCAGCTAAAACATGCATGTGGAACCCAGAGTATGATCAACCATGTGAACGGGAGACGTGTTCAAATACGTCTCAGTTTTCCTCCCCTGGTACTCGGGTGCAACATTCCAGACGCTTTACTAACACTCTCCCCACTTGGAGAGTCAGCGCCTTTAACCTCCTGTTTGGCCCAGTTTGCAATTTCTGCGGAAGATGAACAGGAATAGGGAACACCAATGAGAGACTAGCTGGAGGTGTCTGGACGGGCAAATTTAACTCTCATTTCCCACCAGGAAGAGGAAATAACCAAAGGCTCAGCGTGCCGTGCCGGAACCAGATTAGGGCCTGAAGCCATCCTGCGGTGTTGCGGCCAGCTCAAAAGAAAGCGAGTTGAAGAAAGGAGCTCAGGGGCACTGTAATTCACAAACCTGCAGAGTTATAAATGACAGCTATCGTCCAAAAATATACTGAAGTAAGGCTGCCAAGAGGACTTGAAAGGGGGGCAGAATTGCAGGAAACCGATTTCAGGAGGTAGACTGGAATTGCATTGAAAGTATAGGAAAAGAGGCAGAACGTCCACAATGATGCACTTGGCCAAAAAGGGCGTATGCGTTTTTTCCTGAATATATTCAGGAAAAAACGCATACGCACTTTTTGGCCAACCAAGCAAGCTTGCAAAGGAAATCTGCACTACAATGAAGTCTCACTTCCCCCCGGTCAAAAGGGCCATCTGAAAAAAGTGTAAAATCCAGAAAGGCAGGACAGGCCATGGAGAACTGGGAGCCTTGTTATGCTGATGGGCGGGATGTAAACTGCCAACAGACACTCGGGAGAAGTGTATGGTGTTTCCTGAAACATCTAAACAACAAAGCAACAGAGCCTAGGGCACTTCCACTTATGGTCCTATAGCTTAGGGAAATTAAAATCAAAAAGACACAGCCACCCCAAAGTTTGGGACGCCTCTGTTTACAAGAACCTCGTTTACCGTACAAGTTCAATATCACAGAAAGTGAAAAATGGATAAAGAACTTGTGGTACTTACGTACAATGCAGTATCACTCAGCAATGAAATCTATGTCATCAGGCCCGTAGCAGCATAATGAGTGGATTCAGGTACGATGATTCTCACTGAAATAAGTCACACAGATAAAGAAACATCATAAGATATCACTAATACACGGAATGTAAACTTGGCTACACAGGAACTGAATTCCAAAACAGAACAGGGTCTCAAATTTAGAAAACCAACTTATGCTTGCTTAAGGGGAAAGGTGAGTTGGGGTGCTGCATAAAACCAGAGATTGAAACGAGCACAGATAAAGTTCCTTAAGCCAAATATGGAATAGACAAGAGCTACTCCTTGCTCAACGAAATGGACTCAACACCCCATATTAAACGCCTAAGAATGTACCTGACTAGTAAGTATCTTAAAACCTATGGATTGCTATGTCTCCAAAAGAGAATCAAGCGTGTGTACAGGGGCATAAACGCAGCAGTGATAGGATTGGAGAGGTTCGGTGAGCAAATGAAGACCCTTTGAAGTCATATTGCATGGTACCCATTCCACGGGTCTCAACTCTCCAGGTTTAAGGTATTCTTCCTTCAGCTAAAACATGCATGTGGAACCCAGAGTATGATCAACCATGTGAACGGGAGACGTGTTCAAATATGTCTCAGTTTTCCTCCCCTGGTACTCGGGTGCAACATTCCAGATGCTTTACTAACACTCTCCCCACTTGGAGAGTCAGCGCCTTTAACCTCCTGTTTGGCCCAGTTTGCAATTTCTGCGGAAGATGAACAGGAATAGGGAACACCAATGAGAGACTAGCTGGAGGTGTCTGGACGGGCAAATTTAACTCTCATTTCCCACCAGGAAGAGGAAATAACCAAAGGCTCAGCGTGCCGGGCCGGAACCAGATTAGGGCCTGAAGCCATCCTGCGGTGTTGCGGCCAGCTCAAAAGAAAGCGAGTTGAAGAAAGGAGCTCAGGGGCACTGTAATTCACAAACCTGCAGCGTTATAAATGACAGCTTTCGTCCAAAAATATACTGAAGTAAGGCTGCCAAGAGGACTTGAAAGCGGGGCAGAATTGCAGGAAACCGATTTCAGGAGGTAGACTGGAATTGCATTGAAAGCATAGGAAAAGAGGCAGAACGTCCACAATGATGCACTTGGCCAAAAAGGGCGTATGCGTTTTTTCCTGAATATATTCAGGAAAAAACGCATACGCCCTTTTTGGCCAACCAAGCAAGCTTGCAAAGGAAATCTGCACTACAATGAAGTCTCACTTCCCCCCGGTCAAAAGGGCCATCTGAAAAAAGTGTAAAATCCAGAAAGGCAGGACAGGCCATGGAGAACTGGGAGCCTTGTTATGCTGATGGGCGGGATGTAAATTGCCAACAGACACTCGGGAGAAGTGTGTGGTGTTTCCTGAAACATCTAAAAAACAAAGCAACAGAGCCTAGGGCACTTCCACTTATGGTCCTATAGCTTAGGGAAATTAAAATCAAAAAGACACAGCCACCCCAAAGTTTGGGACGCCTCTGTTTACAAGAACCTCGTTTACCGTACAAGTTCAATATCACAGAAAGTGAAAAATGGATAAAGAACTTGTGGTACTTACGTACAATGCAGTATCACTCAGCAATGAAATCTATGTCATCAGGCCCGTAGCAGCATAATGAGTGGATTCAGGTACGATGATTCTCACTGAAATAAGTCACACAGAAAAAGAAACATCATAAGATATCACTAATACACGGAATGTAAACTTGGCTACACAGGAACTGAATTCCAAAACAGAACAGGGTCTCAAATTTAGAAAACCAACTTATGCTTGCTTAAGGGGAAAGGTGAGTTGGGGTGCTGCATAAAACCAGAGATTGAAATGAGCACAGATAAAGTTCCTTAAGCCAAATATGGACTACACAAGAGCTACTCCTTGCTCAACGAAATGGACTCAACACCCCATATTAAACGCCTAAGAATGTACCTGACTAGTAAGTATCTTAAAACCTATGGATTGCTATGTCTCCAAAAGAGAATCAAGCGTGTGTACAGGGGCATAAACGCAGCAGTGATAGGATTGGAGAGGTTCGGTGAGCAAATGAAGACCCTTTGAAGTCATATTGCATGGTACCCATTCCACGGGTCTCAACTCTCCAGGTTTAAGGTATTCTTCCTTCAGCTAAAACATGCATGTGGAACCCAGAGTATGATCAACCATGTGAACGGGAGACGTGTTCAAATACGTCTCAGTTTTCCTCCCCTGGTACTCGGGTGCAACATTCCAGACGCTTTACTAACACTCTCCCCACTTGGAGAGTCAGCGCCTTTAACCTCCTGTTTGGCCCAGTTTGCAATTTCTGCGGAAGATGAACAGGAATAGGGAACACCAATGAGAGACTAGCTGGAGGTGTCTGGACGGGCAAATTTAACTCTCATTTCCCACCAGGAAGAGGAAATAACCAAAGGCTCAGCGTGCCGTGCCGGAACCAGATTAGGGCCTGAAGCCATCCTGCGGTGTTGCGGCCAGCTCAAAAGAAAGCGAGTTGAAGAAAGGAGCTCAGGGGCACTGTAATTCACAAACCTGCAGCGTTATAAATGACAGCTATCGTCCAAAAATATACTGAAGTAAGGCTGCCAAGAGGACTTGAAAGCGGGGCAGAATTGCAGGAAACCGATTTCAGGAGGTAGACTGGAATTGCATTGAAAGCATAGGAAAAGAGGCAGAACGTCCACAATGATGCACTTGGCCAAAAAGGGCGTATGCGTTTTTTCCTGAATATATTCAGGAAAAAACGCATACGCCCTTTTTGGCCAACCAAGCAAGCTTGCAAAGGAAATCTGCACTACAATGAAGTCTCACTTCCCCCCGGTCAAAAGGGCCATCTGAAAAAAGTGTAAAATCCAGAAAGGCAGGACAGGCCATGGAGAACTGGGAGCCTTGTTATGCTGATGGGCGGGATGTAAACTGCCAACAGACACTCGGGAGAAGTGTATGGTGTTTCCTGAAACATCTAAACAACAAAGCAACAGAGCCTAGGGCACTTCCACTTATGGTCCTATAGCTTAGGGAAATTAAAATCAAAAAGACACAGCCACCCCAAAGTTTGGGACGCCTCTGTTTACAAGAACCTCGTTTACCGTACAAGTTCAATATCACAGAAAGTGAAAAATGGATAAAGAACTTGTGGTACTTACGTACAATGCAGTATCACTCAGCAATGAAATCTATGTCATCAGGCCCGTAGCAGCATAATGAGTGGATTCAGGTACGATGATTCTCACTGAAATAAGTCACACAGATAAAGAAACATCATAAGATATCACTAATACACGGAATGTAAACTTGGCTACACAGGAACTGAATTCCAAAACAGAACAGGGTCTCAAATTTAGAAAACCAACTTATGCTTGCTTAAGGGGAAAGGTGAGTTGGGGTGCTGCATAAAACCAGAGATTGAAACGAGCACAGATAAAGTTCCTTAAGCCAAATATGGAATAGACAAGAGCTACTCCTTGCTCAACGAAATGGACTCAACACCCCATATTAAAAGCCTAAGAATGTACCTGACTAGTAAGTATCTTAAAACCTATGGATTGCTATGTCTCCAAAAGAGAATCAAGCGTGTGTACAGGGGCATAAACGCAGCAGTGATAGGATTGGAGAGGTTCGGTGAGCAAATGAAGACCCTTTGAAGTCATATTGCATGGTACCCATTCCACGGGTCTCAACTCTCCAGGTTTAAGGTATTCTTCCTTCAGCTAAAACATGCATGTGGAACCCAGAGTATGATCAACCATGTGAACGGGAGACGTGTTCAAATATGTCTCAGTTTTCCTCCCCTGGTACTCGGGTGCAACATTCCAGATGCTTTACTAACACTCTCCCCACTTGGAGAGTCAGCGCCTTTAACCTCCTGTTTGGCCCAGTTTGCAATTTCTGCGGAAGATGAACAGGAATAGGGAACACCAATGAGAGACTAGCTGGAGGTGTCTGGACGGGCAAATTTAACTCTCATTTCCCACCAGGAAGAGGAAATAACCAAAGGCTCAGCGTGCCGGGCCGGAACCAGATTAGGGCCTGAAGCCATCCTGCGGTGTTGCGGCCAGCTCAAAAGAAAGCGAGTTGAAGAAAGGAGCTCAGGGGCACTGTAATTCACAAACCTGCAGAGTTATAAATGACAGCTATCGTCCAAAAATATACTGAAGTAAGGCTGCCAAGAGGACTTGAAAGCGGGGCAGAATTGCAGGAAACCGATTTCAGGAGGTAGACTGGAATTGCATTGAAAGCATAGGAAAAGAGGCAGAACGCCCACAATGATGCACTTGGCCAAAAAGGGCGTATGCGTTTTTTCCTGAATATATTCAGGAAAAAACGCATACGCCCTTTTTGGCCAACCAAGCAAGCTTGCAAAGGAAATCTGCACTACAACAAAGTCTCACTTCCCCCCGGTCAAAAGGGCCATCTGAAAAAAGTGTAAAATCCAGAAAGGCAGGACAGGCCATGGAGAACTGGGAGCCTTGTTATGCTGATGGGCGGGATGTAAATTGCCAACAGACACTCGGGAGAAGTGTATGGTGTTTCCTGAAACATCTAAACAACAAAGCAACAGAGCCTAGGGCACTTCCACTTATGGTCCTATAGCTTAGGGAAATTAAAATCAAAAAGACACAGCCACCCCAAAGTTTGGGACGCCTCTGTTTACAAGAACCTCGTTTACCGTACAAGTTCAATATCACAGAAAGTGAAAAATGGATAAAGAACTTGTGGTACTTACGTACAATGCAGTATCACTCAGCAATGAAATCTATGTCATCAGGCCCGTAGCAGCATAATGAGTGGATTCAGGTACGATGATTCTCACTGAAATAAGTCACACAGAAAAAGAAACATCATAAGATATCACTAATACACGGAATGTAAACTTGGCTACACAGGAACTGAATTCCAAAACAGAACAGGGTCTCAAATTTAGAAAACCAACTTATGCTTGCTTAAGGGGAAAGGTGAGTTGGGGTGCTGCATAAAACCAGAGATTGAAATGAGCACAGATAAAGTTCCTTAAGCCAAATATGGAATAGACAAGAGCTACTCCTTGCTCAACGAAATGGACTCAACACCGCATATTTAACGCCTAAGAATGTACCTGACTAGTAAGTATCTTAAAACCTATGGATTGCTATGTCTCCAAAAGAGAATCAAGCGTGTGTACAGGGGCATAAACGCAGCAGTGATAGGATTGGAGAGGTTCGGTGAGCAAATGAAGACCCTTTGAAGTCATATTGCATGGTACCCATTCCACGGGTCTCAACTCTCCAGGTTTAAGGTATTCTTCCTTCAGCTAAAACATGCATGTGGAACCCAGAGTATGATCAACCATGTGAACGGGAGACGTGTTCAAATACGTCTCAGTTTTCCTCCCCTGGTACTCGGGTGCAACATTCCAGACGCTTTACTAACACTCTCCCCACTTGGAGAGTCAGCGCCTTTAACCTCCTGGTTGGCCCAGTTTGCAATTTCTGCGGAAGATGAACAGGAATAGGGAACACCAATGAGAGACTAGCTGGAGGTGTCTGGACGGGCAAATTTAACTCTCATTTCCCACCAGGAAGAGGAAATAACCAAAGGCTCAGCATGCCGTGCCGGAACCAGATTAGGGCCTGAAGCCATCCTGCGGTGTTGCGGCCAGCTCAAAAGAAAGCGAGTTGAAGAAAGGAGCTCAGGGTCACTGTAATTCACAAACCTGCAGCGTTATAAATGACAGCTTTCGTCCAAAAATATACTGAAGTAAGGCTGCCAAGAGGACTTGAAAGCGGGGCAGAATTGCAGGAAACCGATTTCAGGAGGTAGACTGGAATTGCATTGAAAGCATAGGAAAAGAGGCAGAACGTCCACAATGATGCACTTGGCCAAAAAGGGCGTATGCGTTTTTTCCTGAATATATTCAGGAAAAAACGCATACGCCCTTTTTGGCCAACCAAGCAAGCTTGCAAAGGAAATCTGCACTACAATGAAGTCTCACTTCCCCCCGGTCAAAAGGGCCATCTGAAAAAAGTGTAAAATCCAGAAAGGCAGGACAGGCCATGGAGAACTGGGAGCCTTGTTATGCTGATGGGCGGGATGTAAATTGCCAACAGACACTCGGGAGAAGTGTGTGGTGTTTCCTGAAACATCTAAAAAACAAAGCAACAGAGCCTAGGGCACTTCCACTTATGGTCCTATAGCTTAGGGAAATTAAAATCAAAAAGACACAGCCACCCCAAAGTTTGGGACGCCTCTGTTTACAAGAACCTCGTTTACCGTACAAGTTCAATATCACAGAAAGTGAAAAATGGATAAAGAACTTGTGGTACTTACGTACAATGCAGTATCACTCAGCAATGAAATCTATGTCATCAGGCCCGTAGCAGCATAATGAGTGGATTCAGGTACGATGATTCTCACTGAAATAAGTCACACAGAAAAAGAAACATCATAAGATATCACTAATACACGGAATGTAAACTTGGCTACACAGGAACTGAATTCCAAAACAGAACAGGGTCTCAAATTTAGAAAACCAACTTATGCTTGCTTAAGGGGAAAGGTGAGTTGGGGTGCTGCATAAAACCAGAGATTGAAATGAGCACAGATAAAGTTCCTTAAGCCAAATATGGACTAGACAAGAGCTACTCCTTGCTCAACGAAATGGACTCAACACCCCATATTAAACGCCTAAGAATGTACCTGACTAGTAAGTATCTTAAAACCTATGGATTGCTATGTGTCCAAAAGAGAATCAAGCGTGTGTACAGGGGCATAAACGCAGCAGTGATAGGATTGGAGAGGTTCGGTGAGCAAATGAAGACCCTTTGAAGTCATATTGCATGGTACCCATTCCACGGGTCTCAACTCTCCAGGTTTAAGGTATTCTTCCTTCAGCTAAAACATGCATGTGGAACCCAGAGTATGATCAACCATGTGAACGGGAGACGTGTTCAAATATGTCTCAGTTTTCCTCCCCTGGTACTCGGGTGCAACATTCCAGACGCTTTACTAACACTCTCCCCACTTGGAGAGTCAGCGCCTTTAACCTCCTGTTTGGCCCAGTTTGCAATTTCTGCGGAAGATGAACAGGAATAGGGAACACCAATGAGAGACTAGCTGGAGGTGTCTGGACGGGCAAATTTAACTCTCATTTCCCACCAGGAAGAGGAAATAACCAAAGGCTCAGCGTGCCGTGCCGGAACCAGATTAGGGCCTGAAGCCATTCTGCGGTGTTGCGGCCAGCTCAAAAGAAAGCGAGTTGAAGAAAGGAGCTCAGGGGCACTGTAATTCACAAACCTGCAGAGTTATAAATGACAGCTATCGTCCAAAAATATACTGAAGTAAGGCTGCCAAGAGGACTTGAAAGCGGGGCAGAATTGCAGGAAACCGATTTCAGGAGGTAGACTGGAATTGCATTGAAAGCATAGGAAAAGAGGCAGAACGTCCACAATGATGCACTTGGCCAAAAAGGGCGTATGCGTTTTTTCCTGAATATATTCAGGAAAAAACGCATACGCCCTTTTTGGCCAACCAAGCAAGCTTGCAAAGGAAATCTGCACTACAATGAAGTCTCACTTCCCCCCGGTCAAAAGGGCCATCTGAAAAAAGTGTAAAATCCAGAAAGGCAGGACAGGCCATGGAGAACTGGGAGCCTTGTTATGCTGATGGGCGGGATGTAAATTGCCAACAGACACTCGGGAGAAGTGTATGGTGTTTCCTGAAACATCTAAACAACAAAGCAACAGAGCCTAGGGCACTTCCACTTATGGTCCTATAGCTTAGGGAAATTAAAATCAAAAAGACACAGCCACCCCAAAGTTTGGGACGCCTCTGTTTACAAGAACCTCGTTTACCGTACAAGTTCAATATCACAGAAAGTGAAAAATGGATAAAGAACTTGTGGTACTTATGTACAATGCAGTATCACTCAGCAATGAAATCTATGTCATCAGGCCCGTAGCAGCATAATGAGTGGATTCAGGTACGATGATTCTCACTGAAATAAGTCACACAGAAAAAGAAACATCATAAGATATCACTAATACACGGAATGTAAACTTGGCTACACAGGAACTGAATTCCAAAACAGAACAGGGTCTCAAATTTAGAAAACCAACTTATGCTTGCTTAAGGGGAAAGGTGAGTTGGGGTGCTGCATAAAACCAGAGATTGAAATGAGCACAGATAAAGTTCCTTAAGCCAAATATGGACTAGACAAGAGCTACTCCTTGCTCAACGAAATGGACTCAACACCGAATATTTAACGCCTAAGAATGTACCTGACTAGTAAGTATCTTAAAACCTATGGATTGCTATGTCTCCAAAAGAGAATCAAGCGTGTGTACAGGGGCATAAACGCAGCAGTGATAGGATTGGAGAGGTTCGGTGAGCAAATGAAGACCCTTTGAAGTCATATTGCATGGTACCCATTCCACGGGTCTCAACTCTCCAGGTTTAAGGTATTCTTCCTTCAGCTAAAACATGCATGTGGAACCCAGAGTATGATCAACCATGTGAACGGGAGACGTGTTCAAATACGTCTCAGTTTTCCTCCCCTGGTACTCGGGTGCAACATTCCAGACGCTTTACTAACACTCTCCCCACTTGGAGAGTCAGCGCCTTTAACCTCCTGTTTGGCCCAGTTTGCAATTTCTGCGGAAGATGAACAGGAATAGGGAACACCAATGAGAGACTAGCTGGAGGTGTCTGGACGGGCAAATTTAACTCTCATTTCCCACCAGGAAGAGGAAATAACCAAAGGCTCAGCGTGCCGTGCCGGAACCAGATTAGGGCCTGAAGCCATCCTGCGGTGTTGCGGCCAGCTCAAAAGAAAGCGAGTTGAAGAAAGGAGCTCAGGGGCACTGTAATTCACAAACCTGCAGCGTTATAAATGACAGCTTTCGTCCAAAAATATACTGAAGTAAGGCTGCCAAGAGGACTTGAAAGCGGGGCAGAATTGCAGGAAACCGATTTCAGGAGGTAGACTGGAATTGCATTGAAAGCATAGGAAAAGAGGCAGAACGTCCACAATGATGCACTTGGCCAAAAAGGGCGTATGCGTTTTTTCCTGAATATATTCAGGAAAAAACGCATACGCCCTTTTTGGCCAACCAAGCAAGCTTGCAAAGGAAATCTGCACTACAATGAAGTCTCACTTCCCCCCGGTCAAAAGGGCCATCTGAAAAAAGTGTAAAATCCAGAAAGGCAGGACAGGCCATGGAGAACTGGGAGCCTTGTTATGCTGATGGGCGGGATGTAAATTGCCAACAGACACTCGGGAGAAGTGTGTGGTGTTTCCTGAAACATCTAAAAAACAAAGCAACAGAGCCTAGGGCACTTCCACTTATGGTCCTATAGCTTAGGGAAATTAAAATCAAAAAGACACAGCCACCCCAAAGTTTGGGACGCCTCTGTTTACAAGAACCTCGTTTACCGTACAAGTTCAATATCACAGAAAGTGAAAAATGGATAAAGAACTTGTGGTACTTACGTACAATGCAGTATCACTCAGCAATGAAATCTATGTCATCAGGCCCGTAGCAGCATAATGAGTGGATTCAGGTACGATGATTCTCACTGAAATAAGTCACACAGAAAAAGAAACATCATAAGATATCACTAATACACGGAATGTAAACTTGGCTACACAGGAACTGAATTCCAAAACAGAACAGGGTCTCAAATTTAGAAAACCAACTTATGCTTGCTTAAGGGGAAAGGTGAGTTGGGGTGCTGCATAAAACCAGAGATTGAAATGAGCACAGATAAAGTTACTTAAGCCAAATATGGACTAGACAAGAGCTACTCCTTGCTCAACGAAATGGACTCAACACCCCATATTAAACGCCTAAGAATGTACCTGACTAGTAAGTATCTTAAAACCTATGGATTGCTATGTCTCCAAAAGAGAATCAAGCGTGTGTACAGGGGCATAAACGCAGCAGTGATAGGATTGGAGAGGTTCGGTGAGCAAATGAAGACCCTTTGAAGTCATATTGCATGGTACCCATTCCACGGGTCTCAACTCTCCAGGTTTAAGGTATTCTTCCTTCAGCTAAAACATGCATGTGGAACCCAGAGTATGATCAACCATGTGAACGGGAGACGTGTTCAAATACGTCTCAGTTTTCCTCCCCTGGTACTCGGGTGCAACATTCCAGACGCTTTACTAACACTCTCCCCACTTGGAGAGTCAGCGCCTTTAACCTCCTGTTTGGCCCAGTTTGCAATTTCTGCGGAAGATGAACAGGAATAGGGAACACCAATGAGAGACTAGCTGGAGGTGTCTGGACGGGCAAATTTAACTCTCATTTCCCACCAGGAAGAGGAAATAACCAAAGGCTCAGCGTGCCGTGCCGGAACCAGATTAGGGCCTGAAGCCATCCTGCGGTGTTGCGGCCAGCTCAAAAGAAAGCGAGTTGAAGAAAGGAGCTCAGGGGCACTGTAATTCACAAACCTGCAGAGTTATAAATGACAGCTATCGTCCAAAAATATACTGAAGTAAGGCTGCCAAGAGGACTTGAAAGCGGGGCAGAATTGCAGGAAACCGATTTCAGGAGGTAGACTGGAATTGCATTGAAAGCATAGGAAAAGAGGCAGAACGTCCACAATGATGCACTTGGCCAAAAAGGGCGTATGCGTTTTTTCCTGAATATATTCAGGAAAAAACGCATACGCCCTTTTTGGCCAACCAAGCAAGCTTGCAAAGGAAATCTGCACTACAATGAAGTCTCACTTCCCCCCGGTCAAAAGGGCCATCTGAAAAAAGTGTAAAATCCAGAAAGGCAGGACAGGCCATGGAGAACTGGGAGCCTTGTTATGCTGATGGGCGGGATGTAAACTGCCAACAGACACTCGGGAGAAGTGTATGGTGTTTCCTGAAACATCTAAACAACAAAGCAACAGAGCCTAGGGCACTTCCACTTATGGTCCTATAGCTTAGGGAAATTAAAATCAAAAAGACACAGCCACCCCAAAGTTTGGGACGCCTCTGTTTACAAGAACCTCGTTTACCGTACAAGTTCAATATCACAGAAAGTGAAAAATGGATAAAGAACTTGTGGTACTTACGTACAATGCAGTATCACTCAGCAATGAAATCTATGTCATCAGGCCCGTAGCAGCATAATGAGTGGATTCAGGTACGATGATTCTCACTGAAATAAGTCACACAGATAAAGAAACATCATAAGATATCACTAATACACGGAATGTAAACTTGGCTACACAGGAACTGAATTCCAAAACAGAACAGGGTCTCAAATTTAGAAAACCAACTTATGCTTGCTTAAGGGGAAAGGTGAGTTGGGGTGCTGCATAAAACCAGAGATTGAAACGAGCACAGATAAAGTTCCTTAAGCCAAATATGGAATAGACAAGAGCTACTCCTTGCTCAACGAAATGGACTCAACACCCCATATTAAACGCCTAAGAATGTACCTGACTAGTAAGTATCTTAAAACCTATGGATTGCTATGTCTCCAAAAGAGAATCAAGCGTGTGTACAGGGGCATAAACGCAGCAGTGATAGGATTGGAGAGGTTCGGTGAGCAAATGAAGACCCTTTGAAGTCATATTGCATGGTACCCATTCCACGGGTCTCAACTCTCCAGGTTTAAGGTATTCTTCCTTCAGCTAAAACATGCATGTGGAACCCAGAGTATGATCAACCATGTGAACGGGAGACGTGTTCAAATATGTCTCAGTTTTCCTCCCCTGGTACTCGGGTGCAACATTCCAGATGCTTTACTAACACTCTCCCCACTTGGAGAGTCAGCGCCTTTAACCTCCTGTTTGGCCCAGTTTGCAATTTCTGCGGAAGATGAACAGGAATAGGGAACACCAATGAGAGACTAGCTGGAGGTGTCTGGACGGGCAAATTTAACTCTCATTTCCCACCAGGAAGAGGAAATAACCAAAGGCTCAGCGTGCCGGGCCGGAACCAGATTAGGGCCTGAAGCCATCCTGCGGTGTTGCGGCCAGCTCAAAAGAAAGCGAGTTGAAGAAAGGAGCTCAGGGGCACTGTAATTCACAAACCTGCAGAGTTATAAATGACAGCTATCGTCCAAAAATATACTGAAGTAAGGCTGCCAAGAGGACTTGAAAGCGGGGCAGAATTGCAGGAAACCGATTTCAGGAGGTAGACTGGAATTGCATTGAAAGCATAGGAAAAGAGGCAGAACGCCCACAATGATGCACTTGGCCAAAAAGGGCGTATGTGTTTTTTCCTGAATATATTCAGGAAAAAACGCATACGCCCTTTTTGGCCAACCAAGCAAGCTTGCAAAGGAAATCTGCACTACAATGAAGTCTCACTTCCCCCCGGTCAAAAGGGCCATCTGAAAAAAGTGTAAAATCCAGAAAGGCAGGACAGGCCATGGAGAACTGGGAGCCTTGTTATGCTGATGGGCGGGATGTAAATTGCCAACAGACACTCGGGAGAAGTGTATGGTGTTTCCTGAAACATCTAAACAACAAAGCAACAGAGCCTAGGGCACTTCCACTTATGGTCCTATAGCTTAGGGAAATTAAAATCAAAAAGACACAGCCACCCCAAAGTTTGGGACGCCTCTGTTTACAAGAACCTCGTTTACCGTACAAGTTCAATATCACAGAAAGTGAAAAATGGATAAAGAACTTGTGGTACTTACGTACAATGCAGTATCACTCAGCAATGAAATCTATGTCATCAGGCCCGTAGCAGCATAATGAGTGGATTCAGGTACGATGATTCTCACTGAAATAAGTCACACAGAAAAAGAAACATCATAAGATATCACTAATACACGGAATGTAAACTTGGCTACACAGGAACTGAATTCCAAAACAGAACAGGGTCTCAAATTTAGAAAACCAACTTATGCTTGCTTAAGGGGAAAGGTGAGTTGGGGTGCTGCATAAAACCAGAGATTGAAATGAGCACAGATAAAGTTCCTTAAGCCAAATATGGACTAGACAAGAGCTACTCCTTGCTCAACGAAATGGACTCAACACCGCATATTTAACGCCTAAGAATGTACCTGACTAGTAAGTATCTTAAAACCTATGGATTGCTATGTCTCCAAAAGAGAATCAAGCGTGTGTACAGGGGCATAAACGCAGCAGTGATAGGATTGGAGAGGTTCGGTGAGCAAATGAAGACCCTTTGAAGTCATATTGCATGGTACCCATTCCACGGGTCTCAACTCTCCAGGTTTAAGGTATTCTTCCTTCAGCTAAAACATGCATGTGGAACCCAGAGTATGATCAACCATGTGAACGGGAGACGTGTTCAAATACGTCTCAGTTTTCCTCCCCTGGTACTCGGGTGCAACATTCCAGACGCTTTACTAACACTCTCCCCACTTGGAGAGTCAGCGCCTTTAACCTCCTGGTTGGCCCAGTTTGCAATTTCTGCGGAAGATGAACAGGAATAGGGAACACCAATGAGAGACTAGCTGGAGGTGTCTGGACGGGCAAATTTAACTCTCATTTCCCACCAGGAAGAGGAAATAACCAAAGGCTCAGCATGCCGTGCCGGAACCAGATTAGGGCCTGAAGCCATCCTGCGGTGTTGCGGCCAGCTCAAAAGAAAGCGAGTTGAAGAAAGGAGCTCAGGGTCACTGTAATTCACAAACCTGCAGCGTTATAAATGACAGCTTTCGTCCAAAAATATACTGAAGTAAGGCTGCCAAGAGGACTTGAAAGCGGGGCAGAATTGCAGGAAACCGATTTCAGGAGGTAGACTGGAATTGCATTGAAAGCATAGGAAAAGAGGCAGAACGTCCACAATGATGCACTTGGCCAAAAAGGGCGTATGCGTTTTTTCCTGAATATATTCAGGAAAAAACGCATACGCCCTTTTTGGCCAACCAAGCAAGCTTGCAAAGGAAATCTGCACTACAATGAAGTCTCACTTCCCCCCGGTCAAAAGGGCCATCTGAAAAAAGTGTAAAATCCAGAAAGGCAGGACAGGCCATGGAGAACTGGGAGCCTTGTTATGCTGATGGGCGGGATGTAAATTGCCAACAGACACTCGGGAGAAGTGTGTGGTGTTTCCTGAAACATCTAAAAAACAAAGCAACAGAGCCTAGGGCACTTCCACTTATGGTCCTATAGCTTAGGGAAATTAAAATCAAAAAGACACAGCCACCCCAAAGTTTGGGACGCCTCTGTTTACAAGAACCTCGTTTACCGTACAAGTTCAATATCACAGAAAGTGAAAAATGGATAAAGAACTTGTGGTACTTACGTACAATGCAGTATCACTCAGCAATGAAATCTATGTCATCAGGCCCGTAGCAGCATAATGAGTGGATTCAGGTACGATGATTCTCACTGAAATAAGTCACACAGAAAAAGAAACATCATAAGATATCACTAATACACGGAATGTAAACTTGGCTACACAGGAACTGAATTCCAAAACAGAACAGGGTCTCAAATTTAGAAAACCAACTTATGCTTGCTTAAGGGGAAAGGTGAGTTGGGGTGCTGCATAAAACCAGAGATTGAAATGAGCACAGATAAAGTTCCTTAAGCCAAATATGGACTAGACAAGAGCTACTCCTTGCTCAACGAAATGGACTCAACACCCCATATTAAACGCCTAAGAATGTACCTGACTAGTAAGTATCTTAAAACCTATGGATTGCTATGTCTCCAAAAGAGAATCAAGCGTGTGTACAGGGGCATAAACGCAGCAGTGATAGGATTGGAGAGGTTCGGTGAGCAAATGAAGACCCTTTGAAGTCATATTGCATGGTACCCATTCCACGGGTCTCAACTCTCCAGGTTTAAGGTATTCTTCCTTCAGCTAAAACATGCATGTGGAACCCAGAGTATGATCAACCATGTGAACGGGAGACGTGTTCAAATATGTCTCAGTTTTCCTCCCCTGGTACTCGGGTGCAACATTCCAGACGCTTTACTAACACTCTCCCCACTTGGAGAGTCAGCGCCTTTAACCTCCTGTTTGGCCCAGTTTGCAATTTCTGCGGAAGATGAACAGGAATAGGGAACACCAATGAGAGACTAGCTGGAGGTGTCTGGACGGGCAAATTTAACTCTCATTTCCCACCAGGAAGAGGAAATAACCAAAGGCTCAGCGTGCCGTGCCGGAACCAGATTAGGGCCTGAAGCCATTCTGCGGTGTTGCGGCCAGCTCAAAAGAAAGCGAGTTGAAGAAAGGAGCTCAGGGGCACTGTAATTCACAAACCTGCAGAGTTATAAATGACAGCTATCGTCCAAAAATATACTGAAGTAAGGCTGCCAAGAGGACTTGAAAGCGGGGCAGAATTGCAGGAAACCGATTTCAGGAGGTAGACTGGAATTGCATTGAAAGCATAGGAAAAGAGGCAGAACGTCCACAATGATGCACTTGGCCAAAAAGGGCGTATGCGTTTTTTCCTGAATATATTCAGGAAAAAACGCATACGCCCTTTTTGGCCAACCAAGCAAGCTTGCAAAGGAAATCTGCACTACAATGAAGTCTCACTTCCCCCCGGTCAAAAGGGCCATCTGAAAAAAGTGTAAAATCCAGAAAGGCAGGACAGGCCATGGAGAACTGGGAGCCTTGTTATGCTGATGGGCGGGATGTAAATTGCCAACAGACACTCGGGAGAAGTGTATGGTGTTTCCTGAAACATCTAAACAACAAAGCAACAGAGCCTAGGGCACTTCCACTTATGGTCCTATAGCTTAGGGAAATTAAAATCAAAAAGACACAGCCACCCCAAAGTTTGGGACGCCTCTGTTTACAAGAACCTCGTTTACCGTACAAGTTCAATATCACAGAAAGTGAAAAATGGATAAAGAACTTGTGGTACTTATGTACAATGCAGTATCACTCAGCAATGAAATCTATGTCATCAGGCCCGTAGCAGCATAATGAGTGGATTCAGGTACGATGATTCTCACTGAAATAAGTCACACAGAAAAAGAAACATCATAAGATATCACTAATACACGGAATGTAAACTTGGCTACACAGGAACTGAATTCCAAAACAGAACAGGGTCTCAAATTTAGAAAACCAACTTATGCTTGCTTAAGGGGAAAGGTGAGTTGGGGTGCTGCATAAAACCAGAGATTGAAATGAGCACAGATAAAGTTCCTTAAGCCAAATATGGACTAGACAAGAGCTACTCCTTGCTCAACGAAATGGACTCAACACCGAATATTTAACGCCTAAGAATGTACCTGACTAGTAAGTATCTTAAAACCTATGGATTGCTATGTCTCCAAAAGAGAATCAAGCGTGTGTACAGGGGCATAAACGCAGCAGTGATAGGATTGGAGAGGTTCGGTGAGCAAATGAAGACCCTTTGAAGTCATATTGCATGGTACCCATTCCACGGGTCTCAACTCTCCAGGTTTAAGGTATTCTTCCTTCAGCTAAAACATGCATGTGGAACCCAGAGTATGATCAACCATGTGAACGGGAGACGTGTTCAAATACGTCTCAGTTTTCCTCCCCTGGTACTCGGGTGCAACATTCCAGACGCTTTACTAACACTCTCCCCACTTGGAGAGTCAGCGCCTTTAACCTCCTGTTTGGCCCAGTTTGCAATTTCTGCGGAAGATGAACAGGAATAGGGAACACCAATGAGAGACTAGCTGGAGGTGTCTGGACGGGCAAATTTAACTCTCATTTCCCACCAGGAAGAGGAAATAACCAAAGGCTCAGCGTGCCGTGCCGGAACCAGATTAGGGCCTGAAGCCATCCTGCGGTGTTGCGGCCAGCTCAAAAGAAAGCGAGTTGAAGAAAGGAGCTCAGGGGCACTGTAATTCACAAACCTGCAGCGTTATAAATGACAGCTTTCGTCCAAAAATATACTGAAGTAAGGCTGCCAAGAGGACTTGAAAGCGGGGCAGAATTGCAGGAAACCGATTTCAGGAGGTAGACTGGAATTGCATTGAAAGCATAGGAAAAGAGGCAGAACGTCCACAATGATGCACTTGGCCAAAAAGGGCGTATGCGTTTTTTCCTGAATATATTCAGGAAAAAACGCATACGCCCTTTTTGGCCAACCAAGCAAGCTTGCAAAGGAAATCTGCACTACAATGAAGTCTCACTTCCCCCCGGTCAAAAGGGCCATCTGAAAAAAGTGTAAAATCCAGAAAGGCAGGACAGGCCATGGAGAACTGGGAGCCTTGTTATGCTGATGGGCGGGATGTAAATTGCCAACAGACACTCGGGAGAAGTGTGTGGTGTTTCCTGAAACATCTAAAAAACAAAGCAACAGAGCCTAGGGCACTTCCACTTATGGTCCTATAGCTTAGGGAAATTAAAATCAAAAAGACACAGCCACCCCAAAGTTTGGGACGCCTCTGTTTACAAGAACCTCGTTTACCGTACAAGTTCAATATCACAGAAAGTGAAAAATGGATAAAGAACTTGTGGTACTTACGTACAATGCAGTATCACTCAGCAATGAAATCTATGTCATCAGGCCCGTAGCAGCATAATGAGTGGATTCAGGTACGATGATTCTCACTGAAATAAGTCACACAGAAAAAGAAACATCATAAGATATCACTAATACACGGAATGTAAACTTGGCTACACAGGAACTGAATTCCAAAACAGAACAGGGTCTCAAATTTAGAAAACCAACTTATGCTTGCTTAAGGGGAAAGGTGAGTTGGGGTGCTGCATAAAACCAGAGATTGAAATGAGCACAGATAAAGTTCCTTAAGCCAAATATGGACTAGACAAGAGCTACTCCTTGCTCAACGAAATGGACTCAACACCCCATATTAAACGCCTAAGAATGTACCTGACTAGTAAGTATCTTAAAACCTATGGATTGCTATGTCTCCAAAAGAGAATCAAGCGTGTGTACAGGGGCATAAACGCAGCAGTGATAGGATTGGAGAGGTTCGGTGAGCAAATGAAGACCCTTTGAAGTCATATTGCATGGTACCCATTCCACGGGTCTCAACTCTCCAGGTTTAAGGTATTCTTCCTTCAGCTAAAACATGCATGTGGAACCCAGAGTATGATCAACCATGTGAACGGGAGACGTGTTCAAATACGTCTCAGTTTTCCTCCCCTGGTACTCGGGTGCAACATTCCAGACGCTTTACTAACACTCTCCCCACTTGGAGAGTCAGCGCCTTTAACCTCCTGTTTGGCCCAGTTTGCAATTTCTGCGGAAGATGAACAGGAATAGGGAACACCAATGAGAGACTAGCTGGAGGTGTCTGGACGGGCAAATTTAACTCTCATTTCCCACCAGGAAGAGGAAATAACCAAAGGCTCAGCGTGCCGTGCCGGAACCAGATTAGGGCCTGAAGCCATCCTGCGGTGTTGCGGCCAGCTCAAAAGAAAGCGAGTTGAAGAAAGGAGCTCAGGGGCACTGTAATTCACAAACCTGCAGAGTTATAAATGACAGCTATCGTCCAAAAATATACTGAAGTAAGGCTGCCAAGAGGACTTGAAAGCGGGGCAGAATTGCAGGAAACCGATTTCAGGAGGTAGACTGGAATTGCATTGAAAGCATAGGAAAAGAGGCAGAACGTCCACAATGATGCACTTGGCCAAAAAGGGCGTATGCGTTTTTTCCTGAATATATTCAGGAAAAAACGCATACGCCCTTTTTGGCCAACCAAGCAAGCTTGCAAAGGAAATCTGCACTACAATGAAGTCTCACTTCCCCCCGGTCAAAAGGGCCATCTGAAAAAAGTGTAAAATCCAGAAAGGCAGGACAGGCCATGGAGAACTGGGAGCCTTGTTATGCTGATGGGCGGGATGTAAACTGCCAACAGACACTCGGGAGAAGTGTATGGTGTTTCCTGAAACATCTAAACAACAAAGCAACAGAGCCTAGGGCACTTCCACTTATGGTCCTATAGCTTAGGGAAATTAAAATCAAAAAGACACAGCCACCCCAAAGTTTGGGACGCCTCTGTTTACAAGAACCTCGTTTACCGTACAAGTTCAATATCACAGAAAGTGAAAAATGGATAAAGAACTTGTGGTACTTACGTACAATGCAGTATCACTCAGCAATGAAATCTATGTCATCAGGCCCGTAGCAGCATAATGAGTGGATTCAGGTACGATGATTCTCACTGAAATAAGTCACACAGATAAAGAAACATCATAAGATATCACTAATACACGGAATGTAAACTTGGCTACACAGGAACTGAATTCCAAAACAGAACAGGGTCTCAAATTTAGAAAACCAACTTATGCTTGCTTAAGGGGAAAGGTGAGTTGGGGTGCTGCATAAAACCAGAGATTGAAACGAGCACAGATAAAGTTCCTTAAGCCAAATATGGAATAGACAAGAGCTACTCCTTGCTCAACGAAATGGACTCAACACCCCATATTAAACGCCTAAGAATGTACCTGACTAGTAAGTATCTTAAAACCTATGGATTGCTATGTCTCCAAAAGAGAATCAAGCGTGTGTACAGGGGCATAAACGCAGCAGTGATAGGATTGGAGAGGTTCGGTGAGCAAATGAAGACCCTTTGAAGTCATATTGCATGGTACCCATTCCACGGGTCTCAACTCTCCAGGTTTAAGGTATTCTTCCTTCAGCTAAAACATGCATGTGGAACCCAGAGTATGATCAACCATGTGAACGGGAGACGTGTTCAAATATGTCTCAGTTTTCCTCCCCTGGTACTCGGGTGCAACATTCCAGATGCTTTACTAACACTCTCCCCACTTGGAGAGTCAGCGCCTTTAACCTCCTGTTTGGCCCAGTTTGCAATTTCTGCGGAAGATGAACAGGAATAGGGAACACCAATGAGAGACTAGCTGGAGGTGTCTGGACGGGCAAATTTAACTCTCATTTCCCACCAGGAAGAGGAAATAACCAAAGGCTCAGCGTGCCGGGCCGGAACCAGATTAGGGCCTGAAGCCATCCTGCGGTGTTGCGGCCAGCTCAAAAGAAAGCGAGTTGAAGAAAGGAGCTCAGGGGCACTGTAATTCACAAACCTGCAGAGTTATAAATGACAGCTATCGTCCAAAAATATACTGAAGTAAGGCTGCCAAGAGGACTTGAAAGCGGGGCAGAATTGCAGGAAACCGATTTCAGGAGGTAGACTGGAATTGCATTGAAAGCATAGGAAAAGAGGCAGAACGCCCACAATGATGCACTTGGCCAAAAAGGGCGTATGCGTTTTTTCCTGAATATATTCAGGAAAAAACGCATACGCCCTTTTTGGCCAACCAAGCAAGCTTGCAAAGGAAATCTGCACTACAATGAAGTCTCACTTCCCCCCGGTCAAAAGGGCCATCTGAAAAAAGTGTAAAATCCAGAAAGGCAGGACAGGCCATGGAGAACTGGGAGCCTTGTTATGCTGATGGGCGGGATGTAAATTGCCAACAGACACTCGGGAGAAGTGTATGGTGTTTCCTGAAACATCTAAACAACAAAGCAACAGAGCCTAGGGCACTTCCACTTATGGTCCTATAGCTTAGGGAAATTAAAATCAAAAAGACACAGCCACCCCAAAGTTTGGGACGCCTCTGTTTACAAGAACCTCGTTTACAGTACAAGTTCAATATCACAGAAAGTGAAAAATGGATAAAGAACTTGTGGTACTTACGTACAATGCAGTATCACTCAGCAATGAAATCTATGTCATCAGGCCCGTAGCAGCATAATGAGTGGATTCAGGTACGATGATTCTCACTGAAATAAGTCACACAGAAAAAGAAACATCATAAGATATCACTAATACACGGAATGTAAACTTGGCTACACAGGAACTGAATTCCAAAACAGAACAGGGTCTCAAATTTAGAAAACCAACTTATGCTTGCTTAAGGGGAAAGGTGAGTTGGGGTGCTGCATAAAACCAGAGATTGAAATGAGCACAGATAAAGTTCCTTAAGCCAAATATGGAATAGACAAGAGCTACTCCTTGCTCAACGAAATGGACTCAACACCGCATATTTAACGCCTAAGAATGTACCTGACTAGTAAGTATCTTAAAACCTATGGATTGCTATGTCTCCAAAAGAGAATCAAGCGTGTGTACAGGGGCATAAACGCAGCAGTGATAGGATTGGAGAGGTTCGGTGAGCAAATGAAGACCCTTTGAAGTCATATTGCATGGTACCCATTCCACGGGTCTCAACTCTCCAGGTTTAAGGTATTCTTCCTTCAGCTAAAACATGCATGTGGAACCCAGAGTATGATCAACCATGTGAACGGGAGACGTGTTCAAATACGTCTCAGTTTTCCTCCCCTGGTACTCGGGTGCAACATTCCAGACGCTTTACTAACACTCTCCCCACTTGGAGAGTCAGCGCCTTTAACCTCCTGGTTGGCCCAGTTTGCAATTTCTGCGGAAGATGAACAGGAATAGGCAACACCAATGAGAGACTAGCTGGAGGTGTCTGGACGGGCAAATTTAACTCTCATTTCCCACCAGGAAGAGGAAATAACCAAAGGCTCAGCGTGCCGTGCCGGAACCAGATTAGGGCCTGAAGCCATCCTGCGGTGTTGCGGCCAGCTCAAAAGAAAGCGAGTTGAAGAAAGGAGCTCAGGGGCACTGTAATTCACAAACCTGCAGCGTTATAAATGACAGCTTTCGTCCAAAAATATACTGAAGTAAGGCTGCCAAGAGGACTTGAAAGCGGGGCAGAATTGCAGGAAACCGATTTCAGGAGGTAGACTGGAATTGCATTGAAAGCATAGGAAAAGAGGCAGAACGTCCACAATGATGCACTTGGCCAAAAAGGGCGTATGCGTTTTTTCCTGAATATATTCAGGAAAAAACGCATACGCCCTTTTTGGCCAACCAAGCAAGCTTGCAAAGGAAATCTGCACTACAATGAAGTCTCACTTCCCCCCGGTCAAAAGGGCCATCTGAAAAAAGTGTAAAATCCAGAAAGGCAGGACAGGCCATGGAGAACTGGGAGCCTTGTTATGCTGATGGGCGGGATGTAAACTGCCAACAGACACTCGGGAGAAGTGTATGGTGTTTCCTGAAACATCTAAACAACAAAGCAACAGAGCCTAGGGCACTTCCACTTATGGTCCTATAGCTTAGGGAAATTAAAATCAAAAAGACACAGCCACCCCAAAGTTTGGGACGCCTCTGTTTACAAGAACCTCGTTTACCGTACAAGTTCAATATCACAGAAAGTGAAAAATGGATAAAGAACTTGTGGTACTTACGTACAATGCAGTATCACTCAGCAATGAAATCTATGTCATCAGGCCCGTAGCAGCATAATGAGTGGATTCAGGTACGATGATTCTCACTGAAATAAGTCACACAGATAAAGAAACATCATAAGATATCACTAATACACGGAATGTAAACTTGGCTACACAGGAACTGAATTCCAAAACAGAACAGGGTCTCAAATTTAGAAAACCAACTTATGCTTGCTTAAGGGGAAAGGTGAGTTGGGGTGCTGCATAAAACCAGAGATTGAAACGAGCACAGATAAAGTTCCTTAAGCCAAATATGGAATAGACAAGAGCTACTCCTTGCTCAACGAAATGGACTCAACACCCCATATTAAACGCCTAAGAATGTACCTGACTAGTAAGTATCTTAAAACCTATGGATTGCTATGTCTCCAAAAGAGAATCAAGCGTGTGTACAGGGGCATAAACGCAGCAGTGATAGGATTGGAGAGGTTCGGTGAGCAAATGAAGACCCTTTGAAGTCATATTGCATGGTACCCATTCCACGGGTCTCAACTCTCCAGGTTTAAGGTATTCTTCCTTCAGCTAAAACATGCATGTGGAACCCAGAGTATGATCAACCATGTGAACGGGAGACGTGTTCAAATATGTCTCAGTTTTCCTCTCCTGGTACTCGGGTGCAACATTCCAGACGCTTTACTAACACTCTCCCCACTTGGAGAGTCAGCGCCTTTAACCTCCTGTTTGGCCCAGTTTGCAATTTCTGCGGAAGATGAACAGGAATAGGGAACACCAATGAGAGACTAGCTGGAGGTGTCTGGACGGGCAAATTTAACTCTCATTTCCCACCAGGAAGAGGAAATAACCAAAGGCTCAGCGTGCCGGGCCGGAACCAGATTAGGGCCTGAAGCCATCCTGCGGTGTTGCGGCCAGATCAAAAGAAAGCGAGTTGAAGAAAGGAGCTCAGGGGCACTGTAATTCACAAACCTGCAGAGTTATAAATGACAGCTATCGTCCAAAAATATACTGAAGTAAGGCTGCCAAGAGGACTTGAAAGCGGGGCAGAATTGCAGGAAAACGATTTCAGGAGGTAGACTGGAATTGCATTGAAAGCATAGGAAAAGAGGCAGAACGTCCACAATGATGCACTTGGCCAAAAAGGGCGTATGCGTTTTTTCCTGAATATATTCAGGAAAAAACGCATACGCACTTTTTGGCCAACCAAGCAAGCTTGCAAAGGAAATCTGCACTACAATGAAGTCTCACTTCCCCCCGGTCAAAAGGGCCATCTGAAAAAAGTGTAAAATCCAGAAAGGCAGGACAGGCCATGGAGAACTGGGAGCCTTGTTATGCTGATGGGCGGGATGTAAACTGCCAACAGACACTCGGGAGAAGTGTATGGTGTTTCCTGAAACATCTAAACAACAAAGCAACAGAGCCTAGGGCACTTCCACTTATGGTCCTATAGCTTAGGGAAATTAAAATCAAAAAGACACAGCCACCCCAAAGTTTGGGACGCCTCTGTTTACAAGAACCTCGTTTACCGTACAAGTTCAATATCACAGAAAGTGAAAAATGGATAAAGAACTTGTGGTACTTACGTACAATGCAGTATCACTCAGCAATGAAATCTATGTCATCAGGCCCGTAGCAGCATAATGAGTGGATTCAGGTACGATGATTCTCACTGAAATAAGTCACACAGATAAAGAAACATCATAAGATATCACTAATACACGGAATGTAAACTTGGCTACACAGGAACTGAATTCCAAAACAGAACAGGGTCTCAAATTTAGAAAACCAACTTATGCTTGCTTAAGGGGAAAGGTGAGTTGGGGTGCTGCATAAAACCAGAGATTGAAACGAGCACAGATAAAGTTCCTTAAGAAAAATATGGAATAGACAAGAGCTACTCCTTGCTCAACGAAATGGACTCAACACCCCATATTAAACGCCTGAGAATGTACCTGACTAGTAAGTATCTTAAAACCTATGGATTGCTATGTCTCCAAAAGAGAATCAAGCGTGTGTACAGGGGCATAAACGCAGCAGTGATAGGATTGGAGAGGTTCGGTGAGCAAATGAAGACCCTTTGAAGTCATATTGCATGGTACCCATTCCACGGGTCTCAACTCTCCAGGTTTAAGGTATTCTTCCTTCAGCTAAAACATGCATGTGGAACCCAGAGTATGATCAACCATGTGAACGGGAGACGTGTTCAAATACGTCTCAGTTTTCCTCCCCTGGTACTCGGGTGCAACATTCCAGACGCTTTACTAACACTCTCCCCACTTGGAGAGTCAGCGCCTTTAACCTCCTGGTTGGCCCAGTTTGCAATTTCTGCGGAAGATGAACAGGAATAGGGAACACCAATGAGAGACTAGCTGGAGGTGTCTGGACGGGCAAATTTAACTCTCATTTCCCACCAGGAAGAGGAAATAACCAAAGGCTCAGCGTGCCGTGCCGGAACCAGATTAGGGCCTGAAGCCATCCTGCGGTGTTGCGGCCAGCTCAAAAGAAAGCGAGTTGAAGAAAGGAGCTCAGGGGCACTGTAATTCACAAACCTGCAGCGTTATAAATGACAGCTTTCGTCCAAAAATATACTGAAGTAAGGCTGCCAAGAGGACTTGAAAGCGGGGCAGAATTGCAGGAAACCGATTTCAGGAGGTAGACTGGAATTGCATTGAAAGCATAGGAAAAGAGGCAGAACGTCCACAATGATGCACTTGGCCAAAAAGGGCGTATGCGTTTTTTCCTGAATATATTCAGGAAAAAACGCATACGCCCTTTTTGGCCAACCAAGCAAGCTTGCAAAGGAAATCTGCACTACAATGAAGTCTCACTTCCCCCCGGTCAAAAGGGCCATCTGAAAAAAGTGTAAAATCCAGAAAGGCAGGACAGGCCATGGAGAACTGGGAGCCTTGTTATGCTGATGGGCGGGATGTAAATTGCCAACAGCCACTCGGGAGAAGTGTATGGTGTTTCCTGAAACATCTAAAAAACAAAGCAACAGAGCCTAGGGCACTTCCACTTATGGTCCTATAGCTTAGGGAAATTAAAATCAAAAAGACACAGCCACCCCAAAGTTTGGGACGCCTCTGTTTACAAGAACCTCGTTTACCGTACAAGTTCAATATCACAGAAAGTGAAAAATGGATAAAGAACTTGTGGTACTTACGTACAATGCAGTATCACTCAGCAATGAAATCTATGTCATCAGGCCCGTAGCAGCATAATGAGTGGATTCAGGTACGATGATTCTCACTGAAATAAGTCACACAGAAAAAGAAACATCATAAGATATCACTAATACACGGAATGTAAACTTGGCTACACAGGAACTGAATTCCAAAACAGAACAGGGTCTCAAATTTAGAAAACCAACTTATGCTTGCTTAAGGGGAAAGGTGAGTTGGGGTGCTGCATAAAACCAGAGATTGAAATGAGCACAGATAAAGTTCCTTAAGCCAAATATGGACTAGACAAGAGCTACTCCTTGCTCAACGAAATGGACTCAACACCCCATATTAAAGGCCTAAGAATGTACCTGACTAGTAAGTATCTTAAACCCTATGGATTGCTATGTCTCCAAAAGAGAATCAAGCGTGTGTACAGGGGCATAAACGCAGCAGTGATAGGATTGGAGAGGTTCGGTGAGCAAATGAAGACCCTTTGAAGTCATATTGCATGGTACCCATTCCACGGGTCTCAACTCTCCAGGTTTAAGGTATTCTTCCTTCAGCTAAAACATGCATGTGGAACCCAGAGTATGATCAACCATGTGAACGGGAGACGTGTTCAAATATGTCTTAGTTTTCCTCCCCTGGTACTCGGGTGCAACATTCCAGACGCTTTACTAACACTCTCCCCACTTGGAGAGTCAGCGCCTTTAACCTCCTGTTTGGCCCAGTTTGCAATTTCTGCGGAAGATGAACAGGAATAGGGAACACCAATGAGAGACTAGCTGGAGGTGTCTGGACGGGCAAATTTAACTCTCATTTCCCACCAGGAAGAGGAAATAACCAAAGGCTCAGCGTGCCGGGCCGGAACCAGATTAGGGCCTGAAGCCATCCTGCGGTGTTGCGGCCAGCTCAAAAGAAAGCGAGTTGAAGAAAGGAGCTCAGGGGCACTGTAATTCACAAACCTGCAGAGTTATAAATGACAGCTATCGTCCAAAAATATACTGAAGTAAGGCTGCCAAGAGGACTTGAAAGCGGGGCAGAATTGCAGGAAACCGATTTCAGGAGGTAGACTGGAATTGCATTGAAAGCATAGGAAAAGAGGCAGAACGCCCACAATGATGCACTTGGCCAAAAAGGGCGTATGTGTTTTTTCCTGAATATATTCAGGAAAAAACGCATACGCCCTTTTTGGCCAACCAAGCAAGCTTGCAAAGGAAATCTGCACTACAATGAAGTCTCACTTCCCCCCGGTCAAAAGGGCCATCTGAAAAAAGTGTAAAATCCAGAAAGGCAGGACAGGCCATGGAGAACTGGGAGCCTTGTTATGCTGATGGGCGGGATGTAAATTGCCAACAGACACTCGGGAGAAGTGTATGGTGTTTCCTGAAACATCTAAACAACAAAGCAACAGAGCCTAGGGCACTTCCACTTATGGTCCTATAGCTTAGGGAAATTAAAATCAAAAAGACACAGCCACCCCAAAGTTTGGGACGCCTCTGTTTACAAGAACCTCGTTTACCGTACAAGTTCAATATCACAGAAAGTGAAAAATGGATAAAGAACTTGTGGTACTTACGTACAATGCAGTATCACTCAGCAATGAAATCTATGTCATCAGGCCCGTAGCAGCATAATGAGTGGATTCAGGTACGATGATTCTCACTGAAATAAGTCACACAGAAAAAGAAACATCATAAGATATCACTAATACACGGAATGTAAACTTGGCTACACAGGAACTGAATTCCAAAACAGAACAGGGTCTCAAATTTAGAAAACCAACTTATGCTTGCTTAAGGGGAAAGGTGAGTTGGGGTGCTGCATAAAACCAGAGATTGAAATGAGCACAGATAAAGTTCCTTAAGCCAAATATGGACTAG
Organism: Globicephala melas; assembly: GCF_963455315.2. Taxonomy (NCBI): domain Eukaryota; kingdom Metazoa; phylum Chordata; class Mammalia; order Artiodactyla; family Delphinidae; genus Globicephala; species Globicephala melas. The sequence goes on from NW_027207210.1 coordinate 4,315,650, forward strand.
ACAAGAGCTACTCCTTGCTCAACGAAATGGACTCTACACCCCATATTAAACGCCTAAGAATGTACCTGACTAGTAAGTATCTTAAAACCTATGGATTGCTATGTCTCCAAAAGAGAATCAAGCGTGTGTACAGGGGCATAAACGCAGCAGTGATAGGATTGGAGAGGTTCGGTGAGCAAATGAAGACCCTTTGAAGTCATATTGCGTGGTACCCATTCCACGGGTCTCAACTCTCCAGGTTTAAGGTATTCTTCCTTCAGCTAAAACATGCATGTGGAACCCAGAGTATGATCAACCATGTGAACGGGAGACGTGTTCAAATACGTCTCAGTTTTCCTCCCCTGGTACTCGGGTGCAACATTCCAGACGCTTTACTAACACTCTCCCCACTTGGAGAGTCAGCGCCTTTAACCTCCTGTTTGGCCCAGTTTGCAATTTCTGCGGAAGATGAACAGGAATAGGGAACACCAATGAGAGACTAGCTGGAGGTGTCTGGACGGGCAAATTTAACTCTCATTTCCCACCAGGAAGAGGAAATAACCAAAGGCTCAGCGTGCCGTGCCGGAACCAGATTAGGGCCTGAGGCCATCCTGCGGTGTTGCGGCCAGCTCAAAAGAAAGCGAGTTGAAGAAAGGAGCTCAGGGGCACTGTAATTCACAAACCTGCAGAGTTATAAATGACAGCTATCGTCCAAAAATATACTGAAGTAAGGCTGCCAAGAGGACTTGAAAGCGGGGCAGAATTGCAGGAAACCGATTTCAGGAGGTAGACTGGAATTGCATTGAAAGCATAGGAAAAGAGGCAGAACGCCCACAATGATGCACTTGGCCAAAAAGGGCGTATGTGTTTTTTCCTGAATATATTCAGGAAAAAACGCATACGCCCTTTTTGGCCAACCAAGCAAGCTTGCAAAGGAAATCTGCACTACAATGAAGTCTCACTTCCCCCCGGTCAAAAGGGCCATCTGAAAAAAGTGTAAAATCCAGAAAGGCAGGACAGGCCATGGAGAACTGGGAGCCTTGTTATGCTGATGGGCGGGATGTAAATTGCCAACAGACACTCGGGAGAAGTGTATGGTGTTTCCTGAAACATCTAAACAACAAAGCAACAGAGCCTAGGGCACTTCCACTTATGGTCCTATAGCTTAGGGAAATTAAAATCAAAAAGACACAGCCACCCCAAAGTTTGGGACGCCTCTGTTTACAAGAACCTCGTTTACCGTACAAGTTCAATATCACAGAAAGTGAAAAATGGATAAAGAAGTTGTGGTACTTACGTACAATGCAGTATCACTCAGCAATGAAATCTATGTCATCAGGCCCGTAGCAGCATAATGAGTGGATTCAGGTACGATGATTCTCACTGAAATAAGTCACACAGAAAAAGAAACATCATAAGATATCACTAATACACGGAATGTAAACTTGGCTACACAGGAACTGAATTACAGAACAGAACAGGGTCTCAAATTTAGAAAACCAACTTATGCTTGCTTAAGGGGAAAGGTGAGTTGGGGTGCTGCATAAAACCAGAGATTGAAACGAGCACAGATAAAGTTCCTTAAGCCAAATATGGAATAGACAAGAGCTACTCCTTGCTCAACGAAATGGACTCAACACCCCATATTAAACGCCTAAGAATGTACCTGACTAGTAAGTATCTTAAAACCTATGGATTGCTATGTCTCCAAAAGAGAATCAAGCGTGTGTACAGGGGCATAAACGCAGCAGTGATAGGATTGGAGAGGTTCGGTGAGCAAATGAAGACCCTTTGAAGTCATATTGCATGGTACCCATTCCACGGGTCTCAACTCTCCAGGTTTAAGGTATTCTTCCTTCAGCTAAAACATGCATGTGGAACCCAGAGTATGATCAACCATGTGAACGGGAGACGTGTTCAAATATGTCTCAGTTTTCCTCCCCTGGTACTCGGGTGCAACATTCCAGATGCTTTACTAACACTCTCCCCACTTGGAGAGTCAGCGCCTTTAACCTCCTGTTTGGCCCAGTTTGCAATTTCTGCGGAAGTTGAACAGGAATAGGGAACACCAATGAGAGATTAGCTGGAGGTGTCTGGACGGGCAAATTTAACTCTCATTTCCCACCAGGAAGAGGAAATAACCAAAGGCTCAGCGTGCCGTGCCGGAACCAGATTAGGGCCTGAAGCCATCCTGCGGTGTTGCGGCCAGCTCAAAAGAAAGCGAGTTGAAGAAAGGAGCTCAGGGGCACTGTAATTCACAAACCTGCAGCGTTATAAATGACAGCTTTCGTCCAAAAATATACTGAAGTAAGGCTGCCAAGAGGACTTGAAAGCGGGGCAGAATTGCAGGAAACCGATTTCAGGAGGTAGACTGGAATTGCATTGAAAGCATAGGAAAAGAGGCAGAACGTCCACAATGATGCACTTGGCCAACAAGGGCGTATGCGTTTTTTCCTGAATATATTCAGGAAAAAACGCATACGCCCTTTTTGGCCAACCAAGCAAGCTTGCAAAGGAAATCTGCACTACAATGAAGTCTCACTTCCCCCCGGTCAAAAGGGCCATCTGAAAAAAGTGTAAAATCCAGAAAGGCAGGACAGGCCATGGAGAACTGGGAGCCTTGTTATGCTGATGGGCGGGATGTAAATTGCCAACAGACACTCGGGAGAAGTGTATGGTGTTTCCTGAAACATCTAAAAAACAAAGCAACAGAGCCTAGGGCACTTCCACTTATGGTCCTATAGCTTAGGGAAATTAAAATCAAAAAGACACAGCCACCCCAAAGTTTGGGACGCCTCTGTTTACAAGAACCTCGTTTACCATACAAGTTCAATATCACAGAAAGTGAAAAATGGATAAAGAAGTTGTGGTACTTACGTACAATGCAGTATCACTCAGCAATGAAATCTATGTCATCAGGCCCGTAGCAGCATAATGAGTGGATTCAGGTACGATGATTCTCACTGAAATAAGTCACACAGAAAAAGAAACATCATAAGATATCACTAATACACGGAATATAAACTTGGCTACACAGGAACTGAATTCCAAAACAGAACAGGGTCTCAAATTTAGAAAACCAACTTATGCTTGCTTAAGGGGAAAGGTGAGTTGGGGTGCTGCATAAAACCAGAGATTGAAATGAGCACAGATAAAGTTCCTTAAGCCAAATATGGACTAGACAAGAGCTACTCCTTGCTCAACGAAATGGACTCAACACCCCATATTAAACGCCTAAGAATGTACCTGACTAGTAAGTATCTTAAAACCTATGGATTGCTATGTCTCCAAAAGAGAATCAAGCGTGTGTACAGGGGCATAAACGCAGCAGTGATAGGATTGGAGAGGTTCGGTGAGCAAATGAAGACCCTTTGAAGTCATATTACATGGTACCCATTCCACGGGTCTCAACTCTCCAGGTTTAAGGTATTCTTCCTTCAGCTAAAACATGCATGTGGAACCCAGAGTATGATCAACCATGTGAACGGGAGACGTGTTCAAATACGTCTCAGTTTTCCTCCCCTGGTACTCGGGTGCAACATTCCAGACGCTTTACTAACACTCTCCCCACTTGGAGAGTCAGCGCCTTTAACCTCCTGTTTGGCCCAGTTTGCAATTTCTGCGGAAGATGAACTGGAATAGTGAGAACCAATGAGAGACTAGCAGGAGGTGTCTGGACGGGCAAATTTAACTCTCATTTCCCACCAGGAAGAGGAAATAACCAAAGGCTCAGCGTGCCGTGCCGGAACCAGATTAGGGCCTGAGGCCATTCTGTGGTGTTGCGGCCAGCTCAAAAGAAAGCGAGTTGAAGAAAGGAGCTCAGGGGCACTGTAATTCACAAACCTGCAGAGTTATAAATGACAGCTATCGTCCAAAAATATACTGAAGTAAGGCTGCCAAGAGGACTTGAAAGCGGGGCAGAATTGCAGGAAACCGATTTCAGGAGGTAGACTGGAATTGCATTGAAAGCATAGGAAAAGAGGCAGAACGCCCACAATGATGCACTTGGCCAAAAAGGGCATATGCGTTTTTTCCTGAATATATTCAGGAAAAAACGCATACGCCCTTTTTGGCCAACCAAGCAAGCTTGCAAAGGAAATCTGCACTACAATGAAGTCTCACTTCCCCCCGGTCAAAAGGGCCATCTGAAAAAAGTGTAAAATCCAGAAAGGCAGGACAGGCCATGGAGAACTGGGAGCCTTGTTATGCTGATGGGCGGGATGTAAATTGCCAACAGACACTCGGGAGAAGTGTATGGTGTTTCCTGAATCATCTAAACAACAAAGCAACAGAGCCTAGGGCACTTCCACTTATGGTCCTATAGCTTAGGGAAATTAAAATCAAAAAGACACAGCCACCCCAAAGTTTGGGACGCCTCTGTTTACAAGAACCTCGTTTACCGTACAAGTTCAATATCACAGAAAGTGAAAAATGGATAAAGAACTTGTGGTACTTACGTACAATGCAGTATCACTCAGCAATGAAATCTATGTCATCAGGCCCGTAGCAGCATAATGAGTGGATTCAGGTACGATGATTCTCACTGAAATAAGTCACACAGAAAAAGAAACATCATAAGATATCACTAATACACGGAATATAAACTTGGCTACACAGGAACTGAATTCCAAAACAGAACAGGGTCTCAAATTTAGAAAACCAACTTATGCTTGCTTAAGGGGAAAGGTGAGTTGGGGTGCTGCATAAAACCAGAGATTGAAATGAGCACAGATAAAGTTCCTTAAGCCAAATATGGACTAGACAAGAGCTACTCCTTGCTCAACGAAATGGACTCAACACCCCATATTAAACGCCTAAGAATGTACCTGACTAGTAAGTATCTTAAAACCTATGGATTGCTATGTCTCCAAAAGAGAATCAAGCGTGTGTACAGGGGCATAAACGCAGCAGTGATAGGATTGGAGAGGTTCGGTGAGCAAATGAAGACCCTTTGAAGTCATATTGCATGGTACCCATTCCACGGGTCTCAACTCTCCAGGTTTAAGGTATTCTTCCTTCAGCTAAAACATGCATGTGGAACCCAGAGTATGATCAACCATGTGAACGGGAGACGTGTTCAAATACGTCTCAGTTTTCCTCCCCTGGTACTCGGGTGCAACATTCCAGACGCTTTACTAACACTCTCCCCACTTGGAGAGTCAGCGCCTTTAACCTCCTGTTTGGCCCAGTTTGCAATTTCTGCGGAAGATGAACTGGAATAGTGAGAACCAATGAGAGACTAGCAGGAGGTGTCTGGACGGGCAAATTTAACTCTCATTTCCCACCAGGAAGAGGAAATAACCAAAGGCTCAGCGTGCCGTGCCGGAACCAGATTAGGGCCTGAGGCCATTCTGTGGTGTTGCGGCCAGCTCAAAAGAAAGCGAGTTGAAGAAAGGAGCTCAGGGGCACTGTAATTCACAAACCTGCAGAGTTATAAATGACAGCTATCGTCCAAAAATATACTGAAGTAAGGCTGCCAAGAGGACTTGAAAGCGGGGCAGAATTGCAGGAAACCGATTTCAGGAGGTAGACTGGAATTGCATTGAAAGCATAGGAAAAGAGGCAGAACGCCCACAATGATGCACTTGGCCAAAAAGGGCATATGCGTTTTTTCCTGAATATATTCAGGAAAAAACGCATACGCCCTTTTTGGCCAACCAAGCAAGCTTGCAAAGGAAATCTGCACTACAATGAAGTCTCACTTCCCCCCGGTCAAAAGGGCCATCTGAAAAAAGTGTAAAATCCAGAAAGGCAGGACAGGCCATGGAGAACTGGGAGCCTTGTTATGCTGATGGGCGGGATGTAAATTGCCAACAGACACTCGGGAGAAGTGTATGGTGTTTCCTGAATCATCTAAACAACAAAGCAACAGAGCCTAGGGCACTTCCACTTATGGTCCTATAGCTTAGGGAAATTAAAATCAAAAAGACACAGCCACCCCAAAGTTTGGGACGCCTCTGTTTACAAGAACCTCGTTTACCGTACAAGTTCAATATCACAGAAAGTGAAAAATGGATAAAGAAATTGTGGTACTTACGTACAATGCAGTATCACTCAGCAATGAAATCTATGTCATCAGGCCCGTAGCAGCATAATGAGTGGATTCAGGTACGATGATTCTCACTGAAATAAGTCACACAGAAAAAGAAACATCATAAGATATCACTAATACACGGAATGTAAACTTGGCTACACAGGAACTGAATTCCAAAACAGAACAGGGTCTCAAATTTAGAAAACCAACTTATGCTTGCTTAAGGGGAAAGGTGAGTTGGGGTGCTGCATAAAACCAGAGATTGAAATGAGCACAGATAAAGTTCCTTAAGCCAAATATGGACTAGACAAGAGCTACTCCTTGCTCAACGAAATGGACTCAACACCGCATATTAAACGCCTAAGAATGTACCTGACTAGTAAGTATCTTAAAACCTATGGATTGCTATGTCTCCAAAAGAGAATCAAGCGTGTGTACAGGGGCATAAACGCAGCAGTGATAGGATTGGAGAGGTTCGGTGAGCAAATGAAGACCCTTTGAAGTCATATTGCATGGTACCCATTCCACGGGTCTCAACTCTCCAGGTTTAAGGTATTCTTCCTTCAGCTAAAACATGCATGTGGAACCCAGAGTATGATCAACCATGTGAACGGGAGACGTGTTCAAATACGTCTGTTTTCCTCCCCTGGTACTCGGGTGCAACATTCCAGACGCTTTACTAACACTCTCCCCACTTGGAGAGTCAGCGCCTTTAACCTCCTGTTTGGCCCAGTTTGCAATTTCTGCGGAAGATGAACTGGAATAGTGAGAACCAATGAGAGACTAGCAGGAGGTGTCTGGACGGGCAAATTTAACTCTCATTTCCCACCAGGAAGAGGAAATAACCAAAGGCTCAGCGTGCCGTGCCGGAACCAGATTAGGGCCTGAGGCCATTCTGTGGTGTTGCGGCCAGCTCAAAAGAAAGCGAGTTGAAGAAAGGAGCTCAGGGGCACTGTAATTCACAAACCTGCAGAGTTATAAATGACAGCTATCGTCCAAAAATATACTGAAGTAAGGCTGCCAAGAGGACTTGAAAGCGGGGCAGAATTGCAGGAAACCGATTTCAGGAGGTAGACTGGAATTGCATTGAAAGCATAGGAAAAGAGGCAGAACGCCCACAATGATGCACTTGGCCAAAAAGGGCATATGCGTTTTTTCCTGAATATATTCAGGAAAAAACGCATACGCCCTTTTTGGCCAACCAAGCAAGCTTGCAAAGGAAATCTGCACTACAATGAAGTCTCACTTCCCCCCGGTCAAAAGGGCCATCTGAAAAAAGTGTAAAATCCAGAAAGGCAGGACAGGCCATGGAGAACTGGGAGCCTTGTTATGCTGATGGGCGGGATGTAAATTGCCAACAGACACTCGGGAGAAGTGTATGGTGTTTCCTGAATCATCTAAACAACAAAGCAACAGAGCCTAGGGCACTTCCACTTATGGTCCTATAGCTTAGGGAAATTAAAATCAAAAAGACACAGCCACCCCAAAGTTTGGGACGCCTCTGTTTACAAGAACCTCGTTTACCGTACAAGTTCAATATCACAGAAAGTGAAAAATGGATAAAGAACTTGTGGTACTTACGTACAATGCAGTATCACTCAGCAATGAAATCTATGTCATCAGGCCCGTAGCAGCATAATGAGTGGATTCAGGTACGATGATTCTCACTGAAATAAGTCACACAGAAAAAGAAACATCATAAGATATCACTAATACACGGAATGTAAACTTGGCTACACAGGAACTGAATTCCAAAACAGAACAGGGTCTCAAATTTAGAAAACCAACTTATGCTTGCTTAAGGGGAAAGGTGAGTTGGGGTGCTGCATAAAACCAGAGATTGAAATGAGCACAGATAAAGTTCCTTAAGCCAAATATGGACTAGACAAGAGCTACTCCTTGCTCAACGAAATGGACTCAACACCGCATATTAAACGCCTAAGAATGTACCTGACTAGTAAGTATCTTAAAACCTATGGATTGCTATGTCTCCAAAAGAGAATCAAGCGTGTGTACAGGGGCATAAACGCAGCAGTGATAGGATTGGAGAGGTTCGGTGAGCAAATGAAGACCCTTTGAAGTCATATTGCATGGTACCCATTCCACGGGTCTCAACTCTCCAGGTTTAAGGTATTCTTCCTTCAGCTAAAACATGCATGTGGAACCCAGAGTATGATCAACCATGTGAACGGGAGACGTGTTCAAATACGTCTGTTTTCCTCCCCTGGTACTCGGGTGCAACATTCCAGACGCTTTACTAACACTCTCCCCACTTGGAGAGTCAGCGCCTTTAACCTCCTGTTTGGCCCAGTTTGCAATTTCTGCGGAAGATGAACAGGAATAGGGAACACCAATGAGAGACTAGCTGGAGGTGTCTGGACGGGCAAATTTAACTCTCATTTCCCACCAGGAAGAGGAAATAACCAAAGGCTCAGCGTGCCGTGCCGGAACCAGATTAGGGCCTGAAGCCATCCTGCGGTGTTGCGGCCAGCTCAAAAGAAAGCGAGTTGAAGAAAGGAGCTCAGGGGCACTGTAATTCACAAACCTGCAGCGTTATAAATGACAGCTTTCGTCCAAAAATATACTGAAGTAAGGCTGCCAAGAGGACTTGAAAGCGGGGCAGAATTGCAGGAAACCGATTTCAGGAGGTAGACTGGAATTGCATTGAAAGCATAGGAAAAGAGGCAGAACGTCCACAATGATGCACTTGGCCAACAAGGGCGTATGCGTTTTTTCCTGAATATATTCAGGAAAAAACGCATACGCCCTTTTTGGCCAACCAAGCAAGCTTGCAAAGGAAATCTGCACTACAATGAAGTCTCACTTCCCCCCGGTCAAAAGGGCCATCTGAAAAAAGTGTAAAATCCAGAAAGGCAGGACAGGCCATGGAGAACTGGGAGCCTTGTTATGCTGATGGGCGGGATGTAAATTGCCAACAGACACTCGGGAGAAGTGTGTGGTGTTTCCTGAAACATCTAAAAAACAAAGCAACAGAGCCTAGGGCACTTCCACTTATGGTCCTATAGCTTAGGGAAATTAAAATCAAAAAGACACAGCCACCCCAAAGTTTGGGACGCCTCTGTTTACAAGAACCTCGTTTACCGTACAAGTTCAATATCACAGAAAGTGAAAAATGGATAAAGAAGTTGTGGTACTTACGTACAATGCAGTATCACTCAGCAATGAAATCTATGTCATCAGGCCCGTAGCAGCATAATGAGTGGATTCAGGTACGATGATTCTCACTGAAATAAGTCACACAGAAAAAGAAACATCATAAGATATCACTAATACACGGAATATAAACTTGGCTACACAGGAACTGAATTCCAAAACAGAACAGGGTCTCAAATTTAGAAAACCAACTTATGCTTGCTTAAGGGGAAAGGTGAGTTGGGGTGCTGCATAAAACCAGAGATTGAAATGAGCACAGATAAAGTTCCTTAAGCCAAATATGGACTAGACAAGAGCTACTCCTTGCTCAACGAAATGGACTCAACACCCCATATTAAACGCCTAAGAATGTACCTGACTAGTAAGTATCTTAAAACCTATGGATTGCTATGTCTCCAAAAGAGAATCAAGCGTGTGTACAGGGGCATAAACGCAGCAGTGATAGGATTGGAGAGGTTCGGTGAGCAAATGAAGACCCTTTGAAGTCATATTACATGGTACCCATTCCACGGGTCTCAACTCTCCAGGTTTAAGGTATTCTTCCTTCAGCTAAAACATGCATGTGGAACCCAGAGTATGATCAACCATGTGAACGGGAGACGTGTTCAAATACGTCTCAGTTTTCCTCCCCTGGTACTCGGGTGCAACATTCCAGACGCTTTACTAACACTCTCCCCACTTGGAGAGTCAGCGCCTTTAACCTCCTGTTTGGCCCAGTTTGCAATTTCTGCGGAAGATGAACTGGAATAGTGAGAACCAATGAGAGACTAGCAGGAGGTGTCTGGACGGGCAAATTTAACTCTCATTTCCCACCAGGAAGAGGAAATAACCAAAGGCTCAGCGTGCCGTGCCGGAACCAGATTAGGGCCTGAGGCCATTCTGTGGTGTTGCGGCCAGCTCAAAAGAAAGCGAGTTGAAGAAAGGAGCTCAGGGGCACTGTAATTCACAAACCTGCAGAGTTATAAATGACAGCTATCGTCCAAAAATATACTGAAGTAAGGCTGCCAAGAGGACTTGAAAGCGGGGCAGAATTGCAGGAAACCGATTTCAGGAGGTAGACTGGAATTGCATTGAAAGCATAGGAAAAGAGGCAGAACGCCCACAATGATGCACTTGGCCAAAAAGGGCATATGCGTTTTTTCCTGAATATATTCAGGAAAAAACGCATACGCCCTTTTTGGCCAACCAAGCAAGCTTGCAAAGGAAATCTGCACTACAATGAAGTCTCACTTCCCCCCGGTCAAAAGGGCCATCTGAAAAAAGTGTAAAATCCAGAAAGGCAGGACAGGCCATGGAGAACTGGGAGCCTTGTTATGCTGATGGGCGGGATGTAAATTGCCAACAGACACTCGGGAGAAGTGTATGGTGTTTCCTGAATCATCTAAACAACAAAGCAACAGAGCCTAGGGCACTTCCACTTATGGTCCTATAGCTTAGGGAAATTAAAATCAAAAAGACACAGCCACCCCAAAGTTTGGGACGCCTCTGTTTACAAGAACCTCGTTTACCGTACAAGTTCAATATCACAGAAAGTGAAAAATGGATAAAGAACTTGTGGTACTTACGTACAATGCAGTATCACTCAGCAATGAAATCTATGTCATCAGGCCCGTAGCAGCATAATGAGTGGATTCAGGTACGATGATTCTCACTGAAATAAGTCACACAGAAAAAGAAACATCATAAGATATCACTAATACACGGAATATAAACTTGGCTACACAGGAACTGAATTCCAAAACAGAACAGGGTCTCAAATTTAGAAAACCAACTTATGCTTGCTTAAGGGGAAAGGTGAGTTGGGGTGCTGCATAAAACCAGAGATTGAAATGAGCACAGATAAAGTTCCTTAAGCCAAATATGGACTAGACAAGAGCTACTCCTTGCTCAACGAAATGGACTCAACACCCCATATTAAACGCCTAAGAATGTACCTGACTAGTAAGTATCTTAAAACCTATGGATTGCTATGTCTCCAAAAGAGAATCAAGCGTGTGTACAGGGGCATAAACGCAGCAGTGATAGGATTGGAGAGGTTCGGTGAGCAAATGAAGACCCTTTGAAGTCATATTGCATGGTACCCATTCCACGGGTCTCAACTCTCCAGGTTTAAGGTATTCTTCCTTCAGCTAAAACATGCATGTGGAACCCAGAGTATGATCAACCATGTGAACGGGAGACGTGTTCAAATACGTCTCAGTTTTCCTCCCCTGGTACTCGGGTGCAACATTCCAGACGCTTTACTAACACTCTCCCCACTTGGAGAGTCAGCGCCTTTAACCTCCTGTTTGGCCCAGTTTGCAATTTCTGCGGAAGATGAACTGGAATAGTGAGAACCAATGAGAGACTAGCAGGAGGTGTCTGGACGGGCAAATTTAACTCTCATTTCCCACCAGGAAGAGGAAATAACCAAAGGCTCAGCGTGCCGTGCCGGAACCAGATTAGGGCCTGAGGCCATTCTGTGGTGTTGCGGCCAGCTCAAAAGAAAGCGAGTTGAAGAAAGGAGCTCAGGGGCACTGTAATTCACAAACCTGCAGAGTTATAAATGACAGCTATCGTCCAAAAATATACTGAAGTAAGGCTGCCAAGAGGACTTGAAAGCGGGGCAGAATTGCAGGAAACCGATTTCAGGAGGTAGACTGGAATTGCATTGAAAGCATAGGAAAAGAGGCAGAACGCCCACAATGATGCACTTGGCCAAAAAGGGCATATGCGTTTTTTCCTGAATATATTCAGGAAAAAACGCATACGCCCTTTTTGGCCAACCAAGCAAGCTTGCAAAGGAAATCTGCACTACAATGAAGTCTCACTTCCCCCCGGTCAAAAGGGCCATCTGAAAAAAGTGTAAAATCCAGAAAGGCAGGACAGGCCATGGAGAACTGGGAGCCTTGTTATGCTGATGGGCGGGATGTAAATTGCCAACAGACACTCGGGAGAAGTGTATGGTGTTTCCTGAATCATCTAAACAACAAAGCAACAGAGCCTAGGGCACTTCCACTTATGGTCCTATAGCTTAGGGAAATTAAAATCAAAAAGACACAGCCACCCCAAAGTTTGGGACGCCTCTGTTTACAAGAACCTCGTTTACCGTACAAGTTCAATATCACAGAAAGTGAAAAATGGATAAAGAACTTGTGGTACTTACGTACAATGCAGTATCACTCAGCAATGAAATCTATGTCATCAGGCCCGTAGCAGCATAATGAGTGGATTCAGGTACGATGATTCTCACTGAAATAAGTCACACAGAAAAAGAAACATCATAAGATATCACTAATACACGGAATGTAAACTTGGCTACACAGGAACTGAATTCCAAAACAGAACAGGGTCTCAAATTTAGAAAACCAACTTATGCTTGCTTAAGGGGAAAGGTGAGTTGGGGTGCTGCATAAAACCAGAGATTGAAATGAGCACAGATAAAGTTCCTTAAGCCAAATATGGACTAGACAAGAGCTACTCCTTGCTCAACGAAATGGACTCAACACCGCATATTAAACGCCTAAGAATGTACCTGACTAGTAAGTATCTTAAAACCTATGGATTGCTATGTCTCCAAAAGAGAATCAAGCGTGTGTACAGGGGCATAAACGCAGCAGTGATAGGATTGGAGAGGTTCGGTGAGCAAATGAAGACCCTTTGAAGTCATATTGCATGGTACCCATTCCACGGGTCTCAACTCTCCAGGTTTAAGGTATTCTTCCTTCAGCTAAAACATGCATGTGGAACCCAGAGTATGATCAACCATGTGAACGGGAGACGTGTTCAAATACGTCTGTTTTCCTCCCCTGGTACTCGGGTGCAACATTCCAGACGCTTTACTAACACTCTCCCCACTTGGAGAGTCAGCGCCTTTAACCTCCTGTTTGGCCCAGTTTGCAATTTCTGCGGAAGATGAACAGGAATAGGGAACACCAATGAGAGACTAGCTGGAGGTGTCTGGACGGGCAAATTTAACTCTCATTTCCCACCAGGAAGAGGAAATAACCAAAGGCTCAGCGTGCCGTGCCGGAACCAGATTAGGGCCTGAAGCCATCCTGCGGTGTTGCGGCCAGCTCAAAAGAAAGCGAGTTGAAGAAAGGAGCTCAGGGGCACTGTAATTCACAAACCTGCAGCGTTATAAATGACAGCTTTCGTCCAAAAATATACTGAAGTAAGGCTGCCAAGAGGACTTGAAAGCGGGGCAGAATTGCAGGAAACCGATTTCAGGAGGTAGACTGGAATTGCATTGAAAGCATAGGAAAAGAGGCAGAACGTCCACAATGATGCACTTGGCCAACAAGGGCGTATGCGTTTTTTCCTGAATATATTCAGGAAAAAACGCATACGCCCTTTTTGGCCAACCAAGCAAGCTTGCAAAGGAAATCTGCACTACAATGAAGTCTCACTTCCCCCCGGTCAAAAGGGCCATCTGAAAAAAGTGTAAAATCCAGAAAGGCAGGACAGGCCATGGAGAACTGGGAGCCTTGTTATGCTGATGGGCGGGATGTAAATTGCCAACAGACACTCGGGAGAAGTGTGTGGTGTTTCCTGAAACATCTAAAAAACAAAGCAACAGAGCCTAGGGCACTTCCACTTATGGTCCTATAGCTTAGGGAAATTAAAATCAAAAAGACACAGCCACCCCAAAGTTTGGGACGCCTCTGTTTACAAGAACCTCGTTTACCGTACAAGTTCAATATCACAGAAAGTGAAAAATGGATAAAGAAGTTGTGGTACTTACGTACAATGCAGTATCACTCAGCAATGAAATCTATGTCATCAGGCCCGTAGCAGCATAATGAGTGGATTCAGGTACGATGATTCTCACTGAAATAAGTCACACAGAAAAAGAAACATCATAAGATATCACTAATACACGGAATATAAACTTGGCTACACAGGAACTGAATTCCAAAACAGAACAGGGTCTCAAATTTAGAAAACCAACTTATGCTTGCTTAAGGGGAAAGGTGAGTTGGGGTGCTGCATAAAACCAGAGATTGAAATGAGCACAGATAAAGTTCCTTAAGCCAAATATGGACTAGACAAGAGCTACTCCTTGCTCAACGAAATGGACTCAACACCCCATATTAAACGCCTAAGAATGTACCTGACTAGTAAGTATCTTAAAACCTATGGATTGCTATGTCTCCAAAAGAGAATCAAGCGTGTGTACAGGGGCATAAACGCAGCAGTGATAGGATTGGAGAGGTTCGGTGAGCAAATGAAGACCCTTTGAAGTCATATTACATGGTACCCATTCCACGGGTCTCAACTCTCCAGGTTTAAGGTATTCTTCCTTCAGCTAAAACATGCATGTGGAACCCAGAGTATGATCAACCATGTGAACGGGAGACGTGTTCAAATACGTCTCAGTTTTCCTCCCCTGGTACTCGGGTGCAACATTCCAGACGCTTTACTAACACTCTCCCCACTTGGAGAGTCAGCGCCTTTAACCTCCTGTTTGGCCCAGTTTGCAATTTCTGCGGAAGATGAACTGGAATAGTGAGAACCAATGAGAGACTAGCAGGAGGTGTCTGGACGGGCAAATTTAACTCTCATTTCCCACCAGGAAGAGGAAATAACCGAAGGCTCAGCGTGCCGTGCCGGAACCAGATTAGGGCCTGAGGCCATTCTGTGGTGTTGCGGCCAGCTCAAAAGAAAGCGAGTTGAAGAAAGGAGCTCAGGGGCACTGTAATTCACAAACCTGCAGAGTTATAAATGACAGCTATCGTCCAAAAATATACTGAAGTAAGGCTGCCAAGAGGACTTGAAAGCGGGGCAGAATTGCAGGAAACCGATTTCAGGAGGTAGACTGGAATTGCATTGAAAGCATAGGAAAAGAGGCAGAACGCCCACAATGATGCACTTGGCCAAAAAGGGCATATGCGTTTTTTCCTGAATATATTCAGGAAAAAACGCATACGCCCTTTTTGGCCAACCAAGCAAGCTTGCAAAGGAAATCTGCACTACAATGAAGTCTCACTTCCCCCCGGTCAAAAGGGCCATCTGAAAAAAGTGTAAAATCCAGAAAGGCAGGACAGGCCATGGAGAACTGGGAGCCTTGTTATGCTGATGGGCGGGATGTAAATTGCCAACAGACACTCGGGAGAAGTGTATGGTGTTTCCTGAATCATCTAAACAACAAAGCAACAGAGCCTAGGGCACTTCCACTTATGGTCCTATAGCTTAGGGAAATTAAAATCAAAAAGACACAGCCACCCCAAAGTTTGGGACGCCTCTGTTTACAAGAACCTCGTTTACCGTACAAGTTCAATATCACAGAAAGTGAAAAATGGATAAAGAACTTGTGGTACTTACGTACAATGCAGTATCACTCAGCAATGAAATCTATGTCATCAGGCCCGTAGCAGCATAATGAGTGGATTCAGGTACGATGATTCTCACTGAAATAAGTCACACAGAAAAAGAAACATCATAAGATATCACTAATACACGGAATATAAACTTGGCTACACAGGAACTGAATTCCAAAACAGAACAGGGTCTCAAATTTAGAAAACCAACTTATGCTTGCTTAAGGGGAAAGGTGAGTTGGGGTGCTGCATAAAACCAGAGATTGAAATGAGCACAGATAAAGTTCCTTAAGCCAAATATGGACTAGACAAGAGCTACTCCTTGCTCAACGAAATGGACTCAACACCCCATATTAAACGCCTAAGAATGTACCTGACTAGTAAGTATCTTAAAACCTATGGATTGCTATGTCTCCAAAAGAGAATCAAGCGTGTGTACAGGGGCATAAACGCAGCAGTGATAGGATTGGAGAGGTTCGGTGAGCAAATGAAGACCCTTTGAAGTCATATTGCATGGTACCCATTCCACGGGTCTCAACTCTCCAGGTTTAAGGTATTCTTCCTTCAGCTAAAACATGCATGTGGAACCCAATGTATGATCAACCATGTGAACGGGAGACGTGTTCAAATACGTCTCAGTTTTCCTCCCCTGGTACTCGGGTGCAACATTCCAGACGCTTTACTAACACTCTCCCCACTTGGAGAGTCAGCGCCTTTAACCTCCTGTTTGGCCCAGTTTGCAATTTCTGCGGAAGATGAACTGGAATAGTGAGAACCAATGAGAGACTAGCAGGAGGTGTCTGGACGGGCAAATTTAACTCTCATTTCCCACCAGGAAGAGGAAATAACCAAAGGCTCAGCGTGCCGTGCCGGAACCAGATTAGGGCCTGAGGCCATTCTGTGGTGTTGCGGCCAGCTCAAAAGAAAGCGAGTTGAAGAAAGGAGCTCAGGGGCACTGTAATTCACAAACCTGCAGAGTTATAAATGACAGCTATCGTCCAAAAATATACTGAAGTAAGGCTGCCAAGAGGACTTGAAAGCGGGGCAGAATTGCAGGAAACCGATTTCAGGAGGTAGACTGGAATTGCATTGAAAGCATAGGAAAAGAGGCAGAACGCCCACAATGATGCACTTGGCCAAAAAGGGCATATGCGTTTTTTCCTGAATATATTCAGGAAAAAACGCATACGCCCTTTTTGGCCAACCAAGCAAGCTTGCAAAGGAAATCTGCACTACAATGAAGTCTCACTTCCCCCCGGTCAAAAGGGCCATCTGAAAAAAGTGTAAAATCCAGAAAGGCAGGACAGGCCATGGAGAACTGGGAGCCTTGTTATGCTGATGGGCGGGATGTAAATTGCCAACAGACACTCGGGAGAAGTGTATGGTGTTTCCTGAATCATCTAAACAACAAAGCAACAGAGCCTAGGGCACTTCCACTTATGGTCCTATAGCTTAGGGAAATTAAAATCAAAAAGACACAGCCACCCCAAAGTTTGGGACGCCTCTGTTTACAAGAACCTCGTTTACCGTACAAGTTCAATATCACAGAAAGTGAAAAATGGATAAAGAACTTGTGGTACTTACGTACAATGCAGTATCACTCAGCAATGAAATCTATGTCATCAGGCCCGTAGCAGCATAATGAGTGGATTCAGGTACGATGATTCTCACTGAAATAAGTCACACAGAAAAAGAAACATCATAAGATATCACTAATACACGGAATGTAAACTTGGCTACACAGGAACTGAATTCCAAAACAGAACAGGGTCTCAAATTTAGAAAACCAACTTATGCTTGCTTAAGGGGAAAGGTGAGTTGGGGTGCTGCATAAAACCAGAGATTGAAATGAGCACAGATAAAGTTCCTTAAGCCAAATATGGACTAGACAAGAGCTACTCCTTGCTCAACGAAATGGACTCAACACCGCATATTAAACGCCTAAGAATGTACCTGACTAGTAAGTATCTTAAAACCTATGGATTGCTATGTCTCCAAAAGAGAATCAAGCGTGTGTACAGGGGCATAAACGCAGCAGTGATAGGATTGGAGAGGTTCGGTGAGCAAATGAAGACCCTTTGAAGTCATATTGCATGGTACCCATTCCACGGGTCTCAACTCTCCAGGTTTAAGGTATTCTTCCTTCAGCTAAAACATGCATGTGGAACCCAGAGTATGATCAACCATGTGAACGGGAGACGTGTTCAAATACGTCTGTTTTCCTCCCCTGGTACTCGGGTGCAACATTCCAGACGCTTTACTAACACTCTCCCCACTTGGAGAGTCAGCGCCTTTAACCTCCTGTTTGGCCCAGTTTGCAATTTCTGCGGAAGATGAACAGGAATAGGGAACACCAATGAGAGACTAGCTGGAGGTGTCTGGACGGGCAAATTTAACTCTCATTTCCCACCAGGAAGAGGAAATAACCAAAGGCTCAGCGTGCCGTGCCGGAACCAGATTAGGGCCTGAAGCCATCCTGCGGTGTTGCGGCCAGCTCAAAAGAAAGCGAGTTGAAGAAAGGAGCTCAGGGGCACTGTAATTCACAAACCTGCAGCGTTATAAATGACAGCTTTCGTCCAAAAATATACTGAAGTAAGGCTGCCAAGAGGACTTGAAAGCGGGGCAGAATTGCAGGAAACCGATTTCAGGAGGTAGACTGGAATTGCATTGAAAGCATAGGAAAAGAGGCAGAACGTCCACAATGATGCACTTGGCCAAAAAGGGCGTATGCGTTTTTTCCTGAATATATTCAGGAAAAAACGCATACGCCCTTTTTGGCCAACCAAGCAAGCTTGCAAAGGAAATCTGCACTACAATGAAGTCTCACTTCCCCCCGGTCAAAAGGGCCATCTGAAAAAAGTGTAAAATCCAGAAAGGCAGGACAGGCCATGGAGAACTGGGAGCCTTGTTATGCTGATGGGCGGGATGTAAATTGCCAACAGACACTCGGGAGAAGTGTGTGGTGTTTCCTGAAACATCTAAACAACAAAGCAACAGAGCCTAGGGCACTTCCACTTATGGTCCTATAGCTTAGGGAAATTAAAATCAAAAAGACACAGCCACCCCAAAGTTTGGGACGCCTCTGTTTACAAGAACCTCGTTTACCGTACAAGTTCAATATCACAGAAAGTGAAAAATGGATAAAGAAGTTGTGGTACTTACGTACAATGCAGTATCACTCAGCAATGAAATCTATGTCATCAGGCCCGTAGCAGCATAATGAGTGGATTCAGGTACGATGATTCTCACTGAAATAAGTCACACAGAAAAAGAAACATCATAAGATATCACTAATACACGGAATGTAAACTTGGCTACACAGGAACTGAATTCCAAAACAGAACAGGGTCTCAAATTTAGAAAACCAACTTATGCTTGCTTAAGGGGAAAGGTGAGTTGGGGTGCTGCATAAAACCAGAGATTGAAATGAGCACAGATAAAGTTCCTTAAGCCAAATATGGACTAGACAAGAGCTACTCCTTGCTCAACGAAATGGACTCAACACCCCATATTAAACGCCTAAGAATGTACCTGACTAGTAAGTATCTTAAAACCTATGGATTGCTATGTCTCCAAAAGAGAATCAAGCGTGTGTACAGGGGCATAAACGCAGCAGTGATAGGATTGGAGAGGTTCGGTGAGCAAATGAAGACCCTTTGAAGTCATATTGCATGGTACCCATTCCACGGGTCTCAACTCTCCAGGTTTAAGGTATTCTTCCTTCAGCTAAAACATGCATGTGGAACCCAGAGTATGATCAACCATGTGAACGGGAGACGTGTTCAAATACGTCTCAGTTTTCCTCCCCTGGTACTCGGGTGCAACATTCCAGACGCTTTACTAACACTCTCCCCACTTGGAGAGTCAGCGCCTTTAACCTCCTGTTTGGCCCAGTTTGCAATTTCTGCGGAAGATGAACTGGAATAGTGAGAACCAATGAGAGACTAGCAGGAGGTGTCTGGACGGGCAAATTTAACTCTCATTTCCCACCAGGAAGAGGAAATAACCAAAGGCTCAGCGTGCCGTGCCGGAACCAGATTAGGGCCTGAGGCCATTCTGTGGTGTTGCGGCCAGCTCAAAAGAAAGCGAGTTGAAGAAAGGAGCTCAGGGGCACTGTAATTCACAAACCTGCAGAGTTATAAATGACAGCTATCGTCCAAAAATATACTGAAGTAAGGCTGCCAAGAGGACTTGAAAGCGGGGCAGAATTGCAGGAAACCGATTTCAGGAGGTAGACTGGAATTGCATTGAAAGCATAGGAAAAGAGGCAGAACGCCCACAATGATGCACTTGGCCAAAAAGGGCGTATGTGTTTTTTCCTGAATATATTCAGGAAAAAACGCATACGCCCTTTTTGGCCAACCAAGCAAGCTTGCAAAGGAAATCTGCACTACAATGAAGTCTCACTTCCCCCCGGTCAAAAGGGCCATCTGAAAAAAGTGTAAAATCCAGAAAGGCAGGACAGGCCATGGAGAACTGGGAGCCTTGTTATGCTGATGGGCGGGATGTAAATTGCCAACAGACACTCGGGAGAAGTGTATGGTGTTTCCTGAAACATCTAAACAACAAAGCAACAGAGCCTAGGGCACTTCCACTTATGGTCCTATAGCTTAGGGAAATTAAAATCAAAAAGACACAGCCACCCCAAAGTTTGGGACGCCTCTGTTTACAAGAACCTCGTTTACCGTACAAGTTCAATATCACAGAAAGTGAAAAATGGATAAAGAAGTTGTGGTACTTACGTACAATGCAGTATCACTCAGCAATGAAATCTATGTCATCAGGCCCGTAGCAGCATAATGAGTGGATTCAGGTACGATGATTCTCACTGAAATAAGTCACACAGAAAAAGAAACATCATAAGATATCACTAATACACGGAATGTAAACTTGGCTACACAGGAACTGAATTCCAAAACAGAACAGGGTCTCAAATTTAGAAAACCAACTTATGCTTGCTTAAGGGGAAAGGTGAGTTGGGGTGCTGCATAAAACCAGAGATTGAAATGAGCACAGATAAAGTTCCTTAAGCCAAATATGGAATAGACAAGAGCTACTCCTTGCTCAACGAAATGGACTCAACACCGCATATTAAACGCCTAAGAATGTACCTGACTAGTAAGTATCTTAAAACCTATGGATTGCTATGTCTCCAAAAGAGAATCAAGCGTGTGTACAGGGGCATAAACGCAGCAGTGATAGGATTGGAGAGGTTCGGTGAGCAAATGAAGACCCTTTGAAGTCATATTGCATGGTACCCATTCCACGGGTCTCAACTCTCCAGGTTTAAGGTATTCTTCCTTCAGCTAAAACATGCATGTGGAACCCAGAGTATGATCAACCATGTGAACGGGAGACGTGTTCAAATACGTCTCAGTTTTCCTCCCCTGGTACTCGGGTGCAACATTCCAGACGCTTTACTAACACTCTCCCCACTTGGAGAGTCAGCGCCTTTAACCTCCTGTTTGGCCCAGTTTGCAATTTCTGCGGAAGATGAACTGGAATAGTGAGAACCAATGAGAGACTAGCAGGAGGTGTCTGGACGGGCAAATTTAACTCTCATTTCCCACCAGGAAGAGGAAATAACCAAAGGCTCAGCGTGCCGTGCCGGAACCAGATTAGGGCCTGAGGCCATTCTGTGGTGTTGCGGCCAGCTCAAAAGAAAGCGAGTTGAAGAAAGGAGCTCAGGGGCACTGTAATTCACAAACCTGCAGAGTTATAAATGACAGCTATCGTCCAAAAATATACTGAAGTAAGGCTGCCAAGAGGACTTGAAAGCGGGGCAGAATTGCAGGAAACCGATTTCAGGAGGTAGACTGGAATTGCATTGAAAGCATAGGAAAAGAGGAAGAACGCCCACAATGATGCACTTGGCCAAAAAGGGCGTATGTGTTTTTTCCTGAATATATTCAGGAAAAAACGCATACGCCCTTTTTGGCCAACCAAGCAAGCTTGCAAAGGAAATCTGCACTACAATGAAGTCTCACTTCCCCCCGGTCAAAAGGGCCATCTGAAAAAAGTGTAAAATCCAGAAAGGCAGGACAGGCCATGGAGAACTGGGAGCCTTGTTATGCTGATGGGCGGGATGTAAATTGCCAACAGACACTCGGGAGAAGTGTATGGTGTTTCCTGAAACATCTAAACAACAAAGCAACAGAGCCTAGGGCACTTCCACTTATGGTCCTATAGCTTAGGGAAATTAAAATCAAAAAGACACAGCCACCCCAAAGTTTGGGACGCCTCTGTTTACAAGAACCTCGTTTACCGTACAAGTTCAATATCACAGAAAGTGAAAAATGGATAAAGAACTTGTGGTACTTACGTACAATGCAGTATCACTCAGCAATGAAATCTATGTCATCAGGCCCGTAGCAGCATAATGAGTGGATTCAGGTACGATGATTCTCACTGAAATAAGTCACACAGAAAAAGAAACATCATAAGATATCACTAATACACGGAATGTAAACTTGGCTACACAGGAACTGAATTCCAAAACAGAACAGGGTCTCAAATTTAGAAAACCAACTTATGCTTGCTTAAGGGGAAAGGTGAGTTGGGGTGCTGCATAAAACCAGAGATTGAAACGAGCACAGATAAAGTTCCGTAAGCCAAATATGGACTAGACAAGAGCTACTCCTTGCTCAACGAAATGGACTCAACACCCCATATTAAACGCCTAAGAATGTACCTGACTAGTAAGTATCTTAAAACCTATGGATTGCTATGTCTCCAAAAGAGAATCAAGCATGTGTACAGGGGCATAAACGCAGCAGTGATAGGATTGGAGAGGTTCGGTGAGCAAATGAAGACCCTTTGAAGTCATATTGCATGGTACCCGTTCCACGGGTCTCAACTCTCCAGGTTTAAGGTATTCTTCCTTCAGCTAAAACATGCATGTGGAACCCAGAGTATGATCAACCATGTGAACGGGAGACGTGTTCAAATATGTCTCAGTTTTCCTCCCCTGGTACTCGGGTGCAACATTCCAGATGCTTTACTAACACTCTCCCCACTTGGAGAGTCAGCGCCTTTAACCTCCTGTTTGGCCCAGTTTGCAATTTCTGCGGAAGATGAACAGGAATAGGGAACACCAATGAGAGACTAGCTGGAGGTGTCTGGACGGGCAAATTTAACTCTCATTTCCCACCAGGAAGAGGAAATAACCAAAGGCTCAGCGTGCCGGGCCGGAACCAGATTAGGGCCTGAAGCCATCCTGCGGTGTTGCGGCCAGCTCAAAAGAAAGCGAGTTGAAGAAAGGAGCTCAGGGGCACTGTAATTCACAAACCTGCAGAGTTATAAATGACAGCTATCGTCCAAAAATATACTGAAGTAAGGCTGCCAAGAGGACTTGAAAGCGGGGCAGAATTGCAGGAAACCGATTTCAGGAGGTAGACTGGAATTGCATTGAAAGCATAGGAAAAGAGGCAGAACGCCCACAATGATGCACTTGGCCAAAAAGGGCGTATGTGTTTTTTCCTGAATATATTCAGGAAAAAACGCATACGCCCTTTTTGGCCAACCAAGCAAGCTTGCAAAGGAAATCTGCACTACAATGAAGTCTCACTTCCCCCCGGTCAAAAGGGCCATCTGAAAAAAGTGTAAAATCCAGAAAGGCAGGACAGGCCATGGAGAACTGGGAGCCTTGTTATGCTGATGGGCGGGATGTAAATTGCCAACAGACACTCGGGAGAAGTGTATGGTGTTTCCTGAAACATCTAAACAACAAAGCAACAGAGCCTAGGGCACTTCCACTTATGGTCCTATAGCTTAGGGAAATTAAAATCAAAAAGACACAGCCACCCCAAAGTTTGGGACGCCTCTGTTTACAAGAACCTCGTTTACCGTACAAGTTCAATATCACAGAAAGTGAAAAATGGATAAAGAACTTGTGGTACTTACGTACAATGCAGTATCACTCAGCAATGAAATCTATGTCATCAGGCCCGTAGCAGCATAATGAGTGGATTCAGGTACGATGATTCTCACTGAAATAAGTCACACAGAAAAAGAAACATCATAAGATATCACTAATACACGGAATGTAAACTTGGCTACACAGGAACTGAATTCCAAAACAGAACAGGGTCTCAAATTTAGAAAACCAACTTATGCTTGCTTAAGGGGAAAGGTGAGTTGGGGTGCTGCATAAAACCAGAGATTGAAATGAGCACAGATAAAGTTCCTTAAGCCAAATATGGACTAGACAAGAGCTACTCCTTGCTCAACGAAATGGACTCAACACCGCATATTTAACGCCTAAGAATGTACCTGACTAGTAAGTATCTTAAAACCTATGGATTGCTATGTCTCCAAAAGAGAATCAAGCGTGTGTACAGGGGCATAAACGCAGCAGTGATAGGATTGGAGAGGTTCGGTGAGCAAATGAAGACCCTTTGAAGTCTTATTGCATGGTACCCATTCCACGGGTCTCAACTCTCCAGGTTTAAGGTATTCTTCCTTCAGCTAAAACATGCATGTGGAACCCAGAGTATGATCAACCATGTGAACGGGAGACGTGTTCAAATACGTCTCAGTTTTCCTCCCCTGGTACTCGGGTGCAACATTCCAGACGCTTTACTAACACTCTCCCCACTTGGAGAGTCAGCGCCTTTAACCTCCTGTTTGGCCCAGTTTGCAATTTCTGCGGAAGATGAACAGGAATAGGGAACACCAATGAGAGACTAGCTGGAGGTGTCTGGACGGGCAAATTTAACTCTCATTTCCCACCAGGAAGAGGAAATAACCAAAGGCTCAGCGTGCCGGGCCGGAACCAGATTAGGGCCTGAAGCCATCCTGCGGTGTTGCGGCCAGCTCAAAAGAAAGCGAGTTGAAGAAAGGAGCTCAGGGGCACTGTAATTCACAAACCTGCAGAGTTATAAATGACAGCTATCGTCCAAAAATATACTGAAGTAAGGCTGCCAAGAGGACTTGAAAGCGGGGCAGAATTGCAGGAAACCGATTTCAGGAGGTAGACTGGAATTGCATTGAAAGCATAGGAAAAGAGGCAGAACGCCCACAATGATGCACTTGGCCAAAAAGGGCGTATGTGTTTTTTCCTGAATATATTCAGGAAAAAACGCATACGCCCTTTTTGGCCAACCAAGCAAGCTTGCAAAGGAAATCTGCACTACAATGAAGTCTCACTTCCCCCCGGTCAAAAGGGCCATCTGAAAAAAGTGTAAAATCCAGAAAGGCAGGACAGGCCATGGAGAACTGGGAGCCTTGTTATGCTGATGGGCGGGATGTAAATTGCCAACAGACACTCGGGAGAAGTGTATGGTGTTTCCTGAAACATCTAAAAAACAAAGCAACAGAGCCTAGGGCACTTCCACTTATGGTCCTATAGCTTAGGGAAATTAAAATCAAAAAGACACAGCCACCCCAAAGTTTGGGACGCCTCTGTTTACAAGAACCTCGTTTACCGTACAAGTTCAATATCACAGAAAGTGAAAAATGGATAAAGAACTTGTGGTACTTACGTACAATGCAGTATCACTCAGCAATGAAATCTATGTCATCAGGCCCGTAGCAGCATAATGAGTGGATTCAGGTACGATGATTCTCACTGAAATAAGTCACACAGAAAAAGAAACATCATAAGATATCACTAATACACGGAATGTAAACTTGGCTACACAGGAACTGAATTCCAAAACAGAACAGGGTCTCAAATTTAGAAAACCAACTTATGCTTGCTTAAGGGGAAAGGTGAGTTGGGGTGCTGCATAAAACCAGAGATTGAAATGAGCACAGATAAAGTTCCTTAAGCCAAATATGGAATAGACAAGAGCTACTCCTTGCTCAACGAAATGGACTCAACACCACATATTTAACGCCTAAGTATGTACCTGACTAGTAAGTATCTTAAAACCTATGGATTGCTATGTCTCCAAAAGAGAATCAAGCGTGTGTACAGGGGCATAAACGCAGCAGTGATAGGATTGGAGAGGTTCGGTGAGCAAATGAAGACCCTTTGAAGTCATATTGCATGGTACCCATTCCACGGGTCTCAACTCTCCAGGTTTAAGGTATTCTTCCTTCAGCTAAAACATGCATGTGGAACCCAGAGTATGATCAACCATGTGAACGGGAGACGTGTTCAAATACGTCTCAGTTTTCCTCCCCTGGTACTCGGGTGCAACATTCCAGACGCTTTACTAACACTCTCCCCACCTGGAGAGTCAGCGCCTTTAACCTCCTGGTTGGCCCAGTTTGCAATTTCTGCGGAAGATGAACAGGAATAGGGAACACCAATGAGAGACTAGCTGGAGGTGTCTGGACGGGCAAATTTAACTCTCATTTCCCACCAGGAAGAGGAAATAACCAAAGGCTCAGCGTGCCGTGCCGGAACCAGATTAGGGCCTGAAGCCATCCTGCGGTGTTGCGGCCAGCTCAAAAGAAAGCGAGTTGAAGAAAGGAGCTCAGGGGCACTGTAATTCACAAACCTGCAGCGTTATAAATGACAGCTTTCGTCCAAAAATATACTGAAGTAAGGCTGCCAAGAGGACTTGAAAGCGGGGCAGAATTGCAGGAAACCGATTTCAGGAGGTAGACTGGAATTGCATTGAAAGCATAGGAAAAGAGGCAGAACGTCCACAATGATGCACTTGGCCAAAAAGGGCGTATGCGTTTTTTCCTGAATATATTCAGGAAAAAACGCATACGCCCTTTTTGGCCAACCAAGCAAGCTTGCAAAGGAAATCTGCACTACAATGAAGTCTCACTTCCCCCCGGTCAAAAGGGCCATCTGAAAAAAGTGTAAAATCCAGAAAGGCAGGACAGGCCATGGAGAACTGGGAGCCTTGTTATGCTGATGGGCGGGATGTAAATTGCCAACAGCCACTCGGGAGAAGTGTATGGTGTTTCCTGAAACATCTAAAAAACAAAGCAACAGAGCCTAGGGCACTTCCACTTATGGTCCTATAGCTTAGGGAAATTAAAATCAAAAAGACACAGCCACCCCAAAGTTTGGGACGCCTCTGTTTACAAGAACCTCGTTTACCGTACAAGTTCAATATCACAGAAAGTGAAAAATGGATAAAGAACTTGTGGTACTTACGTACAATGCAGTATCACTCAGCAATGAAATCTATGTCATCAGGCCCGTAGCAGCATAATGAGTGGATTCAGGTACGATGATTCTCACTGAAATAAGTCACACAGAAAAAGAAACATCATAAGATATCAGTAATACACGGAATGTAAACTTGGCTACACAGGAACTGAATTCCAAAACAGAACAGGGTCTCAAATTTAGAAAACCAACTTATGCTTGCTTAAGGGGAAAGGTGAGTTGGGGTGCTGCATAAAACCAGAGATTGAAATGAGCACAGATAAAGTTCCTTAAGCCAAATATGGACTAGACAAGAGCTACTCCTTGCTCAACGAAATGGACTCAACACCCCATATTAAACGCCTAAGAATGTACCTGACTAGTAAGTATCTTAAAACCTATGGATTGCTATGTCTCCAAAAGAGAATCAAGCGTGTGTACAGGGGCATAAACGCAGCAGTGATAGGATTGGAGAGGTTCGGTGAACAAATGAAGACCCTTTGAAGTCATATTGCATGGTACCCATTCCACGGGTCTCAACTCTCCAGGTTTAAGGTATTCTTCCTTCAGCTAAAACATGCATGTGGAACCCAGAGTATGATCAACCATGTGAACGGGAGACGTGTTCAAATATGTCTCAGTTTTCCTCCCCTGGTACTCGGGTGCAACATTCCAGATGCTTTACTAACACTCTCCCCACTTGGAGAGTCAGCGCCTTTAACCTCCTGTTTGGCCCAGTTTGCAATTTCTGCGGAAGATGAACAGGAATAGGGAACACCAATGAGAGACTAGCTGGAGGTGTCTGGACGGGCAAATTTAACTCTCATTTCCCACCAGGAAAAGGAAATAACCAAAGGCTCAGCGTGCCGGCCCGGAACCAGATTAGGGCCTGAAGCCATCCTGCGGTGTTGCGGCCAGCTCAAAAGAAAGCGAGTTGAAGAAAGGAGCTCAGGGGCACTGTAATTCACAAACCTGCAGAGTTATAAATGACAGCTATCGTCCAAAAATATACTGAAGTAAGGCTGCCAAGAGGACTTGAAAGCGGGGCAGAATTGCAGGAAACCGATTTCAGGAGGTAGACTGGAATTGCATTGAAAGCATAGGAAAAGAGGCAGAACGCCCACAATGATGCACTTGGCCAAAAAGGGCATATGTGTTTTTTCCTGAATATATTCAGGAAAAAACGCATACGCCCTTTTTGGCCAACCAAGCAAGCTTGCAAAGGAAATCTGCACTACAATGAAGTCTCACTTCCCCCCGGTCAAAAGGGCCATCTGAAAAAAGTGTAAAATCCAGAAAGGCAGGACAGGCCATGGAGAACTGGGAGCCTTGTTATGCTGATGGGCGGGATGTAAATTGCCAACAGACACTCGGGAGAAGTGTATGGTGTTTCCTGAAACATCTAAACAACAAAGCAACAGAGCCTAGGGCACTTCCACTTATGGTCCTATAGCTTAGGGAAATTAAAATCAAAAAGACACAGCCACCCCAAAGTTTGGGACGCCTCTGTTTACAAGAACCTCGTTTACTGTACAAGTTCAATATCACAGAAAGTGAAAAATGGATAAAGAACTTGTGGTACTTACGTACAATGCAGTATCACTCAGCAATGAAATCTATGTCATCAGGCCCGTAGCAGCATAATGAGTGGATTCAGGTACGATGATTCTCACTGAAATAAGTCACACAGAAAAAGAAACATCATAAGATATCACTAATACACGGAATGTAAACTTGGCTACACAGGAACTGAATTCCAAAACAGAACAGGGTCTCAAATTTAGAAAACCAACTTATGCTTGCTTAAGGGGAAAGGTGAGTTGGGGTGCTGCATAAAACCAGAGATTGAAATGAGCACAGATAAAGTTCCTTAAGCCAAATATGGACTAGACAAGAGCTACTCCTTGCTCAACGAAATGGACTCAACACCGCATATTAAACGCCTAAGAATGTACCTGACTAGTAAGTATCTTAAAACCTATGGATTGCTATGTCTCCAAAAGAGAATCAAGCGTGTGTACAGGGGCATAAACGCAGCAGTGATAGGATTGGAGAGGTTCGGTGAGCAAATGAAGACCCTTTGAAGTCATATTGCATGGTACCCATTCCACGGGTCTCAACTCTCCAGGTTTAAGGTATTTTTCCTTCAGCTAAAACATGCATGTGGAACCCAGAGTATGATCAACCATGTGAACGGGAGACGTGTTCAAATACGTCTCAGTTTTCCTCCCCTGGTACTCGGGTGCAACATTCCAGATGCTTTACTAACACTCTCCCCACTTGGAGAGTCAGCGCCTTTAACCTCCTGTTTGGCCCAGTTTGCAATTTCTGCGGAAGATGAACAGGAATAGGGAACACCAATGAGAGACTAGCTGGAGGTGTCTGGACGGGCAAATTTAACTCTCATTTCCCACCAGCAAGAGGAAATAACCAAAGGCTCAGCGTGCCGTGCCGGAACCAGATTAGGGCCTGAAGCCATCCTGCGGTGTTGCGGCCAGCTCAAAAGAAAGCGAGTTGAAGAAAGGAGCTCAGGGGCACTGTAATTCACAAACCTGCAGCGTTATAAATGACAGCTTTCGTCCAAAAATATACTGAAGTAAGGCTGCCAAGAGGACTTGAAAGCGGGGCAGAATTGCAGGAAACCGATTTCAGGAGGTAGACTGGAATTGCATTGAAAGCATAGGAAAAGAGGCAGAACGTCCACAATGATGCACTTGGCCAAAAAGGGCGTATGCTTTTTTTCCTGAATATATTCAGGAAAA
This sequence comes from Globicephala melas, assembly GCF_963455315.2. Lineage (NCBI taxonomy): Eukaryota > Metazoa > Chordata > Mammalia > Artiodactyla > Delphinidae > Globicephala > Globicephala melas. The sequence goes on from NW_027207210.1 coordinate 4,344,954, forward strand.
AACGCATACGCCCTTTTTGGCCAACCAAGCAAGCTTGCAAAGGAAATCTGCACTACAATGAAGTCTCACTTCCCCCCGGTCAAAAGGGCCATCTGAAAAAAGTGTAAAATCCAGAAAGGCAGGACAGGCCATGGAGAACTGGGAGCCTTGTTATGCTGATGGGCGGGATGTAAATTGCCAACAGACACTCGGGAGAAGTGTATGGTGTTTCCTGAAACATCTAAACAACAAAGCAACAGAGCCTAGGGCACTTCCACTTATGGTCCTATAGCTTAGGGAAATTAAAATCAAAAAGACACAGCCACCCCAAAGTTTGGGACGCCTCTGTTTACAAGAACCTCGTTTACCGTACAAGTTCAATATCATAGAAAGTGAAAAATGGATAAAGAACTTGTGGTACTTACGTACAATGCAGTATCACTCAGCAATGAAATCTATGTCATCAGGCCCGTAGCAGCATAATGAGTGGATTCAGGTACGATGATTCTCACTGAAATAAGTCACACAGAAAAAGAAACATCATAAGATATCACTAATACACGGAATGTAAACTTGGCTACACAGGAACTGAATTCCAAAACAGAACAGGGTCTCAAATTTAGAAAACCAACTTATGCTTGCTTAAGGGGAAAGGTGAGTTGGGGTGCTGCGTAAAACCAGAGATTGAAATGAGCACAGATAAAGTTCCTTAAGCCAAATATGGAATAGACAAGAGCTACTCCTTGCTCAACGAAATGGACTCAACACCGCATATTAAACGCCTAAGAATGTACCTGACTAGTAAGTATCTTAAAACCTATGGATTGCTATGTCTCCAAAAGAGAATCAAGCGTGTGTACAGGGGCATAAACGCAGCAGTGATAGGATTGGAGAGGTTCGGTGAGCAAATGAAGACCCTTTGAAGTCATATTGCATGGTACCCATTCCACGGGTCTCAACTCTCCAGGTTTAAGGTATTCTTCCTTCAGCTAAAACATGCATGTGGAACCCAGAGTATGATCAACCATGTGAACGGGAGACGTGTTCAAATACGTCTCAGTTTTCCTCCCCTGGTACTCGGGTGCAACATTCCAGACGCTTTACTAACACTCTCCCCACTTGGAGAGTCAGCGCCTTTAACCTCCTGTTTGGCCCAGTTTGCAATTTCTGCGGAAGATGAACAGGAATAGGGAACACCAATGAGAGACTAGCTGGAGGTGTCTGGACGGGCAAATTTAACTCTCATTTCCCACCAGGAAGAGGAAATAACCAAAGGCTCAGCGTGCCGTGCCGGAACCAGATTAGGGCCTGAAGCCATCCTGCGGTGTTGCGGCCAGCTCAAAAGAAAGCGAGTTGAAGAAAGGAGCTCAGGGGCACTGTAATTCACAAACCTCCAGCGTTATAAATGACAGCTTTCGTCCAAAAATATACTGAAGTAAGGCTGCCAAGAGGACTTGAAAGCGGGGCAGAATTGCAGGAAACCGATTTCAGGAGGTAGACTGGAATTACATTGAAAGCATAGGAAAAGAGGCAGAACGTCCACAATGATGCACTTGGCCAAAAAGGGCGTATGCGTTTTTTCCTGAATATATTCAGGAAAAAACGCATACGCCCTTTTTGGCCAACCAAGCAAGCTTGCAAAGGAAATCTGCACTACAATGAAGTCTCACTTCCCCCCGGTCAAAAGGGCCATCTGAAAAAAGTGTAAAATCCAGAAAGGCAGGACAGGCCATGGAGAACTGGGAGCCTTGTTATGCTGATGGGCGGGATGTAAATTGCCAACAGACACTCGGGAGAAGTGTATGGTGTTTCCTGAAACATCTAAAAAACAAAGCAACAGAGCCTAGGGCACTTCCACTTATGGTCCTATAGCTTAGGGAAATTAAAATCAAAAAGACACAGCCACCCCAAAGTTTGGGACGCCTCTGTTTACAAGAACCTCGTTTACCGTACAAGTTCAATATCACAGAAAGTGAAAAATGGATAAAGAACTTGTGGTACTTACGTACAATGCAGTATCACTCAGCAATGAAATCTATGTCATCAGGCCCGTAGCAGCATAATGAGTGGATTCAGGTACGATGATTCTCACTGAAATAAGTCACACAGAAAAAGAAACATCATAAGATATCACTAATACACGGAATGTAAACTTGGCTACACAGGAACTGAATTCCAAAACAGAACAGGGTCTCAAATTTAGAAAACCAACTTATGCTTGCTTAAGGGGAAAGGTGAGTTGGGGTGCTGCATAAAACCAGAGATTGAAATGAGCACAGATAAAGTTCCTTAAGCCAAATATGGACTAGACAAGAGCTACTCCTTGCTCAACGAAATGGACTCAACACCCCATATTAAACGCCTAAGAATGTACCTGACTAGTAAGTATCTTAAAACCTATGGATTGCTATGTCTCCAAAAGAGAATCAAGCGTGTGTACAGGGGCATAAACGCAGCAGTGATAGGATTGGAGAGGTTCGGTGAGCAAATGAAGACCCTTTGAAGTCATATTGCATGGTACCCATTCCACGGGTCTCAACTCTCCAGGTTTAAGGTATTCTTCCTTCAGCTAAAACATGCATGTGGAACCCAGAGTATGATCAACCATGTGAACGGGAGACGTGTTCAAATATGTCTCAGTTTTCCTCCCCTGGTACTCGGGTGCAACATTCCAGACGCTTTACTAACACTCTCCCCACCTGGAGAGTCAGCGCCTTTAACCTCCTGTTTGGCCCAGTTTGCAATTTCTGCGGAAGATGAACTGGAATAGTGAGAACCAATGAGAGACTAGCAGGAGGTGTCTGGACGGGCAAATTTAACTCTCATTTCCCACCAGGAAGAGGAAATAACCAAAGGCTCAGCGTGCCGTGCCGGAACCAGATTAGGGCCTGAAGCCATTCTGTGGTGTTGCGGCCAGCTCAAAAGAAAGCGAGTTGAAGAAAGGAGCTCAGGGGCACTGTAATTCACAAACCTGCAGCGTTATAAATGACAGCTTTCGTCCAAAAATATACTGAAGTAAGGCTGCCAAGAGGACTTGAAAGCGGGGCAGAATTGCAGGAAACCGATTTCAGGAGGTAGACTGGAATTGCATTGAAAGCATAGGAAAAGAGGCAGAACGTCCACAATGATGCACTTGGCCAAAAAGGGCGTATGCGTTTTTTCCTGAATATATTCAGGAAAAAACGCATACGCCCTTTTTGGCCAACCAAGCAAGCTTGCAAAGGAAATCTGCACTACAATGAAGTCTCACTTCCCCCCGGTCAAAAGGGCCATCTGAAAAAAGTGTAAAATCCAGAAAGGCAGGACAGGCCATGGAGAACTGGGAGCCTTGTTATGCTGATGGGCGGGATGTAAATTGCCAACAGACACTCGGGAGAAGTGTATGGTGTTTCCTGAAACATCTAAACAACAAAGCAACAGAGCCTAGGGCACTTCCACTTATGGTCCTATAGCTTAGGGAAATTAAAATCAAAAAGACACAGCCACCCCAAAGTTTGGGACGCCTCTGTTTACAAGAACCTCGTTTACCGTACAAGTTCAATATCACAGAAAGTGAAAAATGGATAAAGAACTTGTGGTACTTACGTACAATGCAGTATCACTCAGCAATGAAATCTATGTCATCAGGCCCGTAGCAGCATAATGAGTGGATTCAGGTACGATGATTCTCACTGAAATAAGTCACACAGAAAAAGAAACATCATAAGATATCAGTAATACACGGAATGTAAACTTGGCTACACAGGAACTGAATTCCAAAACAGAACAGGGTCTCAAATTTAGAAAACCAACTTATGCTTGCTTAAGGGGAAAGGTGAGTTGGGGTGCTGCATAAAACCAGAGATTGAAATGAGCACAGATAAAGTTCCTTAAGCCAAATATGGACTAGACAAGAGCTACTCCTTGCTCAACGAAATGGACTCAACACCCCATATTAAACGCCTAAGAATGTACCTGACTAGTAAGTATCTTAAAACCTATGGATTGCTATGTCTCCAAAAGAGAATCAAGCGTGTGTACAGGGGCATAAACGCAGCAGTGATAGGATTGGAGAGGTTCGGTGAGCAAATGAAGACCCTTTGAAGTCATATTGCATGGTACCCATTCCACGGGTCTCAACTCTCCAGGTTTAAGGTATTCTTCCTTCAGCTAAAACATGCATGTGGAACCCAGAGTATGATCAACCATGTGAACGGGAGACGTGTTCAAATACGTCTCAGTTTTCCTCCCCTGGTACTCGGGTGCAACATTCCAGACGCTTTACTAACACTCTCCCCACTTGGAGAGTCAGCGCCTTTAACCTCCTGTTTGGCCCAGTTTGCAATTTCTGCGGAAGATGAACAGGAATAGGGAACACCAATGAGAGACTAGCTGGAGGTGTCTGGACGGGCAAATTTAACTCTCATTTCCCACCAGGAAGAGGAAATAACCAAAGGCTCAGCGTGCCGTGCCGGAACCAGATTAGGGCCTGAAGCCATCCTGCGGTGTTGCGGCCAGCTCAAAAGAAAGCGAGTTGAAGAAAGGAGCTCAGGGGCACTGTAATTCACAAACCTGCAGCGTTATAAATGACAGCTTTCGTCCAAAAATATACTGAAGTAAGGCTGCCAAGAGGACTTGAAAGCGGGGCAGAATTGCAGGAAACCGATTTCAGGAGGTAGACTGGAATTGCATTGAAAGCATAGGAAAAGAGGCAGAACGTCCACAATGATGCACTTGGCCAAAAAGGGCGTATGCGTTTTTTCCTGAATATATTCAGGAAAAAACGCATACGCCCTTTTTGGCCAACCAAGCAAGCTTGCAAAGGAAATCTGCACTACAATGAAGTCTCACTTCCCCCCGGTCAAAAGGGCCATCTGAAAAAAGTGTAAAATCCAGAAAGGCAGGACAGGCCATGGAGAACTGGGAGCCTTGTTATGCTGATGGGCGGGATGTAAACTGCCAACAGACACTCGGGAGAAGTGTATGGTGTTTCCTGAAACATCTAAAAAACAAAGCAACAGAGCCTAGGGCACTTCCACTTATGGTCCTATAGCTTAGGGAAATTAAAATCAAAAAGACACAGCCACCCCAAAGTTTGGGACGCCTCTGTTTACAAGAACCTCGTTTACCGTACAAGTTCAATATCACAGAAAGTGAAAAATGGATAAAGAACTTGTGGTACTTACGTACAATGCAGTATCACTCAGCAATGAAATCTATGTCATCAGGCCCGTAGCAGCATAATGAGTGGATTCAGGTACGATGATTCTCACTGAAATAAGTCACACAGAAAAAGAAACATCATAAGATATCACTAATACACGGAATGTAAACTTGGCTACACAGGAACTGAATTCCAAAACAGAACAGGGTCTCAAATTTAGAAAACCAACTTATGCTTGCTTAAGGGGAAAGGTGAGTTGGGGTGCTGCATAAAACCAGAGATTGAAATGAGCACAGATAAAGTTCCTTAAGCCAAATATGGACTAGACAAGAGCTACTCCTTGCTCAACGAAATGGACTCAACACCCCATATTAAACGCCTAAGAATGTACCTGACTAGTAAGTATCTTAAAACCTATGGATTGCTATGTCTCCAAAAGAGAATCAAGCGTGTGTACAGGGGCATAAACGCAGCAGTGATAGGATTGGAGAGGTTCGGTGAGCAAATGAAGACCCTTTGAAGTCATATTGCATGGTACCCATTCCACGGGTCTCAACTCTCCAGGTTTAAGGTATTCTTCCTTCAGCTAAAACATGCATGTGGAACCCAGAGTATGATCAACCATGTGAACGGGAGACGTGTTCAAATATGTCTCAGTTTTCCTCCCCTGGTACTCGGGTGCAACATTCCAGACGCTTTACTAACACTCTCCCCACCTGGAGAGTCAGCGCCTTTAACCTCCTGTTTGGCCCAGTTTGCAATTTCTGCGGAAGATGAACTGGAATAGTGAGAACCAATGAGAGACTAGCAGGAGGTGTCTGGACGGGCAAATTTAACTCTCATTTCCCACCAGGAAGAGGAAATAACCAAAGGCTCAGCGTGCCGTGCCGGAACCAGATTAGGGCCTGAAGCCATTCTGTGGTGTTGCGGCCAGCTCAAAAGAAAGCGAGTTGAAGAAAGGAGCTCAGGGGCACTGTAATTCACAAACCTGCAGCGTTATAAATGACAGCTTTCGTCCAAAAATATACTGAAGTAAGGCTGCCAAGAGGACTTGAAAGCGGGGCAGAATTGCAGGAAACCGATTTCAGGAGGTAGACTGGAATTGCATTGAAAGCATAGGAAAAGAGGCAGAACGTCCACAATGATGCACTTGGCCAAAAAGGGCGTATGCGTTTTTTCCTGAATATATTCAGGAAAAAACGCATACGCCCTTTTTGGCCAACCAAGCAAGCTTGCAAAGGAAATCTGCACTACAATGAAGTCTCACTTCCCCCCGGTCAAAAGGGCCATCTGAAAAAAGTGTAAAATCCAGAAAGGCAGGACAGGCCATGGAGAACTGGGAGCCTTGTTATGCTGATGGGCGGGATGTAAATTGCCAACAGACACTCGGGAGAAGTGTGTGGTGTTTCCTGAAACATCTAAAAAACAAAGCAACAGAGCCTAGGGCACTTCCACTTATGGTCCTATAGCTTAGGGAAATTAAAATCAAAAAGACACAGCCACCCCAAAGTTTGGGACGCCTCTGTTTACAAGAACCTCGTTTACCGTACAAGTTCAATATCACAGAAAGTGAAAAATGGATAAAGAACTTGTGGTACTTACGTACAATGCAGTATCACTCAGCAATGAAATCTATGTCATCAGGCCCGTAGCAGCATAATGAGTCGATTCAGGTACGATGATTCTCACTGAAATAAGTCACACAGAAAAAGAAACATCATAAGATATCACTAATACACGGAATGTAAACTTGGCTACACAGGAACTGAATTCCAAAACAGAACAGGGTCTCAAATTTAGAAAACCAACTTATGCTTGCTTAAGGGGAAAGGTGAGTTGGGGTGCTGCATAAAACCAGAGATTGAAATGAGCACAGATAAAGTTCCTTAAGCCAAATATGGACTAGACAAGAGCTACTCCTTGCTCAACGAAATGGACTCAACACCCCATATTAAACGCCTAAGAATGTACCTGACTAGTAAGTATCTTAAAACCTATGGATTGCTATGTCTCCAAAAGAGAATCAAGCGTGTGTACAGGGGCATAAACGCAGCAGTGATAGGATTGGAGAGGTTCGGTGAGCAAATGAAGACCCTTTGAAGTCATATTGCATGGTACCCATTCCACGGGTCTCAACTCTCCAGGTTTAAGGTATTCTTCCTTCAGCTAAAACATGCATGTGGAACCCAGAGTATGATCAACCATGTGAACGGGAGACGTGTTCAAATACGTCTCAGTTTTCCTCCCCTGGTACTCGGGTGCAACATTCCAGACGCTTTACTAACACTCTCCCCACTTGGAGAGTCAGCGCCTTTAACCTCCTGTTTGGCCCAGTTTGCAATTTCTGCGGAAGATGAACAGGAATAGGGAACACCAATGAGAGACTAGCTGGAGGTGTCTGGACGGGCAAATTTAACTCTCATTTCCCACCAGGAAGAGGAAATAACCAAAGGCTCAGCGTGCCGTGCCGGAACCAGATTAGGGCCTGAAGCCATCCTGCGGTGTTGCGGCCAGCTCAAAAGAAAGCGAGTTGAAGAAAGGAGCTCAGGGGCACTGTAATTCACAAACCTGCAGAGTTATAAATGACAGCTATCGTCCAAAAATATACTGAAGTAAGGCTTCCAAGAGGACTTGAAAGCGGGGCAGAATTGCAGGAAACCGATTTCAGGAGGTAGACTGGAATTGCATTGAAAGCATAGGAAAAGAGGCAGAACGTCCACAATGATGCACTTGGCCAAAAAGGGCGTATGCGTTTTTTCCTGAATATATTCAGGAAAAAACGCATACGCCCTTTTTGGCCAACCAAGCAAGCTTGCAAAGGAAATCTGCACTACAATGAAGTCTCACTTCCCCCCGGTCAAAAGGGCCATCTGAAAAAAGTGTAAAATCCAGAAAGGCAGGACAGGCCATGGAGAACTGGGAGCCTTGTTATGCTGATGGGCGGGATGTAAACTGCCAACAGACACTCGGGAGAAGTGTATGGTGTTTCCTGAAACATCTAAACAACAAAGCAACAGAGCCTAGGGCACTTCCACTTATGGTCCTATAGCTTAGGGAAATTAAAATCAAAAAGACACAGCCACCCCAAAGTTTGGGACGCCTCTGTTTACAAGAACCTCGTTTACCGTACAAGTTCAATATCACAGAAAGTGAAAAATGGATAAAGAACTTGTGGTACTTACGTACAATGCAGTATCACTCAGCAATGAAATCTATGTCATCAGGCCCGTAGCAGCATAATGAGTCGATTCAGGTACGATGATTCTCACTGAAATAAGTCACACAGATAAAGAAACATCATAAGATATCACTAATACACGGAATGTAAACTTGGCTACACAGGAACTGAATTCCAAAACAGAACAGGGTCTCAAATTTAGAAAACCAACTTATGCTTGCTTAAGGGGAAAGGTGAGTTGGGGTGCTGCATAAAACCAGAGATTGAAACGAGCACAGATAAAGTTCCTTAAGCCAAATATGGAATAGACAAGAGCTACTCCTTGCTCAACGAAATGGACTCAACACCCCATATTAAACGCCTAAGAATGTACCTGACTAGTAAGTATCTTAAAACCTATGGATTGCTATGTCTCCAAAAGAGAATCAAGCGTGTGTACAGGGGCATAAACGCAGCAGTGATAGGATTGGAGAGGTTCGGTGAGCAAATGAAGACCCTTTGAAGTCATATTGCATGGTACCCATTCCACGGGTCTCAACTCTCCAGGTTTAAGGTATTCTTCCTTCAGCTAAAACATGCATGTGGAACCCAGAGTATGATCAACCATGTGAACGGGAGACGTGTTCAAATATGTCTCAGTTTTCCTCCCCTGGTACTCGGGTGCAACATTCCAGATGCTTTACTAACACTCTCCCCACTTGGAGAGTCAGCGCCTTTAACCTCCTGTTTGGCCCAGTTTGCAATTTCTGCGGAAGATGAACAGGAATAGGGAACACCAATGAGAGACTAGCTGGAGGTGTCTGGACGGGCAAATTTAACTCTCATTTCCCACCAGGAAGAGGAAATAACCAAAGTCTCAGCGTGCCGGGCCGGAACCAGATTAGGGCCTGAAGCCATCCTGCGGTGTTGCGGCCAGCTCAAAAGAAAGCGAGTTGAAGAAAGGAGCTCAGGGGCACTGTAATTCACAAACCTGCAGAGTTATAAATGACAGCTATCGTCCAAAAATATACTGAAGTAAGGCTGCCAAGAGGACTTGAAAGCGGGGCAGAATTGCAGGAAACCGATTTCAGGAGGTAGACTGGAATTGCATTGAAAGCATAGGAAAAGAGGCAGAACGCCCACAATGATGCACTTGGCCAAAAAGGGCGTATGCGTTTTTTCCTGAATATATTCAGGAAAAAACGCATACGCCCTTTTTGGCCAACCAAGCAAGCTTGCAAAGGAAATCTGCACTACAATGAAGTCTCACTTCTTCCGGTCAAAAGGGCCATCTGAAAAAAGTGTAAAATCCAGAAAGGCAGGACAGGCCATGGAGAACTGGGAGCCTTGTTATGCTGATGGGCGGGATGTAAATTGCCAACAGACACTCGGGAGAAGTGTATGGTGTTTCCTGAAACATCTAAACAACAAAGCAACAGAGCCTAGGGCACTTCCACTTATGGTCCTATAGCTTAGGGAAATTAAAATCAAAAAGACACAGCCACCCCAAAGTTTGGGACGCCTCTGTTTACAAGAACCTCGTTTACCGTACAAGTTCAATATCACAGAAAGTGAAAAATGGATAAAGAACTTGTGGTACTTATGTACAATGCAGTATCACTCAGCAATGAAATCTATGTCATCAGGCCCGTAGCAGCATAATGAGTGGATTCAGGTACGATGATTCTCACTGAAATAAGTCACACAGAAAAAGAAACATCATAAGATATCACTAATACACGGAATGTAAACTTGGCTACACAGGAACTGAATTCCAAAACAGAACAGGGTCTCAAATTTAGAAAACCAACTTATGCTTGCTTAAGGGGAAAGGTGAGTTGGGGTGCTGCATAAAACCAGAGATTGAAATGAGCACAGATAAAGTTCCTTAAGCCAAATATGGACTAGACAAGAGCTAGTCCTTGCTCAACGAAATGGACTCAACACCGCATATTTAACGCCTAAGAATGTACCTGACTAGTAAGTATCTTAAAACCTATGGATTGCTATGTCTCCAAAAGAGAATCAAGCGTGTGTACAGGGGCATAAACACAGCAGTGATAGGATTGGAGAGGTTCGGTGAGCAAATGAAGACCCTTTGAAGTCATATTGCATGGTACCCATTCCACGGGTCTCAACTCTCCAGGTTTAAGGTATTCTTCCTTCAGCTAAAACATGCATGTGGAACCCAGAGTATGATCAACCATGTGAACGGGAGACGTGTTCAAATACGTCTCAGTTTTCCTCCCCTGGTACTCGGGTGCAACATTCCAGACGCTTTACTAACACTCTCCCCACTTGGAGAGTCAGCGCCTTTAACCTCCTGTTTGGCCCAGTTTGCAATTTCTGCAGAAGATGAACAGGAATAGGGAACACCAATGAGAGACTAGCTGGAGGTGTCTGGACGGGCAAATTTAACTCTCATTTCCCACCAGGAAGAGGAAATAACCAAAGGCTCAGCGTGCCGTGCCGGAACCAGATTAGGGCCTGAAGCCATCCTGCGGTGTTGCGGCCAGCTCAAAAGAAAGCGAGTTGAAGAAAGGAGCTCAGGGGCACTGTAATTCACAAACCTGCAGCGTTATAAATGACAGCTTTCGTCCAAAAATATACTGAAGTAAGGCTGCCAAGAGGACTTGAAAGCGGGGCAGAATTGCAGGAAACCGATTTCAGGAGGTAGACTGGAATTGCATTGAAAGCATAGGAAAAGAGGCAGAACGTCCACAATGATGCACTTGGCCAAAAAGGGCGTATGCGTTTTTTCCTGAATATATTCAGGAAAAAACGCATACGCCCTTTTTGGCCAACCAAGCAAGCTTGCAAAGGAAATCTGCACTACAATGAAGTCTCACTTCCCCCCGGTCAAAAGGGCCATCTGAAAAAAGTGTAAAATCCAGAAAGGCAGGACAGGCCATGGAGAACTGGGAGCCTTGTTATGCTGATGGGCGGGATGTAAACTGCCAACAGACACTCGGGAGAAGTGTATGGTGTTTCCTGAAACATCTAAACAACAAAGCAACAGAGCCTAGGGCACTTCCACTTATGGTCCTATAGCTTAGGGAAATTAAAATCAAAAAGACACAGCCACCCCAAAGTTTGGGACGCCTCTGTTTACAAGAACCTCGTTTACCGTACAAGTTCAATATCACAGAAAGTGAAAAATGGATAAAGAACTTGTGGTACTTACGTACAATGCAGTATCACTCAGCAATGAAATCTATGTCATCAGGCCCGTAGCAGCATAATGAGTGGATTCAGGTACGATGATTCTCACTGAAATAAGTCACACAGATAAAGAAACATCATAAGATATCACTAATACACGGAATGTAAACTTGGCTACACAGGAACTGAATTCCAAAACAGAACAGGGTCTCAAATTTAGAAAACCAACTTATGCTTGCTTAAGGGGAAAGGTGAGTTGGGGTGCTGCATAAAACCAGAGATTGAAACGAGCACAGATAAAGTTCCTTAAGCCAAATATGGAATAGACAAGAGCTACTCCTTGCTCATCGAAATGGACTCAACACCCCATATTAAACGCCTAAGAATGTACCTGACTAGTAAGTATCTTAAAACCTATGGATTGCTATGTCTCCAAAAGAGAATCAAGCGTGTGTACAGGGGCATAAACGCAGCAGTGATAGGATTGGAGAGGTTCGGTGAGCAAATGAAGACCCTTTGAAGTCATATTGCATGGTACCCATTCCACGGGTCTCAACTCTCCAGGTTTAAGGTATTCTTCCTTCAGCTAAAACATGCATGTGGAACCCAGAGTATGATCAACCATGTGAACGGGAGACGTGTTCAAATATGTCTCAGTTTTCCTCCCCTGGTACTCGGGTGCAACATTCCAGATGCTTTACTAACACTCTCCCCACTTGGAGAGTCAGCGCCTTTAACCTCCTGTTTGGCCCAGTTTGCAATTTCTGCGGAAGATGAACAGGAATAGGGAACACCAATGAGAGACTAGCTGGAGGTGTCTGGACGGGCAAATTTAACTCTCATTTCCCACCAGGAAGAGGAAATAACCAAAGGCTCAGCGTGCCGGGCCGGAACCAGATTAGGGCCTGAAGCCATCCTGCGGTGTTGCGGCCAGCTCAAAAGAAAGCGAGTTGAAGAAAGGAGCTCAGGGGCACTGTAATTCACAAACCTGCAGCGTTATAAATGACAGCTTTCGTCCAAAAATATACTGAAGTAAGGCTGCCAAGAGGACTTGAAAGCGGGGCAGAATTGCAGGAAACCGATTTCAGGAGGTAGACTGGAATTGCATTGAAAGCATAGGAAAAGAGGCAGAACGTCCACAATGATGCACTTGGCCAAAAAGGGCGTATGCGTTTTTTCCTGAATATATTCAGGAAAAAACGCATACGCCCTTTTTGGCCAACCAAGCAAGCTTGCAAAGGAAATCTGCACTACAATGAAGTCTCACTTCCCCCCGGTCAAAAGGGCCATCTGAAAAAAGTGTAAAATCCAGAAAGGCAGGACAGGCCATGGAGAACTGGGAGCCTTGTTATGCTGATGGGCGGGATGTAAATTGCCAACAGACACTCGGGAGAAGTGTGTGGTGTTCCTGAAACATCTAAAAAACAAAGCAACAGAGCCTAGGGCACTTCCACTTATGGTCCTATAGCTTAGGGAAATTAAAATCAAAAAGACACAGCCACCCCAAAGTTTGGGACGCCTCTGTTTACAAGAACCTCGTTTACCGTACAAGTTCAATATCACAGAAAGTGAAAAATGGATAAAGAACTTGTGGTACTTACGTACAATGCAGTATCACTCAGCAATGAAATCTATGTCATCAGGCCCGTAGCAGCATAATGAGTGGATTCAGGTACGATGATTCTCACTGAAATAAGTCACACAGAAAAAGAAACATCATAAGATATCACTAATACACGGAATGTAAACTTGGCTACACAGGAACTGAATTCCAAAACAGAACAGGGTCTCAAATTTAGAAAACCAACTTATGCTTGCTTAAGGGGAAAGGTGAGTTGGGGTGCTGCATAAAACCAGAGATTGAAATGAGCACAGATAAAGTTCCTTAAGCCAAATATGGACTAGACAAGAGCTACTCCTTGCTCAACGAAATGGACTCAACACCCCATATTAAACGCCTAAGAATGTACCTGACTAGTAAGTATCTTAAAACCTATGGATTGCTATGTCTCCAAAAGAGAATCAAGCGTGTGTACAGGGGCATAAACGCAGCAGTGATAGGATTGGAGAGGTTCGGTGAGCAAATGAAGACCCTTTGAAGTCATATTGCATGGTACCCATTCCACGGGTCTCAACTCTCCAGGTTTAAGGTATTCTTCCTTCAGCTAAAACATGCATGTGGAACCCAGAGTATGATCAACCATGTGAACGGGAGACGTGTTCAAATACGTCTCAGTTTTCCTCCCCTGGTACTCGGGTGCAACATTCCAGACGCTTTACTAACACTCTCCCCACTTGGAGAGTCAGCGCCTTTAACCTCCTGTTTGGCCCAGTTTGCAATTTCTGCGGAAGATGAACAGGAATAGGGAACACCAATGAGAGACTAGCTGGAGGTGTCTGGACGGGCAAATTTAACTCTCATTTCCCACCAGGAAGAGGAAATAACCAAAGGCTCAGCGTGCCGTGCCGGAACCAGATTAGGGCCTGAAGCCATCCTGCGGTGTTGCGGCCAGCTCAAAAGAAAGCGAGTTGAAGAAAGGAGCTCAGGGGCACTGTAATTCACAAACCTGCAGCGTTATAAATGACAGCTTTCGTCCAAAAATATACTGAAGTAAGGCTGCCAAGAGGACTTGAAAGCGGGGCAGAATTGCAGGAAACCGATTTCAGGAGGTAGACTGGAATTGCATTGAAAGCATAGGAAAAGAGGCAGAACGTCCACAATGATGCACTTGGCCAAAAAGGGCGTATGCGTTTTTTCCTGAATATATTCAGGAAAAAACGCATACGCCCTTTTTGGCCAACCAAGCAAGCTTGCAAAGGAAATCTGCACTACAATGAAGTCTCACTTCCCCCCGGTCAAAAGGGCCATCTGAAAAAAGTGTAAAATCCAGAAAGGCAGGACAGGCCATGGAGAACTGGGAGCCTTGTTATGCTGATGGGCGGGATGTAAATTGCCAACAGACACTCGGGAGAAGTGTGTGGTGTTTCCTGAAACATCTAAAAAACAAAGCAACAGAGCCTAGGGCACTTCCACTTATGGTCCTATAGCTTAGGGAAATTAAAATCAAAAAGACACAGCCACCCCAAAGTTTGGGACGCCTCTGTTTACAAGAACCTCGTTTACCGTACAAGTTCAATATCACAGAAAGTGAAAAATGGATAAAGAACTTGTGGTACTTACGTACAATGCAGTATCACTCAGCAATGAAATCTATGTCATCAGGCCCGTAGCAGCATAATGAGTGGATTCAGGTACGATGATTCTCACTGAAATAAGTCACACAGAAAAAGAAACATCATAAGATATCACTAATACACGGAATGTAAACTTGGCTACACAGGAACTGAATTCCAAAACAGAACAGGGTCTCAAATTTAGAAAACCAACTTATGCTTGCTTAAGGGGAAAGGTGAGTTGGGGTGCTGCATAAAACCAGAGATTGAAATGAGCACAGATAAAGTTCCTTAAGCCAAATATGGACTAGACAAGAGCTACTCCTTGCTCAACGAAATGGACTCAACACCCCATATTAAACGCCTAAGAATGTACCTGACTAGTAAGTATCTTAAAACCTATGGATTGCTATGTCTCCAAAAGAGAATCAAGCGTGTGTACAGGGGCATAAACGCAGCAGTGATAGGATTGGAGAGGTTCGGTGAGCAAATGAAGACCCTTTGAAGTCATATTGCATGGTACCCATTCCACGGGTCTCAACTCTCCAGGTTTAAGGTATTCTTCCTTCAGCTAAAACATGCATGTGGAACCCAGAGTATGATCAACCATGTGAACGGGAGACGTGTTCAAATACGTCTCAGTTTTCCTCCCCTGGTACTCGGGTGCAACATTCCAGACGCTTTACTAACACTCTCCCCACTTGGAGAGTCAGCGCCTTTAACCTCCTGTTTGGCCCAGTTTGCAATTTCTGCGGAAGATGAACAGGAATAGGGAACACCAATGAGAGACTAGCTGGAGGTGTCTGGACGGGCAAATTTAACTCTCATTTCCCACCAGGAAGAGGAAATAACCAAAGGCTCAGCGTGCCGTGCCGGAACCAGATTAGGGCCTGAAGCCATCCTGCGGTGTTGCGGCCAGCTCAAAAGAAAGCGAGTTGAAGAAAGGAGCTCAGGGGCACTGTAATTCACAAACCTGCAGCGTTATAAATGACAGCTTTCGTCCAAAAATATACTGAAGTAAGGCTGCCAAGAGGACTTGAAAGCGGGGCAGAATTGCAGGAAACCGATTTCAGGAGGTAGACTGGAATTGCATTGAAAGCATAGGAAAAGAGGCAGAACGTCCACAATGATGCACTTGGCCAAAAAGGGCGTATGCGTTTTTTCCTGAATATATTCAGGAAAAAACGCATACGCCCTTTTTGGCCAACCAAGCAAGCTTGCAAAGGAAATCTGCACTACAATGAAGTCTCACTTCCCCCCGGTCAAAAGGGCCATCTGAAAAAAGTGTAAAATCCAGAAAGGCAGGACAGGCCATGGAGAACTGGGAGCCTTGTTATGCTGATGGGCGGGATGTAAATTGCCAACAGACACTCGGGAGAAGTGTGTGGTGTTTCCTGAAACATCTAAAAAACAAAGCAACAGAGCCTAGGGCACTTCCACTTATGGTCCTATAGCTTAGGGAAATTAAAATCAAAAAGACACAGCCACCCCAAAGTTTGGGACGCCTCTGTTTACAAGAACCTCGTTTACCGTACAAGTTCAATATCACAGAAAGTGAAAAATGGATAAAGAACTTGTGGTACTTACGTACAATGCAGTATCACTCAGCAATGAAATCTATGTCATCAGGCCCATAGCAGCATAATGAGTGGATTCAGGTACGATGATTCTCACTGAAATAAGTCACACAGAAAAAGAAACATCATAAGATATCACTAATACACGGAATGTAAACTTGGCTACACAGGAACTGAATTCCAAAACAGAACAGGGTCTCAAATTTAGAAAACCAACTTATGCTTGCTTAAGGGGAAAGGTGAGTTGGGGTGCTGCATAAAACCAGAGATTGAAATGAGCACAGATAAAGTTCCTTAAGCCAAATATGGACTAGACAAGAGCTACTCCTTGCTCAACGAAATGGACTCAACACCCCATATTAAACGCCTAAGAATGTACCTGACTAGTAAGTATCTTAAAACCTATGGATTGCTATGTCTCCAAAAGAGAATCAAGCGTGTGTACAGGGGCATAAACGCAGCAGTGATAGGATTGGAGAGGTTCGGTGAGCAAATGAAGACCCTTTGAAGTCATATTGCATGGTACCCATTCCACGGGTCTCAACTCTCCAGGTTTAAGGTATTCTTCCTTCAGCTAAAACATGCATGTGGAACCCAGAGTATGATCAACCATGTGAACGGGAGACGTGTTCAAATACGTCTCAGTTTTCCTCCCCTGGTACTCGGGTGCAACATTCCAGACGCTTTACTAACACTCTCCCCACTTGGAGAGTCAGCGCCTTTAACCTCCTGTTTGGCCCAGTTTGCAATTTCTGCGGAAGATGAACAGGAATAGGGAACACCAATGAGAGACTAGCTGGAGGTGTCTGGACGGGCAAATTTAACTCTCATTTCCCACCAGGAAGAGGAAATAACCAAAGGCTCAGCGTGCCGTGCCGGAACCAGATTAGGGCCTGAAGCCATCCTGCGGTGTTGCGGCCAGCTCAAAAGAAAGCGAGTTGAAGAAAGGAGCTCAGGGGCACTGTAATTCACAAACCTGCAGAGTTATAAATGACAGCTATCGTCCAAAAATATACTGAAGTAAGGCTGCCAAGAGGACTCGAAAGCGGGGCAGAATTGCAGGAAACCGATTTCAGGAGGTAGACTGGAATTGCATTGAAAGCATAGGAAAAGAGGCAGAACGTCCACAATGATGCACTTGGCCAAAAAGGGCGTATGCGTTTTTTCCTGAATATATTCAGGAAAAAACGCATACGCCCTTTTTGGCCAACCAAGCAAGCTTGCAAAGGAAATCTGCACTACAATGAAGTCTCACTTCCCCCCGGTCAAAAGGGCCATCTGAAAAAAGTGTAAAATCCAGAAAGGCAGGACAGGCCATGGAGAACTGGGAGCCTTGTTATGCTGATGGGCGGGATGTAAACTGCCAACAGACACTCGGGAGAAGTGTATGGTGTTTCCTGAAACATCTAAACAACAAAGCAACAGAGCCTAGGGCACTTCCACTTATGGTCCTATAGCTTAGGGAAATTAAAATCAAAAAGACACAGCCACCCCAAAGTTTGGGACGCCTCTGTTTACAAGAACCTCGTTTACCGTACAAGTTCAATATCACAGAAAGTGAAAAATGGATAAAGAACTTGTGGTACTTACGTACAATGCAGTATCACTCAGCAATGAAATCTATGTCATCAGGCCCGTAGCAGCATAATGAGTCGATTCAGGTACGATGATTCTCACTGAAATAAGTCACACAGATAAAGAAACATCATAAGATATCACTAATACACGGAATGTAAACTTGGCTACACAGGAACTGAATTCCAAAACAGAACAGGGTCTCAAATTTAGAAAACCAACTTATGCTTGCTTAAGGGGAAAGGTGAGTTGGGGTGCTGCATAAAACCAGAGATTGAAACGAGCACAGATAAAGTTCTTTAAGCCAAATATGGAATAGACAAGAGCTACTCCTTGCTCAACGAAATGGACTCAACACCCCATATTAAACGCCTAAGAATGTACCTGACTAGTAAGTATCTTAAAACCTATGGATTGCTATGTCTCCAAAAGAGAATCAAGCGTGTGTACAGGGGCATAAACGCAGCAGTGATAGGATTGGAGAGGTTCGGTGAGCAAATGAAGACCCTTTGAAGTCATATTGCATGGTACCCATTCCACGGGTCTCAACTCTCCAGGTTTAAGGTATTCTTCCTTCAGCTAAAACATGCATGTGGAACCCAGAGTATGATCAACCATGTGAACGGGAGACGTGTTCAAATACGTCTCAGTTTTCCTCCCCTGGTACTCGGGTGCAACATTCCAGACGCTTTACTAACACTCTCCCCACTTGGAGAGTCAGCGCCTTTAACCTCCTGGTTGGCCCAGTTTGCAATTTCTGCGGAAGATGAACAGGAATAGGGAACACCAATGAGAGACTAGCTGGAGGTGTCTGGACGGGCAAATTTAACTCTCATTTCCCACCAGGAAGAGGAAATAACCAAAGGCTCAGCGTGCCGTGCCGGAACCAGATTAGGGCCTGAAGCCATCCTGCGGTGTTGCGGCCAGCTCAAAAGAAAGCGAGTTGAAGAAAGGAGCTCAGGGGCACTGTAATTCACAAACCTGCAGCGTTATAAATGACAGCTTTCGTCCAAAAATATACTGAAGTAAGGCTGCCAAGAGGACTTGAAAGCGGGGCAGAATTGCAGGAAACCGATTTCAGGAGGTAGACTGGAATTGCATTGAAAGCATAGGAAAAGAGGCAGAACGTCCACAATGATGCACTTGGCCAAAAAGGGCGTATGCGTTTTTTCCTGAATATATTCAGGAAAAAACGCATACGCCCTTTTTGGCCAACCAAGCAAGCTTGCAAAGGAAATCTGCACTACAATGAAGTCTCACTTCCCCCTGGTCAAAAGGGCCATCTGAAAAAAGTGTAAAATCCAGAAAGGCAGGACAGGCCATGGAGAACTGGGAGCCTTGTTATGCTGATGGGCGGGATGTAAATTGCCAACAGACACTCGGGAGAAGTGTATGGTGTTTCCTGAAACATCTAAAAAACAAAGCAACAGAGCCTAGGGCACTTCCACTTATGGTCCTATAGCTTAGGGAAATTAAAATCAAAAAGACACAGCCACCCCAAAGTTTGGGACGCCTCTGTTTACAAGAACCTCGTTTACAGTACAAGTTCAACATCGCAGAAAGTGAAAAATGGATAAAGAAGTTGTGGTATTTACTTACAAAGCAATATCACTCAGCAATGAAATCTATGTCATCAGGCCCTTAGCAGCACAATGAGTGGATTCAGGTATGATGATTCTAACTGAAATAAGTCACACAGAAAAAGAAACATCATAAGATATCAGTAATACACGGAATGTAAACTTGGCTACACAGGAACTGAATTACAGAACAGAACAGGGTCTCAAATTTAGAAAACCAACTTATGCTTGCTTAAGGGGAAAGGTGAGTTGGGGTGCTGCATAAAACCAGAGATTGAAACGAGCACAGATAAAGTTCCTTAAGCCAAATATGGAATAGACAAGAGCTACTCCTTGCTCAACGAAATGGACTCAACACCGCATATTAAACGCCTAAGAATGTACCTGACTAGTAAGTATCTTAAAACCTATGGATTGCTATGTCTCTGAAAGAGAATCAAGCATGTGTACAGGGGCACAAACGCAGCAGTGATAGGATTGGAGAGGTTCGGTGAGCAAATGAAGACCCTTTGAAGTCATATTGCATGGTACCCATTCCACGGGTCTCAACTCTCCAGGTTTAAGGTATTCTTCCTTCAGCTAAAACATGCATGTGGAACCCAGAGTATGATCAACCATGTGAACGGGAGACGTGTTCAAATACGTCTCAGTTTTCCTCCCCTGGTACTCGGGTGCAACATTCCAGACGCTTTACTAACACTCTCCCCACTTGGAGAGTCAGCGCCTTTAACCTCCTGTTTGGCCCAGTTTGCAATTTCTGCGGAAGATGAACAGGAATAGGGAACACCAATGAGAGACTAGCTGGAGGTGTCTGGACGGGCAAATTTAACTCTCATTTCCCACCAGGAAGAGGAAATAACCAAAGGCTCAGCGTGCCGTGCCGGAACCAGATTAGGGCCTGAAGCCATCCTGCGGTGTTGCGGCCAGCTCAAAAGAAAGCGAGTTGAAGAAAGGAGCTCAGGGGCACTGTAATTCACAAACCTGCAGAGTTATAAATGACAGCTATCGTCCAAAAATATACTGAAGTAAGGCTGCCAAGAGGACTCGAAAGCGGGGCAGAATTGCAGGAAACCGATTTCAGGAGGTAGACTGGAATTGCATTGAAAGCATAGGAAAAGAGGCAGAACGTCCACAATGATGCACTTGGCCAAAAAGGGCGTATGCGTTTTTTCCTGAATATATTCAGGAAAAAACGCATACGCCCTTTTTGGCCAACCAAGCAAGCTTGCAAAGGAAATCTGCACTACAATGAAGTCTCACTTCCCCCCGGTCAAAAGGGCCATCTGAAAAAAGTGTAAAATCCAGAAAGGCAGGACAGGCCATGGAGAACTGGGAGCCTTGTTATGCTGATGGGCGGGATGTAAACTGCCAACAGACACTCGGGAGAAGTGTATGGTGTTTCCTGAAACATCTAAACAACAAAGCAACAGAGCCTAGGGCACTTCCACTTATGGTCCTATAGCTTAGGGAAATTAAAATCAAAAAGACACAGCCACCCCAAAGTTTGGGACGCCTCTGTTTACAAGAACCTCGTTTACCGTACAAGTTCAATATCACAGAAAGTGAAAAATGGATAAAGAACTTGTGGTACTTACGTACAATGCAGTATCACTCAGCAATGAAATCTATGTCATCAGGCCCGTAGCAGCATAATGAGTGGATTCAGGTACGATGATTCTCACTGAAATAAGTCACACAGATAAAGAAACATCATAAGATATCACTAATACACGGAATGTAAACTTGGCTACACAGGAACTGAATTCCAAAACAGAACAGGGTCTCAAATTTAGAAAACCAACTTATGCTTGCTTAAGGGGAAAGGTGAGTTGGGGTGCTGCATAAAACCAGAGATTGAAACGAGCACAGATAAAGTTCCTTAAGCCAAATATGGAATAGACAAGAGCTACTCCTTGCTCAACGAAATGGACTCAACACCCCATATTAAACGCCTAAGAATGTACCTGACTAGTAAGTATCTTAAAACCTATGGATTGCTATGTCTCCAAAAGAGAATCAAGCGTGTGTACAGGGGCATAAACGCAGCAGTGATAGGATTGGAGAGGTTCGGTGAGCAAATGAAGACCCTTTGAAGTCATATTGCATGGTACCCATTCCACGGGTCTCAACTCTCCAGGTTTAAGGTATTCTTCCTTCAGCTAAAACATGCATGTGGAACCCAGAGTATGATCAACCATGTGAACGGGAGACGTGTTCAAATATGTCTCAGTTTTCCTCCCCTGGTACTCGGGTGCAACATTCCAGATGCTTTACTAACACTCTCCCCACTTGGAGAGTCAGCGCCTTTAACCTCCTGTTTGGCCCAGTTTGCAATTTCTGCGGAAGATGAACAGGAATAGGGAACACCAATGAGAGACTAGCTGGAGGTGTCTGGACGGGCAAATTTAACTCTCATTTCCCACCAGGAAGAGGAAATAACCAAAGGCTCAGCGTGCCGGGCCGGAACCAGATTAGGGCCTGAAGCCATCCTGCGGTGTTGCGGCCAGCTCAAAAGAAAGCGAGTTGAAGAAAGGAGCTCAGGGGCACTGTAATTCACAAACCTGCAGAGTTATAAATGACAGCTATCGTCCAAAAATATACTGAAGTAAGGCTGCCAAGAGGACTTGAAAGCGGGGCAGAATTGCAGGAAACCGATTTCAGGAGGTAGACTGGAATTGCATTGAAAGCATAGGAAAAGAGGCAGAACGCCCACAATGATGCACTTGGCCAAAAAGGGCGTATGCGTTTTTTCCTGAATATATTCAGGAAAAAACGCATACGCCCTTTTTGGCCAACCAAGCAAGCTTGCAAAGGAAATCTGCACTACAATGAAGTCTCACTTCCCCCCGGTCAAAAGGGCCATCTGAAAAAAGTGTAAAATCCAGAAAGGCAGGACAGGCCATGGAGAACTGGGAGCCTTGTTATGCTGATGGGCGGGATGTAAATTGCCAACAGACACTCGGGAGAAGTGTATGGTGTTTCCTGAAACATCTAAACAACAAAGCAACAGAGCCTAGGGCACTTCCACTTATGGTCCTATAGCTTAGGGAAATTAAAATCAAAAAGACACAGCCACCCCAAAGTTTGGGACGCCTCTGTTTACAAGAACCTCGTTTACCGTACAAGTTCAATATCACAGAAAGTGAAAAATGGATAAAGAACTTGTGGTACTTACGTACAATGCAGTATCACTCAGCAATGAAATCTATGTCATCAGGCCCGTAGCAGCATAATGAGTGGATTCAGGTACGATGATTCTCACTGAAATAAGTCACACAGAAAAAGAAACATCATAAGATATCACTAATACACGGAATGTAAACTTGGCTACACAGGAACTGAATTCCAAAACAGAACAGGGTCTCAAATTTAGAAAACCAACTTATGCTTGCTTAAGGGGAAAGGTGAGTTGGGGTGCTGCATAAAACCAGAGATTGAAATGAGCACAGATAAAGTTCCTTAAGCCAAATATGGAATAGACAAGAGCTACTCCTTGCTCAACGAAATGGACTCAACACCGCATATTTAACGCCTAAGAATGTACCTGACTAGTAAGTATCTTAAAACCTATGGATTGCTATGTCTCCAAAAGAGAATCAAGCGTGTGTACAGGGGCATAAACGCAGCAGTGATAGGATTGGAGAGGTTCGGTGAGCAAATGAAGACCCTTTGAAGTCATATTGCATGGTACCCATTCCACGGGTCTCAACTCTCCAGGTTTAAGGTATTCTTCCTTCAGCTAAAACATGCATGTGGAACCCAGAGTATGATCAACCATGTGAACGGGAGACGTGTTCAAATACGTCTCAGTTTTCCTCCCCTGGTACTCGGGTGCAACATTCCAGACGCTTTACTAACACTCTCCCCACTTGGAGAGTCAGCGCCTTTAACCTCCTGGTTGGCCCAGTTTGCAATTTCTGCGGAAGATGAACAGGAATAGGGAACACCAATGAGAGACTAGCTGGAGGTGTCTGGACGGGCAAATTTAACTCTCATTTCCCACCAGGAAGAGGAAATAACCAAAGGCTCAGCGTGCCGTGCCGGAACCAGATTAGGGCCTGAAGCCATCCTGCGGTGTTGCGGCCAGCTCAAAAGAAAGCGAGTTGAAGAAAGGAGCTCAGGGGCACTGTAATTCACAAACCTGCAGCGTTATAAATGACAGCTTTCGTCCAAAAATATACTGAAGTAAGGCTGCCAAGAGGACTTGAAAGCGGGGCAGAATTGCAGGAAACCGATTTCAGGAGGTAGACTGGAATTGCATTGAAAGCATAGGAAAAGAGGCAGAACGTCCACAATGATGCACTTGGCCAAAAAGGGCGTATGCGTTTTTTCCTGAATATATTCAGGAAAAAACGCATACGCCCTTTTTGGCCAACCAAGCAAGCTTGCAAAGGAAATCTGCACTACAATGAAGTCTCACTTCCCCCTGGTCAAAAGGGCCATCTGAAAAAAGTGTAAAATCCAGAAAGGCAGGACAGGCCATGGAGAACTGGGAGCCTTGTTATGCTGATGGGCGGGATGTAAATTGCCAACAGACACTCGGGAGAAGTGTATGGTGTTTCCTGAAACATCTAAAAAACAAAGCAACAGAGCCTAGGGCACTTCCACTTATGGTCCTATAGCTTAGGGAAATTAAAATCAAAAAGACACAGCCACCCCAAAGTTTGGGACGCCTCTGTTTACAAGAACCTCGTTTACAGTACAAGTTCAACATCGCAGAAAGTGAAAAATGGATAAAGAAGTTGTGGTATTTACTTACAAAGCAATATCACTCAGCAATGAAATCTATGTCATCAGGCCCTTAGCAGCACAATGAGTGGATTCAGGTATGATGATTCTAACTGAAATAAGTCACACAGAAAAAGAAACATCATAAGATATCAGTAATACACGGAATGTAAACTTGGCTACACAGGAACTGAATTACAGAACAGAACAGGGTCTCAAATTTAGAAAACCAACTTATGCTTGCTTAAGGGGAAAGGTGAGTTGGGGTGCTGCATAAAACCAGAGATTGAAACGAGCACAGATAAAGTTCCTTAAGCCAAATATGGAATAGACAAGAGCTACTCCTTGCTCAACGAAATGGACTCAACACCGCATATTAAACGCCTAAGAATGTACCTGACTAGTAAGTATCTTAAAACCTATGGATTGCTATGTCTCTGAAAGAGAATCAAGCATGTGTACAGGGGCACAAACGCAGCAGTGATAGGATTGGAGAGGTTCGGTGAGCAAATGAAGACCCTTTGAAGTCATATTGCATGGTACCCATTCCACGGGTTTCAACTACCCAGGTTTAAGGTATTCTTCCTTCAGCTAAAACATGCATGTGGAACCTAGAGTATGATCAACCATGTGATCGGGAGACGTGTTCAAATATGTCTCAGTTTTCGTACCCTGGTACTCGGGTGCAACATTCCAGACAATTTACTAACACTCTCCCGAATTGGAGAGTCCGTCCCTTTAATCTCCTGTTTGGCCCAGTTTGCAATTTCTGCGGAAGATGAACAGGAATAGGGAGAACCAATGAGAGACTAGCTGGAGGTGTCTGGACGGGCAAATTTAACTCTCATTTCCCACCAGGAAGAGGAAATAACCAAAGGCTCAGCATGCCATGCCGGAACCAGATTAGGGCCTGAAGCCATCCTGCGGTGTTGCGGCCAGCTCAAAAGAAAGCGAGTTGAAGAAAGGAGCTCAGGGGCACTGTAATTCACAAACCTGCAGAGTTATAAATGACAGCTATCGTCCAAAAATATACTGAAGTAAGGCTGCCAAGAGGACTCGAAAGCGGGGCAGAATTGCAGGAAACCGATTTCAGGAGGTAGACTGGAATTGCATTGAAAGCATAGGAAAAGAGGCAGAACGTCCACAATGATGCACTTGGCCAAAAAGGGCATATGCGTTTTTTCCTGAATATATTCAGGAAAAAACGCATACGCGCTTTTTGGCCAACCAAGCAAGCTTGCAAAGGAAATCTGCACTACAATGAAGTCTCACTTCCCCCCGGTCAAAAGGGCCATCTGAAAAAAGTGTAAAATCCAGAAAGGCAGGACAGGCCATGGAGAACTGGGAGCCTTCTAATGCTGATGGGCGGGATGTAAATTGCCAACAGCCACTCGGGAGAAGTGTATGGTGTTTCCTGAAACATCTAAAAAACAAAGCAACAGAGCCTAGGGCACTTCCACTTATGGTCCTATAGATTAGGGAAATTAAAATCAAAAAGACACAGCCACCCCAAAGTTTGGGACGCCTCTGTTTACAAGAACCTCGTTTACAGTACAAGTTCAACATCGCAGGAAGTGAAAAATGGATAAAGAAGGTGTGGTATTTACTTACAAAGCAATATCACTCAGCAATGAAATCTATGTCACCAGGCCCTTAGCAGCACAATGAGTGGATTCAGGTATGATGATTCTAACTGAAATAAGTCACACAGAAAAAGAAACATCATAAGATATCAGTAATACACGGAATGTAAACTTGGCTACACAGAACTGAATTACAGAACAGAACAGGGTCTCAAATTTAGAAAACCAACTTATGCTTGCTTAAGGGGAAAGGTGAGTTGGGGTGCTGCATAAAACCAGAGATTGAAACGAGCACAGATAAAGTTCCTTAAGCCAAATATGGAATAGACAAGAGCTACTCCTTGCTCAACGAAATGGACTCAACACCCCATATTAAACGCCTAAGAATGTACCTGACTAGTAAGTATCTTAAAACCTATGGATTGCTATGTCTCCGAAAGAGAATCAAGCATGTGTACAGGGGCATAAATGCAGCAGTGATAGGATTGGAGAGGTTCGGTGAGCAAATGAAGACCCTTTGAAGTCATATTGCATGGTACCCATTCCACGGGTTTCAACTACCCAGGTTTAAGGTATTCTTCCTTCAGCTAAAACATGCATGTGGAACCTAGAGTATGATCAACCATGTGATCGGGAGACGTGTTCAAATATGTCTCAGTTTTCGTACCCTGGTACTCGGGTGCAACATTCCAGACGCTTTACTAACACTCTCCCGACTTGGAGAGTCCGTCCCTTTAATCTCCTGTTTGGCCCAGTTTGCAATTTCTGCGGAAGATGAACAGGAATAGCGAGAACCAATGAGAGACTAGCTGGAGGTGTATGGACGGGCAAATTTAACTCTCATTTCCCACCAGGAAGAGGAATTAACCAAAGGCTCAGCGTGCCGTGCCGGAACCAGATTAGGGCCTGAAGCCATCCTGCGGTGTTGCGGCCAGGTCACATGAAAGCGAGTTGAAGAAAGGACCTCAGGGGCACTGTAATTCACAAACCTGCAGAGTTATAAATGACAGCTATCGTCCAAAAGTATACTGAAGTAAGGCTGCCAAGAGGACTCGAAAGCGGGGCAGAATTGCAGGAAACCGATTTCAGGAGGTAGACTGGAATTGCATTGAAAGCATAGGAAAAGAGGCAGAACGTCCACAATGATGCACTTGGCCAAAAAGGGCGTATGCGTTTTTTCCTGAATATATTCAGGAAAAAACGCATACGCCCTTTTTGGCCAACCAAGCAAGCTTGCAAAGGAAATCTGCACTACAATGAAGTCTCACTTCCCCCCGGTCAAAAGGGCCATCTGAAGAAAGTGTAAAATCCAGAAAGGCAGGACAGGCCATGGAGAACTGGGAGCCTTGTTATGCTGATGGGCGGGATGTAAATTGCCTACAGACACTCGGGAGAAGTGTATGGTGTTTCCTGAAACATCTAAACAACAAAGCAACAGAGCCTAGGGCACTTCCACTTATGGTCCTATAGCTTAGGGAAATTAAAATCAAAAAGACACAGCCACCCCAAAGTTTGGGACGCCTCTGTTTACAAGAACCTCGTTTACCGTACAAGTTCAATATCACAGAAAGTGAAAAATGGATAAAGAACTTGTGGTACTTACGTACAATGCAGTATCACTCAGCAATGAAATCTATGTCATCAGGCCCATAGCAGCATAATGAGTGGATTCAGGTACGATGATTCTCACTGAAATAAGTCACACAGAAAAAGAAACATCATAAGATATCACTAATACACGGAATGTAAACTTGGCTACACAGGAACTGAATTCCAAAACAGAACAGGGTCTCAAATTTAGAAAACTAACTTATGCTTGCTTAAGGGGAAAGGTGAGTTGGGGTGCTGCATAAAACCAGAGATTGAAATGAGCACAGATAAAGTTCCTTAAGCCAAATATGGAATAGACAAGAGCTACTCCTTGCTCAACGAAATGGACTCAACACCCCATATTAAACACCTAAGAATGTACCTGACTAGTAAGTATCTTAAAACCTATGGATTGCTATGTCTCCAAAAGAGAATCAAGCGTGTGTACAGGGGCATAAACGCAGCAGTGATAGGATTGGAGAGGTTCGGTGAGCAAATGAAGACCCTTTGAAGTCATATTGCATGGTACCCATTCCACGGGTTTCAACTCTCCAGGTTTAAGGTATTCTTCCTTCAGCTAAAACATGCATGTGGAACCCAGAGTATGATCAACCATGTGAACGGGAGACGTGTTCAAATATTTCTCAGTTTTCCTCCCCTGGTACTCGGGTGCAACATTCCAGACGCTTTACTAACACTCTCCCCACTTGGAGAGTCAGCGCCTTTAACTTCCTGTTTGGCCCAGTTTGCAATTTCTGCGGAAGATGAACAGGAATAGGGAACACCAATGAGAGACTATCTGGAGGTGTCTGGACGGGCAAATTTAACTCTCATTTCCCACCAGGAAGAGGAAATAACCAAAGGCTCAGCGTGCCGTGCCGGAACCAGATTAGGGCCTGAAGCCATCCTGTGGTGTTGCGGCCAGGTCACAAGAAAGCGAGTTGAAGAAAGGAGCTCAGGGGCACTGTAATTCACAAACCTGCAGAGTTATAAATGACAGCTATCGTCCAAAAATATACTGAAGTAAGGCTGCCAAGAGGACTCGAAAGCGGGGCAGAATTGCAGGAAACCGATTTCAGGAGGTAGACTGGAATTGCATTGAAAGCATAGGAAAAGAGGCAGAACGTCCACAATGATGCACTTGGCCAAAAAGGGCGTATGCGTTTTTTCCTGAATATATTCAGGAAAAAACGCATATGCCCTTTTTGGCCAACCAAGCAAGCTTGCAAAGGAAATCTGCACTACAATGAAGTCTCACTTCCCCCCGGTCAAAAGGGCCATCTGAAAAAAGTGTAAAATCCAGAAAGGCAGGACAGGCCATGGAGAACTGGGAGCCTTGTTATGCTGATGGGCGGGATGTAAATTGCCAACAGACACTCGGGAGAAGTGTATGGTGTTTCCTGAAACATCTAAAAAACAAAGCAACAGAGCCTAGGGCACTTCCACTTATGGTCCTATAGCTTAGGGAAATTAAAATCAAAAAGACACAGCCACCCCAAAGTTTGGGACACCTCTGTTTACAAGAACCTCGTTTACAGTACAAGTTCAACATCGCAGAAAGTGAAAAATGGATAAAGAAGTTGTGGTATTTACTTACAAAGCAATATCACTCAGCAATGAAATCTATGTCATCAGGCCCTTAGCAGCACAATGAGTGGATTCAGGTATGATGATTCTAACTGAAATAAGTCACACAGAAAAAGAAACATCATAAGATATCAGTAATACACGGAATGTAAACTTGGCTACACAGGAACTGAATTACAGAACAGAACAGGGTCTCAAATTTAGAAAACCAACTTATGCTTGCTTAAGGGGAAAGGTGAGTTGGGGTGCTGCATAAAACCAGAGATTGAAACGAGCACAGATAAAGTTCCTTAAGCTAAATATGGAATAGACAAGAGCTACTCCTTGCTCAACGAAATGGACTCAACACCGCATATTAAACGCCTAAGAATGTACCTGACTAGTAAGTATCTTAAAACCTATGGATTGCTATGTCTCCGAAAGAGAATCAAGCATGTGTACAGGGGCACAAACGCAGCAGTGATAGGATTGGAGAGGTTCGGTGAGCAAATGAAGACCCTTTGAAGTCATATTGCATGGTACCCATTCCACGGGTTTCAACTACCCAGGTTTAAGGTATTCTTCCTTCAGCTAAAACATGCATGTGGAACCT
Source organism: Globicephala melas (assembly GCF_963455315.2). Classification (NCBI taxonomy): domain Eukaryota; kingdom Metazoa; phylum Chordata; class Mammalia; order Artiodactyla; family Delphinidae; genus Globicephala; species Globicephala melas. The sequence goes on from NW_027207210.1 coordinate 4,374,381, forward strand.
AGAGTATGATCAACCATGTGATCGGGAGACGTGTTCAAATATGTCTCAGTTTTCGTACCCTGGTACTCGGGTGCAACATTCCAGACACTTTACTAACACTCTCCCGACTTGGAGAGTCCGTCACTTTAATCTCCTGTTTGGCCCAGTTTGCAATTTCTGCGGAAGATGAACAGGAATAGGGAGAACCAATGAGAGACTAGCTGGAGGTGTCTGGACGGGCAAATTTAACTCTCATTTCCCACCAGGAAGAGGAAATAACCAAAGGCTCAGCGTGCCGTGCCGGAACCAGATTAGGGCCTGAAGCCATCCTGTGGTGTTGCGGCCAGGTCACAAGAAAGCGAGTTGAAGAAAGGAGCTCAGGGGCACTGTAATTCACAAACCTGCAGAGTTATAAATGACAGCTATCGTCCAAAAATATACTGAAGTAAGGCTGCCAAGAGGACTCGAAAGCGGGGCAGAATTGCAGGAAACCGATTTCAGGAGGTAGACTGGAATTGCATTGAAAGCATAGGAAAAGAGGCAGAACGTCCACAATGATGCACTTGGCCAAAAAGGGCGTATGCGTTTTTTCCTGAATATATTCAGGAAAAAACGCATACGCCCTTTTTGGCCAACCAAGCAAGCTTGCAAAGGAAATCTGCACTACAATGAAGTCTCACTTCCCCCCGGTCAAAAGGGCCATCTGAAAAAAGTGTAAAATCCAGAAAGGCAGGACAGGCCATGGAGAACTGGGAGCCTTGTTATGCTGATGGGCGGGATGTAAATTGCCAACAGACACTCGGGAGAAGTGTATGGTGTTTCCTGAAACATCTAAAAAACAAAGCAACAGAGCCTAGGGCACTTCCACTTATGGTCCTATAGCTTAGGGAAATTAAAATCAAAAAGACACAGCCACCCCAAAGTTTGGGACGCCTCTGTTTACAAGAACCTCGTTTACAGTACAAGTTCAACATCGCAGAAAGTGAAAAATGGATAAAGAAGTTGTGGTACTTACGTACAATGCAGTATCACTCAGCAATGAAATCTATGTCATCAGGCCCGTAGCAGCATAATGAGTGGATTCAGGTACGATGATTCTCACTGAAATAAGTCACACAGAAAAAGAAACATCATAAGATATCAGTAATACACGGAATGTAAACTTGGTTACACAGGAACTGAATTCCAAAACAGAACAGGGTCTCAAATTTAGAAAACCAACTTATGCTTGCTTAAGGGGAAAGGTGAGTTGGGGTGCTGCATAAAACCAGAGATTGAAACGAGCACAGATAAAGTTCCTTAAGCCAAATATGGAATAGACAAGAGCTACTCCTTGCTCAAGGAAATGGACTCAACACCCCATATTAAACGCCTAAGAATGTACCTGACTAGTAAGTATCTTAAAACCTATGGATTGCTATGTCTCCGAAAGAGAATCAAGCATGTGTACAGGGGCATAAACGCAGCAGTGATAGGATTGGAGAGGTTCGGTGAGCAAATGAAGACCCTTTGAAGTCATATTGCATGGTACCCATTCCACGGGTCTCAACTCTCCAGGTTTAAGGTATTCTTCCTTCAGCTAAAACATGCATGTGGAACCCAGAGTATGATCAACCATGTGAATGGGAGACGTGTTCAAATATGTCTCAGTTTTCCTCCCCTGGTACTCGGGTGCAACATTCCAGACGCTTTGCTAACACTCTCCCCACTTGGAGAGTCAGTGCCTTTAACTTCCTCATGGCCCAGTTTGCAATTTCTGCGGAAGATGAACAGGAATAGGGAACACCAATGAGAGACTAGCTGGAGGTGTCTGGACGGGCAAATTTAACTCTCATTTCCCATCAGGAAGAGGAAATAACCAAAGGCTCAGCGTGCCGTGCCGGAACCAGATTAGGGCCTGAAGCCATCCTGCGGTGTTGCGGCCAGGTCACAAGAAAGCGAGTTGAAGAAAGGAGCTCAGGGGCACTGTAATTCACAAACCTGCAGAGTTATAAATGACAGCTATCGTCCAAAAATATACTGAAGTAAGGCTGCCAAGAGGACTTGAAAGCGGGGCAGAATTGCAGGAAACCGATTTCAGGAGGTAGACTGGAATTGCTTTGAAAGCATAGGAAAAGAGGCAGAACGTCCACAATGATGCACTTGGCCAAAAAGGGCGTATGCGTTTTCTCCTGAATATATTCAGGAAAAAACGCATACGCCCTTTTTGGCCAACCAAGCAAGCTTGCAAAGGAAATCTGCACTACAATGAAGTCTCACTTCCCCCCGGTCAAAAGGGCCATCTGAAAAAAGCGTAAAATCCAGAAAGGCAGGACAGGCCATGGAGAACTGGGAGCCTTGTTATGCTGATGGGCGGGATGTAAATTGCCAACAGACACTCGGGAGAAGTGTATGGTGTTTCCTGAAACATCTAAAAAACAAAGCAACAGAGCCTAGGGCACTTCCACTTATGGTCCTATAGCTTAGGGAAATTAAAATCAAAAAGACACAGCCACCCCAAAGTTTGGGACGCCTCTGTTTACAAGAACCTCGTTTACAGTACAAGTTCAACATCGCAGAAAGTGAAAAATGGATAAAGAAGTTGTGGTATTTACTTACAAAGCAATATCACTCAGCAATGAAATCTATGTCATCAGGCCCTTAGCAGCACAATGAGTGGATTCAGGTATGATGATTCTAACTGAAATAAGTCACACAGAAAAAGAAACATCATAAGATATCAGTAATACACGGAATGTAAACTTGGCTACACAGGAACTGAATTACAGAACAGAACAGGGTCTCAAATTTAGAAAACCAACTTATGCTTGCTTAAGGGGAAAGGTGAGTTGGGGTGCTGCATAAAACCAGAGATTGAAACGAGCACAGATAAAGTTCCTTAAGCCAAATATGGAATAGACAAGAGCTACTCCTTGCTCAACGAAATGGACTGAACACCGCATATTAAACGCCTAAGAATGTACCTGACTAGTAAGTATCTTAAAACCTATGGATTGCTATGTCTCCGAAAGAGAATCAAGCATGTGTACAGGGGCACAAACGCAGCAGTGATAGGATTGGAGAGGTTCGGTGAGCAAATGAAGACCCTTTGAAGTCATATTGCATGGTACCCATTCCACGGGTTTCAACTACCCAGGTTTAAGGTATTCTTCCTTCAGCTAAAACATGCATGTGGAACCTAGAGTATGATCAACCATGTGATCGGGAGACGTGTTCAAATATGTCTCAGTTTTCGTACCCTGGTACTCGGGTGCAACATTCCAGACGCTTTACTAACACTCTCCCGACTTGGAGAGGCCGTCCCTTTAATCTCCTGTTTGGCCCAGTTTGCAATTTCTGCGGAAGATGAACAGGAATAGGGAGAACCAATGAGAGACTAGCTGGAGGTGTCTGGACGGGCAAATTTAACTCTCATTTCCCACCAGGAGGAGGAAATAACCAAAGGCTCAGCGTGCCGTGCCGGAACCAGATTAGGGCCTGAAGCCATCCTGCGGTGTTGCGGCCAGCTCAAAAGAAAGCGAGTTGAAGAAAGGAGCTCAGGGGCACTGTAATTCACAAACCTGCAGAGTTATAAATGACAGCTTTCGTCCAAAAATATACTGAAGTAAGGCTGCCAAGAGGACTCGAAAGCGGGGCAGAATTGCAGGAAACCGATTTCAGGAGGTAGACTGGAATTGCATTGAAAGCATAGGAAAAGAGGCAGAACGTCCACAATGATGCACTTGGCCAAAAAGGGCGTATGCGTTTTCTCCTGAATATATTCAGGAAAAAACGCATACGCCCTTTTTGGCCAACCAAGCAAGCTTGCAAAGGAAATCTGCACTACAATGAAGTCTCACTTCCCCCCGGTCAAAAGGGCCATCTGAAAAAAGTGTAAAATCCAGAAAGGCAGGACAGGCCATGGAGAACTGGGAGCCTTGTTATGCTGATGGGCGGGATGTAAATTGCCAACAGACACTCGGGAGAAGTGTATGGTGTTTCCTGAAACATCTAAAAAACAAAGCAACAGAGCCTAGGGCACTTCCACTTATGGTCCTATAGCTTAGGGAAATTAAAATCAAAAAGACACAGCCACCCCAAAGTTTGGGACGCCTCTGTTTACAAGAACCTCGTTTACCGTACAAGTTCAATATCACAGAAAGTGAAAAATGGATAAAGAACTTGTGGTACTTACGTACAATGCAGTATCACTCAGCAATGAAATCTATGTCATCAGGCCCGTAGCAGCATAATGAGTGGATTCAGGTACGATGATTCTCACTGAAATAAGTCACACAGAAAAAGAAACATCATAAGATATCAGTAATACACGGAATGTAAACTTGGCTACACAGGAACTGAATTCCAAAACAGAACAGGGTCTCAAATTTAGAAAACCAACTTATGCTTGCTTAAGGGGAAAGGTGAGTTGGGGTGCTGCATAAAACCAGAGATTGAAACGAGCACAGATAAAGTTCCTTAAGCCAAATATGGAATAGACAAGAGCTACTCCTTGCTCAACGAAATGGACTGAACACCGCATATTAAACGCCTAAGAATGTACCTGACTAGTAAGTATCTTAAAACCTATGGATTGCTATGTCTCCGAAAGAGAATCAAGCATGTGTACAGGGGCACAAACGCAGCAGTGATAGGATTGGAGAGGTTCGGTGAGCAAATGAAGACCCTTTGAAGTCATATTGCATGGTACCCATTCCACGGGTCTCAACTCTCCAGGTTTAAGGTATTCTTCCTTCAGCTAAAACATGCATGTGGAACCCAGAGTATGATCAACCATGTGAATGGGAGACGTGTTCAAATATGTCTCAGTTTTCCTCCCCTGGTACTCGGGTGCAACATTCCAGACGCTTTACTAACACTCTCCCCACTTGGAGAGTCAGTGCCTTTAACTTCCTGTTTGGCCCAGTTTGCAATTTCTGCGGAAGATGAACAGGAATAGGGAACACCAATGAGAGACTAGCTGGAGGTGTCTGGACGGGCAAATTTAACTCTCATTTCCCACCAGGAAGAGGAAATAACCAAAGGCTCAGCGTGCCGTGCCGGAACCAGATTAGGGCCTGAAGCCATCCTGCGGTGTTGCGGCCAGGTCACAAGAAAGCGAGTTGAAGAAAGGAGCTCAGGGGCACTGTAATTCACAAACCTGCAGAGTTATAAATGACAGCTATCGTCCAAAAATATACTGAAGTAAGGCTGCCAAGAGGACTTGAAAGCGGGGCAGAATTGCAGGAAACCGATTTCAGGAGGTAGACTGGAATTGCTTTGAAAGCATAGGAAAAGAGGCAGAACGTCCACAATGATGCACTTGGCCAAAAAGGGCGTATGCGTTTTCTCCTGAATATATTCAGGAAAAAACGCATACGCCCTTTTTGGCCAACCAAGCAAGCTTGCAAAGGAAATCTGCACTACAATGAAGTCTCACTTCCCCCCGGTCAAAAGGGCCATCTGAAAAAAGTGTAAAATCCAGAAAGGCAGGACAGGCCATGGAGAAGTGGGAGCCTTGTTATGCTGATGGGCGGGATGTAAATTGCCAACAGACACTCGGGAGAAGTGTATGGTGTTTCCTGAAACATCTAAAAAACAAAGCAACAGAGCCTAGGGCACTTCCACTTATGGTCCTATAGCTTAGGGAAATTAAAATCAAAAAGACACAGCCACCCCAAAGTTTGGGACGCCTCTGTTTACAAGAACCTCGTTTACAGTACAAGTTCAACATCGCAGAAAGTGAAAAATGGATAAAGAAGTTGTGGTACTTACGTACAATGCAGTATCACTCAGCAATGAAATCTATGTCATCAGGCCCGTAGCAGCATAATGAGTGGATTCAGGTACAATGATTCTCACTGAAATAAGTCACACAGAAAAAGAAACATCATAAGATATCAGTAATACACGGAATGTAAACTTGGTTACACAGGAACTGAATTCCAAAACAGAACAGGGTCTCAAATTTAGAAAACCAACTTATGCTTGCTTAAGGGGAAAGGTGAGTTGGGGTGCTGCATAAAACCAGAGATTGAAACGAGCACAGATAAAGTTCCTTAAGCCAAATATGGAATAGACAAGAGCTACTCCTTGCTCAAGGAAATGGACTCAACACCCCATATTAAACACCTAAGAATGTACCTGACTAGTAAGTATCTTAAAACCTATGGATTGCTATGTCTCCGAAAGAGAATCAAGCGTGTGTACAGGGGCATAAACGCAGCAGTGATAGGATTGGAGAGGTTCGGTGAGCAAATGAAGACCCTTTGAAGTCATATTGCATGGTACCCATTCCACGGGTCTCAACTCTCCAGGTTTAAGGTATTCTTCCTTCAGCTAAAACATGCATGTGGAACCCAGAGTATGATCAACCATGTGAATGGGAGACGTGTTCAAATATGTCTCAGTTTTCCTCCCCTGGTACTCGGGTGCAACATTCCAGACGCTTTGCTAACACTCTCCCCACTTGGAGAGTCAGTGCCTTTAACTTCCTCATGGCCCAGTTTGCAATTTCTGCGGAAGATGAACAGGAATAGGGAACACCAATGAGAGACTAGCTGGAGGTGTCTGGACGGGCAAATTTAACTCTCATTTCCCACCAGGAAGAGGAAATAACCAAAGGCTCAGCGTGCCGTGCCGGAACCAGATTAGGGCCTGAAGCCATCCTGCGGTGTTGCGGCCAGGTCACAAGAAAGCGAGTTGAAGAAAGGAGCTCAGGGGCACTGTAATTCACAAACCTGCAGAGTTATAAATGACAGCTATCGTCCAAAAATATACTGAAGTAAGGCTGCCAAGAGGACTTGAAAGCGGGGCAGAATTGCAGGAAACCGATTTCAGGAGGTAGACTGGAATTGCTTTGAAAGCATAGGAAAAGAGGCAGAACGTCCACAATGATGCACTTGGCCAAAAAGGGCGTATGCGTTTTCTCCTGAATATATTCAGGAAAAAACGCATACGCCCTTTTTGGCCAACCAAGCAAGCTTGCAAAGGAAATCTGCACTACAATGAAGTCTCACTTCCCCCCGGTCAAAAGGGCCATCTGAAAAAAGCGTAAAATCCAGAAAGGCAGGACAGGCCATGGAGAACTGGGAGCCTTGTTATGCTGATGGGCGGGATGTAAATTGCCAACAGACACTCGGGAGAAGTGTATGGTGTTTCCTGAAACATCTAAAAAACAAAGCAACAGAGCCTAGGGCACTTCCACTTATGGTCCTATAGCTTAGGGAAATTAAAATCAAAAAGACACAGCCACCCCAAAGTTTGGGACGCCTCTGTTTACAAGAACCTCGTTTACAGTACAAGTTCAACATCGCAGAAAGTGAAAAATGGATAAAGAAGTTGTGGTATTTACTTACAAAGCAATATCACTCAGCAATGAAATCTATGTCATCAGGCCCTTAGCAGCACAATGAGTGGATTCAGGTATGATGATTCTAACTGAAATAAGTCACACAGAAAAAGAAACATCATAAGATATCAGTAATACACGGAATGTAAACTTGGCTACACAGGAACTGAATTACAGAACAGAACAGGGTCTCAAATTTAGAAAACCAACTTATGCTTGCTTAAGGGGAAAGGTGAGTTGGGGTGCTGCATAAAACCAGAGATTGAAACGAGCACAGATAAAGTTCCTTAAGCCAAATATGGAATAGACAAGAGCTACTCCTTGCTCAACGAAATGGACTGAACACCGCATATTAAACGCCTAAGAATGTACCTGACTAGTAAGTATCTTAAAACCTATGGATTGCTATGTCTCCGAAAGAGAATCAAGCATGTGTACAGGGGCACAAACGCAGCAGTGATAGGATTGGAGAGGTTCGGTGAGCAAATGAAGACCCTTTGAAGTCATATTGCATGGTACCCATTCCACGGGTTTCAACTACCCAGGTTTAAGGTATTCTTCCTTCAGCTAAAACATGCATGTGGAACCTAGAGTATGATCAACCATGTGATCGGGAGACGTGTTCAAATATGTCTCAGTTTTCGTACCCTGGTACTCGGGTGCAACATTCCAGACGCTTTACTAACACTCTCCCGACTTGGAGAGGCCGTCCCTTTAATCTCCTGTTTGGCCCAGTTTGCAATTTCTGCGGAAGATGAACAGGAATAGGGAGAACCAATGAGAGACTAGCTGGAGGTGTCTGGACGGGCAAATTTAACTCTCATTTCCCACCAGGAGGAGGAAATAACCAAAGGCTCAGCGTGCCGTGCCGGAACCAGATTAGGGCCTGAAGCCATCCTGCGGTGTTGCGGCCAGCTCAAAAGAAAGCGAGTTGAAGAAAGGAGCTCAGGGGCACTGTAATTCACAAACCTGCAGAGTTATAAATGACAGCTTTCGTCCAAAAATATACTGAAGTAAGGCTGCCAAGAGGACTCGAAAGCGGGGCAGAATTGCAGGAAACCGATTTCAGGAGGTAGACTGGAATTGCATTGAAAGCATAGGAAAAGAGGCAGAACGTCCACAATGATGCACTTGGCCAAAAAGGGCGTATGCGTTTTCTCCTGAATATATTCAGGAAAAAACGCATACGCCCTTTTTGGCCAACCAAGCAAGCTTGCAAAGGAAATCTGCACTACAATGAAGTCTCACTTCCCCCCGGTCAAAAGGGCCATCTGAAAAAAGTGTAAAATCCAGAAAGGCAGGACAGGCCATGGAGAACTGGGAGCCTTGTTATGCTGATGGGCGGGATGTAAATTGCCAACAGACACTCGGGAGAAGTGTATGGTGTTTCCTGAAACATCTAAAAAACAAAGCAACAGAGCCTAGGGCACTTCCACTTATGGTCCTATAGCTTAGGGAAATTAAAATCAAAAAGACACAGCCACCCCAAAGTTTGGGACGCCTCTGTTTACAAGAACCTCGTTTACCGTACAAGTTCAATATCACAGAAAGTGAAAAATGGATAAAGAACTTGTGGTACTTACGTACAATGCAGTATCACTCAGCAATGAAATCTATGTCATCAGGCCCGTAGCAGCATAATGAGTGGATTCAGGTACGATGATTCTCACTGAAATAAGTCACACAGAAAAAGAAACATCATAAGATATCAGTAATACACGGAATGTAAACTTGGCTACACAGGAACTGAATTCCAAAACAGAACAGGGTCTCAAATTTAGAAAACCAACTTATGCTTGCTTAAGGGGAAAGGTGAGTTGGGGTGCTGCATAAAACCAGAGATTGAAACGAGCACAGATAAAGTTCCTTAAGCCAAATATGGAATAGACAAGAGCTACTCCTTGCTCAACGAAATGGACTGAACACCGCATATTAAACGCCTAAGAATGTACCTGACTAGTAAGTATCTTAAAACCTATGGATTGCTATGTCTCCGAAAGAGAATCAAGCATGTGTACAGGGGCACAAACGCAGCAGTGATAGGATTGGAGAGGTTCGGTGAGCAAATGAAGACCCTTTGAAGTCATATTGCATGGTACCCATTCCACGGGTCTCAACTCTCCAGGTTTAAGGTATTCTTCCTTCAGCTAAAACATGCATGTGGAACCCAGAGTATGATCAACCATGTGAATGGGAGACGTGTTCAAATATGTCTCAGTTTTCCTCCCCTGGTACTCGGGTGCAACATTCCAGACGCTTTACTAACACTCTCCCCACTTGGAGAGTCAGTGCCTTTAACTTCCTGTTTGGCCCAGTTTGCAATTTCTGCGGAAGATGAACAGGAATAGGGAACACCAATGAGAGACTAGCTGGAGGTGTCTGGACGGGCAAATTTAACTCTCATTTCCCACCAGGAAGAGGAAATAACCAAAGGCTCAGCGTGCCGTGCCGGAACCAGATTAGGGCCTGAAGCCATCCTGCGGTGTTGCGGCCAGGTCACAAGAAAGCGAGTTGAAGAAAGGAGCTCAGGGGCACTGTAATTCACAAACCTGCAGAGTTATAAATGACAGCTATCGTCCAAAAATATACTGAAGTAAGGCTGCCAAGAGGACTTGAAAGCGGGGCAGAATTGCAGGAAACCGATTTCAGGAGGTAGACTGGAATTGCTTTGAAAGCATAGGAAAAGAGGCAGAACGTCCACAATGATGCACTTGGCCAAAAAGGGCGTATGCGTTTTCTCCTGAATATATTCAGGAAAAAACGCATACGCCCTTTTTGGCCAACCAAGCAAGCTTGCAAAGGAAATCTGCACTACAATGAAGTCTCACTTCCCCCCGGTCAAAAGGGCCATCTGAAAAAAGTGTAAAATCCAGAAAGGCAGGACAGGCCATGGAGAAGTGGGAGCCTTGTTATGCTGATGGGCGGGATGTAAATTGCCAACAGACACTCGGGAGAAGTGTATGGTGTTTCCTGAAACATCTAAAAAACAAAGCAACAGAGCCTAGGGCACTTCCACTTATGGTCCTATAGCTTAGGGAAATTAAAATCAAAAAGACACAGCCACCCCAAAGTTTGGGACGCCTCTGTTTACAAGAACCTCGTTTACAGTACAAGTTCAACATCGCAGAAAGTGAAAAATGGATAAAGAAGTTGTGGTACTTACGTACAATGCAGTATCACTCAGCAATGAAATCTATGTCATCAGGCCCGTAGCAGCATAATGAGTGGATTCAGGTACGATGATTCTCACTGAAATAAGTCACACAGAAAAAGAAACATCATAAGATATCAGTAATACACGGAATGTAAACTTGGTTACACAGGAACTGAATTCCAAAACAGAACAGGGTCTCAAATTTAGAAAACCAACTTATGCTTGCTTAAGGGGAAAGGTGAGTTGGGGTGCTGCATAAAACCAGAGATTGAAACGAGCACAGATAAAGTTCCTTAAGCCAAATATGGAATAGACAAGAGCTACTCCTTGCTCAACGAAATGGACTCAACACCCCATATTAAACGCCTAAGAATGTACCTGACTAGTAAGTATCTTAAAACCTATGGATTGCTATGTCTCCAAAAGAGAATCAAGCGTGTGTACAGGGGCATAAACGCAGCAGTGATAGTATTGGAGAGGTTCGGTGAGCAAATGAAGACCCTTTGAAGTCATATTGCATGGTACCCATTCCACGGGTCTCAACTCTCCAGGTTTAAGGTATTCTTCCTTCAGCTAAAACATGCATGTGGAACCCAGAGTATGATCAACCATGTGAATGGGAGACGTGTTCAAATATGTCTCAGTTTTCCTCCCCTGGTGCTCGGGTGCAACATTCCAGACGCTTTACTAACACTCTCCCCACTTGGAGAGTCAGTGCCTTTAACTTCCTCATGGCCCAGTTTGCAATTTCTGCGGAAGATGAACAGGAATAGGGAACACCAATGAGAGACTAGCTGGAGGTGTCTGGACGGGCAAATTTAACTCTCATTTCCCACCAGGAAGAGGAAATAACCAAAGGCTCAGCGTGCCGTGCCGGAACCAGATTAGGGCCTGAAGCCATCCTGCGGTGTTGCGGCCAGGTCACAAGAAAGCGAGTTGAAGAATGGAGCTCAGGGGCACTGTAATTCACAAACATGCAGAGTTATAAATGACAGCTATCGTCCAAAAATATACTGAAGTAAGGCTGCCAAGAGGACTTGAAAGCGGGGCAGAATTGCAGGAAACCGATTTCAGGAGGTAGACTGGAATTGCTTTGAAAGCATAGGAAAAGAGGCAGAACGTCCACAATGATGCACTTGGCCAAAAAGGGCGTATGCGTTTTCTCCTGAATATATTCAGGAAAAAACGCATACGCCCTTTTTGGCCAACCAAGCAAGCTTGCAAAGGAAATCTGCACTACAATGACGTCTCACTTCCCCCCGGTCAAAAGGGCCATCTGAAAAAAGCGTAAAATCCAGAAAGGCAGGACAGGCCATGGAGAACTGGGAGCCTTGTTATGCTGATGGGCGGGATGTAAATTGCCAACAGACACTCGGAAGAAGTGTATGGTGTTTCCTGAAACATCTAAAAAACAAAGCAACAGAGCCTAGGGCACTTCCACTTATGGTCCTATAGCTTAGGGAAATTAAAATCAAAAAGACACAGCCACCCCAAAGTTTGGGACGCCTCTGTTTACAAGAACCTCGTTTACAGTACAAGTTCAACATCGCAGAAAGTGAAAAATGGATAAAGAAGTTGTGGTATTTACTTACAAAGCAATATCACTCAGCAATGAAATCTATGTCATCAGGCCCTTAGCAGCACAATGAGTGGATTCAGGTATGATGATTCTAACTGAAATAAGTCACACAGAAAAAGAAACATCATAAGATATCAGTAATACACGGAATGTAAACTTGGCTACACAGGAACTCAATTACAGAACAGAACAGGGTCTCAAATTTAGAAAACCAACTTATGCTTGCTTAAGGGGAAAGGTGAGTTGGGGTGCTGCATAAAACCAGAGATTGAAACGAGCACAGATAAAGTTCCTTAAGCCAAATATGGAATAGACAAGAGCTACTCCTTGCTCAACGAAATGGACTGAACACCGCATATTAAACGCCTAAGAATGTACCTGACTAGTAAGTATCTTAAAACCTATGGATTGCTATGTCTCCGAAAGAGAATCAAGCATGTGTACAGGGGCACAAACGCAGCAGTGATAGGATTGGAGAGGTTCGGTGAGCAAATGAAGACCCTTTGAAGTCATATTGCATGGTACCCATTCCACGGGTTTCAACTACCCAGGTTTAAGGTATTCTTCCTTCAGCTAAAACATGCATGTGGAACCTAGAGTATGATCAACCATGTGATCGGGAGACGTGTTCAAATATGTCTCAGTTTTCGTACCCTGGTACTCGGGTGCAACATTCCAGACGCTTTACTAACACTCTCCCGACTTGGAGAGTCCGTCCCTTTAATCTCCTGTTTGGCCCAGTTTGCAATTTCTGCGGAAGATGAACAGGAATAGGGAGAACCAATGAGAGACTAGCTGGAGGTGTCTGGACGGGCAAATTTAACTCTCATTTCCCACCAGGAAGAGGAAATAACCAAAGGCTCAGCGTGCCGTGCCGGAACCAGATTAGGGCCTGAAGCCATCCTGCGGTGTTGCGGCCAGCTCAAAAGAAAGCGAGTTGAAGAAAGGAGCTCAGGGGCACTGTAATTCACAAACCTGCAGAGTTATAAATGACAGCTATCGTCCAAAAATATACTGAAGTAAGGCTGCCAAGAGGACTCGAAAGCGGGCAGAATTGCAGGAAAACGATTTCAGGAGGTAGACTGGAATTGCATTGAAAGCATAGGAAAAGAGGCAGAACGTCCACAATGATGCACTTGGCCAAAAAGGGCGTATGCGTTTTCTCCTGAATATATTCAGGAAAAAACGCATACGCGCTTTTTGGCCAACCAAGCAAGCTTGCAAAGGAAATCTGCACTACAATGAAGTCTCACTTCCCCCCGGTCAAAAGGGCCATCTGAAAAAAGTGTAAAATCCAGAAAGGCAGGACAGGCCATGGAGAACTGGGAGCCTTGTTATGCTGATGGGCGGGATGTAAATTGCCAACAGACACTCGGGAGAAGTGTATGGTGTTTCCTGAAACATCTAAAAAACAAAGCAACAGAGCCTAGGGCACTTCCACTTATGGTCCTATAGCTTAGGGAAATTAAAATCAAAAAGACACAGCCACCCCAAAGTTTGGGACGCCTCTGTTTACAAGAACCTCGTTTACCGTACAAGTTCAATATCACAGAAAGTGAAAAATGGATAAAGAACTTGTGGTACTTACGTACAATGCAGTATCACTCAGCAATGAAATCTATGTCATCAGGCCCGTAGCAGCATAATGAGTGGATTCAGGTACGATGATTCTCACTGAAATAAGTCACACAGAAAAAGAAACATCATAAGATATCACTAATACACGGAATGTAAACTTGGCTACACAGGAACTGAATTCCAAAAACAGAACAGGGTCTCAAATTTAGAAAACCAACTTATGCTTGCTTAAGGGGAAAGGTGAGTTGGGGTGCTGCATAAAACCAGAGATTGAAATGAGCACAGATAAAGTTCCTTAAGCCAAATATGGACTAGACAAGAGCTACTCCTTGCTCAACGAAATGGACTCAACACCCCATATTAAACGCCTAAGAATGTACCTGACTAGTAAGTATCTTAAAACCTATGGATTGCTATGTCTCCAAAAGAGAATCAAGCGTGTGTACAGGGGCATAAACGCAGCAGTGATAGGATTGGAGAGGTTCGGTGAGCAAATGAAGACCCTTTGAAGTCATATTGCATGGTACCCATTCCACGGGTCTCAACTCTCCAGGTTTAAGGTATTCTTCCTTCAGCTAAAACATGCATGTGGAACCCAGAGTATGATCAACCATGTGAACGGGAGACGTGTTCAAATATGTCTCAGTTTTCCTCCCCTGGTACTCGGGTGCAACATTCCAGACGCTTTACTAACACTCTCCCCACTTGGAGAGTCAGTGCCTTTAACTTCCTGTTTGGCCCAGTTTGCAATTTCTGCGGAAGATGAACAGGAATAGGGAACACCAATGAGAGACTAGCTGGAGGTGTCTGGACGGGCAAATTTAACTCTCATTTCCCACCAGGAAGAGGAAATAACCAAAGGCTCAGCGTGCCGTGCCGGAACCAGATTAGGGCCTGAAGCCATCCTGTGGTGTTGCGGCCAGGTCACAAGAAAGCGAGTTGAAGAAAGGAGCTCAGGGGCACTGTAATTCACAAACCTGCAGAGTTATATATGACAGCTATCGTCCAAAAATATACTGAAGTAAGGCTGCCAAGAGGACTCGAAAGCGGGGCAGAATTGCAGGAAACCGATTTCAGGAGGTAGACTGGAATTGCATTGAAAGCATAGGAAAAGAGGCAGAACGTCCACAATGATGCACTTGGCCAAAAAGGGCGTATGCGTTTTTTCCTGAATATATTCAGGAAAAAACGCATACGCCCTTTTTGGCCAACCAAGCAAGCTTGCAAAGGAAATCTGCACTACAATGAAGTCTCACTTCCCCCCGGTCAAAAGGGCCATCTGAAAAAAGTGTAAAATCCAGAAAGGCAGGACAGGCCATGGAGAACTGGGAGCCTTGTTATGCTGATGGGCGGGATGTAAATTGCCAACAGACACTCGGGAGAAGTGTATGGTGTTTCCTGAAACATCTAAAAAACAAAGCAACAGAGCCTAGGGCACTTCCACTTATGGTCCTATAGCTTAGGGAAATTAAAATCAAAAAGACACAGCCACCCCAAAGTTTGGGACGCCTCTGTTTACAAGAACCTCGTTTACAGTACAAGTTCAACATCGCAGAAAGTGAAAAATGGATAAAGACGTTGTGGTATTTACTTACAAAGCAATATCACTCAGCAATGAAATCTATGTCATCAGGCCCTTAGCAGCACAATGAGTGGATTCAGGTATGATGATTCTAACTGAAATAAGTCACACAGAAAAAGAAACATCATAAGATATCAGTAATACACGGAATGTAAACTTGGCTACACAGGAACTGAATTACAGAACAGAACAGGGTCTCAAATTTAGAAAACCAACTTATGCTTGCTTAAGGGGAAAGGTGAGTTGGGGTGCTGCATAAAACCAGAGATTGAAACGAGCACAGATAAAGTTCCTTAAGCCAAATATGGACTAGACAAGAGCTACTCCTTGCTCAACGAAATGGACTGAACACCGCATATTAAACGCCTAAGAATGTACCTGACTAGTAAGTATCTTAAAACCTATGGATTGCTATGTCTCCGAAAGAGAATCAAGCATGTGTACAGGGGCACAAACGCAGCAGTGATAGGATTGGAGAGGTTCGGTGACCAAATGAAGACCCTTTGAAGTCATATTGCATGGTACCCATTCCACGGGTCTCAACTCTCCAGGTTTAAGGTATTCTTCCTTCAGCTAAAACATGCATGTGGAACCCAGAGTATGATCAACCATGTGAATGGGAGACGTGTTCAAATATGTCTCAGTTTTCCTCCCCTGGTACTCGGGTGCAACATTCCAGACGCTTTACTAACACTCTCCCCACTTGGAGAGTCAGTGCCTTTAACTTCCTGTTTGGCCCAGTTTGCAATTTCTGCGGAAGATGAACAGGAATAGGGAACACCAATGAGAGACTAGCTGGAGGTGTCTGGACGGGCAAATTTAACTCTCATTTCCCACCAGGAAGAGGAAATAACCAAAGGCTCAGCATGCCGTGCCGGAACCAGATTAGGGCCTGAAGCCATCCTGCGGTGTTGCGGCCAGGTCACAAGAAAGCGAGTTGAAGAAAGGAGCTCAGGGGCACTGTAATTCACAAACCTGCAGAGTTATAAATGACAGCTATCGTCCAAAAATATACTGAAGTAAGGCTGCCAAGAGGACTTGAAAGCGGGGCAGAATTGCAGGAAACCGATTTCAGGAGGTAGACTGGAATTGCTTTGAAAGCATAGGAAAAGAGGCAGAACGTCCACAATGATGCACTTGGCCAAAAAGGGCGTATGCGTTTTCTCCTGAATATATTCAGGAAAAAACGCATACGCCCTTTTTGGCCAACCAAGCAAGCTTGCAAAGGAAATCTGCACTACAATGAAGTCTCACTTCCCCCCGGTCAAAAGGGCCATCTGAAAAAAGTGTAAAATCCAGAAAGGCAGGACAGGCCATGGAGAACTGGGAGCCTTGTTATGCTGATGGGCGGGATGTAAATTGCCAACAGACACTCGGGAGAAGTGTATGGTGTTTCCTGAAACATCTAAAAAACAAAGCAACAGAGCCTAGGGCACTTCCACTTATGGTCCTATAGCTTAGGGAAATTAAAATCAAAAAGACACAGCCACCCCAAAGTTTGGGACGCCTCTGTTTACAAGAACCTCGTTTACAGTACAAGTTCAACATCGCAGAAAGTGAAAAATGGATAAAGAAGTTGTGGTACTTACGTACAATGCAGTATCACTCAGCAATGAAATCTATGTCATCAGGCCCGTAGCAGCATAATGAGTGGATTCAGGTACGATGATTCTCACTGAAATAAGTCACACAGAAAAAGAAACATCATAAGATATCAGTAATACACGGAATGTAAACTTGGTTACACAGGAACTGAATTCCAAAACAGAACAGGGTCTCAAATTTAGAAAACCAACTTATGCTTGCTTAAGGGGAAAGGTGAGTTGGGGTGCTGCATAAAACCAGAGATTGAAACGAGCACAGATAAAGTTCCTTAAGCCAAATATGGAATAGACAAGAGCTACTCCTTGCTCAAGGAAATGGACTCAACACCCCATATTAAACGCCTAAGAATGTACCTGACTAGTAAGTATCTTAAAACCTATGGATTGCTATGTCTCCGAAAGAGAATCAAGCGTGTGTACAGGGGCATAAACGCAGCAGTGATAGGATTGGAGAGGTTCGGTGAGCAAATGAAGACCCTTTGAAGTCATATTGCATGGTACCCATTCCACGGGTCTCAACTCTCCAGGTTTAAGGTATTCTTCCTTCAGCTAAAACATGCATGTGGAACCCAGAGTATGATCAACCATGTGAATGGGAGACGTGTTCAAATATGTCTCAGTTTTCCTCCCCTGGTACTCGGGTGCAACATTCCAGACGCTTTGCTAACACTCTCCCCACTTGGAGAGTCAGTGCCTTTAACTTCCTCATGGCCCAGTTTGCAATTTCTGCGGAAGATGAACAGGAATAGGGAACACCAATGAGAGACTAGCTGGAGGTGTCTGGACGGGCAAATTTAACTCTCATTTCCCACCAGGAAGAGGAAATAACCAAAGGCTCAGCGTGCCGTGCCGGAACCAGATTAGGGCCTGAAGCCATCCTGCGGTGTTGCGGCCAGGTCACAAGAAAGCGAGTTGAAGAAAGGAGCTCAGGGGCACTGTAATTCACAAACCTGCAGAGTTATAAATGACAGCTATCGTCCAAAAATATACTGAAGTAAGGCTGCCAAGAGGACTTGAAAGCGGGGCAGAATTGCAGGAAACCGATTTCAGGAGGTAGACTGGAATTGCTTTGAAAGCATAGGAAAAGAGGCAGAACGTCCACAATGATGCACTTGGCCAAAAAGGGCGTATGCGTTTTCTCCTGAATATATTCAGGAAAAAACGCATACGCCCTTTTTGGCCAACCAAGCAAGCTTGCAAAGGAAATCTGCACTACAATGAAGTCTCACTTCCCCCCGGTCAAAAGGGCCATCTGAAAAAAGCGTAAAATCCAGAAAGGCAGGACAGGCCATGGAGAACTGGGAGCCTTGTTATGCTGATGGGCGGGATGTAAATTGCCAACAGACACTCGGGAGAAGTGTATGGTGTTTCCTGAAACATCTAAAAAACAAAGCAACAGAGCCTAGGGCACTTCCACTTATGGTCCTATAGCTTAGGGAAATTAAAATCAAAAAGACACAGCCACCCCAAAGTTTGGGACGCCTCTGTTTACAAGAACCTCGTTTACAGTACAAGTTCAACATCGCAGAAAGTGAAAAATGGATAAAGAAGGTGTGGTATTTACTTACAAAGCAATATCACTCAGCAATGAAATCTATGTCATCAGGCCCTTAGCAGCACAATGAGTGGATTCAGGTATGATGATTCTAACTGAAATAAGTCACACAGAAAAAGAAACATCATAAGATATCAGTAATACACGGAATGTAAACTTGGCTACACAGGAACTGAATTACAGAACAGAACAGGGTCTCAAATTTAGAAAACCAACTTATGCTTGCTTAAGGGGAAAGGTGAGTTGGGGTGCTGCATAAAACCAGAGATTGAAACGAGCACAGATAAAGTTCCTTAAGCCAAATATGGAATAGACAAGAGCTACTCCTTGCTCAACGAAATGGACTGAACACCGCATATTAAACGCCTAAGAATGTACCTGACTAGTAAGTATCTTAAAACCTATGGATTGCTATGTCTCCGAAAGAGAATCAAACATGTGTACAGGGGCACAAACGCAGCAGTGATAGGATTGGAGAGGTTCGGTGAGCAAATGAAGACCCTTTGAAGTCATATTGCATGGTACCCATTCCACGGGTTTCAACTACCCAGGTTTAAGGTATTCTTCCTTCAGCTAAAACATGCATGTGGAACCTAGAGTATGATCAACCATGTGATCGGGAGACGTGTTCAAATATGTCTCAGTTTTCGTACCCTGGTACTCGGGTGCAACATTCCAGACGCTTTACTAACACTCTCCCGACTTGGAGAGGCCGTCCCTTTAATCTCCTGTTTGGCCCAGTTTGCAATTTCTGCGGAAGATGAACAGGAATAGGGAGAACCAATGAGAGACTAGCTGGAGGTGTCTGGACGGGCAAATTTAACTCTCATTTCCCACCAGGAAGAGGAAATAACCAAAGGCTCAGCGTGCCGTGCCGGAACCAGATTAGGGCCTGAAGCCATCCTGCGGTGTTGCGGCCAGCTCAAAAGAAAGCGAGTTGAAGAAAGGAGCTCAGGGGCACTGTAATTCACAAACCTGCAGAGTTATAAATGACAGCTTTCGTCCAAAAATATACTGAAGTAAGGCTGCCAAGAGGACTCGAAAGCGGGGCAGAATTGCAGGAAACCGATTTCAGGAGGTAGACTGGAATTGCATTGAAAGCATAGGAAAAGAGGCAGAACGTCCACAATGATGCACTTGGCCAAAAAGGGCGTATGCGTTTTCTCCTGAATATATTCAGGAAAAAACGCATACGCCCTTTTTGGCCAACCAAGCAAGCTTGCAAAGGAAATCTGCACTACAATGAAGTCTCACTTCCCCCCGGTCAAAAGGGCCATCTGAAAAAAGTGTAAAATCCAGAAAGGCAGGACAGGCCATGGAGAACTGGGAGCCTTGTTATGCTGATGGGCGGGATGTAAATTGCCAACAGACACTCGGGAGAAGTGTATGGTGTTTCCTGAAACATCTAAAAAACAAAGCAACAGAGCCTAGGGCACTTCCACTTATGGTCCTATAGCTTAGGGAAATTAAAATCAAAAAGACACAGCCACCCCAAAGTTTGGGACGCCTCTGTTTACAAGAACCTCGTTTACCGTACAAGTTCAATATCACAGAAAGTGAAAAATGGATAAAGAACTTGTGGTACTTACGTACAATGCAGTATCACTCAGCAATGAAATCTATGTCATCAGGCCCGTAGCAGCATAATGAGTGGATTCAGGTACGATGATTCTCACTGAAATAAGTCACACAGAAAAAGAAACATCATAAGATATCAGTAATACACGGAATGTAAACTTGGCTACACAGGAACTGAATTCCAAAACAGAACAGGGTCTCAAATTTAGAAAACCAACTTATGCTTGCTTAAGGGGAAAGGTGAGTTGGGGTGCTGCATAAAACCAGAGATTGAAACGAGCACAGATAAAGTTCCTTAAGCCAAATATGGAATAGACAAGAGCTACTCCTTGCTCAACGAAATGGACTGAACACCGCATATTAAACGCCTAAGAATGTACCTGACTAGTAAGTATCTTAAAACCTATGGATTGCTATGTCTCCAAAAGAGAATCAAGCGTGTGTACAGGGGCATAAACGCAGCAGTGATAGTATTGGAGAGGTTCGGTGAGCAAATGAAGACCCTTTGAAGTCATATTGCATGGTACCCATTCCACGGGTCTCAACTCTCCAGGTTTAAGGTATTCTTCCTTCAGCTAAAACATGCATGTGGAACCCAGAGTATGATCAACCATGTGAATGGGAGACGTGTTCAAATATGTCTCAGTTTTCCTCCCCTGGTACTCGGGTGCAACATTCCAGACGCTTTACTAACACTCTCCCCACTTGGAGAGTCAGTGCCTTTAACTTCCTCATGGCCCAGTTTGCAATTTCTGCGGAAGATGAACAGGAATAGGGAACACCAATGAGAGACTAGCTGGAGGTGTCTGGACGGGCAAATTTAACTCTCATTTCCCACCAGGAAGAGGAAATAACCAAAGGCTCAGCGTGCCGTGCCGGAACCAGATTAGGGCCTGAAGCCATCCTGCGGTGTTGCGGCCAGGTCACAAGAAAGCGAGTTGAAGAATGGAGCTCAGGGGCACTGTAATTCACAAACATGCAGAGTTATAAATGACAGCTATCGTCCAAAAATATACTGAAGTAAGGCTGCCAAGAGGACTTGAAAGCGGGGCAGAATTGCAGGAAACCGATTTCAGGAGGTAGACTGGAATTGCTTTGAAAGCATAGGAAAAGAGGCAGAACGTCCACAATGATGCACTTGGCCAAAAAGGGCGTATGCGTTTTCTCCTGAATATATTCAGGAAAAAACGCATACGCCCTTTTTGGCCAACCAAGCAAGCTTGCAAAGGAAATCTGCACTACAATGACGTCTCACTTCCACCCGGTCAAAAGGGCCATCTGAAAAAAGCGTAAAATCCAGAAAGGCAGGACAGGCCATGGAGAACTGGGAGCCTTGTTATGCTGATGGGCGGGATGTAAATTGCCAACAGACACTCGGAAGAAGTGTATGGTGTTTCCTGAAACATCTAAAAAACAAAGCAACAGAGCCTAGGGCACTTCCACTTATGGTCCTATAGCTTAGGGAAATTAAAATCAAAAAGACACAGCCACCCCAAAGTTTGGGACGCCTCTGTTTACAAGAACCTCGTTTACAGTACAAGTTCAACATCGCAGAAAGTGAAAAATGGATAAAGAAGTTGTGGTATTTACTTACAAAGCAATATCACTCAGCAATGAAATCTATGTCATCAGGCCCTTAGCAGCACAATGAGTGGATTCAGGTATGATGATTCTAACTGAAATAAGTCACACAGAAAAAGAAACATCATAAGATATCAGTAATACACGGAATGTAAACTTGGCTACACAGGAACTCAATTACAGAACAGAACAGGGTCTCAAATTTAGAAAACCAACTTATGCTTGCTTAAGGGGAAAGGTGAGTTGGGGTGCTGCATAAAACCAGAGATTGAAACGAGCACAGATAAAGTTCCTTAAGCCAAATATGGAATAGACAAGAGCTACTCCTTGCTCAACGAAATGGACTGAACACCGCATATTAAACGCCTAAGAATGTACCTGACTAGTAAGTATCTTAAAACCTATGGATTGCTATGTCTCCGAAAGAGAATCAAGCATGTGTACAGGGGCACAAACGCAGCAGTGATAGGATTGGAGAGGTTCGGTGAGCAAATGAAGACCCTTTGAAGTCATATTGCATGGTACCCATTCCACGGGTTTCAACTACCCAGGTTTAAGGTATTCTTCCTTCAGCTAAAACATGCATGTGGAACCTAGAGTATGATCAACCATGTGATCGGGAGACGTGTTCAAATATGTCTCAGTTTTCGTACCCTGGTACTCGGGTGCAACATTCCAGACGCTTTACTAACACTCTCCCGACTTGGAGAGTCCGTCCCTTTAATCTCCTGTTTGGCCCAGTTTGCAATTTCTGCGGAAGATGAACAGGAATAGGGAGAACCAATGAGAGACTAGCTGGAGGTGTCTGGACGGGCAAATTTAACTCTCATTTCCCACCAGGAAGAGGAAATAACCAAAGGCTCAGCGTGCCGTGCCGGAACCAGATTAGGGCCTGAAGCCATCCTGCGGTGTTGCGGCCAGCTCAAAAGAAAGCGAGTTGAAGAAAGGAGCTCAGGGGCACTGTAATTCACAAACCTGCAGAGTTATAAATGACAGCTATCGTCCAAAAATATACTGAAGTAAGGCTGCCAAGAGGACTCGAAAGCGGGCAGAATTGCAGGAAAACGATTTCAGGAGGTAGACTGGAATTGCATTGAAAGCATAGGAAAAGAGGCAGAACGTCCACAATGATGCACTTGGCCAAAAAGGGCGTATGCGTTTTCTCCTGAATATATTCAGGAAAAAACGCATACGCGCTTTTTGGCCAACCAAGCAAGCTTGCAAAGGAAATCTGCACTACAATGAAGTCTCACTTCCCCCCGGTCAAAAGGGCCATCTGAAAAAAGTGTAAAATCCAGAAAGGCAGGACAGGCCATGGAGAACTGGGAGCCTTGTTATGCTGATGGGCGGGATGTAAATTGCCAACAGACACTCGGGAGAAGTGTATGGTGTTTCCTGAAACATCTAAAAAACAAAGCAACAGAGCCTAGGGCACTTCCACTTATGGTCCTATAGCTTAGGGAAATTAAAATCAAAAAGACACAGCCACCCCAAAGTTTGGGACGCCTCTGTTTACAAGAACCTCGTTTACCGTACAAGTTCAATATCACAGAAAGTGAAAAATGGATAAAGAACTTGTGGTACTTACGTACAATGCAGTATCACTCAGCAATGAAATCTATGTCATCAGGCCCGTAGCAGCATAATGAGTGGATTCAGGTACGATGATTCTCACTGAAATAAGTCACACAGAAAAAGAAACATCATAAGATATCACTAATACACGGAATGTAAACTTGGCTACACAGGAACTGAATTCCAAAAACAGAACAGGGTCTCAAATTTAGAAAACCAACTTATGCTTGCTTAAGGGGAAAGGTGAGTTGGGGTGCTGCATAAAACCAGAGATTGAAATGAGCACAGATAAAGTTCCTTAAGCCAAATATGGACTAGACAAGAGCTACTCCTTGCTCAACGAAATGGACTCAACACCCCATATTAAACGCCTAAGAATGTACCTGACTAGTAAGTATCTTAAAACCTATGGATTGCTATGTCTCCAAAAGAGAATCAAGCGTGTGTACAGGGGCATAAACGCAGCAGTGATAGGATTGGAGAGGTTCGGTGAGCAAATGAAGACCCTTTGAAGTCATATTGCATGGTACCCATTCCACGGGTCTCAACTCTCCAGGTTTAAGGTATTCTTCCTTCAGCTAAAACATGCATGTGGAACCCAGAGTATGATCAACCATGTGAAAGGGAGACGTGTTCAAATATGTCTCAGTTTTCCTCCCCTGGTACTCGGGTGCAACATTCCAGATGCTTTACTAACACTCTCCCCACTTGGAGAGTCAGCGCCTTTAACCTCCTCTTTGGCCCAGTTTGCAATTTCTGCGGAAGATGAACAGGAATAGGGAACACCAATGAGAGACTAGCTGGAGGTGTCTGGACGGGCAAATTTAACTCTCATTTCCCACCAGGAAGAGGAAATAACCAAAGGCTCAGCGTGCCGTGCCGGAACCAGATTAGGGCCTGAAGCCATCCTGCGGTGTTGCGGCCAGCTCAAAAGAAAGCGAGTTGAAGAAAGGAGCTCAGGGGCACTGTAATTCACAAACCTGCAGAGTTATAAATGACAGCTATCGTCCAAAAATATACTGAAGTAAGGCTGCCAAGAGGACTTGAAAGCGGGGCAGAATTGCAGGAAACCGATTTCAGGAGGTAGACTGGAATTGCATTGAAAGCATAGGAAAAGAGGCAGAACGTCCACAATGATGCACTTGGCCAAAAAGGGCGTATGCGTTTTCTCCTGAATATATTCAGGAAAAAACGCATACGCCCTTTTTGGCCAACCAAGCAAGCTTGCAAAGGAAATCTGCACTACAATGAAGTCTCACTTCCCCCCGGTCAAAAGGGCCATCTGAAAAAAGTGTAAAATCCAGAAAGGCAGGACAGGCCATGGAGAACTGGGAGCCTTGTTATGCTGATGGGCGGGATGTAAATTGCCAACAGACACTCGGGAGAAGTGTATGGTGTTTCCTGAAACATCTAAAAAACAAAGCAACAGAGCCTAGGGCACTTCCACTTATGGTCCTATAGCTTAGGGAAATTAAAATCAAAAAGACACAGCCACCCCAAAGTTTGGGACGCCTCTGTTTACAAGAACCTCGTTTACCGTACAAGTTCAATATCACAGAAAGTGAAAAATGGATAAAGAACTTGTGGTACTTACGTACAATGCAGTATCACTCAGCAATGAAATCTATGTCATCAGGCCCGTAGCAGCATAATGAGTGGATTCAGGTACGATGATTCTCACTGAAATAAGTCACACAGAAAAAGAAACATCATAAGATATCACTAATACACGGAATGTAAACTTGGCTACACAGGAACTGAATTCCAAAACAGAACAGGGTCTCAAATTCAGAAAACCAACTTATGCTTGCTTAAGGGGAAAGGTGAGTTGGGGTGCTGCATAAAACCAGAGATTGAAATGAGCACAGATAAAGTTCCTTAAGCCAAATATGGACTAGACAAGAGCTACTCCTTGCTCAACGAAATGGACTCAACACCCCATATTAAACGCCTAAGAATGTACCTGACTAGTAAGTATCTTAAAACCTATGGATTGCTATGTCTCCGAAAGAGAATCAAGCGTGTGTACAGGGGCATAAATGCAGCAGTGATAGGATTGGAGAGGTTCGGTGAGCAAATGAAGACCCTTTGAAGTCATATTGCATGGTACCCATTCCACGGGTCTCAACTCTCCAGGTCTAAGGTATTCTTCCTTCAGCTAAAACATGCATGTGGAACCCAGAGTATGATCAACCATGTGAACGGGAGACGTGTTCAAATATGTCTCAGTTTTCGTACCCTGGTACTCGGGTGCAACATTCCAGACGCTTTACTAACACTCTCCTGACTTGGAGAGTCCGTCCCTTTAATCTCCTGTTTGGCCAAGTTTGCAATTTCTGCGGAAGATGAACAGGAATAGCGAGAACCAATGAGAGACTAGCTGGAGGTGTCTGGACGGGCAAATTTAACTCTCATTTCCCACCAGAAAGAGGAATTAACCAAAGGCTCAGCGTGCCGTGCCGGAACCAGATTAGGGCCTGAAGCCATCCTGCGGTGTTGCGGCCAGCTCAAAAGAAAGCAAGTTGAAGAAAGGAGCTCAGGGGCACTGTAATTCACAAACCTGCAGAGTTATAAATGACAGCTATCGTCCAAAAATATACTGAAGTAAGGCTGCCAAGAGGACTCGAAAGCGGGGCAGAATTGCAGGAAACCGATTTCAGGAGGTAGACTGGAATTGCATTGAAAGCATAGGAAAAGAGGCAGAACGTCCACAATGATGCACTTGGCCAAAAAGGGCGTATGCGTTTTTTCCTGAATATATTCAGGAAAAAACGCATACGCCCTTTTTGGCCAACCAAGCAAGCTTGCAAAGGAAATCTGCACTACAATGAAGTCTCACTTCCCCCCGGTCAAAAGGGCCATCTGAAAAAAGTGTAAAATCCAGAAAGGCAGGACAGGCCATGGAGAACTGGGAGCCTTGTTATGCTGATGGGCGGGATGTAAATTGCCAACAGACACTCGGGAGAAGTGTATGGTGTTTCCTGAAACATCTAAAAAACAAAGCAACAGAGCCTAGGGCACTTCCACTTATGGTCCTATAGCTTAGGGAAATTAAAATCAAAAAGACACAGCCACCCCAAAGTTTGGGACGCCTCTGTTTACAAGAACCTCGTTTACCGTACAAGTTCAATATCACAGAAAGTGAAAAATGGATAAAGAACTTGTGGTACTTACGTACAATGCAGTATCACTCAGCAATGAAATCTATGTCATCAGGCCCGTAGCAGCATAATGAGTGGATTCAGGTACGATGATTCTCACTGAAATAAGTCACACAGAAAAAGAAACATCATAAGATATCACTAATACACGGAATGTAAACTTGGCTACACAGGAACTGAATTCCAAAACAGAACAGGGTCTCAAATTTAGAAAACCAACTTATGCTTGCTTAAGGGGAAAGGTGAGTTGGGGTGCTGCATAAAACCAGAGATTGAAATGAGCACAGATAAAGTTCCTTAAGCCAAATATGGAATAGACAAGAGCTACTCCTTGCTCAACGAAATGGACTCAACACCCCATATTAAACGCCTAAGAATGTACCTGACTAGTAAGTATCTTAAAACCTATGGATTGCTATGTCTCCGAAAGAGAATCAAGCGTGTGTACAGGGGCATAAATGCAGCAGTGATAGGATTGGAGAGGTTCGGTGAGCAAATGAAGACCCTTTGAAGTCATATTGCATGGTACCCATTCCACGGGTCTCAACTCTCCAGGTCTAAGGTATTCTTCCTTCAGCTAAAACATGCATGTGGAACCCAGAGTATGATCAACCATGTGAACGGGAGACGTGTTCAAATATGTCTCAGTTTTCGTACCCTGGTACTCGGGTGCAACATTCCAGACGCTTTACTAACACTCTCCTGACTTGGAGAGTCCGTCCCTTTAATCTCCTGTTTGGCCAAGTTTGCAATTTCTGCGGAAGATGAACAGGAATAGCGAGAACCAATGAGAGACTAGCTGGAGGTGTCTGGACGGGCAAATTTAACTCTCATTTCCCACCAGAAAGAGGAATTAACCAAAGGCTCAGCGTGCCGTGCCGGAACCAGATTAGGGCCTGAAGCCATCCTGCGGTGTTGCGGCCAGCTCAAAAGAAAGCGAGTTGAAGAAAGGAGCTCAGGGGCACTGTAATTCACAAACCTGCAGAGTTATAAATGACAGCTATCGTCCAAAAATATACTGAAGTAAGGCTGCCAAGAGGACTCGAAAGCGGGGCAGAATTGCAGGAAACCGATTTCAGGAGGTAGACTGGAATTGCATTGAAAGCATAGGAAAAGAGGCAGAACGTCCACAATGATGCACTTGGCCAAAAAGGGCGTATGCGTTTTTTCCTGAATATATTCAGGAAAAAACGCATACGCCCTTTTTGGCCAACCAAGCAAGCTTGCAAAGGAAATCTGCACTACAATGAAGTCTCACTTCCCCCCGGTCAAAAGGGCCATCTGAAAAAAGTGTAAAATCCAGAAAGGCAGGACAGGCCATGGAGAACTGGGAGCCTTGTTATGCTGATGGGCGGGATGTAAATTGCCAACAGACACTCGGGAGAAGTGTATGGTGTTTCCTGAAACATCTAAAAAACAAAGCAACAGAGCCTAGGGCACTTCCACTTATGGTCCTATAGCTTAGGGAAATTAAAATCAAAAAGACACAGCCACCCCAAAGTTTGGGACGCCTCTGTTTACAAGAACCTCGTTTACCGTACAAGTTCAATATCACAGAAAGTGAAAAATGGATAAAGAACTTGTGGTACTTACGTACAATGCAGTATCACTCAGCAATGAAATCTATGTCATCAGGCCCGTAGCAGCATAATGAGTGGATTCAGGTACGATGATTCTCACTGAAATAAGTCACACAGAAAAAGAAACATCATAAGATATCAGTAATACACGGAATGTAAACTTGGCTACACAGGAACTGAATTCCAAAACAGAACAGGGTCTCAAATTTAGAAAACCAACTTATGCTTGCTTAAGGGGAAAGGTGAGTTGGGGTGCTGCATAAAACCAGAGATTGAAATGAGCACAGATAAAGTTCCTTAAGCCAAATATGGACTAGACAAGAGCTACTCCTTGCTCAACGAAATGGACTCAACACCCCATATTAAACGCCTAAGAATGTACCTGACTAGTAAGTATCTTAAAACCTATGGATTGCTATGTCTCCGAAAGAGAATCAAGCGTGTGTACAGGGGCATAAACGCAGCAGTGATAGGATTGGAGAGGTTCGGTGAGCAAATGAAGACCCTTTGAAGTCATATTGCATGGTACCCATTCCACGGGTCTCAACTCTCCAGGTCTAAGGTATTCTTCCTTCAGCTAAAACATGCATGTGGAACACAGAGTATGATCAACCATGTGAATGGGAGACGTGTTCAAATATGTCTCAGTTTTCCTCCCCTGGTACTCGGGTGCAACATTCCAGACGCTTTACTAACACTCTCCCCACTTGGAGAGTCAGTGCCTTTAACTTCCTCATGGCCCAGTTTGCAATTTCTGCGGAAGATGAACAGGAATAGGGAACACCAATGAGAGACTAGCTGGAGGTGTCTGGACGGGCAAATTTAACTCTCATTTCCCACCAGGAAGAGGAAATAACCAAAGGCTCAGCGTGCCGTGCTGGAACCAGATTAGGGCCTGAAGCCATCCTGCGGTGTTGCGGCCAGCTCACAAGAAAGCGAGTTGAAGAAAGGAGCTCAGGGGCACTGTAATTCACAAACCTGCAGAGTTATAAATGACAGCTATCGTCCAAAAATATACTGAAGTAAGGCTGCCAAGAGGACTTGAAAGCGGGGCAGAATTGCAGGAAACCGATTTCAGGAGGTAGACTGGAATTGCTTTGAAAGCATAGGAAAAGAGGCAGAACGTCCACAATGATGCACTTGGCCAAAAAGGGCGTATGCGTTTTCTCCTGAATATATTCAGGAAAAAACGCATACGCCCTTTTTGGCCAACCAAGCAAGCTTGCAAAGGAAATCTGCACTACAATGACGTCTCACTTCCCCCCGGTCAAAAGGGCCATCTGAAAAAAGCGTAAAATCCAGAAAGGCAGGACAGGCCATGGAGAACTGGGAGCCTTGTTATGCTGATGGGCGGGATGTAAATTGCCAACAGACACTCGGAAGAAGTGTATGGTGTTTCCTGAAACATCTAAAAAACAAAGCAACAGAGCCTAGGGCACTTCCACTTATGGTCCTATAGCTTAGGGAAATTAAAATCAAAAAGACACAGCCACCCCAAAGTTTGGGACGCCTCTGTTTACAAGAACCTCGTTTACAGTACAAGTTCAACATCGCAGAAAGTGAAAAATGGATAAAGAAGTTGTGGTATTTACTTACAAAGCAATATCACTCAGCAATGAAATCTATGTCATCAGGCCCTTAGCAGCACAATGAGTGGATTCAGGTATGATGATTCTAACTGAAATAAGTCACACAGAAAAAGAAACATCATAAGATATCAGTAATACACGGAATGTAAACTTGGCTACACAGGAACTCAATTACAGAACAGAACAGGGTCTCAAATTTAGAAAACCAACTTATGCTTGCTTAAGGGGAAAGGTGAGTTGGGGTGCTGCATAAAACCAGAGATTGAAACGAGCACAGATAAAGTTCCTTAAGCCAAATATGGAATAGACAAGAGCTACTCCTTGCTCAACGAAATGGACTGAACACCGCATATTAAACGCCTAAGAATGTACCTGACTAGTAAGTATCTTAAAACCTATGGATTGCTATGTCTCCGAAAGAGAATCAAGCATGTGTACAGGGGCACAAACGCAGCAGTGATAGGATTGGAGAGGTTCGGTGAGCAAATGAAGACCCTTTGAAGTCATATTGCATGGTACCCATTCCACGGGTTTCAACTACCCAGGTTTAAGGTATTCTTCCTTCAGCTAAAACATGCATGTGGAACCTAGAGTATGATCAACCATGTGATCGGGAGACGTGTTCAAATATGTCTCAGTTTTCGTACCCTGGTACTCGGGTGCAACATTCCAGACGCTTTACTAACACTCTCCCGACTTGGAGAGTCCGTCCCTTTAATCTCCTGTTTGGCCCAGTTTGCAATTTCTGCGGAAGATGAACAGGAATAGGGAGAACCAATGAGAGACTAGCTGGAGGTGTCTGGACGGGCAAATTTAACTCTCATTTCCCACCAGGAAGAGGAAATAACCAAAGGCTCAGCGTGCCGTGCCGGAACCAGATTAGGGCCTGAAGCCATCCTGCGGTGTTGCGGCCAGCTCAAAAGAAAGCGAGTTGAAGAAAGGAGCTCAGGGGCACTGTAATTCACAAACCTGCAGAGTTATAAATGACAGCTATCGTCCAAAAATATACTGAAGTAAGGCTGCCAAGAGGACTCGAAAGCGGGCAGAATTGCAGGAAAACGATTTCAGGAGGTAGACTGGAATTGCATTGAAAGCATAGGAAAAGAGGCAGAACGTCCACAATGATGCACTTGGCCAAAAAGGGCGTATGCGTTTTCTCCTGAATATATTCAGGAAAAAACGCATACGCCCTTTTTGGCCAACCAAGCAAGCTTGCAAAGGAAATCTGCACTACAATGAAGTCTCACTTCCCCCCGGTCAAAAGGGCCATCTGAAAAAAGTGTAAAATCCAGAAAGGCAGGACAGGCCATGGAGAACTGGGAGCCTTGTTATGCTGATGGGCGGGATGTAAATTGCCAACAGACACTCGGGAGAAGTGTATGGTGTTTCCTGAAACATCTAAAAAACAAAGCAACAGAGCCTAGGGCACTTCCACTTATGGTCCTATAGCTTAGGGAAATTAAAATCAAAAAGACACAGCCACCCCAAAGTTTGGGACGCCTCTGTTTACAAGAACCTCGTTTACCGTACAAGTTCAATATCACAGAAAGTGAAAAATGGATAAAGAACTTGTGGTACTTACGTACAATGCAGTATCACTCAGCAATGAAATCTATGTCATCAGGCCCGTAGCAGCATAATGAGTGGATTCAGGTACGATGATTCTCACTGAAATAAGTCACACAGAAAAAGAAACATCATAAGATATCACTAATACACGGAATGTAAACTTGGCTACACAGGAACTGAATTCCAAAAACAGAACAGGGTCTCAAATTTAGAAAACCAACTTATGCTTGCTTAAGGGGAAAGGTGAGTTGGGGTGCTGCATAAAACCAGAGATTGAAATGAGCACAGATAAAGTTCCTTAAGCCAAATATGGACTAGACAAGAGCTACTCCTTGCTCAACGAAATGGACTCAACACCCCATATTAAACGCCTAAGAATGTACCTGACTAGTAAGTATCTTAAAACCTATGGATTGCTATGTCTCCGAAAGAGAATCAAGCGTGTGTACAGGGGCATAAACGCAGCAGTGATAGGATTGGAGAGGTTCGGTGAGCAAATGAAGACCCTTTGAAGTCATATTGCATGGTACCCATTCCACGGGTCTCAACTCTCCAGGTCTAAGGTATTCTTCCTTCAGCTAAAACATGCATGTGGAACACAGAGTATGATCAACCATGTGAATGGGAGACGTGTTCAAATATGTCTCAGTTTTCCTCCCCTGGTACTCGGGTGCAACATTCCAGACGCTTTACTAACACTCTCCCCACTTGGAGAGTCAGTGCCTTTAACTTCCTCATGGCCCAGTTTGCAATTTCTGCGGAAGATGAACAGGAATAGGGAACACCAATGAGAGACTAGCTGGAGGTGTCTGGACGGGCAAATTTAACTCTCATTTCCCACCAGGAAGAGGAAATAACCAAAGGCTCAGCGTGCCGTGCTGGAACCAGATTAGGGCCTGAAGCCATCCTGCGGTGTTGCGGCCAGCTCACAAGAAAGCGAGTTGAAGAAAGGAGCTCAGGGGCACTGTAATTCACAAACCTGCAGAGTTATAAATGACAGCTATCGTCCAAAAATATACTGAAGTAAGGCTGCCAAGAGGACTTGAAAGCGGGGCAGAATTGCAGGAAACCGATTTCAGGAGGTAGACTGGAATTGCTTTGAAAGCATAGGAAAAGAGGCAGAACGTCCACAATGATGCACTTGGCCAAAAAGGGCGTATGCGTTTTCTCCTGAATATATTCAGGAAAAAACGCATACGCCCTTTTTGGCCAACCAAGCAAGCTTGCAAAGGAAATCTGCACTACAATGACGTCTCACTTCCCCCCGGTCAAAAGGGCCATCTGAAAAAAGCGTAAAATCCAGAAAGGCAGGACAGGCCATGGAGAACTGGGAGCCTTGTTATGCTGATGGGCGGGATGTAAATTGCCAACAGACACTCGGAAGAAGTGTATGGTGTTTCCTGAAACATCTAAAAAACAAAGCAACAGAGCCTAGGGCACTTCCACTTATGGTCCTATAGCTTAGGGAAATTAAAATCAAAAAGACACAGCCACCCCAAAGTTTGGGACGCCTCTGTTTACAAGAACCTCGTTTACAGTACAAGTTCAACATCGCAGAAAGTGAAAAATGGATAAAGAAGTTGTGGTATTTACTTACAAAGCAATATCACTCAGCAATGAAATCTATGTCATCAGGCCCTTAGCAGCACAATGAGTGGATTCAGGTATGATGATTCTAACTGAAATAAGTCACACAGAAAAAGAAACATCATAAGATATCAGTAATACACGGAATGTAAACTTGGCTACACAGGAACTCAATTACAGAACAGAACAGGGTCTCAAATTTAGAAAACCAACTTATGCTTGCTTAAGGGGAAAGGTGAGTTGGGGTGCTGCATAAAACCAGAGATTGAAACGAGCACAGATAAAGTTCCTTAAGCCAAATATGGAATAGACAAGAGCTACTCCTTGCTCAACGAAATGGACTGAACACCGCATATTAAACGCCTAAGAATGTACCTGACTAGTAAGTATCTTAAAACCTATGGATTGCTATGTCTCCGAAAGAGAATCAAGCATGTGTACAGGGGCACAAACGCAGCAGTGATAGGATTGGAGAGGTTCGGTGAGCAAATGAAGACCCTTTGAAGTCATATTGCATGGTACCCATTCCACGGGTTTCAACTACCCAGGTTTAAGGTATTCTTCCTTCAGCTAAAACATGCATGTGGAACCTAGAGTATGATCAACCATGTGATCGGGAGACGTGTTCAAATATGTCTCAGTTTTCGTACCCTGGTACTCGGGTGCAACATTCCAGACGCTTTACTAACACTCTCCCGACTTGGAGAGTCCGTCCCTTTAATCTCCTGTTTGGCCCAGTTTGCAATTTCTGCGGAAGATGAACAGGAATAGGGAGAACCAATGAGAGACTAGCTGGAGGTGTCTGGACGGGCAAATTTAACTCTCATTTCCCACCAGGAAGAGGAAATAACCAAAGGCTCAGCGTGCCGTGCCGGAACCAGATTAGGGCCTGAAGCCATCCTGCGGTGTTGCGGCCAGCTCAAAAGAAAGCGAGTTGAAGAAAGGAGCTCAGGGGCACTGTAATTCACAAACCTGCAGAGTTATAAATGACAGCTATCGTCCAAAAATATACTGAAGTAAGGCTGCCAAGAGGACTCGAAAGCGGGCAGAATTGCAGGAAAACGATTTCAGGAGGTAGACTGGAATTGCATTGAAAGCATAGGAAAAGAGGCAGAACGTCCACAATGATGCACTTGGCCAAAAAGGGCGTATGCGTTTTCTCCTGAATATATTCAGGAAAAAACGCATACGCCCTTTTTGGCCAACCAAGCAAGCTTGCAAAGGAAATCTGCACTACAATGAAGTCTCACTTCCCCCCGGTCAAAAGGGCCATCTGAAAAAAGTGTAAAATCCAGAAAGGCAGGACAGGCCATGGAGAACTGGGAGCCTTGTTATGCTGATGGGCGGGATGTAAATTGCCAACAGACACTCGGGAGAAGTGTATGGTGTTTCCTGAAACATCTAAAAAACAAAGCAACAGAGCCTAGGGCACTTCCACTTATGGTCCTATAGCTTAGGGAAATTAAAATCAAAAAGACACAGCCACCCCAAAGTTTGGGACGCCTCTGTTTACAAGAACCTCGTTTACCGTACAAGTTCAATATCACAGAAAGTGAAAAATGGATAAAGAACTTGTGGTACTTACGTACAATGCAGTATCACTCAGCAATGAAATCTATGTCATCAGGCCCGTAGCAGCATAATGAGTGGATTCAGGTACGATGATTCTCACTGAAATAAGTCACACAGAAAAAGAAACATCATAAGATATCACTAATACACGGAATGTAAACTTGGCTACACAGGAACTGAATTCCAAAAACAGAACAGGGTCTCAAATTTAGAAAACCAACTTATGCTTGCTTAAGGGGAAAGGTGAGTTGGGGTGCTGCATAAAACCAGAGATTGAAATGAGCACAGATAAAGTTCCTTAAGCCAAATATGGACTAGACAAGAGCTACTCCTTGCTCAACGAAATGGACTCAACACCCCATATTAAACGCCTAAGAATGTACCTGACTAGTAAGTATCTTAAAACCTATGGATTGCTATGTCTCCAAAAGAGAATCAAGCGTGTGTACAGGGGCATAAACGCAGCAGTGATAGGATTGGAGAGGTTCGGTGAGCAAATGAAGACCCTTTGAAGTCATATTGCATGGTACCCATTCCACGGGTCTCAACTCTCCAGGTTTAAGGTATTCTTCCTTCAGCTAAAACATGCATGTGGAACCCAGAGTATGATCAACCATGTGAACGGGAGACGTGTTCAAATATGTCTCAGTTTTCCTCCCCTGGTACTCGGGTGCAACATTCCAGATGCTTTACTAACACTCTCCCCACTTGGAGAGTCAGCGCCTTTAACCTCCTCTTTGGCCCAGTTTGCAATTTCTGCGGAAGATGAACAGGAATAGGGAACACCAATGAGAGACTAGCTGGAGGTGTCTGGACGGGCAAATTTAACTCTCATTTCCCACCAGGAAGAGGAAATAACCAAAGGCTCAGCGTGCCGTGCCGGAACCAGATTAGGGCCTGAAGCCATCCTGCGGTGTTGCGGCCAGCTCAAAAGAAAGCGAGTTGAAGAAAGGAGCTCAGGGGCACTGTAATTCACAAACCTGCAGAGTTATAAATGACAGCTATCGTCCAAAAATATACTGAAGTAAGGCTGCCAAGAGGACTTGAAAGCGGGGCAGAATTGCAGGAAACCGATTTCAGGAGGTAGACTGGAATTGCATTGAAAGCATAGGAAAAGAGGCAGAACGTCCACAATGATGCACTTGGCCAAAAAGGGCGTATGCGTTTTCTCCTGAATATATTCAGGAAAAAACGCATACGCCCTTTTTGGCCAACCAAGCAAGCTTGCAAAGGAAATCTGCACTACAATGAAGTCTCACTTCCCCCCGGTCAAAAGGGCCATCTGAAAAAAGTGTAAAATCCAGAAAGGCAGGACAGGCCATGGAGAACTGGGAGCCTTGTTATGCTGATGGGCGGGATGTAAATTGCCAACAGACACTCGGGAGAAGTGTATGGTGTTTCCTGAAACATCTAAAAAACAAAGCAACAGAGCCTAGGGCACTTCCACTTATGGTCCTATAGCTTAGGGAAATTAAAATCAAAAAGACACAGCCACCCCAAAGTTTGGGACGCCTCTGTTTACAAGAACCTCGTTTACCGTACAAGTTCAATATCACAGAAAGTGAAAAATGGATAAAGAACTTGTGGTACTTACGTACAATGCAGTATCACTCAGCAATGAAATCTATGTCATCAGGCCCGTAGCAGCATAATGAGTGGATTCAGGTACGATGATTCTCACTGAAATAAGTCACACAGAAAAAGAAACATCATAAGATATCACTAATACACGGAATGTAAACTTGGCTACACAGGAACTGAATTCCAAAACAGAACAGGGTCTCAAATTTAGAAAACCAACTTATGCTTGCTTAAGGGGAAAGGTGAGTTGGGGTGCTGCATAAAACCAGAGATTGAAATGAGCACAGATAAAGTTCCTTAAGCCAAATATGGACTAGACAAGAGCTACTCCTTGCTCAACGAAATGGACTCAACACCCCATATTAAACGCCTAAGAATGTACCTGACTAGTAAGTATCTTAAAACCTATGGATTGCTATGTCTCCGAAAGAGAATCAAGCGTGTGTACAGGGGCATAAACGCAGCAGTGATAGGATTGGAGAGGTTCGGTGAGCAAATGAAGACCCTTTGAAGTCATATTGCATGGTACCCATTCCACGGGTCTCAACTCTCCAGGTCTAAGGTATTCTTCCTTCAGCTAAAACATGCATGTGGAACCCAGAGTATGATCAACCATGTGAACGGGAGACGTGTTCAAATATGTCTCAGTTTTCGTACCCTGGTACTCGGGTGCAACATTCCAGACGCTTTACTAACACTCTCCTGACTTGGAGAGTCCGTCCCTTTAATCTCCTGTTTGGCCAAGTTTGCAATTTCTGCGGAAGATGAACAGGAATAGCGAGAACCAATGAGAGACTAGCTGGAGGTGTCTGGACGGGCAAATTTAACTCTCATTTCCCACCAGAAAGAGGAATTAACCAAAGGCTCAGCGTGCCGTGCCGGAACCAGATTAGGGCCTGAAGCCATCCTGCGGTGTTGCGGCCAGCTCAAAGGAAAGCGAGTTGAAGAAAGGAGCTCAGGGGCACTGTAATTCACAAACCTGCAGAGTTATAAATGACAGCTATCGTCCAAAAATATACTGAAGTAAGGCTGCCAAGAGGACTCGAAAGCGGGGCAGAATTGCAGGAAACCGATTTCAGGAGGTAGACTGGAATTGCATTGAAAGCATAGGAAAAGAGGCAGAACGTCCACAATGATGCACTTGGCCAAAAAGGGCGTATGCGTTTTTTCCTGAATATATTCAGGAAAAAACGCATACGCCCTTTTTGGCCAACCAAGCAAGCTTGCAAAGGAAATCTGCACTACAATGAAGTCTCACTTCCCCCCGGTCAAAAGGGCCATCTGAAAAAAGTGTAAAATCCAGAAAGGCAGGACAGGCCATGGAGAACTGGGAGCCTTGTTATGCTGATGGGCGGGATGTAAATTGCCAACAGACACTCGGGAGAAGTGTATGGTGTTTCCTGAAACATCTAAAAAACAAAGCAACAGAGCCTAGGGCACTTCCACTTATGGTCCTATAGCTTAGGGAAATTAAAATCAAAAAGACACAGCCACCCCAAAGTTTGGGACGCCTCTGTTTACAAGAACCTCGTTTACCGTACAAGTTCAATATCACAGAAAGTGAAAAATGGATAAAGAACTTGTGGTACTTACGTACAATGCAGTATCACTCAGCAATGAAATCTATGTCATCAGGCCCGTAGCAGCATAATGAGTGGATTCAGGTACGATGATTCTCACTGAAATAAGTCACACAGAAAAAGAAACATCATAAGATATCACTAATACACGGAATGTAAACTTGGCTACACAGGAACTGAATTCCAAAAACAGAACAGGGTCTCAAATTTAGAAAACCAACTTATGCTTGCTTAAGGGG
The DNA here is from genome assembly GCF_963455315.2 of Globicephala melas. Lineage (NCBI taxonomy): Eukaryota > Metazoa > Chordata > Mammalia > Artiodactyla > Delphinidae > Globicephala > Globicephala melas. The sequence goes on from NW_027207210.1 coordinate 4,411,934, forward strand.
AAAGGTGAGTTGGGGTGCTGCATAAAACCAGAGATTGAAATGAGCACAGATAAAGTTCCTTAAGCCAAATATGGACTAGACAAGAGCTACTCCTTGCTCAACGAAATGGACTCAACACCCCATATTAAACGCCTAAGAATGTACCTGACTAGTAAGTATCTTAAAACCTATGGATTGCTATGTCTCCGAAAGAGAATCAAGCGTGTGTACAGGGGCATAAATGCAGCAGTGATAGGATTGGAGAGGTTCGGTGAGCAAATGAAGACCCTTTGAAGTCATATTGCATGGTACCCATTCCACGGGTCTCAACTCTCCAGGTCTAAGGTATTCTTCCTTCAGCTAAAACATGCATGTGGAACCCAGAGTATGATCAACCATGTGAACGGGAGACGTGTTCAAATATGTCTCAGTTTTCGTACCCTGGTACTCGGGTGCAACATTCCAGACGCTTTACTAACACTCTCCTGACTTGGAGAGTCCGTCCCTTTAATCTCCTGTTTGGCCAAGTTTGCAATTTCTGCGGAAGATGAACAGGAATAGCGAGAACCAATGAGAGACTAGCTGGAGGTGTCTGGACGGGCAAATTTAACTCTCATTTCCCACCAGAAAGAGGAATTAACCAAAGGCTCAGCGTGCCGTGCCGGAACCAGATTAGGGCCTGAAGCCATCCTGCGGTGTTGCGGCCAGCTCAAAAGAAAGCGAGTTGAAGAAAGGAGCTCAGGGGCACTGTAATTCACAAACCTGCAGAGTTATAAATGACAGCTATCGTCCAAAAATATACTGAAGTAAGGCTGCCAAGAGGACTCGAAAGCGGGGCAGAATTGCAGGAAACCGATTTCAGGAGGTAGACTGGAATTGCATTGAAAGCATAGGAAAAGAGGCAGAACGTCCACAATGATGCACTTGGCCAAAAAGGGCGTATGCGTTTTTTCCTGAATATATTCAGGAAAAAACGCATACGCCCTTTTTGGCCAACCAAGCAAGCTTGCAAAGGAAATCTGCACTACAATGAAGTCTCACTTCCCCCCGGTCAAAAGGGCCATCTGAAAAAAGTGTAAAATCCAGAAAGGCAGGACAGGCCATGGAGAACTGGGAGCCTTGTTATGCTGATGGGCGGGATGTAAATTGCCAACAGACACTCGGGAGAAGTGTATGGTGTTTCCTGAAACATCTAAAAAACAAAGCAACAGAGCCTAGGGCACTTCCACTTATGGTCCTATAGCTTAGGGAAATTAAAATCAAAAAGACACAGCCACCCCAAAGTTTGGGACGCCTCTGTTTACAAGAACCTCGTTTACCGTACAAGTTCAATATCACAGAAAGTGAAAAATGGATAAAGAACTTGTGGTACTTACGTACAATGCAGTATCACTCAGCAATGAAATCTATGTCATCAGGCCCGTAGCAGCATAATGAGTGGATTCAGGTACGATGATTCTCACTGAAATAAGTCACACAGAAAAAGAAACATCATAAGATATCACTAATACACGGAATGTAAACTTGGCTACACAGGAACTGAATTCCAAAACAGAACAGGGTCTCAAATTTAGAAAACCAACTTATGCTTGCTTAAGGGGAAAGGTGAGTTGGGGTGCTGCATAAAACCAGAGATTGAAATGAGCACAGATAAAGTTCCTTAAGCCAAATATGGACTAGACAAGAGCTACTCCTTGCTCAACGAAATGGACTCAACACCCCATATTAAACGCCTAAGAATGTACCTGACTAGTAAGTATCTTAAAACCTATGGATTGCTATGTCTCCAAAAGAGAATCAAGCGTGTGTACAGGGGCATAAACGCAGCAGTGATAGGATTGGAGAGGTTCGGTGAGCAAATGAAGACCCTTTGAAGTCATATTGCATGGTACCCATTCCACGGGTCTCAACTCTCCAGGTCTAAGGTATTCTTCCTTCAGCTAAAACATGCATGTGGAACACAGAGTATGATCAACCATGTGAATGGGAGACGTGTTCAAATATGTCTCAGTTTTCCTCCCCTGGTACTCGGGTGCAACATTCCAGACGCTTTACTATCACTCTCCCCACTTGGAGAGTCAGTGCCTTTAACTTCCAGTTTGGCCCAGTTTGCAATTTCTGCGGAAGATGAACAGGAATAGGGAACACCAATGAGAGACTAGCTGGAGGTGTCTGGACGGGCAAATTTAACTCTCATTTCCCACCAGGAAGAGGAAATAACCAAAGGCTCAGCGTGCCGTGCCGGAACCAGATTAGGGCCTGAAGCCATCCTGCGGTGTTGCGGCCAGGTCACAAGAAAGCGAGTTGAAGAAAGGAGCTCAGGGGCACTGTAATTCACAAACCTGCAGAGTTATAAATGACAGCTATCGTCCAAAAATATACTGAAGTAAGGCTGCCAAGAGGACTTGAAAGCGGGGCAGAATTGCAGGAAACCGATTTCAGGAGGTAGATTGGAATTGCTTTGAAAGCATAGGAAAAGAGGCAGAACGTCCACAATGATGCACTTGGCAAAAAGGACGTATGCGTTTTCTCCTGAATATATTCAGGAAAAAACGCATACGCCCTTTTTGGCCAACCAAGCAAGCTTGCAAAGGAAATCTGCACTACAATGAAGTCTCACTTCCCCCCGGTCAAAAGGGCCATCTGAAAAAAGCGTAAAATCCAGAAAGGCAGGACAGGCCATGGAGAACTGGGAGCCTTGTTATGCTGATGGGCGGGATGTAAATTGCCAACAGACACTCGGGAGAAGTGTATGGTGTTTCCTGAAACATCTAAAAAACAAAGCAACAGAGCCTAGGGCACTTCCACTTATGGTCCTATAGCTTAGGGAAATTAAAATCAAAAAGACACAGCCACCCCAAAGTTTGGGACGCCTCTGTTTACAAGAACCTCGTTTACCGTACAAGTTCAATATCACAGAAAGTGAAAAATGGATAAAGAACTTGTGGTACTTACGTACAATGCAGTATCACTCAGCAATGAAATCTATGTCATCAGGCCCGTAGCAGCATAATGAGTGGATTCAGGTACGATGATTCTCACTGAAATAAGTCACACAGAAAAAGAAACATCATAAGATATCACTAATACACGGAATGTAAACTTGGCTACACAGGAACTGAATTCCAAAACAGAACAGGGTCTCAAATTTAGAAAACCAACTTATGCTTGCTTAAGGGGAAAGGTGAGTTGGGGTGCTGCATAAAACCAGAGATTGAAATGAGCACAGATAAAGTTCCTTAAGCCAAATATGGACTAGACAAGAGCTACTCCTTGCTCAACGAAATGGACTCAACACCCCATATTAAACGCCTAAGAATGTACCTGACTAGTAAGTATCTTAAAACCTATGGATTGCTATGTCTCCAAAAGAGAATCAAGCGTGTGTACAGGGGCATAAACGCAGCAGTGATAGTATTGGAGAGGTTCGGTGAGCAAATGAAGACCCTTTGAAGTCATATTGCATGGTACCCATTCCACGGGTCTCAACTCTCCAGGTTTAAGGTATTCTTCCTTCAGCTAAAACATGCATGTGGAACCCAGAGTATGATCAACCATGTGAACGGGAGACGTGTTCAAATATGTCTCAGTTTTCCTCCCCTGGTACTCGGGTGCAACATTCCAGACGCTTTACTAACACTCTCCCCACTTGGAGAGTCAGCGCCTTTAACTTCCTGTTTGGCCCAGTTTGCAATTTCTGTGGAAGATGAACAGGAATAGGGAACACCAATGAGAGACTAGCTGGAGGTGTCTGGACGGGCAAATTTAACTCTCATTTCCCACCAGGAAGAGGAAATAACCAAAGGCTCAGCGTGCCGTGCCGGAACCAGATTAGGGCCTGAAGCCATCCTGCGGTGTTGCGGCCAGCTCAAAAGAAAGCGAGTTGAAGAAAGGAGCTCAGGGGCACTGTAATTCACAAACCTGCAGAGTTATAAATGACAGCTATCGTCCAAAAATATACTGAAGTAAGGCTGCCAAGAGGACTTGAAAGCGGGGCAGAATTGCAGGAAACCGATTTCAGGAGGTAGACTGGAATTGCTTTGAAAGCATAGGAAAAGAGGCAGAACGTCCACAATGATGCACTTGGCCAAAAAGGGCGTATGCGTTTTTTCCTGAATATATTCAGGAAAAAACGCATACGCCCTTTTTGGCCAACCAAGCAAGTTTGCAAAGGAAATCTGCACTACAATGAAGTCTCACTTCCCCCCGGTCAAAAGGGCCATCTGAAAAAAGTGTAAAATCCAGAAAGGCAGGACAGGCCATGGAGAACTGGGAGCCTTGTTATGCTGATGGGCGGGATGTAAATTGCCAACAGACACTCGGGAGAAGTGTATGGTGTTTCCTGAAACATCTAAAAAACAAAGCAACAGAGCCTAGGGCACTTCCACTTATGGTCCTATAGCTTAGGGAAATTAAAATCAAAAAGACACAGCCACCCCAAAGTTTGGGACGCCTCTGTTTACAAGAACCTCGTTTACCGTACAAGTTCAATATCACAGAAAGTGAAAAATGGATAAAGAACTTGTGGTACTTACGTACAATGCAGTATCACTCAGCAATGAAATCTATGTCATCAGGCCCGTAGCAGCATAATGAGTGGATTCAGGTACGATGATTCTCACTGAAATAAGTCACACAGAAAAAGAAACATCATAAGATATCACTAATACACGGAATGTAAACTTGGCTACACAGGAACTGAATTCCAAAACAGAACAGGGTCTCAAATTTAGAAAACCGACTTATGCTTGCTTAACGGGAAAGGTGAGTTGGGGTGCTGCATAAAACCAGAGATTGAAATGAGCACAGATAAAGTTCCTTAAGCCAAATATGGACTAGACAAGAGCTACTCCTTGCTCAACGAAATGGACTCAACACCCCATATTAAACGCCTAAGAATGTACCTGACTAGTAAGTATCTTAAAACCTATGGATTGCTATGTCTCCAAAAGAGAATCAAGCGTGTGTACAGGGGCATAAACGCAGCAGTGATAGGATTGGAGAGGTTCGGTGAGCAAATGAAGACCCTTTGAAGTCATATTGCATGGTACCCATTCCACGGGTTTCAACTCTCCAGGTTTAAGGTATTCTTCCTTCAGCTAAAACATGCATGTGGAACCCAGAGTATGATCAACCATGTGAACGGGAGACGTGTTCAAATATGTCTCAGTTTTCCTCCCCTGGTACTCGGGTGCAACATTCCAGACGCTTTACTAACACTCTACCCACTTGGAGAGTCAGCGCCTTTAACTTCCTGTTTGGCCCAGTTTGCAATTTCTGTGGAAGATGAACAGGAATAGGGAACACCAATGAGAGACTAGCTGGAGGTGTCTGGACGGGCAAATTTAACTCTCATTTCCCACCAGGAAGAGGAAATAACCAAAGGCTCAGCGTGCCGTGCCGGAACCAGATTAGGGCCTGAAGCCATCCTGCGGTGTTGCGGCCAGCTCAAAAGAAAGCGAGTTGAAGAAAGGAGCTCAGGGGCACTGTAATTCACAAACCTGCAGAGTTATAAATGACAGCTATCGTCCAAAAATATACTGAAGTAAGGCTGCCAAGAGGACTTGAAAGCGGGGCAGAATTGCAGGAAACCGATTTCAGGAGGTAGACTGGAATTGCTTTGAAAGCATAGGAAAAGAGGCAGAACGTCCACAATGATGCACTTGGCCAAAAAGGGCGTATGCGTTTTTTCCTGAATATATTCAGGAAAAAACGCATACGCCCTTTTTGGCCAACCAAGCAAGCTTGCAAAGGAAATCTGCACTACAATGAAGTCTCACTTACCCCCGGTCAAAAGGGCCATCTGAAAAAAGTGTAAAATCCAGAAAGGCAGGACAGGCCATGGAGAACTGGGAGCCTTGTTATGCTGATGGGCGGGATGTAAATTGCCAACAGACACTCGGGAGAAGTGTATGGTGTTTCCTGAAACATCTAAAAAACAAAGCAACAGAGCCTAGGGCATTTCCACTTATGGTCCTATAGCTTAGGGAAATTAAAATCAAAAAGACACAGCCACCCCAAAGTTTGGGACGCCTCTGTATACAAGAACCTCGTTTACCGTACAAGTTCAACATCGCAGAAAGTGAAAAATGGATAAAGAAGTTGTGGTATTTACTTACAAAGCAATATCACTCAGCAGTGAAATCTATGTCATCAGGCCCTTAGCAGCACAATGAGTGGATTCAGGTATGATGATTCTAACTGAAATAAGTCACACAGAAAAAGAAACATCATAAGATATCAGTAATACACGGAATGTAAACTTGGCTACACAGGAACTGAATTACAGAACAGAACAGGGTCTCAAATTTAGAAAACCAACTTATGCTTGCTTAAGGGGAAAGGTGAGTTGGGGTGCTGCATAAAACCAGAGATTGAAACGAGCACAGATAAAGTTCCTTAAGCCAAATATGGAATAGACAAGAGCTACTCCTTGCTCAACGAAATGGACTCAACACCGCATATTAAACGCCTAAGAATGTACCTGACTAGTAAGTATCTTAAAACCTATGGATTGCTATGTCTCCGAAAGAGAATCAAGCATGTGTACAGGGGCATAAACGCAGCAGTGATAGGATTGGAGAGGTTTGGTGAGCAAATGAAGACCCTTTGAAGTCATATTGCATGGTACCCATTCCACGGGTTTCAACTACCCAGGTTTAAGGTATTCTTCCTTCAGCTAAAACATGCATGTGGAACCTAGAGTATGATCAACCATGTGATCGGGAGACGTGTTCAAATATGTCTCAGTTTTCGTACCCTGGTACTCGGGTGCAACATTCCAGACGCTTTACTAACACTCTCCCGACTTGGAGAGTCCGTCCCTTTAATCTCCTGTTTGGCCCAATTTGCAATTTCTGCGGAAGATGAACAGGAATAGGGAGAACCAATGAGAGACTAGCTGGAGGTGTCTGGACGGGCAAATTTAACTCTCATTTCCCACCAGGAAGAGGAATTAACCAAAGGCTCAGCGTGCCGTGCCGGAACCAGATTAGGGCCTGAAGCCATCCTGCAGTGTTGCGGCCAGCTCAAAAGAAAGCGAGTTGAAGAAAGGAGCTCAGGGGCACTGTAATTCACAAACCTGCAGAGTTATAAATGACAGCTATCGTCCAAAAATATACTGAAGTAAGGCTTCCAAGAGGACTTGAAAGCGGGGCAGAATTGCAGGAAACCGATTTCAGGAGGTAGACTGGAATTGCTTTGAAAGCATAGGAAAAGAGGCAGAACGTCCACAATGATGCACTTGGCCAAAAAGGGCGTATGCGTTTTTTCCTGAATATATTCAGGAAAAAACGCATACGCCCTTTTTGGCCAACCAAGCAAGCTTGCAAAGGAAATCTGCACTACAATGAAGTCTCACTTCCCCCCTGTCAAAAGGGCCATCTGAAAAAAGTGTAAAATCCAGAAAGGCAGGACAGGCCATGGAGAACTGGGAGCCTTGTTATGCTGATGGGCGGGATGTAAATTGCCAACAGACACTCGGGAAAAGTGTATGGTGTTTCCTGAAACATCTAAAAAACAAAGCAACAGAGCCTAGGGCATTTCCACTTATGGTCCTATAGCTTAGGGAAATTAAAATCAAAAAGACACAGCCACCCCAAAGTTTGGGACGCCTCTGTTTACAAGAACCTCGTTTACCGTACAAGTTCAACATCGCAGAAAGTGAAAAATGGATAAAGAAGTTGTGGTATTTACTTACAAAGCAATATCACTCAGCAATGAAATCTATGTCATCAGGCCCGTAGCAGCATAATGAGTGGATTCAGGTACGATGATTCTAACTGAAATAAGTCACACAGAAAAAGAAACATCATAAGATATCAGTAATACACGGAATGTAAACTTGGCTACACAGGAACTGAATTACAGAACAGAACAGGGTCTCAAATTTAGAAAACCAACTTATGCTTGCTTAAGGGGAAAGGTGGGTTGGGGTGCTGCATAAATCCAGAGATTGAAACGAGCACAGATAAAGTTCCTTAAGCCAAATATGGACTAGACAAGAGCTACTCCTTGCTCAACGAAATGGACTCAACACCCCATATTAAACGCCTAAGAATGTACCTGACTAGTAAGTATCTTAAAACCTATGGATTGCTATGTCTCCAAAAGAGAATCAAGCGTGTGTACAGGGGCATAAACGCAGCAGTGATAGGATTGGAGAGGTTCGGTGAGCAAATGAAGACCCTTTGAAGTCATATTGCATGGTACCCATTCCACGGGTCTCAACTCTCCACGTTTAAGGTATTCTTCCTTCAGCTAAAACATGCATGTGGAACCCAGAGTAAGATCAACCATGTGAACGGGAGACGTGTTCAAATATGTCTCAGTTTTCCTCCCCTGGTACTCGGGTGCAACATTCCAGATGCTTTACTAACACTCTCCCCACTTGGAGAGTCAGCGCCTTTAACCTCCTGTTTGGCCCAGTTTGCAATTTCTGCGGAAGATGAACAGGAATAGGGAACACCAATGAGAGACTAGCTGGAGGTGTCTGGACGGGCAAATTTAACTCTCATTTCCCACCAGGAAGAGGAATTAACCAAAGGCTCAGCATGCCGGACCGGAACCAGATTAGGGCCTGAAGCCGTCCTGCGGTGTTGCGGCCAGCTCAAAAGAAAGCGAGTTGGAGAAAGGAGCTCAGGGGCACTGTAATTCACAAACCTGCAGAGTTATAAATGACAGCTATCGTCCAAAAATATACTGAAGTAAGGCTGCCAAGAGGACTTGAAAGCGGGGCAGAATTGCAGGAAACCGATTTCAGGAGGTAGACTGGAATTGCTTTGAAAGCATAGGAAAAGAGGCAGAACGTCCACAATGATGCACTTGGCCAAAAAGGGCGTATGCGTTTTTTCCTGAATATATTCAGGAAAAAACGCATACGCCCTTTTTGGCCAACCAAGCAAGCTTGCAAAGGAAATCTGCACTACAATGAAGTCTCACTTCCCCCCGGTCAAAAGGGCCATCTGAAAAAAGTGTAAAATCCAGAAAGGCAGGACAGGCCATGGAGAACTGGGAGCCTTGTTATGCTGATGGGCGGGATGTAAATTGCCAACAGACACTCGGGAGAAGTGTATGGTGTTTCCTGAAACATCTAAAAAACAAAGCAACAGAGCCTAGGGCACTTCCACTTATGGTCCTATAGCTTAGGGAAATTAAAATCAAAAAGACACAGCCACCCCAAAGTTTGGGACGCCTCTGTTTACAAGAACCTCGTTTACAGTACAAGTTCAACATCGCAGAAAGTGAAAAATGGATAAAGAAGTTGTGGTATTTACTTACAAAGCAATATCACTCAGCAATGAAATCTATGTCATCAGGCCCTTAGCAGCACAATGAGTGGATTCAGGTATGATGATTCTAACTGAAATAAGTCACACAGAAAAAGAAACATCATAAGATATCAGTAATACACGGAATGTAAACTTGGCTACACAGGAACTGAATTACAGAACAGAACAGGGTCTCAAATTTAGAAAACCAACTTATGCTTGCTTAAGGGGAAAGGTGAGTTGGGGTGCTGCATAAAACCAGAGATTGAAACGAGCACAGATAAAGTTCCTTAAGCCAAATATGGAATAGACAAGAGCTACTCCTTGCTCAACGAAATGGACTCAACACCGCATATTAAACGCCTAAGAATGTACCTGACTAGTAAGTATCTTAAAACCTATGGATTGCTATGTCTCCGAAAGAGAATCAAGCATGTGTACAGGGGCATAAACGCAGCAGTGATAGCATTGGAGAGGTTCGGTGAGCAAATGAAGACCCTTTGAAGTCATATTGCATGGTACCCATTCCACGGGTTTCAACTACCCAGGTTTAAGGTATTCTTTTTTCAGCTAAAACATGCATGTGGAACCCAGAGTATGATCAACCATGTGAACGGGAGACGTGTTCAAATATGTCTCAGTTTCCCTCCCCTGGTACTCGGGTGCAACATTCCAGACGCTTTACTAACACTCTCCCCACTTGGAGAGTCAGTGCCTTTAACCTCCTGTTTGGCCCAGTTTGCAATTTCTGTGGAAGATGAACAGGAATAGCGAGAACCAATGAGAGACTAGCAGGAGGTGTCTGGACGGGCAAATTTAACTCTCATTTCCCACCAGGAAGAGGAAATAACCAAAGGCTCAGCGTGCCGTGCCGGAACCAGATTAGGGACTGAAGCCATCCTGCGGTGTTGCGGCCAGCTCAAAAGAAAGCGAGTTGAAGAAAGGAGCTCAGGGGCACTGTAATTCACAAACCTGCAGAGTTATAAATGACAGATATCGTCCAAAAATATACTGAAGTAAGGCTGCCAAGAGGACTCGAAAGCGGGGCAGAATTGCAGGAAACCGATTTCAGGAGGTAGACTGGAATTGCATTGAAAGCATAGGAAAAGAGGCAGAACGTCCACAATGATGCACTTGGCCAAAAAGGGCGTATGCGTTTTTTCCTGAATATATTCAGGAAAAAACGCATACGCCCTTTTTGGCCAACCAAGCAAGCTTGCAAAGGAAATCTGCACTACAATGAAGTCTCACTTCCCCCCGGTCAAAAGGGCCATCTGAAAAAAGTGTAAAATCCAGAAAGGCAGGACAGGCCATGGAGAACTGGGAGCCTTGTTATGCTGATGGGCGGGATGTAAATTGCCAACAGACACTCGGGAGAAGTGTATGGTGTTTCCTGAAACATCTAAAAAACAAAGCAACAGAGCCTAGGGCACTTCCACTTATGGTCCTATAGCTTAGGGAAATTAAAATCAAAAAGACACAGCCACCCCAAAGTTTGGGACGCCTCTGTTTACAAGAACCTCGTTTACAGTACAAGTTCAACATCGCAGAAAGTGAAAAATGGATAAAGAAGGTGTGGTATTTACTTACAAAGCAATATCACTCAGCAATGAAATCTATGTCATCAGGACCTTAGCAGCACAATGAGTGGATTCAGGTATGATGATTCTAACTGAAATAAGTCACACAGAAAAAGAAACATCATAAGATATCAGTAATACACGGAATGTAAACTTGGCTACACAGGAACTGAATTACAGAACAGAACAGGGTCTCAAATTTAGAAAACCAACTTATGCTTGCTTAAGGGGAAAGGTGAGTTGGGTTGCTGCATAAAACCAGAGATTGAAACGAGCACAGATAAAGTTCCTTAAGCCAAATATGGAATAGACAAGAGCTACTCCTTGCTCAACGAAATGGACTCAACACCGCATATTAAACGCCTAAGAATGTACCTGACTAGTAAGTATCTTAAAACCTATGGATTGCTATGTCTCCGAAAGAGAATCAAGCATGTGTACAGGGGCATAAACGCAGCAGTGATAGGATTGGAGAGGTTCGGTGAGCAAATGAAGACCCTTTGAAGTCATATTGCATGGTACCCATTCCACGGGTTTCAACTACCCAGGTTTAAGGTATTCTTCCTTCAGCTAAAACATGCATGTGGAACCTAGAGTATGATCAACCATGTGATCGGGAGACGTGTTCAAATATGTCTCAGTTTTCGTACCCTGGTACTCGGGTGCAACATTCCAGACGCTTTACTAACACTCTCCCGACTTGGAGAGTCCGTCCCTTTAAACTCCTGTTTGGCCCAGTTTGCAATTTCTGCGGAAGATGAACAGGAATAGCGAGAACCAATGAGAGACTAGCTGGAGGTGTCTGGACGGGCAAATTTAACTCTCATTTCCCACCAGGAAGAGGAATTAACCAAAGGCTCAGCGTGCCGTGCCGGAACCAGATTAGGGCCTGAAGCCATCCTGCGGTGTTGCGGCCAGGTCACAAGAAAGCGAGTTGAAGAAAGGAGCTCAGGGGCACTGTAATTCACAAACCTGCAGAGTTATAAATGACAGCTATCGTCCAAAAATATACTGAAGTAAGGCTGCCAAGAGGACTTGAAAGCGGGGCAGAATTGCAGGAAACCGATTTCAGGAGGTAGACTGGAATTGCATTGAAAGCATAGGAAAAGAGGCAGAACGTCCACAATGATGCACTTGGCCAAAAAGGGCGTATGCGTTTTTTCCTGAATATATTCAGGAAAAAACGCATACGCCCTTTTTGGCCAACCAAGCAAGCTTGCAAAGGAAATCTGCACTACAATGAAGTCTCACTTCCCCCCGGTCAAAAGGGCCATCTGAAAAAAGTGTAAAATCCAGAAAGGCAGGACAGGCCATGGAGAACTGGGAGCCTTGTTATGCTGATGGGCGGGATGTAAATTGCCAACAGACACTCGGGAGAAGTGTATGGTGTTTCCTGAAACATCTAAAAAACAAAGCAACAGAGCCTAGGGCACTTCCACTTATGGTCCTATAGCTTAGGGAAATTAAAATCAAAAAGACACAGCCACCCCAATGTTTGGGACGCCTCTGTTTACAAGAACCTCGTTTACAGTACAAGTTCAACATCGCAGAAAGTGAAAAATGGATAAAGACGTTGTGGTATTTACTTACAAAGCAATATCACTCAGCAATGAAATCTATGTCATCAGGCCCTTAGCAGCACAATGAGTGGATTCAGGTATGATGATTCTAACTGAAATAAGTCACACAGAAAAAGAAACATCATAAGATATCACTAATACATGGAATGTAAACTTGGCTACACAGGAACTGAATTACAGAACAGAACAGGGTCTCAAATTTAGAAAACCAACTTATGCTTGCTTAAGGGTAAAGGTGAGTTGGGGTGCTGCATAAAACCAGAGATTGAAACGAGCACAGATAAAGTTCCTTAAGCCAAATATGGAATAGACAAGAGCTACTCCTTGCTCAACGAAATGGACTCAACACCGCATATTAAACGCCTAAGAATGTACTTGACTAGTAAGTATCTTAAAACCTATGGATTGCTATGTCTCCGAAAGAGAATCAAGCATGTGTACAGGGGCATAAATGCAGCAGTGATAGGATTGGAGAGGTTCGGTGAGCAAATGAAGACCCTTTGAAGTCACATTGCATGGTACCCATTCCACGGGTTTCAACTACCCAGGTTTAAGGTATTCTTCCTTCAGCTAAAACATGCATGTGGAACCTAGAGTATGATCAACCATGTGATCGGGAGACGTGTTCAAATATGTCTCAGTTTTCCTCCCCTGGTACTCGGGTGCAACATTCCAGACGCTTTACTAACACTCTCCCCACTTGGAGAGTCAGCGCCTTTAACCTCCTGTTTGGCCCAGTTTGCAATTTGTGCGGAAGATGAACAGGAATAGCGAGAACCAATGAGAGACTAGCTGCAGGTGTCTGGACGGGCAAATTTAACTCTCATTTCCCACCAGGAAGAGGAAATAACCAAAGGCTCAGCATGCCATGCCGGAACCAGATTAGGGCCTGAAGCCATCCTGCGGTGTTGCGGCCAGGTCACAAGAAAGCGAGTTGAAGAAAGGAGCTCAGGGGCACTTTAATTCACAAACCTGCAGAGTTATAAATGACAGCTATCGTCCAAAAATATACTGAAGTAAGGCTGCCAAGAGGACTCGAAAGCGGGGCAGAATTGCAGGAAACCGATTTCAGGAGGTAGACTGGAATTGCATTGAAAGCATAGGAAAAGAGGCAGAACGTCCACAATGATGCACTTGGCCAAAAAGGGCGTATGCGTTTTTTCCTGAATATATTCAGGAAAAAACGCATACGCCCTTTTTGGCCAACCAAGCAAGCTTGCAAAGGAAATCTGCACTACAATGAAGTCTCACTTCCCCCCGGTCAAAAGGGCCATCTGAAAAAAGTGTAAAATCCAGAAAGGCAGGACAGGCCATGGAGAACTGAGAGCCTTGTTATGCTGATGGGCGGGATGTAAATTGTCAACAGACACTCGGGAGAAGTGTATGGTGTTTCCTGAAACATCTAAAAAACAAAGCAACAGAGCCTAGGGCACTTCCACTTATGGTCCTATAGCTTAGGGAAATTAAAATCAAAAAGACACAGCCACCCCAAAGTTTGGGACGCCTCTGTTTACAAGAACCTCGTTTACCGTACAAGTTCAATATCACAGAAAGTGAAAAATGGATAAAGAACTTGTGGTACTTACGTACAATGCAGTATCACTCAGCAATGAAATCTATGTCATCAGGCCCGTAGCAGCATAATGAGTGGATTCAGGTACGATGATTCTCACTGAAATAAGTCACACAGAAAAAGAAACATCATAAGATATCACTAATACACGGAATGTAAACTTGGCTACACAGGAACTGAATTCCAAAACAGAACAGGGTCTCAAATTTAGAAAACCAACTTATGCTTGCTTAAGGGGAAAGGTGAGTTGGGGTGCTGCATAAAACCAGAGATTGAAATGAGCACAGATAAAGTTCCTTAAGCCAAATATGGACTAGACAAGAGCTACTCCTTGCTCAACGAAATGGACTCAACACCCCATATTAAACGCCTAAGAATGTACCTGACTAGTAAGTATCTTAAAACCTATGGATTGCTATGTCTCCAAAAGAGAATCAAGCATGTGTACAGGGGCATAAACGCAGCAGTGATAGGATTGGAGAGGTTCGGTGAGCAAATGAAGACCGTTTGAAGTCATATTGCATGGTACCCATTCCACGGGTTTCAACTACCCAGGTTTAAGGTATTCTTCCTTCAGCTAAAACATGCATGTGGAACCTAGAGTATGATCAACCATGTGATCGGGAGACGTGTTCAAATATGTCTCAGTTTTCGTACCCTGGTACTCGGGTGCAACATTCCAGACGCTTTACTAACACTCTCCCGACTTGGAGAGTCAGTCCCTTTAACCTCCTGTTTGGCCCAGTTTGCAATTTCTGCGGAAGATGAACAGGAATAGCGAGAACCAATGAGAGACTAGCTGGAGGTGTCTGGACGGGCAAATTTAACTCTCATTTCCCACCAGGAAGAGGAATTAACCAAAGGCTCAGCGTGCCGTGCCGGAACCAGATTAGGGCCTGAAGCCATCCTGCGGTGTTGCGGCCAGGTCACAAGAAAGCGAGTTGAAGAAAGGAGCTCAGGGGCACTGTAATTCACAAACCTGCAGAGTTATAAATGACAGCTATCGTCCAAAAATATACTGAAGTAAGGCTGCCAAGAGGACTTGAAAGCGGGGCAGAATTGCAGGAAACCGATTTCAGGAGGTAGACTGGAATTGCATTGAAAGCATAGGAAAAGAGGCAGAACGTCCACAATGATGCACTTGGCCAAAAAGGGCGTATGCGTTTTTTCCTGAATATATTCAGGAAAAAACGCATACGCCCTTTTTGGCCAACCAAGCAAGCTTGCAAAGGAAATCTGCACTACAATGAAGTCTCACTTCCCCCCGGTCAAAAGGGCCATCTGAAAAAAGTGTAAAATCCAGAAAGGCAGGACAGGCCATGGAGAACTGGGAGCCTTGTTATGCTGATGGGCGGGATGTAAATTGCCAACAGACACTCGGGAGAAGTGTATGGTGTTTCCTGAAACATCTAAAAAACAAAGCAACAGAGCCTAGGGCACTTCCACTTATGGTCCTATAGCTTAGGGAAATTAAAATCAAAAAGACACAGCCACCCCAAAGTTTGGGACGCCTCTGTTTACAAGAACCTCGTTTACCGTACAAGTTCAACATCGCAGAAAGTGAAAAATGGATAAAGAAGTTGTGGTATTTACTTACAAAGCAATATCACTCAGCAATGAAATCTATGTCATCAGGCCCTTAGCAGCACAATGAGTGGATTCAGGTATGATGATTCTAACTGAAATAAGTCACACAGAAAAAGAAACATCATAAGATATCAGTAATACACGGAATGTAAACTTGGCTACACAGGAACTGAATTCCAAAACAGAACAGGGTCTCAAATTTAGAAAACCAACTTATGCTTGCTTAAGGGGAAAGGTGAGTTGGGGTGCTGCATAAAACCAGAGATTGAAATGAGCACAGATAAAGTTCCTTAAGCCAAATATGGACTAGACAAGAGCTACTCCTTGCTCAACGAAATGGACTCAACACCCCATATTAAACGCCTAAGAATGTACCTGACTAGTAAGTATCTTAAAACCTATGGATTGCTATGTCTCCAAAAGAGAATCAAGCGTGTGTACAGGGGCATAAACGCAGCAGTGATAGGATTGGAGAGGTTCGGTGAGCAAATGAAGACCCTTTGAAGTCATATTGCATGGTACCCATTCCACGGGTTTCAACTACCCAGGTTTAAGGTATTCTTTTTTCAGCTAAAACATGCATGTGGAACCCAGAGTATGATCAACCGTGTGAACGGGAGACGTGTTCAAATATGTCTCAGTTTTCCTCCCCTGGTACTCGGGTGCAACATTCCAGACGCTTTACTAACACTCTCCCCACTTGGAGAGTCAGCGCCTTTAACCTCCAGTTTGGCCCAGTTTGCAATTTGTGCGGAAGATGAACAGGAATAGCGAGAACCAATGAGAGACTAGCTGGAGGTGTCTGGACGGGCAAATTTAACTCTCATTTCCCACCAGAAAGAGGAATTAACCAAAGGCTCAGCGTGCCGTGCCGGAACCAGATTAGGGACTGAAGCCATCTTGCGGTGTTGCGGCCAGCTCAAAAGAAAGCGAGTTGAAGAAAGGAGCTCAGGGGCACTGTAATTCACAAACCTGCAGAGTTATAAATGACAGCTATCGTCCAAAAATATACTGAAGTAAGGCTGCCAAGAGGACTTGAAAGCGGGGCAGAATTGCAGGAAACCGATTTCAGGAGGTAGACTGGAATTGCTTTGAAAGCATAGGAAAAGAGGCAGAACGTCCACAATGATGCACTTGGCCAAAAAGCGCGTATGCGTTTTTTCCTGAATATATTCAGGAAAAAACGCATACGGACTTTTTGACCAACCAAGCAAGCTTGCAAAGGAAATCTGCACTACAATGAAGTCTCACTTCCCCCCAGTCAAAAGGGCCATCTGAAAAAAGTGTAAAATCCAGAAAGGCAGGACAGGCCATGGAGAACTGGGAGCCTTCTAATGCTGATGGGCGGGATGTAAATTGCCAACAGACACTCGGGAGAAGTGTATGGTGTTTCCTGAAACATCTAAAAAACAAAGCAACAGAGCCTAGGGCACTTCCACTTATGGTCCTATAGCTTAGGGAAATTAAAATCAAAAAGACACAGCCACCCCAAAGTTTGGGACACCTCTGTTTACAAGAACCTCATTTACCGTACAAGTTCAATATCACAGAAAGTGAAAAATGGATAAAAAATTTGTGGTACTTACGTACAATGCAGTATCACTCAGCAATGAAATTTATGTCATCAGGCCCGTAGCAGCATAATGAGTGGATTCAGGTACGATGATTCTAACTGAAATAAGTCACACAGAAAAAGAAACATCATAAGATATCAGTAATACACGGAATGTAAACTTGGCTACACAGGAACTGAATTCCAAAACAGAACAGGGTCTCAAATTTAGAAAACCAACTTATGCTTGCTTAAGGGGAAAGGTGAGTTGGGGTGCTGCATAAAACCAGAGATTGAAATGAGCACAGATAAAGTTCCTTAAGCCAAATATGGACTAGACAAGAGCTACTCCTTGCTCAACGAAATGGACTCAACACCCCATATTAAACGCCTAAGAATGTACCTGACTAGTAAGTATCTTAAAACCTATGGATTGCTATGTCTCCAAAAGAGAATCAAGCATGTGTACAGGGGCATAAACGCAGCAGTGATAGGATTGGAGAGGTTCGGTGAGCAAATGAAGACCGTTTGAAGTCATATTGCATGGTACCCATTCCACGGGTCTCAACTCTCCAGGTTTAAGGTATTCTTCCTTCAGCTAAAACATGCATGTGGAACCCAGAGTATGATCAACCATGTGAACGGGAGACGTGTTCAAATATGTCTCAGTTTTCCTCCCCTGGTACTCGGGTGCAACATTCCAGACGCTTTACTAACACTCTCCCCACTTGGAGAGTCAGCGCCTTTAACTTCCTGTTTGGCCCAGTTTGCAATTTCTGCGGAAGATGAACAGGAATAGGGAGAACCAATGAGAGACTAGCTGGAGGTGTCTGGACGGGCAAATTTAACTCTCATTTCCCACCAGGAAGAGGAAATAACCAAAGGCTCAGCGTGCCGTGCCGGAACCAGATTAGGGCCTGAAGCCATCCTGCGGTGTTGCGGCCAGGTCACAAGAAAGCGAGTTGAAGAAAGGAGCTCAGGGGCACTGTAATTCACAAACCTGCAGAGTTATAAATGACAGCTATCGTCCAAAAATATACTGAAGTAAGGCTGCCAAGAGGACTTGAAAGCGGGGCAGAATTGCAGGAAACCGATTTCAGGAGGTAGACTGGAATTGCATTGAAAGCATAGGAAAAGAGGCAGAACGTCCACAATGATGCACTTGGCCAAAAAGGGCGTATGCGTTTTTTCCTGAATATATTCAGGAAAAAACGCATACGCCCTTTTTGGCCAACCAAGCAAGCTTGCAAAGGAAATCTGCACTACAATGAAGTCTCACTTCCCCCCGGTCAAAAGGGCCATCTGAAAAAAGTGTAAAATCCAGAAAGGCAGGACAGGCCATGGAGAACTGGGAGCCTTGTTATGCTGATGGGCGGGATGTAAATTGCCAACAGACACTCGGGAGAAGTGTATGGTGTTTCCTGAAACATCTAAAAAACAAAGCAACAGAGCCTAGGGCACTTCCACTTATGGTCCTATAGCTTAGGGAAATTAAAATCAAAAAGACACAGCCACACCAAAGTTTGGGACGCCTCTGTTTACAAGAACCTCGTTTACAGTACAAGTTCAACATCGCAGAAAGTGAAAAATGGATAAAGAAGTTGTGGTATTTACTTACAAAGCAATATCACTCAGCAATGAAATCTATGTCATCAGGCCCTTAGCAGCACAATGAGTGGATTCAGGTATGATGATTCTAACTGAAATAAGTCACACAGAAAAAGAAACATCATAAGATATCAGTAATACACGGAATGTAAACTTGGCTACACAGGAACTGAATTACAGAACAGAACAGGGTCTCAAATTTAGAAAACCAACTTATGCTTGCTTAAGGGGAAAGGTGAGTTGGGGTGCTGCATAAAACCAGAGATTGAAACGAGCACAGATAAAGTTCCTTAAGCCAAATATGGAATAGACAAGAGCTACTCCTTGCTCAACGAAATGGACTCAACACCGCATATTAAACGCCTAAGAATGTACCTGACTAGTAAGTATCTTAAAACCTATGGATTGCTATGTCTCCGAAAGAGAATCAAGCATGTGTACAGGGGCATAAACGCAGCAGTGATAGGATTGGAGAGGTTCGGTGAGCAAATGAAGACCCTTTGAAGTCATATTGCATGGTACCCATTCCACGGGTTTCAACTACCCAGGTTTAAGGTATTCTTTTTTCAGCTAAAACATGCATGTGGAACCCAGAGTATGATCAACCATGTGAACGGGAGACGTGTTCAAATATGTCTCAGTTTCCCTCCCCTGGTACTCGGGTGCAACATTCCAGACGCTTTACTAACACTCTCCCCACTTGGAGAGTCAGTGCCTTTAACCTCCTGTTTGGCCCAGTTTGCAATTTCTGCGGAAGATGAACAGGAATAGCGAGAACCAATGAGAGACTAGCAGGAGGTGTCTGGACGGGCAAATTTAACTCTCATTTCCCACCAGGAAGAGGAAATAACCAAAGGCTCAGCGTGCCGTGCCGGAACCAGATTAGGGACTGAAGCCATCCTGCGGTGTTGCGGCCAGCTCAAAAGAAAGCGAGTTGAAGAAAGGAGCTCAGGGGCACTGTAATTCACAAACCTGCAGAGTTATAAATGACAGATATCGTCCAAAAATATACTGAAGTAAGGCTGCCAAGAGGACTCGAAAGCGGGGCAGAATTGCAGGAAACCGATTTCAGGAGGTAGACTGGAATTGCATTGAAAGCATAGGAAAAGAGGCAGAACGTCCACAATGATGCACTTGGCCAAAAAGGGCGTATGCGTTTTTTCCTGAATATATTCAGGAAAAAACGCATACGCCCTTTTTGGCCAACCAAGCAAGCTTGCAAAGGAAATCTGCACTACAATGAAGTCTCACTTCCCCCCGGTCAAAAGGGCCATCTGAAAAAAGTGTAAAATCCAGAAAGGCAGGACAGGCCATGGAGAACTGGGAGCCTTGTTATGCTGATGGGCGGGATGTAAATTGCCAACAGACACTCGGGAGAAGTGTATGGTGTTTCCTGAAACATCTAAAAAACAAAGCAACAGAGCCTAGGGCACTTCCACTTATGGTCCTATAGCTTAGGGAAATTAAAATCAAAAAGACACAGCCACCCCAAAGTTTGGGACGCCTCTGTTTACAAGAACCTCGTTTACAGTACAAGTTCAACATCGCAGAAAGTGAAAAATGGATAAAGAAGGTGTGGTATTTACTTACAAAGCAATATCACTCAGCAATGAAATCTATGTCATCAGGACCTTAGCAGCACAATGAGTGGATTCAGGTATGATGATTCTAACTGAAATAAGTCACACAGAAAAAGAAACATCATAAGATATCAGTAATACACGGAATGTAAACTTGGCTACACAGGAACTGAATTACAGAACAGAACAGGGTCTCAAATTTAGAAAACCAACTTATGCTTGCTTAAGGGGAAAGGTGAGTTGGGGTGCTGCATAAAACCAGAGATTGAAACGAGCACAGATAAAGTTCCTTAAGCCAAATATGGAATAGACAAGAGCTACTCCTTGCTCAACGAAATGGACTCAACACCGCATATTAAACGCCTAAGAATGTACCTGACTAGTAAGTATCTTAAAACCTATGGATTGCTATGTCTCCGAAAGAGAATCAAGCATGTGTACAGGGGCATAAACGCAGCAGTGATAGGATTGGAGAGGTTCGGTGAGCAAATGAAGACCCTTTGAAGTCATATTGCATGGTACCCATTCCACGGGTTTCAACTACCCAGGTTTAAGGTATTCTTCCTTCAGCTAAAACATGCATGTGGAACCTAGAGTATGATCAACCATGTGATCGGGAGACGTGTTCAAATATGTCTCAGTTTTCGTACCCTGGTACTCGGGTGCAACATTCCAGACGCTTTACTAACACTCTCCCGACTTGGAGAGTCCGTCCCTTTAAACTCCTGTTTGGCCCAGTTTGCAATTTCTGCGGAAGATGAACAGGAATAGCGAGAACCAATGAGAGACTAGCTGGAGGTGTCTGGACGGGCAAATTTAACTCTCATTTCCCACCAGGAAGAGGAATTAACCAAAGGCTCAGCGTGCCGTGCCGGAACCAGATTAGGGCCTGAAGCCATCCTGCGGTGTTGCGGCCAGGTCACAAGAAAGCGAGTTGAAGAAAGGAGCTCAGGGGCACTGTAATTCACAAACCTGCAGAGTTATAAATGACAGCTATCGTCCAAAAATATACTGAAGTAAGGCTGCCAAGAGGACTTGAAAGCGGGGCAGAATTGCAGGAAACCGATTTCAGGAGGTAGACTGGAATTGCATTGAAAGCATAGGAAAAGAGGCAGAACGTCCACAATGATGCACTTGGCCAAAAAGGGCGTATGCGTTTTTTCCTGAATATATTCAGGAAAAAACGCATACGCCCTTTTTGGCCAACCAAGCAAGCTTGCAAAGGAAATCTGCACTACAATGAAGTCTCACTTCCCCCCGGTCAAAAGGGCCATCTGAAAAAAGTGTAAAATCCAGAAAGGCAGGACAGGCCATGGAGAACTGGGAGCCTTGTTATGCTGATGGGCGGGATGTAAATTGCCAACAGACACTCGGGAGAAGTGTATGGTGTTTCCTGAAACATCTAAAAAACAAAGCAACAGAGCCTAGGGCACTTCCACTTATGGTCCTATAGCTTAGGGAAATTAAAATCAAAAAGACACAGCCACCCCAATGTTTGGGACGCCTCTGTTTACAAGAACCTCGTTTACAGTACAAGTTCAACATCGCAGAAAGTGAAAAATGGATAAAGACGTTGTGGTATTTACTTACAAAGCAATATCACTCAGCAATGAAATCTATGTCATCAGGCCCTTAGCAGCACAATGAGTGGATTCAGGTATGATGATTCTAACTGAAATAAGTCACACAGAAAAAGAAACATCATAAGATATCACTAATACATGGAATGTAAACTTGGCTACACAGGAACTGAATTACAGAACAGAACAGGGTCTCAAATTTAGAAAACCAACTTATGCTTGCTTAAGGGGAAAGGTGAGTTGGGGTGCTGCATAAAACCAGAGATTGAAACGAGCACAGATAAAGTTCCTTAAGCCAAATATGGAATAGACAAGAGCTACTCCTTGCTCAACGAAATGGACTCAACACCGCATATTAAACGCCTAAGAATGTACTTGACTAGTAAGTATCTTAAAACCTATGGATTGCTATGTCTCCGAAAGAGAATCAAGCATGTGTACAGGGGCATAAATGCAGCAGTGATAGGATTGGAGAGGTTCGGTGAGCAAATGAAGACCCTTTGAAGTCATATTGCATGGTACCCATTCCACGGGTTTCAACTACCCAGGTTTAAGGTATTCTTCCTTCAGCTAAAACATGCATGTGGAACCTAGAGTATGATCAACCATGTGATCGGGAGACGTGTTCAAATATGTCTCAGTTTTCCTCCCCTGGTACTCGGGTGCAACATTCCAGACGCTTTACTAACACTCTCCCCACTTGGAGAGTCAGCGCCTTTAACCTCCTGTTTGGCCCAGTTTGCAATTTCTGAGGAAGATGAACAGGAATAGTGAGAACCAATGAGAGACTAGCAGGAGGTGTCTGGACGGGCAAATTTAACTCTCATTTCCCACCAGGAAGAGGAAATAACCAAAGGCTCAGCATGCCATGCCGGAACCAGATTAGGGCCTGAAGCCATCCTGCGGTGTTGCGGCCAGGTCACAAGAAAGCGAGTTGAAGAAAGGAGCTCAGGGGCACTTTAATTCACAAACCTGCAGAGTTATAAATGACAGCTATCGTCCAAAAATATACTGAAGTAAGGCTGCCAAGAGGACTCGAAAGCGGGGCAGAATTACAGGAAACCGATTTCAGGAGGTAGACTGGAATTGCATTGAAAGCATAGGAAAAGAGGCAGAACGTCCACAATGATGCACTTGGCCAAAAAGGGCGTATGCGTTTTTTCCTGAATATATTCAGGAAAAAACGCATACGCCCTTTTTGGCCAACCAAGCAAGCTTGCAAAGGAAATCTGCACTACAATGAAGTCTCACTTCCCCCCGGTCAAAAGGGCCATCTGAAAAAAGTGTAAAATCCAGAAAGGCAGGACAGGCCATGGAGAACTGAGAGCCTTGTTATGCTGATGGGCGGGATGTAAATTGTCAACAGACACTCGGGAGAAGTGTATGGTGTTTCCTGAAACATCTAAAAAACAAAGCAACAGAGCCTAGGGCACTTCCACTTATGGTCCTATAGCTTAGGGAAATTAAAATCAAAAAGACACAGCCACCCCAAAGTTTGGGACGCCTCTGTTTACAAGAACCTCGTTTACCGTACAAGTTCAATATCACAGAAAGTGAAAAATGGATAAAGAACTTGTGGTACTTACGTACAATGCAGTATCACTCAGCAATGAAATCTATGTCATCAGGCCCGTAGCAGCATAATGAGTGGATTCAGGTACGATGATTCTCACTGAAATAAGTCACACAGAAAAAGAAACATCATAAGATATCACTAATACACGGAATGTAAACTTGGCTACACAGGAACTGAATTCCAAAACAGAACAGGGTCTCAAATTTAGAAAACCAACTTATGCTTGCTTAAGGGGAAAGGTGAGTTGGGGTGCTGCATAAAACCAGAGATTGAAATGAGCACAGATAAAGTTCCTTAAGCCAAATATGGACTAGACAAGAGCTACTCCTTGCTCAACGAAATGGACTCAACACCCCATATTAAACGCCTAAGAATGTACCTGACTAGTAAGTATCTTAAAACCTATGGATTGCTATGTCTCCAAAAGAGAATCAAGCATGTGTACAGGGGCATAAACGCAGCAGTGATAGGATTGGAGAGGTTCGGTGAGCAAATGAAGACCGTTTGAAGTCATATTGCATGGTACCCATTCCACGGGTTTCAACTACCCAGGTTTAAGGTATTCTTCCTTCAGCTAAAACATGCATGTGGAACCTAGAGTATGATCAACCATGTGATCGGGAGACGTGTTCAAATATGTCTCAGTTTTCGTACCCTGGTACTCGGGTGCAACATTCCAGACGCTTTACTAACACTCTCCCGACTTGGAGAGTCAGTCCCTTTAACCTCCTGTTTGGCCCAGTTTGCAATTTCTGCGGAAGATGAACAGGAATAGCGAGAACCAATGAGAGACTAGCTGGAGGTGTCTGGACGGGCAAATTTAACTCTCATTTCCCACCAGGAAGAGGAATTAACCAAAGGCTCAGCGTGCCGTGCCGGAACCAGATTAGGGCCTGAAGCCATCCTGCGGTGTTGCGGCCAGGTCACAAGAAATCGAGTTGAAGAAAGGAGCTCAGGGGCACTGTAATTCACAAACCTGCAGAGTTATAAATGACAGCTATCGTCCAAAAATATACTGAAGTAAGGCTGCCAAGAGGACTTGAAAGCGGGGCAGAATTGCAGGAAACCGATTTCAGGAGGTAGACTGGAATTGCATTGAAAGCATAGGAAAAGAGACAGAACGTCCACAATGATGCACTTGGCCAAAAAGGGCGTATGCGTTTTTTCCTGAATATATTCAGGAAAAAACGCATACGCCCTTTTTGGCCAACCAAGCAAGCTTGCAAAGGAAATCTGCACTACAATGAAGTCTCACTTCCCCCCGGTCAAAAGGGCCATCTGAAAAAAGTGTAAAATCCAGAAAGGCAGGACAGGCCATGGAGAACTGGGAGCCTTGTTATGCTGATGGGCGGGATGTAAATTGCCAACAGACACTCGGGAGAAGTGTATGGTGTTTCCTGAAACATCTAAAAAACAAAGCAACAGAGCCTAGGGCACTTCCACTTATGGTCCTATAGCTTAGGGAAATTAAAATCAAAAAGACACAGCCACCCCAAAGTTTGGGACGCCTCTGTTTACAAGAACCTCGTTTACAGTACAAGTTCAACATCGCAGAAAGTGAAAAATGGATAAAGAAGTTGTGGTATTTACTTACAAAGCAATATCACTCAGCAATGAAATCTATGTCATCAGGCCCTTAGCAGCACAATGAGTGGATTCAGGTATGATGATTCTAACTGAAATAAGTCACACAGAAAAAGAAACATCATAAGATATCAGTAATACACGGAATGTAAACTTGGCTACACAGGAACTGAATTCCAAAACAGAACAGGGTCTCAAATTTAGAAAACCAACTTATGCTTGCTTAAGGGGAAAGGTGAGTTGGGGTGCTGCATAAAACCAGAGATTGAAATGAGCACAGATAAAGTTCCTTAAGCCAAATATGGACTAGACAAGAGCTACTCCTTGCTCAACGAAATGGACTCAACACCCCATATTAAACGCCTAAGAATGTACCTGACTAGTAAGTATCTTAAAACCTATGGATTGCTATGTCTCCAAAAGAGAATCAAGCGTGTGTACAGGGGCATAAACGCAGCAGTGATAGGATTGGAGAGGTTCGGTGAGCAAATGAAGACCCTTTGAAGTCATATTGCATGGTACCCATTCCACGGGTTTCAACTACCCAGGTTTAAGGTATTCTTCCTTCAGCTAAAACATGCATGTGGAACCCAGAGTATGATCAACCGTGTGAACGGGAGACGTGTTCAAATATGTCTCAGTTTTCCTCCCCTGGTACTCGGGTGCAACATTCCAGACGCTTTACTAACACTCTCCGCACTTGGAGAGTCAGCGCCTTTAACCTCCAGTTTGGCCCAGTTTGCAATTTGTGCGGAAGATGAACAGGAATAGCGAGAACCAATGAGAGACTAGCTGGAGGTGTCTGGACGGGCAAATTTAACTCTCATTTCCCACCAGGAAGAGGAAATAACCAAAGGCTCAGCATGCCATGCCGGAACCAGATTAGGGCCTGAAGCCATCCTGCGGTGTTGCGGCCAGGTCACAAGAAAGCGAGTTGAAGAAAGGAGCTCAGGGGCACTTTAATTCACAAACCTGCAGAGTTATAAATGACAGCTATCGTCCAAAAATATACTGAAGTAAGGCTGCCAAGAGGACTCGAAAGCGGGGCAGAATTACAGGAAACCGATTTCAGGAGGTAGACTGGAATTGCATTGAAAGCATAGGAAAAGAGGCAGAACGTCCACAATGATGCACTTGGCCAAAAAGGGCGTATGCGTTTTTTCCTGAATATATTCAGGAAAAAACGCATACGCCCTTTTTGGCCAACCAAGCAAGCTTGCAAAGGAAATCTGCACTACAATGAAGTCTCACTTCCCCCCGGTCAAAAGGGCCATCTGAAAAAAGTGTAAAATCCAGAAAGGCAGGACAGGCCATGGAGAACTGAGAGCCTTGTTATGCTGATGGGCGGGATGTAAATTGTCAACAGACACTCGGGAGAAGTGTATGGTGTTTCCTGAAACATCTAAAAAACAAAGCAACAGAGCCTAGGGCACTTCCACTTATGGTCCTATAGCTTAGGGAAATTAAAATCAAAAAGACACAGCCACCCCAAAGTTTGGGACGCCTCTGTTTACAAGAACCTCGTTTACCGTACAAGTTCAATATCACAGAAAGTGAAAAATGGATAAAGAACTTGTGGTACTTACGTACAATGCAGTATCACTCAGCAATGAAATCTATGTCATCAGGCCCGTAGCAGCATAATGAGTGGATTCAGGTACGATGATTCTCACTGAAATAAGTCACACAGAAAAAGAAACATCATAAGATATCACTAATACACGGAATGTAAACTTGGCTACACAGGAACTGAATTCCAAAACAGAACAGGGTCTCAAATTTAGAAAACCAACTTATGCTTGCTTAAGGGGAAAGGTGAGTTGGGGTGCTGCATAAAACCAGAGATTGAAATGAGCACAGATAAAGTTCCTTAAGCCAAATATGGACTAGACAAGAGCTACTCCTTGCTCAACGAAATGGACTCAACACCCCATATTAAACGCCTAAGAATGTACCTGACTAGTAAGTATCTTAAAACCTATGGATTGCTATGTCTCCAAAAGAGAATCAAGCATGTGTACAGGGGCATAAACGCAGCAGTGATAGGATTGGAGAGGTTCGGTGAGCAAATGAAGACCGTTTGAAGTCATATTGCATGGTACCCATTCCACGGGTTTCAACTACCCAGGTTTAAGGTATTCTTCCTTCAGCTAAAACATGCATGTGGAACCTAGAGTATGATCAACCATGTGATCGGGAGACGTGTTCAAATATGTCTCAGTTTTCGTACCCTGGTACTCGGGTGCAACATTCCAGACGCTTTACTAACACTCTCCCGACTTGGAGAGTCAGTCCCTTTAACCTCCTGTTTGGCCCAGTTTGCAATTTCTGCGGAAGATGAACAGGAATAGCGAGAACCAATGAGAGACTAGCTGGAGGTGTCTGGACGGGCAAATTTAACTCTCATTTCCCACCAGGAAGAGGAATTAACCAAAGGCTCAGCGTGCCGTGCCGGAACCAGATTAGGGCCTGAAGCCATCCTGCGGTGTTGCGGCCAGGTCACAAGAAAGCGAGTTGAAGAAAGGAGCTCAGGGGCACTGTAATTCACAAACCTGCAGAGTTATAAATGACAGCTATCGTCCAAAAATATACTGAAGTAAGGCTGCCAAGAGGACTTGAAAGCGGGGCAGAATTGCAGGAAACCGATTTCAGGAGGTAGACTGGAATTGCATTGAAAGCATAGGAAAAGAGACAGAACGTCCACAATGATGCACTTGGCCAAAAAGGGCGTATGCGTTTTTTCCTGAATATATTCAGGAAAAAACGCATACGCCCTTTTTGGCCAACCAAGCAAGCTTGCAAAGGAAATCTGCACTACAATGAAGTCTCACTTCCCCCCGGTCAAAAGGGCCATCTGAAAAAAGTGTAAAATCCAGAAAGGCAGGACAGGCCATGGAGAACTGGGAGCCTTGTTATGCTGATGGGCGGGATGTAAATTGCCAACAGACACTCGGGAGAAGTGTATGGTGTTTCCTGAAACATCTAAAAAACAAAGCAACAGAGCCTAGGGCACTTCCACTTATGGTCCTATAGCTTAGGGAAATTAAAATCAAAAAGACACAGCCACCCCAAAGTTTGGGACGCCTCTGTTTACAAGAACCTCGTTTACAGTACAAGTTCAACATCGCAGAAAGTGAAAAATGGATAAAGAAGTTGTGGTATTTACTTACAAAGCAATATCACTCAGCAATGAAATCTATGTCATCAGGCCCTTAGCAGCACAATGAGTGGATTCAGGTATGATGATTCTAACTGAAATAAGTCACACAGAAAAAGAAACATCATAAGATATCAGTAATACACGGAATGTAAACTTGGCTACACAGGAACTGAATTCCAAAACAGAACAGGGTCTCAAATTTAGAAAACCAACTTATGCTTGCTTAAGGGGAAAGGTGAGTTGGGGTGCTGCATAAAACCAGAGATTGAAATGAGCACAGATAAAGTTCCTTAAGCCAAATATGGACTAGACAAGAGCTACTCCTTGCTCAACGAAATGGACTCAACACCCCATATTAAACGCCTAAGAATGTACCTGACTAGTAAGTATCTTAAAACCTATGGATTGCTATGTCTCCAAAAGAGAATCAAGCGTGTGTACAGGGGCATAAACGCAGCAGTGATAGGATTGGAGAGGTTCGGTGAGCAAATGAAGACCCTTTGAAGTCATATTGCATGGTACCCATTCCACGGGTTTCAACTACCCAGGTTTAAGGTATTCTTCCTTCAGCTAAAACATGCATGTGGAACCCAGAGTATGATCAACCGTGTGAACGGGAGACGTGTTCAAATATGTCTCAGTTTTCCTCCCCTGGTACTCGGGTGCAACATTCCAGACGCTTTACTAACACTCTCCGCACTTGGAGAGTCAGCGCCTTTAACCTCCAGTTTGGCCCAGTTTGCAATTTGTGCGGAAGATGAACAGGAATAGCGAGAACCAATGAGAGACTAGCTGGAGGTGTCTGGACGGGCAAATTTAACTCTCATTTCCCACCAGAAAGAGGAATTAACCAAAGGCTCAGCGTGCCGTGCCGGAACCAGATTAGGGACTGAAGCCATCTTGCGGTGTTGCGGCCAGCTCAAAAGAAAGCGAGTTGAAGAAAGGAGCTCAGGGGCACTGTAATTCACAAACCTGCAGAGTTATAAATGACAGCTATCGTCCAAAAATATACTGAAGTAAGGCTGCCAAGAGGACTTGAAAGCGGGGCAGAATTGCAGGAAACCGATTTCAGGAGGTAGACTGGAATTGCATTGAAAGCATAGGAAAAGAGGCAGAACGTCCACAATGATGCACTTGGCCAAAAAGGGCGTATGCGTTTTTTCCTGAATATATTCAGGAAAAAACGCATACGCCCTTTTTGGCCAACCAAGCAAGCTTGCAAAGGAAATCTGCACTACAATGAAGTCTCACTTCCCCCCAGTCAAAAGGGCCATCTGAAAAAAGTGTAAAATCCAGAAAGGCAGGACAGGCCATGGAGAACTGGGAGCCTTCTAATGCTGATGGGCGGGATGTAAATTGCCAACAGACACTCGGGAGAAGTGTATGGTGTTTCCTGAAACATCTAAAAAACAAAGCAACAGAGCCTAGGGCACTTCCACTTATGGTCCTATAGCTTAGGGAAATTAAAATCAAAAAGACACAGCCACCCCAAAGTTTGGGACACCTCTGTTTACAAGAACCTCGTTTACCGTACAAGTTCAATATCACAGAAAGTGAAAAATGGATAAAAAATTTGTGGTACTTACGTACAATGCAGTATCACTCAGCAATGAAATTTATGTCATCAGGCCCGTAGCAGCATAATGAGTGGATTCAGGTACGATGATTCTAACTGAAATAAGTCACACAGAAAAAGAAACATCATAAGATATCAGTAATACACGGAATGTAAACTTGGCTACACAGGAACTGAATTCCAAAACAGAACAGGGTCTCAAATTTAGAAAACCAACTTATGCTTGCTTAAGGGGAAATGTGAGTTGGGGTGCTGCATAAAACCAGAGATTGAAATGAGCACAGATAAAGTTCCTTAAGCCAAATATGGAATAGACAAGAGCTACTCCTTGCTCAACGAAATGGACTCAACACCCCATATTAAACGCCTAAGAATGTACCTGACTAGTAAGTATCTTAAAACCTATGGATTGCTATGTCTCCAAAAGAGAATCAAGCGTGTGTACAGGGGCATAAACGCAGCAGTGATAGGATTGGAGAGGTTCGGTGAGCAAATGAAGACCCTTTGAAGTCATATTGCATGGTACCCATTCCACGGGTCTCAACTATCCAGGTTTAAGGTATTCTTCCTTCAGCTAAAACATGCATGTGGAACCCAGAGTATGATCAACCATGTGAACGGGAGACGTGTTCAAATATGTCTCAGTTTTCCTCCCCTGGTACTCGGGTGCAACATTCCAGACGCTTTACTAACACTCTCCCCACTTGGAGAGTCAGCGCCTTTAACTTCCTGTTTGGCCCAGTTTGCAATTTCCGTGGAAGATGAACAGGAATAGGGAGAACCAATGAGAGACTAGCTGGAGGTGTCTGGACGGGCAAATTTAACTCTCATTTCCCACCAGGAAGAGGAAATAACCAAAGGCTCAGCGTGCCGTGCCGGAACCAGATTAGGGCCTGAAGCCATCCTGCGGTGTTGCGGCCAGCTCAAAAGAAAGCGAGTTGAAGAAAGGAGCTCAGGGGCACTGTAATTCACAAACCTGCAGAGTTATAAATGACAGCTATCGTCCAAAAATATACTGAAGTAAGGCTGCCAAGAGGACTCGAAAGCGGGGCAGAATTGCAGGAAACCGATTTCAGGAGGTAGACTGGAATTGCATTGAAAGCATAGGAAAAGAGGCAGAACGTCCACAATGATGCACTTGGCCAAAAAGGGCGTATGCGTTTTTTCCTGAATATATTCAGGAAAAAACGCATACGCCCTTTTTGGCCAACCAAGCAAGCTTGCAAAGGAAATCTGCACTACAATGAAGTCTCACTTCCCCCCGGTCAAAAGGGCCATCTGAAAAAAGTGTAAAATCCAGAAAGGCAGGACAGGCCATGGAGAACTGGGAGCCTTGTTATGCTGATGGGCGGGATGTAAATTGCCAACAGACACTCGGGAGAAGTGTATGGTGTTTCCTGAAACATCTAAAAAACAAAGCAACAGAGCCTAGGGCACTTCCACTTATGGTCCTATAGCTTAGGGAAATTAAAATCAAAAAGACACAGCCACCCCAAAGTTTGGGACGCCTCTGTTTACAAGAACCTCGTTTACAGTACAAGTTCAACATCGCAGAAAGTGAAAAATGGATAAAGAAGTTGTGGTATTTACTTACAAAGCAATATCACTCA
This sequence comes from Globicephala melas, assembly GCF_963455315.2. NCBI lineage: Eukaryota > Metazoa > Chordata > Mammalia > Artiodactyla > Delphinidae > Globicephala > Globicephala melas. The sequence continues at coordinate 4,443,328 of NW_027207210.1, forward strand.
GCAATGAAATCTATGTCATCAGGCCCTTAGCAGCACAATGAGTGGATTCAGGTATGATGATTCTAACTGAAATAAGTCACACAGAAAAAGAAACATCATAAGATATCAGTAATACACGGAATGTAAACTTGGCTACACAGGAACTGAATTACAGAACAGAACAGGGTCTCAAATTTAGAAAACCAACTTATGCTTGCTTAAGAGGAAAGGTGAGTTGGGATGCTGCATAAAACCAGAGATTGAAACGAGCACAGATAAAGTTCCTTAAGCCAAATATGGAATAGACAAGAGCTACTCCTTGCTCAACGAAATGGACTCAACACCCCATATTAAACGCCTAAGAATGTACCTGACTAGTAAGTATCTTAAAACCTATGGATAACTATGTCTCCGAAAGAGAATCAAGCATGTGTACAGGGGCATAAATGCAGCAGTGATAGGATTGGAGAGGTTCGGTGAGCAAATGAAGACCCTTTGAAGTCATATTGCATGGTACCCATTCCACGGGTTTCAACTACCCAGGTTTAAGGTATTCTTCCTTCAGCTAAAACATGCATGTGGAACCTAGAGTATGATCAACCGTGTGAACGGGAGACGTGTTCAAATATGTCTCAGTTTTCGTACCCTGGTACTAGGGTGTAACATTCCAGACGCTTTACTAACACTCTCCCGACTTGGAGAGTCCGTCCCTTTAATCTCCTGTTTGGCCCAGTTTGCAATTTCTGCGGAAGATGAACAGGAATAGCGAGAACCAATGAGAGACTAGCTGGAGGTGTCTGGACGGGCAAATTTAACTCTCATTTCCCACCAGAAAGAGGAATTAACCAAAGGCTCAGCGTGCCGTGCCAGAACCAGATTAGGGCCTGAAGCCATCCTGCGGTGTTGCGGCCAGGTCACAAGAAAGCGAGTTGAAGAAAGGAGCTCAGGGGCACTGTAATTCACAAACCTGCAGAGTTATAAATGACAGCTATCGTCCAAAAATATACTGAAGTAAGGCTGCCAAGAGGACTTGAAAGCGGGGCAGAATTGCAGGAAACCGATTTCAGGAGGTAGACTGGAATTGCATTGAAAGCATAGGAAAAGAGGCAGAACGTCCACAATGATGCACTTGGCCAAAAAGGGCGTATGCGTTTTTTCCTGAATATATTCAGGAAAAAACGCATACGCCCTTTTTGACCAACCAAGCAAGCTTGCAAAGGAAATCTGCACTACAATGAAGTCTCACTTCCCCCCAGTCAAAAGGGCCATCTGAAAAAAGTGTAAAATCCAGAAAGGCAGGACAGGCCATGGAGAACTGGGAGCCTTGTTATGCTGATGGGCGGGATGTAAATTGCCAACAGACACTCGGGAGAAGTGTATGGTGTTTCCTGAAACATCTAAAAAACAAAGCAACAGAGCCTAGGGCACTTCCACTTATGGTCCTATAGCTTAGGGAAATTAAAATCAAAAAGACACAGCCACCCCAAAGTTTGGGACGCCTCTGTTTACAAGAACCTCATTTACCGTTCAAGTTCAATATCACAGAAAGTGAAAAATGGATAAAGAACTTGTGGTACTTACGTACAATGCAGTATCACTCAGCAATGAAATCTATGTCATCAGGCCCGTAGCAGCATAATGAGTGGATTCAGGTACGATGATTCTAACTGAAATAAGTCACACAGAAAAAGAAACATCATAAGATATCAGTAATACACGGAATGTAAACTTGGCTACACAGGAACTGAATTCCAAAACAGAACAGGGTCTCAAATTTAGAAAACCAACTTATGCTTGCTTAAGGGGAAAGGTGAGTTGGGGTGCTGCATAAAACCAGAGATTGAAATGAGCACAGATAAAGTTCCTTAAGCCAAATATGGAATAGACAAGAGCTACTCCTTGCTCAACGAAATGGACTCAACACCCCATATTAAACGCCTAAGAATGTACCTGACTAGTAAGTATCTTAAAACCTATGGATTGCTATGTCTCCAAAAGAGAATCAAGCGTGTGTACAGGGGCATAAACGCAGCAGTGATAGGATTGGAGAGGTTCGGTGAGCAAATGAAGACCCTTTGAAGTCATATTGCATGGTACCCATTCCACGGGTCTCAACTCTCCAGGTTTAAGGTATTCTTCCTTCAGCTAAAACATGCATGTGGAACCCAGAGTATGATCAACCATATGATCGGGAGACGTGTTCAAATATGTCTCAGTTTTCCTCCCCTGGTACTCGGGTGCAACATTCCAGACGCTTTACTAACACTCTCCCGACTTGGAGAGTCAGTCCCTTTAACCTCCTGTTTGGCCCAGTTTGCAATTTCTGTGGAAGATGAACAAGAAAGGCGAGAACCAATGAGAGATTAGCTGGAGGTGTCTGGACGGGCAAATTTAACTCTCATTTCCCACCAGAAAGAGGAATTAACCAAAGGCTCAGCGTGCCGTGCTGGAACCAGATTAGGGCCTGAAGCCATCCTGCGGTGTTGCGGCCAGGTCACAAGAAAGCGAGTTGAAGAAAGGAGCTCAGGGGCACTGTAATTCACAAACCTGCAGAGTTATAAATGACAGCTATCGTCCAAAAATATACTGAAGTAAGGCTGCCAAGAGGACTTGAAAGCGGGGCAGAATTGCAGGAAACCGATTTCAGGAGGTAGACTGGAATTGCATTGAAAGCATAGGAAAAGAGGCAGAACGTCCACAATGATGCACTTGGCCAAAAAGGGCGTATGCGTTTTTTCCTGAATATATTCAGGAAAAAACGCATACGCCCTTTTTGGCCAACCAAGCAAGCTTGCAATGGAAATCTGCACTACAATGAAGTCTCACTTCCCCCCGGTCAAAAGGGCCATCTGAAAAAAGTGTAAAATCCAGAAAGGCAGGACAGGCCATGGAGAAGTGGGAGCCTTGTTATGCTGATGGGCGGGATGTAAATTGCCAACAGACACTCGGGAGAAGTGTATGGTGTTTCCTGAAACATCTAAAAAACAAAGCAACAGAGCCTAGGGCACTTCCACTTATGGTCCTATAGCTTAGGGAAATTAAAATCAAAAAGACACAGCCACCCCAAAGTTTGGGACGCCTCTGTTTACAAGAACCTCGTTTATCGTACAAGTTCAATATCACAGAAAGTGAAAAATGGATAAAGAACTTGTGGTACTTACGTACAATGCAGTATCACTCAGCAATGAAATCTATGTCATCAGGCCCGTAGCAGCACAATGAGTGGATTCAGGTATGATGATTCTAACTGAAATAAGTCACACAGAAAAAGAAACATCATAAGATATCAGTAATACACGGAATGTAAACTTGGCTACACAGGAACTGAATTACAGAACAGAACAGGGTCTCAAATTTAGAAAACCAACTTATGCTTGCTTAAGGGGAAAGGTGAGTTGGGGTGCTGCATAAAACCAGAGATTGAAACGAGCACAGATAAAGTTCCTTAAGCCAAATATGGAATAGACAAGAGCTACTCCTTGCTCAACGAAATGGACTCAACACCGCATATTAAACGCCTAAGAATGTACCTGACTAGTAAGTATCTTAAAACCTATGGATTGCTATGTCTCCGAAAGAGAATCAAGCGTGTGTACAGGGGCAAAAACGCAGCAGTGATAGGATTGGAGAGGTTCGGTGAGCAAATGAAGACCCTTTGAAGTCATATTGCATGGTACCCATTCCACGGGTTTCAACTACCCAGGTTTAAGGTATTCTTCCTTCAGCTAAAACAGGCATGTGGAACCTAGAGTATGATCAACCATGTGATCGGGAGACGTGTTCAAATATGTCTCAGTTTTCGTACCCTGGTACTCGGGTGCAACATTCCAGACGCTTTACTAACACTCTCCCGACTTGGAGAGTCCGTCCCTTTAATCTCCTGTTTGGCCCAGTTTGCAATTTCTGCGGAAGATGAACAGGAATAGCGAGAACCAATGAGAGACTAGCTGGAGGTGTCTGGACGGGCAAATTTAACTTTCATTTCCCACCAGAAAGAGGAATTAACCAAAGGCTCAGCGTGCCGTGCTGGAACCAGATTAGGGCCTGAAGCCATCCTGCGGTGTTGCGGCCAGGTCACAAGAAAGCGAGTTGAAGAAAGGAGCTCAGGGGCACTGTAATTCACAAACCTGCAGAGTTATAAATGACAGCTATCGTCCAAAAATATACTGAAGTAAGGCTGCCAAGAGGACTTGAAAGCGGGGCAGAATTGCAGGAAACCGATTTCAGGAGGTAGACTGGAATTGCATTGAAAGCATAGGAAAAGAGGCAGAACGTCCACAATGATGCACTTGGCCAAAAAGGGCGTATGCGTTTTTTCCTGAATATATTCAGGAAAAAACGCATACGCCCTTTTTGGCCAACCAAGCAAGCTTGCAATGGAAATCTGCACTACAATGAAGTCTCACTTCCCCCCGGTCAAAAGGGCCATCTGAAAAAAGTGTAAAATCCAGAAAGGCAGGACAGGCCATGGAGAAGTGGGAGCCTTGTTATGCTGATGGGCGGGATGTAAATTGCCAACAGACACTCGGGAGAAGTGTATGGTGTTTCCTGAAACATCTAAAAAACAAAGCAACAGAGCCTAGGGCACTTCCACTTATGGTCCTATAGCTTAGGGAAATTAAAATCAAAAAGACACAGCCACCCCAAAGTTTGGGACGCCTCTGTTTACAAGAACCTCGTTTATCGTACAAGTTCAATATCACAGAAAGTGAAAAATGGATAAAGAACTTGTGGTACTTACGTACAATGCAGTATCACTCAGCAATGAAATCTATGTCATCAGGCCCGTAGCAGCACAATGAGTGGATTCAGGTATGATGATTCTAACTGAAATAAGTCACACTGAAAAAGAAACATCATAAGATATCAGTAATACACGGAATGTAAACTTGGCTACACAGGAACTGAATTACAGAACAGAACAGGGTCTCAAATTTAGAAAACCAACTTATGCTTGCTTAAGGGGAAAGGTGAGTTTTTGTGCTGCATAAAACCAGAGATTGAAATGAGCACAGATAAAGTTCCTTAAGCCAAATATGGAATAGACAAGAGCTACTCCTTGCTCAACGAAATGGACTGAACACCGCATATTAAACGCCTAAGAATGTACCTGACTAGTAAGTATCTTAAAACCTATGGATTGCTATGTCTCCGAAAGAGAATCAAGCATGTTTACAGGGGCATAAACGCAGCAGTGATAGGATTGGAGAGGTTCAGTGAGCAAATGAAGACCCTTTGAAGTCATATTGCATGGTACGCATTCCACGGGTTTCAACTACCCAGCTTTAAGGTATTCTTCCTTCAGCTAAAACATGCATGTGGAACCTAGAGTATGATCAACCATGTGATCGGGAGACGTGTTCAAATATGTCTCAGTTTTCGTACCCTGGTACTCGGGTGCAACATTCCAGACGCTTTACTAACACTCTCCCGACTTGGAGAGTCAGTCCCTTTAACCTCCTGTTTGGCCCAGTTTGCAATTTCTGTGGAAGATGAACAAGAAAGGCGAGAACCAATGAGAGATTAGCTGGAGGTGTCTGGACGGGCAAATTTAACTCTCATTTCCCACCAGGAAGAGGAATTAACCAAAGGCTCAGCGTGCCGTGCCGGAACCAGATTAGGACCTGAAGCCATCCTGCGGTGTTGCGGCCAGCTCAAAAGAAAGCGAGTTGAAGAAAGGAGCTCAGGGGCACTGTAATTCACAAACCTGCAGAGTTATAAATGACAGCTATCGTCCAAAAATATACTGAAGTAAGGCTGCCAAGAGGACTTGAAAGCGGGGCAGAATTGCAGGAAACCGATTTCAGGAGGTAGACTGGAATTGCATTGAAAGCATAGGAAAAGAGGCAGAACGTCCACAATGATGCACTTGGCCAAAAAGGGCGTATGCGTTTTTTCCTGAATATTTTCAGGAAAAAACGCATACGCCCTTTTTGGCCAACCAAGCAAGCTTGCAAAGGAAATCTGCACTACAATGAAGTCTCACTTCCCCCCGGTCAAAAGGGCCATCTGAAGAAAGTGTAAAATCCAGAAAGGCAGGACAGGCCATGGAGAACTGGGAGCCTTGTTATGCTGATGGGCGGGATGTAAATTGCCAACAGACACTCGGGAGAAGTGTATGGTGTTTCCTGAAACATCTAAAAAACAAAGCAACAGAGCCTAGGGCACTTCCACTTATGGTCCTATAGCTTAGGGAAATTAAAATCAAAAAGACACAGCCACCCCAAAGTTTGGGACGCCTCTGTTTACAAGAACCTCGTTTACCGTACAAGTTCAATATCACAGAAAGTGAAAAATGGATAAAGAACTTGTGGTACTTACGTACAATGCAGTATCACTCAGCAATGAAATCTATGTCATCAGGCCCGTAGCAGCATAATGAGTGGATTCAGGTACGATGATTCTCACTGAAATAAGTCACACAGAAAAAGAAACATCATAAGATATCACTAATACACGGAATGTAAACTTGGCTACACAGGAACTGAATTCCAAAACAGAACAGGGTCTCAAATTTAGAAAACCAACTTATGCTTGCTTAAGGGGAAAGGTGAGTTGGGGTGCTGCATAAAACCAGAGATTGAAATGAGCACAGATAAAGTTCCTTAAGCCAAATATGGACTAGACAAGAGCTACTCCTTGCTCAACGAAATGGACTCAACACCCCATATTAAACGCCTAAGAATGTACCTGACTAGTAAGTATCTTAAAACCTATGGATTGCTATGTCTCCAAAAGAGAATCAAGCGTGTGTACAGGGGCATAAACGCAGCAGTGATAGGATTGGAGAGGTTCGGTGAGCAAATGAAGACCCTTTGAAGTCATATTGCATGGTACCCATTCCACGGGTCTCAACTCTCCAGGTTTAAGGTATTCTCCCTTCAGCTAAAACATGCATGTGGAACCCCGAGTATGATCAACCATGTGAACGGGAGACGTGTTCAAATATGTCTCAGTTTTCCTCCCCTGGTACTCGGGTGCAACATTCCAGATGCTTTACTAACACTCTCCCCACTTGGAGAGTCAGCGCCTTTAACCTCCTGTTTGGCCCAGTTTGCAATTTCTGAGGAAGATGAACAGGAATAGTGAGAACCAATGAGAGACTAGCAGGAGGTGTCTGGACGGGCAAATTTAACTCTCATTTCCCACCAGAAAGAGGAAATAACCAAAGGCTCAGCGTGCCGTGCCGGAACCATATTAGGGCCTGAAGCCATCCTGTGGTGTTGCGGCCAGCTCAAAAGAAAGCGAGTTGAAGAAAGGAGCTCAGGGGCACTGTAATTCACAAACCTGCAGAGTTATAAATGACAGCTATCGTCCAAAAATATACTGAAGTAAGGCTGCCAAGAGGACTTGAAAGCGGGGCAGAATTGCAGGAAACCGATTTCAGGAGGTAGACTGGAATTGCATTGAAAGCATAGGAAAAGAGGCAGAACGTCCACAATGATGCACTTGGCCAAAAAGGGCGTATGCGTTTTTTCCTGAATATATTCAGGAAAAAACGCATACGCCCTTTTTGGCCAACCAAGCAAGCTTGCAATGGAAATCTGCACTACAATGAAGTCTCACTTCCCCCCGGTCAAAAGGGCCATCTGAAAAAAGTGTAAAATCCAGAAAGGCAGGACAGGCCATGGAGAAGTGGGAGCCTTGTTATGCTGATGGGCGGGATGTAAATTGCCAACAGACACTCGGGAGAAGTGTATGGTGTTTCCGGAAACATCTAAAAAACAAAGCAACAGAGCCTAGGGCACTTCCACTTATGGTCCTATAGCTTAGGGAAATTAAAATCAAAAACACACAGCCACCCCAAAGTTTGGGACGCCTCTGTTTACAAGAACCTCGTTTATCGTACAAGTTCAATATCACAGAAAGTGAAAAATGGATAAAGAACTTGTGGTACTTACGTACAATGCAGTATCACTCAGCAATGAAATCTATGTCATCAGGCCCGTAGCAGCACAATGAGTGGATTCAGGTATGATGATTCTAACTGAAATAAGTCACACAGAAAAAGAAACATCATAAGATATCAGTAATACACGGAATGTAAACTTGGCTACACAGGAACTGAATTACAGAACAGAACAGGGTCTCAAATTTAGAAAACCAACTTATGCTTGCTTAAGGGTGAAGGTGAGTTGGGGTGCTGCATAAAACCAGAGATTGAAACGAGCACAGATAAAGTTCCTTAAGCCAAATATGGAATAGACAAGAGCTACTCCTTGCTCAACGAAATGGACTCAACACCGCATATTAAACGCCTAAGAATGTACCTGACTAGTAAGTATCTTAAAACCTATGGATTGCTATGTCTCCGAAAGAGAATCAAGCATGTGTACAGGGGCAAAAACGCAGCAGTGATAGGATTGGAGAGGTTCGGTGAGCAAATGAAGACCCTTTGAAGTCATATTGCATGGTACCCATTCCACGGGTTTCAACTACCCAGGTTTAAGGTATTCTTCCTTCAGCTAAAACATGCATGTGGAACCTAGAGTATGATCAACCATGTGATCGGGAGACGTGTTCAAATATGTCTCAGTTTTCGTACCCTGGTACTCGGGTGCAACATTCCAGACGCTTTACTAACACTCTCCCGACTTGGAGAGTCCGTCCCTTTAATCTCCTGTTTGGCCCAGTTTGCAATTTCTGCGGAAGATGAACAGGAATAGCGAGAACCAATGAGAGACTAGCTGGAGGTGTCTGGACGGGCAAATTTAACTCTCATTTCCCACCAGAAAGAGGAATTAACCAAAGGCTCAGCGTGCCGTGCCGGAACCAGATTAGGGCCTGAAGCCATCCTGCGGTGTTGCGGCCAGCTCAAAAGAAAGCGAGTTGAAGAAAGGAGCTCAGGGGCACTGTAATTCACAAACCTGCAGAGTTATAAATGACAGCTATCGTCCAAAAATATACTGAAGTAAGGCTGCCAAGAGGACTTGAAAGCGGGGCAGAATTGCAGGAAACCGATTTCAGGAGGTAGACTGGAATTGCATTGAAAGCATAGGAAAAGAGGCAGAACGTCCACAATGATGCACTTGGCCAAAAAGGGCGTATGCGTTTTTTCCTGAATATATTCAGGAAAAAACGCATACGCCCTTTTTGGCCAACCAAGCAAGCTTGCAAAGGAAATCTGCACTACAATGAAGTCTCACTTCCCCCCGGTCAAAAGGGCCATCTGAAAAAAGTGTAAAATCCAGAAAGGCAGGACAGGCCATGGAGAACTGGGAGCCTTGTTATGCTGATGGGCGGGATGTAAATTGCCAACAGACACTCGGGAGAAGTGTATGGTGTTTCCTGAAACATCTAAAAAACAAAGCAACAGAGCCTAGGGCACTTCCACTTATGGTCCTATAGCTTAGGGAAATTAAAATCAAAAAGACACAGCCACCCCAAAGTTTGGGACGCCTCTGTTTACAAGAACCTCGTTTATCGTACAAGTTCAATATCACAGAAAGTGAAAAATGGATAAAGAACTTGTGGTACTTACGTACAATGCAGTATCACTCAGCAATGAAATCTATGTCATCAGGCCCGTAGCAGCACAATGAGTGGATTCAGGTATGATGATTCTAACTGAAATAAGTCACACAGAAAAAGAAACATCATAAGATATCAGTAATACACGGTATGTAAACTTGGCTACACAGGAACTGAATTACAGAACAGAACAGGGTCTCAAATTTAGAAAACCAACTTATGCTTGCTTAAGGGTGAAGGTGAGTTGGGGTGCTGCATAAAACCAGAGATTGAAACGAGCACAGATAAAGTTCCTTAAGCCAAATATGGAATAGACAAGAGCTACTCCTTGCTCAACGAAATGGACTCAACACCGCATATTAAACGCCTAAGAATGTACCTGACTAGTAAGTATCTTAAAACCTATGGATTGCTATGTCTCCGAAAGAGAATCAAGCATGTGTACAGGGGCAAAAACGCAGCAGTGATAGGATTGGAGAGGTTCGGTGAGCAAATGAAGACCCTTTGAAGTCATATTGCATGGTACCCATTCCACGGGTTTCAACTACCCAGGTTTAAGGTATTCTTCCTTCAGCTAAAACATGCATGTGGAACCTAGAGTATGATCAACCATGTGATCGGGAGACGTGTTCAAATATGTCTCAGTTTTCGTACCCTGGTACTCGGGTGCAACATTCCAGACGCTTTACTAACACTCTCCCGACTTGGAGAGTCAGTCCCTTTAACCTCCTGTTTGGCCCAGTTTGCAATTTCTGTGGAAGATGAACAAGAAAGGCGAGAACCAATGAGAGATTAGCTGGAGGTGTCTGGACGGGCAAATTTAACTCTCATTTCCCACCAGGAAGAGGAATTAACCAAAGGCTCAGCGTGCCGTGCCGGAACCAGATTAGGACCTGAAGCCATCCTGCGGTGTTGCGGCCAGCTCAAAAGAAAGCGAGTTGAAGAAAGGAGCTCAGGGGCACTGTAATTCACAAACCTGCAGAGTTATAAATGACAGCTATCGTCCAAAAATATACTGAAGTAAGGCTGCCAAGAGGACTTGAAAGCGGGGCAGAATTGCAGGAAACCGATTTCAGGAGGTAGACTGGAATTGCATTGAAAGCATAGGAAAAGAGGCAGAACGTCCACAATGATGCACTTGGCCAAAAAGGGCGTATGCGTTTTTTCCTGAATATATTCAGGAAAAAACGCATACGCCCTTTTTGGCCAACCAAGCAAGCTTGCAAAGGAAATCTGCACTACAATGAAGTCTCACTTCCCCCCGGTCAAAAGGGCCATCTGAAAAAAGTGTAAAATCCAGAAAGGCAGGACAGGCCATGGAGAACTGGGAGCCTTGTTATGCTGATGGGCGGGATGTAAATTGCCAACAGACACTCGGGAGAAGTGTATGGTGTTTCCTGAAACATCTAAAAAACAAAGCAACAGAGCCTAGGGCACTTCCACTTATGGTCCTATAGCTTAGGGAAATTAAAATCAAAAAGACACAGCCACCCCAAAGTTTGGGACGCCTCTGTTTACAAGAACCTCGTTTACCGTACAAGTTCAATATCACAGAAAGTGAAAAATGGATAAAGAACTTGTGGTACTTACGTACAATGCAGTATCACTCAGCAATGAAATCTATGTCATCAGGCCCGTAGCAGCATAATGAGTGGATTCAGGTACGATGATTCTCACTGAAATAAGTCACACAGAAAAAGAAACATCATAAGATATCACTAATACACGGAATGTAAACTTGGCTACACAGGAACTGAATTCCAAAACAGAACAGGGTCTCAAATTTAGAAAACCAACTTATGCTTGCTTAAGGGGAAAGGTGAGTTGGGGTGCTGCATAAAACCAGAGATTGAAATGAGCACAGATAAAGTTCCTTAAGCCAAATATGGAATAGACAAGAGCTACTCCTTGCTCAACGAAATGGACTCAACACCCCATATTAAACGCCTAAGAATGTACCTGACTAGTAAGTATCTTAAAACCTATGGATTGCTATGTCTCCAAAAGAGAATCAAGCGTGTGTACAGGGGCATAAACGCAGCAGTGATAGGATTGGAGAGGTTTGGTGAGCAAATGAAGACCCTTTGAAGTCATATTGCATGGTACCCATTCCACGGGTCTCAACTCTCCAGGTTTAAGGTATTCTTCCTTCAGCTAAAACATGCATGTGGAACCCAGAGTATGATCAACCATGTGAACGGGAGACGTGTTCAAATATGTCTCAGTTTTCCTCCCCTGGTACTCGGGTGCAACATTCCAGACGCTTTACTAACACTCTCCCCACTTGGAGAGTCAGCGCCTTTAACCTCCTGTTTGGCCCAGTTTGCAATTTCTGAGGAAGATGAACAGGAATAGTGAGAACCAATGAGAGACTAGCAGGAGGTGTCTGGACGGGCAAATTTAACTCTCATTTCCCACCAGAAAGAGGAAATAACCAAAGGCTCAGCGTGCCGTGCCGGAACCATATTAGGGCCTGAAGCCATCCTGTGGTGTTGCGGCCAGCTCAAAAGAAAGTGAGTTGAAGAAAGGAGCTCAGGGGCACTGTAATTCACAAACCTGCAGAGTTATAAATGACAGCTATCGTCCAAAAATATACTGAAGTAAGGCTGCCAAGAGGACTTGAAAGCGGGGCAGAATTGCAGGAAACCGATTTCAGGAGGTAGACTGGAATTGCATTGAAAGCATAGGAAAAGAGGCAGAACGTCCACAATGATGCACTTGGCCAAAAAGGGCGTATGCGTTTTTTCCTGAATATATTCAGGAAAAAACGCATACGCCCTTTTTGGCCAACCAAGCAAGCTTGCAATGGAAATCTGCACTACAATGAAGTCTCACTTCCCCCCGGTCAAAAGGGCCATCTGAAAAAAGTGTAAAATCCAGAAAGGCAGGACAGGCCATGGAGAAGTGGGAGCCTTGTTATGCTGATGGGCGGGATGTAAATTGCCAACAGACACTCGGGAGAAGTGTATGGTGTTTCCTGAAACATCTAAAAAACAAAGCAACAGAGCCTAGGGCACTTCCACTTATGGTCCTATAGCTTAGGGAAATTAAAATCAAAAAGACACAGCCACCCCAAAGTTTGGGACGCCTCTGTTTACAAGAACCTCGTTTATCGTACAAGTTCAATATCACAGAAAGTGAAAAATGGATAAAGAACTTGTGGTACTTACGTACAATGCAGTATCACTCAGCAATGAAATCTATGTCATCAGGCCCGTAGCAGCACAATGAGTGGATTCAGGTATGATGATTCTAACTGAAATAAGTCACACAGAAAAAGAAACATCATAAGATATCAGTAATACACGGAATGTAAACTTGGCTACACAGGAACTGAATTACAGAACAGAACAGGGTCTCAAATTTAGAAAACCAACTTATGCTTGCTTAAGGGTGAAGGTGAGTTGGGGTGCTGCATAAAACCAGAGATTGAAACGAGCACAGATAAAGTTCCTTAAGCCAAATATGGAATAGACAAGAGCTACTCCTTGCTCAACGAAATGGACTCAACACCGCATATTAAACGCCTAAGAATGTACCTGACTAGTAAGTATCTTAAAACCTATGGATTGCTATGTCTCCGAAAGAGAATCAAGCATGTGTACAGGGGCAAAAACGCAGCAGTGATAGGATTGGAGAGGTTCGGTGAGCAAATGAAGACCCTTTGAAGTCATATTGCATGGTACCCATTCCACGGGTTTCAACTACCCAGGTTTAAGGTATTCTTCCTTCAGCTAAAACATGCATGTGGAACCTAGAGTATGATCAACCATGTGATCGGGAGACGTGTTCAAATATGTCTCAGTTTTCGTACCCTGGTACTCGGGTGCAACATTCCAGACGCTTTACTAACACTCTCCCGACTTGGAGAGTCAGTCCCTTTAACCTCCTGTTTGGCCCAGTTTGCAATTTCTGTGGAAGATGAACAAGAAAGGCGAGAACCAATGAGAGATTAGCTGGAGGTGTCTGGACGGGCAAATTTAACTCTCATTTCCCACCAGGAAGAGGAATTAACCAAAGGCTCAGCGTGCCGTGCCGGAACCAGATTAGGACCTGAAGCCATCCTGCGGTGTTGCGGCCAGCTCAAAAGAAAGCGAGTTGAAGAAAGGAGCTCAGGGGCACTGTAATTCACAAACCTGCAGAGTTATAAATGACAGCTATCGTCCAAAAATATACTGAAGTAAGGCTGCCAAGAGGACTTGAAAGCGGGGCAGAATTGCAGGAAACCGATTTCAGGAGGTAGACTGGAATTGCATTGAAAGCATAGGAAAAGAGGCAGAACGTCCACAATGATGCACTTGGCCAAAAAGGGCGTATGCGTTTTTTCCTGAATATATTCAGGAAAAAACGCATACGCCCTTTTTGGCCAACCAAGCAAGCTTGCAAAGGAAATCTGCACTACAATGAAGTCTCACTTCCCCCCGGTCAAAAGGGCCATCTGAAAAAAGTGTAAAATCCAGAAAGGCAGGACAGGCCATGGAGAAGTGGGAGCCTTGTTATGCTGATGGGCGGGATGTAAATTGCCAACAGACACTCGGGAGAAGTGTATGGTGTTTCCTGAAACATCTAAAAAACAAAGCAACAGAGCCTAGGGCACTTCCACTTATGGTCCTATAGCTTAGGGAAATTAAAATCAAAAAGACACAGCCACCCCAAAGTTTGGGACGCCTCTGTTTACAAGAACCTCGTTTATCGTACAAGTTCAATATCACAGAAAGTGAAAAATGGATAAAGAACTTGTGGTACTTACGTACAATGCAGTATCACTCAGCAATGAAATCTATGTCATCAGGCCCGTAGCAGCACAATGAGTGGATTCAGGTATGATGATTCTAACTGAAATAAGTCACACAGAAAAAGAAACATCATAAGATATCAGTAATACACGGAATGTAAACTTGGCTACACAGGAACTGAATTACAGAACAGAACAGGGTCTCAAATTTAGAAAACCAACTTATGCTTGCTTAAGGGTGAAGGTGAGTTGGGGTGCTGCATAAAACCAGAGATTGAAACGAGCACAGATAAAGTTCCTTAAGCCAAATATGGAATAGACAAGAGCTACTCCTTGCTCAACGAAATGGACTCAACACCCCATATTAAACGCCTAAGAATGTACCTGACTAGTAAGTATCTTAAAACCTATGGATTGCTATGTCTCCGAAAGAGAATCAAGCATGTGTACAGGGGCAAAAACGCAGCAGTGATAGGATTGGAGAGGTTCGGTGAGCAAATGAAGACCCTTTGAAGTCATATTGCATGGTACCCATTCCACGGGTTTCAACTACCCAGGTTTAAGGTATTCTTCCTTCAGCTAAAACATGCATGTGGAACCTAGAGTATGATCAACCATGTGATCGGGAGACGTGTTCAAATATGTCTCAGTTTTCGTACCCTGGTACTCGGGTGCAACATTCCAGACGCTTTACTAACATTCTCCCGACTTGGAGAGTCCGTCCCTTTAATATCCTGTTTGGCCCAGTTTGCAATTTCTGCGGAAGATGAACAGGAATAGCGAGAACCAATGAGAGACTAGCTGGAGGTGTCTGGACGGGCAAATTTAACTCTCATTTCCCACCAGAAAGAGGAATTAACCAAAGGCTCAGCGTGCCGTGCCGGAACCAGATTAGGGCCTGAAGCCATCCTGCGGTGTTGCGGCCAGCTCAAAAGAAAGCGAGTTGAAGAAAGGAGCTCAGGGGCACTGTAATTCACAAACCTGCAGAGTTATAAATGACAGCTATCGTCCAAAAATATACTGAAGTAAGGCTGCCAAGAGGACTTGAAAGCGGGGCAGAATTGCAGGAAACCGATTTCAGGAGGTAGACTGGAATTGCATTGAAAGCATAGGAAAAGAGGCAGAACGTCCACAATGATGCACTTGGCCAAAAAGGGCGTATGCGTTTTTTCCTGAATATATTCAGGAAAAAACGCATACGCCCTTTTTGGCCAACCAAGCAAGCTTGCAAAGGAAATCTGCACTACAATGAAGTCTCACTTCCCCCCGGTCAAAAGGGCCATCTGAAAAAAGTGTAAAATCCAGACAGGCAGGACAGGCCATGGAGAACTGGGAGCCTTGTTATGCTGATGGGCGGGATGTAAATTGCCAACAGACACTCGGGAGAAGTGTATGGTGTTTCCGGAAACATCTAAAAAACAAAGCAACAGAGCCTAGGGCACTTCCACTTATGGTCCTATAGCTTAGGGAAATTAAAATCAAAAAGACACAGCCACCCCAAAGTTTGGGACGCCTCTGTTTACAAGAACCTCGTTTATCGTACAAGTTCAATATCACAGAAAGTGAAAAATGGATAAAGAACTTGTGGTACTTACGTACAATGCAGTATCACTCAGCAATGAAATCTATGTCATCAGGCCCGTAGCAGCACAATGAGTGGATTCAGGTATGATGATTCTAACTGAAATAAGTCACACAGAAAAAGAAACATCATAAGATATCAGTAATACACGGAATGTAAACTTGGCTACACAGGAACTGAATTACAGAACAGAACAGGGTCTCAAATTTAGAAAACCAACTTATGCTTGCTTAAGGGTGAAGGTGAGTTGGGGTGCTGCATAAAACCAGAGATTGAAACGAGCACAGATAAAGTTCCTTAAGCCAAATATGGAATAGACAAGAGCTACTCCTTGCTCAACGAAATGGACTCAACACCGCATATTAAAGGCCTAAGAATGTACCTGACTAGTAAGTATCTTAAAACCTATGGATTGCTATGTCTCCGAAAGAGAATCAAGCATGTGTACAGGGGCAAAAACGCAGCAGTGATAGGATTGGAGAGGTTCGGTGAGCAAATGAAGACCCTTTGAAGTCATATTGCATGGTACCCATTCCACGGGTTTCAACTACCCAGGTTTAAGGTATTCTTCCTTCAGCTAAAACATGCATGTGGAACCTAGAGTATGATCAACCATGTGATCGGGAGACGTGTTCAAATATGTCTCAGTTTTCGTACCCTGGTACTCGGGTGCAACATTCCAGACGCTTTACTAACACTCTCCCGACTTGGAGAGTCCGTCCCTTTAACCTCCTGTTTGGCCCAGTTTGCAATTTCTTTGGAAGATGAACAAGAAAGGCGAGAACCAATGAGAGATTAGCTGGAGGTGTCTGGACGGGCAAATTTAACTCTCATTTCCCACCAGGAAGAGGAATTAACCAAAGGCTCAGCGTGCCGTGCCGGAACCAGATTAGGACCTGAAGCCATCCTGCGGTGTTGCGGCCAGCTCAAAAGAAAGCGAGTTGAAGAAAGGAGCTCAGGGGCACTGTAATTCACAAACCTGCAGAGTTATAAATGACAGCTATCGTCCAAAAATATACTGAAGTAAGGCTGCCAAGAGGACTTGAAAGCGGGGCAGAATTGCAGGAAACCGATTTCAGGAGGTAGACTGGAATTGCATTGAAAGCATAGGAAAAGAGGCAGAACGTCCACAATGATGCACTTGGCCAAAAAGGGCGTATGCGTTTTTTCCTGAATATATTCAGGAAAAAACGCATACGCCCTTTTTGGCCAACCAAGCAAGCTTGCAAAGGAAATCTGCACTACAATGAAGTCTCACTTCCCCCCGGTCAAAAGGGCCATCTGAAAAAAGTGTAAAATCCAGAAAGGCAGGACAGGCCATGGAGAAGTGGGAGCCTTGTTATGCTGATGGGCGGGATGTAAATTGCCAACAGACACTCGGGAGAAGTGTATGGTGTTTCCTGAAACATCTAAAAAACAAAGCAACAGAGCCTAGGGCACTTCCACTTATGGTCCTATAGCTTAGGGAAATTAAAATCAAAAAGACACAGCCACCCCAAAGTTTGGGACGCCTCTGTTTACAAGAACCTCGTTTACCGTACAAGTTCAACATCACAGAAAGTGAAAAATGGATAAAGAACTTGTGGTACTTACGTACAATGCAGTATCACTCAGCAATGAAATCTATGTCATCAGGCCCGTAGCAGCATAATGAGTGGATTCAGGTACGATGATTCTCACTGAAATAAGTCACACAGAAAAAGAAACATCATAAGATATCACTAATACACGGAATGTAAACTTGGCTACACAGGAACTGAATTCCAAAACAGAACAGGGTCTCAAATTTAGAAAACCAACTTATGCTTGCTTAAGGGGAAAGGTGAGTTGGGGTGCTGCATAAAACCAGAGATTGAAATGAGCACAGATAAAGTTCCTTAAGCCAAATATGGACTAGACAAGAGCTACTCCTTGCTCAACGAAATGGACTCAACACCCCATATTAAACGCCTAAGAATGTACCTGACTAGTAAGTATCTTAAAACCTATGGATTGCTATGTCTCCAAAAGAGAATCAAGCGTGTGTACAGGGGCATAAACGCAGCAGTGATAGGATTGGAGAGGTTCGGTGAGCAAATGAAGACCCTTTGAAGTCATATTGCATGGTACCCATTCCACGGGTTTCAACTACCCAGGTTTAAGGTATTCTTCCTTCAGCTAAAACATGCATGTGGAACCTAGAGTATGATCAACCATGTAATCGGGAGACGTGTTCAAATATGTCTCAGTTTTCGTACCCTGGTACTCGGGTGCAACATTCCAGACGCTTTACTAACACTCTCCCGACTTGGAGAGTCAGTCCCTTTAACCTCCTGTTTGGCCCAGTTTGCAATTTCTGTGGAAGATGAACAAGAAAGGCGAGAACCAATGAGAGATTAGCTGGAGGTGTCTGGACGGGCAAATTTAACTCTCATTTCCCACCAGGAAGAGGAATTAACCAAAGGCTCAGCGTGCCGTGCCGGAACCAGATTAGGACCTGAAGCCATCCTGCGGTGTTGCGGCCAGCTCAAAAGAAAGCGAGTTGAAGAAAGGAGCTCAGGGGCACTGTAATTCACAAACCTGCAGAGTTATAAATGACAGCTATCGTCCAAAAATATACTGAAGTAAGGCTGCCAAGAGGACTTGAAAGCGGGGCAGAATTGCAGGAAACCGATTTCAGGAGGTAGACTGGAATTGCATTGAAAGCATAGGAAAAGAGGCAGAACGTCCACAATGATGCACTTGGCCAAAAAGGGCGTATGCGTTTTTTCCTGAATATATTCAGGAAAAAACGCATACGCCCTTTTTGGCCAACCAAGCAAACTTGCAAAGGAAATCTGCACTACAATGAAGTCTCACTTCCCCCCGGTCAAAAGGGCCATCTGAAAAAAGTGTAAAATCCAGAAAGGCAGGACAGGCCATGGAGAACTGGGAGCCTTGTTATGCTGATGGGCGGGATGTAAATTGCCAACAGACACTCGGGAGAAGTGTATGGTGTTTCCTGAAACATCTAAAAAACAAAGCAACAGAGCCTAGGGCACTTCCACTTATGGTCCTATAGCTTAGGGAAATTAAAATCAAAAAGACACAGCCACCCCAAAGTTTGGGACGCCTCTGTTTACAAGAACCTCGTTTACCGTACAAGTTCAATATCACAGAAAGTGAAAAATGGATAAAGAACTTGTGGTACTTACGTACAATGCAGTATCACTCAGCAATGAAATCTATGTCATCAGGCCCGTAGCAGCATAATGAGTGGATTCAGGTACGATGATTCTAACTGAAATAAGTCACACAGAAAAAGAAACATCATAAGATATCACTAATACACGGAATGTAAACTTGGCTACACAGGAACTGAATTCCAAAACAGAACAGGGTCTCAAATTTAGAAAACCAACTTATGCTTGCTTAAGGGGAAAGGTGAGTTGGGGTGCTGCATAAAACCAGAGATTGAAATGAGCACAGATAAAGTTCCTTAAGCCAAATATGGAATAGACAAGAGCTACTCCTTGCTCAACGAAATGGACTCAACACCCCATATTAAACGCCTAAGAATGTACCTGACTAGTAAGTATCTTAAAACCTATGGATTGCTATGTCTCCAAAAGAGAATCAAGCGTGTGTACAGGGGCATAAACGCAGCAGTGATAGGATTGGAGAGGTTTGGTGAGCAAATGAAGACCCTTTGAAGTCATATTGCATGGTACCCATTCCACGGGTCTCAACTCTCCAGGTTTAAGGTATTCTTCCTTCAGCTAAAACATGCATGTGGAACCCAGAGTATGATCAACCATGTGAACGGGAGACGTGTTCAAATATGTCTCAGTTTTCCTCCCCTGGTACTCGGGTGCAACATTCCAGACGCTTTACTAACACTCTCCCCACTTGGAGAGTCAGCGCCTTTAACCTCCTGTTTGGCCCAGTTTGCAATTTCTGAGGAAGATGAACAGGAATAGTGAGAACCAATGAGAGACTAGCAGGAGGTGTCTGGACGGGCAAATTTAACTCTCATTTCCCACCAGAAAGAGGAAATAACCAAAGGCTCAGCGTGCCGTGCCGGAACCATATTAGGGCCTGAAGCCATCCTGTGGTGTTGCGGCCAGCTCAAAAGAAAGCGAGTTGAAGAAAGGAGCTCAGGGGCACTGTAATTCACAAACCTGCAGAGTTATAAATGACAGCTATCGTCCAAAAATATACTGAAGTAAGGCTGCCAAGAGGACTTGAAAGCGGGGCAGAATTGCAGGAAACCGATTTCAGGAGGTAGACTGGAATTGCATTGAAAGCATAGGAAAAGAGGCAGAACGTCCACAATGATGCACTTGGCCAAAAAGGGCGTATGCGTTTTTTCCTGAATATATTCAGGAAAAAACGCATACGCCCTTTTTGGCCAACCAAGCAAGCTTGCAATGGAAATCTGCACTACAATGAAGTCTCACTTCCCCCCGGTCAAAAGGGCCATCTGAAAAAAGTGTAAAATCCAGAAAGGCAGGACAGGCCATGGAGAAGTGGGAGCCTTGTTATGCTGATGGGCGGGATGTAAATTGCCAACAGACACTCGGGAGAAGTGTATGGTGTTTCCTGAAACATCTAAAAAACAAAGCAACAGAGCCTAGGGCACTTCCACTTATGGTCCTATAGCTTAGGGAAATTAAAATCAAAAAGACACAGCCACCCCAAAGTTTGGGACGCCTCTGTTTACAAGAACCTCGTTTATCGTACAAGTTCAATATCACAGAAAGTGAAAAATGGATAAAGAACTTGTGGTACTTACGTACAATGCAGTATCACTCAGCAATTAAATCTATGTCATCAGGCCCGTAGCAGCACAATGAGTGGATTCAGGTATGATGATTCTAACTGAAATAAGTCACACAGAAAAAGAAACATCATAAGATATCAGTAATACACGGAATGTAAACTTGGCTACACAGGAACTGAATTACAGAACAGAACAGGGTCTCAAATTTAGAAAACCAACTTATGCTTGCTTAAGGGTGAAGGTGAGTTGGGGTGCTGCATAAAACCAGAGATTGAAACGAGCACAGATAAAGTTCCTTAAGCCAAATATGGAATAGACAAGAGCTACTCCTTGCTCAACGAAATGGACTCAACACCCCATATTAAACGCCTAAGAATGTACCTGACTAGTAAGTATCTTAAAACCTATGGATTGCTATGTCTCCGAAAGAGAATCAAGCATGTGTACAGGGGCAAAAACGCAGCAGTGATAGGATTGGAGAGGTTCGGTGAGCAAATGAAGACCCTTTGAAGTCATATTGCATGGTACCCATTCCACGGGTTTCAACTACCCAGGTTTAAGGTATTCTTCCTTCAGCTAAAACATGCATGTGGAACCTAGAGTATGATCAACCATGTGATCGGGAGACGTGTTCAAATATGTCTCAGTTTTCGTACCCTGGTACTCGGGTGCAACATTCCAGACGCTTTACTAACACTCTCCCGACTTGGAGAGTCCGTCCCTTTAATATCCTGTTTGGCCCAGTTTGCAATTTCTGCGGAAGATGAACAGGAATAGCGAGAACCAATGAGAGACTAGCTGGAGGTGTCTGGACGGGCAAATTTAACTCTCATTTCCCACCAGAAAGAGGAATTAACCAAAGGCTCAGCGTGCCGTGCCGGAACCAGATTAGGGCCTGAAGCCATCCTGCGGTGTTGCGGCCAGCTCAAAAGAAAGCGAGTTGAAGAAAGGAGCTCAGGGGCACTGTAATTCACAAACCTGCAGAGTTATAAATGACAGCTATCGTCCAAAAATATACTGAAGTAAGGCTGCCAAGAGGACTTGAAAGCGGGGCAGAATTGCAGGAAACCGATTTCAGGAGGTAGACTGGAATTGCATTGAAAGCATAGGAAAAGAGGCAGAACGTCCACAATGATGCACTTGGCCAAAAAGGGCGTATGCGTTTTTTCCTGAATATATTCAGGAAAAAACGCATACGCCCTTTTTGGCCAACCAAGCAAGCTTGCAAAGGAAATCTGCACTACAATGAAGTCTCACTTCCCCCCGGTCAAAAGGGCCATCTGAAAAAAGTGTAAAATCCAGAAAGGCAGGACAGGCCATGGAGAAGTGGGAGCCTTGTTATGCTGATGGGCGGGATGTAAATTGCCAACAGACACTCGGGAGAAGTGTATGGTGTTTCCTGAAACATCTAAAAAACAAAGCAACAGAGCCTAGGGCACTTCCACTTATGGTCCTATAGCTTAGGGAAATTAAAATCAAAAAGACACAGCCACCCCAAAGTTTGGGACGCCTCTGTTTACAAGAACCTCGTTTACCGTACAAGTTCAACATCACAGAAAGTGAAAAATGGATAAAGAACTTGTGGTACTTACGTACAATGCAGTATCACTCAGCAATGAAATCTATGTCATCAGGCCCGTAGCAGCATAATGAGTGGATTCAGGTACGATGATTCTCACTGAAATAAGTCACACAGAAAAAGAAACATCATAAGATATCAGTAATACACGGAATGTAAACTTGGCTACACAGGAACTGAATTCCAAAACAGAACAGGGTCTCAAATTTAGAAAACCAACTTATGCTTGCTTAAGGGGAAAGGTGAGTTGGGGTGCTGCATAAAACCAGAGATTGAAATGAGCACAGATAAAGTTCCTTAAGCCAAATATGGACTAGACAAGAGCTACTCCTTGCTCAACGAAATGGACTCAACACCCCATATTAAACGCCTAAGAATGTACCTGACTAGTAAGTATCTTAAAACCTATGGATTGCTATGTCTCCAAAAGAGAATCAAGCGTGTGTACAGGGGCATAAACGCAGCAGTGATAGGATTGGAGAGGTTCGGTGAGCAAATGAAGACCCTTTGAAGTCATATTGCATGGTACCCATTCCACGGGTCTCAACTCTCCAGGTTTAAGGTATTCTCACTTCAGCTAAAACATGCATGTGGAACCCCGAGTATGATCAACCATGTGAACGGGAGACGTGTTCAAATATGTCTCAGTTTTCCTCCCCTGGTACTCGGGTGCAACATTCCAGATGCTTTACTAACACTCTCCCCACTTGGAGAGTCAGCGCCTTTAACCTCCTGTTTGGCCCAGTTTGCAATTTCTGAGGAAGATGAACAGGAATAGTGAGAACCAATGAGAGACTAGCAGGAGGTGTCTGGACGGGCAAATTTAACTCTCATTTCCCACCAGGAAGAGGAAATAACCAAAGGCTCAGCGTGCCGTGCTGGAACCAGATTAGGGCCTGAAGCCATCCTGCGGTGTTGCGGCCAGGTCACAAGAAAGCGAGTTGAAGAAAGGAGCTCAGGGGCACTGTAATTCACAAACCTGCAGAGTTATAAATGACAGCTATCGTCCAAAAATATACTGAAGTAAGGCTGCCAAGAGGACTTGAAAGCGGGGCAGAATTGCAGGAAACCGATTTCAGGAGGTAGACTGGAATTGCATTGAAAGCATAGGAAAAGAGGCAGAACGTCCACAATGATGCACTTGGCCAAAAAGGGCGTATGCGTTTTTTCCTGAATATATTCAGGAAAAAACGCATACGCCCTTTTTGGCCAACCAAGCAAGCTTGCAATGGAAATCTGCACTACAATGAAGTCTCACTTCCCCCCGGTCAAAAGGGCCATCTGAAAAAAGTGTAAAATCCAGAAAGGCAGGACAGGCCATGGAGAAGTGGGAGCCTTGTTATGCTGATGGGCGGGATGTAAATTGCCAACAGACACTCGGGAGAAGTGTATGGTGTTTCCTGAAACATATAAAAAACAAAGCAACAGAGCCTAGGGCACTTCCACTTATGGTCCTATAGCTTAGGGAAATTAAAATCAAAAAGACACAGCCACCCCAAAGTTTGGGACGCCTCTGTTTACAAGAACCTCGTTTATCGTACAAGTTCAATATCACAGAAAGTGAAAAATGGATAAAGAACTTGTGGTACTTACGTACAATGCAGTATCACTCAGCAATGAAATCTATGTCATCAGGCCCGTAGCAGCACAATGAGTGGATTCAGGTATGATGATTCTAACTGAAATAAGTCACACAGAAAAAGAAACATCATAAGATATCAGTAATACACGGAATGTAAACTTGGCTACACAGGAACTGAATTACAGAACAGAACAGGGTCTCAAATTTAGAAAACCAACTTATGCTTGCTTAAGGGGAAAGGTGAGTTTTTGTGCTGCATAAAACCAGAGATTGAAATGAGCACAGATAAAGTTCCTTAAGCCAAATATGGAATAGACAAGAGCTACTCCTTGCTCAACGAAATGGACTCAACACCGCATATTAAACGCCTAAGAATGTACCTGACTAGTAAGTATCTTAAAACCTATGGATTGCTATGTCTCCGAAAGAGAATCAAGCATGTTTACAGGGGCATAAACGCAGCAGTGATAGGATTGGAGAGGTTCAGTGAGCAAATGAAGACCCTTTGAAGTCATATTGCATGGTACGCATTCCACGGGTTTCAACTACCCAGCTTTAAGGTATTCTTCCTTCAGCTAAAACATGCATGTGGAACCTAGAGTATGATCAACCATGTGATCGGGAGACGTGTTCAAATATGTCTCAGTTTTCGTACCCTGGTACTCGGGTGCAACATTCCAGACGCTTTACTAACACTCTCCCGACTTGGAGAGTCAGTCCCTTTAACCTCCTGTTTGGCCCAGTTTGCAATTTCTGTGGAAGATGAACAAGAAAGGCGAGAACCAATGAGAGATTAGCTGGAGGTGTCTGGACGGGCAAATTTAACTCTCATTTCCCACCAGGAAGAGGAATTAACCAAAGGCTCAGCGTGCCGTGCCGGAACCAGATTAGGACCTGAAGCCATCCTGCGGTGTTGCGGCCAGCTCAAAAGAAAGCGAGTTGAAGAAAGGAGCTCAGGGGCACTGTAATTCACAAACCTGCAGAGTTATAAATGACAGCTATCGTCCAAAAATATACTGAAGTAAGGCTGCCAAGAGGACTTGAAAGCGGGGCAGAATTGCAGGAAACCGATTTCAGGAGGTAGACTGGAATTGCATTGAAAGCATAGGAAAAGAGGCAGAACGTCCACAATGATGCACTTGGCCAAAAAGGGCGTATGCGTTTTTTCCTGAATATATTCAGGAAAAAACGCATACGCCCTTTTTGGCCAACCAAGCAAGCTTGCAAAGGAAATCTGCACTACAATGAAGTCTCACTTCCCCCCGGTCAAAAGGGCCATCTGAAGAAAGTGTAAAATCCAGAAAGGCAGGACAGGCCATGGAGAACTGGGAGCCTTGTTATGCTGATGGGCGGGATGTAAATTGCCAACAGACACTCGGGAGAAGTGTATGGTGTTTCCTGAAACATCTAAAAAACAAAGCAACAGAGCCTAGGGCACTTCCACTTATGGTCCTATAGCTTAGGGAAATTAAAATCAAAAAGACACAGCCACCCCAAAGTTTGGGACGCCTCTGTTTACAAGAACCTCGTTTACCGTACAAGTTCAATATCACAGAAAGTGAAAAATGGATAAAGAACTTGTGGTACTTACGTACAATGCAGTATCACTCAGCAATGAAATCTATGTCATCAGGCCCGTAGCAGCATAATGAGTGGATTCAGGTACGATGATTCTCACTGAAATAAGTCACACAGAAAAAGAAACATCATAAGATATCACTAATACACGGAATGTAAACTTGGCTACACAGGAACTGAATTCCAAAACAGAACAGGGTCTCAAATTTAGAAAACCAACTTATGCTTGCTTAAGGGGAAAGGTGAGTTGGGGTGCTGCATAAAACCAGAGATTGAAATGAGCACAGATAAAGTTCCTTAAGCCAAATATGGACTAGACAAGAGCTACTCCTTGCTCAACGAAATGGACTCAACACCCCATATTAAACGCCTAAGAATGTACCTGACTAGTAAGTATCTTAAAACCTATGGATTGCTATGTCTCCAAAAGAGAATCAAGCGTGTGTACAGGGGCATAAACGCAGCAGTGATAGGATTGGAGAGGTTCGGTGAGCAAATGAAGACCCTTTGAAGTCATATTGCATGGTACCCATTCCACGGGTCTCAACTCTCCAGGTTTAAGGTATTCTCACTTCAGCTAAAACATGCATGTGGAACCCCGAGTATGATCAACCATGTGAACGGGAGACGTGTTCAAATATGTCTCAGTTTTCCTCCCCTGGTACTCGGGTGCAACATTCCAGATGCTTTACTAACACTCTCCCCACTTGGAGAGTCAGCGCCTTTAACCTCCTGTTTGGCCCAGTTTGCAATTTCTGAGGAAGATGAACAGGAATAGTGAGAACCAATGAGAGACTAGCAGGAGGTGTCTGGACGGGCAAATTTAACTCTCATTTCCCACCAGGAAGAGGAAATAACCAAAGGCTCAGCGTGCCGTGCTGGAACCAGATTAGGGCCTGAAGCCATCCTGCGGTGTTGCGGCCAGGTCACAAGAAAGCGAGTTGAAGAAAGGAGCTCAGGGGCACTGTAATTCACAAACCTGCAGAGTTATAAATGACAGCTATCGTCCAAAAATATACTGAAGTAAGGCTGCCAAGAGGACTTGAAAGCGGGGCAGAATTGCAGGAAACCGATTTCAGGAGGTAGACTGGAATTGCATTGAAAGCATAGGAAAAGAGGCAGAACGTCCACAATGATGCACTTGGCCAAAAAGGGCGTATGCGTTTTTTCCTGAATATATTCAGGAAAAAACGCATACGCCCTTTTTGGCCAACCAAGCAAGCTTGCAATGGAAATCTGCACTACAATGAAGTCTCACTTCCCCCCGGTCAAAAGGGCCATCTGAAAAAAGTGTAAAATCCAGAAAGGCAGGACAGGCCATGGAGAAGTGGGAGCCTTGTTATGCTGATGGGCGGGATGTAAATTGCCAACAGACACTCGGGAGAAGTGTATGGTGTTTCCTGAAACATCTAAAAAACAAAGCAACAGAGCCTAGGGCACTTCCACTTATGGTCCTATAGCTTAGGGAAATTAAAATCAAAAAGACACAGCCACCCCAAAGTTTGGGACGCCTCTGTTTACAAGAACCTCGTTTATCGTACAAGTTCAATATCACAGAAAGTGAAAAATGGATAAAGAACTTGTGGTACTTACGTACAATGCAGTATCACTCAGCAATGAAATCTATGTCATCAGGCCCGTAGCAGCACAATGAGTGGATTCAGGTATGATGATTCTAACTGAAATAAGTCACACAGAAAAAGAAACATCATAAGATATCAGTAATACACGGAATGTAAACTTGGCTACACAGGAACTGAATTACAGAACAGAACAGGGTCTCAAATTTAGAAAACCAACTTATGCTTGCTTAAGGGGAAAGGTGAGTTGGGGTGCTGCATAAAACCAG